>NW_025953787.1:0-1200000 GCF_022578515.1 Annulohypoxylon truncatum
ATTAATATATTATATATTAATAATTTTTAATATTTTATTTTTATAAAATTAATAATATAATATATTTAAAATAAATTTATAATTTATAATTTAAAGTTAATATTTTTAAAATAATTAATTTTATTATATTTAACTTATTAAATAATTTCCATTATTTTATAAATTAAAATTTTAAATTATTTTAATAATATTTTTAACATTTTTATATTATTTTTTAAATATTTTATTTTCTTTTTTTATAATAATACATTTATTTATTATTATTATATAAAGCTTTTTAAGAATTATAAAAATTTTTTTTAAATTATATTGTTTTATATTTATAATATTTAAACGGTTTTAATAATATTAATAAATAAATATATAAATTTTTAATAAGTTTTTTTATTTAAAATAATAATATTTAATAATTTAATAATTATCGTATTTAAATTAAAATAAAAATATTTAATATTTTAAATAAATTATTTTTTTAATTTTATTTCTTTTTTTATTATTTTTAATTATTTTTTAATAATTATTTATATATATTTTTATAATATTACTTATATTATTTATTATTTTTTTTAAATTAAAAATTTATTTTATAATAACTTATATTATTAATATTATTTTAATTAATTATTATTTTATTTTATAATTATAATAAAAAAATAAAAGTTTTAAATTATTAAAACCGTTATTATTTAATTTATTATTAATATCCGTTATTTTAAAAACCGTAATAATATAATATAACTTAAAATATAATAATTAAAAAATAATAATAAAAATCGGAATAAAAGTAATAATAATTTAAATTAATCGCGAATATAATAATATAATTTTATTTAATAATTAAATATTAAAATTATTTAATAATAAAATAAAAATTATAATAATATAAATTAATCGTAATTATAATAATATTAAATTTAATATTAATAAATTTAATATTAAAATTAAAAACTTTAATATTAAAATTAAAAGTTTTAATATTATAATTAATAAATTTAATATTAAAATTAAAAATTTTAATAATAAAATTAATGGATTTAATAATTATAAAAATATAATAATAAACGGTTTAATTATTTTAAAAATAATTATTTAAATATATTATTAAATAAGTTTAAAAAAATTTAAAAGTTTATTAATTATTATTAATGGTTTAAATAATAAATAATTAATTTATTAAAAAATTAATAATTAAAAAATTAATAATTAAAAAATTAATAATTATAAAATTAATTATATAATTAAAAGTTTTAATATAAAATATAATAATATTAATATAAATTTTTATAAAATTAATAAAAAATTTATAAAAGTTTATATAAATAATATAATAATAATTTATAAAATAATAAAAATTTATAATAATAATATATTTATTATTTATTTTAATATTAAAATTTATATTTAAATAATTAATATTATTATTAATAATAATATTATAATAATTAATGTTAATAAAATTTAATTTTATTTTTTTTATTTTTATTATATTTTTTATTTAATATAAATTAATTTTTATTTTTATTATTTTAAAATTTTTTTAAATATATTTTTAAGATTTTTTATAACTTAATATCGGTTTTTTATTTAATTTAATTTAAAATTTAAATAAAACGATTAATTCGGTTTATAAAATTTATAAAAAAAAATTTTAATATAAAAAATAAATTAATAATAAATTATTAATTTTATAAAGTTTATAAATATTAAATAACCCGTTTAAAATTTTTTCGAAATTTAAAATTATTAATAATTTATTCCGGATTATATAATAATTTTAAATTTTTAAATATAATATAAATATATTATTAAATTAAAGTTTTTATATATATTAATAAAAGTTTTATTAATTTTATTTAAAAAAATAAATTTAAAATAATTTTATTTAATATATATTATATATATCGGAAAAATTAAAATTCCGATTTTTTAAAAAAGTTAATAATAAATATAAAATTTTTTTTAAAGTTATTAATTATATTTAACCGATATAAATTTAATAAATTTAATATTTAATTTAATATTAATATATTAATATAATAAAATATAATTAATATAATTTTTTTAAATTATTAATAAAAGTTTTTTAAAATTTAATAAATAATTTAAAAAAACTCGGTTTAATAAAAATTTAAAAAAAATAATTCGGTTTTAAAAATAAAATTAATAAATATTTTTTCCTTTTCGTATAAATTAAAAAAATTATATACATATAACGTAAAATAAAGTTTTTATAATAATTTAATAAAAAAATTACATAATAATTTTTTTATTAAAATAAATAATTCGTCGTATTAAAAATTCGAAATAAAAAATAAAAAAGTTTTATTTAAATAAATAATAAAAATTTAAATTAATTATTATTTTAAAAAATAACGGAAATAAAATAAAATTATTATTTAATAAAAATTTTTAATAATATTATAAATAATAATTAATTATTTTAAATTTAAATTAATTAAAAGTTTTTAAAAAAATCATTTATTATATTAATATAATTTAAATATATAATTATATAATTAAATTAAAATATAAATATATTTTATTATTAAACGTAATATATTTTTTAAATAAATAATATTATAATTTTAAAATAAATAAATATAATTTTTATTATTAATTTACATGTGGATTATTTTTTATTTAAATTTAAAATATTTTTAAATTATATTTAAATAAAATTTAAAATAATTAAAAAACTTTAAAAATTATTTTATTAATTTTAAAATATATTTTATAAAAAACTTTATATATAATTATTAAATAATATAATATTTTATATTTAAAAATAAATTAATTTTATATTAATAAAACCGTTTTTAAACTAAATTAACTTAAATTAAATTTTAAAGAACATTACGCCCGCTTTATAAATACAATGGCACGGGCTACACGCAGCGTGGCTGGGTGTGGCTCGTTCCAAAATCTAGTCTAAGCTAACTGAGATAATAATATCCGTCCAAAGGATTTTAAATCCCTTGCCTTGAACATGTTCGAAGAACCTGTCCCTAAATCAGGTCAAAGGTCAGTTGGACAGTCAGTCCAACAGTCAGTTTAACAGTCCCTAGAACAGTCCCTAAGTCAGTTCAAAGGTTAGTTGAACAGTCAATCAACCAGTCCTTAAGTCAAGTCAAAAGTGAGTTCAAAGGTTTATTGAACAGTCCCTTAATTAGTCCCTAGGTCAATTGATCAATCAGTAATACAGTCCCTAAATCAGTCCTTAAGTCAGTCCCTAGGTTAGTTGAACAGTCGGTCCAACAGTCCCTGAGTAAGTTCACCAGTCTGTTGGACAATCTATAAGCCAGTCCTTAAGTCAGGTCTAAAACCTGTTCCTAAATAGGTCCCTAAATCAGTCCCCAGGTCAGTTGAATAGTCAGTCAAGCAGTCCCTAAGTCAGTTCAACAGTCAGTTCAACAGTCCCTAGAACAATCCCCTAGTCGGTTCGAAGGTTAGTTGGACAGTCAGTCAGCCAGTCCTTAAGTTAGGTTAAAAGTTAGACCCTAGGCTAGTCGAAAAGTCAAACCTTAAGTCAGTTTAAAGTCAGGTAAACAGTCAGTTCAACAGTCAGTAAGCCAGTCCCTTGGTCCCTGGACCTGATGACTAAGCTTACTAAAGGGATGCACCCAATCAAATGCGCCGACGAATTTAAGGTGTGTGCCAAGGCGCTAGCCTTCTAGCGCGATCAAAGAAAAGAATTAAAGGGATAGAATGTTGTATTGTCGTTGGTTTTCTAAGCTCTAAAATCTCCGCAGGAGATTTTAAATACCTCCCACAGTGCAAGTAGCACTTTCCCAGCTTGTACACCTTATCTAGTACGGACACACAAGAGCCCGCCCCGGGCGACTCTTCCTTCAATATAAATCCCATTTTGACGGCAACAACAGCCCAGGCCGAAACAACTAGTCCTCGCACAACCCTAACGAACCCACAGAACACAGCTCCCACAATGCCTACACTAGGCTAAACACCCGCGGGCCACCGAAACAGTCGGGTCCCTCCACTGTTCACCCAAATCCCCGGGACAAAACCACAGCCGGGAGAGGAACAAACGCAGGCTATACTCGTGGGAAAACAGACATCAACGGGCCGAAACGGCAGACGAGAGGAACAGCGGCAACGGCAGCACGGCAGGCCGAACGGACGAGATATATTGATGATTTTTTGACGGTGGGGAGAACGGTGCTCCAGGACGACGAGGTAACGGCGGGCGAGATAGGGCCCTCTTTGACGTAATTTTTTAAGTAAAAATACAGCTGAACGAGTGACTGAACGAGTGACTGTAATGATAGAATGCTGTAACGATATTCCCATGCGTAGATTCCGGTGTGGAGGCACCAGAAAAGAATTAAGGGGATAGAATGTTGTATTTGTTTTAGTCTCTAAGCTCTAAAATCTCCTGCGGAGATTTTAAATACCTCCCACAGTGCAAGTAGCACCTTCCCAGCTTGTACACTCCATCTATCAATAAGCCAATTGATGTGTGACAATTCCTTATCAGGTTCTTATCAATTACTTATCAATTAGATAATAATTATTTACGTAATTGCTTACTAATTAAAAAGTTTGGGCGTAATATGTCCTTCCGACGGATAATAAATAAAATATAAAATAAAATATAAAAATGTATATTTAGAATGGTATATTATATTATTCGAAAATTCTCATGTTAAATCAATCCCTTTCCGTTTCGGGTCCATTAATGACTCGGTTGACCTGAGCAATTCTCTTAGAGTACCTTCTGCGTAAGATGAATAACCCTTTGTTCCTTCGGAACCTAACAAACCTATATCGGAGTCCGCCCCTTTCCAGGAAATCCAGGTCGTAAATCCAGCTAGTAAACCTGACGAAGCCCTTGGCTCTTCGGGTATCGTAATTGCTGCCGCTGCAACGGACTCTGAGGCAACAGCCCTAGAGGGTCGAGGTGCGGTGTCTCGTGTGTAATGTCTTACAGTAGACACTTCAGGTGATGTTTTAGTCTGAAGGTGATTTCGTGATGTCCGTGGCTCGGCAGGGTCACTTAACAGGACCGCTCCGGGAGCTTTATGCGAAGCATCGACCCCTTGCGTTTGACTCCTAGAAGTGTCGATAATGGCAGCTGCGAAGAGAGCTGACCTTGTTGGAGGGCATATCCGTTGGTCGTCATGTTGCTCGCTGCTAGCCTGAGCGTCCGTACTGTTCGCGCTTCCGCTCTCGTCTTTAGCGCTATTGTCCATGGTCACCCGACCCCGTACTTCCTCGACGATCTCGGCCGCTGGTTTTTTACTACTCCTATCCTCGTCGGAAGACCGACTCGAGCTCATGATCGTCTCTAGAGTACCGTAGGCAACACTTCTCCTGCGGGCCGCGTTTCTGCGCTTCTTCGGTTGAATGGGGCCCATATGCTCCTCATCGCTTGTCACCGCCTGCAATGTGGGTCCAACGTGAGCATGGTGTCTAAACGACGGGGGTGGCGGCCCTAGGAAACCCGCTCCTGAACCTTGAGGGGCTATGTGGACTTCGTACTGGTTGCTGAGAGAGTATCTCGTGCGCGCACAAATCTCCGCTATGCGGTCTAGATCTGCGCCGACATCCTGCTGTATATCTGCTATAATGCTCTTGAATGTAAATGATTCGAGAGGAGGCAACTTGGCACCGGCCGCGGTGCGGGTCTTTTCGTTTCTCTTGTGCCGTGCCATGTTTTTTACTGGCCCATTTCGACTAGGACGTTGAGGCTGGGGATTCGGCGAGGGTGAAAGGGTAGAGACGGACACTGGGCCCCTGGTAGACGGTGAAGGTGGTACACCTGAGTATGTGCGTACCACAACGGGCTGAGAATAGGTCCCGGTAGTTGTGCTCTTAATGCTTGGCGAGCTACTTGCTCCGGTGTAGCGATGACGCGATGACGGTTGAGATCGACTCAGCTGGCGCAGGGCGGTTGTGCGATGGGCCGCGGTCGAGTCGTCGAGAGGAATTGGCCTCCCTTCGGCAGTACTGGGTATCAGGAAGGTTGAGGAAGTATTCTTCGGGAGAGGAGAGAAGACGAATGGTAGTGAACGCCGGCGGGTATATGTATCGTGGATATCATGGGTATCATGAGAATCCTGAGGATCACCACCGGGGTGAATGCCACCGTGCGGAATGGAGGAGAGAGGGGAGAGGGGAGGGGAAGGACTGCGAAGCTGAGAAGATGGGAAATGTGGATGGTATGGGGTGTCTGCCATGTCCTTCTAAGGGGGGCGCTCGACGTATATAGGAGGATTGTTTTCAGGGCGCAGGATACAAGACGCAGGGCGAAGGGTAAAAGGCAACTTAGTTCGCAGTGAGACTAGGCAGTATTGTCGGAAATGCTGTAGTAGCCAACGGGCTGGCCAAGGGGATAGCCAACAGGAGGTGGTTGATATTGTTAGAGACGGTGGATGGTGGATTGGGTTTGCTGGGTTGGACGTATGCGGCGCGTAGAAGTAGGATGATTCGTCGATACGTAGGCAGGACATGTGGTTCGAACCGGAGAACAGATTTGTTTGATGGTATTGTTCTAATCTTCCCGTATGATTGAGTATGGAAGAGGAGGTGGAAAAGGACGGACCAGGGATTAAGAGCTGCATAGAGTCGTGGTGCTGTTTAAGTGGATAATTACAGTTATTGAAGAGGGGTTCTCAAGCAGTGACTACCTAAGGGAGGGGTCCCCATTTTTGGACACTCTTATACCATAATGTAGACACACTTGCTAAGTGCCAACAGATGACTCTCCGAAAAGATCAGTTTCAGTCTTATAGGATTAGCAGTATTTCAATAGGATATCATAATAAAGAATAGCCGTAGCGTTGAATTAGTTGCTCTGACCAGGGTTGAGACTATGTCAAGGTAAAAATTATGGCTAGGAAGGGTTACACTGTTGGCACTATGTCAGGACCTGGGAAAATTATATAAAAGTGCAGGCCCCCCTTAAGGAGGCAGTTGCCAACTGCCTCCCTAGGGGAGCTCCTTCTCTTTGAAGGTTTGTGAGATTTTTTATTCTCTGGATTTTCTTCTTTTACTCCCACTGGGAGTCGAACCAGCTACCTTAGTAGATTCACTTGAATCTTACCTAAGGTATTGACCACTTGGCCACTGGTTTCAAGAAAGAAATATTAAAAATCTTTTGTTTATTTGACCTTATTAGGTTACTAAGGTCTAGTCACTCTGTCAGTGCCTTGAAACAATGTTAAATTACAAACTAGTATTGACAGAACTGTATATATAGAAAGGAAGGTGAGGCTCTCATGACTTTTCTCAAGTAAGGACCACCAATTAGGTAATCATACCGTTGTTTTAACAGTCCAACCAATAAGAGTCGCTATTTTGTAGTTGAACTACTAAGATTAGATTGAAATAACGGTCTTGTATAGCCATTCAATTGAAGTAATAATCACGGTCGCAATTGACAATAAGAACGAATATGAATTCATTGATAGGAAGCTATTGTCTTAGACATTTAGCATTATTTTTATTAAAAATACTGGCATAATACTGGAGACAGGATACCGGGTTTTGGTAACTATGTATACTTTAATTATGATGGAATAACAGTGTCCAAAAAAGGGGACCCCTCCGGTAGGTAGCTAATAACGCTTACACGCTTACACGCTTATGTACCTAGGTATCTATAGCTGTACCGACATATCGACCATGCCCTTAAAGGTAAGGTGGGGTTATCTTACATAACGTCTGGTCCGTTGGTATTACCATATCCATGTTGTATCTGAATAAATCTGTTTAAATACGTACACACCTCATTATTCCAAGTGCAGTGCTCGTAAATGAAAGTGAAACTGGCTGATTCTTGATATGCATGTAAATAGAACAAGAACAAGGCCAGGAATAAGAGCCACAATAAGAAACTACTATTCCGATTCTTTTACCGCAGCTACCTGGCTGCCTGGGTACGCATATATGTATGAGCAACTTGGCAACTTGGCTCCGAAGAATCCACCAAAACAATCTCCCAGCGCCTTACAAAGCCCAGTCTCCCAGGTCAATCCTCCATACCTTTTAGTACACCTCCAATACTCCTCCACCGCATTCTTATACCGACCGCCCACCGCTTAGTAAGCGGGTGGAGCTGGCTGAACTGGTTGAGCTATCGTACCATATCCGCGGCCACCAGTTTGCACGCGATCACTATAGACGCCGGGGGCTCGGCGGGCGGCAAAGCGGCCCTCTCTGGCCTGTTCTCGACGGTCATAGTAGACGTATTCGATATAAAAGGCGTGGATATGGCCTGGTATGTATCTGCCCTAACGTATTAGTCGGTGTAATAAGAAAGCTCACCGCGCGAATGAGTTTATCACTTCGGTCACATACCCGAGGATGGTGAGGCATATGTTGATGCAAAGATCAGCGCCGCACCCGGCAACGGCCCAGACACCGATCGGTGGGACTGTATGGCGTTCAAGTCAGCAACACAACACAAATAATATCCATAATAGCATAGATTAATCAGAGGTAACGTACAGAGGAGAGTTATGAGGACGATGAGTATAGCCGAGGCGGCGCCCATTTTGTATGGATCAAACGTTCGGTTGAGTTAGTGGAGGCTGGGGAGGCGGAAGAAGATGCCTAGGTGGTGATTAGGTTTCTAATGTTGTTCCGTGTATTCTTTGATTTACTGTCTTGATGTTTAGAGGTTGAACCGTCTGAGGAAGTGCGGGAATCGGCACTAAACACTCTCGCTGTAGACCACGTGCATACCTATTTATATATGTATACATAGACGCTACCTATGCAAGCCTTAGGTGAGTAGAAGGTACATGAGTGGTATTGGTTTACGTTATGCATTGATGATGGAATTGCTACTACATTCTAGGTACTAGGTAGGTTAGGTAGGTATTATGTAGGTACTCACTTAAACTTGAACTTTCCGTTTTCTTGGTTGCCTTTGATGCGGGACTGTCCAATGGCCGATGACGCGTGGGACGAGGATGAATGCTGATGACGTAGTGTAGCACATTACGTAAGGGGCGCTAGAGGGCGCTTAGGAACGTTTACCTGGGACCTTACCTGGACATTTGAACCAGGCTGCCAGGCTGCCAGGTATACCTATATTCCTATGTACCCATATAAAAAAATATCAAACCGAAAAAGGTCAAGCCACAGTTGACTTGTAACACAGGTTACCAAGTACGTACTTACCTAAAGTTCAACGACGCTGGTAATTGGAACTCCACACTTCTAACGACCCAGTAAATTTTTGAAAGGTCTTTTTTTTTTCGGGGTCCGGGCTAAAATAATAGTTGGAAGGAAAGAGGTTGAGGTTAGTTGGTTATGTAAGTTTAAGGGGAAGAGGGGGTCAACTAAATAGAAAAATAAGGGAAAAGGGAAAAAAAATAAAATAATAATAATAATAATCATAAAAACATAAAAATCGTCAATCGTAAGGAGATTGATCAGCCATGCACACTGCCCAAACCAACGACCTTTACTACGACGGAACCCACCTCGCAACTGTGCACATCTGTAGTTCCCGGGGGTAATTCGTCCATCGACGTGACTCGTTTAATTCTCTCGACTCTCTTTTTATTTTATTTTTTTTACTCTCTTCCTTCTTCCGCGCACACAGACTCAAACTCCTCACTCTCTCTTATCCCTCTTATCCTCTCTCCCACAAACATCATTTCCCCCATTATCGTCCTTTTTCTTCTTCTGTTTTATGTTGTTTTTCCGTACACGCCACCTCTCCTCCATTCTCCCGGCATTGCGGTATTGGTATTGTGACGTCCTGCTATTTGTAGTAGACATCCATTTACCATCCTGTTTGAGGTAGTGTGCCAGTGTGCGTGAGAGACAGCAAGAGAGAAGAGAGAAAAAAAGGGAAAAGTGGACAGGTTGGGTTATTATTACTTGTTGATCGAACCAACTAACCATCATCCGCGTCTCACCATTCTCGTCTCCTAATTCTTATTTATTTTTTTCTCCTTCTTTTCTTTCCCTACCTTCGTCTCTTAATCAAACAACATTGGACCGTAACCGGATCTCTAGTCGCTCGTTGCAGCATCAGTTCGACCCGGTGACCGCCCTTGATTAACCGCTTCGATCTTCTCGCTCTTCTCAATCTTCTCCGTCTTCTCGATCATCTCGACATTGCAAGAGTCTTTTTTTTTCTAAAAAAGAGAAGAGAAGAAAAGAAAAGAAAAGAAAAGAGAAAAAAAGACTTGGAGCTCCCATCAACCACCAATACAACTTGACAGGCATCTGTCTTAATATCTAGCCGAACCCGATCCTTGCCGAGTCTAACGATAGTACTTGTACCATACAACTGCCACATACTCGACATATATCACCTTCTCCATAGATCCAATATCCAGTATTCAATATCCACCGGCGAAACATCCTACTCCCTAAACTTACCAACCCCCAATCCTCGCGACAATACTTCAGACTTCCCTCAACATGGCGAGTCAACAGAGCCCTCCTCCCCATATCGATCGTTATGTGGTAATTCATGTTGCGACGACCTGCGATGAGCACGGAGTTTATGTGACTAAGGATTCTGCGGAGGTCATCGAACTTGGTTGGATTCTTCTGGATGCTAAGTCCCTTGATGAGGTATGGATACGTCTAGTCGGACGGACATATGACAATGCTATCTCGTGCTAACATTGCCTCCCCCCTTTTAGATCCATCGAGAGAGTGTGTTAGTGAAGCCCATCAACACACCGATTACTCCTTTGTGCAGTAAGTAGCAGTGGCATTAGCTGCATGTCTCCGCGGCCTCCCCCTTTTCCCCCTTCTCTTTGCCTGGCTTTCCCCCTTGGGACTGCATATCATATAGTTATAGGCGACAATCACCATGAAGCTAATGCATATATGCTTGCAGCCAGTCTTACAACCCTGACTTGGGAGCATGTTCGAAATGCCGGAACCTTCCGTGATGCGGTGAATCGGTTTGATGCTTTCGCTTCCGAACATCTGACGTCTCAGAACCTCGACTTTGTTTTTGTCACTCTGGATGCTTGGGACCTTCGGGTACAACTCCCCCGAGAAGCTCGTGATAAGGCGGTTGTGTTGCCGCCGTACCTTCAGCACTCGAGAACGTTCGATCTGCGCACCGAATACCAGCGATGGCAGCAGCACCACCCTGAGTCTCTTCCTTTCGGCCCGTCGATGCTATCTAACATATGCGCCGCCCTTGAGGTAGAGCCTGTCCAATCTAGTGCTCCTATCAAGCATAACCTCCCCTTTCACCTACAGGCACTTGCTCCAGCCTCGCCTCGACGTGCTATGGAAGAAGCTGTCACGCTCGCCAGGGTCCTTCGTGGTCTAATCCGAAAGTCTCAACCTCCTCAAGAACACCCGGATGTTCTAACTCGTCCCATGGATGCACGAGCTGATGTCCGCGCCTTCTTGTCAGAACGAAGCAAGGTTTTGCATATGTCTGGGCTCCCTCACGACACTACTCAGTCGGAACTCGAGAGTTGGTTTACCCAGTTTGGTGGTCGTCCCATCGCCTTCTGGACCCTACGTACCCCGGAGCAGCATAAACCGACGGGCACCGGATTCGCCGTCTTCTCGTCTCACGAAGAGGTAGGGTACCATATTTCATTTCTCGTTCCGTTATGCTGACAATGATTGTTATTCTAGGCTGCTGAAAGCCTTTGCATGAACGGCCGCGCGCTGAACGAGAAAGCCATAGAGGTATCTCCTTCTTCTAGCCGCGTACTCGACCGCGCCGCAGAAATCCTTACGCCTTTCCCTCCCAGTAAGAACCGTCCCCGTCCCGGTGACTGGACCTGCCCTTCGTGTGGCTTTTCCAACTTCCAAAGACGGACGGCATGCTTCCGCTGCTCTTTCCCGGCAGTCAGTGCAGGCCCGCAAGGCGATATGGGTTATGGTTACGGCTACGGCCCCCCGGCAATGATGGGACCCCCGCCTCATCACGGAGGTCACCATGGTAACATGGGTCATGGAGGAGGACGAATGGGTGGTAGTGGTGTCGTCCCCTTCCGAGCTGGAGACTGGAAATGTGGCAATGAGGTTTGCGGGTACCACAACTTCGCTAAGAATGTGTGCTGTCTTCGATGTGGTGCCAGCCGTGCTGGCGCTGCGGTGGTGGCTGACTCGGGATATCCTTCGCCAATGGACAGCGGCTCTAGCTATGGCATGGGCTCCGGTTCGATGGCTGGAACGCCGGGCCCGGGACCGTTCGCCTCGGCTACGGGTCCCTTTGGCGCATCCGGCGGCTACGGTCATCACTTTGGAGGACCGCCTAGCACCTACGCGCTGCCTTCGGGCATCGGCGGAGGTGCGGCACCGTATCCGTCTCTGAATACTCATTTCGGGCCCGGTCCCGGCTCTCATTCAGCCGGCCCGTTCGATAGCCGAGCTGCCGAAGCCGCCTTCCAGTCAGCCAGCAACGGCCCGGCCTCCGCAGGTCCGTCGAACAACTACTTCTCTTCCGCGTCGGAGAACGACCCATTTGCGTTCCTCTCTTCCGGCATCGGCGGGTTGTCTGTTAGCGGTGATGCCCGCCAAAACGGTGCCGGTGCACCTTCAAACAAGTCCCCTGCTTAATGATGAATCGATTCCGAATCATCCGCTTGAACAGTGTCTGAAGACCATCGGTAATATCAATCTTGGCAATACTTTTTCTCTCTGGACATGCGACGGCACTTTCGAGGGATGTTTGTTCACTTTGGAAGATCCGGTATAGGGGGGAGATCACGCGAGATACCTAGGGTTAGCAGGGTGTTTGTAGGGAAACGTTTTGTTTTTGAGAAGAAAAGTTTACACCGGTATATCAAAGGGGGTGGGCGGAACCAGGAAAGTGATAAAAAAAAGGCCAATTTTTCTAGAACGGACATCTAGGGCCTGGTCGGCTGGTTGTGGTGGGCTTGTTTAACTCTATGAACCTTCTCGACCTTGTCGCCTGATATACATTGAACGTTCTGGCCTTGATGGGCAGACGAACTTGTACAAATGGACGGATATGTGCGGCAGGGCAGGATCTGAACGGTGGTGCATAGCGCAAGGGAGTGTAAATGGTATACCTGGCCTCGTTTGTCAAGCCCGAGACTTATTGTCAGAGTTCATTGTACCTCATTTTGCTCTTGCCAACTCCCTTTTTTCTTCTTCTTTTCTCCGAATTAAGTCTTGTCTTTTCCGCATTGATATATTTTCGTTCCCTCGTTCGTGTTCACCATTTATTCAAAATGACCAGAGGAGTGAGGACAATCACCTTGTCTCTAGAATGTAGTCATTTAGTCGGCGGGTTTGGCACCTCCGGTGTTGGCGAGGGGTCTTGGTAGTGTAGGTGGGATAGCTGGCCCTTGGCCAGACTGATGGGTTAGCACAAGGGGGTCTGGGGGGAGAAAGGGGCGAGATCTTCAGTGTGTCCTAGCTCTTTTGACTACGGTTGACCGATACCAATGAAGCTGTCCTACATCTCTACTGGCCCATGGAGTCCTTTGAGGTCGTGTTATTAAATGATTCCCAGTTATTTAGCTGCTAAAATGTTTTCTGCTAACCAAGGTAAGTTTTGATGGTGGCAAGTTACCCGCAAGTGTTGAGAGGGTATGGACGGTAACCACATAGAATAGCACGTATCCTCCTATCTACCTTAAAGCTGGGTCTGTAAAATATACCGAGGACAGCATCACGTATCAGGGCTATGAGGTCTTTGTTGCTATGTCCACGAGTTGTGTAGACGCCTAGGTAATCTAGGCTCCTCACATGCGCCATAATACCACCAAACTTTTCAGATAGCAGGCCTGGGCCCTAGTCGAGGTAGCTGGTACTCAACTGCTTACGTGGGAAATGGTGATGACATCCGTAATCGAGGGTATCAATACGTTTAAGACTAGAAGCCGGCGCGGTAATAAGCTCACACTATGAACATCTCCACCCCTTGAGCATAGTATTGGGATAGTAACCCTCAAACCCGTTGCCCGCCAAAGTTTTCCTGCACCCAGACCTCTATTTACATTGTCCACCTCGCAACACTTAATTAGTCAGTTAGACTGAGATAGAGTCCTCGGTTTTATTAGTCTTTACCTGCAACGCCCCGGGCCCCTCTTCCACGCAAGGCACCACGCCCGCGTGCACGTCCGCGGCCACCGCCACGTACATCCAACCCGGATGGTGGCGGTACAGCGTTGTAGGTCGGATTCTGAGGCGCTCCTGTCATGATCGATCCGCCTGGGTTATTAATAGTGGTGCTTGGGACCATCGAACCTCCCCTACCACCTCTATTTCCACGTCCACCTCGATTCGAACCTCCACGACCACGCGAAGGAAATCTGTCGCTGTGTTGTGCCGCTCCTTGATAATTTGCTTGCTGTTGGTGGTGGTTGTTGTTTGCCGGACGATAAACCATGCTGCTGTGCTGTAAGCGAGGAGCATCGTTGTGTACCGAAGGACCCTGAGTGTTTCGTCCCTGTACCGATTGTCGATGAATGCCATTGACAGCACCCCTCCAAGATCCTCGGAGGGGAGACGGCGCGGGCGCGTCTCGGAGTTGACCACTGGGATTGCCGGGTGCGCCGTATCCTCGGGACTGAAGAGGTAGCGTCGCTTGGACAGGTCGCTTTTCTAGGCTCATCTTGGAGCTTGCAATGACTTGCTTGTTGGTGACATTAAGCACCGAATTAGCTGAGACCGTCTGCCCTCGGAAGGGTTCGCACCGGCCCCCCAAGGTTGTGCCATTCATGAAAGCATTGTCGCACAATATGTCGAGCATATGATGGTTGCCTACTGTGCTTATACCGACAACCGTTCCTCTTGAAGCCATAGGCACCTTTCCGGAGGCTTGGACATAAACTACTCGGTCACCTAGGTTGAATCTTTGGCTGCTCAGCCGTTGCTCAGCGTCCTTAGGGTTGAGCAATGCTGATCGAGGAACGCCTTTAAGTTTTCTCCTATCAGATTTGTTGGTCGTCTCCTTCAACTCGTCCACTGCTTTTTGGAGAAGCATGACCACGTCTGAGTCCAGCTGTTCGGCATCGAGAGGGACTCGTTCAAATTTGCTAGTTTCTACGGTCTTCAACCAAGCTCCGATCTCCTTGATCTTGGCACTGGCAACGTCACTATCTGGCCATAGTTGCGTCTCGTGTAATTCATTCCCTGATGGGTTCTTCATGATGGCGGCGAAGAAGTCAGGGAAGCGGGTCATATACTCTACTAGTAGTTGTATTGCAGCAGGGCTGAATTCCCACCCCGAATTCGACTTTCTCGAATATCCGAGGACCTTTTGCTTTCTTGCTTCGAACTTGAGGTTCAGTCCTAGATTAACCTTCATACTGCCGCCTATGGTGTGAACAAAAAAGGATGAAGTGATCTTGCTCAATACGAGAGGGTGAAGTCCCAGATCCTTCGCGACGGCGTAAGACGGCCGATAACCACTGTGTTGCTCAGCACGGCGAATAATTGGATGCGTAAAATCCGGTTCTTTCGTGGAAGGTACCAACAATATGATCTCCGCCCGGTTATCGCTATGACCAGATATCTCAAGGGGACGTCCGTAGGCGTAGTCGCCCAGAAAGAAAACGCGAGATCCGATAGGGAACTCTTCTTCGAGGGGGAGCGCAGCTCGCTCAATGAACCGCTCGTCCTCGCTGATGACCTCGTCAACGATCACCTGTGCTGCGTAATCTGTCTCCATGCCGGGGATATGGCCGTACTCTTTAATAGTAGCACCCTCGTCGGTTTTGACGAGCCCCCTTAGCATCTCGACGTGGACCATCGACTCGATTGTTCCAATGATTATGCCGAGTCTTTTACTGTAGAAATTTTCAATGCGGTACGATTTCTTATTCCACTCTTCAATTTCTCTCCCGGTGTGGTGAGTCTGGATAATTTGGCCGGACCCATCGGCAGCAAGCGCGTAGTCGAATAACTCGTCAGACACGCATATGATTTTAGCCTCCTGTAAAAAGGGATACCCGACATGGCATTTCTGCCCCAATTTGACCTTTGCCAACTCAACTTTGCTTCGGAGCTCTACGTCGGCTAGAGTTACCACCATACTTTCGTTGCGGCTCTCTTGCTGGAAAACGTTCACCCCGTGAAAGCCAAGAGCGGCATTATAGGGTAATGTAGCGAGACTTGGAAAGCCTGCTAGAGCGTCGACTCCCACCTTCGTGTCTTTCAGTAAACCAACATATAGGTCTAACCCCTCCGTTGTAGGCAGGTCGAATATGTTCTCGACACAGCGACAATGGGGTATGTCTGGGAAGATTCCAACCATGGACGACGGGTAGATAAAGTCAACATTGGCGTCATAGGTGAACTTCAGTGACACGCCAAAATCATTGCGCGCCTTCTCTTCCGGGGTAAGAAGCTGGTTTTTAGGTGCCATGGCGGATAACAATCTCTGCTCGTCAATGAAAGGGATCTTTACAACAGCTTCCCATTCCATTTTCTTTCCGTTCATGTCGAGCTCAAAATCTCTAGGGTAGAAATCGATAATTGGCGATTTCGCGTCTGTCATAAGTTCGTGGTATACCGAGGGGACAATCTTCTTGCTTCGGTCAGGGAGGACTCCCATGAGCTGCTCAAATGGACGGAAAGGTTGGCCGAGTTTGAAGTTGAGATCGGCATTCATGCCCCTGACGATGTCTAGATAGAATGATTAGCGAAGCCATCTACTTGAGGGCCGGGTGCCACAATGTACCTGATGTCATGGGAGAGTAATGGTAGCGGTAGAACCATGGCCAAGAAGCTACTCCTTTGTAATAATAGTATAGTACCCATTGTAGACCCTGCACATAATTCTCGCAAAGCTTTGTCAGTTCCGTCTCCTTGACCTCCGGGGCCCACTCGAATTTGCTCGCATAATACTTGTCCTTCCACTCTCGGAATTTCTCCTCGTACATGGTTTGAGCGGCGGCCCGGGCTTCTTGGGCAGAAATGTCGACGACCTGAGCGTTGTCGTAGCGCTTCATAACGCGGAATAAGGCCATATGTCCTTCTTCCTCCTCTTCTTCGTTTTCGTCGCCGTCTTCCTTTGCGGGGAACGCTAGTAATAGGTTGCGTTGTCCATCGTCGTCCTCAACAGTACGCCATTCGATATGAAGACTGTCGGCAGTGTCCTGCACAAATTTTCTATCCGCGGCGGCGAGTCCGTGGCCAAGGTTGAGCGGAGTAGGCGGTCGTTGGTTTATGAACTTTCGAATCTTCTTCCAAATCTCCTTCTGGGAACTCGTTACGACAAGTTTTCCTTTCGGCTTGCTATGTTCTTGACCGTTGGCCTCGGTTAGGTGCTTAGCCTTGAGCCACTTCGAGTCCGCGCACTCGTTCTCGAAATATCGATCTTCCTCCTTTGAAAGTTCATCGAGCAATAATTTTAGGCGGGAGAGGTTAATAACCCCTCCTTCGTTGATGTAACCATCGCACCGGGGGAGAACTTGTTTGTAGAGACGAAACATTGTTGCCAAGGCCCCTTCGTTGATGTGAAGATTAGGCAAGTTCGGAAGAAAGTCATTGCCAACGAAGAATGCCATCAAAATAAAATCATCGATGATTCTCTCCATGTCAAAAGGCACTTTTATGGAACCTTCCTTTTTCAGCTCCTGAAATTCTAGTTCGAGGTATTCTCGGACTATGCAGAGGTGCATTAGGTAGAAGTTTTGATGCTCCAGCTCCTTCGACTTAGTCTTCGAAGCGCGACCAAAAGTAACCTCTTCTCGAAGTAAGCAGAAATGGGGATCGTGACTTAATAGCCCCAGCATGATAAGATCGGCATCCAGGCCGTATAGGCAATGACGAACGTTGGGATGATAGTCCGGCTGGGCCTTGGCGTTCCTGATGTATTCCATAATCTTGTGCTCTCCCTCGCCGGGGACTTCGTGACCGGAGAGAACAATGTCGCAGACCTGCCAGTCAGAATCCTCGGAGATCTTTTTGTTGATGAAGTACTTGAGCTGCTGGGTTAGTTTGGCCATGAATTCTGTACCCGGTGTGATACAGTTGCTGTCGAAGGGGTCGTCTTTTGGGAGTTCCTGTCCTTCTCGTATAGCCTTATCGCGGGCTTGTTCGGCATCTAACGCCGTACGGAATCGGCGAGCTCTCTGTTGGTTCATCTTGGCTCTAGGAGCAACGCCATCGATAGCCATGAAGAAGAGCTTCTTCGGCTTGATCTTACCAAACAAGTGTTCGATATAATTGAATATGCGTATGAACATCTCATCTTCGCTAAGACGGAATGATGTATCGTGCGAGTCCTTGTGGGTGCAGTTGTGGATGATTCCATTCATGTCCAACTACGCAGGTTAGCGAAGACCAGTAGCGGGTATAACTTCGGGATGTCGCACGTAAAGGTTGTCAAATTCGGGGATTCGGTTCTCCGCAATGAGCTGAGATATCGCAGGATATCGCTCCGAGAGCCATCTGAAGAACTTCGGGACACTAGATAGAAGTCAGCAAGGCATTACTGGAATCGCGTATCACGAGTTGGGAGCCAGGAAACCTAGACGTACCCCATGATGACTTGATGGATGAACGGAGATTGAGATGAAATTGATGTAAAATTCGGATTGCGCGCGGCCGCGGTCGCTTTCAGATCAAGGAGTGAGGTGCGATGACGACTATGGCGAATGGATTGGGTACCAGCTGCTCCCTTAAATAGAAATATATGAAGATATTGCCCACGGTCTGAGGCCTTGAGCGTAATCTTGCGTAGAGATTTCTAAAAACAATAAATAAATAAAAATAGAACACTATATGGAATGAATGTTGTGACGAGAATAGTGCCGAGTCTCGCCAGCGCAAGGCATCTGGGGCAGCACAATGGGCTGACGGTAATGGACGGGATATATGTGGGTGTCGTGAAGTTTGAATGCGACGACGCAGATCTCCGTATATTGATGTTTGGGTAGCTTTTATTTTCGGCAACGAGGAGTCATTGACCGAGACCTCAAGTATGTAAGTGCACCTGCGCTATTGATGTAGGTACCCGGAGTGCCACTTGTAATGTTCCAGGTTGACTTACTGGGTATCTAGGTATGTAATAATACATATAGTCTGGCTAGTCCCTGGAGTAAAATGTTATTGAAGGAATCCCACACAGATGTCAATATACTTATTTGACATATACTTGTGTACCTGCCTATGTACATATCTATAATATGTAGAGCTTTACGCCACAGAACAATACATACCAGGTACCTGTATGGTATCAATCAGCTGAAAGAAACCACCTGGACATCTGAACAAGCCTCCCCCGCATTCATCTACGCAGCATGGAAATTCTTAGATGCCTGTTAACTTATGTACATAAATGCATAAGTACTCGTCTACCTAAGTATGTAGGTATCCAACAAAGAAGAACCGTAATCTTCTTATCTACATATGTAAGTACCCGTCTACAAAGAAGAAGGTGGGCCTCTGGTGCGCCATTGAAAGCTTAGAACCTTAACTGAAGCTAGATACTCTACTTTACGCGCATCGCGTTTTGTCGCGTGAAATCCATTTCTTGAACTTCTTTTTTCGTCACAACTCTAACGACCACCAAATCGACCAAACCGTATGATACACACAAATACGATTATCTAATATCCAATTTTCTGCAGCACGTCGATCCATCATGGCTCCAGGTCCTGTTGTCGAGGACGTCGACAGTAAGTCTCTCTTAGTACTTTAGAAGGCGTGTACTAACATGACGATACAAGTGGATATGGGTGCGCAGGACTATGATGAGGATGAGGAACAGAGACTGATCAATGAAGGTAACGCATCCGCAATAACTTAAGTATGATGCTTTTTCCTCAGCTCTCTTCTGACGCTTGGCAGAGTATAAAACGTGGAAAAAGAATTCACCATTCCTTTATGACATGATATTGAGGTAAGTTATCAATGATCAATGTTGATACACACCAAATCCATACTAATATATTGCAGCACCGCCCTGACATGGCCTACTCTGACTGTCCAATGGTTCCCCGATGTCAAAGAACCAGAGGGCAAGAACTGTCGCATCCACCGAGTTCTGATCGGAACACACACCTCCGAAGGTAAACCGAACCATGTCCAAATCGCCGAGGTTGAGATTCCCAAATCGGTTCGCGCTCATTCAAACGATTATGACGATGAACGAGGTGAGGTCGGCGGCTATGGCAAATCTCTGGCTGGCGACAGAGCAGCCATGAAATGGAACATTGTTCAGAAGATCGACCACCCTGGCGAGGTCAACAAAGCTCGTTACTGCCCGCAGAATCCTGACCTCATCGCCACACTAGCAGTAGATGGGCGAATCCTCATCTTTGATAGAACTAAACACAGCTTTGAACCCAACGGCAAAGTCAACCCTCAGATCAGCCTTGAAGGTCATAAGCAAGAAGGGTTCGGCCTCAACTGGAGCCCCCATGTCGAGGGTGCTTTGGCCTCAGGCAGTGAGGACGAGACTGTCTGTCTCTGGTATGTTGTTTACTGGTCTCATTGAATATCCGTATCTATAATGAAGCTAATGTTCTGAAATAGGGATCTGAAGTCACTGGCAAACGGCGGCAATACCTTGAGCCCCGCTCGTTGCTTCACGCACCACACTAACATCGTTAACGATGTTCAGTACCACCCCATCTCGAAGAATTTCATCGGTAGTGTATCTGATGATTTGACTCTGCAAATCATAGATGTGCGACAATCCTCCACCACACAGTCATCTCTAGTCGCCAAAGATGGACATAGTGATGCCATTAACTCGTTGGCGTTTAACCCTTCTACTGAGGTTCTTGTCGCCACCGCTTCCGCCGATAAGACTATCGGTGTTTGGGACTTACGCAATGTTAAAGAGAAAGTCCATACCCTAGAAGGGCATCAGGATGCGGTCACCTCGCTTTCCTGGCATCCTCACGAAGCTGGCATCCTTGGCAGTGCTAGCTATGATCGACGGATCATCTTCTGGGATCTTAGCAAAGTCGGCGAGGAACAACAACCTGACGACCAAGAAGATGGCCCCCCTGAACTGTGAGCTTTCGCCCCCTTTCCTTTCGCGCCTTCGCGAAAACAACAGCTAATATTCTATAGGTTGTTCATGCACGGTGGACACACCAACCACCTAGCAGATTTCAGTTGGAACCAGAATGACCCTTGGCTAGTGGCCAGCGCTGCCGAGGACAATATGCTCCAGGTTTGGAAGGTCGCCGACTCTATTGTAGGAAAAGACGAAGCAGATCTTCCATTGGATGAACTTGGCAGATGAAGAGGCAGGAGGCAAGCTTGGCAGGAGAGCAGCGACTAGCAATTACGATTTACTAGTGCTAATAGTCTCACGGATTGATGATAAGATGAGGAATTGGAAGTGTAAATGCCTCTGCAACGAAAGCACCGAGAAGCTAAGATACATCCGGGGGCCATCGTACCAGTCTAACAGAGCAAGCTATACGGTGTGCTTCTGCTTGCTTACCATCACCACCACCACTACTGTTCATAAAGCCACTTGCGTACTGCCCAAAAAGAGGTTACAGCAAGTACCTGACAGTGCCCAGAACAGTTAAACGGGAACCAAGTTGCCTTCGTAAATAAAATCTCGTCTTTAAGCTGATGCAAAACACGTACCAATGTAGGTACATATGTATATTGTTCAGGGGTGTGTCGCACGATGATAGAGGTGTATTCCTATCATCCTACGTAAGTAGCTGCATGTGGTACCCAGGTGAGGTAATGTAGGTACCTGCCACATGTACATGTAACTAAAGTAACTACCTGCAGGCAACCTTGAAACTTTAGGAGCCACCTTTATGGAATATGGAAATCCAATATTTTGGCCGAGCCTTCCTTTCACATACAACATACAATTAACCTTACGCCAAAATCATTTTTTCCCTTCTGTATCTTCCTTTTACTCTTCCTTAGAAATTTACTTTCGTGTGTTTATTTATGCCGTAACTTCCAGTAAGAGGCTCCACATGCCTACGAGATACAGATACGAACGCTTCTTACGCGCGTACTTGGATCGTCAGAGTGGCTCTGCTACGTCTCATTTCAACTTCCAGGTATCCGAATGTTGAGCTCCTGTTACCTCCCACCACCAAACCACCAACGTCTACGAACACCCTTATCCGACCTCGATATCGAGAAGCTCCTCTTTCTAGGAGCATGACCCCAATGCGGGAATGCCGTCATTAACCTCGTATCGTCCGACCGAGCCTCCAGATTCTCCCGTGAACGATCCGGATTCAGATGTCGACCTAGACCTTGAAGAACTAGACCCTAGCACCTCGTCCCACGCCCAAGCATCTCGTCTCCTAGGACATAACCAAAGCCCCGAACAACGAGCGCCACGGATTGCGTTACGAAATATTCGCATGGGCGGTTTGAGGCGGTCGGGGAATCGAGGTCGCGGCTATGGCGACCTTGGCCATGATAGGGACGGGATTAATGACGCCGTAGGCTTGCTGGAGGACGATTCACAAGGACAGCGATATTCGGATGGAAGCCACCATGCTGGCGACGAAGCGCCCCTCTTAGATGAATACGCCTCGCATTCCCGGAGATCCTTTGCCAGCGACAGGCTTCAAAACCTCGCCCATATTGGCTCGTCCTTAAGACTACCAAGCTTTATGTCCAGTACTAGTGCCAATCGACAGGACGAGGACGGGGTCTTCGACAATAAAGAAGATGATACCTCGACTTCGAGAACTATCGCCGTCGGTTCTCCTCAATCTACTCGTTACCCACCGAATCTCGTTTCAAATGCGAAATACACGGCGTTCACATTTCTTCCTATTACTCTATACAATGAATTCTCGTTCTTCTTCAATATGTACTTCCTCCTAGTTGCTCTATCGCAGGCAATCCCAGCCTTGAGGATAGGTTATCTATCTACCTACATCGCTCCACTCGCCTTCGTTCTTTTTATTACGATGGGAAAGGAGGCGTACGATGATATAGAGCGACGTCGGAGAGACAACGAGGCGAATTCTGAGGAGTATGTCGTCCTTCGCTTTGGGGAATCAGGGCAAACAGGCACGCCATCACACATTCCTAAGCATTATAAGCCGAAGGTCTCACGAAAAGCGGATCGACACCCGTTGACCCAGAGAGATCGACTATCTGATATCCAGGAAGAAGAGGAGCAAACTGAAGGCCAAGGTTGGGGTCATCCGTCCTCTTCGGTCGAAGAAGTTAACAAGAAGTCCCGTGACCTTAAGGTTGGCGACGTCCTCAAGCTAAGCAAAGGCCAGCGCGTCCCTGCGGATGTTGTCATCTTGAAGTGTTCTACCCCTGAAGGCGCGCAAGCTCAAATGCAGGCCCCAGAAAGCTTAGATCCGGAGACATTACTAGTGAGTCCCTTGGAAGGGGATGCAAACCAAAACGATCCTTCGTCCTCGCTTGAGACGGCCAAGAATCCCGAGCCGGGTAATTCGCATACACCCGACAGTAGATCTTCCGGAGAAACCTTCATCAGAACCGATCAACTTGACGGTGAGACGGATTGGAAACTTCGACTAGCATCCGCCCTGACCCAGGCTTTGCCTGTGGAGGAGTTCGTTCGTGTTAGAGTCACGGGTGGAAAGCCTGATAAGAAAGTAAACGAATTCGTCGGTCAAGTTGAGTTAATGACAACGCGACACGACGTCCTAAACAACCAATCTGGCGAAAGCAGGATAAGTGACGGCGGCCACACCGCCGCCCTATCAATCGACAACACCGCTTGGGCAAATACCATCATTGCCTCTCAAGCGACCACTATGGCCGTCATCGTCTATACCGGGCCGCAAACACGATCGGCTCTTTCCACCTCATTATCGCGGTCCAAGACTGGTTTATTGGAATATGAGATCAATTCCCTAACTAAAATACTTTGTGCACTTACCTTAGCATTGTCGGTTGTTTTAGTGGCCCTAGAAGGGTTTAGCAATACCGAGGGGAATATATGGTACGTGAAAATCATGCGATTTCTCGTGCTATTCTCTACCATTGTGCCGATCAGCCTGCGAGTCAACCTTGATCTTGGAAAGAGTGTCTATTCGTGGTTCATTCAGCGGGATCCCGGTATTCCGGGTGCGGTGGTTCGGACTAGCACAATTCCGGAGGACCTCGGGCGCATCGAATATTTACTCAGCGATAAGACGGGCACTCTGACCCAAAATGAGATGGAGATGAAGAAAATTCACGTGGGCACCGTTTCCTATGCCAACGAGGCAATGGACGAGGTGGTGGGATATATCAGACACGGTTTTGTCGGGACGTTGAACGACCAAGCACTCATTACGCCTTCCTCTTCATACAGTACGACTGCAGGTGTCACTGCAACTAGGACACGGCGGGAAATCGGGTCTAGAGTCCGAGATGTCGTTCTAGCCTTGGCTCTCTGTCACAACGTGACACCTACCGTGGAAGAAGAGGATGGACAGATGACCACTTCTTACCAAGCCTCCTCGCCAGATGAGATAGCCATTGTACGGTGGACCGAGTCTGTCGGTCTTCGTCTTGCGTATCGAGACCGGAAGAGGATGGCCTTAGAGTCTACGGATACAGGAAAGATAGTCGTGCAAGTTCAAATTCTGGACATCTTCCCCTTTACTTCTGACGGCAAGCGCATGGGAATTATCGTTCGATTTCAAGAACAACTGAAGCCGTCTTCTCTAGGTTTAGACGGTGGAGAAGTCTGGTTCTACCAGAAAGGTGCCGACACAGTCATGGGGTCTATTGTGGCTGCGAATGACTGGCTAGATGAGGAGACCGCGAACATGGCCCGGGAAGGTCTGAGGACCCTAGTAGTCGGACGAAAAAGGCTGTCCTCCGAACAATACCGGGCTTTCTCAGCCAGCTACCAGGAAGCCTCATTAGCGATCAGCGGCCGTGACGCTGGAATGCAACGCGTAGTCGCAGAATTTCTTGAGCACGATCTCGAGCTTCTTGGAGTCACTGGTGTGGAAGATAAACTTCAGAGAGACGTAAAGCCATCTTTAGAGCTGCTTCGCAACGCCGGTATTAAAATATGGATGCTGACAGGTGATAAAGTCGAGACGGCTAGGTGTGTGGCTGTTAGTTCGAAACTCGTCGCACGAGGACAATATATCTACACAGTTGCGAAGCTCAAGCATAAGGACAATGCCCAAGATCATCTAGACTTCCTCAGAAGCAAGACGGACTCCTGCTTACTGATTGATGGCGAAAGTCTAATGCTTTATCTGACACATTTTAGAGTTGATTTCATCTCGGTTGCTGTGCGACTACCAACGGTTGTCGCCTGTAGATGTTCACCCACACAGAAGGCGGACATCGCAAAACTAATCAAGGAATTCACCAAGAAGCGAGTCTGCTGCATCGGCGATGGTGGGAATGATGTCTCGATGATACAAGCCGCGGACGTTGGTGTTGGCATCGTTGGCAAGGAAGGTCGGCAGGCCAGTCTCGCCGCAGATTTCTCCATCGAACAATTCTGCCACCTTACCAAACTCCTAGTGTGGCACGGCCGAAATAGCTACAAGCGGAGTGCGAAGCTCGCCCAGTTCGTAATTCATCGTGGACTCATCATTGCCGTTTGCCAGACCATGTATAGCATTGCCATCAAATTTGAGCCGGAAGGCCTATACAAGGTACGTTTCTCTATTCCCCACGTTCTAGCCGCGATGTCTTATGACTAGTAGGATTGGCTCCTCGTGGGATATGCCACCGTATACACAGCAGCGCCAGTACTGTCGCTCGTTCTTGACAAGGATGTCGATGAAAACCTTGCGAACCTCTACCCCGAGTTGTACAAGGAGTTGACATCTGGCCGTTCCTTATCCTATCGTACCTTTTTCGTCTGGGTCTTCGTGTCAATCTACCAAGGGGGTATGATCCAAGGCCTATCCCAGATCCTCACCGAAGTCGACGGGCCAAGGATGGTGGCTGTCAGCTACACAGTTCTTGTGCTTAACGAACTGTTGATGGTTGCCATTGAGATTACGACTTGGCATCCCGTCATGATCATGAGTATTGTTGGGACCTTTCTATTCTATATTGGATCAATGCCTTTTCTCGGCGGATACTTCGACCTTGATTTCCTCCTTAGCTGGTAAGTGCATCTCCATGCTACCAGGCCTTTACCCCCTCATTTTGTTCCATGCGTCAACTAATTCGTCCTCTGGTAGGGGCTTTGTCTGGCGTGTGCTCGCCATCGGTTCCATCTCTCTAATACCACCGTATGCTGGGAAGTTGATTAGGAGAACAATGAAACCGCCGTCATACAGAAAGGTCCAAGGCATATGACTCTTGTTGGGGCAATGCACATCGGCTAGGCGTTCGGGGTTCATACTGTTTATACATATATAAATATATACATGTTACTTAAATCTTCGTTACCGGGTGGTATCCATGAAAACCAACTTTGCCTGCCGTTTCCCCTGCCGTCTGGTACATTGGTGCAACGTATAACTAACTAAACTCTCAAGGGGCTAATAATTTTTAAGACTCTGATCGGATAGTGCCGAGGCCGTCTGGTATACGATTCGTTGCACCTAATACAATTAATGTATGCCGCCTTTACCACGCCTTCCCGCGCAGTCCGCTTTAGTAAATTAGCACTAAAGCCATCGCAAAAATTTCGTCATGCTGACTAGTAAGGTGTTTCAACTTAAAATGAGACATACGAGGCTTACTACCAACGTATCCTATAGTTGAAACATTGAAGCTGATAGTAGAAAATTAGACATTTTAACTTCAGATTAATTTATTATAAATTTTATAGCTACCACCTGCGCAAATAAAGTAGGTACGTAAACGCAATGGCTCAAGTCACACATATAGCTGTTGCGTCATAGCTCACATGCAGCTCTCACATACATATGTACCTCTTTACGCATTGGCGCCAGACTGCGCCCGATCGAAAAGTGGACAGGCAAGTTAAGCTACTTAGTAGCTGGTTATATACATAAGATACAGAGTTTGCTAGCTCGATGTACGCATTTATGCATACAAAATCCATGTGGGATCTAAGTAACGATAACATGCGTCTAGGTGGGTGGTACCACAACCTAAAGTTCTGGGGAACTTTAGAGTTGGGTTGCGGGATTGTGGGGCCAAGGATAAGGTACTACCTAGATATGGCGCAAGAGTTTCCAGCCTGCAAAGTTTCGCCTCCAATGGCTTTTCTTCTTTTGCGGAGGTCTTATGGAGACTAGTCTAGTCCCCTCATTCCTCATTCCACATTCCACATCTCCACCTCATAAGTGAAATCCATCTTTTCCCTTTCCTCCCCTCTTAAATCTCTATTCCCATCGCCTTTGTGGACTACTTCAACCCACCAATCTAGCATCTAGCTTCTGGCATCCTCAAGGGTTCACTCAGCTGTTTGGGCTTCGAAATTGTTTGGGTTTATTCGACGATAGGTAAGTCAGCCAGACCATCCAATCATTCAACTATCTCATCCCATTCTGCCCGTTACATTTTGAGTGGGGAGCTTCTATAGGTACATTAGCTACCTAGGTATCTTCAAGATTTTAGGTATCCTTATATACGCTTCCGATGTTGGGAGACTTATACGCCCAAGACCTGAACACTTTTTTTTCCCCATCTCTCCCTCTCTCCCTCATCTCCCCTTATAAAATCCCGTCGAAGGAAGATCCCTATCGACTTGTTGTCGATTTCTTTCATATAGCTAACTCATCATATTTACTTGACATAGCTAGAATATTGGCCCTTCTCTACTTTCCTCCCTTTCGTCTCTTTCCTATTGACTTCACTCCGACGATCATCGCAAATGGCTTCCGAAAATGGGGAGAGAGCTCCTCGAGAAGTGAAGAACCATATTCTCTTTGAGGTTGCGACTGAGGTGGCACACCGCGGTATGTGTTTTCCCCTAAAAATAAAAAATAAAAAAGTAAAAAGGCGGCCGGGTTTCCCTAGGCTAACGCAAAGCTCAGTTGGTGGTATCTACTCTGTCATCAAGTCAAAGGCTCCCGTCACTACCGCTGAATATGGAGAGCGCTACACTCTCATTGGTCCTCTCAATCACCAATCTGTATGTCGTATCTTAGATCTATGTCCCGTGCGTCTTCCTAACCTAGAGTAGGCGGCTGTTGAAGTCGAAGAACTCGAACCGACTACCCCCGAACTCGCCAAGAGTATCGATGCTATGAAGAATCGGGGTATCGGTATACTTTACGGAAGATGGCTCATTGAGGGAGCTCCTAGAGTACTGCTTATCGATACAAAGACTGCATACAAGTATCTGGATGAGTGGAAAGCAGACTTATGGAACGTTGCTAGTATCCCGTCTCCGCCAGGCGATGATGAAACAAACGAGGCCATCGTCTTTGGATACCTGGTCGCATGGTTTCTAGGAGAGGTCCGTCTTTTGGCCCTACAACTAACGTCATGGCTGCTGACTTTTTGGGGGCTCATAGTTTGTCTGCCATGAGAAGAACAAAGCTGTTATTGCTCATTTCCACGAATGGCTTGCTGGTGTAGCCCTACCTTTGACCAAGAAGAGGCGCATAGATGTCACTACCGTCTTCACTACGCACGCAACCCTCTTAGGCCGCTACCTATGCGCTGGTTCTGTTGATTTTTACAACAATCTGCAATGGTTTGACGTTGACGCTGAAGCCGGAAAGCGTGGGATCTACCACCGCTACTGCATAGAACGTGCTGCCACTCACTCTTGCGATGTTTTTACGACTGTCTCTCACATCACAGCCTTCGAAAGCGAACACTTACTTAAACGCAAGCCAGATGGCGTCCTGCCGAACGGGCTTAACGTCACCAAGTTCTCCGCGATACACGAGTTCCAGAATCTGCATCAACAATCTAAGGAGAAGATCCACGATTTCGTCCGTGGACATTTTTACGGGCACTATGATTTCGTCCCCGAAGACACCGTTTACTTCTTTACGGCCGGACGTTACGAGTTCCGGAATAAAGGTGTCGATATGTTTATCGAGTCTCTTGCTCGTCTCAACCACAGGTTAAAGAGTGCCGGGAGCAAAACCACCGTCGTGGCATTTATTATCATGCCCGCGCAAACGACGTCGCTGACGGTGGAAGCTCTTAAAGGCCAGGCGGTCATCAAATCGCTTCGCGACACGATTGAGGTGATTGAGCGGGGGATAGGTCGTCGTGTCTTCGAGCGGTCACTAAAGTGGCATGACGGGGATCCGATGCCGGACGAAAAGGAACTAATTACGAGCGCTGACAGAGTTGTCTTGCGCCGCCGCCTCTTTGCCATGAAAAGGCATGGTCTCCCTCCTATTGTTACACACAATATGATCAATGACCAGGACGACCCTATTCTTAACCAAATCCGTCGAGTGCAGCTCTTCAACCACCCTACGGATCGCGTTAAGATCATTTTCCACCCCGAATTCCTGAACTCGTCGAATCCGATCCTGCCTTTAGATTACGACGACTTTGTGCGCGGCACAAACCTGGG
The DNA here is from genome assembly GCF_022578515.1 of Annulohypoxylon truncatum. Lineage (NCBI taxonomy): Eukaryota > Fungi > Ascomycota > Sordariomycetes > Xylariales > Hypoxylaceae > Annulohypoxylon > Annulohypoxylon truncatum. The sequence continues at coordinate 29,306 of NW_025953787.1, forward strand.
CGTGTTCGCCTCTTACTACGAACCGTGGGGTTACACGCCTGCTGAGTGTACAGTCATGGGTGTTCCAAGCATCACCACCAACCTGTCTGGCTTTGGCTGCTATATGGAGGAATTGATTGAGAATTCGGCCGACTATGGCATCTACATCGTTGACCGACGAAACAAAGGTGTCGATGACTCGGTCAACCAGCTAACCTCCCATATGTTTGAGTTCTGCCAGAAAAGCCGGCGTCAACGAATCAATCAGCGAAATCGGACTGAGAGACTTAGTGACCTGCTAGATTGGAAGAGGATGGGTATGGAATACGTCAAAGCTCGACAATTAGCTCTGCGGCGGGCGTACCCGACCTCATTTTCTGGTGATGAGGAGGACGACTTCATACCGGGTGTTGAGCAGAAGATCTCCCGACCCTTCTCAGTCCCAGGCTCCCCTCGCGACCGTACTGGCATGATGACTCCTGGAGACTTCGCAAGCCTGCAAGAGGGGAGAGAAGGACTGAGCACGGAAGATTATGTGGCATGGAAGCTACCGTAAGTGGCATATCGACCCGTCCGCTGAAATTGATAACTGACGCAAGATTATAATACAGAGAAGAGGAAGATCCCGAGGAATATCCGTTTCCCCTAACGCTACGAACGAAGAAAGCAAATTTCTCCGGGCCGGCATCTCCTCTCGACGGCGTCCAAATCAACGGGACTCAGTAGGGATAGACGACTATCGTTTATTTCTCGGTGATGCAGGTTAGAAAAAGTGTGTAGGTAGCTCGAGTGATGGGAAAGCTGGTAAGGTCCGATGGAGTCGCGCTTTGACGATATGGACCTAGTTGTGATGGGCACAAGCGAGGGTAGTAGTTGCATAGGTATATATCATCTTGGTTTAGGGGTCGTCCGGCAACACGGAAAAAACCAGGGGTTTTTCGTTCTACGTTGATCGCATAGCAACGCATTAGCTGGCAGTTATTAACATTTTATACTTTTCTAAGTTCGCCTCCTTACGAACACTACCATTGTAATATGTATCTCAGCTATGAATATATGTATAATAGACGCGCATGTTTCATGTTAACATCAAGAGTTGGGCTACTAGGTCCTAAGTAGACAAATAGGGGCGGGGGAGGGTGTCGTAGTGTGTCGAGGCGGCTATTAATAATTGAAGGCATTGCAATCAATATGTACTTACATTAGGTAGGTACCTATATTAGGTATGTACGTATGTACATACATACCTACGTAGGTACACAAGTACGTTAGTTGGTGGGTAAGCTCAAACGATTGGGTCAAATGCAATACCAAGATATTATATTTTCAGTTATCCAAACCCCCAACGTCTAAAGAGAGCCAATGAACTACTATGACGTATATACCTAGGTGCAGGATAGGATGCCATCTACCTACTAGGTAGATGTTTTTAAGCGCGAATCCCCTGTAAGGTCCTATGTACCCAAGTATGTAAGAGCCCGTACCGTACCGACCCATGGGCCTACATGAAGTAGGTAGGAAGTAACAGTAAACCAATTGATTCCCCGCCTTGACCTTCACCTTCCTTGCAGCAACCTTTTTATAAAACAAAGCCGGGTGACCTCTGTTCAACTTTGGAAGCTTCTTATACCTACCTCTTACCACCTACCTTCTACAACCTATAATCCACCACTTCTTACCCCTATAGCCATCGCACTGGGGGAGCGCATGCGGCTCAGGTATGCACACGTCAATGCACGTATTACACGTCTTGTAGGCAGCTGACGGGTCCCGGTAGGGTAAAAAAGGGAAAGGCTGCCCTCACGCGTCGTGGTACCGCCTCGGCTTAATTTGGTTTCGCGATGAAGTTCACCGTCATGAAGTTCTTTCGGCGCAGCAAGAAGCCGCTCCAACAGCCCAAGCCGTCAAAGAAATCGGCCCAAGATGATTTGGAGAGGGATAAATATCGGATTTACAACCCGCAGCAGAGCGACTATTACAACTATGCCGCCCAAAGGGGTAGCGTGTTCGCGCCCTGGTTGGAGCTCCCCGCTCCTATATTAGAAAGGGTCTTCTCTTTTATCTGTCCCCATTGTTGTGATGAGTCGTACGAGACGTGCGAGCAGAGCGCACTCGAGAACGCCTGCATGCTTTGCGACCTACGCGACCTCTCGCATGCCGGCCAAGTCTGTAAGCGTTGGAGGAAGGCTGCCGTTAAATTAATGTGAGCTGCTCCTTAGACCGATGCTACGTGGCCCCAGGACAATGTGTTGCTAATCACTCGAGAATTTATTTCGCCATTATAGGTACCATAGCATCCGCATCGATTCCGTACATTATTGCGAGCGCGAGATCGATCTTTCCGAGAGGCGAAAACGCAGGAGTCGCTTCGATCGCAATGGCCTTCCCGAAGACACGGCTAGTGCTCGACTGCAGTTGTTGTGCCGATCGCTACGCGAAGACCCGACACGGCTTGGTTGCCTCGTTCAATACTTCAAGACGCCGTACATGTTACGAGAGTCGAGTACGTCCACGCTCGCGCGGACCATTGCCGTCTTGCCCAACCTCCGCTACGTCGACCTCCCCGAAGGACTATTTAGCGATGACCCGGCTTATCATACCCTCAAACTCGAGGTGCAAGCCCGCTGTCCAGACCTCAGAAAAATGACGTACATCGGTGGTAGTGAGCGGAGCTTGGAGGCGTTGAGTAGGGGTAATGTATGGCCGAACCTCGAGGTGTTAGAACTGACCAGAATAAACATGGATCCGGCGATGCTGCGACACGTCCTTTCTATGCTTCGTCACCTACGAGCTCTGAAGGTTTCGGACTGCCGAATCTTGGATGACGATATATTCAAATACAATGACACATTGGCGGCTTTCCCAGCCTTGGAGGAAATGATACTAATAGACACGCCGAAGCTCACCTCTGGAGGCCTAGTGGCGTATCTATCTAGGGACGAGACGCAGAGGCAGCTCAAAGTGCTCTCTCTTTCTAACACCGGGGTTCAAGCATCTACGCTACACGATGTATTGGCTCATGCGCCAAATCTTACAGCCTTGTCCATCATTGACCAAGTAGATTCCCCGTTCCCATCTCACTCGGGACCCCTCCCGCCACTGACGAACTGGTCTCTACAAACTCTGCGCTTCGAAATCACGGCGTCCCCGGCTACTGCTTCCTACGCGAGTATTACAAGCGGTTATTACAACTATCTAGCATCTTCCCTCTTTGCTGGTGGCTTACCGCGCCTATCCGCAGTCTATGTTCGCGACCAAGATTTCCCAGACATCCTCCTAGGCCTCCCGCCACCTATGCCCGGGTTTGCTGGAGGCCAGCAACGACCCAGTAGCTCCAGCAGTGACCGCATGTTCGGCATGGGGAACGGTAGTCTTTCGCCGATGAATAATGGTCACTTCGGCAATGTACCCCCCCGCTTCAGTTCTAACAACCCTTTTGCGGCAGCACTAGGACCGTCTCGCGGATTATCACTCAACCAGACGCTGGAGGTTTTCACCAAAGGGGAAGACGATGTCGATTGGGGTAGCATAAGAAGTAAGTATTTGTAAACCATGTCAAGGGACCTGTTTCAAGGTCTCGTGACACACAGTCAGTCTATATTCTTCTATCTACAGCAGCTACTAACCCCTTGTGTCGCAGTGGACCCCTTCGACGCTTACGGCGGTGTTGCGGGCAGCGGTAGCAGAGGCCGCAGTGGTAGTACTTCGAGCGGCCGCCCTCTAAGCAGTTACGGCCTAGCAGATATAGGGTCCGGGTGGCAAGCTGGTGGTGGAGCCAGAAAGAGTATACTTGTGCAAGGAACCGGCGCCGGTAGCTTCTTGGCCGTGCCAGGCGGACACGGGCGTACTGGTAGTACCGCAAGCTCCAGCGCTGTGAAGGAGGATCTATGGCCAAGACCCAGCAGTAGCGCAGGAGCCAAGGGAGACCGAGACCTGTGGCGCTAATAAGTAAACTCTAGAAGAGGACGTAGTGTTTATTCTTATAATGGATGACGATGTTAGGAGATTTTGGAGCTGATGTTCCGGTTTGCTCGGGAACAAAAGGTGATAAGTTCAAGAACCCAGTAGTAATAGGAATCATCAATTGTGCTACCAATCATCGGGTAGGCCGACGTGATGAGTCAGTACCTGGGATTTATATGTCTCGCGGCTGAATATTCAAGCTGATGAGAATAGCCAGAGTGAAAAGAGAAGTTATACGCTCATCCATTCCAAGTTGCCTATCGTGGGAGGAGACATTTAGGAAATCTTGGTAACGACTAATTCCCCCTGCGCGCCACCTTCGAGCTTTAGGAACCCACCTGTCTCTAATTTCTTTTTCCATTTTCCACTCTCATACCTCGCCAAGATCATTGTCATACGAAGCGCAGTCCGGCGACTTGAGCTGTGCTCGGCCGTTTCCGGGTCGAGGGGAGTGAATGTCCATCTTCCGAATGCCCAATTCAGTATATACCTGCCTGGACGGCTAGACGGCGTTGTCGGTGCTGGTGCTTCATCTTCTCCGGAGCTCCGGACCGTTGGTGATGTTGTTAATACGGACTTGATCCGATAGACCTCGTCTTTAGGTGCAGCATTCAACAAAGACATCAATTTTGTCGCATCGGTGACGGCACCTGGCTCCCCGGAGAGGGCGATTGAGAGAACTTCGACCTCGCTTTGGTGATCGTGGTTATGGTCATGATCATGGTCGTGAGCATGAGCGTCACTGTTGTTATTTATATTGGGTTGTTCACTTAACGCCCTCGCCAATCCGCCATCGATACCGAATATAACGTCGACAGGGATTCGTCCCTTATCGCTCTTCACCCAAGCGACGTCGACTTCGAGATCTCCGACTCGGTCAAGACAGTCGTCGAATCTGCGCTCGTCGCAGTTTTCCCATTTGCTGAAGACGATCAGGTCCGTGTATCTGGCTTGTATGCGAGCGGTGTAACTAGTATCCTCATACCCCTTCCAGTTCTCGACGTCGATGACACTGACGACGCCGTCGAGGGTGTAGTGGCCGGTGTCGCGAGCCAGTCGGTTGACTTCGATAGCCAAAGTAGCAGGGAAGGCAGAGCCAGAAGTCTCGATGACGATGCGATCGGGGTTAACGCTGGAACGCAGCTCGGCGAGAGCAGTGCTCAGCTGGCCGACGAGGTTGCAGCATATGCAGCCGTTGAGGAGCTCTTGGACGCCGGAGACGGCGCTGGACGAGGCGAGCTGCGAGTCGATGGCTACGTCGCCGAATTCATTCTTTAGCAGAGCCAGACGATAGGAAGGATTAGTGGTGCGAAGTTGTGGAATGATGTTCAGTAGCAATGTCGTTTTTCCGGAGCCCAAGAAGCCGGTCAGGATGGTTATAGGTATCGGGGCCATTCTCGCGCGTAATTTGCATGAATAAAAGAAGAAAATAAAAATAAATACCTCCTTAGAGCATCGTGGGGTACGAGGGGTCCTGGGGATACGTCACTCAGGTCACTTGCACACCTATTTTATTAATAGCATAGTTTCCCTCCCTGTCCCTGTTGAGCTTATTTTTAGTGCCCTAACCTATTATTTGATGGCGTATATTCTTGTCTATTCTTGTCATTCTCCCTGAACTTCCTCCTTAAACATCACAATCTTACACAGAATGTGATGTTCATTAATACTCAAAAGTCTGCCCAACCAGTTTTTCACTCAGCTCCCATAATCTCTCTGCGCCTTCGCGGTCTAAGGCATAAGCCGCAATTGACTGATCCATCCCACCCGCCGTAATGGCCACGCCATTCTTATCTGGAACACTTGTCAGCGATTTCGGAAATGATTCTGTAATATATATATGCATTCTCATACTCGCTAAGTCGGGATCGTAGGCGGCTTTGATATAGCTTGCCACCCCCTTTGCAGGAGTCGTCCACTTAATCGCCGGGTTGGGTTGACCATCCGGCAAAGACCAGCCCCTCAGTATGCTCTCTTCTTTCGTAACTAACCGATTAATACCTGTTTGGACAGCTATTCCAAGTTTAGTCTACGATCATATCGCTAAATCCTCAGATACGCCGGCACACTTACATCCTGGGTCGGTGGCTATGGCCCGAAGATTTGTCTTGCCCAGTTTCATAGCTAGGCCAAGCGTAAACAGGAGGTTGCCTGACTTGCTCGCTGCGTATGCCAGGAATGGTTCGTACGACTTTCCGTTGTCGAAATTAATGTCATCGAAACGGACATTGGAGAACTGGTGGCCAAAGGATGTCACGTTGACCACGCGTGCATTAGCACTCGCGAGCAAAGCCGGCATCAAGAGATTAGTAAACAGGAAATGACCAATATGATTAGTCCCGAATGTCATTTCGATTCCCTCCGGAGTCGTGGTATACTTAGGGATCATGCAAGCAGCCGCACTGTTAATGAGGATGTCAATAGCCGGTGCTAATTTGAGAACTTCGGCGGCAGCCGAGCGAACCGATTGCTGGCTCGATAGGTCCATTTCCACGGGTATAATCTCGCAAGCTAGCTCAGACGACAGTCTTATGCATTCTATAACCTGCCTCATTCTAGATTCAGATCTAGAAGCAAGAATGAGCCGCTTGGTTCCATGCTGCGCGATACATCTGGCCGCTTCCGCACCCAGACTTTGCGATGAGCATCCGGTGATTACGACTTGACGTTATATAGGTATCAGTACTATGAGAATATCTATATCTCACATTTATATATAGATATGCGAAATTAACTTACCAGTCTTGCCAGAAATATACTCCCTAAATTTGTCAGCTACTTCATCCGACGTCAAATCATGGTCGACATCAGTTACTACCCCTCTGCCTGCCGCCGCAAACCTTGGGTCCCATTTTGCCCCTGAAGCCATCGTCCAACTACGATGATAGCTTTGATGTTGTCTTTGGCGTGCGTTGATAAGCTGCGTGGGCTATTAAGAAAATGTCGGTATAATATTCGGCTCGTTTCGTTGGAGCAAAGTCGAGTGATAGGTGGCTAAAGGTGTCGCCCTCCCTCATTTTACCTGGCGTCTTCTCATCCTCATTTTATGTTTCGAGGGTCTCTACAACATATCCATACGTATATCAAAGGATATTACAATAAAGCCGTTAAAGTCCGCTCAGGCTATGCTAGCAAGCCAATTCACGACCTTCGGGATTGAGTCAAATCTCCATCCTACTTCTCCCGGAGAAAGCATACCCACTTCGAACTACAGGTCATCAGCATAGGGGTGCCGTGAAGCCTGCGTGAATTTAGTTTCTAGCTCTCTAGGCCTTGTTTCAGTACGACAGAGACCATCGCCTTAATCACTTAGCGTGCAATTAGTATATTTCACTTGTGGATCCGTGCTTCTTAAGACCGTGATATCCGAATCGTGCATCGGACGGTCGCCTCGAGACCCGATATTACGCAAATCGACCATGAGGTGGAGAGAAGAGACTACAAGCTGGCGTCAGCATCTTCTTAACAGCTTTCAATAAGCGGGTGCTGAGGTGGTTCTCAAAAAAAAAAAAAAAAAAAAAAAAATGAACATTGTTATGATATAGTGTATGCTACTGTCCTAATGGAAGTCGACTACGTTGGACAAGATATGATGACGACGGGTTGAACACAATTGCTGTAATAAGCGAGTTTACTTAACTCTTATCAAGGAGTGCGAGTGAGTTACTCCTCACTTTTCAGATATAGTCCAACCTATGATCACACGCGCACGTAGAAAATACACTGACACAGAGGGAGGAGTTATTTCATCATAAGATTGGATATATGTAAGCTGATATAAGCTAATTCTCCGATACTCTATGCGGAGGTGCAGTTAGACAACCCTGCCTGGAAGGTCTGAGAATTTCTGACATATATAGGCAAGTAATCTCGCGTCGTGAAGTTTTCGTCGATATAGTAAGAAACATCACTCGAGCTATAGTTGGAGCCGAGGATGGCAAGAAGGTCGCTCTCGATGCTTTGTGGTAGTAATTAGCCAACCATCACGCCCCGATAGGCATTCATGAAATATAGGATAAAACTTACAAGTCGACAAACACCACATCAACAACATCCGGGGTGGTACTCTCGTTAAACCCGGCCGTGCCCTGGAAGAAATCGGGAATATCATAATACGGGATCCCAGTATGCGCAGTGTCATCGCCATCCGTCCCAAAATCGTCCTTGGTCGTGTAGCCTGGAACTAGGTCGACTACCTGACGTCTCGTGATACTGGGGTGCTCACCGTGCTCTTCGCGTTTAATTCCGGAAAGGTGAACGGGAGACGGGTCGACGCAGATATCACGTTCGATGGGCATGACGCCAAGGCTGCGCTTCTGGCTGGCACCCGCCTTATTAAGTGACTGAAGCAAAGTGCTAGCTACGCTATAGGGTATTTCTGGGATATATAAGAAGTGATCGAGGAACGGCGAGACGATGAATTGGTCATCATAAGTGAAGGGTCCCTTATACAAGTCAAATCGGACGCTTCCTGTGTTGGCGATGATGTAGCGTGGTATATCTTGACGTGATTCGTTCACAACAGCCTCGGACAGCGCTTCTGATAGCAGGGGGAAGATATTCCCGGTACTATCAAAGCTCACACATGTCAGACAATAGTCCTATCCCGCCTTTAGTCAAGACACACATCATTAACCGGCCCGTGAGTAGGAAATTAAGATTGCTGACCTGAGGTGCGCAACCGTATACGTCGGTAAGGTTCAGTTGCTTTCTGTACTTCGTAATCTCGGCCGTAACGGCCAGACCATTACTATAGTCGAATTTCTTGTCGTAACGAGTCGCGGCGTGGTACTCGAACGTTCGACGGTTCCAGTCGAGATAGCGCCGTGAGTACACGAAAGGAGAAGTGGAATTCTGAGTGGCTTTACGGGTTGGGTTAGGGACGCCGGCCGGTCCGGGAACGACGCCGTGGTAGCCGCTATTATTACTGTTAAATCCAGACATCGAGAGCCAACCGAGAGTTTCGCAATACCGGCCTGCAAGATTATCAGAGGTAGGCTCGAAAGCAAAGTGTGCGTTTTACTTACCCGACTCCATCGCTGTACTGCTAGAGTCCAGAACAGCAAAGTCTCTGATGTGAGTGTGGCCTCCTATATCGGGATGAGCTGAACTGCCCCTTTACCAAAGTGTAGAGAAGCGGGGAGAGAGAGAGAAGGATAAAACAAACCCATAAATTGGATAGGGGTATTGGGATGCACTGCGCGAATGGCGTCAAAGACAACGGGAAACGTGCTGATCGAATCAGTCGGGCGCGCAGGGTTGTGGCCCAGAATGATGAAGACGTCCACGGGTTCCGGGGAATGAAGAATATCCAAGAACCATTGTTGGGTGACCATGGTCTTCGCGGGAATGACCTTGCTGACATTCGTGTTGCCTATCAGATGTCAACCAGATTGTTAAGCGGCAAAAAGGGGAATAGGGGCTTCTTAAGGACTACTGACCGGTGAAATCAAATAGCACGCCAAAGGCCATGACTCTAAGGCCGTGCTGAGTAGTAAAATACCGGTGCGTCTTGCCGATATACTGCCACTCGTTCGTCTCCGGGTTGAGGATTTGAACGTTGGATGTCAGATACTTCTCACCCCAGTAGGTCGAGATATTATACATGGCCTGGTAGGCCACGGTGGCAAGGTATAATTCGTGATTGCCGATGGTGAGCAAGTCATAATCGACCTTGTCGAAGACTGTCATCGAAATAGCACCGTCCGGTGTTGTGGCGTCGCTTAGGCCTGCCCCGTCGTGCAGGTCGCCTAGGCGGGAGGAGGTGGTGAGTTTTATCGACTGCATCTCTCCAGGAGTTGGGATCAACTAACCGGTGTCTACCAGAAGCATGTCGACCCCCATACGGCTGGCCTGATGCTTGAAGTGAGTAGAGAAAGAGACAAAGTCGCCCCAGTCCGCGCCATAGTTTCCTTGCTTCAGATGACCTTCCAGCCATCCGTGGGTGTCGGTCTTGTGAGGTTGACCGTCAGCAACACCATCTGGTGAAGGTCTCAATATTCATCGTCCACTCACCGTATGCAGGAAATTCAATTGGCCCCACTGCAGCACTTGGAGTTAGCATTGCCATTCCTTTTCCTATTCCCATTTCCCTATATATTAGGTATATATATATATGAACTCACCTCCAAAGCTCTCGTAGGTCCATAGGTAGCGTTAATCGCATCTGGCTGCATGCGCTTAACGTGTCGAACATGTTCGACATGATCTACAGGGCCAAAGCAGCCGGAGCAGGCTAGAGAACCGTCGATGAGCGGCAGGAGACCCAGGAGATTGAGGAGGCGCATCTTGACTCTTTTCTTTTCTTTTCTTTTCCTTTACCTGTCTGCCAACTTGCCAATAAAGCAGGTAAAGTATATATCGAGCAGCTTGGAAAAGAGACGGGAATTTAAATATTCTCTGGAAATACGGCACCGCGGTACCGCCGCACCGCGGCATTCACCGAGATAATACTACGTAGTAAACGCTCCTAATCGCTAAGTACATAAACAGTGAGAGAGCCGGGATACCGCACGTGGTAGTAGTCGCCTTCCTAATAGAGTAAGTACAAGTAAATGTAGGCGATAGGTCGTGGTCTATCAGCGATTATGTGGAAACCAATATACATCATATTACCTACGTGAAATCGTACAAAGGTAACTCGAATATTCAATGTCTACCCTCTATATAAACTGTGTATATACTGTATATATATTGTATATATACACATCTTCAGCTAGCCACATAGATCTTGTTCACGTTTGTAAATGTACATAAATCATTAGTCTAATGTCCCCTTCGGGAATCGCAGGATCGCAAAAATGCATGCTGACCTGCATTAGGGTATATATAGTAGATCTAACTACATGGGTAATGAGGGCCTTATTATCTAGAACAGGAAATCGATGATAACATCACAGTTGCTTGTTACGGAGTAGTGCAATGTCGCAAGCCCCCGTGCGAAGAAAACGATTATAACTCTGTGATTCCGTTCTCACCTACAATTCGATCTCTTCAACGTCCTTCCTCGCCGTATCTTCCACCTCCGATCGTGGCGTTGCTGGGGGCGTCTTATCTCCATCTTCCGCCGTCGACACCACTCCCATCCGACTGAGGTCCCCGGGAGACAATCTCCCCCGGATCCTGTAAGACTTCGCCGAATATGCGCGGTTAGAGTTATCCTCCAGGTAGAACGCCAATCTCTCTGGCTTTTGGCTTGGCGAGAGCCATCTGTCGATATCGTCTTCTAATTGCCTGAGTACTTCGATAGCCCTGCTCTTGCCTATGACCCCATCTATGTATATCGACACGATAGTCCAGTCCTGCGCAGCATCGCGCACCGCGAGACTATTATTGAAGTAAGATGTGCCGATGCCAAATGCGACAAACCTCCGCTTCTCTCTCGAGATATGCTCATCTAGGAGGTCATTTAGGTTGTCCATTGGTATTTTTCTATCTTTCGGCTTAGTTTCTCTCGAAATCGTAGTTTGTGATAGCTTAAGGTGCTTGGTAGTTTAGGCACGAGAAGGCAGAGATCCGGTTCACTTTATTGAATATCAACACGATAATTTCCGTTTGGTGTGCTACTTGAGTAAAACGGAGATCAATTGGACCCTTTGTTCTTCAAACCTCGAGGACCAGCTAGTCAGTATTTGGGGTGTTAGGGACAAAGGCATAGTTTCAACGGTGACTACTCGAAAGATAAGGAGGGCTTTTTTCACTTTGTTCTTGAATGATTTTCTCACCACCTGTGTACTTACACTGACTGACAAGTGACTGAATCGTAATTGCTTATTCTGGTTGTGGTACTACTCAATGTGATACTCGATGTGGCCTCAGCTTTTCCGTCTTCGTGGAAAGCCGTATGCTTATTAGATAATAAGACTCTTAGAGCCTTTATGATGCTGTTATAACTTATACGGCCAAGAACTAGCATTATATCATACCTTAAGGCGACTGTAGTTCAACGTACTTTTAATAGGGGTCGGAGATCAAGAGAAACTTAGGGGGATAAATAAAGATAGTAGTTAAATCAATCACATATAGCAGGATGTTAAATATTTAAACTTGATAAATATAACATTGTGTAAAAAAGCAATAGCTAACACGATAGATCCACATGCAAAATCCCGAGACCAAATACTTCCATCAACCCTAAGGATACATAGCTAATGAAAAAAAGAAAAAGAAAACACAAGTCATAAACCATATCCAAGAAATAGGAAGCGATACGTTAACCCAACCTCCATGCACCGAAAAAGAAACTGAATCCTAAACCCTGAATACGATCATTCCTTATAGAATCAAAAAGTGTCCAGCCACGAAGACGAGACCGGAGAACACGGCGAAGGCGTTCTTGAGCGACGCGGCACCAGCAGTGACGACGGCAGGAGGGCTACTAGTAGTGCCGTTGGGAGCCATACCGCTGGCGTTGCACCGTCCATTCGAGCCATTGCAGCCAGAAGAGACGCACGAGGGACCACTGCAGCTAGAGCTGGAGCCGGAGCCGGAGCCGGGGTTGGAGCCGGGGTTGGAGCCGTGACCACTCATAGATCCAGAGCCAGAGCCAGAAGAGACGCACGAAGAGCCATTGCATCCTGAGCCTGATCCAGCACCGTTGCCAGATCCGGACCCGGACCCTGAACCAGCAGCAGAGCCGGAACCGGAACCAGATCCGGGGTGAGGGCATGGACCAGGACCGGTGCACGAGCCCACAGCGTTGTTGGTAGGGACGGCAGTGTGGATGGTACGGGTGTTGGTGGCTGGGGGGTTGGTTGGGTAGGCAGTGATGGTGGCAGTAACACCGTTGCCGTTAATGCTGACAGTGGGCACCCATGTGCCGGTAGGCTGAGCACCGGGGCAGGTGATCTCGATCTCGGTGGTAGGCTTGCAGGCGTGGCAAGCGACGGTGGTGACGACGAATCCAGGAGGCATGGTGGGAGTCACGTAGTCGGTGGGTTTACCCATACAGGTCTCGGTGATGGTGTAAGTGGCCAGCCACTGGCTGGTCTCGCATGCTGCCGGCAGGATCGTCTCGTACACGGTCGTGTACTGAGGTTCCTTTACCGGATAAACGCTAGTGTGGAGAGTCGGGTACGCTGTGTGTACCGCAGACACGGTGTTGTACAGCGAAACCGGGTGGTGAGCGGAGAGCCCGGTCTGAGCAGTTGCGTTGCTGAAGAAAGGCATCTTGGTGATTTCTTTTTTTTAAGCTGATCTTTCTGGTGATGTGTTGTGATCGGTGTCAGTTAAGACTTTACCGTGAGTAAACGAGTGTGGTATATCAAATGAGTGTGGTAATGAGTAGTAATGAATGTGGTAGCCAAAAAGGGCTATGAACGAGTGACTATGGTGATTGAGAGTGAACTGTAAAAGAGTGACTGATGATGCTTCCACAGAAAAGGAGATAGAACCGGTCGGAAGCTCATGACATTTATATTGAAAATGGAAGACAGCATCTCCCACTTTAACGCGTCAAAAAGAGCCAGCATCATACTTGGTGAGAATGAAATCACAACATAATTTCCACACTTGCTGAGGATCGCCGCAATGCAAGAATGGGTTTGGATTACATGGCATTCCTTGTGTGCGCCAGCACAAGGCTCACCTGGCTACAAAATAGATAGCTGAACGGCATGATAGAAAACACGTTTGACCTGCGACTGTTTAAGACATATCTATGGATAGCTGAGACCTGCCATGCTCACCGGGCTAGATTATCAACATTGAAGCGCGTCTCAAGACAACGAGACCAATAATAGTGTCCTACATATCACGCTTACCTAGCTGCTCATACTCGCAACTGGCCCGTACATTCGGATTGTCCAGAATGCCGCACCTGAATTAATTGGATTTCATTCGTTGCATTTTCGCATTCGCATGAATTTGTGCATCGTTGGTATGTTCCCTCGTTTTTCGACATCTCCCGCACACAGTCCGAAGACGTTCGGGAGACTTCCTAATAAGGAGTTTTGATCTCCAGAGTGATTCTCATATTGAGAATGGCAACTCATCACTGTAAAGATTTCGAGGTGATGGTCGTGGCTGCTCTGTGAATACTTTTTGATCTGAGGAAAAAAAAAAAAGAAGAGAAAAGGGAAGGAAAAATTTAGCCAGCACTTTTTGCATTTATCATTCAAATTTGATGCTGGTGGGGCCTAATTCGTTAGAGCCATTTCATTATGTAATCACTCAAAAGTTTTTCTTTCTTTTTCCTTCTATCCACCCTCAGACACAATAACCTCCATATGTGCATATAGTGGGGTTACCCTCCAGTGTTTACATATCGGAACTTCGTACGTATTGGGGCCGACTAAGGAATCTCATCTTCTTTCAGTATATTCAACGAGATGCCAGCAGACGACTACGCGCCCGTAGGCGGGGGCGGTGCTCTCAAGCTGAAAGGCGGAAAGGTACAGAAAAATAAGAAGAAAAATAAGACCAAGGCAAACCTCGAACATTCCCTCGCCGTAGAGCATTCCACTACTAAGGAAGGGAAAGAAGCTAAGGAAGTCGACAAGAAACGGCAAGACGATGGAGATGATGTGGATATAATTGAGCATAAAACGGAAGCCGAACGCCGCCACGAGGAAGCAAACAGGAAGAAGGTTTGTGCTATCAGTCCTTGGAATGCTGAACGACCAATTGATGCTAACGTTGGCTTTACCAATTAGATGTTGAAAATGCTCGAGGATCCCAAGGTGGCTTCCGAATTTCGCAAGACTCATAAGGAGAGAGTTGAGGGTCTCAACACGTACCTCTCCAAGTTGAGCGAACACCACGATATGCCCAAGATTGGCCCCGGTTAATCTATCTCCTCCGATGACTTGGAATTGGTGAAGTGATACGACGCTGAAGAGAAGAGAAGAGAAAAGAAGAGTTACTGTTTCTATAACATTGGAGAATACCCCAACGATACGGCGTTTATGGAGTTTACTCTTAGCTTGTAAATACCATCACTGCACATTATCCTGATCATCTAAATTGCGTCAGCCTCGCCGATGAACTTGTCGATAGTAAAATCACGCCATTAAGCATGATTTCTCGTCGCCTGGGTCACGGGAAGGTCTATATCTGCGACTAGCCCGCATGGATTATTATTACTAGTGTTCTTACGCATGCCCTCTATTATAACCAACCCAAAACATAGATAGCTACCTAGGCAGGTGTATACGCTGTTCGTTTTTTATATCCCCCAATTCAGATTGCATAACCCAAAAAATCAGTGTAGCGTAGCCAATTTCGTTAGATTCGTCAATAGCCGCAAGGCCTTGCGCGCTCTGAGCTGACCCTTTCTCTATTACTCTTCCCTGTTGATCCAAATGAATGTAGATGCCGTCAAAATCCCATGTATGCAACAATGCTCGCCCTAGTCATGCTACCAACGCCTAGCCCGTGTTATTGAGCTAATAAACGGGAAATGCCTGTTGCCAAAACCGTTATACCAGCAGTGCTCCACCAACGATTACGCCGATAACAACCTCGGCCACCGGCTTGATCACAAGGGACCTACCAGCGCCCGATTGCAGACTTCCTGACGTTCCAGATGTTGTGCTCGCCGCCTCGGTAGCACCGGGAGTAACGACCTCAACTGAAGTGATCGTAGTCTACAGTACTCAAGAGTTAGTGATCCATTCCATGCTACTCCAGTATTGGATCTGCCATAGCGCTCAAAGACCAATTCGTCGGCTCACACTAGCGCAGGGATTACATAATTCATGCTCGGAAAACCATAACTTACCTTGGCACCTCCGGGGAGTGTCGACGTAAACGTCGATGTCCTAGGCGACGTTGTGGTACCAGCGCTGGACGTGGTGGTAGTCGCTAGGGTCGAGTCTGAATACACAGTTAGCCGAATTCGAGTAGAGAAAAATAGATACGTCGATTGGATGGCAGAACTAGACGTGATGCTGGATGTAGTTGGACGCAGACATTCGGGAAAACGAGAAGCAAGATCAGTGCAGATGCAACAATTTCTTGCTGGACGTACCCCTGGAAGAAGAACTAGAGCTAGAGGAAGATACGGAAGTGGTCACGATCAAGGGGGTGGAGGATGATAATGTCGTGGTTACGACGGTGGTAGTCTCCGAAGTCAGGTCGGCTGAAGAGCTGGTAAACGTACCGGAAGTACTCGTGGTTTCAGTAGATTCCGAGGTTGTCGTTGTCGTCTGCGAGTCTGTCTGCGTGGTACTAGAGGGGGTAGCTGTAGTCGTCGTCGTATCCAAAGTCGAGGTGGAAGATGGTGCTGCAGAAGTAGTTTCCGCCGTAGATTCTTGACTCGTGCTACTTTCACTTGTGGAAGTAGCAGCACTAGTTTCGGTGGACGTGGAAGTTGTCACGGCGGCGGTCGTATCGTTTCCAGAAGACGACTGTTGCCTTTTTGCCATCTGGACAATAGAGGTTGCTAACTCCGGATCATTCGCATGAACAGCCTCCATAGCCGCGTGATCAGAGTCGTAAACGCCATGTTTGTACGTGGAGGGGAAGTAGGCATGGAGGAACTGGTGAAGAGCCTGCGGCGAAGCTGAGCTCAGCAGCCGCGAGAATGTCGAGTCGTCACGATGGACAACATCATCAGACTCGCTTTCAGCTCGGTCCTCATTAGCGGGCTGCTGCTTGAGGAGGGCATTTGCAAGCCCGGCCGTGACAAGCAGGCCGAGAAGCAGGGTCAAAAAGCAATGCCGAGCTGAAGGCATCTTGTTTACTATATGACTTCGGCGTTGGGTTGACTGGGTGAATGGGAGAGCGGCCTTCTCACCCAGAAGGCTCTTTTCAGAAAGATTCGGTGTCATATTGAAAAGAAGAGTGAATTGGAGGATATCGCCGTTTAAAGGGAAGCCCACTGGACCAGGCCGAAAAGCGAATGAGCTAACGCAGACTACTGCAGAGTATGCTTAGGAGTGGGCGGCAAAGAGGTCGGGGCGAAGGCAGTATCGTTATTCGTACAGCTCTAGCAGACCCGCGGGCTCTGTTGCATGACAGCCGGGAAAGAGAGTGCGTACTGTAGTTGCACAAGACAAAGAGTGAAAAAGTAAAGCGAAGGTAAGTGAGATTCGAAAAGGTGAGAGGCCAAAGGTCAAACGATAGCCTATCGAGGCACCTTTACATACATAGGTAGTCGACCAACTCGGGCAACATAAGATATCGTGGCTGATGGCTTGATGTCGAAAATAATATGGTGGAGCCTTTATTTGCTACTCCGTACTTAATAGTCGTACTGTACATATCGAGACGACGAGACACTGTGCGATATCAGTGGCGTAAATCTGATCGGCTACAGAGGTACGTAGAGTCGGGTCCGTATGGATCAGTATGGATCCATATCCAAAACCTCGAGTTGATCTGATGCAATACCGCAGCAAAGCCTCCCGAATCCCAACCTTTAGCTTTGTTCGGATGGCTGAACTGCTCAACCAACCACCCTGATTTCTGCCATCACACACATCATGGATGTCGACGCAAGTAGGCATGTACTCCGTACGATCGAGATTTCTCGGCACCCGTAGACTCGGTTCGGAGCCCCTACCGGTACTGTGTATGTATGTACCATGACCATTGGTGACGTCGCTTTCTTGTTGAGAATACGAGGTTTCCGCTGTTTGGTCGAAGCAGACACCCCACTTCGACTAAGTAGATCCGCACACTGTACAGATATTTGTTTCTGTATAGCTGATGCGTCGTACTACAACATACCCGGTAATCCGTATCACCGTTTGAGCAGGTATCCAGGAGATCAGAGGGGCAAAATAACTATTAAACGGATGAGCGGGGAGCTATTAAACAAGCTGACAGACAAGACACTGACAAATGTGTGGTGACAGGGCAAGACACATGCTGACATGTAAATTCCCCCTTGCCCCCCGATTTTCATTATTGGTCTGTCTGGTTTGTTCATGCATTCGTGTCTTGTTTATTTTTAGCTTCGGTTTGAACGTCTCGAACCTGGGCGCAGCCTCAGCGGCTTAACCCGAATCATTCTTAGCGGCTTAACCCAGGAGATATGATCTTCATGAAGCACTGATAACCTATCCACCATCGTCATGCTTCCTGGTGAGAAAAGGAAGGTAAAAAGAACCGTACATTAAATGAAATAAAAATGCCGTAGAAGATGGAAATGGACACTGGTGTAGTATAGACATCGCGTAGATACCACAATGCGACTAGGTCCGTAACACAGTATCCAACCACCTGAAAAATAGGTGAGACCGATTGTTGTAGGGCTGAGTGCTTGGCGTAGGGTCGTTACGCGCAGCACAATCTGATAATTTATCTCTTACCTATAATACATACGTACATATTCAGTACGTAAGATACTTTACATTTGTAAGGTACCTAGGCACACAACTAAATATTATCGGAATCTATATAGTATTTCATTGTTCACGTGCACCCGCTGATGAAGACATCAAAGTTTGCACTAATTTCTAACCTCCCGATCAAACAAACCCATGCGCGGCAACCACAGCCGTATTTGTGGGGTCATCCATTGTCTCGGAACTTTCCAGTATCAACCTTGGAAGCTTTTGTGCGCTTCCCCCGCTATTCTGAGGCCCATTCATACTATTATAAGAATAACAACTGTATTCATTCTAAGATACTGTAGTTATCGAGGCTTTCAGCGTCCTTATCAGCTTGGTTGTAACCAAAATGAAGATATATAAGAACGTCCTCTATGTCGTCAAGACAAACACCCTCGCCCAAACAGCCTTAATCTAATTGTGGCTTGTTAGGAGAGCGAGTCTAGTTAGATAGTGAAAAGGCTGTCTTTAAGATCATTATATTGTTGCTGTGTTTGCATTTGTTTCAAACTGGAATGTTTACTTTGGAGAGTACCAGCATATTATGCCAGATTGCCTGGGTGACCTCTATGTATAGAATATATATTGTTTTCAAACTAGTAGTATTGTGGTGAAGTAAACTCGTATTAATTCTGCTTAAGAAGACAACATGAACCTACCAATGGGAAAGGTGTCAAATGGTAAATGTGGCTGACAGCTCGCGAATGACTTGATTCTGCAGGTGCTTCGAGGTCATATGATTCGTTGACGCCATGCGTGTTTAAGCTTAAATATAAACCTCGCCGACAGACGATTGCAATAGAGTTGAATCTTTCCAAAGTTACAGAATAAAGTTACAAAATAATGAGCTTCAGTGTTGTTATTTGATGTTCATATTTGATAGGTACAGGAGTACATATGTACGTAAGCCATTACCACCAGCCACACCGTTTGACGAATCTATGTACAAAATACAAGGTACAAAAGTGTACGTACATGGCTTACGACAGGAACCAAAAAAGGATGGCATGTGAATATCCAATTAACGTTTGGAACTTAGCTTGGTCCTCGACATTGAAATCCGCAACCGCACTGATCACTTGAGATCACAGATCAAGAAAATCTCAAACCGTCTTTACCCTATCGCAGATCAGATAGATCTATTACCATTGTCGCAATTCACATAACGTACATACGATCTTGACTCTAGGTACTCCCACCGCCGCAGAACATGACGGAAAAAGAACGGTCTGAGATTATATGATTTTCTTCAGCTTCCGATTACGCGCCTTTGGTGCTTTTCAATTTCCGACCGCCGGGTCTCGATAATGCCTGAGCACCCTGAGCACCTCGACCCGTCTGAACATGATACCTTGAGACTGCTCTCACGATCTCCGCACCCCTATCATCACCAGAACTCAGACCTGCTCGACCCATCCGACCTATCCGATCCCTTCGCATATAAATACGCTACAAGACACAATATCGATGCGCCGTCTGCGCTGCGCAATACCCCAAGAGAAATTACACCCAGTAGCGACAGTGGCACCGAGGCCGACGATGAACACTTCCTCAAAGGGTTACCAGCTCCGAAACGGCTGCGAAAGGGGTTACGAGGACGCAATGAAGTCTTGTCCGGGACTGCCACCCCGATACCCTCCCCCGCCCTCCTCGAGGAAGAAGGTCGAAAACCGTCCTATGACTTGAAAAAGGAGACCCATCAATGCAAAAGGCTACATAGCCCAGCTGATCGAGTGCGGAGGAGAAAGGAGATCATCCGTCGCTCTGCCGAATTGCTCATCATTACTTTCCTCGGTCTCATGCTTCATACCAATACCCGTGTTCAGCACATACTACGCAAATGGAATCGAGGTAGGCACTTATAGCTCACATGGCCGATCAATATCGCTAATACGGAGATCTAGAAATCTACACTTGGCTAGGAGTGTCAGCCTTCCTGGTCCTTCTTTACCCCCTGCGGCTAGTGATATGGGCATACTGCCACCGAACGCCCTCGAAGAAGATACCAATATACATACCACCTTCATTCGACCTGGCACCTCTCTTTTACCCCCCTGCCATAACCATCCTTGTCTCGTTGCTTCTTGCGGTTGATAATGAAGCGATACTGCTACCGAACATAATACTCGCTATCTCTTCTTTACCGCCGAGTCTGATACCCACCATTGCAAACAGTGATTTAGGATACGATCCGTTGCATTGGACACTCTCATGCTTGCCTCTACTTCTAGGGGACGGCCTCACGAAGTCCAGCATCTCTCGGATGATTATGGGGGACACCAGCCCTTTTCCGGTATTTATTTCCCTCGAAACCGCGACTCTATTATACCCCTTACATCGGAGCCTCTGCTCGGTTTTGCATTCCCTAACTACCACCAGTCTGCTCACGGCCGAGCTACAGTTATTATCCACCTCACTTATTGGTCTCTTATTTCTTTCCTCCTCCCCACAGGCAGTGATCTTAAAATCAATGCTTTGGGTAGGAGGACTTGATATCCTAGTCTCATGCAGCCATGCGATCAAGTGGGGGATATCTTTGGCCCGCGTACCCAAATGGCGCTTTAGGAGGACAGTTGCGCCATCTAAGCCGGCTTCCAGCTTTTTCTCCAGCATTATGTCGTGGAGAAGGGTGAAGCATGACCTGTTTCATGCGCCTGTGGACAATTCATCTTGTAGTTCATGTGAAGCCTTTGATGATCCTGAAGACAGCGACTGTCCGGGATCCATAACTTCCAAAGGCCCGCTCCGCGTGAATACTATATGCGATCCAGCCAACCCTACCGGAGCCGAGCAAAACTCACATCTCACTAGGGATGTAGGACATAAGATCTCATATAATATTTCGGAGACGAAAGCCGGATCCGCGCTGCTCCGCCGACATACGTTACCTAGCGTGCACAGCGCATCGCGCAAATCTCATACTCACACACCGTCCGGTCGAAGGAAGCGGACAGCTTCCTATACTGTCCGTGCCTTCTTCTCACTCACTCAGGGACAAGCCACGACTCGAAAATGGATCTACGCTGCTTATGTTTACGCCTGTATCGTGGGTGCCATATTCATCCCACTTCCTTTTATCGGCATAAAAAAGGTTGTTGCAGAAGAAGCGCTTCACGGCTACGAGCCTGTGGGCTGGGCGCTAGGCTATCTATTCGGAGATTTACCGCGGTTCAGATGGGAGGTCGTCAGCCACAACCTAGAACGATGGATATGTCTTCCTTCGAGGCCAGGCGACGATCTTGAATATTTCGAATCCATGGGTTCGGTTGATCGTCTTCGCCAGTTATATCTTGGACAGGCTAATACTCGGCTCGTTCTAAGCGCGTATTTCGTGGCTACCATTGTGGTTGGATTAATAGTCGTTTTCCGGCTATCACCTATCTATGAGGTAGATACGCGACGAAAGGTCTTCCATTTTATGATGGTTGCCATGTTTCTGCCCGCCACTTATATCGATCCCGCGTTTGCGTCGCTAGCATTATCTATCGTCCTCGCCGTTTTCCTTCTTCTCGACCTCCTTCGGGCAAGTCAACTTCCACCATTGTCGAAGCCCCTGGCCTCCTTCCTCGCCCCGTACGTTGACGGGAGAGATCTCCGGGGCCCAGTCGTCATCTCCCACATCTTTCTTCTCATTGGCTGTGCCATTCCTCTGTGGCTTTCGTTAGGTTCACTCCCGCGGACCGGGACTGGTTTTCTAGAAGGCTGGGAGCTGCCCTTCAGAGAAGTTAGCATGGTATCAGGCGTCGTGTGCGTAGGTCTTGGCGACGCCGCCGCTTCCCTAATCGGAAGACGTTACGGACAAAGAAAATGGCTATGGGGTGGTGGCAAGAGCCTCGAAGGGAGCGTGGCTTTTGCGTTTGCCGTCTTCTTCGGGCTTACGGCCGCACGTTTCTGGTTGCATGCTGGCGGCTGGCAACCGACAAATGGCAATTCAGACTCATGGGTCGTCGCAACTCAGAAGATGGGGATGAGTGCTGCCACTGCCAGCCTCACGGAGGCAGTCTTGACCGGTGGTAACGACAACGTCATTGTGCCTATCGTCCTGTGGACTTGCGTGAAGAGCCTCGGTATTTGAGTTGTCGTTACAATATTAGATGAATGAAAGCTGTTTGAATAAGGCGTCTGGTCAATGTTTCGGTGTTTGCCGGGAGTTGGGGAGGCCGGTTAGAGATCGGATATACCAGTCAGATCCTGTTGATGATTTTTAAGTGCTACAATGCAGAGATGGCGTTATACGACGAATGAAGAAGGGGGAATGAACGAAGACAACCCATTCCAACCTACCTTACTGATGGATTCATGATCACGTTCCCCTAGATAATAGCTAATGTGATAGACTAAGAATCATAGAGGGTTGATCCCCTGCTGATCGTAGACTTCGATAATGTACTTGTACGTGAATAACTATATACCTTTGGATTACTTAGGTACCTGACATGAATCTGCTCTAGAGGCGATTATAGTTGTCCTAGAAATAGTATTCAACTAGTCTCACCCCGTTAGGGATTCAAACATCGGGCTGGTGAGGATTACGGAGTGTAATTGAGAAGGCATCTTAATAGGTACAGATGACGATCGAGCATGCGTTAATCAAATTACGCAGACAATTATTTTTACTGGTTTCCGTGTCCCTTTATATACAATGGCAAATCTATGTCTATGCCAAAGAGATCTGGTGCTTAACCCATTTCTCAAGCCCACCACGGGCAATAATCTCTTGTACATTTGGCGGCAGCTCGCCAACCTTTTGACTCCACGTCTGGCCACCCTCGCCCTCGACGACAGTAACCTTGCTCCTTCTAACGTCCCAGAGAAACTTCCAGCCGGTACGCCTTGTCAGTACCTTTTCTTCCTCACCTTTGGCTCGGAATGTCTCACGCAATCTCTGTACTAGCTTGGGTACCTCAACGCCCATCAAGGCATTATTGATGCTATTACGGCTGAATATGTTGCCAAAACTGCCCGCAACAACAAGAGGGATCTCCTTAGCAAGAATGGCGGTAGCGGCCTGTTCACGGGAGCTACCACATCCAAAATTGAAGCCCGAAACGAGGATATCCCCGGCACGAGCGATTCCTTGGAAGCTCTTGTCGTAATTCTCCATGCAAACCTCAGCCATCTTCTCGACGGATATGTTGTCCTGATATGTGTACTTCCCTGGATAGATGCCGTCGGTGTTGATGTTGTCAGCATCGCAAAAAACGATCTCACCCTCGACCTTTTCGGGGAAGCCAGGGAGGATGTCCGTAAGCGTCTCTTCGCCATCGGTAGATTCCGAAGCCTCGCTGCTCGACCCGTTTTGTTCAGCCCCAGATATTAAGCTATCGGCCTGCGCAATGATCTTCTCCAGTGCATCCTCGATACTCATAGCTTTGTCCTGCTCAACGTTGCCATTACCCTCACCAATGATTACCTTCTCAACGCCTTCCGGCTTCTGGTACCAACCAGGACCAGCAATCTTGCCCTGCAATGCGCTGGCCGCGACAACTTCGGGACTTGCAAGGTAAGCCTTGGCTTCTGTGGAGCCCATGCGCCCCTTGAAATTACGATTGCTGGCACTGATACCGACCTCGCCTGGCTCGAGCAAGCCGGTGCCAAGACCAATGCAAGGCCCACAACCTGATGGCAGAGGCTTGGCACCAGCGTCCAAGAGGATTTGCCAGTCACCCGCTTCCTCAGCTATCTTTTGTTCCGTAAGAGACGCGGCAGCGATGTAAAAATTCACACCAGGTGCTATCTTCGGTTCAACCCCGTTAGCGGCAGCCTCTTTGAACACTCTCGCGGCGGCAGCGATATCCGAGGATCTCGAGTTGGTGCAAGAGACTAGGTAGGCCTTGTCGAGTTTTATACCCTTAGCCTCTAAATCACGAAGAGGGGTGGCGACCTTGACGGAATTCGGCCCCGCAACAAAAGGGGATAGGGTCGACAAGTTCAAATATAAGGATTTGGCGTACGTAGCACCAGGATCAGCAGTTAATTGATTTTGGATTAGGTCGTCGATTCTCGTGTGGGCGAATTGGTTCAGCGCAACGCCATCGCCTAGCACGGCCGATGCGGTCGCTTTCGCTCGTAGCCACGTTTTCAAGACGGAATCGATGGGGAATAATCCAGTCAGAGCACCCCATTCGGTAGTCATGTTAGAGATGGTGAGTCGGTCATCAACCGGAATACTGGACATGGTCTCTTCGGACCCGGTAAACTCGATGGCATGGTTTAAGACATCATCGTTATTGAAGAGACCACATAAGGCGACAATGACATCCTTTCCAGTGACGCCTGGGGGTAGGATTCCGGTAAAGGTGACTTTCGCGATGGGAGGAATTTGCCACCACGTCTTTCCAGTAGCCCATATGCTAGCCGCGTCGGTTCGAACCATCGGAGTGCCTAGACATCCCACGCCTCCGTACATGTTGCTGTGGCTATCCGAGGCGACAGTGACGGTGCCGGGCCAGGCATAACCCTCCTCGACCATGATTTGGTGGCCAATGCCTCTTCCGGCAGGGTAAAAGTCGACGCCGTGCTGCTTGGCGAAGTTTTCGATCTGTTGGTACTTCTTCAAGTTGGACTCGCTCTTATTTTGCACGTCGTGGTCGAGGGTCATGACGATCTGCTTGTTGTCGTGGATCTTAGAGGCACCAATAGACATGAATTTCAGAGCAACAGGCCAAGAATTGTCGTGTGTCATGCAGTGGTGAGGAGAGAGAGTAACATAGTCTCCCGCCTTCACCTTCTTCCCTGTCGCAAGGCCGACCGAATATCTTTGCACTATCTTCTCCGTCAGGGTTTGCGGCGTTTGAGTGGGCGTTTTGAAGGAGGAAAGAATAGCCGAAGAGGCAGAATCCTCCAACTGGGAGTGAAATGCGTTCTGTCGGTACTGAGAGGCGGCAGTAAACGAGCGAGTCAATGGCCGGCGTGTTATGACAGACGAGGAAGGTGAGGATGAAGCGCCATGATGACTGCGAGCTGCGAACGCAACTCTAGCCGCTAGTGATCTTGCCTGTTCGTATTATTCATAAGTTATTCTTCATAATTCAAGTTACGATTTGAATATTCATATGAGTTGACCTACTACGCAGCGACGCATTTTGAGGGAGACCGATCTATAACTACCTTGATGTCATGGCAACGTTGAAGTAGACTTCGCCAGTTCTCATCAAGGCCGGACCAATTGATCCCTCTAAGAAGAGAATAAACGTCGTTTAATGTGCACGACAGCTCATGAGCGTGTTTATGTATAATAGTACACAATTGACAGGCTCGCGAACTCTTTTCTTCTTTTTTTCTTTTCAAACTTTTTAGCTTTTACCAATGGTAAACTCCGACATCGTTCTTGATCTGATTGGTTCAAAGTTTGTCACACGAATTGGGTGAGCGTCTATTGGCTACAATGGGATGATGATGTCGCAATTATGGAAATATGCGGGGCTTCTGTGGCAGGTGTGGCTAGTGAAAGATGAAAAGGATCTGATAGGGCTTATCATATGATCCACCATAGATTACGGATAAGCATACATATACCTATGTAGTACTAGTACCGGGTAGTGGAACCTTTGAGTGTTCTCATTGTTGCACAGGTACATAATAAATACGGATACGCGGTTGCTGCGTGGTTGATTCTTGGAAAGTGGAAAGTGGAAGGCGCGGAAAGTGCAAAGAGATGGAACCATCTAGCAAAAGTTTATGATCGGATCAAATGATCCCGTGCTTAAAGCTTACGTCCATCATCAATATCCAACAGGATTATCCATGAATCTATGAATCCATGAATTCAACTCAGCTACAGCTATCTCATTCTCAACACTGACGAGACTTGTTAGATTCTTCATTGGACGCTTTGGACCAAGCCAAACTAAACCAGACTCTTCCAAGCTTCGTTGCATAATAGGCAAAGCCCATGCCTGCCCACCTATGTATTAGGTATATATCGCAATTCTCATTTCGCAAATTTCGCATGTGCTTACCAACAAACGTCAAAGGAATCTGGAAGAACTGCATGCATTCGGTTTCATCGACTTCTTGGTGTTCCTACTCTCAAGCCTCCATCTCATTGTTCTCAGACGTAAACTTACCTAGTTAGGTATCTGGCTTGTACGGTTCCAAGGAGACACCCCCACCACTTCGAGGAAGTCAGACAGCCCTGGAGTCACAAGAGTGACAGACTCAGATTTACCGTTCCTAACGTTCCACCGCCGTTCTAGCCCCTACGGTCCCTACGGCCTCCCCCCTCTGCCCCCTACCCACGGGCATCTCGACCCTCCCACCACACTAAGGACGCGGTGGCTTTAGGCAACCTAGCTGCCTCACATTACCTCATTATTCCATTACTTCATTACCTCACATCCTTTGTCTAGCCGTATCTGATGAAGATATTCTTATACAAACTTTACAAAAGATTCAGCCCGTCTTCACCAATTTTATTGGAATCTCGCCTTGATCGTCATTAGGAGAGCCAATGATAGGCCTCGACTTATTCAAGGTCCCGCCTCATCTCCGACTCGGGAAACGGATTTAAAACCCAAGCCCGCCGGTAGACATGTCGTCAAGTTCGTCAGGAAAGCCACCTCGGGTGCTTGCTTGTGTGAGTCGCCCGCAGTCACCGCGTATACAAATCTCCCGGCCTGACTTCGAATTGTTTTCTAAATATATAGGTTTTATGTCAAAGTAGAAAGATCAAATGTGACCGCAAAACTCCCTGTTCTAACTGCATCAAGGTGAGTCTTTTTAAATGAGAGAGGCCTCCCCGTCCGTCGCGTCTTTCTCTCACTCTTCTGCCCCCCCCCCCCCCCCCTCGTCTTCTCTCTATTGTCTTCTCTCTATCGTCTTCTCTGCCTCTCAGCCTAGCCCTAATAGATCGTGCTCAGGCCAACGTCGCATGCACACCAAGCACGCCGGCGCCCGCTCGTAAGAGGAGGAGGCCAAACCAAGATTTGCAGCAGAGGCTAGCGCGTTGCGAGGAATTACTTTCCGAATATGCTACTGCGAAACCTGCTGTCCCGTCATCCGCCGACTCGCCTAACCATGATGAGGTTTGGAAACCCCGCGGTGGAAAGCTTATAGTAGACGACGGCGGTGTCAAGTTCATAGATAGTTACTTGTGGGCTAACATCCACAGCGAAGTAAGTCCGTTCTCTTCATCTCTTCCCCTAAGATGCGATTCATAGTAGTCAGCATCAAGCATCGTGACATTATTTTCTATTCCATGTATTCGTTTATCGGTTTATCACCATCCACCTTGATTTTTTTCTGAAACCTTCTCTCACGATCATTAGCTCTCGGCAATGCGCGAGATACTCGAGGATGAGGACACAGTAGACGACCCTTGCACTCCCGCAGACTCGCAAGCCTCCGATCTCAATGCAGGTCTAATATTATCAGATACTTCCGAGGCGAATCTGGAAGAGCTTCATCCCCAACCGGCTCATGTGTTTCGGTTGTGGCAGATTTTCCTCGAAAGAGTTAACCCATTAACCAAAGTGATACACGTGCCCACCGTCCAGCCCCTGCTCGTCGAAGCGGCGACGAGTAGGGAAAATGTACCTAAGAATGTCGAGGCGCTGCTGTTCTCCATCTATCTAATGGCCACCGTATCCCTAACCGACGACGAGTGCGTAGAGAGATTTGGATTCACCAAAGCAGAAGCTTATAATCGTTTCTCCAAGGGCTGTCGCTCCGCTTTGATGCGCATCGGCATACTGACGAACTACGACCTTGTTGTCCTACAAGCTTTGGTACTATACTTGGTTAGTACGAGATATTTCTTCCCTCTTCGATTCCACTAACACGAACTCCCTAGTTCTCTCTTCAAGGTCGATACGACCGCCACGCGGCGTGGATTCTGAATGGTGTGATTGTAAGGATTGCACAGAAGATGGGCCTTCATAGAGACGGCGAGTTTCTTGGGCTACCGCCGTTCGAGACCGAAATGCGAAGGCGAATCTGGTGGCGGATTCTTTTGCTTGACGCGATGTACGCGCTCATGTCTGGCCTTGGTCATTCTCTCCTCCCGCGCTCATGGGATACCAAACCACCTCTAAACATCAACGACTCCGACCTTTATCCCAACATGACGACTATACAACCTAGAGATACGCCGACGGACATGATCTTCTGCCTGATATGCAGCGAGATTGCCACCGTCATGGTCGATACGCCCGAGATTCATCTGGTCATCTTACAGAACGAGATGGGATTAGAAACATATGACCCTGAGAAGATTGAAAAGGCGTACAAGCGTCTCGAGCAGCTGGATAGGGACATGACAGCTATTCTGACTAAGTACAGCGACTTTTCCATGGGTCCGGTCCACGTACTAGCAACGGAGTGCAAGAGGTCAATGATAGAAAAGCTGCGCGAACTCATCAGTCCGATGGTAACCCAGCCAGAATGGGGCAACGAGGTTCTAACACCTAAGGATTATTTATTCAAGATGTCCGTCACGGCAGGAGAACAAAATCTAAAGATGTACGAGTTATCGGCAACGAGAGGGGTTTTCCTATGGTTTAGTAAGTCTCTTATTTCGAGGGTTTGATCACCTATCTCACGCTTTACTAACACTGTCCAGTGATGTCACATTTTCAGCTTGAACTTTTCATATACATGGTTGGGCAATTGCGCTGGCGTACGACTGGAAAATTGGTAGACAGGGCGTGGGAATCCGTCGGCCTCGTTTATCGATTTCACACGGAATTGTGGGATCTCTCGGCGAAGGCACACTTATCCGCCGCTATCTTCACGATCCGGGCTTGGAAAGTACGGGAAAAGGCGTTGCAAGAGGCCACGGGCGTTGTTCCGGAAACGCCTGACTACGTTTTGAAGCTTCAGAGAATCTTGCCAGCGGAAGATGTCAAGCACACGCACCCTAGCGAGTCGTCCGGCTTGATGAGTATTAGTAACACGCCGGCCGGGTCCCAAGCCGGCATGGCACAAGCCGGAGTAGATGTTGCCTGGGATCAGATGCTTGGTTTTGTTGACGCAGGAACCATCGACTGGAGCGATATGTTCGCGACACCTAACGGCGGACAAGCACAGGCGACCTACGGGGGCTATGGAGGAGTATTTGGCGGAAACGGGATCAATTGGATGTAGATATTCATCGCGGACGGAGCTGTGGATGACGTTTTGGTAAGTTAAAGAGTCGGATTCGCTACTCAGGTCATTGGAGTTCTACATGACATTACTGTGCGTTTGGAGTGTGCACCCTTCAGGCCGGGAGGGTTTAGAGATGGAGGGACGGTATGTATTAAAGTCTACAGTAACATTGGTACGTTGAGCAAGAGCTTACGCAATTGTCCGCTTTTGTAGTGACTGAATTATGGTCTAAGGCAACAGCCGCAATTGCAACCTCAGCAGGGGAATTGATTTAGCTGGGCAGTTGGGTGTGATCGCTCCTAGTACCTACCCATCCTAGTAAACGGACCGGTGCGAAGAACTATTGGTAAGGAAGAGGGATCAGGTTATTTTAGCCCTGGAGGTCGGTGGTTCGGTCCTTAGATATAGCCGACTTCACTCCCCTATCTCCTTGTGAAGTTCAAAGAGGGCAGAAAAAAGAAAAAAGAAAAAATAAGATTGGGTATACGACTATTAGGTAATAGACTATATCCATACTAGGAGTAAAGGGAAAGGAAAAAAAAAGTTGACAGAAACTGAGTTATTAGTTAGATTATAGCGTGAAGCTATACGCATAGTGACTACCCAAAGGCACTAGGTACCTCTCTAACTACAGCACAGATGAATCTCATTACCGACTCATTTTCAGATTCAACATATTCTAGGCCGAGTCTCGATTGGACAAGGTCCGGGATTTGGAAGATCTTACCAGGGAAAACGGATGATATGTAATCATTCAGCACCGAGCACCGAATCTGCAAGAGTCGGATCTAGGTATGTCTTTACTCCGAGGTCAAATCACCCATATTCATCTCTTCCTCTCTACGACTCTTCAAAGTCTTTGAATAATCTCACATCTTTAATATTTCCCCTTTATAAGACTCCATCACGTGTACCATTGGCGGGTACACATGAATTATTATATATTTATATATCGTCTACTTAGGTATATAAACACTTCCTGTCGTATTTCGTATCGCGCCAAAAGTTATATCCATCCCATATTTGATATACCTAACGCCGTCGACAGTCATGTTGTTTCGCCGTGATAAAAAAGACCAGCCTCCGCTGGCCGTAAACTCGGACTCAGCCTCGGCCTCGGCCCCGGCCACGGCCACGGCCACGAGCAACAGTCCTACTGACAAGATAGAAGAGCCACAAGAAAATACGAACCCGGTCAACGGAAATCCATCCGACGAAGAAGAGATCGACTATCCCACCGGTGTTCGTCTCGCCTTGGTCCTCATCTCTGTCTTCGTATCTATGTTCCTCGTTGCCCTGGACCGACTGATCATCTCGACGGCCATACCTGCCATCACAGACGAATTCCACTCCCTGCCCGACGTTGGATGGTATGGCTCAGCATACTTGTTGACAACCTGCGCCTTTCAGCTCTTATTCGGAAAGGTGTACACTTTCTTCCCCGTTAGAACTACCTTCCTGGCGACTATCTTCCTCTTCGAAGCTGGCTCTGCCATATGTGGCGCTGCACCAAACTCGGTGGCATTCATCCTTGGGCGCGCAATTCAGGGGGTCGGCTCAGCAGGAATCTTTGGTGGGAGTGTCAGTATTTCTATATTATACCATCTTTCCGTATTAATGACTCTCCACGGAACACTCATACTCCGCACAGATAGTCAGCATTGTCTATTCCGTTCCTCTCCATAAGAGGTATGATGACTCTATTCAGGCGTCGCGTCTCCGAAGTTTTCGATAATTTACAGATAGTAGACCACTGTATCTAGGTTTCTTCGGCGCCGTTTTTGGTCTCGCTTCGGTTATAGGTCCTCTCGTCGGCG
Organism: Annulohypoxylon truncatum; assembly: GCF_022578515.1. Classification (NCBI taxonomy): domain Eukaryota; kingdom Fungi; phylum Ascomycota; class Sordariomycetes; order Xylariales; family Hypoxylaceae; genus Annulohypoxylon; species Annulohypoxylon truncatum. Next base: position 60,429 of record NW_025953787.1, read on the forward strand.
GAGCGTTCACGTCAAACGTAACTTGGCGCTGGTGCTTTTACATTAATCTCCCGTTTGGAGGGATTGCTATGTTTGTAATAGCATTCCTATTGCACGTACCCGATAGAAAGACGACCAAGATCCCGACGAAGGCAAAGCTCGCTCAGCTAGATGCAATTGGCACGACTCTCCTCATTCCCGGTGTCGTCTGCCTTCTTCTCGCCCTGCAGTGGGGAGGCTTGACATATGCTGTATGCTACCCCGTCTCCTTTCCATTCATGCCCGAGTAGCCCCTTTCTCTAACATAGGACAGTGGAGTAATGGCCGTATAATAGCCTTATTAACTCTTGGGGTCGCGCTTTTCATCGGTTTCGCGGCCGTTCAGGTGATAATGCCGAAGACGGCCACTATTCCCCCGCGCATTTTCAACCAACGATCGATCCTTGCTGGAAATTGGGCAACCACTTGTATCGGCGCTAGCATGATAGTGTTTGGCAAGTCTCCTCTCCTAATTCTGTTGATGTTGACTATCCGCTGACTGTTTGCAACAGTATATTTTCTGCCCATTTGGTTCCAGGCTATCAAGGGAACTACGGCCGTCGATTCAGGTATCCGTCTTCTTCCAATAACCCTTTCGATGGTCGTTGCGTCCATCACGAATGGCATATTCGTGTCGAAGCTGGGATATTACACTCCGTCCATGATCATCGGCACAGCATTGATGTCTGTGGGCGCTGGCCTCCTGACAACGCTGCAGCAAGACACGACGACGGGCAAGTGGATCGGTTACCAGATCCTTTTTGGGTATGCAAATTCTGATGCTGCCTGACTAAGATAATGAGTAACTAACCAAACCAGTTTCGGAATGGGCATGTGTTTCCAAGCTCCAAACCTAGCAGCGCAGACAGTTCTTCCAACAAGGGATGTTCCCATTGGCACCTCTCTGGTGTTTTTCTGCCAACTCCTAGCCGGCGCGATTTTCCTCTCTGTCGGGCAAAACGTACTTGATAACCAACTCCTTAGCCGACTTTCGGGTCTTCCTGGGTTCGAGCCGTCTATGATCGAAGATAACGGCGCCACCACTCTAAGTTCATCTCTCCCAGCTGAACTCCTCCCTACAGTGCTAGTAGCTTATAACGAGGCCTTACGTCAAGTCTTCAGGCTTGGCTTATGCTTATCATGTCTCACCATGTTAGGCTCGGTGTGTATGGAATGGAGAAGTGTAAAGGAGAATAAACCCAAAGCTCCGTCGGACCCTGAGAGCAATGTTGACTCCGCGCAAGGGATAAAATCAGACGGAGAGACATTAGCTGAGAAAGCCGAAGGCCCAATGAGCGAGCCCCCTATCACTAGCGAGTCGCCAATTGCCAAGAACGACTCGTAACAAATGGATGAGTCACCTTGACAGTTACCTTGACTCGTCGTTTAGGGGGCGTCTATATGTTAGCACATAAGATATGTCAATAGGATAATGGCCCATGGAACTATAATGTTAGATCTGTATAAAATAGTAGTCTAGACTAGGAGTATTCCTCTCATATGAAGATCAACCCGTAATAATAATAAATATATAATTGAATGAGGAAGTTTTGCGTATGATTCGAATAGGGGGCTTATGATATGATTGATCAAATGTTAACTAGGTAATCCGTTAGAATTGCCCTTTACCATTCATCACATCCACATATCCAGATAGACATGTCAGCTTTGACTACCACTATCAATCAAGCCTCACCTATCTAGTTTGAAACTGAACAGGCTTGAACTTAGACCGAACTCATGATATGTACTAATGCTCAAATGCCGCCTGCTTCCCTTACTGGTTCTCCTTAAGGAGGCCTAAATAATGTTAAATGTACCTGGTAGTCGAAGATGAGGTAAGAAGGGTCGGAGATTCCAGATGCTACGTACCATATTGATACATGGCGTATATACGTAGTTGTGGACGAGAACTGAAGTTTGCGACGTTGCCACCCACGTCGAGAAGTTACAAAGCTAGAACGGTGTTTTCAATTTCTATATTGCTGTGTAAAACGTCGGAAAAGCTGTTTGTTCCAATAATTGAGCTAACCTTTTCACTTACACGCCATAATTCTAATTGGTGTGTGGCTCACCCGTTGACGTTTTTCCTGCAAGACAGACTAGCCAGGCTTTCTTCAGGTTCTCCGATCACGTTTGGTGACAACTGAGCCTCAAAGTATTGTTCCCCCTTTCCCGCAAATGCATTGTCTCCTAACAACGCCCTTGATAGTCTAGTCAAGCCCAGCAACAAAGCCCTTACACCAACACACGAATCATACAAAACAGGATATTTCTTTGACTGATCATTATAAATGGGAATAGGCTTCTATTCCTTACACCTACTATCATCCGCCCGGAACCTATGTTAGCATTTCTTTCGTTCTGGACTGATGTTCTACTGATACCTAGTCGATCTTCCAGAACCCAACAGTAAATACCGTGATAAAAAACCCCTTTTTGGTGAATAAGTTGTACGCTAGCTCGTTCCACCAAAGGGAAATTTCCCATAACTTTCATTCTTCTCAGGATCTAGTTGACAGGGGGACGGGCCTAAAAAAATGCACAGAGAAATAATCAGGTCCTACGACTCTGTCGACAGCAACTGGACGTTCATGTATGTCCTAGTGTGCCTAATTCCAGTAGCGTTTGTAGCCGTGGCGATCCTTTCCATGCGGCGGGATAAGGCGACAAAACGAGAGAAGGACGACATCGAGATGGCCATAATGCATCAGAGGACGTGGTTTCCATGGAGGAAAGCAGCCTCCGATTCCGAGCGATCGAAAGACTCGCAGGGGCGGAACCCGTACGTGAGACCTCCGCCTCCGGCAGTGACGAAACCACCCATCCTACCGGCGAATTTCGGCAGGCCTGTCAGGACGAGTAAGCGTAAAGGGGTCGACAGCCGCACAGGAGATAGAGGCGCTACACAGATCGACACGGCGGGGCCGTCGCGGAGTAGGGGCGAACATTCTCCGGAGTTGGAGGAAAGGTCTCTTTAAAGATAAGTTCATCAATCATGGATAACTATTTTATTACTGATACCCCATGTCCCATAACTATCGTATGCGCGACCTGCTAACCTGGTGCCCGGGTAAGCTCATTTCGATATGTAGGTAGGTTTCGATAGTAAATATAGCATTGTAGCTGAAGTATTCATGATCAATTTGCGTGAGACGTCGTATGCGAAAGTCGAACTCAGAAGGGTATCCAAATCTTCTTTTCGTAGACGAGCTGCGGATGGGTTGTGTTGCGACCTTAAACTGCATTGCAAACCTAGGTATGTAGGTATGGTGATGCTTTTTTCCTCACAGGGCAGGATTTAACAAGCATCACAAGAAAATGGAAAGCTAAACTGAACTGTTCGCGATCATAGCCCCGCCTGTAAGGCACCATTCGTGTAGAATTTCAACTATGCTGCGAGACGTTGGTATCAATTACGCCGGCCCTCTTAATTCTAGCTGAAACGCTGTGCTCTCAAGCTCCAGTGTCGACTTCACAAAAAAATGGATTCCCTATCGTACCGTGCCTGCCCGTACTCCGTATGTTACTCCCAACGCCTTGCCATGCCGCAGTCCAGAGCACTTCCGTCTCCCTAGGTTGAATTGTGAACAACCGAATTTATACATGACGAACCAGGGTCCAAATGGGTACCAACAGGAGTATCGAAGAGTATAGACAATCGAAGGCAAATGACGGTTGCGCGGCCGATATTCCGAGCGAACGCCGGTCGTTTGCGGTAATTCAACTCTTGACGGTAGGCTTCGAACGATAGTGGTTGATAGAATGAATCCTTCATGCCCTCAAGAAACACCACCCACCACGATGTCAACGCGCAACGCCTTACATGATATTACCCATTTCGTCCTTGCTGCACAAGGGCACATACTCCTTAATTTTCATCTTCTCGCAGTTGTAGTGTTCAGCGTAGGCACCTAATCAGTGATTCTTAGGCTGCCAAATACCCGCGCCAAGAGGTTTGCTAATGCCAAAACCAACACCAACAGCGACGCCGACGATTAAAAATGCGATGAGGACTTTAGCGATGATCCTGTTTCGATGGCTAAGGCGAGCCATGCACTGGCACGATCGGTTGTTGATCTTGGCTGCTCGTGCCTTCTGTCGCCAATGATCCTGGCCAGGCCATACGGGGCAATCCGACTTGGGTCTGGGGTTACCTGACGCCGTCTTGTTCAGGTGCTCGGAGGATTTGACAGGCATCATTGCCTCGATGTCCGTGTCAAATCCGTTGGGGGCGGAGGCGGAGCATGGTGTCGATACGTTCGAAGTTCGGCGTATATCTAAGCTCCCTTCTGGGCTTCTCTGGCTGGGCGTAAGAAGCTGGGTAGAGACTGTCAATTGGCCTGGCTTGGGGGCCTTCTCAATCGAGATGGTTGCCATCTTCCTAGTAGCGTAGGGATGAGAGTCGACGTGTGTTGACGAATTTGAAGTTGAAGAAATGCTAGAATATATGCGCCGCCGCTTTTGGGACCGAGCTTGCTAGAAGGTATATCTACACGTCAGAAGTGAGGTGTACAACGGTGACGATGTTGTTCGACTGTCACAGTGGATGGGTAAATATATGCTGAAAGGAACTGTTAATCGACAGGGTCAGACATTATTCGAGGTAACGACTGGACTTACTGAAAACCCTATGACAGAATGGGGGCAAGGTCAGACTTGACTAAGATCAAGAACCAGCTGCTCTTGCGAATTTGCTCTAAGCTTTAGCAGGTATGATTAAGGTAGATAGCTCAGATATCACCAAGAGCTAACCTGGCCAAGGTGTATTTTAGGGGGCTAATCACGTTCGTGCTTTCAACGCATTGATGTGTTTTCCGGGTCGGCGCTTCAGATTTCAAGAAGGGTCAATGAGATCGTTCAAATGGTTCAAAGATAAGCTTCAAGTCTAAAAGAGGGTATGAATTGAAAGAAGTGAAGGACGGTTAGCTATGTATGTGCATAGCATTGATGCTACGCTCCTAGCAAGAAAGTGAAACGAATGGACGAGTTATCGAGGAACGTGAGGAGTCGTACGTGATCATGCAAGGAACAAGAGACCTCGAACTCTTGAATGGCAAGATGATAAAAGAGAACGAGCAAGCGGATTGATGGATACTTTGACCTAATGTTCCAGACCCTGCAGCTGTTTACCATAGGCCATGAAGCCATGGCAAGAGCACCTATGGATGCATTGGTCCGGGAACCAATGGGTCAATCAAAAGGGGCAAGACTGGGGGGTAACTGACCAGATAGGGTATGTGCTACCACCCCACCAGGTGTTCGACCATTCAAAGAACACTAAATGCTGAAGATATGGAGCTAAACGCTCGCACCCGCTAGAAATACCCCTGGACTCTTGGATTTCATCCAAACTTTCTCATACTAGGTATGTAGTAATACTACATATCTACATGTATCTCGTGTATGTACTGTGTAGGTAAGTATGTACGTAGTATTTACTTGACTTATCACCTAGGTACCTACTAGTAGGACAATAAAGGATAGGTGTGAGGCTTTCCTTTCTTCGTCTTTTTCTCCTTCTAAAAATGCAACATATTAGCCCTTAGCTTTTCTAGAACCCGTCACGGAATCCCCCGAAGCTATCACTAGAGGGTCATCGCAGCACGTGGCTATATGGATAATCCATCCATATCAAGTATTATTGCGAATATCGAACCAAAACATGCCTTTTAGGCGCGAGCTGACCTAAGTAGCGTATTCAAGTCGGCATTAGCGTTACCCCCTCGTTAAAAGCTTGGTCCTATTTCAGCACCAGCGCTTACCTTAGTTTTGACTAGCTGGACTGGGTAGGTAGTTAATAAAGATAGTATAAGTCTGAGTCGAGGCCTCCTTGACAAGTTTTCTATGGAATGTAAGTTTTATACTTACTTAGGTATATACATACATAGCACTGGGTACTATACATATCGACATAGCATTTTAATAGCCTGTTACTTGTTATATGTACGCTTACGACTTTAGGTGCTATAGCTTGGTAATCTATTGATGTTGTTTGTCTTCTAATCTTGATATTTTAAGCGTGTAAAATTTTATTCCACCAGATATACTTACATAAACATTTCGAAATTGAAAGAGGTTGATCTTGCATAAAGGATCTAATTCCTAGTCTCAGATCTCAGCATGTATCTAGTACATATGTACTATGGCACGTTGCGTTAGACTGTGGTCCTTACTTAGTAAATATTGGCGGGTATTCATGTTCGGCCTCTATTTGACCAAAGCATACATATAGCGAAAAAATCGGCTCGACTAGGACATTCATAGTAACAATATCGTAAATCGTATCATAAATCGTATACGTGGAAAGTGCGAGATACCTAATGTTTGATTGCAGGTTTGAATTGAATAAGGAAATCACGCTTATTAGGTAGCTAATAGGGAAATAATGGTCGCTCTTATTCCGAATTCGATCGCTCACCTCGCTATTGTAAAAGCTTGCTTTAATTGCTGTGCCAGGCTATCCTAGACAATAGAATTTGCACATGCACTAGTCCTTGTATGATAATGAAATGCATTAACATCCCTGCAACGATGTCATCATATCCATCTATGATCATTAGGTAAGCGTGAGACTTTGCAACTTCACATGAAATCGCTATGGCTGCATCTTCGTCCATGAGAGTTTATGAATGATTTTCGAATGGGGTTTAACAGCATAAGTGTCGTCGAAGAAAATGACACACTCATTATTTAAGTCCACCTCCCGCCGGATCGGCTGGTACGGCCCGTTATAGTATGTCCTACTTGATACATGCCTCCTGGTAGTCTGACCAACCTACAACCTCTAGCTCGTGAGCTCTAATGGAGTTCAGCAGGCCTCAACCGAATTTTCAGAAAGCAACACCACTTACTGGTAATTGATATATCTATTATATAGGTGGTAGTTGATCCAACTATCTATTTATGAAGCGACGATGCCCAAAGAATGGAAGATGACTGCAAAAAGCCATTCTTTTGTGGATGTGTGCTGTTGTTCGGTAGATCTATCTACCTTGATATCTTGTGCTTAATACAAGATTCCTCGAGCTACATTCGTCATATGTATATGTATAAGTTATATGTATCTACACGGCTGGCAGGATACATGCAGACATCGTAGGTATGGCAAGTGCCACTCCTAAGTAGAGCGTCACTGCCTTACTTGTTTCCCTAGCACTTGCTTCGGTTATCGACATATTCCAAATTCCAAATTCACCTCCCCACATAATCTATATGTCAAGGAATTCCTCTGTCCTTCCAAGTTTCCTCGTCTTTGTTTATTCCTCTTTCATTATAACAAATCCTCCAACCTGTCAAAGTATATCTTGTGATAGGATTGAGTAAGCAGAGTCCAATATTGCTTGAGTTCTTTCCCCTCAGATTCCTATCGGACTCATTCATCATGATGAAACCAACTGTTATCATGGCGGTTCTCGCCTCTAGTGGCTTTCTCCACACGGCATTGGCAGATGACAGTCTCGGTACTCAGTCTATGGTTCCGCCTACCACAACCGGTGAATCAGCCATCATGGCCAATACGCTTCAGAAGCGAGATGCTTATACTTGCTACGGTGTGAGTGATAGTGATTTCCCCTGTCTTAATGTAATATGTAACGTAAATGGGACTAATCTAGTTTACTAGTCTACGAACACCTCCGTCACGGATTGCCAGAAGATCATCGACACCATTCTTGCCGATAAGCAGAAGGATTTCACCCTCTGGCCCAATATCTGTGCTGTCTGGAACCAGGGAACCTGTAAGGTTCGCTTTTGTGCTCAGCCCTATGTGACAAGGCCTGTCAATCGATCAGGGACATGGCTGGCTACCTATATAACCAGCCCAATCTTGGATGGCTGTATCGGAAAAGGAAACATGGGAGTCTATGGAGACAATGAAAACCTCAACGGTCACGCAGGTACGTACCGAGTATGGGTATCTTAGTTCTGGCATAGGCAATAGGGGATCAGACAAGACCGTGACAGGGTCGTAGGAACACAATGATGGCTTTCTAATATGTAGCTCATATGAGAAGATTCCAGCAGATATTGGGCTGGGTTAAATTTCTATGGAGATCAAAAAGGCCCCTTACGAAGAGGTGGTCGACATGTACCCATAGTATTTGCTTCAATACCTTGGCCATTCCAACCATGTTGAGCTTTACAATATTAGAACAACTCTTGGGAGTATTATTCGTGGGTTTGGCGTACAAATTATGGTGCTAATGAGACCAATTCATTTTCTTAATGTCTTTGTTTTCTAACTTAGGACCATGACGTATAGCATCTTCATTTGGACATGTGAAAAATGTTAGGATAGGTATTAATAATTACCTATCCACATGCCTCTAGTAGGCTAAGTAAGGACACTCTTTGAACGTCGAACATATGTATGTGTTTTATTTCTCTATATACTATAGGGGCCGTGATAGAGTCATTAACATTATGAACGTGCTAGGTGCAGTTCTCAGTGAATGCCTCGTCGTAGTGATTTAGGAAATAGCCTGTAAACTTTGGATCAGTGGTTTTCGTCTCAGTACTTGTATGCCACCTTCTTGCAATAGGTACTACAGGTACGTCATTATTAGTACAGGCTGTACTATATTCATCCTTGATCACGGGAATCATTTTAAATTTCTAGCCTTCTAAATTCATATCATCGAATATCAGCGTGTCGTTCAGGTGGCCCCTTCCCCCTTCGGGTACATAAATGTACCTACCCACCGGTTGTTGTTTCCCACTTAGCAACCTCGGGAGTCACACTTGAACCAGAAGCAAACAACGTAGAAGTTTCTCGACCGAACTTCTAAAACTCGTGATTCATGCCGAACACATCAATCACAAGAATCACTACCGTCTTCATTAGCCATCGGCGAACATCAAATCAGTTCACGGGTTTCATCATGGTTCTCGTCCGAACGTCAATCTTGGTCATGGCCACCACTGGTCTCTTTGACCTAACCGGCGCTGCTGCCATCGCACCGGTAACTGGTCAGGGAATTCAACTCCCAGCTTCATCCGTCCAGCAAGTGCAAAAGACTCCTCTCACCGACATGGTCGCCGATTTTACTGCCAAGGAGATCAAGCAGCGAGAGAACGCAGTCCATCGTTGCTACCCACCCTCACCCGCCGTTGTAAGTAAATAATTCCTAGATAAATTTAAATGCAAACGGCGTAGATTGAACTGTTTCTTAACACTTGCTCTAGGACCCTACTCCCTCGGCTGAGGATTGTCAGGGCTCAATCAACAAGCTCCAGGCCGTTCAGGACGACATCGTGGTGAAGCTAGTCGAGGGCTGTTACGAGACTTGGAACGGAAATTGCACAGCGTCTGTCTGTCCTCAGAAGGACGGAACCTCCACCATCTCACCTTCTGTCGCCGCTCAGTTCATGATCGATTCTGTCATGACTGAGTGTATCTCGAAAGGTCTCCGAGGATGGTACCTGGACCGAAGCTACGGCATCGGTGTCTACCTCACTTAAGCATCGGTTCAAGCATACGGGTTTCATCGAAGATGTAAGGGGGATAAGTTGAAATAGGGACTTTGAATGGGTTTCTTCGGGCTGATAGGCTGAGCTTTTGCTAAAAAATTGATCCTTGAACCATATCAAGGCAACAATACACGATGAATTATGATCGATACGTTTCTCACCTAGAAGTATTGGATTGCGCGTGCCCAGTGCGATGAGGAATTCCGTGACGTGCCTCTACTGGATATCCTTATAATAGTTACCCGAATACCTGCCTACTGCCATCGGATCTAATACGGATCCAATACGGATCCATATGAACTTGGATTCAAGGAAATTGAGAATATGCATATCCTCTTAGATCATGCTTCTCCGAATACATCGAGGAGGGTAACTTCGACGGAACACGCTCCCCTGAAACTCGTCGTATTTGTCTCGGTACTAACTGACCATACCCCCTAATTTCCGATTCAGTATAATTCCGTAGCACATTTTCTTGTAAACTTCGCTAAGAGGGCGTCACAAGAAGTTGTACGATCGGGTGGGACAACCTATGACGAGCGGGTATACCAGTAGAACCAGTATGCAACGAGCAACACCAAACGGCTCGTGAGCCTGTGTTGTACGTATAAGTATACTGCAGTGTAGTACCTATGCTGAGTATTCGCCGTGTTCCCTTTGTGGGAATTCTGCAAGAAGAACTATGGCGTATCGTAACGTGCTTCAATCATTGTTCAGTTATTGAGTAATCATCAACTCATCGTGAACTATGATCTTCGACATGTAGAAGGTTCTTCATATTCTCCATAAAAGAAGCCGGATGAGCTGAGGTTAACAATTAAGGAGAACCTCTACCCGAGTCCTTGGGAGCCGTTAAATCCATTCCCGAAGTACCGATACTCGTATGCCCCACGTTAGGTTGATAGAGCCCCACCTTACTCCACTAGTAGGTGTATCCTGCATTCCTTGTAATTCGTACCCAGATACTTCATAGAAAACTACCTACCATCACTTTATCAACAGTAGCGATAGCTTCATAATCTCCTTGGCTACTTGCTTCTTAAGTGAACAAAAATTTGATAGATACCGACAAATCGCAAGGACCCACTGTAACAATGGTATTTTCTCCTTCAACCATCAGTCAAGGTTGCCAACCTATGTACAACACAGCCTACTCAATTAACTGTCTTCTAGAACAAGGACGGCTGCTACACGTACGTGCACATGCAAAGTCCTCGCGACGCCGACATGTTCGAGGACTTCTGCAAGGACAAACTGCCTGACGACGAGATCTACGTGCCGCCGCACCACCAACCTATCAACCCCGAGGACGAGGACGACGTAGTGCCCGACCAACACGCCGCCTTTGGTATACAGAAGGCTACTCAGCGGAGCAAAGAACCTGCTTGGAAAGACTTGGGTCTAGCTGAGCTCATGGGGAAAGGCCCCGCGTCGGGAAAGGTCGGAGGGACTAGTAGAGGTGGAAGTCGCGGTCCTAAGGTGTATCAAGGACTGCCACGATGAAGCCGTAATGGGCATGCTTGTGGGGAGGTGCAAATAACTTCGTACTTTAATGGATGGGCGGCATGATAGGCGTATAAGGGTATCTATGGTCGGAATCGGAGTCAACGTGGTATTGGTTGGGTGTAGTGTTACTGTTTTTGGACCACACATTGCGAATGGATCTGCCACGGTTCTGATAATGCCAAACCTCGCTTCTATCCCGTGATATCGTGCCTCTGTGAAATGTGAATCTACCCGAACCCTCCCATCAATCGCCCCGAACGCCATGCAATGCTAGAACGACCACGCCTCAACTTTTCACCTGTCGTGACAACGTCGAATATCTTAGCCCTTCCCTAGAAAGCCCTCCCTCTCCATAACCTCAGGCGCGAACTTAAGCAGGAAGACCGTCCGACCAGGCCACATCTCGCCCTCCTCCTGCTTACCGACGCTGTGCGCGGTGACCCTGGCGGGGAAGGCGGAGCCGTCGCAGACGCCCTCGATGATGCCGGCGACGTAGGCGGCGCAGTTGAGCTGGCTCATGTCCTTGGGCACGCTGATGTAGCGGTTGACGAGCGGCTCGTTGTCGATGATCATGTACTCGTCCGGCTTGGCGGGGTCGGACGACTTCTCGAGGCCGTCGGCCGCCCGCCCGAACAGGTGCTGCCACACGTTGATCTTGATGAAGTGCAGCAGCGTGATGATGTTCAGCGGCCGCGTCTGCGACCGCGGCGGCTCGCGGTACAGGAGCAGGTCGAGGAGCTTGAGGCCGATCGGGTGGCCCTGCGCGTTGAGCCTGGGGCGGGAATCGCGTTAGTTACACACCTCGCTATTACCTACTACCTGGACAGAGTAGTTTTCTTGGGTAACTAGTAGAAGAGAGGGGAAGCGTACCGTTTTTCTAGGTCCTGGATACTCTCTATCTTCTTGGATGCGTAGCCCACCATCTCGGAAAACAGGTAGGCGAAGCTGGAGCCGCTAAGCTCGGCGGTCTTCGTGCGGTTGAGCGGTCGGTGGTAGATCGTCTTGCCGTTTGTCGGGTACCGCAGCCCTGGCTGGTCTTTGCCGTTGCCCTTGGCGGGCTGGAGGTTTGACATGGTTTCGCTGGGGATTAATCGCACTCCGGTATGTTGTGAGGCATGAGGTAATGTTCTTAGTTACGTTTTATTAAATATTTGCTAGTGGTGGAAGTTCGACGTCGCTAGGTGCTCCTTCTGTAGGTGCATAGGTACCTAGATTAGGTTAGATGTGGAGCACACCTCATTCGGGACATCGGGGTACCGATACATCGAAGTCAAGGTTACCTGGGTACCTTCAGACATCCCAGCTTCATATAAATGCATTCTTTCTCCTCATAGCATTCGTCCAAACTCAATGCATAAAACGCGTATGATTTAGTACAGGAATAGTATAAGAGCCATCTCATAAATTAATCTGGTAGGTAGATACAAAAGCATTTGTTAATATTGACACGGCTTCCTATTATCCCTCAGTCTATAACTTGCATCTTTTCCATTATATGCTAAGTCTCGAACCCTCACTGTATAGGTACACATATTCGAATTGTCTCCACTCACGAGGCTTCCTACTTGCCTATGCTGTAACGCCATTCTAATTGTTTGCTTCACTAGAGTAACCGGGTGGCGGTGACACTCCTTGAGCGTCGTGACCCTTGAGGTAGTCCTCTTTCTCACCGATCTGTTTGCCTCCGGCTTCCCATCTCCTCACCTTCTCGGCTCGTTTTTCAGCACATAGCTTCTGCAACGCGGGCCAGTACACCTCGTGGTTGTACTCAAACTGCAGCTCGCCTCCCGGAAATTCCGACCAGAGTTGCTCCTTTGGTACAAACTGCGTCATGTCCTCGTTGAACTTGAGCTTCTCTCTCGTCAACGGGTCGATGAAAGGCGTTATAAGCTTGAAGAAACCCCATACAACCCATGGAACTGTAGTTTCGAGTTAGCAAATTCCACTTGAAAGGTATTTCTGGTAAGACCATACCATTGATAATCATCGCTCTCCCGAGCCTCTCGGGATAATGCGTTTGAAGAATGTGTAGGACCTCGCGGCCCTGGCCAATGCCGGGAGCAGTATTTGTGCGGTTTTTGCCCGATTTGAAATTTATGAGAAGGCTGAGTGTTTCTTGCTGAGCAGGCATAAGTTCAATGACTCGCTCAAGCATGAAAACAAGGTGCTGGACCTGTCGAGGAGAGACATCCGTGTTTTGGCGGCCTGGGCTCAGGTAATGGCAGGGACGGCAGTGCTTGTCATAGCCTAACAAGATTTGTTTCCCAGTCTCGTTCTCAGGCCCGATTTGGTCTGCACTCAACTCCTCGACTCCGTATTCCCTTCGCCAGGCAAGGGTCTCTTGTAGGCGCTTCTCTGCTTCCTTCTCATGCCACTTGGTGGCCCTGAGATATCTCAGAAGACATTCCCTCGTGAGCCACATCTTCTCGCTGTCAGTCAAAGGGCCGGGCTTTTCCTTGGACGGTACCTCAGTCCAGCCCTGTATTTGTTTTAGAAGCCATTCATATTTGGTTTGTTGGCTGGCAGTGAGAGCCGGCTTCTCCGGTACGCTGCTGGTTGAAGTAGGGGTTGGAAGCGGTGTCTTCAGTGTACCGGACTCCTTTTTCTCTTCGAGAATGGAAGGTTCCGCGCTCTTAGGCGCTTCTACTACCTTTGAAGTAGACATTCCAGGACGTGATGAACAATCTGAAATAAATATGCTAAAATGGAAAAATGGTTCCAAAGTAGAAATAGAAGGTACTAGGTAAACGAAGAGAATCTGCGGTGTAGGTACCTAGTTAAACGAAACTCCCCTAAGAGGAATATTGAGAAGGCGGTGCTTGCTGGTTGTTGGCTTGGCCTATCTAGTGGTAACACGGGAGGTGGGTCCCGGCACTATGAGCCCTGTACGAATAACGCTAGATCTTTGGCAAGAGCACCTAAGCAGCTCAAGCTGAGCAACTGCAAGTACGTACCTTATAGCGGGTGGAACCCCTGACCTACTAGACCCGTAGAAATTCAATTGGAACGTTTCCCCATTTGGAGAAATAAACCACTTAACACGAACAATCTCGAGACGCGTCTAATTTGTCCACTTTTGAAAAAGCGCGTCTCGAGTCCTCCAAATTTACCTATCTACCTACCTACCCACTACCAGGTAGATAATGTGAAGATCAGGAATAGGAGGGATTAACGCTCATCGCTGTTGAATTGAGATTCTCGTATAACTAATTCCCCAGAGTTCAAGTCGTTGACCCAAGCACCATGGCGGAAGCAGACTTGCAAGAGTTGAACGAGCAGTTCGGCGTGCCGAACAAGGATCTCGAGCCCGATGTCGTCTCTGAGCTGCGATCCATCATGAGGATGCATTCGCTGTCAGTCCAGGACTTATACTTTAAATGGGAGTCATACTGCATCAAGCTGGATATAGACGGAAATAGACCGACCGTGGAAAGCCTGCGAGCTCTTAAACAAGATATCCAAGATGCCCTGGAACGAAGCAATCGAACGCACCAAGTCCATATCAAGACTGAAAAGCGTTCAAGCGGGACGCCACGTAATGCCGTCAAGAATACTAGCGATGTCTATGGCATGTAAGCGGTCATGTTTATTTTGTCGGCAACATAACTGGTACGAGACTGACATTGCATAGGTTGGAAGGGATGGCTCCTAATACTCCAGCTACGGGAAAGTTCAAGAACGCCTCGAAGAGGCGGAATCCGCATGAGAGCCCCTCTATAACAAGGGTAAAGGGCAATATCCTTAGCAGCTCCCCTGACTACAAGAGCCAAAGCCCATTAAAAATAGAGAACCAATTAGACTCTATGAACATTGTCTCGTAGGTTTCCTTTGATATATGGCGCGTTCAAATATACTAAGAAATAGTAGGGCCACATCCTTTAATGATCGCCCCAATCCTGGAGAAGTAATAGAGATCCTAAACGAACATCTCAAACCACCAGCACCTGCAATAGTACCTTACGCAGAGTCTCGGGTCAAATTGAACGCAGCATCAGATCTTAAGAAGTTGGGCTATAAAACCCTTGCGATGAAATCCTCAGAAGCATCCGAGATTTTGGATGACCGGATAGACGAGTTTTCAGGCCTTGTCAGAGACCATTACAAGATAGACGAGAGCGAATTTGGTAGCGCAGCTAGCCAAAGCACCACGGAAATTGTTGCCGTTGGTCGAATTGCGTCGGATTCTTCAGAGGGCAAGCTCAATGCGGCGTCTCTTGTTTTGGAGACTTCGAGGCGGACTGGGGGAGGCCTAAGAATTCCCTTGAACTTGAAAAGGCTTGGTAGTTGCTATCAGTTTTTCCCGGGACAGATTGCTGCGTTCAGGGGTATCAACTCATCTGGCAAGGAGTTTGTCGTCCAAGAAGTGCTTGAGATACCTCTGCTTCCCAATGCCGCATCCTCTCCGGCGGCTATCGAAGCTCACCGAGAAAGACTTCGGGGTGGGCCGGATGCGATGGAGTCGGACGACGAACCGGCGCCATTGAACGTAATTATCGGCTCAGGTCCCTATTCGGCTGATGACAACCTCGATTTTGAGTCCCTCCATGCCCTTTGCAGCCAGGCAGCAGATACGTGCGCCGACTCTCTCATATTGACAGGGCCGTTCATCGACGTCGACCATCCCTTAATTGCCACAGGCGACCTTGATCTGCCAGAGGAAGCGGGAGACCTCGACTCTGCGACAATGTCCACCGTTTTCAAGTACATGATTTCCCCAGCCTTGAATCGCCTTGTTGCTTCTAATCCCACTATTACTATCCTCCTGGTACCATCTGTACGCGATGTTGTCGATAGACATGTATCCTGGCCGCAAGATCTTATCCTCAGGAAAGACCTGGGATTGCCTAAAGCGGCGCGTATAGTAGGTAACCCAATGACGCTCTTCATTAACGAGATGCTGCTTGGTATCTCATCCCAGGACATCCTCTGGGATTTGCGTCATGAGGAACTCGTTGGTGCTCGGACCGCAGAACCCAACTTTTCTTCGAGGGCCCCGAAATACCTGATCGAGCAACGGCACTATTTCCCAATATTTCCTCCGGTTGACCGGCAGAAACTTCCAAAAGCAGGCACGGAAGATGGTTTGCCTACCGGTGCTATGCTTGACCTGAGTTACCTGAAGCTAGGAGAAATGATGGACGTAAGACCCGACGTCATGATTGTGCCGAGCGCTCTGCCCCCCTTTGCAAAGGTAAGAAATCCCAGAAACTTCAAACTTTTACTCCGGGTATCAAACTTGGCCGCTAATACAAACTAGGTTGTTGAGAGTGTTCTAGTGATCAACCCAGGGTACCTCTCCAAGAGGAGGGGCGCAGGCACATATGCTCGGATGACATTATTTCCACCTAAGGTAACAGAGGAAGAGCTGAATAAGGGAGGAGTAGTAGATCACAAGGTTTTTGAAAGGGCTAGGGTTGAGATTACGAGGATATAATTCTTTCTATAGAATTCACTGCATTATACTGAGTCCCAAGTAATAGGAGAAAGGCGCAAGATGCCTTTGATCATTAGTCTGGCTCGTGTGTATAAATTCCCGAAAACTACTTGGAAGTAGCTAAGTAGGAAGGTAGCATGAGATTATAAATTGACAGACCAATTGTCTATCTGGTATCTGTCTTTCGCCTCTTGTCACTTTCGTAGCGATCCGCATCCCGTGACGAGTCCCTCTTCCTCCGACTACTATAACTATCCCGATCAGGTCTGTCCCTATCTCTGTGGTCATCTCTCGGACGATAGCTATCCCGATCGTGATCTCGTCGTCGTTCGAAGTTCCGAGGTCCTTGCGGCGCATCGGAGACGGGCTTCTTCCTCTCTCCGAGGGGAATTGCGTTGGCTCCTCCCGGACCAGAATTGTCCCTACCGTAATCTGATTTAAACCTATCGTCAACATTATACCGGTCAAAATCTTTGCCTGGCCTTGTGTCGCGGAAGTTTCCCCATTGGCCCGTGTCTTCGGATTTGAGATCCTTGTACTTAGACGCTCCTTTCTTGCCCAGCTTCGTCATGTCGCGCATTTGGAGCGCCTTTGGAAGCAAGTCGCGGTTCTTGACGTCGTCCATAATTCGTGTACCCATGATATCTCGGTTGGCTAAGCCCTCGGCTTCAGCCTCGTCCCGGTAGAATGCGCCCTTGTGGAAGTACTTCTGCATGTACGACATCTTTCCCTTGGAGTCTTTTTCATCTTTCTGCTTGGCTAGGAAGGCATCATCTTCTGCTTTGCGTTCCTCCTCTGTCAAGTTCCGTCGGCGTTCGACTTCTTCTCTCTCTTTCTCGCGCGCCTCGATGGCTTCGCGTTCCCGCTTGATGCGCTTTAGCTCGCGAACCTTCCATGCTGCATACTCAGCCTCGGGTTCTACATCGTCTTCGGTATCGACGTCCTCTTCATCTTCCACATTATCGTTCCAGTGTCCTTTCCTAGTCGCGCGGGCGGCGGCGTCTTTGCGCATTTGTTCTTCAACCATATCATCCATAGCCTTCTTTCTTTTCGCTTCTTCCTCAGCTAGCTTAGCCGCCTCGTCCTGTTCTTGAATGGATGCCTTGTTCCGTTGGTTTTTAGGTACAAACTTCGGTTTTAACATAAGTCGTCGGGGAGCCTCTTCTTCACTGCTCTCTTCCTCCTCGCTTTCGTCTTCACCGCTTCCTTCTTCACTATCATCCTCATCCTCACTTTCTTCTGTGACGAAACCTTCCTCGGCTGCTAGGCGAGCTGCTTTTACGGCCTCTACGCGTTTAATTTCGGCCTCCTGATCTTGCTTTCGGCGCTCATCAAGGTTTACCCTGCTGAGGTTGCTAATGATTTTTCCTGCACTAGGTGCTTTTGGAGGTGGCGCGATTTTACGCTTGATCTGTTGTTGCTGCTCGGCTTCGGCTTCGCTGGCTTCTGATTCGGATTCGGATGATGACACGCCTGTTGCCTTTCCCGCGCGATACCGCGTGGGTCGCGCGGGATTCGCGGTCATTCGTTTTGACTTCGTCGGAGGCGGCATTATGGAATAACAATTACGAGGGAACTTAGAGGTGTAGGCGGGAATTCTTGACGTTGACTTTCTCCAGATACTAATAAGAAGCCAAAAAAATTATTAAACAATTTGCATCTAGGAGGATAAACGCGAAAATACATACCTAGGTACCTGGGTGGAGTCGATTATTTCTTTATCGATAACACATTTCTTTCTAGTGGGGTCCTTGAACTTTGGGACCAGGATTTCGATTGGCACAGGCTTTCATATAATTGGATTTGAAGTCGACGAAGTTGATTTGGGGGATGAAATAATGTGTGAGAGAACAGCTCAAGACGAGGAAAATGGTCAGAAGTTGAAAATTATGGGCTATTTCTCCCTAACCGAAACCGCCCAGATATTTAGCCATAACCCTAATAGAGAAATCCTACAATCATAGGATCTCATCCTCTTGTTCTTCTTCCATAGCTTCTCGGTTCTCCTGCGTGGGATTTGTATCTGTGGCCGAAGTGTTTCGGGGGATTTCTTCGATTTGTGCGTCATACATCTCATCGTCCAACTCAGATGTTTCATGATCATCTTCGCCGTCCAGTTCTGCTTGTGGCTTCTTGGTCGCTGGTATTTGGTTGTTGACCTCATCCCATGTCTTCCGTCTTGTTTGTATTATTCGAGCTTGCCCTTTGCTCTTGTTGATCTTCTTCTCTGTCCTATCCATGACTGCGGCCGCTCGATCTTGTCCTTTCTCATATCTTTTTCGAGCTTTGGAGCTCATGTTCCTGCTCTTCTTTGTCTTCTTTGTCACACCAGCTCCTTGGTGTATGGAGAGTATAGAAGGACGATAGTCGACTGATTCAGCAGGTGGTTGGACATTCTTCAGCGACTTGTCGGTGTCGATGCCTGGAGATGTAGCGCGCCTTGCGGCACGGGAATGAATCGAAGGACCTATTGTAGAGAGCTATTAATTATTTGAATAGCGCTTTGTGGGGGGAGGGAAGGAATTGTAAGGCTAGATTTGCGCACCTTTCTTCTTCTTTGCGATTGTGCCTTTACCCATGATCGCCGTTATTTTTTGTGTTAGACAAAATCCAATGGAGATCTGAACTTTTGAAGTTTCGGTAGTGACACACATGTCACACTTCCAAGGTCCCTACCATGTATTTCTTTTTAAAGTCTGCCCCGCAAAGTTTCCCGATACCGATTTTTATCTCGGATGCAGGGAAGGGACCTGCGTAGCAGCTGCAGTCAGCCAATGACAAGAACAGACTAACAACTGGAGATCAGCGGATCTATACCCACATTTAGCTAGAGATCATTATGTAATTGGCAAGATTCATCTGACCAGACACCTTATGATCCACTAAAAATAAACTGTCGCATCAGCCCTGTCAACCTATTTCTTACCTACCTTTGATTGCATTTCCTCCAATTAACAACATTGGAACTAAACTTCCAAGAGAATCCATCTTTCATATCGCATTACGCACATCCCGAGAAAAAGGCAGAAAGAGGACGCGCGACATGACAACAGTCTCTCTTTGCCATGGCGACTTCAGTCTTGATTGATTTCGCAAAACTCATTCTGCCTTAATACTTAAGTTTTGACAATTCGACAGCTTGACATCGACTTCACATCATCACATGCTCAACTGGGCCAACGTGCGATAACATTTTCGCAAACACCAGGATGCACTCCCATCACCTAGAGACACAACTTGTCCCTCCCGGTAATTTCTATTCTCACTACTCTCAAGGAACTCTATTCGACCGATTACAGCAACCCAGTGTTATAGTTCCTTTACTACTCCTCCTCACTATCTTCTACCAGTCTCTACATTCCTCACCCTTTTCTAGACCTCGACATCCCGGAGAGCTTCTTTGGGACTTTTTAATTACTATCGTCCCCGCGAATGTACTCTATGCTCTCGACAACTGGCTCCATCCACCCGCCTTCCCGATCCCGGAATCTCTGCGACCGGCGCGATCACGATCATATACTGCCAAGAGTAATCTTCTTAGAAGAATACTTGGGATGGACGGGACAGGCGGCATCATTACATCCGTCGCCGATGCTGGTAGAAGAAGTCTTTCTAGTTTATCTACCAGTACCCTCTCCAAGCACAAGACCGATCAACCTCCCGGCCTAGGAAATTACGACAACTCCTGCTTTCAGAATAGCATCCTTCAGGGACTATCGTCATTAAAGTCGTTTCCGTCCTACCTCACCAGAGGTCTAGAACAGAACAAGTGCGAGAGCGACGAAGAATCCGGTTCAGCCGCTTCCTTACGGGACCTCATATCAAAGTTAACGGATGCTAGTTATAACGGAAAGACCTTGTGGACGCCGAAGAAGCTAAAATCTCTTGATACATGGCAACAGCAAGATGCGCAAGAATACTTCTCTAAGATACTAGACGAGGTCGAAAAAGAGATCTCGAAGGCGGCAAAACCGAAACGCCGTTCATCCGGGTTTGAATCAGTAGGCATGAGAGATGACACAGAAGATAGTCAACACAGCGATGATAGCGGGTATCAGTCACTACCGGTACCTTCCAAAGTTGTGTCGGATGCGAGAATTTTGAGGAATCCCCTTGAAGGGCTGGTCGCGCAACGAGTCGCATGCGTCCTGTGCGGCCATTCTGATGGGCTTTCCATGATCCCGTTCAACTGCCTAACTCTTAGCCTTGGACGCGAGCAAATCGAGCATGATCTTTTCGAACGACTAGATTCCTATACAGACCTGGAGACAATCGATGGGGTTGAGTGCGCCAAGTGTACACTGCTGAAGCTTCAGAGGCTGCTGAAAATGCTCATATCTCGTGGGAAAGAGAACAACAAAACTGAAGATGAGTTACGAGGATCTATTTCCCGATTAGAGGCCGTGGACCTTGCGCTTGAAGAGGACGACTTCGAAGAGACAACCGTACGAGATAAGTGTCAAGTACAGAAACGAGTCAGCTCTGCCAAAACCAAACAAGTTGCCATAGCGCGACCACCTCAAAGTCTTGCGATCCATATGAATCGGTCAGTATTTGACGAGACTACGGGGCGTATGTTCAAGAACCTCGCAGCGGTGCGCTTTCCTAAGACCCTTGACCTCGGTCCATGGTGCATAGGAAGCGCGGGAGGCCCCGTCAGTTCCATCGACAGCGACAAGACCGCTTCTATTAGCACACTGGGAGATGAAGAACAGTGGGTTACGGACCCGATGTCTTCCATGGTTTCAGGTGACCAAAAGCCCTCTAAAATCAGCGGGCCTATCTACGAACTGCGTGCGGTAATAACCCATCAAGGACGGCACGAAAATGGACATTATGTCTGTTACCGAAAGCATCCTGTCGAACCGTCGAAATTTGATGACAATCTCGACGAAGAGACTGAGTCGCTTGATGATGTAGATGATGGTGGTGCGACTATCGACGAGGGTACGCTAGTCGACGGAAATGATACGAAGGATGGTGACCAGGACTCGGACGGAAAGTGGTGGCGGTTGAGTGATGAAAGCGTGTGGGAGGTGTCCGAAGAAACTGTTCTGGCACAGGGTGGAGTTTTCATGCTTTTCTACGACTGCGTCGATCCACATCCTGTTCTCGTCTCGGCAATTCGACACGAAACGAAGGCAGATGACGACATCACAACCTCTATTGGAGAGCAGAGCGATGGTAATGCTTCAGGAATGGCCAACGCGGAAGGAGGGTTAATGAATACTCCGTCCGAGAGTAACGAACACTTTGGTAATATGACAACCCCTGAGCAGCTTCAGAGGACATCTCAGGCTGTAGCCGTACAGGACAACCTCGCTAGCGATATGAGCGATAATGGTCTTCAGGCAGAGGCTACCGATACCCAATCACAGACGGTCTGGCCTCTATGGTCAAGCCTTATACCTCCCTTAGCAGATGGGGAGAAGGTGGACCCTACTATTCCACTTCATCGTCCTAATTGTTGATAACTCGCAGGAATGGGGGAACTGGCCCTTACGTGGGGCGTCTAGGTTATCTTCCTACAATGCTTGAATCACAATTGGGGCAGTTGAATGTATTTTAATGGTCTGCTTCTTTGCATAGCCACGGCGTTTGGTGGGATAGCCCGTGGATAGTTTTATAGGCATGTGCATATGTACATCTACCTCCCGTCCGACAAATGGGCGTATTCAAATATAGCCGCCCTCTGGCATCTGTTCAGAGGCTTATTGGTCAATTCTAAGTGTTCTAAGTAGATGGTGAATTCAATAGCCTCTATCCTTCTACAGCCAGTTCAAAAGCTAGGAATATTGACTCATAGGAAGTTTGGCAGTAAGCTATTTTTATCAAATTTATCTCCTGGTTATCGCCACTGTAATAGGGAGGCGTCTAGGAATCAAGGGTGATTAGAATCAGCGGTCCGTGCACGGATTAAGACCTGGAACTATCTAGCCGAAATTTATCCGATTGGTCCAGGCGTTATTCTTTGATCAATGTGAGAACGTACATGTAACTTCTCAGCAGTTGGCTTTCATTCATTCATGTTTTTGATTTTGTAAACATCAGTTTGGAACACCACAAATTCAAACCCTTACGTACAAACTCTAGCCGCTAGTTTGGACCTGGTTTGGATCTAATCAGATATTTGGTCATTCTTTCTATTTGTCCCTTACAATCAAACCCCGACAATGAACGCTCCCGACCGGTCAGTAATATTTCGTAAACTTTGTCATTCGATTTCGCATTGCCCCTTCCCCATTCTCGTTCACTATGGAAGATTTAGGACGGTACGATGAAGGAATATGATTTCATATTCTGGGAGGAAGCCGCTGGTCTCCCAAAGTTGGGAATGTCGACTAAACTTCCTGGATCTTCAATTCACTTCAACTTGTCTCTCCAAATTTGCCCTCAAAACTTATCCTCAACATCTCCATCAACATGCCTCGCTCGAATATGAACGGGGATCCGGATCCGCTTCGTTTGGGTAACAAGGCCCCAGACTTCCATAGGTACCTCAATCTGCATACCCAAAGCAAAAGGCGCCACATTTGTTCCCTTCTAATCATCATCATCATCATCTTCACCATCAGCACTTTCCATCCTTCCCTCAAAATCTAACGTATATGTCACATATCACCTTGCTTTCTGATATCAGTCAACACGGGCTCGAAGAGGGCGGTGGACCAAACCCTAAATCTATTAGAATGGCATATTTTTTTATTGATGTACGATTACATGCTAACAGTTTCTAAGTTTCGAGCTCTTCCTCCTCAACGATGGAGAGAAGAAGATCACCGAAAAACCCTTCGCAGGTAAGCGGGTTCATTCAACGGACTGAAATTGCCGCTTGGTACTAACAAGTTCAGGCATGTCTAACACTTCGGACTTCATCATCTTGAAGGAGGACCATACCATCGGTAACCTGCTCGCTGAGCACTTCAAGCAGCACCCCCACGCGATGATGGCCGGCTACAAAGGTAGGACCTTGTTTTAGATATGTGTTGAGAACGAAGATTTTAATCATGGTATAGTCGCCCATCCTAACGTTCCCGAGGTTCTGATTCGACTTCAGACCGATGGCACTATTACTCCTCGCGAGTTGTTCATTGAGGTGTGCAAGCAGCTTGTCGCCTCTCTTGGACAGCTGGCGCAGAACTTCACTCGAGAGTACGAACTTCGCCGCATGGCCGGTGCTGGAGATGACTCTGGCGGTGGCGCCAACAGCAAATAAGTTCCTTGTTACTATGGCATGGCATTCTCAGGCATGGCGTTCTCACGATAAATAATGGACAAGGGCATGGGCAGAGATACCTGGCGTTACGGTTGAGAGTTGCTTCTATATTGCACTGCACTTTGCTTGACTTCGGACACTTTCGACTCGTTTATTGGCAAGAATCGCCTATGAAATTGACTTGACCTCTGATGAAGTCTTTCTAACCACAATGACCTTGCATCTCTAATTAGGCTGTCGTCGTGATTCTTGAGATGTTTGCTTCTTCATAATCGATCTGATGCATTGTTGGTATTTAGCTATGCTTCGTCATCAATTGCATCTCCTCATTAGTCTCGGAACTGGCCATTTAGTTCTTGGCCTAATCATGTAGCTACAGGGCCCTCTCCTCCCGGTATTAACTGTAGTATATGGTAAGTCTATCGTTACCAGATGTGCCGAATCTTAGAACGTACCATGCAGATGTTGTTGCCGTTAAGCAGTATCTTGGATAGCTTTGTGTGGTTTCCAGAGTAATCGCTGCCTGTTGTTAGAAATTGCTCAAGTGTTTTATGGCGGGCATATGCGCATACAATTCGGTCACATCTTCCAGGACCATGTCTATGACAATCGTTAGCTTGCTGTATGTAACCGGAGTGGTCTTACAATCCTACTTACTGACGTAGTCATCAAAACCAAGTAGGGTTCCGCTGAATTCTGATGAAATTGCTTATTAGCTACTAGATGATGCTTCTTCGGAGTACCTAGGTCATACCCTTGTCACCCTTCATAATGACCCATATCCTCGAGCCGACACACTTGTCGATGAGTTCTGCGACATGTGAGTTCACTGCCTCATTCTTCCATTCATGACGGAGATTTCAAATACCTAAAGGTAGAAGTTGGGATGCCATCTTGGAAGACAATACTGTCTTCGTGGATATTCTTGATTACAGTAGTCTCAAAAGCGTATTATATCGTCTTGGTTGTAGGTAAAATAAGAAAGTACTACAGTTAGTAGTACTTTCAATTGGGTTTAGACCCTCAAGTGCTGTATAAAAATTAGTCACCTGATAGCGAGTGGCGGACGCGTTAGGTGCGGTGCTTAGGTACTTATTCGCATGTACCTAGTACTACAAAGTCTAAGCTTGATGACTAAGCTCAACTCTGCCGACCGCATCCCGCCATTAGTGGATGCTAATGATAGTAGCGCCAAATTAACGCCTTCCAAGGTTCACATTCTCGAAATTCAATACACTCCACTATAACACACTATCCCGACGCGTCTAACAAGCATTGTGACCTGTACTAATTACACAGTCATCATGGAACATTGCTCTGATTCAACTCTCGTTAATCACCAATGACGTCCCTTGCAGGTTCAGAGATCGTCAGCACTGTTCTGAGATCTCAAAAGGCTTTGCGTGCGTCTCTCATTCCGCGGTTCGTCTGCCTTCTAGGAGTACTTATAAGAGCGAACGGCAAGGAATTTATTGACAATCAATCATTATCACAGTAATTGGGCAGTACGGAATGCTAGAATGACTGCAACGCCACCCAAATATCAGTTATGGCATCCCACACGAGGTATCTCGTTCTCGCCTGTTGCGCAGTCTCCAGTCTTGACTCCTGAAGACGCGAAAACTTCGAATGGGGCAGTGGCAGCAGCGAACCAAACCCGCTCTGCGACACCCCATTCAAATAGCTTGGAGGACTCCCTTCTGTATCCAAACTTAGAAGGGCTGTCGTTGTCGACACCAGAGAAAAATACGCCGGAATCCGCTAATGATGCGCGTAATACAACTAAGACGGTTGGTGAGGATGCAGACATCGTTTCTGTAGACGGGCAGATAAACGTGCCAGAAAATAAGGACCCAGAGGGACCTCCTATATCCGCATTGCCATTTAAGATGGTGGATAACTTGTTTTACGCTGCTAAGAAGGCCCCTGCTGGATCTACCAACTCGTTCTGGTCCTACACTCAATACAGAGCGACTTTGGAGGATGGCACGGAACAGAAAGTGAAGGTGCATTACTGTCGAAGCACGCATACGATGGAGCGGGTTTGCCAGGACTACTTCAAAGGAGAAAAAGTACTTGGCTTTGATTTAGAATGGGCCGCGGACTCGACGAGATCGCAGGGCTTTAGGAGGAACGTCTCGCTAATTCAGCTAGCAAGTCCGAGTCGTATTGGACTTTTCCACGTCGCTCTTTTCGCTAACAAAGACGACATACTGGGTCCCACGTTTAGGGCCATTATGGAAGACTCTAATGTCACCAAAGTCGGCGTTGCTATCAAAGGCGACGCAACTAGGCTACGGAATTTCTTAGGTGTCGATTCAAAGGGGTTACTGGAGCTTAGCCATTTGTACAAGCTTATTACGCATTCCACCACGGGCCGCTACAGCGAAATCAACAAGAAACTCGTTCCATTAGCGAGCCAGGTGGAGCAATATCTGCGTCTACCCCTATACAAGGGCCAGGACGTCCGATCAAGTGATTGGACCAAGCCTTTACGTATGGATCAGGTCTCATGTAAGCCGTTTCTTCTTTTAAATTTGTCGCACTCAATCTCATAGTATTATAGACTCGTCGTCAGATGCATATGCTGGATTGCAGCTTTATGCCACACTTGAGCATCATAGGAAACAGCTCGACCCCTGTCCGCCCACTCCATATCATGCGGAGCTCAACCTCCCCATTCGCATAGCCGATGGTGTGCTGCTAGCCATTAACGATGACCCGGTGGTAGACGCAACAGAAGAAACGGAATTGGAAGCTACAGCGACCGCCAAACCGAGAAGAACATCATCTAAACCACCGCCAGGCCCGAAAGACTCTCGCGTCGAGATCGCCGAAGATCGCGTAGCCCGTTACAAAACCGCCCATCCTAATGCGCAGGCGACTTTCGTGCAGCTCCGCGCGTACTACATGTGGCACGAACAGGGCCTCGACCCTCAGACGATAGCGACGCTACTGCGGAACCCACCCCTGAAGTTAACCACGGTTATCAACTATATACTCTCGGCAATCCAGACTGAGAAATTGCCAGCAGACACCGAGAAGCTGCGCGTTGAAATCTTGAGCACTGTGGTAGAGAGCACGTTGCAGTCTCGGTGGCCTTATATTACTGCCCTTGTTTCGGAATCGAGGTCGTGATGCTCTTTTCGAGCTTGTTCATGACCTTACGATTTGACCTCTTCAAATAGGGGCTTTTGGTGGCCTTAATATTTGCCTTAGGATCGATTATCCGGGAAGATAATTATCCACAATGGTGCATATTAAACGATCTACGGTCGTCGATTCAACCGCTGTTGACCTAGGTGACTAGCTAGGGATATATGGAACCCCAGAAAGCATATTCTGCATTGGTTGTATATAAGGGCAAAGCCGAAATTACTGTACTGCGTACTATAACACCATTTCTAAGGGTGAAATCGACGGTCCCTTAGCATTCTACTCTGCTATATTACTACTATTCCCCAGTCATGGTTATATAGCCATGTCAATTGATACTGTGCTATTACTCATAAAAGATATGCGATTCTAGTAAACCATACCTAAATAGTCTGATTAATATTGCCAAAGTTCGTATAAAGGCGTCCAAATCTAGGTAAATAGTCCACCGGACTTGTTAGTATATATGATATAGTACATTATAAGACCATGGCCACCTTCTAACCATATCACTTTCGCCGAAGATAGTACTTTAGGGCAATCGAGGGACATATGGATTAGACACCAAATATCTAATCTAAGTGGGTATATATTCACCATACCTTAATTTTCTCTATACACAAGTCACCGCTCCGCCAATAGCCCCATCTCAATGCACCCCGAAACAATATCCTACCTACTAATCCGCCGCGAGCAAGTCTCTGCCCGCATTAATCTGCACCATCTTATCCTCGCCACCGCTCACAATCCCCCAGCTCTTATCCCACGCCACCCCAAACACTTTAGCCCCGCGCCCGGGCACGTCGCTCTTACCGGCGCCGTTCTTCAGCCCCTTCTGACTCTCCCGCTCGATCACGTACACGGCCTCGCTTACGCTGCCGCCGCCCTCGGCCCGCGTACCCGCGCGCGCGCTCCGCAGATCCCAGATGCGACACGTGCCGTCGTGGGACCCGGAGACGAGGCTGTACTCGTTGTCGGGCGACGCGCTCAGCGCGGCGACCATGTTGCGGTGCCCGCGCAGGGTCATGACGGACGTCGTGGACGCGTCGGCGCGCGGGTCCGCCAGCGTGATGTGGCGCGCGGAGGTGCCGGCCGCGAGGAGCCCGCGCCGCAGCCAGGCGAGCGAGAGGAGCGGGTGCGAGGTCGTGATCACGTTCTCCGTCTTCGACGTCGTGAGGTCGAGGGTGCGGATCGTGTGGTCCTGCGACGCGGAGTACGCGATCGTGGAGTCGGTCGGGGAGAAGAGGACGGCGGAGGCGGGGGAGGTGTGCGGTTGCAGGAGGGCGAGGGGACCGCGTTGCGGCGCGGTGGAGGGCGCGAGCTTGCGCTTCTTGGAGGTGCTGGTGGCGCCGGGGAGGAGGGAGGCGGGGGCTGCGGGGGCGGAGGACTTGGAGGTGGTCCAGAGACCGATGCTGCCGTCGCTCGAGGCGCTGAGGATCCGTCCTGTTGGGCCGTGGACATCGAGGGATTCAACGCACGCTTTGTGGCCGTATAATTCGAGCGAGGGCTTCAGGGTACCGGAGAGGTGGTCGTCCGCCTCGATGTATTTCCATATCCGGACAGTGCGGTTGAGGCCGGCTGATGCGACCAGTGACGAAGATAAGAATTTGGCGGATTTGATGGTTGCGCTGTGCCCCCCCTGGCTACCGGAAGGTGAGGTTGCGATCACATTTCCTGATTTGTTCCATATCCTCAGCAGGCCGTCGTAAGATGCAGATAAAATCCTGTCCTGGCCCGTAGAGAACTTGTCGCCGCTCCATACTCCCGCACGCGAGCTCTCAGACAAGACGTCGACGTCGCTAACCCAGTCGTCGTGCTCGAAACCGGCCTGGTAAACGGGGGGTATCAAGCTGCGCACGTACTGCAGTGTAACCGTGCTCTCGGCAGAGAGGCCGTTGGCCTTCAGGTAGTCTTCGAGCGAGGTTCGTAGGAAGGCGCCGTTAATGAGGAAGTCGAAGGGGATGGGCGACGGGGTGTTGAGCATGGACTCCGAATTGAGAACGCGGGATAGGCCATACCGCTTTATGTCTGCGGGGACGAGCAATTGCGTTCGTCCTTCTGGGAGCTGCAGATCAGGCGATGTCGTCGTGAAGTTGACGCGGATCTGCTGGGGCTCGAGGGCCCCGGGTTGGGGTATGGACGAATCCATGCTGCCTTTCCAATGAGAGGCGCCTCAGGATCGTTTGATATTGCTGATTATTTAAGTCGAAGAAGATCTTGTTTTATTGGTTGTCTTAATAGTTTATCCTGCACTGTCAATTGCGAATGCTGGATTTTTGATTTTGTAAGTTGACTCTGAACTTTTTTTCTTATCGATAGTATGGTAGAAAAAAGGACCCCATATTAGTCCCTTCCAAAATTCACACTGTAGCTGTACCCCGCGATGCAGGGGTTTATCCAATCACGGCAGCGGCGTTTTAGAGTAGGTTAACCAAGCCACATAAAATACAGCCACGATCAATTAACGCCAAAACGCGTCGTCGGCTCTGTGAACGCGTCTTGTCAGTACTGTCTTTCAGAATTCTATACCGCTCTAAATTTCTATTCTTAAGCTCCAACAAGGACGCTGATGACGTTACTTCTCAATGACTTCACTCGATGATATTCCTGGAAACTTGCTCCGGAAGCCTTCGTATGTTCAATTGGCTCAGTTTATTATGTATATGACATATAATGATACTGACCATTCACAGGGGCAAACCGGAAGATGAGCTTGAAAGAGTGTTCTCAAATTACAAGCCGCTGCACTCGTTCAGGCTTGACAAGGAAAAACCATATAAGCAACAATTTGCTGATATGTACTTCCTAAGACTCACAAAGATCAAGCCTGCTGTCGAGCAGCTAGCATTTGAGGCATGGGATGGCAAGGTTATCGGAGACGAACCCGTAAAGCAAGCCGAACGAGTACTTGATATTCGGCAAGGTGAACTATGTTGGGTTGTCGGCACCGTTTACATGGATATGCCCCTAAAGCCAAATATTCTCGATGATGTCTCTAAGGATGTACGTGTTCGAGTTGTGGGACCTTCTTTTGATTTATCTAATTTTCTCTTTTTATTTTATAGCGATGGCTTTCGGCGCCTATATCGAATAAGAAGTACTACTCGGAGGATGGCTCTGACGCTATTATGCTCGAAGACGAGTCTGGCCGCGTACGCCTTGTGGGGGATGTGCTAAATTCAGTTATTCTGGTTACCGGTTGCATTATGGCTGCGATGGGCACCGAGAATTCAAACGGCGAATTAGAAGTGATTGATCTGAAATTTCCAGATCTACCTCCGCAACCGGATCGCTGGGCTCTATCTAATCCGTTGGCCACAAATGGCAGCATAAAGGGCAAAAAAACCAAACCAAAAGACGAGGACACTGAGATGACCGACGCCCAAGTCAAAGGTAGCGGAGGAAAAATAGCAATTGTTTCCGGCCTGGGGTTCTCTGGCAGTGACGCATCACATGCCATTGAGCTGAATCTATTGCTAGAATATCTGCTAGGAGAGTCCTTAGACCCTGCGGCGCAACAAGAACTATCACAGATAAGCCGATTAATTATCGCCGGAAATTCGATTTCTCTTGAAGAGAGAGAAGCGACAGACGAGGATATGACCGAGAAAAAGGCGCAAAAGAAGTACGGATACGATAGCAGCTCATACAACGCCCTACCATCGCAACTCCTAGACGAATTCCTCTCAACGTTATTGCCTACAATGCCAATTACCTTACTACCCGGTGCGCAGGATCCCGCAAATGCCAGCTACCCGCAGCAATCGATACATCCAGCCATGTTCCCCCATTCAAGATCATATACGGCACAACCGACCTCATCGGAAGCGGGTTGGTTTGACACGGTGACAAATCCGTGGGAAGGTGAGATTGAGGGTTGGAGGGTCCTAGGAACCGGTGGCCAAAATGTAGACGACATTTTCAAGTACGTCGGCAGCGATGACCGCTTGGGCATGATGGAAGCTATGTGTAGATGGCGATGCTGTGCTCCAACAGCGCCTGATACTTTGTGTAAGTCAACTACTCCTATCCCTACCATACTCTCTGCTGACATTGCGACTAGGGAGTTACCCTTTTCAGGATGATGACCCATTCGTCATGCAGACGTGTCCACACCTCTACTTTGTGGGTTGCCAACCTGAGTTCGGTACCAAGGTTATCGAAGGCCCGGATGGACAAGTCGTGCGACTCGTCGCTGTGCCATCTTTTTCAGCCACACAGGAAATAGTGCTAGTCGATACAGAGACCCTAGAAGTTACAAAAGTAAAGATTATTGCGGTTTAGAGCATTGTAATGGGAAAATGACTAGGCGAGTCAGAGCATACCATAGGAGTTGAACGGGCTTACGAAATGAGAAATTATTAAAAAACTACATAGTAGTACAAGAACTTATATGGATAATTCCATCCAATATTTGTGAGCGTTTACCATTTGACAACACTATGAATGGCAAGATGAGGGGATTCACAAGCTTTACAGGTAGGTTGAAACCATTTTATTCTTCATTGAGAGGAAAAGCGATTGACTCAGTCAAATATCAAATACTTTGTTACGTCATTGTGCTGATCGTGACTCCTTTCACACAGATGAGTTCCGTTACATAAGCCACTTAGGTTGAATTTAGCCGATATTTAGCCATTAAAAGTATGGCAATTGCCAAGCAGCCGCCGAATTTAGGTTTACCAACCAGTAATCCTTTGACGTTACAAATTTACCCCACAAAACTTCCAACTTCTCCATCTCCCCTCACTAAAAAATCAATCTCACTCCCATTCTCAATTTAGAACCAAACATCTTGCGCGTCCAATGCAAGTTAAACCCCTGTAGCACTTCCGTTCGATCCTTTTAGCGCCTAAATTTTTGTCTCCAATTTCAACCCTTTCTTCATTTCCAATTATCCATTCAACCTTTCATTTCGAACATCAACTTAGAAGATGGAATTGGACGTGGACATTGAAGAATTGATCGATGATCTATTAGTTGAAATCGCCTTCTCTGGTGTTCAAGGTGAGTTTAAGTTAACAATCTATCGATCGACCGATGCATAAAGTATATTAAGGCTTACCTATCTATTTTCTAGGATGCTCGGTCTCTACTCTCTTGAAAAAGATAGAAGCTTTCTTTAATGATGTAAAATTTGAGACTGGAGAATCTTCCAGGGCGCACCGTGGTGAAGGCGATGAGCCGGGTGGCGCCAACAGGAGCACTGCTATTTCCAATCATGAATCTCACATTCAACAAAACACTCGCCGTTACGACCTTTCAATTGGTTCGGAGGTTTGGAACTGGCTGGTGGCAAGGTCGGATGTCTCCGTAGGTTCCAACAGGAAATTCAACCATCTCTCGTTAGATGAAATCCTAGCTTTTCCAGAAGAGGAAGAACCTGAACCTTCGGCGGAAGACGTCAAATCAACCACCAATCAAACTGCCACTCCTGTAAAGGACAAGGGCAAGGGCCGTCCTTCAAAGCGCTCGCGAGACTTAGAAGAAGTTACACAGAAATCTAGACCTCGTCTTCACGTTTCCGAGGAGCGTCAATGGAAAACACTTGCTGGCCATGGTCCGGATAGCAAGAGGATACCATTATTTGAATGGAAGGCGCTTGTTGACATTGCATCTACAAGGGAAAATGGCATCCTTCAAGGAGATCTAGTTCGATTGTCTGGCCAGGACAAGCGCTCTCTCCCTACCCGGACCGACTCCCTCGCAAAAAAAGGGTATATCATTAAGCAACCTATCATTCTTCGAGGATGTCGCTCTAGCAAATTATGGCTTGCTAAGTTTTCCGAGAGCGCGAAGATGGGTCGTGATGGCCTTAACTTTGACAAGGTCGATCTATCAAAGGAGGCCTTAACTAAAGACCTTGCTCCAGTCCCGTTCAGTGATTGTTGGAATGGCGAAAGGCTTGATTACATAGCTATTGCACAAGCTTTCAATGCCGTCCTCAAGGCATGGGGGATCATGCGGTACTGTGATATGCGAACTAAACTGGACACCAGGGACATAGCTCAGATGAGAGCGTTAGCAAAGACGTCGCGATGGTTCACAGGCATTGGAGCGGCGACATTCGTGGCTGCTCGCTTCGCTAACGGCCAGAGACTTTTCAAGGACTGTGTCAAGTTTATAAGGGAACCGACAGCAGAAGAATGGAGAGTCTTTCGGACTACACCAAGTGCTCATATTAACGTCCCCTCAGCACGTCTAGGAAAGCGAGGTCAAGCATCTCGAGCCAGATATAATAAGGGCAAGGGGATACAGCCCAGCCCTCATTCACAAGCGAAAACAAAGAAAGTCCCAAAGAATGAACACCCAGCAGATCTCATGAGTCACGACGAGCCAGCAGTGTCGTTGTGGCATCCGTACGAGCCTATGGTTAATACGGCATTTAAAATAATCGAGAGAGCTGGTCCAAACGGAACCTCAAATGCCAAGGTTGGTCTTAGTACATTAGGACATACTTATCGCAAATATGTTGCTGCACTCACTGCGGTATTATCACAACCCAATTCACAACCTGGCCATTTACAACATCTAGACGTCGTCTCACAGCTTACTCGCCTGGGGAAGACGATGACCTACCAATTTTTCTCTGCTAACAACAGAGTCGGCCATCCTTCTACGGAACTTGGGAAAGAGGACGGAGCTCAAGGACAAGAAATTGAGGCGGCCGAACAAGCTCTTGATGGAGATACCTCGCAACAGAATCCAATTGTTCAAATAAGCAACTACGAATTTTCGCAACCTCTACTATCGAAGATTGCGAAGACACCCACGTCCTCGTTCTACCATATTAATAGTACGGTGCGAAAATCAACCCCTAGGTGGGGAGGGAAGCGAAAAAGGCTTATGATTGAAGAGCCTACTAGAGAAGCGAGCACAGGTATCCAAGAGCCTCCTACTAAGATGCCTCGGATAGAGGAATCTTCTCCAGTCAGAGAGGGGGAAGAGGAAGGAGAAAGGCCTGCGAGTGGCCAAGAAACAGATTCGCATGCAAATGAGCCCGAAGCTGTTCCCATGACAAGCTTGCGACAGCAATCCCATAGTTCAGAATTGTTATCTCCCTCTGTCCCTCCTCCATCGCCACCTCGCCCTTCTCGACCACCTGGTGTCTATCGCGAGCCGGACAACATGTTAGATCCTCCTGGAAAGAAGGGGAGGCGAAAGAAGTCACTTGTTCTCACATTCAGGCACGATGCACTCAAAACCTCGTCTTTTCTACAACCTCATGCAGGCAACGAGAATGATTCTGCATCCCAGACAGGACTTACACATCTTGCAGATTCGGGTCAAAGTGCGTCCCAGTCTACAGCTCAGGCCGATTCTACCGTCTCATCGGGAGCAGTGCCTACACAGCCCAAACGGAAGGCAAGACGTGGTGGTAAATTAGAATATCGATGCGATAAGTGCGGCAACAGTTGGAAGAATTCGAACGGTTTGGAATATCACCTTAACAAATCGCGATCTGCTTGCAATCCTACTTTCGTTCCCCCACCTATACCGCCCCCCAAGCCCCCTCGGCAACTTCCAACACCTAAGCCTATACTTCAACCCGAGTCATCAGAGATATCCAATAATCGGAACCAGCGCCGGACTCGAACTTCGCTACGACGACAAAGCTTGGATCGCAATGCATCTTATCATACCCCCGACACTGGGGACCGTCGTATCCTCCCTTCCAAACGTACTCGTCCCAATGAGACCTTCATTTCTAACCAATTTACTGAGGATCCTTCCGGTACCAATTCTATTAGAGGTACTATTGCCTTACAAAACTTGGAGGCCTACGATATTATAGATCATCGAAGACGCCGAGGAAATGGCGGCCAGGTTAGTGCTTTTGTTATGACTTCTCAACCACGTCAGGCAAGTCGAGTGTCGCCGCAGGCGAAAGACAAGAGAATTTCTGGAGCCGATGAACAAGTTATCATACCTAGTTCAACTATAGGAGAGCAAGAAAATGCTACTCGTGAGACAAGAACCGATACGGGAACCTCTTCACTAAAGCCTACAGTGCCTGGAAGCCTAGAAAAGGATACCCGATCTCCGACCACCAACTCCATCACTCCAAGTGCCACAGGAGACGCCCAAGGTGTTACAACGACTATCGAACAATCCAGCAAAGATGTACAATCGAACCAGACGTCTGCCCCAAAGAAAACTCCCAAGCGGTCTAATCCTACTGTCGGCACTCTACGCAGGGAGCGCACCAACCATATTATCCAGTATTTACTTGATAACAATGATGGAGTATTCCCGGGTCAGCGCTCTGTATACCAGGCTATGGTGTCTATTTGGGCAAAAAGACATCATGACATAGAGCCTCCTGACTGGAAGGTCTGCCAAAACGTGGTAAACCGAATGGAGAAAGCCGGTACGCTGCTACAAATGCACTTCTGCTTCCTTAATGAAAGGGGAAAGCTCGAGGAATGTGTTGTACTTGGGAAGACTATTCCAGGGAAGATCGATGCGGTAAAATTAGCCTCTGAGCCCAAAGTAGTTATTATGAAAGAAAAAATGCGAGAGATGTTCCCGGAGCCGTATATCCCGGAATCATTTTCGTTGTCGCAGGAGGAGGGCGAATTGTTTGACGCAATTGCGTCACGACATAAAGATACCTCTCAACCAAGCGATGCTCATAATCGGCCACGAAAGTCAAGCATCACTGAGGATGTCGAAGTCCTACAGTACCCGGCACAAGTCATGATTAACGTCGCCACAAACGCAAATAGTTTGAAGAGACCAATAGGTGAAGATGGAATAACGGACACCTCTCCTGCCAAGAGGATCCGCCTCGATGCCTCTACTACTTCCAGGCCTCCGAATCGACGCGAGCGCCGTGATCATCGCGAGTATTGGGAAGCTGGGAAGGTCGCAAAATACATATGGAACCAGAACCAGATCAAGAAAGGGGGCCAAAAAACTGCTTACCTTCAAGATTTTACGACCGGAACATGGTCAGTCTTGCCCCAAGGGGCTACTTCATCACAGTTCGACGTCAATAGGGTCTTGTGCTCATCTCATATTTCCCGTGGAAATGGCCCCGCTGCAGAGTGGCGAGGCAACAAGTCGAAGGCTCCTGGTAAGGCTTCGAGAGCGAAACGTATAAAGTCGTCACACTCAACTATTCGGAACCTTAAGTCTTTAGGAGGTGGCGATGAATCGATCATTGATGGCGCATCAGAATATTCTGGATCAATGGAATTAAATCGATTCGTTAAGCCGTCAATTTCTACGTCGTTTGTGCCTGACGACTCAGTATCGGAAGATGAGGATGAAGATACGATTATGCTTGATGCACAACATGACGACGTTGCAGATGATGACTTGGATGCTATCTCGAACGAAACCAGTACAAAGTTTGCGAAACACAAAGCGATCCAGAGCAAGGGACCAGGTTATTGGCCTCTGTTGTCATCCAGCTTTTTCGAGGAGAACTCAAGTTTCGCGTTGTTTGGGAATATGCCAAGCACCAAGTGGTTCATACGGGAAAATTTGCCACAATGTGCCGGTGATATTATCAAAACTTTCCGAGGAAAATTCCAGTTCAACTCCTGGGCAGATCCGTTGTATGGAAAATTTCTACGGGAGGTGAGCATCATCGAGGAATGGGAGAAATCACCTGATGGATCTCGGATTCTCTTGCACGGATCGATCACACCTGACTTTGATTGCATATTCGTGTCGCTTTCTCCTGATATTTCAAGAGCGAACATGAAACCTGTTGCTCGTGCTCTCGAATGGCAGCGCACGACCCAGTATACCGCGGAGAATATCCCAGACGATATCAAGAACTCTTCACCCGATGACGAAAACGCCGGCGTGGCAATGCCTATCCGTCGTAATAGGGGCAGGCCAAGAAAGGATTCGAATGAGTCCCCGTCTAAAGAGAAATCCAAACAGAGAGCACCCAAACCCCCAAGAAAGGTCGAAGCAGAGATCATACCCCGGGTGGAAATACAATACAAGACAAGGCAGTTCAGACCGATTCCCGTCCTGCATCGAGGACGCGTGAACAGACCGGCACCCAACGAAGATAAGCTTGGTCTTAACGGCGAGACCGACTTAATAGCCGCGTTTGTGGTCTTCAAAACTCTTCTGGGGGGCGTGGAGAAGAAGGTAGATATTGGGTTAATCCTGAAGACATTCCCTCAGTACTCTCACTCCTTCTTGAGAAAATTCTGGCCTAGGGTTAGCAAGGAGCGCAAGACGTATATCGATGCCCTGACAAAGAAGTTTCAATCCTCGTTTATAGAGGCGTACGAAAAGGGAGAAGTTAAGCCTCTCAATTATGACGACCTTGATTCGTACGATTGGAGATCACTAGTCATTTGGGCAACTAAACTCGAGACGCACGAGAATGTGAATCTTCCAGATTCCCGCCGTGCTTTGGAAGAAACACATTGGCTAGAGGACCAGGTTAATGAGATTCGAGATTGGAGAGAGACATGGTTTCAGAGCTTAGCTTCCATTTATTCTCGAGTCGAAGCAACCGCCAGCAAGCCTGTTTCCATTCCTATCAGTCGTGGAGTCACGGCGGAAGAAGAACTCATACGTCGTGCGCGATCGTGGGTCCGTTCATTATGTGTCACCCCGATCACACGCTCCAAGATGCCAGAAGAAATACGCACGAAACTCCTGCGACTGATTGGTAGAGATGAGGACGAAGCGAACAAGCTGCTCAAGAAGGTCGTAGATCGACTTACGTCGGAACGAATAGCGGCGAGAAGCAAGGGCAAGATATTTGGTCAGGCTTTAAGATTGCACGGAGTCTTCGCGAAGCAACTTGAGAAAGCCCCTACAGTCGAGAAATTCTATCAGGCTGTCAACTTTAAAGCATCGCTTGACCAGGTTTTCCGCAATGACGAGGCGTATGTTGTACCATATCTTGCCAATGACGGTACAATTATGGCAATCATCAATCTTCAAGCCCACGGCCGTATCCGTATAGAATCTATTGGTGCTCCCAACATTCCCTTTGGGTTCGAGCCCGGCAATTACGATGGTAGAACATTCCCGAAGAGCTACTATCACTTCAGCGTAAAATTATTGCGTACGGACACCTACATGTTTGATGATGATCTCCCTGTCCTTCAGCACGCAATGCGCATGGAGCCACCTAAGGAAGGGCCTCGAGATCAGATACCGATCTGGGTTGACTTCTTCGGAAACCTCAACAAAGGCCGATGGATTACGTATCTCGGCATGATGGTTTTGGGAATGGCGACCAAAGGACCTCTAACGCCA
This sequence comes from Annulohypoxylon truncatum, assembly GCF_022578515.1. Lineage (NCBI taxonomy): Eukaryota > Fungi > Ascomycota > Sordariomycetes > Xylariales > Hypoxylaceae > Annulohypoxylon > Annulohypoxylon truncatum. Next base: position 98,474 of record NW_025953787.1, read on the forward strand.
GAGACCGCAAGCGTGCTTATGAAGCCGTTTGTGGAACCGTTCGAAGCGAAGCTGATTATGGACTGGACCGATAGGCTAGGTATCCTACAGCGCCTCGACTCGGATAAAAGTGCGACAGCGGGCGAGTGGTGGTGGTTAGTCGTGGGGAAGCTGGCACAAAGATATCGTGAGGAAGTTCATTTTCCGGCGTTCAGGGCTTGAGAAATCGTAACCTGCATCAACGTTGACCCGTACATAGGAAGATACTGCATGACATGGTATGGAGTATGGTGAGGCGCTTGGAAGGTTGATATATCCCCTGGGTTTTGCTACAAGGCTTTGTTTTACATTTTCGAGATGCTAAGAAATTGAGCATAATGGATGATTTCCATAATTCCACCATTAGAGACTGGCCAGTGCCTCGTGATTTTAGCTTCGTGTCTTAAATTCGTGTGCTCTCGAATGAGTTTATGACAACTACGCTAATACTATGCCTTGGACTCTTCTATTCCCATAGCAATTTCCTTTCGTACATTCTAGGTGCTGCCTCATATACCACCATATTGTTACTATTACGTACTGCCTATACCTAGTAGTCCATAGACTATGCGGCTCAAGCGACAATTCTATCTAGAGCGCCTACTGCGGGTCAGTCCCAACATGAAGGCTTTAGGGCCGGAGACCTAACGCATAGGCCGACAACGGGAATTATTTCTATATAATCTTTATTTGCAATGAGCTGCAACATATCTCACTCTCTGGTGTGTTTCGCAAGGTGCTTTCGTCTAGTGGTAGGACAATACGTTGTGGTTTGTAGGCTACGGCCTGAGAACGACATCCGTGTAAACGGCGGTTCGATCCCGTCAGGCGCCATGGGATTTTCTCCTTTTTTATGCTTGCTTGGAAAAGTCATTAGGGCTGATTTAAGATTTACTGTTAACAAACAATAATTGATTTGACTTCCATAAAGTAATAAATCACCTACATTGGTATAGGACTCGAATCGACTCATTATTCTCGGTTTAACTTCTGCCTCAATAATTGCAAACTTATCTTGTGCTCAGCTAACGCAGCTGATGTATCTAACAGCAAGGTAACGAGATGCCAGTCACAGGTATTCTCAAAAAAATCGGACTGCTAATTTCTTGAAGGGTTAGAATCTAATACAATTCGTGGTATCAATTCCCATGACAGCGAATAATAACAATAACAGCCACGCCTGTATCCTGCCAGCCAGTAGTAACGCCGATTCCCGATGCCTGTTCTTGAATTGCTGGAACTCAGCTCAATAAAACCTTCAGAAGCATGGCGATTAACATGATCACCAGCGACGCGATAGCATAATCGATCCAGGGAGGCACCCCCGCGTTCGGGCTCATTGGTCGCCTAACCGGCGTCGATATGCCCTGGCCCACCGGATCCGGTAATGGCGTTCGACCCGTAGGCGCCGGCACCCCCTGCGCCGGCTGAGCAGCCCGCGGAGCCGCCGTCGTAGGCGTCGGCCGCAAGATCTCCCGATCAGGCACCGTCTGGACAAAGCCCTCGGCCAGCTCCGCACTCTCGGCGTCCTCCCTCGCGCCCTCGTCGCCGGCAGCCTGCGCCTTCGCCTTCTCCATCTCGTCGCGGAAGCCCATCTTCAGCTCGGCGGGGACCTCGACCTCCTCCCGCCTCGCCTTTTCCCCGGCGTCGAGCTCCTTGCAGCGCTCCTCGCACTCGGCGATGATCTCGGCGTTGGTGCGGGCGCAGGTCGCGCAGCGCCAGGAGCCGCTCTCGGCGGCCAGCTTGCGCCGCACGGCGTCGCTGGTGTCGAGGCCGCCGAGCTGGCCGCGCGCGTCCGTCTCCATGAAGGAGCGCAGCGCGACCAGCGCCGTGCGCACCCCCCACGCCGGCTGCCAGGTCTCTTCGTGGTGGCCACTGATGCTCAGGCAGATCTCCCGGTTGGCTTCGAAGCGCCCGCTCGGGGTGGTGAAGCGGAAGGAGGGGGGGCGGAGGGGGTACGTGGGCGGAAGCACGATGCGGCCATGGTACAGACCGTCGGCGAAGGAGGAGTTAGGGGGTCCGCGGAGGGTGAAGTGCCATTCGAAGAGGTCGGATTCTAGGGGGGAGGCTGTGTAGTCTGGCGATGGAGAGGTGGAGAGCTCGGCGGCTTCTTTTACTGTTGGTTATGGGCGGATTGGTTAGTTTATTGTGAGGCATAGGACGGGGTAATGGGGGAGGGAGAAATGGGATGAGATGGAAGCTTACATATGCGGCGGATGGTGGGGGATTTAGTGTTGAACTTTGCGGTGGCCATGCTGGCTGGTGGTGGTAATTTGCGATGTATCTATTCTATCAGCAGGGTGGTAATTGGTCACTACTAGTAGATCATCATGGGATGAGACGAATGAGACGAATAGAATAGAGGTAGTTCTAATAAGGCGATATATGCAGATCCTAGAATATGAAGGATTTGAGTACTGGTTTCTAGTTCGGACAGGTCGGACGGTGGTGTTACAATTGTGAGATTCCTTATGTTCTAGGAGACGAGGCCAGGTTGTCTTGATGTAGGTACATAATTCGGTGTTCCTGGATTGATGCGACACGATAACAAACGAACGTATCAAGCTGAAATAATAACCGCATACGTAAGCAGCCATTGCCAATGACGACAATCGTAGCACGTGACTGTAGGTAAGCCTTCAAGTCACGTGCTTGTATCACATTTCCTTCACAGACGTCCTTTCCTTTGTCTTGGTGTGTGACAGTCTATTCAATCTTCCTAGTAGGGAATAATTCGGTTCTATCAAAAGGTTAACAGGAATATATGCTTCGATCTTAATTTCCTTTTTTATGCATTTGTTCCATTAGTTTACAATGCCTCATACCAAGACGATGCTCCCTAACCTTCCTTCACAAGAGTCATTCTTGACTGATGCTTTATTGCTTGAAAGACACCCTTGACTTATAGGAGATAAGTATTATTCGAACCATTATCTATAATAGTTGTGTGTAAGCCGCATATGTTAACCATGATTCTTCATAATGTGGATCTCCTATGGTCTCATCTCAGGAGACTACCACTGGAGTCTGGGTAATCGTATACATGGATAGTTTCTATTATCCGATCTATCTCTAACTAACTTAACGTACATTTCGTTAAACTTTCTCAACGAATTCTTTCCTAGCCCTTAACAGGGACGAGGTTCTTTAAACCTAAGTTCTTCCATACTTGCTCACTTCAATGTGGGATTGACAACCTTACTTAAGGTAACCGCAACTCCCTCTAGACGTTGAAGAGGTAGTAGAATATCTATTTGTATTGGAAGGAACGATATAGAACAGAGTTAGAGTTTGTTGGTTCAATGAATTAGGTATATATGAGCGGAAGGTAACAGAGATCTCTTATACGTTCTCTTCACTCTCATTTTCTGTGATATTTAACTTTTCTCACAAAACATAAAAACTCATTCCTCTAAACTTCTACATACCATACCGCAACTTCGATAATAACTCTCTATCTCTTCAAGATCTTCGGGTTTACTCGTACGTATTATATGAAGTCGGATCTTCAACTAGTCATTTGTCTCTCCCTTCCTTGACAGTTCTCTATCTAGCTATACCCCCCCCCCCCCCCACTCAAGGAACAATGCCGGTTCTAAAGAACTCTTCCTACACTCCTCCTATGCCACGATGCCCAAAATGCAGGGCTACCTTCACCGACGGGGGACTCCTTCGCTCTCATCAGCATCAAGCAGGCCATTTGATTTGTGGTTTGTGTGAGGTGTCGTTCCACACAATTGAGGCCTTGCTCGCTCACCGCAAGGAGGTAAGTCTTCATTTACCAGTAACTATATTTTATAACCACCCCAGCTCACTTTAAATGCGTATAGGATCACAAAGCTGCCCAGGACCTCAGATGCCCTGGTTGTACCAAGAACTTTACCACCACTAGCGGATGGATTTATCACATCGAGTCTGGCCAATGTCATGCCATCTTTCCGTCGGATATATCACAGGGGCTCGTCACGGTTATGGATGCCATTGCGGAGAATTTGATGAAGACTCAACTCCAAGGCGAAGGAAACACTGACTTTTCCGGACCGTCCCACATCACTGATGCTTGGGATGGCGAATGGACGAACGACCCGAGCTTAGATGCCCAGAAACATCCCGAGAATTTCCCATCGCTTGTAAAGCAGAAGTCTCATCTCGCGGTTCCGAAACAATCGGACCCGCTCACCGGTGCTGGCGCCAAAAATCTTGTGCAGCAACCTGGCAACGTCTGGGCCCAGAAGAAGAATTTTTTCCCGGAGAAAGCAAAGGAGTCAGTTGTCACACCAACTCCTCAGCCATCTTTCCTTGAGAGTCCGGGGGAGCCGGTTCTCTCTAGTCGACCCACCGGACAACGTATCCTCGATCCTGACCACGAAGACTTCAATGTAGCAGCATTCTGGAATCCTATCTTAGAGACTTACAATTGCCCTCACAACAGTTGCAAGTGAGTTTTATCATATCAAATCATATCGATGAACATGTCTCACATTTTCATAGTTCGAAGTTCAACCGCTCGAAAGGACTCATATCCCATTTGAAGTCCCCTGCGCATTCTGGCGTTCGGTTTAACTGTCCAGGCTGCAGAGCCGTATACACGTCTGCTTTTTCGTGGGTCCAGCACGTAGAGACCGTCAGCTTATCTAAGTGTCGTGTTAGAGAGTCGCGTGAAATCTACGGATACGCACTGAGGGAAATTACTCATGGCGCTCTAGACGTTGATACACTTAGCGAGCTTCCTAACGCCACAACGAAGGTGAAGGTCGTGGAAGACTGGGCTAAAGCAAAAGGGCACAAGAATGATTTCGTGCCGGGAACGACTGAATGGGCTGACGCTAAGAAGGCTGAGGCATCTAAGGGACGCGCTTGATCAGGTCGAGAGCACGCATTCTAGATGAAGGACCTGGCTAAGTTATACGATGCGCTGTGCTCTCTGACCGATGCTTCCTTTAGAGAAGTACTTTTTCCTCTGGCCCGACATAATTGGCCCCAACACTGACTAATTATGCGGTGGTTATATATGCTTCGGATTCTGTGTGCTTGGCGCTTCTGATGTGCTCTGGCAATCTCTTTATTTCGCTGAGCAAAGGGTATTCAGAGTAATGATGCTCATTCATCCTGGACGTCAGTCTGACATAGAACGCTAATAAGATCATCGTACATCACTGCTCTTATAATCCGCATGATGATTTCTGAAGTTGATGATATGCCATTTGAGTTAGACATTAATGCCTACCTAAAACGAGGCACTATGGGATAACTACACTGATAACCGGCTCACTAAACAATATTGAAGTAACAACAGACTGTCTTGTTCACGTTATCCAGCCAATGAGTTACCAGGGAAACATTTCGTATTTCACGGTAAGTCATTTTATCCATGGATGGATTAAGGTTGTGATTGGATTGCCCGCATATCACTCTACGCAATTCAGCCGCCAGGGGATGGAGAGCTTATTGCCAAAGTAGATATCCCACCTTTAGTGCATGTTATGACTTGATGGCGCAGCTATATTTCCAATGTGCCTTCCACGCATATGTTAAAGGCAAGGAATTCGACTCAATGTTTCTCGCCGCTTTCTAGAACGCTCGATATTACCTATGTACCTAAGAGTATTTATTGATCTGAGTATTCTAAGTAAAGGAGGGGTCTCTTAAAAACGTTCGACGTCGAGCTGTATCGATGCAATAGGTGGGTTCTCCGCCTTCTCCATTTTTAGACAAGGCAATTTACTGTAACGATGGACATTGGAGTGGGATCGAACCCTGCATATTCATATATTGCCCAGTCGGCTGGTGATCATCGCTGTCGAGAAGAAGCCCGGCAGATGAACCATCCAGGGCGGGAGGGACTCTTATTACCAAATTGTATCCGTGATAATGGCTCATGGCGGGGCTTGACGTGGATTAAGGGTCTTATATAACATCCCTATCTAAACACCACCTCCTATCTACCCATTAGGACGTACCGCTCTTTTTGGTCCTCTCTACGGCGATCATGTATTTATACATAACGGCGGTGGCAACAGCGTGGCTTCTCGTGGGCCAAGCGATAGCGCAGGGAATAGGAAAGGTGGAGACGCACCCAAAGCTTACGACGGAGAAATGTACGATCAAAGACGGCTGCGTCAGGCAGAACACCTCCATCGTGCTTGACGCGAGCTTTCACGGATTAAGACAGGTGAACAGCACAGGCAGCTGTGGGGGATACGGCGGCGAGCTAAGTAAGGAATTATGTCCGAACCACGAGGCATGCGCGAAGAACTGCGTCTTCGACGGCGCGGACTACGAGGGCAGCGGGGTGGCGACGAACGGCAGTGGCCTGACGCTGAATATGTACACCCAACGCGACGGAAACGTGACTTCAGTGAGCCCGCGCGTGTACCTGTTAGACGAGGGCGAAGAAAACTATGAGATACTGTTTCTGAAGCATGGCGAGATTAGCTTCGACGTGGATGTGTCGAAGCTGGTCTGCGGCATGAACGGCGCGCTGTACCTGACGGAGATGAATCAGACGGGAGCCCGCAGTGCTCTCAACCCGGCCGGCGCAACATACGGGACCGGGTATTGCGATGCTCAGTGCCCGACGTTGCCATTTATTAATGGAGTGGTGAGTTTGCGATGGAGGTTCCGTGTTTACCTGCGTTTCTACTCGCTTGTCGTCTGCCTTAATGCGTTAATATTCTCTTAAAACCGATGAAAACTTACACATCATTCGCAGGCGAACATCGACGCTAGAGGATCATGCTGTAATGAGATGGACATCTGGGAAGCCAACTCGCTAGCCTCAGCATTCACCGCGCACCCCTGCGCCAACGCAGGAGTCTTCGAATGCAAGGGAGACCAGTGCGGCAGCCTCGGCGTATGCGAGAAGTCCGGGTGCGAGTACAACACATGGAAGCTGGGAAATACTTCGTACTATGGTCCTAACCGCTCTGCCTCCCCGGACGGCGCAGACGCAAACGCGACGAAGTTCACGGTAGACACGACGCGCCCGTTCACAGTAACAACGCAATTCCTGACGACAGACAACCCGTCGCCGATCAGAAACGGCGCGCTGAACGAGGTGCGGCGGCTGTACGTGCAGGACGGGGTGGTGATCGAGAACGCGTACGTCGCGGACCCGATGATGCCACCCGGCGACTCGCTGCGCATGTCGCACTGCCAGGCCAGCAGTGCCCTGTTCGAGGATTTGGGCGGCCTAGACACAATGGGCCACGCGCTGGACCGCGGCATGGTGCTCGCGTTCAGCATCTGGAACGACGGCAGGCAGTTCATGAACTGGCTGGACGCGGGCAAGGCCGGTCCGTGTACGCTGCTGGAGGGCGATCCCGAGGTTATCAGGCGCCAGAGCCCCGGGACGAGCGTGACGTTTAGGAATATTAGGTGGGGGGAGATTGGGAGTACGTATGGTAACGGGACGATGGCCAGGTGAGGGATATGTATGTGTTATGTTATGCATAAGAGGTGATTAGGTATACATTATTTAGCAAGGACCTGCAGGAAACAATTAACCGTTAATTTATGGTTTATGTTTTCCGAATTATAAATATATAGTTTATTTTAATTTAACGTTTATTTATCCGAGTGTTTATAAAATTAAACGATTTTTTATATTTTATTATTAAATATTTTTAAACGTTTAAATTTTAACGATCGTTTTTAATTAATAATAATTTTAATAAATATATATAATTATTTTAATATTTTAATTTATTTTAATTTATTTTAATTTATTTTAATTTAAATATATATAATTATTTTAATATTTTAAATTTTTAATTTTAAAATATATATAATTATTTTAATTATTTTAATTTAATTATTTTAATTTTATTATATTATTTATTTTTAAGTTTTTTAAAGTTATATATAAAATTTTATTTTTATTTATTTATTTACACGTTATTTTTTTTTTAAAAATTTTAAATGTTTTAAAATTTAATTTTTAAAAAAGTTTTTAAAAATTTATTTATTTATTTATTTATTTATTTATTTATTTATTTATTTATTTATTTATTTATTTATTTAAAATTTATTAAAATCGTTTTTAAAAATTTTAAAATTTTTAAAACTTTTATTTATTAATAACGTTTATTTATTAATAAAATTTAATAAATAAATATTATAATTATAATTTAAATATTATAATTATAATAAATTTAAATAAATTCGTATTTTTATAATTATAAATATTATAAAAAGTTTATTTAATTTAAATAAATTTAATTTAATTTAATTTAATTTAATTATTTATTTTATTAATTTTAAAGTTATATTTATTTTTATTAATTTTTATAATTTTTTATTTAAATATATTTTAAGTTTTAAATAAATAATTAAATTTTTAAACGTTTAAGTTTAAATTAAATATAAAAATATATATAAATATTTATTTAAAAAAATAATTTTTTAATGGTTTTTTTATTTTTAAATATTTATTTTTTTAAATTATAAATTAATTATTAATTAACGGTTAATTATTTTTTATAAATTTTTATACGGTAAAAAAAATATTATTATTTATATTTTATTTATTATTTTATTATATAATTATTAAAATAATATAATTTATAAAATTTTATAATTTATTTAATAAAAATTTATAAAAAATAATTAACCGTTAATTAACGGTTTATTTATTTAAATTATAAATATATAATTTATTTTATATTAACGTTTATTTATTTAAACATTTATAAAATTAAATAATTATTTATATTTTATTATTAAATATTTTAAAATATTTAATTTTAAATAATTATTTTTAATTAAAAATAATTTTAATAAATATATGTAATTATTTTAATATTTTAATTATTTTAATATTTTAAATTTTTAATTTTAAAATATATATAATTATTTTAATTATTTTAATTTAATTATTTTAATTTTATTATATTATTTATTTTTAAATTTTATATAAAACTTTATTTTCATTTATTTATTTATACGTTTTTTTTTTTTTAAAACTTTAAATGTTTTAAAAGTTAAAATTTTTAAAAAAATATTTATTTATTTATTTATTTATTTATTTATTTATTTATTTATTTATTTATTTATTTATTTATTTATTTATTTATTTATTTATTTAAAATTTATTAAAATTATTTTTAAAAATTTTAAAATTTTTAAAACTTTTATTTATTAATAATATTTATTTATTAATAAAATTTAATAAATAAATATTATAATTATAATTTAAATATTATAATTATAATAAATTTAAATAAATTTATATTTTTATAATTATAAATATTATAAAAAGTTTATTTAATTTAATTAAATTTAATTTGTTTTATTTATTTTATTAATTTTAAAATTATATTTATTTTTATTAATTTTTATAATTTTTTCGTTTAAATATATTTAAAATTTTAAATAAACGATTAAATTTTTAAATATTTAAGTTTTTTTAAATATAAAAATAATTATAAACGTTTATTTAAAAAAATAATTTTTTAATAATTTTTTTATTTTTAAACGTTTATTTTTTTAAATTATAAATTAACCGTTAATTAACGGTTAATTATTTTTTACGAATTTTTATATAATATTAATAATTTTATAAAAATCCGTAAAAAATAATTAATTATTAATTAATAATTTATTTATAATAAACGTTTAAAAATAAATAAATTATTAAATAATTATAATTTTAAATAAACGTTTATATACGTTTTTATATTTAATTTAAACTTAAACGTTTAAATATTTAATCGTTTATTTAAAGCTTAAGATATACTTAAACGGGAAGGCCACGGGAGCTAACGGGAGTAGGTGTAACGTTGGGACCAACAGGTAAACAGGTAAACAGGTCAGGTCAGGTTGAATCTATTCAGGCCAAGGAGGCTTTCTACGTCTACGAAATCTACAATTGCAGTATCAACTGCAATACCTACCTACCTACCTACCTAGGGAGCCACGCAGTTGAGCCTCACAAGTAAGTGAGCACTGCTGGCAAGTCAGTCTTGGAGATCCTGGAGGTCCTGAAGTTCCTGGCGTTCCTGGAGACGATCCTGGTGGGACCTAAGTAGGTAGGTAGGTAGGTAGGTAGGTAGGTTTTTGAAGACTTCTTCAAAGACTTTGACCCTTGGAGCACTTGAAGTTTTGAAGAAGAAGAAGGAGGTGTGTAAGTAGGTGGGTGGGAGCAAAGTCTTATATAGAACTTGAAGGCAAGTAAGTAGCACAATGATATCAAAACAGTTAGACTAGAACGATTGGCATGGCTACACACACCTTAGGATCAAAGGTCCAAAGTATCAAAATGGCTACACACACCTAGATCAGGATAGACTAGGATAGATCAGGATAGATCCAAATACCAAAGTGGTTACACACACCTATTGAGGCTATTCCCAAGTAGAAACTGTTGTTGAAACTCAAACGTTTGAAGATATTTAACAATAGAATGTAAGTAATCGTTTAAGTTTATAAACGTTCGGATAAATAAATGTTAGATTAAGATAAACCATATATTTATGGTTCGAAAAATATAAACCGTAAATTAACGGTTAATTGTGTCCTGCAGGTCTTTGCTAAGAAGGTTGTGGCATTGGGTATGATTATGTAATAAGGATCTATTGAAAGCTCAGCCACAGCCAAGGGTCTAAGCCATGCTCGCATCCGTGGGAGACCCTTGTCTTTTGTCACGTCAGCTTCTGGATCGGAAAGGTTGGAACCTGTTAACAGTCAGGGGATTCTGTTCGTTAACAATATTTTGTTTCACGATGTGATGCTTGCTTTTTACTTGACAGAAATTTGTCAATTTCCTTTCGCTATTCTAATATTCCTGTCCAAGTCAACGTTCACGCATGTATTCGTCTGAATCCTCATTCCCGTCTCCATTTTGTGCCTAATGGATAGGACCTCATCGCCCTCGCTGCGATCACCAAATATGGCTCGTAGATGGGCTAGAAAGTTAGAGCGCTATTGTTGCAACTGCCTCACTTATTTTCCTCTAGCCTTTGTTTACAGCCTGAGCACTTGGGCCGTATGGGTTGTTGTTAGTATAGGAACCAGCGCAACGACGAAGCCTGGTTGGATAGGTCCGTTCCCTTTTCCTTTCCTGCATCTATTTCCACGAGCTTATGCGACAGCTGCCATAATCTCGAGGCTCGGGATAAACTGGAGCTGACGTGTACCCATAGGAACAAAATCATCCATCGGTGGCATCGTTCTTTATCTCATGCTCAACTGGTGCTATACCACCGCCGTCTTTACGAACCCGGGCAGCACAACCAGCTCTACCGGCTACTCGAGCCTGCCTACCAACAACCCTCCGCAAGCTACGTCCTTTACCGTCAAGTCCAATGGCGAAATGCGCTTCTGCAAGAAATGTCAGGCCCGGAAGCCCGACCGCGCGCATCACTGCTCCACCTGCCGTCGCTGCGTGCTCAAGATGGACCATCACTGTCCCTGGCTAGCGACTTGTATCGGATTGCGCAACCACAAGGCTTTTCTGCTGTTCCTCATCTATACCACCCTCTTCTGCTTCTACAGCTTCGCCGTCTCCGGGTCTTGGGTTTACGACGAGATGCTAACCCAGACCCAGTACAATAATACATTAATGCCAGTTAATTTTATCATGCTAGCCGTCGTCTCCGGAATTATGGGCTTGGTTGTAGGCGCCTTCACAAGCTGGCATATACTGCTCGCGAGTCGGAATCAAACAACCATCGAATGCCTCGAGAAGACCCGATACCTAAGCCCACTGCGCAAGTCAATGCAGAATCAATTTGTCGCGCAGCATAATGGCGAGGGTATCCAGCTACCGAGATACGGCCAGCAACTATTGGATATTCATGCGAATGCGCTACCAGGCGTCACGAGACCAGAGGAAGGCGAAGTCAGGACGAGCATGGACGCGAATAATGTGCCTCAGCAGCTGTCTTATGAAGATCTGGAACGCGTCCGCGCCCAGAAGCGGTACGAGGAGTACATGGACGAGCAGGATTCCGAAAAGCTGCCTAACGCTTTCGATCTCGGCGCCAAGCGGAATTTATTGCACTTATTCGGCCCCACCCCGGCGCTCTGGTTCTTCCCGATCATCAACACTACCGGGGACGGATGGAGCTGGGAAGCTAGTCCAAAGTGGATCGCTGCGCGGGATAGGATCGCGATGGAACGGAACGAGCAAAGACGGAGAGAACGAGCCGCTGGATGGGGCGACCCTGATCCTTCATTCGTCCCTATTACTACAACCGTTGCGCGACCGAGCGGAGTTGGAGTCACGAGGAATTATCTTGGAGCACCGAGCCCGAAATCACAGCAATCCGGTAGTGGTGGTCGACGAACGCCGTCCAAGGCGGACCGCATTCTAGGCCGAGACCCGGATCTATACGTTGATCAACCGGCAGGTTCGATGTCGATGCGGACTTTGAATAAGCAAGGGATGGACATCGAGAACGAGTTCGACGATAGTAGCGAGGAGGATGATGAAGAAGATCCGGAAACTAAGGCGTTGAACCTGGTCACGAACGGTGGATGGGCAAAAAGTGGTGCCAGCGGGTTACTGAAGCCATCGCCGAAGAATGGTAATACCAGACGATTCACGCCGCCGAAGACTTTCGCCAAACAACCTCACGACGAGGATGATGAGGTAGACTGAGCGAGCTAAACGGACGCTGGACCGGCCTATTGAAAGAAATGTAGTGGATAGGGAAGGGAGAGGGCGGGGGAAGGATATGGAATGGAATGGATAACTTCAACTTGGTTCTGTGCGTTCAGTTGCGGTCGGTGTTTTACTTAGGGATATATCACTGCATGGCATGGCTCGGGCGTTTGAGTTGCAACAGGGTGTACTACATGTGATTTCGAAGGCTACACTACGGTATCGTCCTCGAGGGTATTTGGTCTCGTCGTTTTCTTCAGGGCAAAAATGAATTTGTATAATGGAGTTGACCCTCCCGGCGACTAGGAAACGGGGACGTAGGAGAGTAAATGAATTACGGTGATTCCTTCATCTATCAAAAACTTGCCTCGTCATTTTGCTTTATTCTTGCAAATATTTAAGGGGGCCCCCAGCAACTGCCAGTGACGCAGAAAAATGTCAGCGTCCCTGCTGACCTCGTTCGAAGTCTTTCTGCGTCTTGATCGGGATGTAAATGCTGGTTTTCGGGGACGTTGGGTTGATTGTAACTATCTTTGTCAACGACGTCGGAGCAAATGGCGTCGTCATCTCGAGAGACGTCGCGACAGGCGAAATTGGTGTGGGCGTAGGTGGCGTTGCGGACGTAATGGCGGCGGTTGTGTTGTTGTGAATCGATGGTGTTGCCTGTGATTGCGTATCGGGGACCCCATGCTTCATTTTGAGATCCCGTATCAAAATTTCATGTCCGTGGAAGCAAAGTCTATCGCGGCCTTCGCCTCCTTTTGGTACTGCTTTCTCGGCGTCTCATGGCCGGGCATATTGACGGGGACCTCCATGCTGCTCAGTATGGTTCTAGGCTTGAACCCGAGCACCACCTCGTTCGGCGACCTTCCCAACACAGACGACAGTGCGTTGTTTATGTCATGTTGGAGAGGGAATGAGTGAGACCCATGGCAAATCCTCTCGAGGAAGAAAAGTCTTCTTATATCTAAACTACCTTCCAGCTATTCATACGTCTGAATCATGTGCTGTCATCGCTACTTCCTTCTTCCTGACTACTTCCGTCCTCTTCATCCCGCAATACGTAGTCGTGGATGCCGACGTGATCCATAGTATGTTGCCTCGGGTCGGTGAGGTATGCCGCGCAGCAAGATCTCATGAATTCCGTGGTCCAGCCCTTGAAGGGAATCGCACGTAGCTAGCTATGAATGCTCTCTGAGTATATTTGTCCTCATCATCCCGCAGTCGAAAAGATACTTTTAGGGTACCCGAACCCCCGGTTCTGGTGAACCTCCAAGGCAACGTGAACTTCCGCTACGACCATCTCCTCGACCTGGGTTAACTGCGGCGGCTCTGGCGACACCTCGCCGAAGTCTATATCGTTGCGTGCGGAGCAGAAGGGCATCCAGGAGGGATCGTCCCTTTAGAATGCCACTGTAGTCGATCCTTGGCTATGGTTACTGATTTTGCAATGACTTCTGAACCGACCCCCGCTTGTGCGTAAGGGTGTAACCTGCCCTTCGTTTCATAAGATTATGTCGTTGTCCTCATTGTTCGTATAACACCGTCCATTCATTGCGCTTCTTTTGTTCCCGTCCTTCTTTCCTTGAAACTGAGTATGGATGCCTCTCTTAGGCTGCTGCTGATGATTCAAGAGTTCTAGTACTATACTCTAGCTATCTCCCCGGCTTTCAAAGAGAAAGAAACCACGTCTCGTGGTTATGCCGGCGGGCTCCCTAACTCCATCTGTCGTTCTAGCTGAGCCTTCGTCGGAAGTACGACTTATTCCACATCTCTTCATCTGTTCCGTGAAACTCGGGGGCAAGCATGTCTCGCAGTTGTTGGGTATATCCTTCATTGTTGTCTGACCATCTCCAGTTCCGCGCCAGATATGTATGCAGCAAGGGAGCAAGGGTTTGTCTGAGCGATCGCACGGTCGACAACTGTTCAATCAAAGCTGATCTTTCTTCTTTAACAGCTCAAAAGCTAATGCCTCTGATGCTCCCCATCTCCATGGGACGTTTCCCTGTAGCCTTGTCAAGGTATGCGACGTCTTTTGGAGGGAGACGGAGGATCGGCTGTGGTATCGGATGATGCCGCTTCTGGAGGTATGGGAATGACATCGACATCATCTCGAAAAGATACCTTAGGCTTTGGTGGCTTTGTCACATGTAGGTGACGATTACGGAGAATCTGCATGGCTGTAAAGATATTCCAAGTACGCGTGTTACCCAGGCGAGACAGGCTACCTAGAGTTCTGTCGCTTGGTACTTGGTATTCCACCTCGGCTCTTGTGAGCACTTTGCTCGTCTATGGATCGGTCTGACTGAATCGGCCACCAGTAGACTGCCGTCCTATCCCTAATCGCTGTGGAACCCCCTTTCCCTGGATGCGTTTTTTGGTCCCAACATATTTCAGGGACAGAGCCTTTAATCGCCAGCTTTTTGTCAGGAGCAGCGGAGCACCCTATATTGTCTCCTGAAAATGGAGTGGTCCTCGAGTCACAGAATTGCCTAGGTGATAGATCTGATGGCCTACCTCGGCGAGTTGAGAACTTAGTTAAAGGGCATAGTAGATATTTGCTTAGTCGTATTGTAGAACACATGATCGGTGATCTCCTCGATCACACCAAATTTCGCGTTCCTCGGAATCAGTATTTCCTCATCGATTATTCATGAGCCTGACCCGTCGACCGTGAACCCAAGCAGAGTAATCGCTGGAAAACCCAAAAACGACTTTTTTGGTGACAACGTCAACCCAATATCTACGCATCGTTGAAACAACCTTCTTTTGTAAGTGTTGGCGGTTGTACGGGTCGGAGCCTTGAGGCACTTTGCAAAGTTGCGATATATGTACGATTTTGTGGATTCTCCACGACGACGGAATATTTATCTCGTATGCTAAATCGAGAAATATGTTTCCGGTACTCAGTGACGCGGTGGGATGTGTCCCCTCGCGAGTAGGTATGCAATCGCCATGCGCCTGTCTTTCACAAGGGTGACTGAGGGATCGAGGTATATTTCAATTATCATTTGAGATAATTAACTGGAGTAGGTTGGTAGACCCAGACAATGTGTTTTGCGAATAGGGGAAGGAATTTATGTCCACGTCTCGTGTGCAGTTCTTATAGCTACAGGAGAAGATTATTATTGTAGTTAATGAGCTAATGTACTTGGTGATAGACTGATCACTTCTACATTATCGTTTGCACACAAAGCATATAATATGCTCACGTCAAGCGGAAGCTACGATTATGGCAACTCTCGTCCTACTTCTTCTTGCTGTACTGTAAGTCGTCCGTTCTTTATATACTCTAAGAGAACTAGAGCAAATTTGAGCATGTTAACTTCCTAGGTAGTGATGATGTACTTATATATGACTCTAAGTACCTCAGGTGATGTTCTTAGAGGCCCCGACAACTTCCAAGTTTTCTTGCTCGTTTACACTAGGTAGTACCTCTACCAAGAGTGATATACAACCTTGAAGTTCAATATACGCTGTTACTCCTGATTAGGGGAAACATGTGCCTCATCTAGCGGATATTGGCAATTACGTAACCAGGAACCTACTAGGTACACAAAATGTCCTGGTATTTGCCACAAACACGTGGACGTGTGTTCATTGTGACTAAAGGTCTCTCTACATGAGAATATAGAAGCCTGGTTGGAACTTGTCGTTTTCCGTACTCATCCTCCACATCCCGAATGAGCCGGCCTCTCTGAGCAATTGCCAAGCACCTACCTTCGTTAACCGAGTAGATACCCGTGAGGGTTTTGCGCATGTTCTACGTGCGATTTTTGTCCGAGCAAGCCGGGCGGAATCCTCGTTATCCTAGTTGATGCAGGTCGACTTGAAGTCTGTTGGAGTAGCAAGCTATCAATTTCAAGGGGTAGTGAGAGGGAAGGGCGTGGTGTTGGCAGGGTTCTCCTATACTTACCTAGCTAGGAAACTTGGGTAGAAAAAGTCTGACGGCGGAAAAGAGCCAAGACATGTATGTGTATCTATCAATAGACTCGTGTCGTCTGAGTTACTAATCGACCATTTCACATCTGGGTATCTATACCTGAATTTGGAGTCTCTGACTCCAATCGCCAAGTCGACCCTGTTGGCCATAACGATGACGCCGATCCAACACCTTGGAAAAGGGGTTATATTGACGAATAGTAGGTGCTTGCTAGACCATCTGTTAAACGTCAGATATGGAAACCGTGAGCCACGTACCTCGACTTACGCTCTAGGAACATATTTTCGCTCATGATCACCATGCCCGTCCCTCCATCGGCAGGGCCACCGGGTGTCTTTGATTGGAAGCCATCATGGATCGACAGGCGGGTTGTTGAGATTCGTGCCGCCTGTGCCACCGGAGAGTTTTCGCGCAGGATTATGCCGTGCGTAGATGGCTCACGCTTATTAACATCATCCCGACAACTTCTTTGGCAAGTCGGCCAACTTTTGAAGCCAGTTGGAAAAAAGCAAAAAGGAAGGGTATTTGGAGAGTCGCAGGGGCCTCCAAATCCCGAGTTTCAACCCATACCATGGACTGACAACCGCCGGTAGCGAAAATTGCACGAGTTACCGTACCAGAAGAACGCGGAAACGAGCAAGAAAGAGGCTTGCATATACGTACGTAGTATGTATAATACCCTGAGGTACTTTATGTGCGAGCTAGGTTTCCCAAGTTAGGTATTTGGCTCATTCCATGACCACGGTCAAAAGTTCCCGGTTTTTGTCAACTTACGTGCATTCTTCAGCCCCCGAGGATCGCCTTACCCGTACCCATAGTTAATGCCGTGGAGTGCAGTTCCTCCAGCCGGGGATAGGACTTCGAAAGTAACGCCGATGCGAAGCGACAGCGGGACGGGATGGGGTCACGATCAGGATCAAGGTCAAGGTCAAGGTCAGGGGGAGATCAGGGCATCAAATACCTACCAACCAAACCCTTTTTATGCAGCTCATTTTCGCACATGTAGATTGTCATCCCGCGAAAAGCAAAAGCCGCATACTAGAGTAGGTATGTATGTGCTACCGACGGCCGATCGATCATGCAGCTTCTTCCACTGAGGAAACAGCTCCAACAGCCCAGCCAGCCAGCCAGCCACGGGACGCAATAGCGCGAACTGTTGTGAACCATTGCCGCCCCCCATCTAATACTCTCGAGGGGCGCTCGTTTAAACTTCTACCCCCGCGTCCCAAGCGCTCACGTCATCCTCGCCAACGCCAGGGGAGAAAGTGAGAGTATGGCAAGGGGAGCTGGTTCGGGTGAGGATGCGTAGGGGAAGAAGAAGAAGGAGGGGGTCATGGAGGGAACAAGCGAAGGAAGAAAAACTTGGGACGCATCAACCGGGCTGCAGGACCCGACAGCATGGTACGGTAGCTCACGGGGGTCTTGCAGGACTGGGACCGTGCGCCATTGGCTCGCCCGCCTGTTCGTAAGCGGCTCGTCATCACGCAACCCGCATGCGCAGCCCTGGCCCTGTCTATCCAGTGGGATGGGACGAGGGGGGGCAACAAAACGGGGGGAGGCCCGTAAGCCCGCGTCCCCTACCCAATGAGGTAAGGGAGTCAGGCTCGTTTGGGTAAGAAGGAATGTGATGAGAGCGCAGCGCAGTAGGTTCTTGCATTGCATAAAGCAGAAGCAGAAGCAGAAGCAAGCAGCAACTGCACCACTAGCAGCGACAGCGTCACTAAGCACCAGCACCGCCAGCCAGGCGCAGCTTTGCTGCATGGTGTGTAGGTAAGTAGGTACATAGACAAGTACCTATGGAGAGAGGTCTTTTTGGGTTGGGTTGCAGCCAAGCACGGTTCTT
The DNA here is from genome assembly GCF_022578515.1 of Annulohypoxylon truncatum. NCBI lineage: Eukaryota > Fungi > Ascomycota > Sordariomycetes > Xylariales > Hypoxylaceae > Annulohypoxylon > Annulohypoxylon truncatum. The sequence continues at coordinate 116,882 of NW_025953787.1, forward strand.
TTCTTTTACTTTTTCTTTACCCCTTGTCTCTCTCGTGCTCGCTTCCACTGGTATGGGATTTCATCCGGGTGCTAAAAGGTGCTAGGTAGGTTGTCAAAAGCTGAAGTCGCCAAAACGCCATTTATTTCCCGTTTTGCCTTCGGCCCCTGTCGACCCCATCCTTAACCACCCTTTCCCACGTTAGGCAGTATAATACGATGCAGATATGTAATCTGTAATCCGTCGCCGCCCAAAGTTACCTAGGTGAATAAGGCGGCCGACCGTAATCGTTCCGTTCTGAGTATCGTACACACCCACTTCACCCACTGCCAACGCCTATTCCGCACCTAGCCCGCACCATCCGTATCTTCCTACAGGGGCGGTGAGTAAGGCCTGGTTTCCCTAAACAGCTGTCCTCGAAGCCTCTGGGCGTCAGCAACTGGAAGGCTGAGCTGACGGTGGACTTACTGACTTACCGTATCGAGGGCGCTCCCCCGGCAATAACGCCGCCGGTACGTGTTAATTCGCGCCTCGACTAAACGAAGACGCCTACGCGTCATGCAATCCCGCTGAAAACAGCTAGGGCAGGATGCGTTGCCTTGCTTTTTTCCTTATGGGCGGAATCATAACTGCCGTGAGCAAATTGGTATTAATAATATCCCGCAGTTCGGGCGGCCTGCCTAGTATGGCGGATATACATATAGGGCTACCTCGACGTCAGATCATATCATGTCGATGGAAGCTACCAGGTTTGCGATCGACACGAGACGGTGCGTTATGGTTTATGTCCTGGGTTACATGTCAGACCAGAGGTTGCATACATATGTAGGCGTGTCTATACATACCTAATACACCTACATACATGCCTACCATGCCTACCATGCCACACGCGTTTGCTAGGTCCCCGGCATGGGGTTCGCCCGAAAGGGAAATAAATCAGGTCAGAGGCTGAACGCGGGAACAGCTACTCCGTACAGTAGCAATCATTCCCGAACGCCCGAATCCGAGTTCACCAAATCCACCGTCTCGGCAAGCCGGCCGCTTATGCTCGTGTTTCTGTTTTGGGCCGTCGGTTACAATTAGATAAGCAGCCATGCCTGAAGCTCTAATACGATCTATCGATTCTAATTGGGCGGTCAGCAGTGAGTAAGCAACACAATACCTATTACATAGTCGGCCTTGCTTGGTGATATGTCGATAATTAGCTATCATATATGAAACATGATGGGACGACAGAAGCAGTTAGGTCACCAAGAACAATAAAGACACGTAAGGGAAAACAATAATAAGGCTTTGTGTAATGCGGAATCGCTATTGGATTCAGTACTAGTGTGCAGCGTGAGCCACCAGGTCTTGTTTATCCGAGTTCATGCAAATGCGAGCCGACATGCCTATGCTAGTAAAAGAAGAACCTGCTGGAGGAGAAATGGTGTGTCGAAGTGAAAATTTTGATGCATATCGTCGAGATATCAAGAACCGCCCGCCACCGAACCCCAACCGTATGCGAGCCCAGTGATGATTTTTATGACTTTCACCCGAATCTGATCCTCCTTGTGCTGCTGCTCAATTGCGGCCCTGCGCCTCCAGCTTGCACCTTAAGTCCTGCTCGAAAAAGCGAATGCAAATGTGAAAAGCCCAATAAATGCTTTGAATAATGTCCTCATCGCTAGGAAATTCGTGATATAACCCCCTTGCCAGTAAACACCGTAGCCCCAAATGCCACCATCCCATGAAAACAAATGAGATGATTTTTTTGTCATTTCCCAAATCTATCAATGTTTCCCTTCAACACCAATGATATGCCTTTCTTGCCGTTTGTGCCTCCGATGTGTTGCTCATAGGGAGCACAGAGAGCGAACGATTGGTATCGGATGCCCTCGAATAAAAAAATAAAATAAAATAAAAATGCATGAAAACAATCCGTAAATAAATCGCTTATGGCCGTGCTGCGCCGTCTCCCTTTTGATAATGTGATCCGATGGGGGTATTCGCTACAGGTTCAAACCAGGTGGGAAAATCATCGCGGCTCGACTGTTAACTCAAATAAAAGATGTACTGGTACAGGGCGACTCGTCATAGAATCCGAGTGAATACTGGCGTACGAATTATATAAAGGGATGTTGCGATGAGTCGGAATAGCCACCATCGACACTGCTCTTTTCAAAGCTTGACTTAGTGCTATTGGCGGATGATCTGTTGAATACATTCCGGCTGATGTTCTTCAACTTGCCAACGGCCTCGCCGCCATTATTTTCACGGGCCTTTGGTACGTAAACACTGGTGATCGGGTCGACTTTAATGTGACAAAACAAGGTTGAGAATAGATACTGGTCACCATTGGAATCCAGTAATGGCAAGGTTCGATAGCCCTGCTTCAGACCATTGAGCTTGGCCATGTAGGTCGCGATGGTGGTATTTCGACCGGTGTTTTCTCCGTCGCTGGAAAGCTTGACACTGAATCTGACAAAGACCAGCTCCGGGTGCTTGGTAGTGACGACAAATTTGGCATTGTGGTTGAACTCGGGGTTGAAGCCATTCTCTTTCACGACGGGCGTGGCCGCCTTAAGAGGAGTATCCGTAAGAATGGAGACACCGGCCATGCTGTCATGCTTGTCTCGTTTATCGTTAGTGTGGAAGATTTCGATCTCGACGTACGGATCCAGGGTGCGGTTAGAAGGCAAGGACGACGGGCGTATGAGTTGTTGCGCGGAGATAACATTGATGTGGAAGGACATGTTTTGACGTTCCAGTTTGCCGATAGCCTCTATGGGCAAGCCGTCGGGGAGTATTCGGATCTCACGCATCGACTCTGGCTTTAGCACATACCCTGACTGGTCGGTGCCTCCGTCGAACATAGCTTGATTTAGCTGCATGCCGAGGTCAAAAGTCTGCCAATTGAGCGCAGCCATTTGTACGCCTCTCCGCCAGTACATCATAGGGTTGAAATTGTCAGAAGATAGACGGGAGTATTGGGGATACACGCGCATCATGTAACGCATATTATGACGGGACAAGGCCAGTTTCGAATCCGATGCTTTGGAGTGCTTCCTAAATGTACCTTCCATAAAGGACAAAATATGGTTGCTCTTCTTGCATTCAGCCGATTCGAAACCGTGAAACTTGACACCGCTACAATAGACACCGAGCTCGCCCAATTTCTTGACTATTTTGCTTGTCCGTCGCTTCCCTCGCTTCTCTTCTTCGCTATCGCATTCGCTCGTGCTGCTGCTGACCGTATCGTGTACCTGGCCTTCATTAATAGTGTCTACGCGCTCGCCTACTACGCCACGACGAGGAGGTCTGGGTGTGGGACCTAGTAGTGGGCTTGACAAGTACCGAGCCGGGATAGGAGCATTATCGGAAGAGACTGGCTTCGAGAAGGGAGATGTCAGGCTATTCCCGCGTCGACGACCCGTTGTAGGTTCTCCGCCAGTGCGCTGCGGCTCGTGGGTTTGATGCGTACCCTTTACCTTGATGAGGATCCGGTCCTTGAGTTCCGAAGGCGTCGGAAGCGTTGTTGAGGATGGGTCCAATGGCTCCGTAACTAGACGAGAGCCGAATATGTCCCTCATGATTTCTGCCATGACTTCTTGTTGCGCAGCACCGCAATGGACCTCAAGCGAAACCCAAAGTGGGAAACGACTGGCGACAAAGGCGTACTTGTTGACAGTGTTGATGACCTCGCGGAATGAGATAGCATTCGTCATGGCATATCCGTGCTTAACTATCGGCTGACCGTCTGACCCATCCCAACAGTCAATCTCGACACTACGACAACCTCGGACAAGAGTCGAAATGTAGCCTTCGATGGAGGCAACGTCTGCGATTTGACGGCCGACAAGGTAAGTGTTATGCGAGCTAGAGATGAAGTATTCGTTGAAAGGTCGGTCGAGCGAGTACTCGGTAGGCGACGCACGTACAAGCGGGCAATTGTCCTTCGACGTAAGATAGGCTACAAGCGCGTGCTCGTTCATCGTGATCGAGTCCTTATCGAGGCGCTGAAAGGACGTATCCATTCCGTGCTTCCCACCCCGACGAGCATAACGAATAAACTTATTCTCCCATAGGGAGAGGTTGCTCTCGACGTCTTCGCCTTGTTCATCTCGTAAGAACCGCACGAATTCAGGAAAAGCAATACCCCTCTCCGGCTCCGAAGCGAAGTTGAGATACACCTTTCGAATGTCTTCTCTGCGTTTCATCTCACGGACGAATACCTGGAATTCGGAGAAATTTAGCCGGCCGGATCTGGTCTGGTCAGCAATATTGAACTTCGCACGGAGCTCCTTTTGGGCCATGTGGATGTGAAGATTCCGGCAAACACGTTCGACGCCGGGGAAATCCATCTTCTCTTCGCCAGGGGAGTGCTGACGGTTCTCGAACTGTTTAGTCATCTCGCCGTTCCAGTATCCACGGATAGCGCTATCGTTGAACGCCATCAGCGAAGCCATATGTACCTCTCGATGCTTCGATATCGTGTCTAGGGCATTAACCCAGTGTGCGAATGTCTCTTCATCCTCGGCAACCAAGTGCATTGTCTTGCTCCTTGACTTGTCAGGCACAGCATAGAAGATAGTGAAGAAGCGGCCTTCCTCCGATTCGGGAATTCCGTAGTCGATACGATACTGGCGGATGTCGGAACCTATCCTAACTTCCTTGATATCGTCGATGTAAATGCATTTGGTTGAACGACCCTTCTCCCAAGTGACTTTGCCGGCATCGGCCTCGAGGATGAAGAGCAAGCGCTTCGATTTCTTCTTCTTGGATATCTTATGTAGATAAGTCCCCTTTACCAATGCCATTGGAACAACTGGCCCGGTAGGGACATCCACAAATGATGCAGATGCCAATGACGGAGCAGCGCTGCCCGAAGAAAAATCTCGGGCCATACTCTCCGCGCCGTAAATAGAGCTAAGCTCGTTCATCTCGTCAGGATGGAACTCGTCGTCGGAATCCGTTAGCAGGACGGTCTCCGCCGCAGGTGCCGTGTTGGTGCTATCACTCCTGCGTCGAAGGATTCCTGGACCTACGCTTCCTTCCCGGCTCAGAGGAGCTGCTGCCGACTGGCGCCGAGTCCTGCTGGCAAACTTCGTCGCCCGGTTAGAGAGCCGTCTAATTAAACCCTTCCCCGAGGAGTGGCTGTTGTTCAAGGCCTCGGCCATGGAACCACCAGTTGTCGAGGGATTGGTGGGGTTAGTCGGGCCGCAGCCAGGCTTGTAACTGAGAAGGGGGTCGCCAAGGTGGAAAGGCGGAGGAGGAGGGAACTGTTCGGCTTCATGACTTTGGCTACGATAAGGATCCGGCGAAGGTTGAATAGAGCTGCTTGTGTTGGTTAACACCGCATGATCAGGGGACATGATGGGAGAATCATGCTGGGAAGAGCCAGATGCCGCGGTGGAAGCACTTATGGCTGAGGTAGGCATCGAAGTGGGTTGCGCGGTGACATGGGTAGTCTGAGTCTGAACTTGACTTGGGCGTGGCCGCCGCAATAGAGTACCCTGGGCGGCCATGATCGGTGTACTAGAAGAAGGATGCCGGGATTCGATGCTGGTGTGGGAAGGGTTGGTGTTGTTGGGGGTTGCAGTCATGATATATATGGTCGAAAAGGGGGGGCAAGATGTTGCCCGTTGCCCACGCGTGAATCGTCGTTAGTACGTGTAGTACAAGCAATATATGAGACAACGTCTATATGAGGAGGGCTGAGCTTGTGGGCCTCATTTTTCCGGATATGTCTTTCATAGAGGCACGTCCCAGCGGTAGGGGAGGATTGGGGGAGGGGGGGAGTGAGCGTAAGTAGACAGGTAGACGAATTTACGTTGTACGGGACCGTGAACCGTGGGCCGTGAAGCTTGGGACGGGGTGGTGAGAATGTATACACCGGGGAAGGCTAATTATTAAAATTCGAGGCCAAACTCGAGGCTGCAGGACCCTCGACGCCTTCCCACGATGTATGTATATGTAGATTGCGGACCGGAACGCAAGGATGCGCCCGAGTAGATGTAGTATTAGTATAAGAAAGTACAGGCCTGTCACTGGTACGGCCTTCTGACACAGGTACGTCGAGGTACGGGGCCTACAGATCCAGCCAGCTGCCCTCGGTGCGCGTGCTGTGCTATGGGCTTGCCCTAGGTGGTAGACCAGGACGTGAACAGGGCGGGTATGGGGGACTGATGTTGCAATAGCTCACGGTAAAAATGGTGAGGTGGCAGGCCGCATGCAGGTCGCTGATTTGGGTTATTCCTAAGTTGGGGGAGATGGGATTTTCCTCAAGCGTCAGATTTTCGAAGTGAGATAGTGTCTCCTCGAGGGATTGATATTGATCTGGTCCAGCCCCTGCAAGTTTCACTAAGACGGGGAACCTCTCTTATTGTTCCCTTCCAGCTTGCGATTGACTTGGAATCAAAAGGTTTGGAAGAGATATATAAGTTTATATATATCTCGCGTAATAGGATATGGCCTCTCTGAAAATCCTAGTCGCCTAAGTTGGGCTTCTTCTGGCGGGTAACTTGTCCAGAAAAAAAATCGTCTTGCTGTTCGTTCCTTAGGAGTAAAAGGTGGACCCCCTGCCGTGTATGGTGATGACTCCCTCTTGCTTCCTCTTAGTAATTTTTTTTTGCGCCGGTGGTACAACAGAAACGTGCGTTATGACGTCCAGCAAAACGAAACAGCGGTCCAGTGAGGCTCAGCAGCTAAGAAAAAGTGCAGCAGGATGGCTGGCAGAAATGCAAGCGTCCAGTGAGTTGCTACCTAGGTACGCTTGGTACGCTGGGTAGGCTACAAAGAGAAGACCGCGTTATCCCTTGTGCGACGTGAATCCTTATGTATGGGCACTCGGGAAAGTATCCAGGTAAGATTCAAGGTACTGAATTTTCTATGCGAGTGACAGTGAAGTGAATTGCGAAGGTAAGGCGGTTCGTTTAAGTGTGTGAATTGGACTGGCCAGACGGACGATATTTGAATTGTTCGACAAGGGAGAAGGACGAATAAAACATAAACTATAAAATAAAATATAATAATAAAATAATAATAATACCAAACTTTTTTTTTTTTTACCTCCTACAATTTGATGAGGTGTACAGCTAAATATTCTGCTTGCCCTTCTTCGTCAGGTGGAGGAGAGATGGGGTCGGGAAATTATTAAGTGACGGAGCGGAAAGGAAGGGATTAAGCATGGCAGAGACAGGGAAGGGGTCAGAAAAGAATACAGGAAGTACAGGTAGGCGGTCCCCTAAAATAAAAAAAAGAGTACGTACTGTGCCTGCCCTATTCCCAGTTCAAATGTTCACCTGGGCGAGATACCTAAGATAAATACATCTTAATGTGTCTACCTAACTTGCACGTACGTACCGTACCTACCGCACTTACCTTTAAGTGCCCGGGTACTGGGATGCTAAGTCGCTAGGTTGGTAGGTGCTTTGGTTGCTTTGGTGCTTGGATGCTTTAGATGCTTGGGTACTTCCAGTAGGTGTGCTTTAGTCTAGTGCATTTCTAGTGCTGAGCAATTGAAGGGGAACATCGAAGCGGGGGCTAATTGCAATTGGCAATGATACATAATACTAGGTACATACACAATGGATACATACATACGTACATACATACATACATACATGCGTACATCCACACATCCATACGTTCATAGTAGGACTTTCCACCTCCATTTCTCATCAGAACCTAACTTACCTTAGTTTTCGTTAGGGGATCATTTAGGTTGGCGTTATGGTATCGTAATTCTGGGTCTGGTACAGTAAGATACGGGGCAGTTCTGTTGGTTGGTAGGCAGCTTTCCACCAGAATTAGAACGTGCATGTATAGATGTACCTCTATCCTATCCCGTCGAAAAGTTGTTATTGTACGTACCGATGGTATCCACCGTCTACCATCAATGGCAAGCACATCGATGGGGGGTGGTCTTGGACTTGGATTGGAACTGCTGGGACGAGGAAACCCGAAAAGTCAATCAACTGTGATAATGTGGGACCTTCCATAACATCTGAAGTTAATTATTATCATCATCATTTATTCCATTAGCGGGATGAACATTAAGTAGGTGCATGTGGTTATGTGTAATGTTATGTCTGAAGGTACGTATATATACCTTCGTAGGTACATAATTACATGCCTATTATGGATTCGGGAGTCTGATAAGTGAATGCATACATGCAATGCACGTGTGTAATTATATTTAAAGCTCCATCATTTAATGATGGATTTCTTTTTGTTTTCCCGATGATCATGTGAATGCTAATAACGTACATATACAAAAGGTCTGAGCATCTGAATAGGTACGCGAAAGAATATAACACAATCACACAAGCATGTTGTGACTTTCTTATTAAAGCAATCCAGGGGAAAAGGGGAAAAGGCACCCATTGCGTGATGGTTGCTGGATGCTGGGCTTTGATGGGTTTGTGCAACACTTGAACTTTAGACTGATGTGCGATGTACGATGTACGATGGTACAAGACATCCATATCCCAATCTCATCCCAACCTGTCCTATCCCAGACTTGGAATGGAGTCAGGTGGTCTCCCGTTATGTGTCTACAAGCCTCGAGGACAATGGGAAAATAAAAAAGATTTCAGGCACACACGTTTAATCGGTTCTTTGTCAATGAAACTCAACATTATCAAGCAAGCTCAACCAAACCTTACCTATTAATAAAAGACTTTGCCAAGCACAATGGACAAAAAAAGAAAGGAATTGATCCCGAGTACCTTACTTGGCTTAAAGCTTAAGTGATACTACCAAGACCTGTATGTCTGAGACAATAGAACTCGAGAGCCTTTTCCCCAACGAACTTCAAATGTTCAAGCCGCATTGGATTCATTGGGTGCATACCATACGGACCTAAGTATGTGCTCACATACTCCATATGGGATATCTAGGTACTTGGGGCTTCAGGGCTGTAGATGCTGTATGTGATACTAGCGTGATGTCAATGAAGCAAGAAAACAGAGGCTTCGTGAGGGATTGATAGTCATAACCCTATTGTGATGAGCAATTCCACAGCTGATTTTCAAAGATGAAACAAACCTCTCGATGTGGATTCCTAGAAGCGGTCATGAGACTCGGGACGAAAAATCGACGGCACGCTGGGCGTCTAAGTGAGGGAACGGATGCCAATGCTCTGTCTCTATATCATCACTCTATCCATCTTATCACCAATTGAAAACTAGGAGGAATAAGGATTTGACCACTGCCCGTTGACCGTTACCCGTCGCCCATTGCCCATCGCTCTCATGGGCAGGGCTAGAAAGGGAAAAAAAATTTGACGGAATGTCTTTCTTCTGTCGGTAAACTCTCCATGTAAAGGAACGGACCAAAGGGCCAGAAAAGATGATGACGCTACTACGGAATAGGTAATTAAAAGTTGACTCCAGCTGGACTAGGACCGCTAATAGCTAGGCTGCTAGGGCCAGGATAGGGCAGAAAAAGACAGGGCGCAAAGGTGGGTGCTGAGCCAGGTGGCAGATGTGGTGGTCCCATAACTACATCATCGACCATCTAAGCCTGATCCACGCCCGGCTTCCCCAAGATGAGAAAAAAAGAAAAAAAAGAGCAGCGACAGGCATTATTTCGGACAGGGGTCCGGGGTGGTACCAAAGACCTGGGTGGGAGGAGGAGAGGAGAAAAAAATTAAGATAAAATGAAATCAAAACGTTCGGTTACCTGGTTACTTGGTTACCTCCCTAAGCGCTTCGGCTATATTAGATACCTTAGACTTATGTACAGTACTTCTAATGCACGTTGCACTTATATGTACTTTGTACCATTTGTGACACACATGCCTAGGTAGGTACCTAGGTAGGCATTGCTTGTGCTAATAGTGCTTGCTCCCTTTTTCTTCACATTTCGGTACTGGTAATTCCATTATTCTGTTGATTAACGAATTCTATTGGAAGCCGATCTGGTACGGGACGTTCAGATTCTGTTTCAGCTCTTCTTGGCTTTGAACTGATCTTACGTAGAAGCTACTGTGCGAGCCTAAGTCACAAGTGAAAGGAGAACCGAGAACAATTACAAAGATTAAACTCGAAGGAAAAAAAGAGAAAATAGAAAAAAAAAAATCGGAAAATGATAGCCAATCAATGGGTGTTAGGGGGTGTCAGGGGGTATCAGGGGTTTACAAAACAAGGCTCTCATCAACCTTATTATGGATGTATCTTCGGTAGGTATGCATCTTATTTAGATAATTAAGATTTCCAAACTTTTCCTAAAAGAACAAAAAAAGAAAAGCACCAGGTAGTTAAAACGGTTCAAGGTTGTTTTTCGGCAGTCGGAATGTCAACCTAAAGCCAGTCAATTGAAACCTTGGGGGCTGCCAATGCTAGGTACTAGGTAGCCAATTCTGCAAGACATTCGATGATGCGCACCGCTACCAACTCTAACCAAAAAGAAACCCACTCAAATCAAGATATCTAGATTAACCTTGGTTATATGTAGGTAGGTATGTATGCGTATCGTGGGGGGAAAGCTGAGAGTTGATAGTTTAACCGTTTGTCTTTTTTTTCTCGTCTCTGGTTTGCTGCGAGACGCTTCACACACAAATCGAAATCGAAGGAATAGGGATTGTGCGTCCATCCTTTTCCGATTCCCGGTGTACTGATCGATGATGGGGAACTGGAAACACACCACGAACGGCCAGGACAACACACATGCGCACATTCGCCGACGACGATCCCTCTAGCAAACCAATACAATTTCACTCTATTCGAATCCGGCTACTAATACAACTAATACAACTAATCCACCGGTGGTACTCTTTCTATATCCCAACTAATCTAGCTATCCAACCGGCCTCTCCCTCGTTGTGTGATCCTGTCATGGCGATAATAAAACGTTGCCTGACTTTTCCTGGCCAGTCATAACATCTGGACGACCCAAGACGCAACCTACCATTACACGCCGACCTTGCATGGCCCCATGCCGTCAACCCCCGTACTTGTAGATCTCGCCATGTCGTAGGACGGCGGTGCTAAACCTCCGTCCAACAGCAGCACGCCCCGCGGCTCCGCGAGCCCTTTTCCCTCAGTCTGTGCCTCGCGCGTCTTGAAACCATCCTCCTGGCCTAACGACATCCTTTCGAACGTTGGGCGAAGTGCCCGGCTACTCTGGTTATACACTCGCCATATAGCTCCATTACCATTTATTTCGCTTCTCGGCGGAGTTTTTTACCCGGCTAGAGTGAGCACCTGACCCCGATCGGACGGACTGATGCTTAAAACTTACGATGGTGCTCACCGCTTCCAGGAGCGTGTCGTTATTAGATTGATGACGATACTGATACTGGCAGACTGGGTATCTGCACTGATACCATAATATTATCCTCGACGGTGTATTAATAATACCACCGGCATTAGGGGGGCCCTTTTCCTTGCAAGGACATTCCAACTTCGGAAATGCTTTAGAATATTCTAGTCCCTATTCCCTCACCGTCATGGTCCGTGTGGTGTGTAAGTGGTGTGTATGCGTTACAAGGCCTTGCTTGGCCTGCCCTAAGCTTAAAAAGCGGTTTTCAGGCGCGGGTGGAGATGCTAGAAGCTAAAATTCGCCCTGCTAATATGTACCTAACCTCCTAGTCACCGGGCTAGACGAGCGAAGACGAATGGGCTAGAAGGGGGTTTGACCTCGGCGTGAGGAAACAAATGGTCCTAGGGGAAGGGAAAAAAAAAAGAAGATGCCTACCCAAGCATTTCTTGGCTCACCCCACGCGCGGACTTGCTCGAACCGTTGCGGAGACGGTGCCGAAAGTCAGGTAAAGAAGGGCACTGGAGGCACTAGAGGGCTGGAGGGACAAAAGAGGGAGAAGGAGGAATTACGTCAAAATCTCTACATAGTAGTGCGATCATCAGGTCCTGCAATTATTTTCCTCTCCACAGGCGTACGAACTCCCATTCGTCTCCCTGCGCCCATCATCATTTGCTAACCGTGTACGATTTCACACGTCAAGATAATCTTCCCCAGATCCAGCCAGACCTAGCGTGTCGAGCGGTTTCACAGATACATAGTCAGGCAGTCAGATAGTCGAGGGAACTCCTCTCAGTCCTCTGTTGTCTACCCGGTCTAACGGTCTAACGGTCTGATGGTCTGCTATGGCTGCTATGAGCTGGTAGAGGTACGCTAAGGAGAGGGGGACGACGAAGACGATGATCCGAATGTACTTGTACAAAGTAACCAACCAGCCAACTCCTGTCACAAAACGCCGAAACCGTCTTCGAGAAGGCAGATCTCTTTTCTTTTCTGCAGCCCTGCTCAAGGACCCTGTTGGGTGCATGCCTCAACTCCACATCATCATGCTGCAATTAGCGTCAGGGGGGTTCCTAGACGCTGGCCAATCGTAAATCTCGTCGCTCGACATCGATCCATTCATTTGCGCAACACCGTATTTTCGTATCGTATTTGTCCGCAGGACGAGGAAGAGTCCCTCAGATTCGGGTCATCGCCAAAATACCAAAATACTACAATGTCACAATACCACAATACCACCACATAGCAGCATCGGCTCGTATTTTTCGCTTCATACAAGAGTCGGCGAGCATAGCCCACCATCGACACCTTAAGGCTGTGAGACAGGCCATTTTTAGCACCGCGCACCGCTTTCTGCACCGCTCATCTGCACTCTGCGATGCGCAGGTAGGCTGTAACTGTTCTAAGAACAGAAACACATCTGGCGGTGGGCATATCTATTACTTCGATGGTTTATTATCACAACTTCGTTCGTCCTACGGCCCTATGATCGGGCGCTGCCCAGCCTTCACAGGTGCCTTAAGGCCGGCGCCTATATTCTATCGGACCTCCGAGGTTCGTCTGGCCTGGCCGAAATCGAATAGGCAATATGTAACATGTAATTGCGTTTGCGTTTTGTCCCCTTTCTTCGCCCTCGAGTTGCAGCAACGTAGTAGTCTACTACGAGAAAGCCGCTTGGGCGGTCCTTGGCGACGATCAGTTTTTCAGCTCCCATCAATCGAATTGCGAGCAGATCAACCAGCTTACGTCCAATCAACCCGCAGAATGCGCTCCCAATCCGCTGTCCTACGTTTTCCAGGGTAGGCAACGCGAGGAGGAGCAGAGCTGCAAGCCACGGAGTCACGGACGAGGTTCACCGGCATCTTCGGCACTGACGGCTCTGACGTTCTGACGGTGGAGTTTTATTTTTATTTTTCTATTTCTTTAATCGTGTCAAATCATGTCAAATCACCCCCCAAACCTGGAAGTCGTGGGCCAATGATCCATAACCACTCGAAGGCGATTATGTATCTCGATGCGCCGCAGTAGGTCCCTGTTGCTATGCCTTGTCGTCTCGATCCTTTCAATTTTTTCTGGTAACGAGGGTAAGTAATAAGGCGAACTTGAACCCCTCTCCTGGGCCCTTCGGACACATGATCACTTCTATTGTCGAATAAACATCGATTGATCTTCCTATCTCCCTGTAGAGCATCCGCCAAATGCGAGATCGAAAAAGGGATCCATCTTGGTGACAGGACGGATACATATCATAGGTTCCCGTGTAATCCTTGCCCTAACTAATGGGAAAACCCGTTTTGGAATCGATGCGGACTCTCACTGGTGCCATCAACACCGCTTATTGAAGTGTATGGGCCTGGTGATTGGCCCGTCGTCTTCACCCTTCCTAACAATCCGCGTGGAACAAGGCAGGGGCAGGTGTCACGAGGACTCTTTCGACCATGTCCTAATGTCTAAAGCCTCTGACATATGCGGGACGATACCACAATATTAGGTATATTTCTTCGAACAGCGTTTAGACCGCGATCACTATTTATCGAGGTTCCATGAAGTCCCATAAAGTCCCATGAAAGCGTGGAGATGTCCATTGTCAATCCCCGTCCGTACCCCTCAATCATAGGTAGCTATCTATGTCATCCTTACAGTAGACACATGCCATACGTGCCATACGTGCCATACAAGCCATACATGCCGTACAATTTGGGCAGCGGGCATTCCCGCGCTGTAGAAAAAAAGCAAAACATGACGCCGGAAAGGCATGATCGTCCGAGTTAGGATATAAAACGGCGACGATACTATGTGCTCGACCACGCCAGCAACGCATCCTCCAAACATCCTACCTCCCCGTCACTCGTCATCGCTAACGCGGGGGGTAGTCTTCGGCCTATTATCCTGGACGTAACCCTTAAGCAGTATCCAATACAGAGGATGCTCCATCGAGAGAGTGAGCGGTGCAATCCCTCTCGTCGATCCGGGACTGCGTCCCTAGCATCAGGACCACGACACGAGGTAACGTCCCCATGCAAGTAAAGAAAAGCCACTCATGCACGCCAACTGCGTAGGGCTTTTAAAAAACAATCAGAGCAGCTCAATTGGCAAGCCTAGCCACATCCTGATCCGAGGATGACGATTTAGTGCGGCAGCCATGCCCCTGCACGTCAACCTCGCTAAGAGCGGCTCGCAGAGAATCTCTGGGAGGATGGCAGTCGTCTATCTTGGAACGATTTGATCACGATGTATGTATGTACGTACGTATGTAGGATGTATGTGTCGGCGGATGTGCCACATTATTCCCTCGTGGTATTTTTATTTTTCCTTGAATTTTGAAATCGACGACACATAGTATTTCTAAAAAAGGGCCCCCAAAAAAGTTCATGCAGCCCTCATCCCCCATCGCCATCGACCGACTTTTCTCAGTCTGTGGCCACGACACCATCAATTGCACATGTATTGTCACACTGATGCAGATGCTGCCTTCGGATAGACCCCCGCGGGCGCCCGTTGCACAGCGAGCCGCCAATGTCGCGTGCTATGATTCGTAGTAATGGGAATTTCCCCGGACTCGTATCGTAACTCACATCGACATCCATCTCACTTCCATGCTCGGTTTCAAGAAGTCGGTTTTGACTGATCATCTAATCCTACATATCCACTCTTATCTCAACTTCTCCCACATCGACTTACATGATAATCAACGTGGGGATCAGCGAGGCTACATGGCTGACTAAAAGCTAACCTCAGATGCGGATGTCTCGAACCTCGCCTACGGTCCACGCGTACATACACATACATACACATACATACATACATACGTACATACATACATTACTTCCTTGGTATGCCCCTCCCACAGATCCCTCGCGATGTTACAACCGACATCGCGTAGTCGGTCGTAGGCGGTCTCGATGGTACTAGGCACGCCACGGAAGGCGAGGGGGGAAACGAGGGGGGAATGGTGATAGAAGCGATATATGTTTACGGGAGGGTTCTTTGTTCGTCGTTACGTGCGGCATCTACAGATTGCGTCCCCGAGCTGCATATGGAAATTGAGGACGTAACCAGCGCCCCCGTTCTGGGCTGCTTAAGTGGTCGGTTCCCCCCAATACCACGAAAACGTGCAACAGTTCAAAAAGAGACACGACAAGATTCGCCGAACAGCGCTGGAACTTATGGAGATGAGCGTACGCCGATCCAGCTCCTCTCTCGCTCTTGAATATGTGTGTGTGCGCGTATGTGTGTGCGTGCGGGCGGATGTGCATGGTTCATTACGGTGCACCGCGAAAAAAAACGGCCCAAAAACCTGCATGCGAGACAGTTGTCAAGGAGCTGATCCCTCTCACGGCAGTTTTATAGCTGACTGGCTGGTAAGCCTCACGATCAGCCCCTCCATAGCTTTTTCCTTTTTTTTTTTTTTTTTTTTTTTTTTCCTTCTGTTTTCTCTAGGAAATAGGTAAAAGAAATCGCCCCGTTCCACGTTCCACGTTCCCCGTTCCCCGTTCCCCGTCGCACGTCACCGGCTAGCCAACCCCCCATGTTCGTTTCTATCTATTCCCACGCATTCCAACGCCTCTTTTTCTTTTCCCACAAGCCACGAGCCAAACTATCGGAAAAAAGGCGCTCTTGCAGGCCCCCCCAGAGCCCTGAACCCCTCGGCAACCCCTCCTCGTTCGGTCGAAGAGTACGACTACGGATACGGCAACGGCAAAGCTAAGGACGGCGACCCGCGAACGGGAGACGGATCACGTCCCGGGATCGTCTATCTACAGTAATGGAACCCCTTCAGCCCCCATCAAGCTTCGACGACCGGCCACAATGATCACTTGGTAGTTTCCCGAAGAGGCAGTCGGCGCACGATGCGCTGAAACCTGACCGCGCCGGAATAATCAGGCCAGATTGGAAAAAACTGAGGGTCGGCGGGAATGCTACTTTCATGCTACTTTCGAGGTAGTCGAGCAATCGAGTATGTATTTCGTCAGACCTGCATGTATTGATATTTACTTGACTACCTGACTACAACACCAACCTATACTCTATGTGGCCTTTTGCATTTGCCGGGGACGGGGACGGTGGACGGGGGTGGCATGGGAGAGGAGAGGGGAGGGAATCATGCCTGCATGGCGACCCTATTACTTTTTTTTTGGCGAAAGTAGGTATGTATCTATGCTCGTTCTAGAGTTTAGCTACAACGCAATACTTTGTTTTGTTGCATGCTCTAGCTGCTTTGACGAGCAACGGTATGGGCATTTATGGGCACTTATAGGGTTTAACACGCTATGGAAGCATGCCCAGACAAACCTATGTAGCCTATCGACCGTCGACCATCAACCATGCATCGGCGGTATTTGCAACCAGCAGCGCAGCGCAGCGTATCGGATGTGCAAGGTGGGACAGTACGTTCGGGGAGACCCAGCCAGAACGATCTATCTCGAAGGCCGAAGAGGCTTTAAGATTTAGCACCTATCGTAAAAGACGAGAACGCCCCTTTTTAGAATTATTCCAACCAGGAATACGAAAAGAAAAGGAAGAAATAAGGCCATAATGAAGTCAAATGAGTTAGTGTAATTATTTTTAGTTGATATCGGACAGCCCTACTGGTTTGACGAGTCTTCTTGGCGATGGAAATTTAGACGGATTACCGGCATTAAGAATTAATTTCTACTACACGATAACAAAATTCCTTGCGACCCCCTTGCCCCTTTTTTGCCTCTCTATCTACCTAGGTAGGTACTTAGGTAACAAAGTTTTAATATATAGTACAAACAATTGAAGCTTTAAATAGCCTACAATTATTTGTCTATTGATTATTAGATGCTCTGTCGTCCTGCCCGTCGTCGTTAGTGGAACAGGAACCCTAGTATAAAGCCGTTTAAATCATGTATAATTCGTACTGTGTCGAGCATGGGCTATGAAGTCTCGCCGCCACGTGCGTCCACAAATCCATTTCCCTTTTCTATCATAGGCATGAACCATCATTTACTTTGCTGTACATACCTACATACCTACATACATACATATCAATGTATATCTCGAATGGATGAAAGCTCGGTCACCAGTGTTTGATGAGTGACAAGGTCCGCCTCGTCTGCTCGATCTCGCCTTTTTGGTAATTACAGCAGGATAGCGAAGTATTACTTGCTATTGCTTGCCCCTCTTTCGCCCCTTGCTGGTCGTCATTTGTTCCGCATAACGCTTTTGGCGATACACAGTACCTATCGTATCTGGCTCCTCATCTGGTATTGCTGCCCGGAAGGATCTGGTAATCTAGTATCTAATATATGTCAGATTCGCCGTCTGGGGAAAGCCCAGCAACGATTATCATGTTTGCGCAAACTACCTACGGTGTTGATACGCTGAATTGTACTTTAATACGCAGGGGTTATTTTGTTAATACTTGTCTATTCGTCACTAGCGATCTATTGGGCATAATGTGTCCTTGAGGAATGCGCACTTCTGCCCCATCATTGTCAGACCAGTCTTCCTGAAGCTTAGAGAAAAAAAGAAGGATTTACCTTGATACCTTTTGGAGGCTTGATGCCTTGATGCCTTCTTGACATGGACCAGCCATATAGAAGACCACGTTTTACCTCCCTTGATGATGTTTCGAGCTACTTGTAAAGACAAATACGAATCCTTTCGTTTCAAAGAGGTTGAATCTCGGTTTATTTCGATATTAAGCCGCTGACCGCAGCGCTGTAGCGCAACAATTGGCCAGCGATCTACCTGGTGACAGCCCCTAGTCAGTGCTAGAGGCAAACCAAGAATTCCTTCCCAACTACATGGGTTGCTTTCTTATCGCCAATTCTTTTCGATCTACGGCTAGAGATGGATGGCATTCTGTCCCCTCCACATGGGATTCCGGTTCGTGCCTAGACGTTTTTCTTTTCTTACAGTCGAGTCGAATTGGAAGGGCTAGATAGAAAAGACGACCATTACAACATCATACAACACCATACAACACCATACAACCCTACAGGCTCCACTTGCCGTGTTCATGTGAATGCAGCGACAATTCCCGTTCCAAGATTTGAGCTAGGCACTACGGTAGAATAGCTTGCTGTCGAGTCTCTCCGAGTGGATTCATCATCCTCTCGTCGATCTCCACACATCGTACACATCGTACGACAACTTGCAGAAGTTCATGATCCCCCCCAAGTGAGTGACATGGGGGGTTATTCTTGGTCATCTCGTTCGGATCGAGCGCCGTCACTTGGTGCCGACTATCTGTGTTCCAAGGTTCACCATTCCGATTTTCGTCATGTGCCGTCGTGTTAATCAACGCCCATCAACTCAATGCCCCGTATCGTGGGGGGTTTTCATTTAGTCCTGCAGTGAAGAGGTTGCCTGGTTGGAAAGTTCCCCCATCTCGAAACTTAAGCGATACGACGACGAGATGCAACGCCTTCTCACTTCTTCCTGGATGAACAGAGTCATCACCTTTCGGGAGGAGCTAGCTCTAGGTTTGCTGCAAGCCCGGCCTAGCTGCGGACGCCCATTGGACAAAGCGGTCCTGCATTAAGCCGAGGAACCCAGACAGCAGCTCAAGTTCCGTTTCCTCTTCTAGAAAACTTCCAGCGAGTGAGATGCGTTTCTAGCTAGCCCAAACATCCCAGGCAGATCCCCCGACTACACGTGAATAAAAATGGGTCCCTAACCACGCCGTCGGATCCGTCAAGCTGTCAAGGGGTTGCGTATTTCTACCCCTTTTAGTTTTGTTTTCTTATTAGATAGCCTCGAGGCTGGGGCTTATCGCCAGTCCGTGATGACGCGCGGCTTTGTACTAGATCTAATAACCAGCAAAAATACCCCCTATCGTCGCCGCGACGTCTCATCTCGTTCACGGCGACAAGATCTAACGGTAGATCGAACCTCATCTGGTACCCGCCCAATCTTGAGCTGTTACGTCAGGAAACATATTACAAACTAAAGCACGTTTGTTTGCTGGAGACGAGGGGGGGTGTGTGCGGCCCACGCGAAACGACCACCCCGACAGCAAGCCTCGGCAGCTTTGGCTGTGTGTAATGAGCTCAGACCAGTCAGGACGGCGGGCTGGCACCGAAGAACACAATGTGCGCCACCCAGCCTACATGGCCGCATTTACCCCACAGAGCTGTCAATGCAGGTTGGTGCTGAGACTGACCTGACGCTCAGGGATTCTGGCCTGCTCATAGGTTGCGGCTTCAAATTACCAGCAGCGGTCATGCCTCGCTACAGCTGCAAGGGAACTCATTTGGGGGGGCAGGCTCTCTCACTTGACGTTTCATCAAGATGAGAGACCTTGCAGGGCGGTGCCTCTAAGGGTGGCTTTTCAGCTTGAGCCCATCGCAGCTTGTCCGACGCCAGCTACCAGCCAGGTGCAAAAGTCTAGGATCTTTGTACGACCAATATCTGCAGGCGGTCATTTGCGAACGGCTATATTCGCGGCGCGCATGCGCGGTTGCTGCCCCTGGTCCGATTAGGCAAGCAACCCTCCCAGAGGCTGAACCCAATCCGTAGGAACAGCTACCTATGAGGGTATACATAAGCTTAAAAAAGTCACGGATGGAATTCTTGGGTTGTAATCGTGCCGATAGAATGGGGACCCGGTATCCCGCTTGGGCAGCGAGCTAGCCCGAACGGGTGTCGAATCGGTTCGTAACATTATACAAAAATGTGACAGGTCATATTTTGACCGCCCATCCGCGCCCTTGTGGGCATAGCTCTACCAGAGCAGCCGGCTCACCTTCAAGTACCTAGGTCTAAGATATTTGCCCGTCTGGTTACATAGGGCAGAGCTAGGGGAAAACGGGGAGGGCCGTTGACAGCTGCCATGCTGCCATGTTGCCATGCTTCTTCCCAAATGGCCGGGTTTCTTTAGCACACTTGGTTTTTCCCACCCCTCGCCGTTGGGCATCACGAATGTGGATGCAAGTTACCCCTGAATATAGCAACCACAACAACGAAGCCGCTCTTGTCGATCTTCGGCTCGACGGCCCTTGTGTTCTGTGCGTCATAGCCTCTAAGAGATCTGCGAAATATGTGCGAATGATGGTAAACGAAAACAAGCTCCGCAGGTTCTAGACGCCGTAGATGCATACGGCTCCTCTTCTCTTCCCGTATCTGACAGGTTTAAGTCCATGGCAATGGCAGGAGACCATGGCGCGTAGAGAAAAAAAAAGGTCAGTCGGTGAGACCAGCCAATCTTCACCGAGAGTAGAGTCGCTCAATGTTGTAATCGGCACGGTCTGTGCTACCTGATCTATCACCAATGGTATTCTTCCGGAGCGGCCTCCACCACTGGTGTCTCGTCGCGCAGGGAGAAGCGGGCAGGTCTTATGAGAGCCCAAAGCACTTTACTGTCACCAATGGAATAATTGACACCGAGAATTGTCCCGCTGATGAGAATTGTGACGGGAGCGGAAGGACCGGTGTAGCGACACGTCGAAGGTGCCTGGGTATAAGTCGGTATTGATGCGCTGTCGCTGTCGAGCACGGATCAGCGAAGGGCTAATAACCTACATATCGCGTATTCACGACTCACACCTACCCTTCCTCACCACGGTATATGTCAAGGTAAGTCAGCCTCATGGGTAAGTCAGCAGTAACGGCAAGGAGAAGGAAGTAGGGGCACGAACTTGACGTGTCATTTTATTGTGCTCTCTAGCCAACGCCCGTCGACCCAGCAAGTCGAACCCCCCTGCGCCCTCGCTGCAGGTTTCCTTTCGGTTTTTGGGGTCGAACCTGATCGTCAACAAGGGAGCTTGAAGCAATAGCCATCTGGTACTCAGGGTAGCATCTGGTATCGGTACTTATGGGGACGGGTTAGCCCTGCAGGGTGAACTTTGGATACATCCCATCCATCCCATTCGCCTTCGACTCCCCCTACCGTGTAGAAGCACTAAGAGCGTAGGTAAGTATAGCAGTATGCAGCCCAGCGTGCGCAGTCTTGGTCGTAAGATGTGACGAATTATCCACAACGTAATCTAGAGAAAAAAGACGAGGTGATCTCATTTGGCTACAGCAGCTAAGCGACGCATGCTTTTGTCAATTTGGTATCAGCTTACCTCACGTCGGCCTGCCTCACGCGAGCAGAAATGACCCGATTCGGATTCCGTTCTCCCAAAAGGGGTCCGCTGCAGAGGCCTGACAAAGAACTATACAATTCAAGCTTCATCGTCTTACTGCCTAAACTTTTGACACCTTTCCGTACACGTCCCTCATGATGACCGATCAGTAAGTATAGTGCAATATTCAGCGAATAACTCCCCCTATGTCACAAGCACGCACATTATCATATTGATATTATTATCATATTATACTACGACCACATGCCTTGTAAGTTATGGTGAAGCCCCGGCAAACTCGGCCACCTAGTAGGTTGGAATGACGCATCGTGCCGTCTCCGTCTTCTACGCCCCCCCTTTCCGCGCGTCCCGTTCCTCGTCGGCTCCCAACCCCCTGGGAAAGCTAGCTTCTCCGCAAAACGCCTCTGACGTCTTTCTACGCGAGGACGTTACTATAACAGGGTTCTTGTGGGTTCTTATTTTTTCCCCTCTCCCCTTTTACGACTTTTTTCGGCCCTTGGCATCAGAGCAAGTTCATGATAATCCCAAAACCCGACCGCTATTCTTCGACTTATCGCAGCGTTTCATCAGCCGTAAAAAAAACAACTGACCGTTTCAGCCATCCTTTACATCTGCGGTCATTCTATAGTCCCGTTTCTCTCGAGCCCAGACCTGGTTAGTTCCCGCAGGCGTCTGACCGCCTTAGCAATGATTAGCATGAGTTAGTAGCAAGATCTCCTATCGTACATTGTGTAGTATCACCGGCGCAGCTAGGAATCTTGGGTCATCTGAGCGTCATCACGATGTCCGTGGGGTCCAAATAGCGACACACCCTGCAACAACCTTGGGCCCGTACCTTGGCCCTTGGTCCCAGAAATAGCTCCGTGCTGTGGCAGCAGGAGTGCGCTCGGCGCTTGCTGCACCTTTCCGCTGCCCTAGGCCAAATTCGGCCCGAGACGGTCCTCATTCGAAGCTTACGAGCTAGAACATCTGGTCCCCTTCTCTCCGAAAAATGCCGGTCAGACGGGTCAACGATGGCCACGCTGATCGGGACGATAGGTCCGAGTTTCATTCGTCTCGTCTCGTCTCGTCTCAGCCCTGCAAACCAAACCAAACCGGACGCTGCACTGGGTCTTGGGACCGCTAGGATCGGCGAAAAAAGACACGATCACTGTTCGGCGCGGTTGCTGTTGCCATGAACGGCCTTCTGCAGCTCGCTTCGAAGTGCCCATGTCCCATTACCTTGGCGAGCCCATGTCGTCCGAAATACCAAACACACAGACACACAGACACACACAGGCGCGCGCATATACTTACATATACTACACTTACACACACATACACGGCTGACGTATTATTATTAGTGAGCCTCACCCGCCCCTGCGGGTGTCACAAGGCTACGCTCCATGCATCTATGCATACCTATATGCATACCTAGATATGTAAGGAGACCACCACGCTGTCGTCTCCCGCACGTGCTGCTAGGATACACCTCCTTGGCTTATTTCTTAAACTCTATGCCGCGTTTCTTGACGTGGCATTTCCTGACCATTCCCATTTTCTTGTGCTTGCGCTTACACTCGGAACCAAAGGCAAGGGAAGAGTATTTTGGAGAAGAATTAAAAAATTGATTATTGTATTGCTACATCATTGGATCACCTACGTTCCCGTGTCTATTATGGTACATCTTTTGAGTCAAAAGTCAGCAATGCCGGGGCGATAGGGCGAGCAGCAAACCGTCGTATCGTGGCCATTGAATGGGCCGGGGGCCGGCAGCTGAGCATTCTGATGCAGTTCGGTGCAGTTCAGCTGCTTACTGTGCTTGGCTACACAGCTTCGTTATCTCTCCTCTCCCCACAGCTTCGTATCGCCTTCTCCCGTCGATATCATCTCTCTCCTGCAGACTTCTGCGTCTCACAGAGTGTCAGATTCTGTGGGGATGGTGAAACGTACCACAGGCCCATCGTGTTTCCCTGCCGGCTGAAATTAAGGAAATAAAAAATAATAATTAAAAGAAAGAAAAAAAGTTGGATGCCGGCCCAAAATGTAGGCCGCAAAACGCCGCAAGGACCGCCTTCCCCTGCCCGCTGAATCATGCATTATCAAAATTTTTAAATTTTTTTTTTTTACCTGTACGTTTCCGGGCCAAAATGCCGTGGAACTTGGGCGCCTCATCAAAATCTCTGCCTCGCCGGGTGCAGCTCTGGTTGGCCGTCCGGAACCGCATTCGAACAAGGTCGGGCCTTGCAAAGCTAGGTATGCGTGTCTCGCGGAGGTCGACGCCTTCGCCGGCGTTGTTCGTCCTGGTGCCCGTGCGGACCGCGAAACAAGCATCGCTGTCCAGAAGTTCATTTTCTCTTACCTATTTATTACCTTAGTTAATGCTGGGCCACAACGGCAAACGCACCATACCCGAATCATTCACCATCATGCCACATCACCTTACGCGGAAACGGATATTGCGCCAGCAATCGAGTGATATATCAAACCATCGCCGACGTCGCAGGCAACCAAGGAAAGGAAAAAAACCAAAAAAAAAAAAAACTTGAAGGTCCGATACGTTTGCCCTGAGACTCTGTGCTCCGTACTCCGCGCCTGTGCTAGGCGACCGCCGTCCCGTGGTGGAACTGTCGCGCAGATATCAGCAAGCGGTGGCCCCAATATGGCTCCCTGCGCGATCGAGAGAGAAAAGTTCCAAAACTCAGGCGATATGGCGCGTGGTATGTACCGTGTTTCCAGGGGGGACACGCGAGCTAATTCCACTTTCCTTGTTTTCCCTATGGTCAGTTTGTCCCTTTCGTCTGCCTTTCTTCTCTGCCTGTATAACGTGGTGCAACCCAATGTTTTATATATCTGATGCGGCCCTACTGTACCTCTAATGGACGGCGCAATCCGATATCGCTACGTTCCGGCTCTGGGGAGAGGGGAAGTGACCTGTTTTCTTATTTTCTTTTCTGTTTTGTTTTGTTTCTGCGAGCTTGCTGCTCCCGTGTTATGCTTGTTTCTCTTTTTTCCCCTTGCTGTCCCTTCTTCGTCAATTACACTGCTTTGCGCCAACCATGGTAATCGCGTGATATCTGGACTGATCGCCGCCTGGTGCGCGCCTCTCCTGAGATCTGTATGTCGCCCCCCCTCGTGTGCAATACGTACGATTACGAAAGGTGATTTTTCAGATCTTCCCCTCTCTTGTACCACCTTTAGAGCTTTGGGGGAGTGACGAGAATGATGCCATAGACGCAACAGGCGGACGATGCAGTGCGATGAGAGATGGGGCCAAAGTATGCGCTTGTTTCGACTGCCTGCGACATGTGGCGCGATAACGTCGTTCTGTCGTTATGGGGTGTGACAGATGGGATATTTCTAGCTGTGGCGGATGATGTGCTGCGCGTTCCGTGCCGTCTACCCCTATTCTTTTTAATTTTAAAAAATTTCCCTCCCCGATTATTGTTGAATTCTCTTAAGCATTCCCTGAACGGACAGGGATAAATGAGCGAGAAAGAAATACGGCTGGTCCGCATATGGATGCGGGTATTGCGGCATCTGGCCAAGCATCACGATGGCTTGCCAAGCCGGAGATGGCGAGGCGTCCGAGACCCTTCCCGTCAGGCTGCATTGTATGTTCTACGCCTATTGACTTCAATATTAGATATTAGCGGTGTAGACATTAGATACTAGGTAGTGTGGTGAACATTGCGTATGTGACAACCCTTAGATATCGTGTGTGCGTGTCGTGTTGGGTTGCCTGTATGTATGTAGACAGTGTGTAGAGAATCCGCAATAGATACATACCTGTCGGTATAGAGCTAACTCCGAGGCGAGTGAAGTAGTCTGGCGGTGTTCTTGAAAAGACGTACCTCGACCTTGTCTTGACTCGGTTGGGCCCTTACGCTACCAAAGCATCCTTGACATCGCTTAGGTAGGTAGACTCCAGATCATCACTATCGTCCGTCGTGATGTATAATACAACAACATACTTTCTCTACGCGATGTCATATTGTTCTGAGAAGTAATTAGCTAATTTGTATGGGAATTTTTCAAATCGGAGTGATTGTACTTATCGTAATTTGTGCCTGCTTTTGAATGTCGATCACATACTAAAATAGGGGGAAACCTTAGGAGGAATGCAGGAGTATATATTCCTGAGGAACTTTAGCACCAATCTCCTGATCTCATGGGATGTTGCAAATCTCATCGCCACCAACCAGCCTCCTCAAGGGCTACGTAACTATTTCGTCATGGGTAGTAAGTCAGATCCACGAATGTCTGGCCCGGTCCGTCCCGCTCTGGGATATGTACTATACATTGGTGAGGGATTTTCAGGAATTCTGACAGCAATCCCTTGCTTAAACCAAGCAATTGGTATAGTCACGCGGGTGCTTGATAGGAAATCTGACTCGAGAAAAAAAGTCATAAGACTATATCGATTCATGTAGGCGGTATGTAGTTCTCATTTGAAAAATTTAATAGATAGGGGTTTGGAGCATTAGCCCCCATTGCCCAATAGTCGGCGAGCAGCCTTGGTGGTCAGGGACGTAGAGCCTTAAAAGTGGAGTGAAGCTTACTTCAACCTTCTTGTTCTCTCCCTCTAGTCCGGAGTCGACTTACTCGCTGACATAACAAGGCATTCATGCTGTGGTTTCGGTCGAGGTTAGGTTGTTTGGTTTTAATACATCAACAGCTTTCGTTTTTGAATCTACCTAGGCCACTAAAACTCTCCTAGTCATACCATCAATCACTAAGTTTTCCCTTGGTCATTGTGGCTGTTTATAGTTAGAGAGCGATCGTGAGTCATTTATAAGAATCCTGAACATCGCATTGCAAATAGGTACCTACCTAAGTGGTAGAATAGAGAATGAGGTACCAAAATTGACTAGTTGATCGAAATAATGAAGCTTACATTTGTTCATAGGCACTTGATAATCTAAAGGTAACAATTGCTTTTATCAAATTGTGATTATTGTTGGATCTTTTGAGCCTGACGCTGAGAAACTCTAAGGTCTCTCTAACCGATTGACGTACCGGTATTATTGAAGCTATACATGTTCAAGAATGACTAGACCACCTGGACAATGCTTTGCGGCTCGCTCTGGTAGGCCTACACGTCACAAAGCGGGTAACCCCTTTTCTTCTTTATTGACGATAAAACTTGATCATTTTCGAGCAACACTTTAAAAAGAACAAAATTGTGAAAACATCAAGTGGGTATCAAATTATATACTATTTACAGCAAATTTATAACCTGCCTATTACCTTCATGTGTAAGTGTGTCTCCTTGGCATTGCATTAATTACCTGTCAATCTGTTATTGGTTTTTCATTCTTGGCGAGGAGACGGCGGCGACCTAACGCCAAACTGAATCTCAACTTCTGTCGTCCGTACAATTCCATTGTATGTCATAATCTCTTCCTCGCTGGTAGTTGGAGAGTGGCCCCTTATCTCTGTCCTCCTCTTCATATCTCTGAGAGCAAAAGATGACGTACCATAGAGATGTTCTCCCTTTGAGCTGTTGCCATTCGTACCAGACTTATGAACGTCTCCTGTATTATTTGCGTATCGTCCATCCCGGTGACGGTAGTTTTGATTCGTCGTCCCACGAAGTGAGGAGAAGAAACGAGGGAACCAGATCATGAATAATGGTCGTAATGCCGGACCTGACGCTGTGATTATGGCCAAGTTTGTTTCGACGGCCGAATAAGTGAATCTGATATCGTAAGAGTAGTCATATTTCATGGGGTAGAGAGAGGTCTCTATGATCCATAACATCCGAAGAATGCTGACGATAGTAACACTTCCGAGGAATGTTAGCCCCTTACTCTCTAGTCATCTGTGTGGCTGATATAGCAAGACTCACATTGCTCCTAGGAGAAACACAACCATTATAGCAAACTTGACCTTAGAAGCCATTTTCAATCCCATGAAGATCCAGAACGGAAGGGCAAGGACTAGAACATCCGTGAAGATGGTCAACGCCGCAGTCGTCACATAGAATATCCCTGTATCAATACATCTTCCCTGAAGAGTCGGATCGGTAATACGTTCCCAAAAATACGAGATTGGCGAACACTGGAAAACCACGGTCACGAATATGGCAATCATAAGACCGATGGTGAACACATTGAGGGCATGTATCGAGTATCTTATCTTTCGTCTCTGCCCCCCTATTCTCAGAAGGAATGTCAAAACCGAACACTTGACTAGGGCGAGTATTGGGTTATAAATGATCTGGATTATGTAGTTCCAATACATCCCGAGGCTTATGTCGGCCGTCATCGGTATGTCGTATACGTGAACTCCTAGGTATGCCGTACGCATGGCTATAAAGAATAGGGGTCAGTTCTGTCTCTTATTGAATTTCGTATAGTCCACCCCAGTTAGAATAATCCCCACAATACTCACCCATATGAGAACATCCCGTTTCGGCAATCGAGAGCATCTTGATGTTTATGAGTATCACTGCTTCCAAGTGGAAGGGCTATCACGTACCATGGCGATGCATACTAGAGCATCGTCTATAACACCTTATTAGTGACAGGTCTATCGGACGAGATACCCGTTCGACCACTCACCCCATCCAAACTGCCTGCTTCTAACCCTGCCATATATCCTTAGACACACCACTATGAATGCGATTGCAGGGAAAAAGAACAAGATAAAGAAGCCGCCATGTTGAAGAGGTGAATAGGGGTAAGAGTCGGTGATGTCTCCGGAAGGTTTTCCTGGGCCCTCGAGGGATTGTCGCCTTGCTATGCTCGAGATAAATGTATATAGAGAAGACTCCATATTTTGACGAGCTGTTGACTGCTCACTATGTCCGCCAGGTCGAAGTCTAAGTGATATCTTTCGCTTAGAACAGAGATCTCCATCTATATAATAGGATATCCTTGATTTCGGTACAGCTCACGTAGTATACACGTAGTATCTGGAGGCAGCATAAAAGGTCATGTGCATTTGACAAGGTGTTTCTGTACGACAGAAGCCTTGAATTCAGCCTCTTTACTTATACAGAATTCATTTATATTTGGTTAAAAGGGGCCATTTCACCGGGATTGGACAATGCGTGGATGGGTTGTTTCTGCAGCCA
The DNA here is from genome assembly GCF_022578515.1 of Annulohypoxylon truncatum. NCBI lineage: Eukaryota > Fungi > Ascomycota > Sordariomycetes > Xylariales > Hypoxylaceae > Annulohypoxylon > Annulohypoxylon truncatum. Next base: position 145,223 of record NW_025953787.1, read on the forward strand.
AGGCCTTTCATATAGATAGTTTTCCATTCCTCGACAGGTACATATGTTTAACATGCAACGTGATCCCTTCGCGTCCCAAGTCCTATCCAAGATACTGGCAACTATATAACATGAAGAAGACTCGCAATTTGATATCTATGATATATATATAAGAACGTAGGAGTAGTCGATTCTACTTCCTTCTAAGGTGAGGAGGAAGATCGCTAGGAAAACGAACATGTAACAATCCATGTCTCCATTATCTCTTGGAAATATTACCTAAACATCTATATTAGATGGTTTCGCTATTAGGGATGGTACGCGTAATATACCGATGCCGCTTTTCGAAGTACTTGTCCTGCAACTTTTACGCCCAATGGTCGTCTATCGAATGATTACCGAGATTCAACTCTATCCAATGTCGCAGAGCAGGACAAAAAATCTAGGGTATCACAGCATACCATTGGGAAGATCACAGGGATATTATGCGGAGGGAGAAATTATCATATGCTGATGTAGAACGAGACCTGTCTTATAAATGCATTAATCATTGGGGAATTACCTGGGGTAAATGTCACCTCAAGCAGTTGCATCGGGGATCACATCTTGTGGCGGTTCTTCCATTCGCTGGGCAATTTATCCAGCCCGTCCGGTCTACAAGGGTCTGGCAAAATTCAAACCTCCTTGACTCACGGCTTTACCGGGACGAAGTGAAGGACGATTCTGATGTGTCCAGTCAAGTCCTTCTATGCTCCCTTGAATCTTGCTCTTGATTGCCAAGATATGAGACTTGAATCCCTCTCGAGTGCTCTTTTGATAGAGAAAGACTCTGGATGACTTCTGGATCTTCGATATTGATTAATAAACATCTCTCAGCCAGCTTATGAAAGCTTTCTGCAAGAAAGTAAGAGCGTGACAGCCTCAGTTGGATATGCTATCCCGCCATGCATCTTTCAGTACCTAGACCCAGCCCGACTCCCCTCTACCATATTATAGTCTACCATGGGTCCTCGGCAAAGTTGCAGAATACTGCCGATACTTTCAACATCTAGCCTGGCATGTAGAATTCGTTGGGGTAAAAAGGATCCTCGTGTGAAGATCTGCTGCTACTGTTGTACTCTGTCAGCAGGTATCCATCGCCGACAAATCCATGTGGCACGCTCCGACCAAGCTGGCGGCTACCGGTGCCCTAGCCGGCATTCCTGCCGGATCCGAACAGTCGTCGTAAGATATTTATCATTATGTAGAATATATACGGCAGAGGTAGACAGATTATACAATCTTCACTTATGATCCCTTGTTCAAATTGAGTTATTGAAACTGAGCTCGTGCCGACTCGCTGAGCACACGTAATACCGATGTCTTGCTCCAGGAAAGTCGTCGTAGGCACTCTACTGATTTCGCTGCCACGCATCGTATATGGCCAAACAATTGTCGTGAACAATTCAACAATTCGTTAGTTTGCGCTTCTTAGCAACTCGGGAAAGATAAGAAAATTGTTACTGATCACCCCCTTTTTAGCGGCTAATGAGTCCACGGTAGCCCCCGCTGTAGCTATCGTCGACGCGAAGGAGTCGAATTCAACCGCCGAGCTTTTCGAAGGAGAGACACAACAACTGACTGATGCTGTTATAGCAAACCTCACCGACTTTGGGTTGTCAGACGTCTCATTATTTAGCTTCCAGAATGAGTCAAGCATAAATGAGACATTGGCTAAGCGGGCCATACCCGGATTTTGCAAGACATATCCAGATGATCCATATTGGCCCTTCTCATCTACGTGGCAGCTATTCAATATCTTACTCGGCGGAGGTCTGATTAAGACAGTCCCTTACGCATCTTCTTGTTATGATTCCTTCAAGAGTTATAACTCGACCAAATGCGATTTCATCACCAAGAATTGGATCAATGCATCCATCTACCAGTAAGTTCCAGACTTGTAGACGAAACCAAATACAGGGAACGGCTCTAACGAAATTGAATAGTACCGAGGACCCTACCTCAATCAACGCGGTCCTATTCCAGGGATCGACGTGCATGCCACCTGCTCTCATGCCCACGCAGAGTAACTGCACAGTTGGCGGTTATCCCGAATACTCGGTCTCAATTCGCAACGTAGCGCAGATCCAGCTTGCGATTAATTTTGCCCGCAACCTCAACTTGCGCGTGGTGATCAAGAACACCGGCCACGACTTCAGCGCGAAGTCCGTCGGGATGGGGGCACTGTCGATCTGGACTCACAACCTTAAACAGATCCAGTTCTTTGATAACTACCGACAAGGCTCCTACCGTGGCCCTGCCTTTAAACTTGGTACCGGAGTCCAGGCTTTTGAGGCATACGAAGCTGCTAGGAATAATAATGTCACTATCGTGGGCGGTGAAGGCCGAGTAAGTAATTCTCAAGATCCGACACTGGGAAAGTAGTTTGGGGTTTAACGAAGATTATTAGACTGTCGGCGTCATGGGAGGTTTCTTGTTGGGTGGTGGCCACTCGCCCCTATCAAGCCTGTACGGCATGGCTGCGGATCAGGTGCTCTCTATGGAGGTCGTCACGGCCGATGGTCGATTCGTGACCGCAAGCGAAAATAGCCATCCGTCCCTATTTTGGGCTTTACGCGGCGGCGGAGGTTCTACTTTCGGCGCCGTTACGTCGGTCGTCGTTAAAGCGTATCCGAAGATCAAAGTGACTACATTGACTTACGTTTTAGCTACAGGGCCGACCCTCTCATACACGCAATTCTGGGATGCGTTACGCGCCTTCTTCGACGGCTTCATCACTTACACCGACGCCGGCAATTATGAATATTTCCGAATTTCGAGGCTAGGAGAAGGGAATTATTTCTCGGACATGGGTCCTTGGTTCGCACCGGGCATGAACAGGACTGAGCTTGAGACGTTGGTCGCCCCTTTATTCGCTAAATTTAGAGATCTGGGTGTTGAAGTCAACCCTGTTTACACCGAGTATGATGACTTTTATGATGCCTGGTATGCGAGCTTTCCGGTCGAGCCTTGGGGCAGCAACGCGATCCGTCAGGCTAGTCGCCTATTCCCGAAGTCCAACTGGCAAGATCCGGCGAGGCTGAATGCTACGTTCGACGCTATCAAGAGCGTTGTCGAGGAGGGTGGTTACATAGTCGCGTTTAACATCGCGGCCGCGCCTAAGACGGGATATCCGGACAACGCCGTAAATCCAGCATGGAGAAATACGGTGATGCACGCTATCATGGCAACACTTTGGAATACGACCAGTTCCGAGGCGGATATGAAAGCCGCCAGCGACAGGCTCACGTACGGGTGGATGCAACGTTGGAGAGATGTATCACCCGGCGCTGGTGCTTATATGTCGGAGGCCGACTACATCGAGCCCGATTTCAGCCAGGCGTTCTTTGGAAGCAATTACGCGAGGTTGTATCGAATCAAGCAGCTGTACGATCCATTCGGCGTCTTCTACGCCCATACCGCCGTTGGATCGGAAGATTGGAAGATGTCTGAGATGATATTAGGAAACTTGCCTTCACAAAACAGTAAATTATGCAGAAAGATTTGAAAGATAGCTTATTAAATTATTTTACTCTTGAGTACATACCTGCATTACTCCTCTAGCTGCGTTGGGCATAATATATTGTGATACGTATAAGTTTTTCGTCCCGAAAATGCTTGGCGGATTTTTTTTCTGAAATCCTCTCACGACGTCAATACAAAATACGAAAAGCTGCATTGGTGGGTCTGTTTTGAGTAGGTACCTAGGCAGGTTGGCTTGGTATTTTCTTTAGGTGCCAATCATGAGCTGACTATCGGCAATATCGAATGAGCGGTGACATGCTGGGTTTTGACATACGTAATAAGGGGTAAAGCGTTCACGTTAAAAATATACCACCTTGATCAATTGTTGTTTGAGATTCGATACTGAACCGAATAGATGAAATGGAAGAGAAATTGTGCTAAGGTAATAATTTGCGAAATTTTCATAGTGTGAATGGATGGAAAAAAGGGGCTGCGGGGCGTTTTCAAAGGTCCCTCACGTACATAATCCACAATAGCGGCTGAACTGTCAACACTTCCAATGTGTAACGGATGGGCAAGATGGCCGAGTTGGTCCATGGCGCGAGGTTAAGGTCATAATCTTAACACGATTTCCTCGTGGGGAAACCCTCGTGGGTTCGAATCCCACTCTTGTCAATACGATTAATTTTTTCGTCTCTCCTCTTTATTATTCATTCCTTTTTCTTTTCGTGTGCGGAGCTAGCAAATAGCAAATAGCAAACAACAACTAGCACTGTGTTGCTAGTACCTAACTGGACGGTGGCGTCAAACTTGGGCTGGCTGGGTTGCGGGGAATGTTACATAATGGACGATTTCCATGCAATTTGAGCTTCTAGAAGCACGAAATCGTTCGTTGAAACAATAGAATGCCGTAGCTATCAGCCCATCTTCTCAGCTTCCCGCTACAGCACGGTCCACCCCCGGATCTTCATGGTTATGTAAAAGCAGCCTCATCTCCTCACTGGTCTATTAACGTCGCTAATGTAGGTCATTTGCTGATCATCCGGTTCCCCGAAATTTCGAAATTATATCGTCATTTAATAAGCGTGTTCCACTCAGCTGAAAAGCCAGGATGGTCACAAGTTGGCCCGGGTGGAACATCGGAGGTCAAGCTGATGCGACGTGACGGTAACACGGTCTTCCTTTCTCGCGGTTAACTAGGCTGTCAGGTTGTACAAAATATCATATCATGAAGACTCGTATCGAGAAGCGAGTTGGGATATTTTAATTCATATATAGTCTACTACCCTGTCCATACACGTTGAGCAGGTCAGGTCATACCACCATCGAAACAAGATTCGACATGTTGATCGAATGTCGAGATCTTCTCGGACCTCAATGCTGGCTTATTTGTCGGGCCGGCAGGTGATGAGCAAGCCCCTTTCATATAACGTCAAACGGCCAGCCTTCCGACCCGGCCGAGTGGCCGAGCTTTGGTTCGGCCTGAGACAATCTCGGAGTCCGTAATTTATGCGGTTGCCACGTGTCTTCAGTCCATTTACCCTCTTTCTTTTGCGGGCCCATGCTTCTCACAACGACAATCTGCCCTTTCAAGTTATGTTTTCTATGTGAATATCATGTTAAGTAGCGAGGCAAAACTCTGACAATGTTGATAATCGAGGCTGAATAGCTTGGCAGGAAATATGAGGATCATTGCCATAGCTTGGCTACTACTAGGTACCTAGTAGGTAAGCTCTTACTCATCTCGCGGATTTCATCACTATGAAAAATGGGTACCTGCCTAGATACCTAAGCATCATGACTCCTCACTTCTTAAATTCTTAGAAAGTATGGTATGACACTCGCTGTATACCCGCTGAAGTTTACTCAACTCTTGCGGCCTGCAAAATTCTATCTGTCACCGTTACTGTAATAAACCTAGCAAGCAAACTCTTTCCCTTGTGTTCTTACCTACATAGGTAGCATTCGATAATAATATGTCATTCCCCATACCTCGAAGGAATTCTTAGCACATATGTAATCCAACCAAGTAAGTCACACATTTTCCTAATATAGAGTAGCTTATGAGAATCGCCGCCGAAATAGGCAACCCACACAGATAACAATGTGACTAAAAAGGACGTTTTAACGGAACTAACTAGATGGGGTCAAACACGTGGTTATAACGGTGACGGGAAGCAGCAAGGATCAGACAGGGAATATTCTGTTTCTAGGTAGGAAAAGTCGGGTTTCTGCCTCTTTCCGATAGAACGGACCCGGTTAGATCCATGGGTGCTACCCGAGTTGCTGGGATCGTATGTTCGGGTTCGCTGCTAGGTGGTATAGCCCGCCCGCCCTGCGCACGATGCTAAAATATCAAAACAATTTCGCTTCATGTCCGGAAAACAACTATCTAGGTACCCGATCATAAGTACGTACGATCCAAATTGCCCAGACATCTAGCTATGTGCTTCTGGAAATAGGTAGATGCCCGACATCATTTAGATACAATCGACTTGTTTTAGTCCTTAAAGTACTTACACTCCGGCCTGTCCGAGATACTAACGCTGAGCCGCAGAAGCATTAGAATTTTCTTTAGCTAAGTCCAGACATTGAAATATATGGTAAATTAAGAGCATCTATCGATGACACTAGGGCCGATCAACCAAGAAAGGGGCCTGTTGATCGACAATTAGTACATGCGTACGAGGCTAGACACCTTAGTGCCTAGTACGCCGCAAGATAGGATCAGACAATGTCACCATATCTACTAGAGTAAGTTAAGAAAGCAGGCTACAAATCCTCAGTAGTTTGGGTTGGGTCACATCGGAGGTAGTGATAGGCCAACTCGCAGTAGCATTGAGGAGCTGCTTATACATCTTCTCCTCATGGCGGAGACACCCGCCCCTCGGGTACTACCACGATGCAGATAGGATTCGGAACTGGACAGCCAACATCGTTCAAGCGTAGTTACGGTCGCGGCATGACGTTATAACCCGTGCCATCCCATGAGCGGGCATCGTAAGCTCCCTTTTCTATATATTCGCGAGGCCTATCTCACACCTTCATAGCGTCTCCCTTTCTTCACACCATCCCTTACATTCATAATTATTCCAATACCCCGCCTCAAAATGTATAGCCTAACTCGTCTTGCTATAATATCAACTCTGTTGCTTGGCTCAGCAACAGCGCTGCTTAAGCCTAATATAACGGCGGTTGCCGCCGTGGACGGCCATTCCACTATCCAGTGCTGGCAGCTTGATAATGCATTTACTTCCAAAAATGTTCTAAACAGGAGTAGTATCTACTCAGCGGATCTGGGTGGTGCTGCTAATTTATCTTACACTTTCATCCCACCCAATTACGACCAAGGTGTCCACAGTGCACCATACAACCAGTAAATCCACTCCGAGCATACCTAGGCTAATCAACAAGTACTAACAGGCTTAATAATAGATGGGTTATTTTCATCAAAGGGATAGGTTTGATAACTGTTCCCAACGATAATACTACCGCCTATGTCGCTCCGGGCGAGACGGGTATCGTATTCGCTTCCGATACTTCTGATATTACTGTTGATGGCCACCGGTCTCAGTACCTCGGTGTGACGGAATCAATCATCATGCAAATCCCGGCTCTAGACAACAAAGTCCCGGCCCACACCGTATTACATCCGGGTGGTTGTGATACGTCCGAGATGTCCGGTCTATGGGAATTGGCCTTGGGTATCTCCATCTCGTCCCAGACTTGACTTTAACATCCCTTGAAGTTGACTTCAAGTAGCAGGGAATTCACGCAGCCAGCACCAGGAAGGCGGAATTTTTCGGGTAGATTTTAACCCCTTTTCATTTATTTATGGGCTATGGACATGAAGGTGCATTTTAAGGCGTATCGGGGATATAATATGTTGTAATTTTTTCGAAGGGTTGGCTTGATGATAGCTTCGGAAAGCTGTGACGATTCAAGCTTTACGACCCGATTAGACTTGCGAAAACTATCGTGAACGGCAGTTTGAGAATATGCAAGGGAAGCAGGAATAATATACGTACTCTTAAGATAAAGCAAGCCCTGAGACTTCCGACCTAGGCCGGGATACTATGTGGCCAAGACCCCTGCATTAGCTAGTTTAATAGACTAAGTGACACCGGTCGATGGCTAACTGCCTGGGAAGCTCCACAGACGATATGAAGCAAAAGCCCAACTTCGTACGGTGCTAAACGAATCGACGATGCATATTTGGCGCTAAACATATATACCTGGAAATATATAACAAGAAAGGGGGCCTGTTCGTTAAGCGTATCGTCATCGCTCATCCCTGCCACGATATATACCTAGAAATTGCTTAGTACTAAGTTTGCCGATTACAACCCAAAACCTTCATCGCCGTCCTCATCAAGCTCAAGACTTGGATGTCCATTTGGAACCGAAAAGTTGTCCCAAGCTCCGGTCATTTGGGCCATTGCCGAATGATCCTCGATGCCCCCATCATCATAGGCGTAGTCCAGCACTGTGGGTTTAGCGAAAGCTAACTGGTTCTCTGAGCTGCGATCATATGACCATACGCCTGAATCTTTTCGATTCTGGGATCTGTAGAAGGGTTGAGGCCCGCTCGACAAGTCACTCAATGCCTGTTGAGAAAGCATCGGGTCATGATTATGAACAAGCGGTGGCGCTGATATCGCGGTCTCGTTTCTGGCATTTTGGTACGATCCTTCGGGTCTTTTCTGGAGTTCCAGCCGTTCCAACTTTTTCACGAATTTCCAACGAAGAACAGAATAATCGAAACCGGGCCGGTGATCTAACTTCGTCAGTAGGATGAGCGACAATCGAATATATCTAATCAATTTTAGTACTTACAGGGCTCTGGGATCTCGTTGTGGTAGTTTGGCCCCCATAATGCACGGCAAATCTTCTTGTAGCATTGATCTGGATTGCCCTTGTCCTTCTGGAAATTGAGTTGTCCATACGCTTCATCCTGCGCTTCGGTCATCCACTCGGCATCTGAGTCTTTCCGCCATTTATCTGGATTTGTACAACTCAACATATGCTTCTGTTTCTCTTCGCGGACTTGTTCCAATTTGTATTTGTTGAATCTCTTGCCACATCTCTCACAGCCGTTCCACAGACAATGCACTCTTTTGATATGTTCTCTAAAACTTCTGTTAATACAAGTCGTGCATGAAACAACCAGGAAGCATGTAACGGTACTTACGTCAGCTTTCCAATATCCTTGAAACCAAAGCGGTTCGTACATGCGCTTGTGACATGCAAATACCGGGAGGGGTTATGTTTCCAGAAAGGGCAAGCTAAGTTGTCCTTATGCTCCTCGATGTGAGTAAGATCGTGAGCCTCTTCATCAAATAATTCGATCACTTTGCTCAAAAGGACCACTGCCCCTCCTTGGTTGGGCATAGATGAAGCACCAAGGTTTCCATCACTTCCACATGGCCGATGCCGCTTAAGTGACATGCTTTATGTGCCAAGACCTCAAGACGTTAAGATCCAGAATATATCACACTTTCAAATGCGGCGATTTTCCCCTGAACTCTCTGCTCACGAGTCTTCGTGGTTGTTTCTCTATCAAATGAGTCCTCGGCTAGTCTTACTGATATTGGTGGTGTTGGACAGCGCATCCACCTTTCAATACCTCGGGAGCCCTCCTGATCTTCCAGAGGCCCAGCGGAATACACGCTCTCCTGAAAACAGGGTATTGTCTGGCTACTCGTAAGTATCAGCATAGAGCTGCTAGGGAACGTAAACATAAGGAATAAATCAATAAGGCAACAGGAGATTCTGAATAGTTGTTGCATTCAAGGTACCTGTTATTGGGAACTTGTCGTTTCATTTGGCATTGTAGTCTAGCTCCCCTCTATGTCGTAGCATTGAACAGGTAAGAAAGTAAATATAATGAAAACGGACACAAGCCGTTTTTTAAGTGCGGGAACAACACCCTTAGCCATAATCGCAGATGCGATTCTGAATATGGCAACCCAGCCTTACATGCGAAGAAATGCACCGCATGCTATCTCTAACCATATTTAGTATCCCGGCTTTTCTTGGCCAGTAAATGATGCTGACATGATGTGTCTGTTATAGAAATGTGTTGCGCGGGCGTGGATGCGCTATTCTAAGCAGCCCCTTTTCTGGGTATTTATAACCTACCTCTTATAAAGCCTCCTCCCACGTCTGAGAACCCTAACAATTTACCTTGTACCAATTTGGAAGATTCTTTTTTTTAAAAAAAAAAGAATCCTGTCTCTCATGAACACATTGAAGAACATTTATAATTGTAGGTAATAAGTAGAATTAGTACCTACTAGGTAGTGTGCAGACGAGCTCACTTTAGTATTTAGCAACGATCGAAAGGGGAGAATTTTAACCAAATGTAACCGACAAGCAGACAATTAATACGAATTATGAGTATCTTAGTAGCTATAGTACGTATGATGTAGTGGCTTATCTTTATTCTCATTTTAATGTAAAATCTTTGCTTGGTTACCTTCTGGGCAAATAGGTGAATAGGACTCCTTACCCGCGAATAATATTAGAACCCTACTATGAAATTTGATATACGTCAGGAGTTTTGGAAGGTCACCTAGATACGCTAGGGACCTTAGATTAATGGGCTTTAAAGATGTCACCAAAAGAATCTAGGGGTTAGCGAAGAGGGTGTTAAAACACCCCTATATGCAACTTTAGCAGGACTTGTTGAAGTTGGAGTCCGGAGCGCTGTTTCCTAATTTTACATATTCTAATAGACAAGTTCCCTTGAAAGATCCAAGTGAAACTTATACTATATGGTTTGGAATTTCCCGCCTTCTGGTTTTCCTGTATGTCTTGGGCCTGGATCTGAATAGGGCCTTGGGGATCGTGGTTTGCTATGTGCATGCTTCGATGCCGAGTATTTGACCTAGCCACATCCTAACGTGAAATTAAACTCATGTTTCATATTTTCCTAGGGTCGATCTGAACTGCTCTCGAAGTAATCTTCCTTCTTTTCCGCCATCTCTGCTTCAACATCTCTGAGCATAGATCTCAATTAAGGATTCCAGCCCGAACTCTTAGATTAATAATACTATTCGATCGAACTAATTATATGATCTAATGAACTAGGTATTAATATAGGTGATGAATATTATTTAATCAATCGAGTGTGATATAGCCCTTGTCGTGGTCGTGCAGATGATCTTGCCCTAATATATCAAAACCACATTCCTCAGCTACTGAGCTTGTCTAGGTTCGACGTTCGTTATGACGACCACAGATATCAGATTAAAGACGCGCTCTTACGTATGTGGCTACTATTAGACCTTAATTAGACTCTATCTATGCGTATCGTAGGTAGCTAGATTTCTGCGAGGTTGCCGGCACCTAGTTGTGATGTGATGTTATCGCATCCAAGGGACGCATCGAGCTTCAGTCCCCGTCATTACTATATAAACCACGTAATCCTCCCTCCATGGATGACGGTTTCCGCCTTGTATAACATCACATTTAATTTAAACACTGAGTCGTCCATGTCAGTATCGCAAATCCTCTGGGCAACTTCTCGCCCGATCGGGGTCGTCCTGGGTAATTACATAGGAGAAGAAGCGCTGAATTCGACTTCTTTACCTTGCACTTCAAAACTTTCGAACCACGGAAATGCGTTATAGTCTAAGAATACTGGTTGTCGCAGCATTTGTGTCAACCGCTCTTGCAAATTTCGCCATATATATCGGGAAGACTAACGACATCACTGACGTTGGCGTAACCTTCAGTTCCACAGAATTGCAGATTCACAAGCACGCGCCGCTTAGCTGCTCTGACATGGGCCACGTGATTCCCATCTCTGCGAGCACTATAAACGATGCGAGCAAGGGTCGCTGGGCCTGTGATGGGTGTAACGCAAAAGCGCCTAGGGATTGGATCATCAGCCGGTTCGAGATGTACAACCGGAAAAACGCCATTGGTCGTTCCACTGATCACCCTTTTCCACTATTCAATAGGGCTACTGGAGCCGTTAGTGAGTCTAATTAAACCAATGTTTACTCTAGAGCCTCAAGTCGCTAACCGCGTACAGCTTTGTATGGAACTGGAAATGGGAATTATGACATGAGGGACATCAACAATACCTTTCTTGGGACTTGTAACCGTCCTCGTCGCCCCCAGGAGATGGACTGCTGGCAGCTTATCTCGGCAACCTTTCTCACACATGTATTTACTTGTAAGTGTGAAACTATATTGAATACCTGTCTCCTCGGCTTGCTTACTAATATAATATCGTCCAGGCACCACTGACCTCGTCCCAAATGAGAGACTACGGATATCAATTTAAAAAGATAATAATATGAAAGGGGCGCTGGCCTGAGCGATGGGTTGATAGCAGAGTTGGGATAACAGTGGTGTGTTTCGTCTACGTGGCTTCAGTTTGACATTGGCTCTGATTATCATTAGGGCTTCACCATGATCATCAAAGCGCACGTGGTAGATTATCCGATCTCCAGAACCTTTCCCTAGGTACCTAGCATTAAGTACCTAGGTAACTTCTTGTTAACTTTTGGGTTGTTTTTAGATTTGAATGCCACTGCCCGATATAAGTGGTGGTAAGAAGATCAGTGGGACAATGAGAGATTGGAGACCTACCTACCCACATTCCTACTCAGGTAATTAGCTAGTTATGAAGGGTTATAACTGATTCCCAAGGCAAATCAAGGGCTGAGAAGGAATTTTAAGATGTCTCGGTTATGATTTGGACAGTTACCTACCTAGGTAGACGATGTCAATATCAGCATTCTAGCTAATAGGCATGTGGCAGAAGCAATTGTCAATGATGAATCAATGAAGATGTCATACGTCCAAACAGAAACTTATAGAGTTAGCAGCGGTAAGTTTTAGGTGTTAGCATGAAAGCATTCCAGTGTTGCCTTGCCCTCTAACTCGCGACGAATAGCTAGCAATAGATATAACGTGCAGAGACGCTTTCTGACTCGTGAATCCCTATGATGTTTACAGCCACGTTTCTTGTAGTACCTGTACCTACCTACACTCTGTCAAGTTTGCAGAGGTACGAATGATGTCTCAGCCCCCACCTACGCTCCACGCGTTGATTTGTGCGTATTATGTAAGTATCTGTCCTGACTTGAGACTGACTATGAGGTACGTGAGCAATTGGGTGAACGCGGGAAACCGAGACAAGAACATGCATTTTCATATATGCTAAACTCACCGGCTTCGCTTATTTTGGCAATTCTTGATTGCATTGCATTACCCAGGAGGGGCGAAGTCGCTTGAGGTGTAGCCATGCTGCTGATCGAGGTAACTATCTGTGTAATAGATGGCTAGGCACATAACTTGTTATTGGCTCGCGCCTTGCATGTCAGGGTGTTGTGGCTGGCGCCTCTTAGGCTTGACCAGATCGATTTTTCAGATCGATTTTGCATTTCTTTAGTGCCGTACACCTCGAGAACCGTGGCTATGGTGCCTTATATAGGCACTTACCTAGTTAGTATAGAAGGATCTGTACCATCTCTGGTGACACTAGCAGATAATATAACTTCGCATTTCGTTTCTATTCCTTCGTCTAGAGGTAGGCCTTCTCAGCGACATGTTCCATCATCTAACCTAAGTTATGGTCAGCATATCATATCTCTTGCTCGGTGCGTTGTCCTTCGCAAGCAAGTCTATGGGTAATCTTAGGCCGGTCTCCATAACTTCTCGAATCATCCCCGAATCGAGCGATAATCAGCCAAGCCTACGGCTGGTGCAGATGCCTTACAGAAGGGTGAAAGCAAATGTAGTAATTAAGGATTTTCCCGGTGAGAGTGAAGGTGAATATTTCCCAAATAAATATCTTCTCTAGTTGTGGTTTCATGATGACTAAATGGAACCCAGATCCCCGCGGCACGAGCTACTATGGGGATGTGGGCGCATCTGACCACGCCACCAATGAGGATGGGTGTACAGCGGTCGAAATAAGAGATGCAACAACGCTTTGGACGACGCCCCGGCCGCTTATTCCCACGACAAAGCCTCTAAATTTAGACAAAAGAGGATTAAGCACAGAAAGCATTATCGGAATTGCGATCGGCGTACCGAGTGTAATTCTTATGATTACCTCAATTGTCATCGCATACTTTGGGTGGAGGAGACGACGAAGCTTTTTCGGAAGGTTATGCGGTAGGCGCTGACGATCGCTCCCCACCTCATCATCGGTCGAGGTCCGGCCTTTAGATATCTACGCGGCGAGGCCAGGGGCTTTTCCAGATCTGGTTGTGGTCATCCAATGAAGATTACATAGAGTGAGCATCGGAAAGGGTAGATGTTCATGGATCTGAAAATAGAGTATTATGTTAGATGCGTACCTGCATTCAAAATGGGTAAATTAAGGGAATGCTACCTGTAGCAGCTCTGGGGCCTTCCTAATTGGGCGACGAGATTCCTAGGGGAGACTGGGGATGAGGTGTGCCACTTATTAACCGTCAGTGAAACTCGGAGCAAACCTCGGCCAATCATCCCGTCCCTCCGTCACACGACTATATATCACCAGAATAGGTAGCTCATAACATACCCAGCAGCCCTGGCAGCCCTAGCTATCTTGTATGCGTGCTGAACATAGATAAAGCAGGTCGCATTTTCTCTACCTGGAATACGACCCTATTGGCGATGGTGCTGGTGCAGCGGGTCAACTGTCAACGTTGCAGGTCATCCGCTATAATCTTAGTTCGTCATCAATAATATTATCGCTGTTATCTGATTTCTCACTAACATAAGCTGTTTCGCTCCTGAATCAATATATTGTAACGTAGTGGTATAGAGTATGAGACCTCCTCTTGCTACCGACCAACTGATCGGCAGTGAACTTGCCAAGCCCGGGATCATCGGCCGATGCACGACAGCGCTATTCCGGATCCCCTGAGGTCAGATGTGGAAGAGACGAAGCTCCTTGCCCGTCATCACGCCGACTTCCCCTTTAGCATGTGTACCAGACCTTGACGCGGCTCCTTCCCAAGCCCGGAATCGCCTTCTACTACGGTCTATGCCACGTTCAGAAATTCGATCACAGGCTTACCTTATGTATCTTCTCCAAGTACTGTGACTGGTATTCCGCGTGCATCATGTAACGTCTCCTGACATATTCGACCTGTTGGCTGGGAACATTCCAGCGTATCTGCCTAGGTATGTAAGCCTCCAAGAGCTGTATCTGTCAGCCTTCAGCTATTGAGAAGATAAATAAGTCAAGATGCTCCCCAGTTCCTCGCTCATCTCTTTTCATTTCGGTAGGCACAAGCATCGCTTCAGATCACATTCCCTTAACACACTCCCTAGAATCATAGAATCTTAGTATCTTTGACAGATCATCCGCTTCTTGTATATAGTTCGTTTTCTGTACATTTCACCTGAATTCACCAACATGCATCTTTCTACCGTATATAGCAGCCTCGGCCTTATGGCCGGATTAGCAACAGCTCTTCCCCATGCTCACAAGGCCCGTCAGTCCACAGGCGCACAGACAGTCGTCTACTGGGGCCAGAACGGTGGCGGTACCATCGAGAACAACGACCTCTCGACTTACTGTTCCTCCACATCCGGCATCGACATTATCGTCCTAGCCTTCTTGTACCAGTGGGGTAACGGAGCCGACATCCCCTCTGGTACCATCGGCCAGTCCTGCTTCATTAGCACTGCTGGCGAAGGCCAGAACTGTGATGCCTTGGCCTCGGCCATCACGACTTGCCAGTCTGCCGGCATCAAGGTCCTCCTATCACTGGGTGGGGCCACCGCCTCTTACTCTTTGTCCTCGGACTCGGAGGCCGAGTCGATTGGAAACTACCTCTGGCAAGCCTACGGAAACTCGGGCAACTCTAGCGGTGTCCAACGTCCCTTCGGCGATGTTGTTGTCGATGGCTTCGACTTTGACATCGAAGTGAACCGAGGAAGCGAATATTACCCTGCCATGATCTCCGCATTGCGCACCAACTTCGAAACTGATTCTTCTCGCACTTATCTTATTTCAAGTGCCCCGCAATGCCCCATCCCAGAGCCTAATCGAAAGTATTCCCTTCTCTTAATGCTGTGGCTCTTCTGTGTACTTATAAAGGGTTTTTTTTTAAATTTTTTTTTTTTTTTTTTTTTTTTTTTTTTTTTTTTTAAGTATAACTGTTCCTATATGACTCAAACTAACATTATTAAAGTGGGAGTCGTCATCGGCAATGCTACGTTCGATTACATCTGGCCCCAATTCTATAATAACAACAACTACACTTACCCCTGCGCTCTCCCCATTAACGGCAACGCCCCTTTCAACTATGACGGATGGCTTAACTTCACCGCCAGTGGCCCCTCAAAGGACGCCAAGATCTTCATCGGTGTGCCGGCCTCTCCCTTGGCCGCCAACGGCAGCCCGACTGGAGAGACATACTACGCAACTCCCGACCAACTCTTGACTATCGTCAACAGCGTCAAGGACGACTCGAGGTTCGGTGGTGTGATGATGTGGAGTGCCGGATTCTCGGACTCAAACGTTAACAACGGCTGCACCTACGCGCAAGAAGTGAACAGCATCCTGACAAAGGGAGCCGTTTGCTAGATGCATACACCACACTCACAGACTACCACGCCGCACTAACACATACATACCGCATTATACCCATGTACATAAACATAGTATGTGCTTGTAAATAGCAAATACAGCTTACATAACATCTCTCATATAAAATGTGTTTCTACCGGTACTATCGTTCGATATATATTATGACTAGATAATTCTCATTAGAAAACACGCCTGAGATCTAATAGTTAGATTTCGTCTGGTAGAGATGTTCTTCTATGGGTGAAATATTCCCCCCTTTATATTGGCCCAGGGGTAATATTGCGAGTTGTTACACAAGGAAGTAACGGTCCCAGAGCGAAATCATTAGCGGAAGGAAGGAACCTACCGGAGAAGAGTGGGTACCGGGGTCCGGACTCCCGGTTGCTCTTCTGTAAGTCGATCGAAGTGAAACGCCGTCTGGTATCGACTCGGTGAGTGCAAGCAATTTAGTTTGCATTTGTATGAAGTCTTGCAAGCTCGAGCGCTTCCTATTTATACTTGACATATTTACTCCGACTCGTTCGACAGCCAGTGAAACATTGCGACCGTAGAAGAATAGCGCTGCTGACCATGGATGTACGTGACATGTGACAATTCGGGGCGGCGGAGACCTAAAACGCAGTGAGAACTTTCTAGGCTATAGCATGCTAGTGACATATTGTCGGAGCGGAAGGATATGAGAAGGGGATGCTTTGCCTCACCTAGCGCCTAGCTTAATCTTGTACCTGCCGAGATAGGTAGGGTTGAACAGAGACAATAGTAGTCTGAACGGATCGCTGCAAGACTTCCAGTTATGGCATCATGGTTGGGAGGAGGTAGAGTGTCCTCTAGTCATTCTAGCTACTCTATTCGGTACTTGCCCAATTCTTGAAGAGTCTCACCGAAGACATGGTATACGAGCTAAAACAACGAAATCGGCTCATAATCATAGTCAGCGGGGTTGTCGAGATTAGGTAGCTTATCGAGAGATGAGCTCAGGCCTAACTTCAAAAGTTTTAGAAGGGGTTTCTGGGAAGTATCGCATATACATACCAGAATTAGACAGCGAGGGGATAGTATCCGGCAATGGTCAATATCGTTCAACTATTGCTTCTGGCTACATACCTACCTAGTCGCTTCTGATATTATTGCATCTATGCACTATGAGCTATGCCAAGTTCTTTGGGATTGAGATGATTCCGATGCATCGAACAAAATGTATATATTGTGTGAAGGGTACCTATAAGTTATTCGCGAAGGTAAGCAGATTCCGTGGCGAAAACCTCAAGGCATTGGCTTGGGAAGCAAATTCCCCGCGCTGTGGCGGAGGGGTTAAGCAAGCGATCGGAGATGAGCCTTGAAAGTAACATAAAATGATGGGTTCAAGACTGAATTCCAATATGGTATGTTGTTCGATAATAGTCCTATTTGTTAGTAAGGGTAGTTTGTAATATTAGTAGTAAATCCGCTAAACACCATGATCATAAATCTGCCTAGGTAAACGTTCTTCACGATTGCTCTAAGTGGTTCTATTTGGTAAAGATAACCTTAAAAAGGAAGTCTTGGTGTAAACCCACTTCACGCTGCTACGTGATAGGTGGGTTAGCTGGCTGTCATATCTAAGTCCCTATCAGATAAACCCATGTGGGGTAACCTCTTGTGTGCGACAGTAGCACTTACTATGTAATCCGATCCTGTCTATCCCTTTCCCCTCGTTTAGATTTCGTAATCGTCTAGGTGGTTGAAAGAGTCTAATTCATCTAGACATTACCTAGTTCATGTTTAAGTCGTTGAACCTAATATAAAGCGCGTTTGCCCATTGTGTATTCCGGTAATCAATTGGTAAACGTTAACTGACTTGCAAATCCTTAAAATAGCCATGGCGTCTGCCCCCTTTATTGAACTCACTGCGCCAAATGGCGTCAAGTATTCTCAACCGACCGGACTCTTCATTAACAATGAATTTGTCCTATCTGCTAATGGCGAGAGCCTAGACTCTATCGATCCTGCGTGAGTTTACCAAGTTCTTCAAAATGGCAGGGAGTAAATCCTAACAGTCAAATTACTCAGCACCGAAGAGAAGATCGCCGCAGTACAGGCCGCTAGCGAGGTAGATGTGGACAAGGCCGTTAAGGCTGCGCATAAGGCTCTCAAGGATCCTTCTTGGAAACTGCTGCCTGCGACGGATCGCGGAGCGCTTCTATATAAACTAGCAGATCTTATAGAAGAAAACCGTGAGGTATTCGCGACCATCGACGCATGGGATAATGGTAAGTCTTATTGCCACCTTACCGCTCGGGAATTTCTTAGGCACCATTTTCATACGGTGAATGGATAGTTTGAGGAAATAAGAAGTAACAGGTTATTCCTAGGTAAAACATATGCCGAAGCCCTGGAAACTGATCTGACGGAGGCCATAACCGTCATCCGCTATTACGCGGGCTGGGCCGACAAGACTTACGGTCAAACCATCAACACCACCCACCAGAAGTTCGCTTACACGATTCGCCAGCCCATAGGCGTCGTCGGACAGATTATCCCATGGAACTACCCCCTTTCGATGGCCACCTGGAAGCTGGGGCCAGCTATTGCATGCGGAAACACGGTCGTCCTCAAGGCGGCAGAGCAGACGCCCTTAAGTATCCTATTTCTCGGAACCTTGATCAAGAAAGCAGGATTCCCTCCCGGGGTGATTAACTTCATCAATGGTTTGGGAGCTGTGGCGGGATCAGCCCTGGTCAGCCACGCTCTCGTAGACAAGGTCGCCTTTACCGGAAGTACCGCGACGGCTAAGGCCATCATGGGCACGGCCGCCAAGACGCTCAAGAACATCAGTCTCGAGACCGGCGGCAAGTCTCCGTTAATCGTCTTCGAGGACGCCGACATCGACCAAGCTGTTAAGTGGTCGCATCTGGGTATCATGTCAAACCAAGGCCAAATCTGCACCGCGACCTCGAGGATTCTTGTCCACGAGAAAATCTATGACGATTTCTTAGCCCAGTTCTTGGAGAGGACCAAGACTACGAGTAAGGTCGGGCATCAGTGGGATAAGGACACCTATCAAGGCCCCCAGGTGTCCAAGGCGCAGTACGAGAGAGTTTTGGAGTACGTAAAGATAGGGAAAGACGAGGGCGCCACTTTGGCGTCGGGTGGCGAACCTGTCAAGGTCGCCGACAAGGACAAGGGATTCTACGTGAGCCCCACCATCTTCACAGACGTCCTGCCGACGATGCGGGTATGGCAAGAGGAGATCTTCGGCCCCGTCGTGGTCATCGCGAAGTTCACGGAGGAGCAGCAGGCCGTGGATCTCGCCAACAGCACGACGTATGGACTCGGCGCCGCCTTGTTTACCGAGAAGGTCGAAAGAGCGCACCGGGTGGCGGCGGAGATCGAGGCGGGTATGGTGTGGGTGAACAGCTCTCAGGACTGCGACCCGCGCGTGCCTTTCGGCGGCGTGAAGCAGAGCGGAATTGGCAGAGAGCTTGGAGAAGCCGGTTTGGAGGCGTACTCTCAGATTAAAGCCGTGCACGTCAATCTTGGAAATAGGCTATGAGAAGTGACAGTGAGCTGGTGGGGTCGGACGGTGGTCGTGCTCTAGTGTAGCGGATGTGATGTCTCTATCTTATCGGTCTCTTGAACAAAATGGAACTCGATGATAGGTTGAGACCATCTTAGCTATCTTGTGATATTGCACACCTATTTATGGTTGTGTAAGCGGGGTATCGTATATTCCGTGAGAGTGTGGATAATGCACGGTTCGTATGGTAGGGGATAGCGTGGTCCAGGGATGATACGCTGATATATTCAGACCGTCGTCCATCCTCCATGTTTCGATTTCTCGCTCTTTTTTATCAGTTCCGAATATTTCTTTGAGTGAGAAACCCGGGTCCTCCGTCTTGGCAGCTATAGTTCCGTCCGGAGATGGAGTTTTCCTGGCCGGCTTAGAAAATACGTACGATCGGGTCGCGACATCGTCCAGCATGTCGATGCCATTCTAGCGCACATTGTCCACCTCTAGAACACACCATTGCCACGCAAGATTTCCGCAATAGGCAGGTGTCGAACACAAACCCTGGTAATTTTGCCGTCGGGTGTCCGCCATTCGAGTTGGACATTGCACCATCAGTTAAACAATAAATAGCATCGCAAAAGGACAAACAGAGCAGGCAAGGGGTTATGAAAGGGGAACTACACCTCATCTTATTCTCGCTCTCTTCTACCTAGTCTCACCATGCATACCTGGATTTCTAGCTAGATAGGAGGTAGGTATATCTCAACGTAGTCTCAACGTCGTCGTAATGAGCATATTGTCTGGTCGTCTCATCGACATACAATTACCTATTCCCTGAAAATGGCGGACCCCATCGAAAACGGCGTTTCGCCAAAGCCTAAGAAAGCCATAGTGACAGAGGCGCACGTCGCACCCCTCAACGATGAGACAAGTGTAGCGCACAAGGTGGGCTCCGAAGATCCTCAGCGCGATGAAGATACTGTATATGTGAAAGGTCATCCAGTAATCCGGAATGGTAACAACTGCGCATTTTCTTTTTCTCTCTTCCCGATATCCATAACTAACAAATCCAAATAGGAGCCGATGTATCCAAATACTTGGTCTCGTGTCGCGACGACGGCGACCCCGCCTTCACTTTTCGTTCCATAGTTCTAGGCTCTATTTTCACTGCGCTTTCCAGCGTTATTACCATATTATACACCTTTAAACCGTTCCAAGTCCAAGTTTCGGCCGTTTTCATACAGCGTAAGTCTGCGTAAGAAAATTGCTGGACTTTTCTAACTCATCCCATTTAGTCTTGGTTTTCGTTTTTGGAGAGGCATGGGCATTATTGACTCCCAACCCGAATCGAGTTAAAGGAAAGTGGCTGCAAAACACGTTCCGTTTTCTCAACTTTGGGCAGCCGTTTGGGATTAAAGAGCATGTTGTGGCATCGTTAATCGCCTCGTCTGGTAATAATGGATTGTCGGGAGTCGAGGTGAGCTTTTGATTTAACTACATGACATGGTCCTAGCTTGAATATTTGGCGAAATTATTACTAACTGCTCTTTTGAAGGTGTATGCGATAGAGCGACTATTCTACGACCGAAGTGTCTCTGCTTCTACTGCGGTACTCGCTACCTTCTCAATTTCACTCTGCGGGTTTGTAGTGGCGGGACTACTAAGGCCACTGATCGTCTATCCCGCCGAAATGGTCTACTGGTTATCACTCCCGCAAGTCGTCCTCTTCCAGAATCTCCACTTTGACCGGATCGCCAATCGAGGCCGCCTCAAGAAGTTCGGTTGGGCTCTTGCCTTTGCCGCTGTCTGGGAAATATTCCCAGCCTACATCATACCATGGTTTAGTGGTATCTCGATTGTCTGTCTAGCGACGATCAACGCCCCTAAAAGTACCCGAACTGTCATCTCCACGATCTTCGGCGGTGCTTCGTCTAATGAAGGGCTCGGTATCTTCAACTTTAGCCTCGACTGGCAGTATATCCAGAGCCAATATTTGTCCTTGCCGCTTAAGCAACAACTAAATTCTTGGATTGGCTTAGTGATCTTATATGCCGCGTTGACTGGGCTTTACTACTCAAATACCTGGAATGCGAAAACTTTCCCATTCATGTCTACGTCCCTCTTCTCAGCTAATAGCACCGTTTTCCAGCCGACAGCTATTCTAAATGATCAAGGGGTCATCGACTACGCCAAGCTCAACGACGTTGGCTTACCATACCTGACCTCAGCGACAGTATGGGGTTATCTGACGCAGTCGATTGCCATTGGAGCGTTGATAAGTCATGTTATAATATTCTTCGGCAAGGATATGGTTGCTGCTTGGAAACAGGCGCGAAACAGGACGCAGCCCGATGTCCATTACCAAGCCATGTTGAAATACAAGGAAGTACCGCACTGGTGGTACATTGCCCTTTTCGTCCTCTGTTTCTTCGCAGGGTTAGCTGTAAATATCATCGGGGAAACCACGCTTCCTGCCTGGGGTTATATCATTTCCCTTCTTTTAGGGGCTTTCATCGCCCCCTTCTCCTGTATTCTCTACGGCTTGTATGGGAGCGGCGTCGCGACGAATCAGATAAGCAAGATGGTCGCAGGAGTTGTTCATCCCGGTCGTCCGCTGGCCAATCTATACTTCGCTAGCTGGTCACATCAGGTTATCCTCCTTGCCGTGAACCTCGCGAACTGGTTAAAAGTGGGAGTCTATTGCAAGATCCCTCCCCGGACTATGTTCACCACGCAAATTTACGGCACTCTCCTCGGCGCAGGCCTGAACTACGCAGTCATGACAAGCATCGTGAACAGCCAACGAGAAATACTACTCGACCCATCCGGAAATAATATTTGGAGTGGGTCGGTTGTGCAGAGCATGAACTCTCAGGCAGTGACCTGGGCTCTGGCAAAAGACATGTATGGGTTGTCGGGACGCTATGTCATCGTTCCTCTCGGGCTCCTCATCGGATTTTTCCTTCCAGTCCTGCATTGGACCCTGATCAAAATAGTTCCGCGCGTCAAAGATTATCCCATTAATACGGCGTTGATATCTGCGTATGCTGGTATAAATTACTATGGAAATACCTCGTGGATTTGGTCCTCGATTGCGGTGGGCATCTTTTCGCAACTTTGGCTAAGGCGTCGGCTGCCAAATATCTACAACAAGTACAACTACCTCATCGGAGCAGCGTTGGACGGAGGGTCACAATTGGTGATTTTCGTCCTTTCTTTTGCGGTTTTTGGCGCTAGTGGAACAGCATACCCATTCCCCTCGTGGTGGGGCAATCCATCTTCAGGAAACCCGGATCATTGCCTATAGATTATTCTGAAGATATTCGCAGATTGACTGAGCTTAGTCATCGACTAAATTAAAAGGGAGGTGAGGGCCAAGACATAAAAGGGGCATATGGTGAGGCAAAATAACTTGAAAACTTCCACCTAATTAGGTAGAGTATTAAATTTAACTATATTGTAAATATACTCGACCCCTGGATCCATGACATTTTATAACATCATAGGCGTGGCGGGTCTGTATCGTACCTCTGCGAGAAGATGACCAACGCATTGCTCTGAATGCTTGGCTATTTCATCGCGAGGCTTAACACGTCGATACCTTAATCGACTAACTGCGTTTTCGCGACTTAGCTTCGGCCTGAGCTGAGATAACGTCTTGGGCGCGATGTACACCCTCCTCTACCCCGCGTGATAACGGCCCGACCGGTCAAGAAGTCCCTTCATAGTAAGGTGAACTGGTCCATGGTAGAGTTATCTCATTCCCCAGATGACCCGAACAACCGGAGCTTAAGAGTGGCCGTGCTTTTCTCCCCGTGAGAGCAAGATTCACCAACTCGAACTCGCCCCAGGTATGTAGATCCAGAAAGCTTCTAGAAGCTTAGAAGAACCAACCGGATAAAGTATCTCAGCACACAACAACCGTGTGATACCTACACCCCAACTTCCCCAGCTCACCCCGCCCTCACACACGCCTCCGGCATAAAAGGCTCCAAAAACGGCGTCGCCACCCTCCACCCGTACACGCCGTGCCAGCTCCTGGGGCCGCGAAACGGGTCGAGGTCGACGCTCACATCAGCAACGACAGGCGTCGCGGCGCTCGAAAGCGGGGTATCGAACATCCTGACGAAGTAATCGCACGCCTGCGCGTTGGCGAACACAGGCTGGTTCGTGACGGCGCGGACGAAGTCGAGCGGGTACGGCACGCGGTTAGGCGAGGGCTTGGCCACGATGGACATGAACTTGGCGGCGGAGTTGGAGCCGGGGTTGGGGTTGGGCGCGGCCTGGCTGTGCGCGTAGGTCGCGCCGTTGGGCAGCGCGGCGTACGCGTCGCAGGGCGGGTCGAAGGTCGACGGGTGCACGGTCACGCCGTACCCCTCCGCGCCTTGGATGGCGAGCGCGTTGCTGGAGGAGATGAGGAAGGTGCTGGCCCATCGGAAGGACGAGCGGCCGTCGCCGAATATGTCGACGAAGGGGAATTCGAGGGATGCGCGCTGTTTTGGTTAGAGGGATGTCTTCTACTTGCTAGGAAGAATGAGAAGGGTCGGCTTACTGAGAAGTCGGCTATCGAGGCGTTGTATATAGGGAGTTGTATGTCGTGGTCGTGCACGATCTGCGCCATCATGGGGTACATGCCCTTAGGAAACGAAGGTAGCAGTTCTCGGTACGCTGCCTCGGCGATGCCGTATTCTTTGGGGATGAGCCGGCGGGCGGTTTTCAAAGAGATAGGTACTATTAATGTGGTCCCGTTGAGGTTCCCGCTCACGAATTCCGGGTATTGTTGAGCATGTTGATTTGGGGCGTCTTGCGTCATGCAGGTATCGTGTGGGGATGTAATTCTTTGCTGCGAAGATGACGTCCCGTGAATAGCAGCTAAGATGAAGAAATAGAATAGTAGGGAGCGCGATATCCCTGCTAATGAGAGCATCGGTGAAAAGGTATGGCTTCGTAGTGTTGCCGAGAATATAGCCATGATGGCGTGCCTTCGAGGTGAGGCTGTTTGAGTGCTGAAATTTAATAGGTATGAAAGTGAGTGAACTCAGCTGCTCAACATGAGTTCAGGGCGGCTCTGAACCGATATTAATTATTCTATTAACGGCAAACGTAATTTGGGTCTTCAGCAGGTAGGGCTAGGTTATTATCTCGCGGTCTTCCCTATAGAATAATATTGTTGTTAAAACCTGCGAACCTGGATATCGCGTGAGATTGACCACGTAGGCTGGAGTCTGTCGGGAGACGCGATCTGAAACGGATCGACGATCCCCGGAATAGGCGAGTGGGGCTTCAGATACTGGTTCTCAAGAACGGAGAGAGCCAAGACTCTGGAATAAACAGTTCCCGTTGGCTAACAGTGTGTTTGGAAGCGGAAACATATCGTATATCTGATTTTAGAAGGGACATATGGTTCGGTATATATATGATCGTCTCATGCCATCGTTCGTCGTCCTTCATATAAGCTTCTTGGCAACGATGCCCATCCCCTCTCAGTAAGGCTAGCCTAGAGCAAACGCTGGCGAAAGCAGTTGGCTATCAATTACTGCCAACATATCTATCGAGGTGGGGGAAACCGACATGGCATCAATAATCCGCTATCAAAAATGGCGAACGCCTCTTCCGAAGCCGCACTTTACTCAAACTACATCTCGGTTCTTGGTAAGACTGGAAGTGAAATGACCTTCAAACCAACATCCAATCAAACCATGATTTGTTGAAACGGAACGCTCCCAATCCGGGGCGGCACTCGCATAAGCGCGTTTGCAACTACGTAGCTGAGGTGAGAAGGGTGAAAAACGGGTGAAGTTGAAGAACCGGGAAAGAAGAAACATGCAGCAGATCCAAGTCGTGGGAAAGGTGTTTCCGGGGGGTCGGGACTGTGGATCCGGATGTGTGACTTCCGTCTGCAAGGTTCGTCGGTACCATAGCTATCCGTGAACCCTACAAATATCAAACGCTTTTTGATAGGTCGTTTCCGTATTTCGGCCCTTGCTAGCAGTTCCGAGCCGATCTGATCTTTCGAAACAACGAACAAACTATAGTACTAACTGTATTTGCCACCCACCGATTTTGACGTTGCATTATGGCGGTACACGTGGGATTGTGTAAATCGGCGATTGAAGCCCTTACGTAGGAGGTCCGAAGAAGCCAAGCCAACCAAGATAAAAGGGGAGAGGCATTTTTATTAATCGCCGTTCAGCTTTGAACAGATGAACAAATCGCAACAGTCATTCCGAAGGTATCGCCGATAGAAATGTGGGATTCCAATTAGGTGCAGCTGAAGCGCCGCGCTTACGCAGGGAACTCGGTCAACTCTCCTCCTGCTACACTCGCCTGACCCTCCCACTGTAGCTTGCTCGGAACAAGTGGTTGTAGCACCTTCAGCCAGACGGTATCGTACAGACCCGGGCCACCGTCAGCAGCCTTGCTCCCAGGCTCGAAACTGCCGTAGTTCATAGAATCTGTGCAGCACGGACTGGCAGAACCCCAGAATGGGCCAGCTGCCCACGCCGTCCATCCAATATACACGTCATTATCGTCCATATATTTGATGAAGTCTGTCAACATGTCATCGCATCCTGTGTTGTTGTGTCCGCCGAACTCGGTGATGAAAGCTTTAAGATTGTTCTCCTGGAAATTTTGTTAATTGTTTCCGTCGTTTAGATAATGCGAAGGATTCACCTACCTTTAGCCACGCCGTCACATCCGCCAAGTTTGTCGCCGGGTCGCTCACGCACTCGCTATGACTACCACTATAATCCACGTCGAGGTATTCGTGAATGTCGATTGCTGTGTTGTTTAGAGGGTCCTTGAAGTCCTGGATAATCGCGCTATTCGGATCCGGGCCCTGAGTCCACGCGTGACCTCCAGTCCAGCTATTTCCAGGGAGAAGGATCAAATTGCTAGCATTCGCGGCACGGATGGCATCAACTGCAGCCTGGTTGTTTTTCAGCACGAGACTAGTTTCCATATCGTGCGGTTCATTCATCAGTCCGAAGATGACTTTCTCGTTATCCGCGAACCGCTTAGCGAGCTCGCCCCAGAACTCCCCGAATTGCTCGGTCGTGGCGGCGGTAGAGTCCGATATGTTACCGATCACGCTACCAGAGTAGGGTTGGGACGACGGATCATTGTATCGCATGTAGTTGTGAGGATCCAAGATGGCATAGGCACCCTTGGTGACCGTCACATAGTCGACCGCCTCTTTGAAGTGATCGAAATGAGTCTCGTTAAACGTCTTCCCCAGACCAGTCTCAACAGGCGCCATTCGCTCAAGCAAGAAGGCTATGCGAAAGAGGTTCAGGTGGTTCTGGTCCACGTGGACGTCGATCCCGGTCTTATCGATGAATTGGTAGTCGACGCCAAAGGTCCCAGGTAAGCCAGTGCCCTTCTTGGCATCAGCACTCCATACACCAAACTCGCCACCCGACTCGGCGACACCAGCATAGTAGACGGTGGCCGAAGCCGTCGTCGCCAAACTAATTATGAAAGTCGAATACTTCATGTTGGGCAAATCTGCGGGAATGCTTGATAGGTAGAGGTTAGAAGGCAACCATATTTGCCGTGCGCATGAGGTGCTTCTTATAGGTTAGGATTAGCTAGCATTAGTTCGATTAGATAGGTCTACGGGTTTCGTTGAAATTAATCAATCTGCATCTTCAGTGGAAATTGAAGACGCTTCGCACATCTCCATTCCTAATGAAACTAGAGTGTGCATTGTAAGCTATTCGCCCACGACTGCGTGATCTTGTCCTATTCAAGCGCGGGCCTTCGGATCGCACTTTGAGTTGGCCGTCAAAATTTACCGTTACGGTATACAATACAGCAAATTCGGCTGGTAAGCCCAGATACAGGTGAGAAAGAGTATTGTATGATCTATGGTGGGTATCATTTGTGATGATATGTGAGATCAGATGCGGAAGCAGCTGCTCCGCCGATAGCTCGGAACCTTGGCTCGGTAGATTGATGCCCGTCTACCACCATGCTTTATTAAGAAAAGGGAATGGAAGGCGCCAATTCGCCGGGAAACGCAGAGCCACGGAGCGTCGAGTCTTCAGTTGGGCCGCCAAATGTAGCCGGGATTTTCAAGCTTCAGTGCCGGCTAGATCGTTATAACGCGCCACCGACAAGACTGACAATCCACATTGCAATTCGGACCTGTAATCCGACTCGTCTTTCCGTTTTTGCAAAGTCGTCTAAGGTGACAGGACTTGCATACTCCTGCAGCCACTTTTGCTCGTCCCCCAATCTCTTCTTCAAATCAGGGTCCCGGGTTACGATCAAGGCGCCCGCTTCTAGATCGTGGGAGTAGCTGCGTTTGGTATAATTTGAACTTCCAATTATACTCATCGACGGGTCATGTTCGTGAGGAAGGGTTATCCACAATCCTTTGGCGTGATATGTCCATCCACCCGGCTCATTAACAGTTCCCCTTCTCCATTCTTTGAGGATGACCGTGGAGTCTTGCTTTCGCTCTTTAATTGCGCGAAGAAATCGTCGGGCAAGTAGAGTATACGCATCTGGCAGAAGTCCCGACACACCTTTCGATTTGTAAAACCCATTCGCATAAGGCGATGCTGTTATTACCACGTTGTTTTGTGAGGCTGTAGAGAGTAGTAGGTTTGTGAGCGACGGGGCTGGGTTAAAATACCCAGCTGTAAAAGTCCAGGATGAGCCGGTGTACTCCGAAGAACCAAGTGTTTTCAAAACATGCGTGATCGCGGGTAGCTCAGTCGATGTGTCTGGCTTCATAAGTTGAGAAAGCTGACCCAGCATATACACTGTCGTGTCGTGAGGGCTTAAACTTGATGGTTTGGTATCCTTCGGCGCTATCAGGCTATTCACAAGCTTTGTAGCCTTTGAAACATACTCACTAGGGCGCTCTAGAGGCGAGGGTGCTGCGTTGGTGGACGGCCAATGAAGTCTAAATCCGGCAGCCTCATCTACCGCAGGTTGCACTAGGAAGCTGAGTGACGTGACGCCTTGGTAAAGCCCCCAGAAATAGTTCGTCACATCGCTGGAGGAGAACAGGTGATATCGATCCTGGCGATTTGTGAAGTAGTCGTTGGAAAGATTTGCGCTAGATGATGTTAGTCAATGCTCTCTACTGGATAACGAGCTCAAGTACCCTGAAAGGATTATCTCATCATCAACTCCGTAGAGTTTCATATGCTGTAAGCCCCATCCTTCGTTGATGCGCTTGGGTATATGCTTCTTCCGTAAACCAGTTAAATTTGGAGTATGGTACATCCGAATTTCAACGCGTTCTGGCCCAAATTCCGTGATAAGAGGGGCAAGTAGAGAAGCGCAAGATGGATCAGGTGCTTCTCGAGTTCCACGGAGCGCATCTGTGAGGATGCTCAACTTCAGCTCGGGATTGGCGCGAAGAGCATCTTGAAGTGTTTCAATCTCACTTCTAGTTAGCATAGGTATTTTATAAGATGGGTTGATTCATTCCCATACTAGTTCTTTCTCAGACTTCCCAATGTAAAGAGTAGATAAGAATATTCGCTTCTTGGCACTACGTATCCTGGCCTAGCAATGTCAACATGCTTCGTTCACCCCAATAGCCAAAATGTCATATCACCGACCTTTAGTGTTTCGTAGAAATCTGTGGGGGTTTTAATGATATGTATTTGAGACCCACTGATATTGAAGGAGGGAGCGATTTTGTCTAGTTCATTTGTGAATGGTGCCAACATTCCACCAGAGCTCATAGAGTTACTAGCTGGAGGTGTATGACTCGGTGGTGTGGAATATCGGCGACAGCATTGCTGGCCATATCGACTTATTGGACGGACCAAAGTAGGTCGTAGCTTTGAACAGCACCTTGACGCACCCCTAATTATCATTGTAATTCTTAAGAATAGACACAGCTGCTCATCGTAAGTAGAGTGTCTAGGTGAGTTAGTTAACCGGCGATTGTGTTGAGTGAAACAACCGTGAGTTTTAAAGATCTTTGGACTAGGAATGTCTTGACAAGGGTCTTATCGATATGCTTCCAGCTCTCTGCAAAATGACGTTACACGGGTTGCATGATTCTTTGAATTACATAATTAGTACTCGGGTACATGGCGGACCGATGAATACCCGAGCTACCGGACTATTCCGCCCAATTGGATTCAATGCGATGACCTCAAATCAACGCTTCCACCTTCACAATCGAAGCAACACCTGAGGCGACAGAAGATCAAGCGTCGCCCAACATGTCGACTCTCACAAGAACTATCGCCAACCTTTGGCGAGTAGGCATCAAGGTAAATAGCAAACTTTGGAGCTTAACATACTACTGCTAACATTGCGACAGGATGCTTGGCACCAAATGCAGGTACGTCGGCACGCTCACACATGAGCTGTTAATCCGAAACTAACGATCGCGTCCCCCGAAACAGTATATCGGTATGGCACAATGGGTATGCTGGCGATGCGGGGAAGTCCTAACAACCTCTAGGTGATACCAAGGCTGGTACTTTGATTGGTATCGATCGATTCGGCAACAAGTATTTCGAGAACAACGAAGAGCTACCCCGTACGTTGGCCCTATTCTCGGATGGAACAGTTGGAAATTGGAGGTTTGCTGATAGGCTGCAGTCCGAACACGATGGGTAGACTACAAGGTCCACGACTTCGATGCGTATGTATGCTGGGAAGATTGCGCTGTGGACTTGTCTACTAATGCCTCAATGCAGGGCCCAGATTGAGCCCGGCTGGCACGCCTGGATCTCCTACGCCGTCAACAAGCCACCGACGGAAGACTCGTTGCTTGCATACAAGCGACGACCTTGGGAGGACACCGATGCTAAGACGATCCCCAACTACACCTTCACACGAGGGGCGTACAAGCCATACAGCACGTACGTAGCTTTGAGTCAGATACAATTAACCCGGTCGCTAACACCTATGCAGGACGAAGGCGAAGGTTACCGCGTGGGAGCCTGTCGCCGCTGAGAGGAAGTAGGAGAGCAAACAGACTGCTATGTACATATTCACAACATGACGCCCAGGGAAACCTAAAGCCGAGGCGTTAACAATCATATTTCATTACTGACATCTATTCAAATTTGAGCTCCCATGGGGTAAATATGTTCAAAGCACGAAGCATTACTTACTGAAGTATCTCTGATTTAGTCGCTGTGTGGGTTGAAGTAAAGTACCTATTGTACAGGATTCTCAATGGGCTTTCTTTTTCTTGTTCTTGTTGTCCCGCAGTTATAGCTACTGGATCGTATCGTTGAAAGCTTGGACAATCTGCGGAGGCATATTGCGGTAGGGTGCTAGCTTGCCACCAACAAGCAACTCTTCAAGACTGACTTTCTTATAGCCTTCAACCTCCCATACTTCATTGCCAACTAATCCCACCAGGGTTCCACTACCCCACATTTTGCGAACCCACCACGCCAACGACAGCGGGATTCCGTTCTTGATGCAGGTCTCGACCTCGTCGTTGACTTTCTCTAGACTGTGCCTGAATATCTGCGGTTCCGCTCCGTATTTTTTCTTCAAAGCAGCAGCTATTTCACTCCCTGTGGCCTTCAGTTCTGAAATACCGATAACCCGACCCGCCAGCTTAGCCGGAGGCGTACTAGCGAAGATCGAGGCGTAGGCTGCGGCAACATAGTCTCTTGTGCTAATTACGGCATCTGTCAGCTGCTAGAATGTGGTAGTAAGAAGAGATATAATACTCACCATATATTCACAAATTGGTTGGCGCTATCACCGGTAAACACCATTCGATTACCTGGATAGTCGATTCCCAATATCCTATGAACATTAGTTAGGTGTTGAGTCCATATTTTGCGACTCATACTATGCTTACCCGATTGAAAAGGCCGACTCGGCAAAACAACCAACTTGGACCATGGTCGTGGAAATGTCCGCCTTCTTAGCTGCTTCTTCAACTTCGTCCTTGGTCTTCTTCATAGGAACACGGAGCCCTTGCTCATCGTCCGCTCGAACGCCAAGGTCCGAAGGGACGAAGAGTTTGACATTGGTGCTCGGGATGGCCTTAACGAAAGCATGCTGTTTCAATATGCCTTCAAGACCGACCAGGGAGCTTTGATGTTCATTAGCATGAGACGGACGATTGGAAGTTACGATTTTCAAAGGTCTTACATGACGATGTCAATGTCCTGTAGAGCAGCAATGAGCTCTTGCTGTTGCTTCTCGATATCCAGTTCGACCATGGAAACGCTCGATGGTACACTGGAAACGTCGGAGCCTGGACGGTGTATCAACTTGATTGGTGCACCTGAGGCTACGAGAGCATTGAAAATGGCCGAGCTAGCCCAGCCTCGGTGGCCGTAGACCGCAATGCGATTGTAAGACATGGTGTTTATGTGTGTATTTTAATTAGTCTACAGACAACAATTACTTCTCTCCTGAAGGGTCGCAAGGCTACGTCTTTATAGCAACGAGGCTGACAAGATCCGGCGCAGTATTACTAAACTATTTGTTTATTCCGTAGCGCATTGTAGCCTTATTCCGAAGAGCGAACGCCGATCGACTACGGCTAGATGCAAGACAAAATCGTTTTCTCGGGATTAACGACAATCAGTAAAGCCGAGGCCATTCGCTGAATATATTCATATTGGTTACGTGACTCACGCCGTAAACCATCGGCCGGCGTGGGGCTAATGAATCCTTCACAATTAACCTGGAACCTCAAGAATCAATCTGTCCTCAAGCTGTACGCAATCAATGCTAATTGGATGTTTCAACATCAACTTACGAATAGAGATATTTGAAATCACGGTTGCACAATATTGTCAGACAGTCAGACAGCTGGAAAGTATTAAGATGAGATTGTGATACGTTCGAAGCACCTCATTAATCAGCAACCCCTATATTCTCAGCCCCTGGAAGGCCCTATCTATGCAATTGGCGCATAGAAGCTGAACTTTCTCTGAGGATCATACTTATTCTTCAACTCCAGCAGCTTATCCTGGCGCCACTGCTCATAGCCATACATGTTCTGCTTCGTTTCCTCTCCGTAAGCATAGTTGACATACGTATGCATCTCCTCCCGACCCGTGGCTTCGTGGAGGATACGACGAAGATTCTCACCCAGCTCAACAGCCTTCTTGTCGATTTCCGCGTCGCCGCCTGCGTAGTTAATCACCGGCGCTATGAGAAGATTGTCGCTTCTAAAAGGATAGGCGGTCGATTCGCTAGGGATGGCTTTTACGCCCTGCGTGGCGTAGCCCTCGAAGAGGAAGAAAGATCCGTTCAACGCCGGGGTCTCCTTCGTCGCGGAAGCGAAGAGGTCGTATACTTGACGCTGGGCCGGAACACTGTACGATTCGATGTTGATGGGAAAGCGATAATTAACTAGCCCAGCCTTTTGACAGGGCGGAGAGTTGTTGTCGTTGCCCGTCCATGTTGCTAAGTCAAGGAAGCTCCCTCCCTCACCATCGGTGCTTATAGGACCCAATTCGTGGAAAGGCGTAGTATAGGTTGGGTCAACCACCATGTTCCCTTCCTGAAGGATAAAGAACATGATCAAGGGCTATTTGGTTTGTCAATAACAATGAAGCAAGGGCTGATATTTTACCCAGGCAGTTTTACTCACATTGGTAGGATCGACTTCGGGATTGTTGAAAAAGAACGAGTAGTGCATGATCTCAACCGGCTGAGAGCCATCCTTCAGGAGGTGGTTGTTGATGTTGTCATACAGGCTTTCTACCTTGTCGCCGGTGAAGATGAAACTCTCGTACGCCCAGTCACGATATATGATGTCGTAGGTTTTCAAAGTAACTGAAGTCACAATGCCGAAATTGTGACCAGCCCCTTGCATGGCCCACCACATTTCGGAACTCTCGTCGATGGTTCGCAGAATTCCGTCAGCTAACACAATATTCATCGACACAAACTGGTCGGAAATAAGCCCATAGTGTCCCTCGAGAATTCCGTGTCCGCCTCCTAAGCCGGGCCCCAGGATGCTAGTGCATTCACATAATCCAGTCACTGCCCCTATGTGTTAGTTGTGGGTTTTTATATATGAAGACGTGAACTCACCTGTCTGTTTTCCAGCAGCCCAAAGCGCATCGATGACGGTCTTGGTTTTGGCCCCACCACCAATCTTTGCCCGGGCCCCATCTTCTGAAATCTCGACACCATTCAATTGATGCATCCAGATCTCGATGCCGCCCTTCATCTTCTCGACTGTCTTGATCGCACCATGACCGCCGTTGAGAGCGAGATAGGGCATTCCTAACTCATTCGCATATTTTACCTTAGGCGTAGTTAGCACCAACAAACCCATATATAGATACCTGTCAAGTTCCTCACCGTCTCGGCGACATCATTCTCGATGCTAGGAACCACAACGAGCTTAACTTCCGGGGCATGTGCTACAGACCAACGAGTTGTCGCTGTCTTGAAATCGTCCGATCCCGGGGTATAAATGTGCGCATGTCGAGAAAGCCTGTCTCCGAGTTCTTTGACGTAGTCCCTCTGAGGGCAAATGCTCACGAGCCAGCTGCTAAGGACGGCATTTTGGCAGGCGGACGCTATAGCCCCTGCGGCCACAGCGGCTATGACCTCCATTCTGGACCTTCTCGATAACTTACACAATCGAGAAAGGAGCAGCGAAGAAAAAGGAGACGAAAAAAAAAGAAAACCCACACTTTTTAAAAAGGATGGGGAGTTGATTGCTGCCAACACAACTTGTCCCGGGCCGGGATTAAGGAGCCACGATTTCCACGGGTGTTGTGTACAGCTAGCGAGAAGTAGCCTCCAATAATAGCGGAGATCCCGCGTGCTTGCGCCGCAGGGTAGTAGATGATCCGCAGCAGCGGTGAGATTGTTGGGACTATGCAGCTTTGGCATGTGCATGATAAATGCCGACTACCGGTATAAGAACCTTGATTAACTACCTCTACGTATGCAACGCTGCTTGTAACACTAACTCGACAATTGTTCGCTCTTCTAATTCCTCTCATATCTCCCGCTTGAATTAAGCCAACGATATTATTGTTGAAATATTGTTGTGATGTGGACCACATGGATATGATCTTGGTCTCGAAGCTATGACCATGAGCTTGGCAGTTCGCCCCCTATCATATAGCCGTCCCAACGCGATCATCGCATGAGACGTACGATTCTCGAGTAACGTGGTCGCCCGGAGCATGTGTCAAATATGACGGCGATGTCCCCCGACTACTGATGCTATATATTTTGTCATATGTGATATTGAAAGTCTGGCTAACATGAATGGCGTCTTTGGATTCGGAGGCCCGGGAAGATCGGGAAGATCTGGAACTAAATAAGCTCTTGCTGGAACTAACGGCGGGTTCCCATATCAATTTCCTAAAGAGGAACTGGATCGTTGGTAGACAAGCGGCGAAGACCCCAACGCCGCATTCGACCATACCCCAGTACATGCAAGCCGTTACTCCGACTACAGCAGAGTATGTCAATATCTATAGATGAAGGAGGTTATCAACGGGGAGGTGCTTACGGATGTTATCGTCGGTAATATCGAAATTGCCTACGAAACTTCCAGCCATCATGATGAATCTTATCAAGGATACCACGACAGTGCTACTAAACGTTAGCTTGAATAATGGATCAAATTGGATATTCAGACGACTTACACCCCTCCAAGAAGGAACATCAAGCAAACACTAATCTTCTTCGAGGTAGACAGATTCAATCTTAAAACCTATGCGACAGGTCAACCCCAGCCTTAGCCAACTTATATCACAGGGAAACTCACCAATGGAACAGGTATGAAGATTATGAATAAGTCCGTGATGAAGTCGGTAATGCAGAGTATAAGAACTAAATGGAGGGTATAGGAGCACCGCGTCAGGAATTCTGTCTCAGAACTCCAGATCCTCGAGAAATCGTGACCGCACTCGAAGAGAAACGCGAAGAAGAACGCGACACACCACGCCGCTACAAAGACGATGAATCCTATGAGGATTTTGTTGATGACGCTACTTTTCTGGATCGCGAAGACGCGCATGTAGAAGAACAGGAAGCTCGCCTTCATACACGCCAGTGCTATGGGAAGCATGAGGAGGTATGCCCATTCGATCTACACATCCTCTCGTTAGAGACTATCATCCTTTCTTAGTCGATGTATGCCTTACCTGCGATTTGAGTATCAACTGCGGTGTGACTAGGTTGGAAGTGCTTCCTTTATAGCCATCTGGTACTTCAATGCGATACCCAAGCCCCTTTTTCGAGACAGCGTAAACTTCAGCGATACCAACTCCTGTAGTGACCACCTGCACACAGAAAGTCAGTATTGGAGTAAGACTAAGTCTTGCATTGCGAGGGATTCTAGTACCGTAGCGGGTATCAACAACCAGTCATCAGCCTTGGGAGGTTGCCTTTGGATCTTTCGAGCCCAGAATCGCAATGCAACAGAAACAATGTCGACCACCGACAATGCTACGGCGGCCGCGACGACATGTTCCGGACGCATATAGTAGGCTGTATCATCGCGAGCCATGGTGAACAAGACCTTGTTTTTTGGCTGGCAACTAGGTGTATAAGAAATTGAGTGATAATCCTATAACTGAGAAAATGAGAGATATGCCAAGATTTAACTCAAGCCTCGGAAGGAAAAGGGGAGAAGGTGAGTCTGGCCTCATCGCTCCGGAGTAACAGAGTAACAGAGTCACATGCATATCTACTGCCGGCAGACAGTATATATGAGAAACCTTCAAAGGGTCGAAGGGTGTATCAATGCTCCCTAATTCCCTACTTCTGTAGGCATCCCAGCCGCTAACTGGCACGTATTCTTCGGTCGGACAAGAATTGCTGCACCTACATATTGTCTTCCCAGGTAGTAGGGAAGATTGCAGCTTAACGACGTTCCACAGGCTCGAGGATCGTCCAGTTAAAGAATAGTCTTAACTGTCAGGGTGATATTGGGCTGATTTGGACCAATGCTGTCCTTCGTGGTCATGACAATGCATTGTCTCATATTACACGACTACAAAGGACAACGCCACTGAAGATCGAGATCAGTCCTTTTTGGTTATACACAGATAACGCAGGCGGTTGTTCGCTTCGGGGCGGGACCGAAAGTCATGACTGAAATCCTTCGCGAGTTGGGATGGGGCGGTGCTGACCACTGAAAAAGCTGCACTTCGCAGTCAGTTCTGCAGGCTCTAAGATATTTTACACTTGTGTAGCGCACTTGACATGCCCAGGCTCAGCGATTGGACGCCTGTTTATTGGGGGCGGCAGACCTGTCACTGTTAACAGTACCCTACAATCCTTCCTGTCCCAATTCAGAACAGCACAATATAAGCCGTAAGTACCTAGTGACTGGTCAGCCCTATGTAGTAGGTATCATATCTACCTTGCTTACCTACACCTATTAATAATTCCTAGCATTATCTAAGTCAACCCCAGAGCCTGCAGGGAACACATGCCTTAATAATCGCATGTCTCATGGTTAGTATTAAGCTAATTCTTGTGTTGCGAAGCATGAGACTTATCTCATGATGCATATTAACTTTAATAGCGAGCTACTCTATCAGAGACCACTTTGTGCATCGCAACTGTGCGGCCTTTAGACACTGATTTTTCTTTTCTATAAATGGCCCACCCCCTATCGTTGCTTACTAGGCCCTCAAGCACCAAGACATCAACTCCTGTGACTTGTTGCTCGCCTAAAGATCAGAACCCCTATATTTTGCAGTGGTGTTGAGTGGTCAAGTTTTCTTTTATAGACCTTACTACGCATGTATTAAACCGGTCGGAGGTCTAGTCGGATCCGAGTTCGACTCGTCGGAGACCAATTGGTGGCTGGCCCTGACGCGGTAAGCAGGAGTACCCTCAAGCTGGAGCGGCTCCGTATTAGCATTGCGGCGGGCGCGGTGACGAGCAGGTCAATTGTCTGCCTACCTATGTTTACCTCAACACATTGTCGTGACACAAAATGCTGGGGCCGTATTAGTTTATAAGGCACGCTAAAAATGGAACGTTATCCATATTACTAACCATACGTCTTATTGAAGACCTGAAGACGTTTCCATACGGGCCTGGTGCAGCTGGTACTACCGTTTGCTAAGTAGGCACCTCATGAATCTAGACCTTTTCGCCCATCAAATCACAGCCAGGGGAATAAAATATCTTTAACTTAAAATCCCCTACTATCAACAAACCATGCGGTTAGCCATCTCGATGACATCTTATACAGCCCATGTGTGTGGCTAGAATACTTGGAAATTCCCTGTTTCGTCCTCTTTTGGGAAAATTGGCCAATCAGCTCCCAGATATCAGCCACCAATGACGTAGGCGGCCGCCACGCCTGATCTTGTAACACGTTGGGTACCATGATCACTTACGTAGGTATTCGTAGCATTGATAGTGTGAATTGAATAGCTATATTGCATGTTCCTTATGCTCTGATATCTACTATTTATCTCCTTTTTTACCTACCTATTATCGCTCAGCCATCCAGACATTCCACCCTCACTCCTAACTCACCGAATCCCTAGACGGAAAATAAATACAATAAACCAACATGGAATGGGCAAAGCAGAAGTACAACGAGCAATACGAGGTCTGGATGCCCTGGATCGAAGACTGCTTCTTAAAGTACTTCACCAAAGACAACAAGGCTAGCTATTCGACAAAAGGTAAGGCTCCCATCCCCCATCTCCACCTCATACATCAAAACGATTCTAATCAAGTTACATTGCAATAGAGCAACTAGACAAGGCGAAGGTGACCGGCATAGATCAAGTCGACACTCTCCAAGACGGGGTCCACAACGTAGCCGCCGGGCAAGTGGGGCAGGGCGGCCTACTACAGCCGGTCGGTGATCTCGTCTCGAATGAAGGTATCAACCGAGCCGAACGTCAAGGAAAGGACGACCAGGGCGGATATCTACCCTCTTCTGTACCCGGAATTCCCGGACTTTCCGGATTGATGAAGTAGGATAATACTCCTTTATCACGAAAGTTTTTCGACGGGGCAACACAACACGTACCAAGCATCAATGACATATGGCACGGTATACGGGGAGTCAATAACGACCACTAAGAGAATGATTAGTAATACTCAATTGATTGAAGGATTGAACCGTTGGGATATGAGAGGGAGTTCCATTGACGTGTCACTTCGCTGCTTGAATTTATACTCTTTTAGTATGATTTAACTTTGACCTTGAGGACGGAATGGAGATCAGACAGCTATCGTGCCCGTTCTTTCAGAAGATCGTGAGTTTATCATGAATGCATTATAAATAAATTCACACTTAAAAAGCAACAGCTTGTAGATGGTTTCGAAATTCTAAGTCTCCGTCTTTAATATTGTCCTTAAAAGTGCGAAGAAATGAAAAACATGATATCCACGACTCTAGGTAGAATCTAAATGCGAACGAGATGCTAGTATCTAAAATGGGCGCTCAAAATAAACAAGGCGCTTCTATTCTAGGTTCGGGATTCGACAGCTGCTTTGAGGGCTAATTGTCATGATCAGCGACATGTTTAAAGAAAGTGACAGGGGATAAAGTCGCTTACCATCGCAAGTAGTTTTAGCATCACCGAACAACATCTTCGTTCCAGGCATGTAGAACATGGGGTTAGGAACATCAGCTAGGTAGTTCATCGTCAGCATTTCGGGTTCAAGTGAATCGCATCATCAGGCTCTGCTTACCATAACCACTGGCCATTCCGCGTTTCATCACTACCACCTGTTTGCTCTTCCAAGCATGAAGGACAGGCATTCCCGCAATTGGACTACCTGGTTCCAGCGCAAGAGGGTTGACGATGTCATTAGCACCTATGACCAAGACCACATCTGTTTCGCTAAAATCGTCGTTGATCTCGTCCATTTCAAGCACGATATCGTAGGGTACACTTGCTTCCGCTAATAGAACATTGCACTGTCCCGGCATTCGACCTGCGACAGGGTGAATGGCAAAGCGAACGTTGACCCCTTTTGCGCGCAACGTCTTCGTTATCTCGCTAATAGCATATTGAGCCTTTGCGACCGCCATACCATAGCCGACGACTATAATCACGTTTTCGGCGTTCATAAGTGCGTCTGCTGTGTCTGCAACATTTGTCTGGGTTACCGACCCTTCGATCTTGTAATCTGTCGTCGCAGGTGCAGATATACCGCCGAAGAGTACGTTTGTAAGAGACCTATTCATTGCCACGCACATTATGTAAGAAAGTACGGAGCCGCTGACTCCAATCAGCGCGCCGACCGTGGTTAGAAGGGGGTTTTCGAGCATGAAGCCTTCGGCAACCAGGGCAAAGCCACTGTACGCGTTGAGAACTGTGATAACGACCGGCATGTCTGCCCCGCCAATCGCGGACGTAGTTGTAAACCCTTTAGCGAATGATAGTATTGTATTTGCGCTAAGTGCCACGGCAGCAATCATAGGTGAGCCAGGAGCCATCGTAACAAAGGCACCCATCGTCCCAATATTAGCAGCAAGCATGCCAGAGTTAATAAGATGACGACCCTTAAGGATTAATGGTTTCGAAGACAACTTCCCTGCTAATTTCATGAATGCGACGATGGATCCAGTAAACGTGATACCGCCAATCATCACCCCAAGGTAAGCCGTGACGAGGTGTAAAGTCGAGATATGATCAAGGCCTCCCATGACGCTACCGATGCTAGTCAGTACTGCAGCCAGACCAACGACGGAATGGAGCGCTGCGACAGTTTGAGGAAGGTCTGTGGGCGTGATGCGTTTGCCGATAACAAACCCGAGAATGCTCCCGATAGTAGCAAGGAACCCGAATTGAGTCAGTACTTCGGGACTAAACCCAACGGCTAGTAGAGAAGCGAGGACACCTGAACCAACACCGAGGATTCCAAGTAGGTTACCCGTTCTTGCTGTAGCCTGAGAAGCCAAACCTGATAAGGAGCTTATGCAGAGAATCGAGCTGACCATGTACCCTGCTTGAACAAGTCCTGCAGCACCGGTTGAGGCCGCTGCGACATATCCACCAGCAAATAGCACACCAGGAACAGCATATAGCCATGGATATTCCGGTAAATCAGTTGGCCCTACTTTCAGTCAGTTTCCAATTCCTTTACGCCCAAGAGTTACATACGCCTAAACATGTCAAGCATTCTCTTCGTGATCACGAAGCCACCGGAAACGTTGACGAAAGCAAGAAGCACAGATGCAGCACCGAGAGCTTGTGGGATGGTTTCAGGGAGATATCCACCACCCAAAATGAAGCAACCGCCTATACCAACCATACCTATGTAGACATATTAGTTACTTCGTATAAGTCATATGTACTATTAATTAAGTCACTTACCAGATATAGCATTGGTGACACTCATTAACGGCGAATGTAGAGCCGGGTTCACGCCCCACACAACACGGTAGCCGATCAGAGAAGCCAGTGCGAAAGTAAAGGC
Source organism: Annulohypoxylon truncatum (assembly GCF_022578515.1). Taxonomy (NCBI): domain Eukaryota; kingdom Fungi; phylum Ascomycota; class Sordariomycetes; order Xylariales; family Hypoxylaceae; genus Annulohypoxylon; species Annulohypoxylon truncatum. The sequence goes on from NW_025953787.1 coordinate 186,097, forward strand.
TTCACCCATGAAAATTGGACCTGTAAACTTGCCGAGAGCAAGAGCACCACCCATACCAGCAGTCACGGTGGCTACCTCGCGAGAAGTTTTTTGAAAAGGAGTCAGCGCAACGACCTCTTCCTCTGGCTTAGTAGTCGCTTTGGGTGCCGGAGCTGGCGGTGGAGCTGGGCGAGGCGCGGGCGGCAAGATATTTCCGTTCTGAGTAACAATGGCGCCTCGAACAACTTCATCGCTCAAGTCGATACCGAATGACTTGTCTTGAGGGGCCATTGATAGGAGGAACTTCACAATGTTATTCGAATACAAAGTTGACGATTGCGTAGGTAGCCTAGACGGCAAGTCGGTGTAACCTATAATATCATGAGTATAATTCAATAGTAAGACTAGAAAGTGAAACCCTACCAATGATTTTCACATCTTTATACGTCACCAGTTTGCCAGCTTCGGTCACCTCGCAGTTGCCTCCGGCTTCAGCAGCCAAGTCTACCACGATAGAGCCAGGCTTCATGACTTCGACCATTGCCTTGGTAATCAGTTTTGGAGCGCGCTTTCCGGGAATAAGAGCTGTTGTGATGATTATATCGACGTCCCTAGCCTGCTCAGTGAACAGTTTCATCTCGGCAGCGATAAATTCGGGTGACATTTCTTTGGCATAGCCCCCAGCACCTGAGCCATCTTCCTGAATATCGACCTCGATAAATTCTGCACCAAGCGATTGAACTTGCTCTCTTGCAGCAGAACGCGTATCAAAACCACGGACAATTGCGCCCATCCTGCGTGCTGTAGCAATTGCACTCAAACCAGCAACGCCAGCGCCAATGACGAGAACTTTGCAAGGCGGGATTTTCCCAGCCGCTGTGACTTGACCGGTTAAGAAACGACCAAAGTTATTCGACGCTTCCAGGACCGCTTTATAACCAGCGATGTTTGCCATCGAGCTGAGCGCATCGAAGACTTGGGCACGAGAAATTCGCGGGATCATGTCCATGGCAAAGGAAGTCGCTTTTCGAGTTGCGAGACGCTCTACAATGTCCTTGTTCTGGGCTGGTTGGAGCATTGAGATTATCGTTGCGCCTTCTTTAAGACGGTCAATCTCTTTGACATTGGGTCCTCGAACTTTCAGCACAATATCAGCTTGACTCCAAACTCGATCCGTGTCGACTAGGGTGGCGCCGGCCTTCTCGTAAGCTTCATCCGGGAAGTCGGCTAGCGCACCAGCACCACGTTCGACTAAGACATTACCGAACCCTTTCTTCTTCAGAAGCGCGACATTTTGAGGAGTGATTGCCACCCGCCGCTCATTAACGAATGTCTCCCGCGGTACACCTACGGTAAGACCCGAGTAGGGTACAGAAGACGGCTCGACGACGGTCGAGTAAGCTGTCACAGGAATGCTTCGCCTTGATATATTGTTGCGCCTCTCAAATGGTTCCTTCGGGAGGGCGGGCAAGACGGTAGGCTGCTTCGCGCGTGTGCTATTCCATTGTCGCCGACCGCACACAACAGCAAGAGCCCCGCTAGGTTGCGCACTACAGTCTATGCATGGCGTTTTCTTAGCACCTATTATCTCTAAGAAATCAAATTGAGGCGCGTAAAGGCCTCCATTCGGATTTCATGCATTGCGACGAACCTAAGAGACGCGATACCGCATGGCGAGAGAAACCTCCTGTCGCACGCGAAGAAGCATACTTTGCGACCAGCGCTGGCCACCGGGACACCATATTGACAAGAAACAACAATCGTCTGCCATGCAGCGAAAGACTCAGAGCTTCATTCGTCGTTCTTCATTCGTAGTACCTGCCCCCAACAGACTCATGAGATAGCTCACATATTACTGGGGGGGAGAAGAAAGGAGAGGGTTGAAATGTCGTAAGAGGCGGAAAGACGACACCACGATCAAAGAACGATGGAGAGTGTACAGACTAAAGACGGATAAGAGCGGGAACTGGGAGGTCATAGAACAAATAAAAAATAAAAATACCCAGAAAGCCCGGTTGACAGATCCTAGTGAGTAGTAGTCACACGTTAGGTTCGATACAATGGCACGGTTGACGCCCGAGGCTCCCTTTCGATACTCCACTCTGGTCAACTGGCACATTTGACTTGCCATCTTTGCCATCTTTGCCATCCCTCTCCCCGCTTCTGAGCACGGCTGGCTGGACTGGCCCCTGGATGGCTGCAGACTGCAGTAGTTAACCTAGTGGCTCGGATCATCTGGTCATTTAGCGAAACCAGCCGCTCCAATCGAGGAGTCCAGGTTCTTCGATCTGAAATAGAAATATAGCCGATAGCAATGCGCATCGCACGGCGCGTGAATAGGGGAGAATGTGTTGATTCTGCCTAAGTCGTTGGGAATAATTGGGAGCGTAGGACAAAGGTGACGCAAGTTTAGGAGCTAGGCGACTTGTGAGAGGTGAGCGCGGAAGACGATCAAGCATGGGTCCCGCAATGGATTTCCATTATTGGAAAGTGGGGTTAGTCTCATGGCAGGCTATGCGGAGAGTGTGGATTTGCGGGCACCAATCAGCAAAGACTGAGGCAGTTCTGTTAAAGTTACATAGTACCTCCTAGCCACGGTAGAAGAATAAGTTCCTGCTATGTATTGAAATTCCATTCCATCGTATGATATCATACTATTTCTTGAAGTCAGTCACAAAGCTAATTATTAATAGAATTAACATTGAAAATTCCATCTCTAGGCTCTAATAGTCGTGTTTCGTGTCAACTAAATTTCACACATATTAACATTCCTGCTAGGTACCTACTACACATTCAAGCTAATTCCGTCTTAAACAACAATAGTCAATATTTTCACTGACCTGGATGGACTTATTGGGCAGTTAAATCGCACGCGCGCACCGAGGCAACGTTGCAACTAACATTGTAACCATTCACATGGTACCAATAACTAGTAGAGTTCAAGGTGCCGTGTCCGAGTCTTCCCGGTTAGAGATACACAAGTTTTTGTGCCAGACAAGCAAACCTCATTGATGATCCGACGAACTTGGCAAACTGGCGAATTATACGTATTACTAACCAATGGTATTTAAACCAATAGCATGGTCGAAAAGTCGATACTATCCCCAAGCCACCAAGCCTGTCTAATCTCAATTCACAGTATTCGCATACCACAAGTACCTAACTCATTAACTTAACCTAATTCATGAATATTATCACTTCAACGAAATGATCCTCACGAAATATATGGCTTGATCTGTTCATCACACCAATCCCAAAACTTCTCTGCTGTGCCATTTCCACCTTCTGCCTCGGTCTTCGTTGCTTCCACCAAGTCCTTTCGAATCGGCAAGATACGTCCGAAGGGAACCACTATTAGTAAGTATTATTTATTAATCTCTATACTTCATAAAGGTCTTTACGGAGGAAACACCAAGAAGAATACCTACCCCAACTTCCGCTCTTTTCAAGCGTAACCTCGGGCGACAAGCCAGCATAGAGGAGCGTGTACGCGCCATTGATGGGAGGATAGGTTACAAGGTTTACGAAAATCCTCATCAGACCCTTCATGTCTCGGTATAGTTCCGAGGCAAGGTTTCCGGGGTTCAGCGGAATACTGATGACACCGTCCGCCCTATATCGCTTGGCAAATTCGACGCCATGAAGCCAGTTTCCTGCTTTGCTGATGCCGTATTTCTCGAGATACGGCCTGTCCTTTTTCTGGTAGTCGAGATTGCTCATGTCGACACCGACTGATTTCTCGCCAAGGATCTCCGTACCCGACGATGAGACCCAAATTACGCGAGAAGATCCCTCTTTCTTAGATGTTGAGACGAGGATGGGAGTCAAGAGTTTCGTGAATGCGAACGTCCCGATTGCGTTTACGCCGAGATGGTATTCGTATCCTTGTGGTGTCTTGCTCGGTTCGGGGAGCGGATTTTGTACTCCGGCATTGTTGAACAAGACATCAAGTCTTGTTTCTTTCGCGAGGTACTCGTCCGCTGATGCTTTGATCGTGGTTAAATCGCTGAGATCCAACTTCAGGAAGACTAGGCCCCCTTTCGAAGTTGGGAAGGAGTTGCTAATTTCTTCGATCGCCCTGTTCGCCTTATCTTGGGAGCGTGCTGCGATATAGACTTTCGCATTCTTGGAGTAAAGAATCCGGGCTAGTTCCTTGCCGACGCCGGTATTCGATCCAGTGACAATATAAACCTGACAAAAAAACCTGTGAGTATTTGGCTTTACGTTAGATCTATTTGTTGTCGGTGCCACCCACTTTTCCACTAAGATCAGGTAAATTATTCTCTGTGAACTTCGGCTTCGGAGGGAATGCCTGGGTTAAGGTGCTTGAGAATTGAGCCCCCATTGTGTTGAATATTGACGTAGACTCCTTAAAACAGAGGGAATAGAAGGTAGAGTAAGACTACCTTGGAAAGGTTGGTTCGTAATACACGAAATTGTTCATTTTTAATCCATATATTTATTGAAGGAATCTTCCAAGCCTTTTTATTTTTTATTGAACGGATATAATTATAGGCATACCTTGAGTACATATCTCTTATCATCAACCCTAGAAGCTGAAAAGTCATCTCCAAGAGAGCGGACGATTAAAGAATCCGCAAGTAATTGAACCTGACCAATCACACTTCAAAATTTCCGAGCTAGCCAATAGGAATACAAGACGCCCGAGCTATGAGAAGCCCCGGCCGTGATTATTTTTCGGGGACCCGGGCGACTCCGTAAGTACCGCCCCTTTTCAAATTTCCTTCGGACTTAAAACTTTTATCTTGTATCATAGACACTAAAACTAAGCTGTGACGTAAGTTTCCATCTACTAAATGTGAGGAATGCAGCGTACCTCCATACATCCTGCTTTAGATGCTTAAATCCAGTAATTCCGTGGATGCGCAGGTTGATTATACGAAAAAGGGAATTGGTAGTTCACTTCACGGTTGTTGGGGTGTGAAGACTTGGCTCCATAAAAGGGGCTAAAAAGGTTGAACTCCTAGGCCGTAATATTTGATTAAACTGAACACCATAGACTTTCAAATCATAATAAAATCTCTGTTACATCAATTATTATATCGCGAACAAAGCATTTTACCTTTCCACTAATGGAAGATTGCCGAAAACATTGAAGGATAGGACTTTGGAATAAATGGGGCATGTATTAGGTAATGGCACTACTAGACAGCGGACTTCGTATCCCCTGGATTACCTCATCCCTATCCGCCCAAGCCATAGTGCATGTAAGTTGCCTAAATGGGCAGACTAAGGGGTAGACTGGACTACGATGCTAGGTATCCTTACTCAGTTAACTCACCAGGAAAACATCTGACCAATTATAAATGTGATTAGTAAGTTTCGCAGTGTAACCCCTTTGTTAATGAACTACGCAACAACGAACATTCAATTTGGTATACTATACGACTAAGTACAAAGAAATGCACGGCTAGGTGCATGCCTACCAATATCAATCAGTGTTATCGTTTTAATACAATCTGATTGCTTGGAATAACCCATCGTTTATATATATCATAGTAGACAGCACCCTGACCTTAGTGGGAGCATATGGAAACTACTGGTACCCAGAAACCTACACGAACTATGAAATTCATCTACAAGTTCCTGATATTGCTCTGGGTCTGGCTAAAGCTGGCTCGGGCATAAGCAATACAGAATGTGTAATTGGTTAGCTCTGGAGGTTTGTTGCGTAGGATCTAATCACCCCGTCCCGTTCTCACTCAAAGCATTGGCCGCCATGGTGCTCTGCGACAAGGTAGAATTAAGCCTTCAATTAGAACAAGATGATGGCCGCTCGCCAAGGCTTTCGCCGTTACAACACGGGTCCCAGTGTTCAAAGTTCGACCCCTTGTATGTGCGAATGGAACGTATCTACTGGTCAAGTTGTGACGCTTGTTGTAGAGCGGCAGCAGCAGTGACCGAAGACTTCGATGAGGATGACCTAATCATGGCTATCGAGTTCAACCGTCTACTTCGCAAGGAACTCGCCGAGGCGCTTCACCGAAGACCGTACGCGGAACTTGTTCGAGCCTTCCCTACTGAATTCAAAATTGAACAACGCTTCATGCTGAGCGGCTGTCGGTGGATCGAAGCGCCTCAGCCTACTAGAAAAGACGCCCTAGGTCCCAACCCGCCATTGGATTCCGAATTTGAAGGTCTGAAATGGTGGTACGACCAGGGGATGGGTGGAGATGTAGATAACGAGATTTGCGAAAGATTTTATGCCTTGACCCAACCAAAGGATCCCATGACACAGAATATTCTGAACTGGATGGAATGGTTACCTTCAGACCCAGACCAGTTCTCTGTGGTAGACAACAGAACTTTATCAAATGTATCTGTTGCGACGTCTTGGGAAGATAGGCAATCTATCTCTGAATCATATATAATTCGTTATCTACCTCCTTCGGAGTCCCCGGGCCACTCCTCGGAACATTCAGATTAGAATTTGATCTCACCATAAAGCCAGCATCAAAACTACACAGAATTTGCTGTTTGATAGTTAATATTAATTAGCCTGTTTCAGTAGCTCATGAGAAATACCACGATTTTAGATATGTGCAAAGTTTTATAGATAATGAATGTATACCCATGCTATATACAACTTTACCCTCTTCGACCTCTAAATAGTGAAATCAAAACAATTAGTAGGCTCTTGAGAAGTGACTATAAAGACCACCGCAACTGAAAGCACAGCTTTCTCTCTTGGGAGTTAGTCTAGTAGGAATGTGCGTGGTTTAACGAATGTGATAAGCCCCTTTTCCTACATAGCTATACGAGAGTTCTCAAAAACAACCCTCTATTGCTAAACCAAGTGACTTGTTAGTATGCGTGTATATTCAATGGCCGTGGATAAGGCTTACGTCGAAACAGACGTAGGTAGGTACTCCTACAAGCATGGCTATTACCATCGGTGTAGAGGACGTAGCTGTCGCCATAGAAGCAGTTGAACACGTAGAAGCCGCTATTGCCAGTTCTATCCCGTAGAAGGATAATTATGCCACACAATCGTAGAAGCCGAACCGCATCACATCCCTTTCAGTAGTATTCAAATGCGTCTTCCATTCCTAAGTAGCAACCGCCGGCGTGAGTTTGGAAGCGTGAGGAACTATTGACCCTGAATCTACACAACCTATCCTACTGAGGTTCAAGAAGAAAATTAGATCTTTAGGATTCTAAATAGTGAGGGTTATAACGATATGGACCCAGTGGATGTGGAATCAACGACGTTGTTGTATCAAGAGCTTCAAACCGCTCTGGCCTACCTAAATAGGACCATGGTAGGTATCCATGTTGACCGAGCGCCTTTTCTAGATACGTTGCCCTAGAGCTAGCTACCTACGTTGATAGGTCTTTTGATGGGCCTAACATAGATCTAACCAGTCTTTTCATGAGTGGCTATCTAATAGGTTAGGCTTCTGACAGGGCTCTGAAGTTCAAGTCGATGCCCGGACTATATCTTAACCAGTATGGTACATATCTAGAGACAAGATTGAGTCTTCGTTATCAAGTTCCTTTCACATTAAATAGGTATGTACTAGGTAGGTATCTAGATAGAGCAATAACTCTCAAGATCTATAATATCATGAACTCATGAGTCCCGCTATGCTATCCGAACTCCTTGAATGCGGCATGCGTTCGCCCATCCGATAAATCGAATCCCTTCATAATAGCACATTACCATTAATGTCGCGCCCAGTAGACGGTCGACATGCCTTCCGCCCAATATCCCCCATTTCACCTCCCATGAGTGCTTAGCAGGCAGTATACACTCCCCAGTCCTTTAAGCAGGAACAACACAATCAACCTCCTGCACAAAGTCATGCGTCCACTCGCTACCCTCCGGCAGCGTATTCAGCTCCGCGCACAGGGGCACGAACTCGATCCCCACACACCCATCCGGCAGCGTCTCGCCTTCATACACGTACTTAACCATCGTCAAGTTCGCCCTCACATACCCGTTAAACCGATTACACACAGCGTAATTCCCCGCGGCAAGACCCCCTAACGTAACCTCACCACCATCCGTAACCAAACCCAGCCCATTCGACCCCCCTCCAACATCAATCTCAACATCGTGCTCGCCAGGATACGTCGCATCGCTGCTATTCTGGTCCTGCACCTTGATGCCCCACGGGTACGCGGTACCCAAGTCATTGAGCACATCGACGTATCCCTCGGCCGCCGTGCCGTTGGTGTAGAACGGCGTGTCGCCCGACACGTTGCGCCCCCCCGCGACCGCGACGTTGAGGCCCGCGCCCACGTGGATCGTGCCGATGTACGTGCCCGCGATCGACGGCTCGAGATCCTTGGTCGGGTCCAGCAGCTGGATCTGCAGCTGGTACGCCTTGGCCCGCGAGAGCTGTTGCGCGGTTTGCGGGACCGGGGTGGCTCCCGCGAGGGCGAGGAGGGTTAGGCTGGTGAGGAGTGAAGTGAGCATCTTTTTTTTTTTGCTTTCTTTTACTATTGTATGGGGATGAGATGATCGGTAATGGCGATTGCTAATGGCGATGATGCGGCGTAATTGGCAGGTAGGTAGGTAGGTGCAGATTTGATATCTGGGGTATTAGATATTAAATAACTATCAATTATGTAGGTAGTAGGTATGTAGGTCTTAGTAAAGTAAGTCCTTGACGGTTTAGATTGATTCAATAAGTACGGTATGAATCTCTTTGTCATTCGTCGGGCGACCAAGACTTTATATCCCTCTTCACGGTCGCAGCTCGAGCGCTCGCGTGGCGGACGCCCGTCGCGAGGCCGCAGACCGCGATGTGATGGCGATACCGAATCGCCGTTCTACTAGTTCTACGTGATTCTTTAAGGAAGCGAAGTATGCACACATCGTGAGCCTTACGAGGTCCCGCCCGTGAACACGAAGAGGTAGGGATTGTCAGCGGCTGGCAATGATCAATTACTAGCTAGATCTCAAGGTGGTCGGCAGATGCAGGCCGGATACCTAAGCGCTGATTGGGTAATATTACGTTGGAGAATCTAGACACCAGCGTCTTAGAGGCTGAGTCCTACATCACGAGAATCATCCTGTCCGTGCCGCTAGACAGCAGCAGAAGTAGTAGGCTAATCCTATTAGAGCCACATCGCCCAATTGGGAAGTAAGTGCCTTAAAATAGGATGCTGATGTGATACGTCAAAAAAGTCATCGATCTCTTGCATATTTCTGTCAATTTGTTAGAAACTCTAAGCGAGGGCATTCAAAGACTGGAAGTCATCTAGTACTCGAACTCGCATATCCAATAGATGGCAGAACCATGAATACGGAGATGCTTCAAGTGCTCTTTGAAATACCCCCTTAGATTTCATGAGGCACATGTTCACAGCATTCTAATATCTATCTATATTTGGTAGGGATTCAGAAATATGGGAATAAGCCAAAGCTATGGCTGTGGTATAAATGCCGCTATGAAAAGAAATGCAATTCGACATACATTCATGATGTGACTAACGAGCGATGCTGCAACAGTGAAACTACTACGAATTTCTGCTCGCATTAACCACATGACCTTCCCAAAACAAAGTGAGTGTTTGGGTAAACTCCCACTCTCCGCCCTCTCCACATGTTCAAGTTAAGTGTGTGCTTAATTGTTGATGCAAGGTTTGTCGCAGTGAGCGATGAAGTTGGTCTCGGCGTCGTTGCGACACTTGCCACCACAAGCGCACAGGAGCTCAACCGTAGACGGCTGATCGTTCATGCAGACGAAGACAGCTTCAGAAACATCCGTCTTTGGCTTGCCATTAGCACAGAGCTCTTGCAAGCCGTTGCAGTAAGCCTTGCTAATATCAGTGGAGCCGAAGTCTACTGATGTTAGCAACAATAAATACCCCTAGGTTAATGGTTTCCTTAGTTAGGGTTCGTACTGTGACCGCTCGAGGTAAGCATGTAACCGCAGTAAGTGTATCCTTTGCCGCATTTAGGGCCGCCTGGAGAGCCGCTGGGTGATGGGCCAGGATTGCCGGGAGTCGGAACGGCTCCACCCGGAGAAGGAGACTCGCCTGCCGGTGGAGAAGGCATTGAAGGAGAAGAGCCCGATGGTTCGGCCCGTGGAAGTGGGCCCCTCCAAGCCAGCGTAGAAGCGGCTAGGAGGGTAGAATTAAAAAGAAAGACAGAAATCCTCATATTATAATATGGTATGTGAGGCTGTCATTGTCAATTCTTCGGCAAAACCGAGTATCTTATGATCTATGACCTTTTATAGAGAAATATTCTGAGTGAAATGTACGATTTCAGAGAATAGCTCGGAGTATATTCCTGCAAGAGCAAGTGTCATAGGTGAAAGAGGTGAAAGAGAATTAGATGCTCAAAAATCTCGATACGTCTTGGTGAGACGTCTTCGTGATATGACAGAATACCTTTTTTGGAAATGAGAGGCGAATGTTGAAAGCAGTGGAAACTCACTTAGCTATATAGATACCTCTCTCATGGATGAACTGCCTAATTCATCTCAACATGGTTGCGGTACGTGGAACAAGAGCACAATAAAGTGTGGCCTTGTAGATTTCGGGTCTTCTCAACCACACCCGGATGAAGCATCCGGTCCGTGTCTTGGAACCATAACACCCTACGCTCTTTTACAACTAACCGCACTTTATGGACTAATACTGTCTTCTGTAGAGTACATGGTCGTACATGTACAATTTCAAAGAGACGTATATGGTGTAACGAATGCGGTGAGATCTGTGCTACAGATAGATGTAGTTTTAGAATTCTAGAATTCGAGATAGAAGTTGGACCGTGAGGCTTAAAACGGCAATCGCCGTTTTAGGTATGTAACCGTTCGCGCGGAGCATACTGAGTACGGCTTATCGTAAGGCTCTGGCGTTCGAGTGGATGAATACACGCTAGACTTCGGATGATATCTGAATGGGAAATAGGAGAAAAGTTTAGGAGAATTGTTCAAGACATTCTCGTTGATTCAAAGCTCCTAGACCACCTAGCCAACAATTGTTATTCCATTGACATTGACTCAAGTAGAATGGATGTTGGTGAGGTTTGAAAGATTAAAGTTAAGAGTAACAGCATAGAAGTAATAAATAGGGGGCTAGTAGTTGAAGTGACCGGTAACATACGGCAGGAGCCGACCCGAATTTCGCACTTCGCGCCTGCAGGACCCTGTCCGGTACAGAATACTTGCCCCTGCCCCGCTGTTGATCCCCCTCCAACCCTCCATCAATCCCCTAAATCCGGCTGCCCTGGACCCCGCGGAAAACTTCGTAAATCTGTACACCTTCTTTGAAATTCCAAGTTTGTCCTACGTCGACAACATATAAGTACAAGCGGGGTTGAAATTTGCAATACGTGCCAATTGCAGACTTACGAGAACGAACTCTCTACTTAAACTCCTGTCAACCACCCCAGACCGGTCTATCTTTCACCAGCACTCCCGAGTATCGCACCTAGTCACGACGACCACCACATTTACACAGCCACAAACACACAATGTCGACCACCGGTACGCAACCCGCGACGTCAGACGCGCCGAGGACCGTGCTCCGCGTCGGCACTCGCAAGTCGGCGCTCGCGCTGATCCAGGCGGAATACGTGGTGTCGGCGCTGCGCGCGCTGCACCCTCACGTCGACTTCGAGATCAGGGGGATGCACTCGACGGCGGACAAGGACAAGATCACGGCGCTGTACAAGTTCGGCGGCAAGGGGCTGTGGACGAACGAGCTGGAGGCCGAGCTCAAACTGGGCCAGGTCGACTTCATCGTGCACTCGCTCAAGGACATGCCGACCGTGCTGCCGGACGGGTTCGTGCTGGCCTGCGTCACGCCGCGCGAGGACCCGCGCGACGTCGTCGTCGTCAAGAAGGGGCTGGAGGACAGGTACAAGACGCTGGCCGACTTGCCGGCTGGTGCCGTGGTCGGTACGAGTAGCGTGCGACGCATGGCGCAGATCAGACGAAGGTACCCGCATCTGGAGTTCAAGGACATGCGCGGCAACATCGACACTCGTGTCAAAAAGCTGGATGCCGAGGATGGCGAGTTCACGGTGCTGATCCTGGCTGCGGCGGGCTTGTTACGGACGGGGAAGGAGGGCCGTATCACGCAGTACTTGGACAGTACGACGGAGGGCGGCGGCATGCTGCATGCTGTCGGTCAAGGTGGTCTGGGCATCGAGGCGCGCGCGGACGACCAGAAGACGCTGGATTTGCTGAAGGCCTTGGAGGACAACGAAGCTATGTTGGCTTGTGAGGCTGAGCGAAGTGTCATGCGAACGCTGGAGGGTGGATGCAGTATTCCTATCGGTGTTGAGACACAATGGGTAGGAGACAATAAACTGAAATTGGTGGCGACGGTTGTCAACGTCGAAGGCACCGAAGCCGCGGACGCTGAGAAGACTGAGGAGATTAAGACGCGCGAGGAGGCTGTCGCGTTTGGCCTAAAAGTCGCCCAACAGCTGACGGATAACGGCGCCCAGAAGATCCTCGACGTGATAAATGCGGAGCGAGAAGCGAATCAAGACAAAAAGGAGCCGTGGGTACCAGCATAGAAACAGCATATCGCTCTAGAAGAAAACAACACGACATGGAGCTGGGAATAAAGGGGATAAAAGAGAGAAAAATGGTTGGGATGATGCTTTATAGACTTTGCTGGCCATCCATCTAGATACATATTTGCAAGCCTAGCTAGAATCTCCGCGGATGAACTTCGCCATGATGATGAGAATACCCCAAACGAGTTTATGATACAAGGTTGAGCCCGTTCTCCCGTTCGTTGGTTGTTGAATGATTTCCATTTCCGATGAACACCTACCCCTACCCCTTACCCCTCGGCCAAAAAATCTGGACCTTGCTCTACCCCGTACTGCCCGTACCTACTATGCACTTCGTACTCTCAACACTTCATAACACCTCGTAAAAGTTGTCTCGAGTTTAATGTTCCTCGGCGCCGGTGAACGCCTTGTACTCTTCGAGGTCCATGAGAGCCTCAAAGTCCTTGATGCCCTGTTCATTGACGGAGACCTTCGCGATCCAGCCACCACCAGCCGAGTCGTCCTCGGGCACCTGGTTGATGGTGCCGGGCTTCTCCTCCAGAGCAAAATTGATGCCGGTAATCTTGCAGGCGATAGGGGAGTTGATGTCGGCGGCACTTTTAACGGACTCGACGGCGCCGATGGCGTCGCCCGCGCTGACCTCCTTGCCCTCCTCGGGCAGCTCAACATACACGACGTCGCCCAGCTCTTCGGCCGCGTACTCCGAGATGCCGATCACGCCCTCCTTCTTGTTCGTGTTCAGGTCGATCCACTCGTGGTCCTTTGTGTACTTGCGGATCTCTCCTATGGTACGGAGTTTGCGGTTAGAAACTCGGGTATATGTGGGAATAAACAGTTTTGGGGAGAGCGGAAGACGCTGGCGACATCGGAGAGCTTACTTATCGATGAGGCAGAGAATGCTCGCAGCGATGCCGGTTGCCAATTGGATCGTGTGAGGGGCGTTGTCTGTGCTAGTCGAGAGAGTGTCGACGGTCGAGCTGCCCGGAGGCATCGTGCGATTGATGCCATGATTTAGAGTAGAGAGGTGGTGGTGCGGGAGGCGTTAGAGGAGGGAGGATTTTGATAGATGGTAGTTTCGGTGAAGCTTTTCTCTCAAAGCTGTGTGTGTGCGACTGATATCGTATCTATGATACCACTATTCCGTAGATACATGAATTGTTAAGACTGGTACGATTTTCTAGAGCTCGAGGCCGAAAAGTTGCCCGATGAATGGATTCGCACTGTATTTCATTGTGTATTTGGCAGGGAGTTAGACAGTGCGTGTCGTAGGAGCACCCGGCAGAACCCGGTGGCAGGTTTGGCCAATCAGAGAATTTGAATTAGCCCCGCGCCATGATGAAACTCCGGGTGGCATTCAAACTCAATTGATAAGAGACACCATTAGAAGCATATCTAAGGATATCTGCGTCTAGCTTCTATTGGTTAATATACTGACCAATGCCGATTAGGTTTACTTGCATTGATGTAGTGTACGATGTTGCATTTTATGACGGATGTTTATCTAAGAGCCTGCATCAACAACGCAGAGGAAAACAATTTGTCCGGACTGCCAATTATAATAAACAACGTCAACAATGTCTACTTGTCTGCTGACATCAACCTTTTCAGCTTCGTTGATAATCGAATGGTCTGAGACATGTCTATCCATATGTTTCTAGTGGAAGGACTTATCATGTCAAAATCACATAATACTTACATACATACACAAGTACATATGTACTCGTACTGTAGTAATAATGGAAAGTGTTTCGTGTTTCCTATCGCGAAACGTCGTTTACAAGGCTCGCGTCGCGTCCGATGAGTTGCTTGACCTCGATCCGTTTCCTGTTACCCTATTCGTCGACCGTTATTGGTGCTAAACTTAGCCGCCCCGGATTTGCGATTGCCAGCTGGGTTTAAGGACCTTGTTCTAATACGTGACGCATAGTAAACGGGAAACAACATCGAAGTGAATATCGAGGTATGTGATACAAGGTTTAGGAAGGGGAAAGAGAGAAATAAAAAAAAGAGTTTCAATTTACTTCATTGATCCATCCTAACTTCCATCTCATTCTTCTTACCCACTACAGCTCAGTAGACGCTGCTTCCCATTCGCGGCGTAATACGGTAATAGCCAACCGTCCCAACGTCCCTAAACTTTACACTACTAGTGTAGAGTTCGTCTAGCCCCTCAATCACGTACAGTAGGTATTTCGTACCTAAGGTTCCACCCGTAACATCACCCGGGATCCCGCATCATCAAAGGCAAGGTCCAATTTCTAACTTAGCCAACTTTAAGAACTTCCATCGTGCTCCATCCATCCCCAGGTCGTTGGACGTCAAGACCTTGTTAACGGGCCGTTGAAAGGTACGAAGGGTATGTATGCACACAATCTTCTATAATTCCTACCCAAACCATTTTTGGGTCTGGTCTTCAATTTGCCATTTGCGAGGAACCAATCTTCGTCGTCACCGTCCCCGTCCTCGTCCCCATCCCCAAATTTCATGGCCTCGTCCTCCCTTTTCCCATAAGGTCAGGATACATACATATCATCTCCATCACTATCTCCATATTCATACCCATATACCCATACCCATAGCTGCATCTGCATCTGCATCCCCGGATCAACAGCCTAACCGTTTACGAGTTGGCAGCCGCATTCATCTGCCCATACTAATCATAGATGTGTATTAGCATCTACATTGGCACTGACGCTGACGCTGCTCCTCATAGACGTTCGCTAAGTCGCACCGGACATCCCTCGTTCATCGGAGTCCTCCTTCATTCCAAGACTATCCAATGAAGTTAGACACACGGGGCTAATCTGAGACCTTCTCGTCGTCCGCCCCAAACTTCATTTACATTCCTTACGTCTGAATTACGGCCGACTACTTCCATCATAACCCCTCCTTATCAACACCTCTCAACGTGGATTCGTCAACATTGTCAGCAGGGTCTGGAGCCCAATTCCACGACGCCTTAGATACCATGGACCAAGATCCCTTTACCGCAACGCCGCCCGCAGCCCCGCGCGCTCCCCCCGATGCCCTCGAGGATACCCTCGGCGGTATCGAAGGGACCACGCATCTAGCGGGTGAGTTGGGTAGCCATGAGCCATATCATCGTCAGTCACAGTCCCTTGACCAAGGTCTAGCCAATGTCAACAGTGCGCAACCCGACGACATCGACCCGAACGTTCAGTATGAAGCTCAGCAGTACGACACCCCTCCTCCACAATCCATGGGAAGACCTGCATCATCTATGTCTCCTACCGGCGAACGACACTACAATGAACACGTTTCGCGAGAAAGCAATGGCAACGGTAATGGCAATGGTGCGGATCGCAATACGCGTAACCACGTTGTGATCAAGGTTGGCATGGTAGGCGATGCGCAGATTGGCAAGACTTCTCTGATGGTGAAGTATGTCGAGGGTAGCTGGGACGAGGATTACATCCAGACGCTAGGCGTCAACTTCATGGAGAAGACTATCAGCATACGCAACACCGAGATCACGTTCAGCATCTGGGACTTGGGTGGTCAACGGGAATTCGTCAACATGCTACCCTTGGTCTGTAACGACGCGGTCGCCATTCTATTCATGTTCGACTTGACGCGCAAGAGTACCCTCAACAGTATCAAGGAGTGGTATCGACAAGGACGTGGTTTCAACAAGACAGCCATCCCTATCTTAGTTGGCACCAAGTACGACCACTTCGTCAACTTCCCTCGAGAGGATCAGGAGGAGATATCAAACCAGGTAAATTCATTATGCATAAGTGGGGTTGGTGACTTGCAGCTAACACCTAATTTAGGCCAAACGATTTGCCAAAGCTATGCGTGCTGCTCTCATCTTCAGCAGTACTAGCCACAGCATCAACGTCCAGAAGGTTAGTTAAACCCCTAGAGATACTTTCTTCCGTCTTCCAAATGATGGTGTACTGACCAATTTCGCATAGATCTTCAAGATCGTTCTATCGAAGGCATTCGATCTGAAGTGCACAATACCTGAGATCGAAAATGTCGGCGAGCCCCTTCTACTCTACCAGTCAGTTTAGATTCGGACTCAGTCCAGTCTTTGGAGGTTTTCCATGAAACGGCCGTTATGCATCATGGTTGAGCACGTTGTCTGATCGCCACCTCCAATCATATTACTCTGGCGCACTTTTATGAATTTGAACGGCCGTTACGAAAGACATTAATCTCGTCTGTGGACCTAAATTTGCCATTGCTTTACCTCCATGGCCGAAGCATATTCTTGACACGAACTGGACTACTCATGATCAATAAATGCTCTAGGCATTGGCACCCAATTTTCCGATGAGCTAGTATAGCACCATCCCAATTGCCGAGAACCCATCTACATATTTCCTTTGTCTCAAACGTCGCTAGACGGGTTTCCATCTGCACACGGGTTTACAACATAGTCTTGCATTCAGGAGTACATGGGCGATTCGAATATGAGGGGGGATGATTTGCTAGGCAGCATGGCTCAATGATAAACCGTCAAAACGAAGACCATCCATCACCGACCACTTCTGAATCCGAATTTGGAATTTGCCTTTTCACATGCCTGTTTTTTCTGTCCCTCAGGAGGTCCTCAGGGGGTGAGGTACCAGGGGCAAATGTATTGATGTAATTACTAGTCGTCTCACGCAACGTTGGCGTTGGTGCGTTCGTTTCTCTACCCTTGGTGTTTTGGCCTTGCGCTTTACATCTGACCTACCACATCTTCCACCCAAACAACACACACACATACACTCTACGTCTACATGAACGGTCGCATGATATAATTGATGCCGAATCGGAAAGGGGACAAAGGAGATGAGGCGGATGAAGACGTAATTATTCACACTACCAACTACGGTAGCTAGCAGAAGCAGAAGAGAATTCAAGACTGATGAAAAGCACGTAATTTCTGTTATGAATGATCTTTATTGATGCTGTTCGTTTTTGTATATCCGTCCTTACCTATAAGTACGTGCGATAAGGTAAGTGGATCCTAGTAATAATGCCCAACCTATGGATCTCAATAATAAATGCGCTTGATAAATGCCTAGGCTCGGAAGGATATGTACGAGTAGGGATTTTTTTCTATCCATTACATCTTATCGTCACATTTCTATTAGACATGCCGCATGAGAAGCCTGCACGAGGAAAAGCGCCTTCCATGATGATTTTTGCCTTGGTCCCATTAATGACCTTCGTATTCCCTACCCCGTTCTTTTCTCTCCTTTTCCTGTATATTAGGTAGGTATGGAACACGCATTCCGTAATCGTACACTCCTCCCCCTCCCCCCTTTGCATCACATTTTCTCTCCTCTCCTCTCCTCTCCTTTCCTCCCAGTCGCCCCTTCATCGCGTCCACCAAACCTCAGTAGTTAGAGACTTCAACGTAGGCGATAAGAAATCAAAAACAATCACTTAGGCCCACCCTTCTGCACGCCCTCGCCCTCGCCCTTCTGCGGGTCCTCGCGCGGGTGCTCGGCCGCGGCCTTCTTGCTGGGCATGTCGCTCGAGCTCGTCGCCGCGCGCGTGTTCTTCTCCTCGATGATCTGCTTGTAGCCTTCCTGCGCCTTGCGCTTGCCCTCCGGGTCCGTCCCCGCGTCCGTGTTGTCCGCCGGGGGCGGGGGCACCTGCTGCCCCGTCTGCGAGCTCGTGCCCTTGGGGTTGGGCTGGGATTCTGGGGGTTCGCTCGAGCCTGAGCCGGAATCTGAGGATGAGGATGAAGATGAAGAATGGGTGTCGGATCCTGAGGAGTCGGAGTCGGAGTCGGATGAGTCCTCGGCGGCGGGGTCGGGCGACGGCTCTGAGGCCGCGGCGGGTGTGTCGCCGTGCGAAGAGCCGTGTGAGGCCGGTTTCGTAGACGGGCCAGAGAGCATCCATGCTAAGCCGGGTATGGTGATGCCGACGGAGGCGATGAGCCTATAATCCCAAGAAGAAACATGTCAGCCTGTCATGCCGGTATAGGTTTGCTGAAACATACGATCGGGGCAACCCCTCCCCACCTTCCTTCAATTGGTCTCCTGATTCTCTCCTCTCCTCCGAATTGCTTACGTCCCGTTCATGGTGAGCGGACGAAGGGATGGGAGAAAACACTTACCAGGGCAAATCGCTCGACTTCTCTGCGCCCGCGCTGCCGCCGTGGCCGCTGCTCGCGTATCCTCTCCGAGCTGCTGTGCGCATAGCTGATTGTCGGCTTGTGGGTGCTTGCGCAGCTCGTCTAGTGACGGTGCGAAGACCCGAAGTGAATATGCGAGATGTCGACATGATTATTTTCTATATTATTACGTTCCGTGTGTGTTCTGTTGGTCGACGGTCAGATGTAGGCGGAGAGAAGAGTTTTGATGTAGGTGAGTTAAGTCAATTGCCGCCGCAGTGGCTCGGAGAGTGTCCCAGAATCGAGGTGTAATGTGTAATGGATGTTTGTAGGATTCCAACGAATGTATGTGTAATGCATGCACTTGGCAGAGAAGAATGCAGCTGTCTCTTATGTAAGTCGGCTCAACAATTGCGTTACTTTTGCCTACCTACATGTACGTATACAGAAATACCGAGGTATTCTGTCGTAGTATTCCGGGACGAGAACTTAGCAAGAGGAGAGGTTGGCGATGAAGATGAGGTTTAGATAAATAAAAAGATATCATCTAACTTAATTTCACTTACATATTTAACCTTAAGTGAGGTATATCTAGAAATCTCTCGCGCTATTTGCTCCGGTCCTTCTTGACCTTCTCCATTATTCACAAAATACGTACCCTATTTAGACATGTCTTAAGGTAGAGGTACCTCTAGGTAGGTACATCGGGATGTATAATCGGAGCTTGTGTGGGGCTCTTCCCCGGCATCCCAGTTAAGGACAGAGCCACTTTCATCAAGTCTTACCTTTTATCAACGTCATTAAAACCGATCTATCCTAGCTTGCCGGGGCAATTTGGTCATAGCTCTTTTGGCTTCCGACTTAGGTAAACTTCTAAGCTCCGCAATCCTTCACAGCACATCAACAAATTACGAAATTTTTTTTCTTGCAATGTAATAGCTATGAACAAGTACATGGTGTATGTACCGACACTATGATTTCTTCTTTTAGGCATTCGACGTTCGCAACATGACTTAAAGGCCACGTGCTACTATCTAGCCAACAGCCGAGAGTCAAGAGGGCATGCCTTGAAGCAAATAACGGACCCCTTCCGTACGATACCAGTTGGTGACTTGTCGTGGCGCGTGGTGTCGCAGGTACCCCTCGCAATGCAATGTCGAATCTCACTTCATACTCTCACACTTCACATACCCATACCCATCTCCTTATTCTCTTCCCGTAGTGTCTTCAGCTGACGCTCAAAGTCCTTGTTGACCCATTCCCAGTACTGCTGCCAAACGGGATTCTGCACTGATTGTTGCGCCTGAGCGTGACCCGCGCTACCAGGTCCGGCAACTCCCGGTAGTGTGGTCTTGGTCTTCTCCACAAGCAGAAGAGTGACGCGCAACACGCTCTTGATAGCCTCTTCTTGCTTCTCAACCTCCTGCTTCACCGCACCGTCTCTAAGCTTGGTGGATAAAGTCTTCCGGTAACACTCCGCCACCGTGTCTAGCCGGCGAGTGGTCTCTTCTGGATCAATGACAATCAGCTTGCTAAGCATGAGATTGCAAAGAGACCGAATGTCATTTTCGTCGTTGAGACCGGCGATGATTCGATCATAAAACTCAAGTGAGCTGATGCGAGAGAACGCTGTCTCCATAAGAGCATACAAAGTCTCGTACGCGCTCTATATGCGCTGATTAGTAACCTGTTTTAACCAATATATATTTCTTCCCGGTGGCTTACCTTGCGAACCTCCAATCCGTCGTCCACGAGATGTTTGAATGGCCCCATCTGAACCTCGTGGATAAGCTCCGGCTTGATAATAGACTCGGTTATCACGTAGGGTATTAATTCGCCGAGATGGGGTAGGATTAGGTCGGGCTTGTTGTGGGTCGCCGAGTTCAGTGCTGTCATGCCGATACGGCGGATGTCCATGTCCTCGTCCTTCAACACTCTGAGGAGCATGTCAACTAGCACCGGCTTCAGCATAAGATCGAATGACTCGTCACTGTCCGGCAACGTGTATCGAAGTGCTTGCACAGCCACGCCTCTAAAGACCGGTGATTTGTCTCCCAGTAGTTGCTATCGAGGTTAGTGTTTTGTTTATTCAATAGCAAGATCGCGAAATCTTACCTGGAGTTTCGGAATGTAAGTCTTGGGCTCCATTATAGCTAATCGTCCTATGCACTCCGCACAGATCGCCCGGTTGTCTTCAGTTTGGGACGCCGTAAACAGCAATCCCCAAATCTCGCTCTCATAAGAGCTGATATCAGCCGATGACGCAACAACCTGGTGCAGCACTTCTCGGATGGATTGGAGAAGTAGATATTGTTGGCTGCCCGGCTTCTTGATTGTATTCAGGATAGTCGGCAGAAATTCGGGCATGTTTCCTGCGCCTGCGCGACCCAAAGCCACGGCGGCGGAAATTGATACCTTGTCCGGCTCGTCGTGGAATTGCTCCAAGAAAATACTTGGTTGAAGGCGAGAATTTGGCCCAAGTCGCAAACCAATCTCTCCTAGAACAGCTAATGCGAGACTTTGTCGAGCAGTGTCGGGTGGTGTCAATCTGCTAGACTGGTTAAGTTCTTCAATGAAATTCTCAACCTTCACACCGACCTGACCACCGCTTGCAACAAATAGGGCGCCGACGACTTTTCCAACAACAGTCGGATCGCCTGCAACGCCAACTCGCAGAACGCCTTCCATCAAGGGCTTTCCCATGCCGCTTGAGCCGACGTTAGACACTAGGGTGACTATAGACTCTAGGGCTAGACCCCCAACATTCTTCTTAAGAAGTTCACAGATGGTCTGGATGAAAATTGCCGAAGATACTAGTTGAGGGTGCTCTAATTGCAATTGGGCAACAACTAACAGGGCCGGGCTGAGAAGATAAGCGTCGTTCGCAGAAATGACGGGTAGAATAGCCGTTACGATCTCGCTAGCCGTGACTGCTTGGATCTGACCCTTAACTACCGGGCTAAGAATCAGATGCTGCAGAGCTTGAATACAAGAACTTCGGAGAGCACGGTTCGATTTTCGCAGTTGACCGCAGAGTTCCAATGCGACCTTCTCGATCCATGCCGGCTCGAGACTCCCTGAAATCGACGAGTGTGCTGCAACGTTGTCGATTGCTCGTACAGCGTGCAGGCGTGTCGTTTCATTTCGCAGACGGTCTAAAAGTAGATCCAATGCGCCCTGGCGCTTGTCGGCAGGAATCAGGGCGATTCCGTCCGAGGACGACGTCCTGGAAATCAAGGTTCCAAGTGCTTGAATAGCCTTCTGGCGCACCTCGGCGTCGGCGTCGGCTGCTGAAGCACGATCCAGTATGATGTCGTACAGTTTCTGCAACTGTGGTTTGTAATTCTGGATCGTAAGTCTAGCCCTGGGAGGAGTGATGGCCTTGACTACTTCTTCGGCTGTGCGGATAGCCTCACTCGAGATCTTGTAGAATCGATCACGAACAGCAGACACAACTCCCGCGACGATACTCTCCAGATATTGTTTGAAGAGGCTCGAGGAGTGCGTCTTCACAATGTCGCTTGTGAAGTGGAGGACCGCCACTCTCAGAGTAGTAGCAGTAGCCGATGCGGAACCCGATAAAGTCATCGACGTCGAACCCGCATCTCCCGTCATACCCTTAGTTACGTCGATAATTGGCTGCATAACTTGGTCGAAATAGTCGGCTAAACCTCCATTCTGCACCGCGATCAAATCGTCCAGCAAATTGATGATTGCCTGCTTCGTGGCAATCTGTTTGCCTTTTAGCAACTTCGTGGCCGTTTTAACGATTTGCGGAGTGAGCTTTTGAAGATCGGCGCGCGGTCCGGTGGGCGGTACTGATTCGCGAGCAGGCGAAGTGAGGCCGGTTGCTCCAAGGTACGGCGCCTTGTTGGTATAAGCGAAACCACCGCTGCTTTGTCTTCGGCGTTTTCGGTTCTCCCCGAGAGAAGGGACAAGCTCCTCGTCGGCCGAGATGGATTGTATTACGCCCTCGCCCGTTTTGCGAATCAGTAATGACATGGTGCTAATAATTTCAAGCCGAACACTCTCTTCCCGTTCATCAAAGCGCTTAACCAATGGGGAAGCAATGTGGCGATATAGGGTCCCCTTTTCCAGTAAGTCGGCGCTGCGCATCGAAACCAGGGTATACAATGCTTTTGCAGCGCATCTGCGAACCTTCCAACTTGGATCGTCGTCATCGTCGAACCCAACGTCGTCTTCAAATTCATCATCCTCATCACTCTCATCCTCATCATCGGAGTCTTCGGTCTCATCCATCTCTTCATCTTCATCAACCGCATAGTTCGGGTCATATTTCAGATAACGAAGACATGCAGCAATGACATTGTCAGTGTAATCTCTCATCTGCAGACCACAAGAGGTGAGAAACGATTCGAGTGCGACTAGCGCAGTTTCGCTGATTTCGTTAAACTCGGGATGCAGTTGGTCGTTGCCCTCATGGAGAGCATCGAGTCGGCTCTGGAATTCCTCCTGGCTCAAGGGGGATAGAACGAATTCAATAAGCTGTGGCAAGTAACCACCGAACTTATAGGGAATCGATCGAGCGAGGGAACCCATGATAGAAATGTACAGACGACGTATGACCGGACTAATCTTGGGCTGTTGAAGAGTCTTGCGTAGTTTTGCGACGAAACTATCGAGAATTTCAGTCGTGAGGTAAGGGGCCAAGATAGCGAGCGCAACAACCGCCCGTTTCTTGGTGGGTGATGGTGTGGACGCTTTCTCCAGCACCTGAACCACGACATCCTGTAGCTTCTCAACCTCCAGAGGTTGCAGTAGGGGACCAAAGCATCGGACAACCTCGATAAGTACATCAACGGCCTCAGTGTCAGGATCCTTAGTCCTGTCCAGTATTCCGCGTGACCCACCAATTGGATGCTCGAGAGTTGAAACACCCAGTATGCGTGGAATGAGAGTACGGCTAATTACCGCATAGGTTTGGATCACATCTGGAGAAGGGGTGACGCCTCGCACAGGTCTGGGGAGTGAAGTGATAGCGTTACGGAGGGCCATGGACTGGATAGAATTGTCGACTGCGTTCTTAATTTCCATCGTGCAGAGCTTATCCAACATGGTAGCAAGGGCCGAAATAGGGATCTTGGTGACTAACGGGCCAATGCTATTAAACAGCTGTTAGTAATAGCAGAAGCTAAGAAATGGCATCTTGCACGTACCACTTGACTGCTAAGTTCTGGACCTCTCCATTTTGGTCATCTAGGTGTGTGACTACGGCGTCCATGATGCGCGCTGATGTGCCATAGTCATGATTCAGGAACTCTGCTTTCTGCTTCGTGAGGATCTGATGCAGATCGTTTAAGGACATGAATCGAAAGTCAGGATCCGCATCTGACATCTTGACCAGAAGGGCAGTGATATTCTGAGGGTTCGGATTATTAACGGCGGAAGATGAAGACGCCATGATGTGAGGAGTCGGAGGGTAGTTGTCTAGAGTATGGTTGGAAATTCGGGGTGCGAAAGCAAAGGTAGAGATAGGTAATAGGTAACAGAGCAGTCCCAGAATCCTAAATAGAACTTGTAAGCACTGTATAGAAACGTGAAAAACGAAGAGGTATCTGTGAGGTAAGTAGCTACCTTCTGGACTTAATCCTAGGTCGTTGTAATGTCGAGATGATATCGAGACGACGACCTCACAATCAGATAGATGTTTGGTATGTATCGGAATGTCAATGAATGGACGCAATCCTTGAAAAACTGTAACCGGGTGTTCCTAGAATAAGATCAATAACGACAGCGCACAAGCAATAAGGCTAAGTCAGGCAGCTGAGACAGCTCGTTGCGTACCTTGATAGAATAGGATGGACGTTTTACGGAACCAACGTCGCAAGAGAACGGCGAAAGAAAATAAAACTACCTATCAAGGACTCTCCGGATTCAGGAGCATGCTTTTAAAAAGATTGTCGCCGGCTGAAACAAGGAAATTCATGGAGATGATTGGGAGAATGGATTTATTGGTGGTTACGATGAAGGTGAACTGTGAATGTTGGTAGGCGTTAGAGGTTAAAGGTGGGGGTGGGGTTGACTGAGCTTCCATCAAGTTATGTAAGCACTGTTAAACAGTCAACATCAGCTCCTGCCCCACATGAAGCTTAAAAGGTACCCAGGTACATATAGGTAACCGGTAACACTTTCCAGGCTACAGTACCTAGGTAACATGCCTATCCTGAGGTACATACCTATAGCCCAGATACAACACCAGGTACATGGACGCATCGTCAATATTGATTTCATTTTCTATACCTAACTCAATTCCGACAAACCTTACTTTCATGTTGAAAAACTATCTAGATTGAACATCTGAATTACTGTCACGGCATACTGTCTCACGATACTAGAACGAATATCTCATTAATGGCCATAATTTCCTGGTATCATGTACTTATTTTCCTACATCTGGTTGATTCCCCCTATCTAGGTACCTAAGTTAGGAATCAGTTCCAAAGCCACGACATACATAGTCCAACATGCCATAGATGGTAATATTGGTTGGATAATGGTTATATGCTTGACTACTACTGTTGAACATTATTTAGGAATCCCGGTTGTCACACGCTTGCTTAACTTCATAGCGAAATCATCACCAACGTAGCATTCATATATTTCAGGGAATTCTATCGCATCCAAGCATACCGAGGAACGTTAGTCACAGGATAGTTCCATGAAACTTAGACACTGGGCAGTTATAATGAAATAAAATGCTTGTGAACTTTCACCATACGTATTCAAACAGAGAAATCTATTGGAAACCCTTAAATTCCGAGATTCCCCTCCGGAAACGAATCCTAGACTTTCTCGGGGCAGGCTGTCAACCTACTACGCTTCATTTTCCCTAAACAGCATCTCATTAGCAAGTACAGCCCCTTACTTCATACAACAAGTAACAGTTATACTTCCTCTGAATTTACGTCGACAGCAACCAAATATGGCTATTCAAGAAGCATACTTACCGCGCCTCGAGGAGAAGCAGAAACACTACCTGAAAATTGGGAAGAGGCTTGCCAAGGCCCTCAAAAATATGGCCGTCAAAAATATCATAAAAGGCAACCTAAGCGCAGTAGAGACTGCGCAGGTAGCAGAGGTTGAAGGAAAGACAGGGGCTCTCAAGTGGAACCTCGACGAGATAGCCCGTCTTTTCTCAGGTATGAGCGGTTGCTCGCCGAGGGAGTTTTGGAGAAGATGTGCTGAGATTGAAGGGCATATCGACCATGTCGTTGTAGTCTACGAGGAATGCTTAGGGATTCTAGGTATCCCGGTGCCTACCTAAGTAGGTAGACTATCAAGTCAAAGCCGATGGAAACGCAAAGATAAACAAGCCAGGAAAAGTTTTTCTGTGGTGGAATACGAAAATCCAAGAGGTATCAGAATGCTGTATTTATTTTCCTACTTCACTCTTTCAAAATAATGACCAGGCTATCATTTTTTTTTCCGTAGTTATTTTGAGGTAAATTCGTTTCGGGTGACTTGGCGCAATGGTCCAGCGTCTGGTCCGTTCTTAATTAGTTAGTTGCCTGTTTTAGCTTGAGGGAGGGGGTTTGAATCCCTTAGTTACTACGGATTTTATCCTTAATAAAATCTGGATCTTGTTATTTTATAGCTTAAGGAAGTAACGTTAGTACGCCCTTGCTTAATCTGCTTTTTTTAGGGCTATTTACCCGGGTGGGGGGGGTTTTTAAACATTTTTATGCAATGATTTAAATATTTTAAATTATTTTTAAAATAAAAAATATAAAAAATAATGTTTTTAATATATTAAATATAATATATAATTAAATATATATTTATTATAAAATAATATAAAAGTTTTTAATTAATTATATACGTAAAAAAATAATATTTATTAAAAAAAAAATTTTTAAAACGCGAATAAAATATTTTAATAATATATATAATTAAATAATAATTTTTATATAAAAAAATATATTATAATTAATTATAAAAATAATTAAATTAAAATCGTTTTTAATATATAATAATTTTCGTTTTATAATAATAAAATTAATTTAAAAAAAATAAATATATTTTTTTAATTAAAAAAAATATTTAATATTTAAATAATTTTTTTAAATATATTAAATAAAAATTAAACTTAAGTTTATTATATATTACGAATATTATAATTTTACGAATTATTAAATTTAATTATTTAATTAATTAATTTACGAATTTACGCGTATATAAAATAAATTAAAATTTTAAAACTTATATTTTAAATTTAATCCCCGAAATTTAATTAATAAAACCCCCCGGAAATCCGCCGAAATTTATTATTATAAAAAAAAATTTATTATAATAAAAAAAAATTATTATAATAATAAAAAATTATTATAATAAAAAAAATAATAATGTTTTTATATAATAATATTACGTAAATAATAAATATATATAAATAATAAATAATTAAATAAAATAATATTTTTAAAAAAATAATATATTAACGTAATTATTTTAATTTTAATTAATTATTATAATTATAATTTATAATTAATTTTAATTAATTAATTATTAAATACGTTAAAATATTTAAAAATTATTATAACGTAATTATATTAAAATTATTATTAAAAATAATAATAATTATTAATATATAATTAAAAAATAATAATATTAAAAAACTTTTTTTATTTATATAAATAAATATTTTAAAAGTTTAAAAATTTAAAAAATTATTAAAATTATTATTAACGGATAAATAACGGTTAAAAAATAAGCCGTTTTTATTTTAAAAAAAAATAATAAAAAAGTTTTATCTTATTTTTAATAAATTATTTTAACGATAATAAAAAATATATTATTTATTTTATATTTATTTTTCTTTAAATATTTATTAATAATAAAATAAATTTATTAAAATAATTATTAAAACTTATAATTATTATTTAAAAATTAATATATTTAAAAATATATTATTATATTTTTAATAATTAAAAATTAATTTTATTTTTTTTTAAATAATTATATAATAAAATATAATTTTTATAACTTATAAATTAAAGTTTTAACCGAAATATAATAAAAATAAAATAAATTATTATATAAAAAATATAAAAGTTTTTTATCCCGGTTATTATAAAGTTTTTTTTTTATTATTTTAAATAAAATAAACTTAATAAAAAAATTTTATACCGATTATAATTATAATATATACGAATAATTAACGAACTTACGTTAATTAAATATATACGAAAAATTTATTTTATAATAATACCGAACGTTCCTTACGAACATTCGGAGTAAAAAATAAATAAATAAATAAATTTATTTCGATCTAATGACTTTGAATATGAACTGCCCCTTTTGGGTGAAATCATAAAGGTTACTTGAATCTACAACATCGATATTTGGGATAGAACAACAGGAAGAATTCCATAGAGCTACTGTCACTGACATATCTAGTATCAGTCTATACTCACACCAGTCGATGCAGTGTCTTTGCAATGCAACAATATTCAAGAAGAAAAACATCAACCTTGACGATTACTCATTAACGTCAATGTGTCAACTACTATGGTACAATGATTCAGTTTAGTACACTATTGGGTGTTGTTCCTGACAAGCCCAGTGTCATTGAGGCAATGTGTAATGTGATAATATTGTGTGAATCATGGGTATGACATCCACGTCACGAATAGCCGTATATCAAAGTCAGTATCAAGCTTTATTTTCTATTTAAAATGGTTGCTTCCGTTGTTATTTCACTCTCATCTTCACACTTTACTGCAAACTACATGAATTCTGCGAAACAATAACAATCAATCTTCAATTGAAACCGACAACAAAAACACCGCTTGCGTTAAACACCTTCCACCAAGACCATTCATCTCCAAACAGATACCCTTACCGATATTATCAACCTCATACTGTCTATCCTAAGTTTCCCAACCACCGGAATCCAAAATATCCAAGTTCGGAGAAAGATGTCTTCCAAAGACGAAATCCAGAAGAGGATCAATGAGCTAGGTCCTCTCATTCGAGAGGCACAGGCAAAGGAAGACCGATTAGAAGACTATCTCGATGAAGCAATCTCCACGGCCAGCAAGAAAGAAGTGAAGACGCAATATGATGAGGCTAAAGCGGAGCGGGAGAAGCTTGAGAAGGAGAAAGAGGAACTGGAAAAGAAACTGTGATGGGAATGAGGAAATCGAAGAGTGGTTGGGAGCGTGCCTGCCTGCCTGTCTGCCTGGTAGGTAGACAGGGAAAATAGGGGTTCGGAGGCAGGTAGTAGTAAGCATGTAGCTTTTGGTAGTAATAACAGATATAGCATAAGTTTGGAGGCGTACGTCGTGATGGCACCTGTTGAAAAATCATGGCGATGCGATGATTGAATCAATTTTTAAGTTCTTCCGCATTATGCCAACTGCCGAATCTCGGTCGCTGCCCCGACTGCTGCGTCGGCTACCATTTGCGCTGTGGGCTTGCCTATTTATACACGATCCACTGCACGTATTATTAGGCAAGTTTGCGGAGATAAATCATTATTATGTTTGGATCAGACGTGAGAGGAAGACGTCAGGCAAAACAACTCAGTATCCTATAATAGCTATAGGGTTGCTATGGTTTGTGTACTTATGAGCTTTGAGATAAACGCAGTTCGTTGCTGACCTCTGCTTGAAGAACACACAGTGGTACAGAGCCAGCAACGGCGGAAGATAGTACCGAAAACGCACGTCTCTAGCACGCTTAGCGGACACATCGTCGTACTCGTATGCCTTCCCGGAACTTAGGGGATATGCTCTTCTACTGTCCACACACCTGGCACAAACATTTCGTTACATCCAGTGGCGATTCTTCGTGGGGTTCAGAGGAGGGTTACTAACCAAACACGAGATCCGTTTGGTAGACGTAGTCGTAAGCATGTCTAAAGGACCACTTACGACTTCATCCTCAAAGGTTTTGTTGCAGTCACCCCCTGTTGACGTAAGAGGTGAAGTGTCGTCGGGATATGTGATAGGTGCATTTAGTCAGCAAGGATAAAATTGATGAGCCTTTGTATGTCAGCAGTAGTACGAATTTTGGGGCACCCTGAGAATACGAAGCATCCCAAATACATTTGCCTTAGATGACTGCGTCAACATAGCAACCCCTACTAAAAGAGACGGAAGTGTGCGTAATGTAGGCGATGTCTCGTTTCGACATCATCCGCGGCACTTTCAACTACGCAGACTGGTACTGTAACAAGAATAATAGTTGACAGCAATACGCTACCGCTGCTTTCTTACCTGCAACCAGAAAACGTGGAAAGCGGACGTGGTAGCAACGTCAGTAGCCTGCTCTATCTCTGCGAACCGAAGTTATAATAAGCGGAAGTTTTATACTTTTAATGGAAGCCTTCGTAAGTTCGTCAAGTCCTCTCAAAAAGGCATATATAACGGATACCTGGACAGGTAGGTATCTAGGTAGAGATAGACGAGTCATGTGGTAATACAATTTATACAATACGCCGATTGAAGATCCCATGCTTTAGCTGTCGTATTGGATATTGACCAAGCGTCCTCCTTTCTGTCTCCGCCCATCAATAAAGACCGCGAACTCTGCTGTTGCCCCCAGCGGTTTAAACTCTATCGTATATGAAAGTTGCTTATACTTCTTCCCAGAAGCGTTTGTCTTCCATTGCAGGTCTTTCCACGAAACGTCAGGGGTCCATTCGATTTTGCACAAAGTTGAGACCGTCCCAGTCTTCCGGCTCGGGGCCATCATGTCCGTGCATTGGTAAACTGCGAAAGAAATAGTCTTACTCAAGCTCGTCGTGAAGTTCTGAACCCATGTAGCCTGGACTGGATTGCTTCTAGACACGTCATCGCCCTAGAGTCAACGTTAACATCATCTTAATTGAAAATTGCGAAATCTTTTACGAACCTTCTTCAAGTACCAATGCATTTGGTTATCTGCTTTCCATTTACCTTCAACGTCATCCCATACTCTGTCTCCGATGATGTGTTTCCCCCATTCAAATGGCTCCCAGAAGTCAACGCCAAAATTGGCCCTCGAGATGGTCGAAGTAATGGCGATCGGAGAGAATGGCATCTTCCCTTGACTGGCTTCGTCCATATCGGTCCGGCTGTTGAGGAACCCCTTGAATACAGCACCCCGACTGATGGCCGTGCGTCTTTTAACCATGGTACATTAGTATCCGTCATGATAACTCTGGATTATGCCGACTTACGGTTTTATGCCGCTAGACTGTAGAACTGCAACGTCTTGTTTGGTATACTTATTCCGGAGGGTTTCAAACAGATACGGGCTCGAGCCGAGTCCCCCAACGAGGATAATACCCTAAGAGAGGATTGTTAGTGCTTATAACATCATCAGGCTCAGTTCATCTCACGGTGATATTAACGCCGTTATGCCTCGCCGAGTTGATTTGGCCATTAATGAGTTCTTCGATCTCGGCGAATACACTAGTAAATGCATTCTGCAAGTCAGACCTATATACGTTAGTATCCTATAAGATATGCCCGTTTCAGGGGAGCATACTCTTTGAAATGGATGCGCCCTCTCTTGATGAAGGGCTGGCGGCTTGTGTCTGTTTGAGAGTTAATGCTGAAGAAAGCTTCAGCTGGGATTGACACGATATATTCTTTTTTGCTATTCGCAACTTTGAACTGCGGCTTGATGGCATGCTCCCACTCTCCCTTCATAACTTCTCGGACGCCTACTTTGCTTAGGCGATCCCAACCCCTCCCAAGCCGGGCTTTGCAAATACGCTCAAAAGCTTCGTCAATAAAAATTCCACCGCAAAGTCCCCCTGAGAAATAGTTATCATTAGTGGCATTCTTCACAGTTACTGTAGGGTTAATACTCACCTACTCCTTCCGCTACTTCACGCACAGCAAGTGGATCGGTCCGTTCGACCTCATAACTGATTAGATCCTATTATGGAATTAGCACCAGTTTAACGTTATGAGAGCGAGAGCTACGAACGACGGTACCACCACCAGCATCGCAAATGATGTAGGCATCCCCTTTATTGACTCGCCGTCCTGGTTCGCATAGTGTGCAAAGTGCTGCTGCCTCAGGCTCAGGTGCGAAGCTCAATGTTGTATCCCCGGCATCGCGCTCGTCAAGGATGCCAGCTTTCTTGGCAGCCTCTTCCATGCTTTTTCTGGCATATCCTTTCCAGATTGCGGGAAGGGTTATGACCACGTGGAACCTGAGGGCGTCGATAACGCTTGCGCCTCGGGCCTTTGTTATTTCGTAGAGGATATGCTCCCAGAAGCCTCGAAGATAGTCAGCCACAAGATCAACTACCGTCTTCCCATTCTCTCTCATCATCTTCCGTCCCCTGAGGATATAGTCTGAGTATCTAAGCTCTGGCGCAAGGTCCTCATCCTTCAGTAGCAGCAATTTAAACCAGCGGATGGGATCAGAATCAGGGGGAACATCATAGCCCCACATTACTTGTTCATCCTCGTAGAATAATTCAGTAGGAGCCTTCCCTTCCTCCCGACCTGTTCCTGGCCAGGAAGTAATAAGATTGATCTGGCGGGCTTCAAAATCAGACGCAGTAGCCCACGCTCCGCCTGAGTAACTGTTGTTCGACTTGGTCAGCGATGTTTTCAGACAGTTGTGACCATTAACGAGTAACTTTAAATACTAACGTAGTTCCAAAGTCGATCCCAATGACCATCACGTCATCCTGAAGGTCAAGATCATTTTCTTCAGTATCGCATTCATTGTCGTCAGAATCCAAAAGGTGCGACGACCATTTATTTTCCTTTAGCCTTTGCACCAAGTAGGGTAAATCTCGCTTCGTCATGATGGGGGTAAGAATGAGTGTCCACGTTATACAATTGGATAATTTACAGTAAAGACATCAGAAGCTATACAAGTGCACCCAAGATACATAGAATTATATAGACATTTAAAATCATATGTCAATAGCTTAGATATAAAGTCCCTAGGTCACATTTTGACGGCCTTGTCTGTGGCGAACCCCTTATCGTACTATTTGTTGCCTATATCATCTATGCGTTGTTCCAGGTATCGCATATTGTTGGAAGGTCGCATATTGGGCTTGGTGTTGGTTCCTTAAATAAATAAATCTGGTTCTAAGCTACTGTGCCGCCCAATGTGTGGATGAATCGTAGCCCGCATCATCCACCACAACGTAAGCTCATTTCTAACCGTCCAATGCATTGCCTTGGTGTTAGAAGAGAGGAATGCGCGAGGCTACCAATCACCAACATTCGTAGTGTTTTGTATATTCTCGAGTTTCAATAACCGCCAGCTTTCATCAGGCGTTAATACTTCGCTAGCTTCAATTATCGCCTGACATCGTGTTTCATTCTGCAAAGCAACCTTTCAGGCAGTCTTGATAAATTACCTTTCTGACAAGTCAAATAATTGACCGTGTGCTTGCTTGAAACACTACTATAAGCGCCCGTAGTTCGACGCCAATACAATTGACCTGTTGGTTAAATATGGTACAGTCGGCGGTAGATGTTATCAAGCAGTGATGCAATACGTGCCGTTTACTGACTTGTCTAGGTACCTTAATATATACAGTATTTCTATAACATACCATTTAGCCACGGTATTCACTCCTCCATTACTAGGTACGCTGGCGTATGCTCTTTTATTGATACTGGCGGGTATCTAGACTTTACAGAGCGCGTACCTTACTAGGTCTTGCAAAACTCTAGACATTGAGTATCTGATGTTATTTTCACCTAAAAGACTCGCATATTTTATTTACGTAATGTTGCGCGAAATGGTACGCCGTTTCCCTACATCTCATTTCAGGCCGATCAGAACGAACAGAGACCGCCCTAGAGCGGAACGCTCTGTAGATTCGGCTCAAGCCCTTTGCTATGGGGAAACATCAGGCAACTCGAACTATGTCGTGAATGACCCTGGTGGTAATGTACTCACCACAGAGCGCCGAGGGACTCGGGATACGGGAGTTAACACAGATTCCAACGACGTTCGAGAAAACCCAATACCTATCTCTATTGCCGAGCGCGATGCGATCATAGATACCCTCACACGCGAACTTGAAAAGGAACACCAGGCCCGTGTTCAAGCAGAAAACGAGACTCGACAACTGAATAGCAAGTTGAAGTCTATACAAATTAAATGGAAGCGAACAGCCAACAAGTTGGACCAGATTCTCTCGCAGTCTCAGGGGTTCAGCCAAGTCACCGACGAAGAATTGAAAGAAATGGCCCTGCAACTACGATACAACATACGCAACTTTGCCATTCAATATTTCGGTGATCCCGTCGGGTACCGTAGAGCTGAGACATATCCTGACTACGTGTATTACTTGCCAGAATACTACGAGTTGTATCTCACACGACCAGAGAATTATCCTACAGTGGTTCAAGCTTTTTTATGGGACGTGTTGACGTACAAGATATTCAACCGGTTCCGATGGGCTGGGTGCATGTCCAGCAGCTTTAACACATTTTGGTCCCGTTTATTTATTAGTAAGTAGATGTTACGGGCGTTACATACATGCTTACAGAAGTATTAATTCGTTTTCCGTGCTATCTAGGGAGAAATACGAATGATACAATGGCACACACGACAGGACAGAAACTCCACGCTTGGCGCGCGACAACAGCGAACCTAGCCTCCGAATGCTTGACTGAAAAAGATCTGTCCAACATCCAACAAATAAAAGACGCCATTATACATCGGATACATGAAGTGCTGAAGTTACTGTCGAACGGAACCTACGACGGCGACGTCGGCAGCATAATCGATGACGCGATTAAGTTAGACAAGATGATTAGCTCGCAGGTGGCCATGGTGTCATGGGAATTCGGAAAGACCCTTGACGACGGAAGTACGGAAAACCCTCCTAGATCAGATATGGGAGACATAGTGGTCGTCTGTCCAGCTATGCTCAAGCGAGGCAAGTCAAATGGAGAAGATTTTGATGTCCAGTCTGTACTATTGCCAAGGGAGGAGGGATTCTGTGTGAGCGAGAAGTATAAGAAATAGTGGGCTATTCTGATATCTGTTCTATGCTACGATGGTAGTATTATGTGGTGGAATCTACTCTTATGATGGGGGATGTTGGAGTCTAGGCAACCCGTGTAACCTTTGTGGCTCAGGGGTTCAGGGGTTCAGGGGGCCTGTGTACCCTTTGTAGTGGCTGACTAAGCCAAGTCAATTTACTAGTGTCATCGATGAACAGGCAGGAACAATCCTTTATATTTATTTCCATAGTTGATTCAGATTCATTCGGACTCCCCGTCACTTCCGCCTATGACTTAGCAGCATGGCAAGGGCATAGGAAAACGTTAACCACACAAGACCAGCGAACTGCCGCTTCCTTAGGAGCAGACATCAAAACCCCTGACCAGCCCTGACCAACAATATTAAACATACACCTTTGACGTCGGAGCATCAAGTAGCCTCTCCACCCCAGGTTTTCAGGCCCATGAGCATTATCATCATCTCACGCACACATCTTACAAGCCCTCCCAATACCTCACCATCCCATCCGTCGACCAGCGCGGGTGACAGCGCGCGCAGGCCCCTCCTGGATGTCCCGAACCACCAACCTCGCGGAAAACCAGAAGCAAAAGTAGAAACGTTCCAGACATAGAGACGCCAGAACCCGATGAGCGGGTGCAGCTGCTCAGGGACCCGGAGGCACTGTACCTAGCAAACGTGGGTCGACGTAGGGCGGCAACTAGCACGGATCTGGTGAGTATGCTGTTGCCTTCTCGGCGACGGGGTGCTAGAACGTCTTGTTACTACACTACGACGAACTGGAGCGGGAGGTGCGTACTCTAATCGACGCTGCGGATGAAGGCGATTAAGGTACCCCTACACATTTCTAGCTGCCTGGAGGGAAATGCCGCGGGTTCAAAGGCGTCCGGTCAATGCCTAGTGTTTGAATTCTCGTGGGTATAGGAAAGGTGTCTAGTAAGTTGGGACTTCGGGATGGAAAAATGCAGGGTTGGAGGGCCTTCTGATGCTATGCGCGAGTTCGGCCAAAATGGATGGAGGCTGAGGTATGCAGAAGTTACTTTAGGGCAGATACGGAGATCCGCTATTAGCAACAGCATTGTGTCTTGCATAGCACCCAAAAGAATACGTTCTAGGTTCACTCGCTAAGAGATGAGGGGCCATATTTCTCAAATGTGATCATAAATTAATCTATGGGTGAGTTGTGGGGAGAACGAACACATGCACCTAGCCTGACCACGCGCACCGGAATATTTCATGATTTATCATGATATCCAGTGATTGATATTTACTCCAGCCGTGTCGTACTGTCTAGTAAACCGTTACACATAATGGGCTCCTTCTAATCCTTCTTACTCATCTCGTATTATCCGTCGTGACTCTGCTTATCTTATGGTATCTACTCGTCTTACCAACTCCTCACCCGTTTCGTCTTTCATAAACCTTTTGGCATTTTTTGGTTTGTTTAACCTGTCCATCTTATACCTTTGCCATCGTGGATGCGCCATGTACTTTTCAAACTCTTCGAGGAGTTTTGGATCCTTTACTTCATCCCAGACCTTATGCTTATTATTGAGTTTGATAGTCTGCTGCGTCATTGAGGGTGGCTTATGGCTTTCTAACGCCATGAGTTCGGGTGATACCGATTTCAACTTGCTCAGGTACACATCCTTTGCGATATATGTTCCTTTCAGGTGCCTACTCCCTGTAGCAGTATCGAACTGTTTCCGGCCATGGAGGATGCGCAAGTTATCGAATAGCACGCACTCGCCTGGTTGCATCTTATACTGGTACATCCACTGCTCGTCCTCAATCAAGTGTCGAAACTTAGTCGCAGCTTCTAGCCACTTGCGATAAAAGGAATGGAAGGCCTTTCTTGGAATCATGTTTTGGTCGCTGGACTGAAACGGAGGAGACCAAAAGGTGAGTGAACTGAATTTGTCAAGAACAGGGTGAAAGTTTTCATAAACGTGCCCGTGCTTATTGTACGCGTAACGAACGGATTTCGTACTTAGATGCTCTATGAAATTATTCGACGCAAGTCGAATTAGATGAGAAGCTCTCGCACCGTCACTAAATAGAGAGTCGCCGCCTTCACACGTATTTTCAAGGCAATGTAGGAGTTGAATGCGAGGCGTGAAAGCCAAATATAGCAAGTCCTGGTGCAGCCCGAGAAAAGAGTTCGTGTAGGCCACATTCTCTGCGTTCGGTTTTGAACGTACATCCCAGGTCCTGCCGTAAAACGTCTCCTGTATGTTTCCGATCTGATTTGCGATGGAAACAACTGACTCGTCAGAGGGTGGCACGTTGCGTAGAAATATCAGCCCATGAGTGCCGAGTCGATGCAATCCGGAAAGAAATTCACTCCCACCCGCCATCCATTCGTCGTAGTCAATGGTTAAGCGGTCCTTTTCGAAGATATCCTTGTCCCATAATATCCATTTAGGTAACGGTATGTGCTTAGCTTGAATACTGGCAGGGCCAGGAAGAAGCCGAGCAATTGGGTAGTGGGACTCGTGATTTCCTTGACTTAAGAAATCGCTCTCCCACACGATATCGAGCCCTCCATCATCAGTAAACGAGGCTCTGGCGATGGGGAGATTGGTTGGCACGTCACATGTGCCGAAGTTTTTCTGGCCGGAATCGGGGTCTACACATATGCTGCAGTCGCAAGAGTCTCTCAGCCAATGGCGATCAAAAAGTTTTTGACGAGTTCCCGGCTTGGTAATGCGAATCAGGTCGTCGTCGTCTAAGTCGATATATGAGTTATTCTTGCCCGCCGTACCTGCTGGCTCTGCTGGCTCTGTTGGCTCTGCTGGCTCTGCTGGCTCTGTTGGTTCTGTCGGCTCAGTCAGATTTGCAAACCCTCTTTTGTTATTGCTGACAATCCGAGTG
Organism: Annulohypoxylon truncatum; assembly: GCF_022578515.1. Classification (NCBI taxonomy): domain Eukaryota; kingdom Fungi; phylum Ascomycota; class Sordariomycetes; order Xylariales; family Hypoxylaceae; genus Annulohypoxylon; species Annulohypoxylon truncatum. The sequence goes on from NW_025953787.1 coordinate 223,503, forward strand.
GTCGCTCTGCGTCCCTTGAGCCACGGAATAGATTCACTGTCACTGGTACTGAATTGACGAGATGTACGAATGGGAAAGCGAGGCAATAATATCGAAGTCCGACCAAGGCCGTAGCTTGGATTAAGTATGCCGGAGCTTACATGATGACTTTTAGAGTTCAACAAACCCCGTGAGATATACACAGCGGATTTCATGCTGGCCGTAGTAAGAATTGGGAAGGACGGGATCTCGTGATGAATATCATGGAAGACTGGGAAAAACTAGGAATGTGGGGTAAGAAAATATATCAGTTAGTGCATGTCTCAATTTTAAGTACCTACCTACCTACGTATGAAGCCGAGGTCCACCCCCGGTCTATCTAATGATCCACCCCGTCAAAAATGACCAATCAAAGACGGTTATTAAAAGCCACTAAACTTCCCCCGGTTGTAGCGGCAAATAGCAGATGATCGTTTAATGCATAAAATGTTAGTTGAATGATTCTATGTAATAACCGGGTAGGTATATATATTATGTTGTATGGATAGCTTTTTCTTCGCTCTCAACCATATTCATAGTAGCATCGTCATTCGAGTTTGTTTCGAGTGCAGACAATTTCCCCAATTGCTTCACTTGGCATTTCTCTTCCTGGTCAAGGCATATCAAGGCAGTTCTCTTCTTCCCCTGGAGAGCACGACGATGTTTCCGCCCATTGACATGCTTCTGCCACTGATCATCGGACTGAAGAGTCATACTGCAAAGTTCGCAAGTTTTAACTTTCATCGTCACTGACGATGGCCTGCTCTCAAAAGCTGTCAAAACTTCCTTCGCCGTGCTGGATATTTCCGTCGGCTTAGCCAGAGTTTGGCCGTGAAGGAACCCGGAGCATATCCTAGCTGCTGACTCAAGGACGTCAGCCGAGAAGTTATGAGCATGAGAACTGTTCAATAAGAACAAGTAATCCATTGCTTCGTGGTCTTTGAATGCCGGAATAGACTTCGTCCGGATCCATCTCAACTGATTTCTAGCATACTGTCTCGTCGCAATTTTCATTTCTTCAAGGCCGACTGCTTTCAGCTGGTTTATCTTAGTTGGGGTTGACCCGTCTTTTTCGGCTTCGAGAAAGGGTTCCATCTGTTTGTACCCGATGGATTGCCATATTCCACGGGTCACATTTACGGGATCACCCTGCTCAGATCGTAATCGTCGGCTTTCGTGCAAGATTCTCACCTCATCTAAGAGCCCACTTTCGCACATGTTATCGACCCTCTTATCAAGTCGCTGTCTCAATACATCGGGATCTGTGTAAACCCAGAACATTAGGGATTGCCAAGGACCACTTGCTGAGCCAGAGAGTGATTTAGCCTGTTTTTGTTGAGCATATATGTCCGATGCCCGTTTCCCAGTGGTGAGAAATATCTCGAGGGACCGTTGGATCTTGCGCCGATCGTCAGGATGCCACCGATCTGCCATGTCAGGATCCACCTCTCGAAGACGTTCCAAAATCAAATCAGTCGGCCCGTCCAAGATTGGGAATTGAACTATGTTTTCTTCCGGGGAACGATGCTGCGAGCTATCGTCATTAACGCCTTGGGAACTCACTAAGTAATCCTCGAAAAGCAGTGCGTGGATGTAGTAATGGGTGCCACCCACTACAATGGGAAGCCTTCCTCTACTTCGAATCTCGCAAATGAGCCTACTAGCTTCGCGCGCAAAGACTTCAACAGTCCAGGTCGGTTCTGCAGGGTCAATAGATGCTAGAAGATGATGCGGAACACCTCGTTGTTCCTTGGGCGAAAGTTGGTTTGTGATGACCGGTAACCCCTTGTACATCTGCATAGCATCGGCGTTGATAATTTCGCCGTTGAATCTGAGTGCCAAGTCCACCGCAAGCTACGCCTAGTATCAGTCTCAACACACGAGTTATAAAATCGCTACAAGGACGTAACATACATCTGATTTCCCAGTGCCTGTTGTTCCCAGAATAGCCACAAGAGGCTCCTTGGGAGGACATGCTGTGGCCATCCCTGCCATCCTTAGAACATTTCTAAGGGAAAAGCGCAGAGAGAGTTGTCCCAATGCGATCATGAATTATGATTGCTTCATTTGAGCTAATACAATTTGGTCCATGAAACTTTACTTAATATCATTTTTTACGTATTTAGCTCGGGACTTGAATCGCTTTATGAGTTGCGAATTTTCTTGACGAAGTTGAAACTTTGAAATATTTAGCTACGTTAGCTTACCCTAGGTACCTAACTGCCCTAGGCGCTGTCAAACCACAGCATGACAGGGATCCATGGATGCTTTGTCAGCTACTGCTAAATATTATCTATTCTTTGGGGAAGCTTCCACCTACCTAGTAGGTAAGGGTCCGTCAAGAGACCCACCAGAATCCCTTTTTTTGGCGTATCCCTGTCCCTTAGAGAATGGAAGGCAGCCGGCAGCCGGGCAGCTGCAAAGGATCAATTGATATACACGTATTAGAGGTAGGAGCACGTGACGTCAAAGCTAACCTAGCAGCTTACTCCACCCAATCCACCTACCGCATAATGGACACATAGTTCAATTTGCAATTTGGGGCTCAATAATTTTTTGAAGCCAGATTTGCCCTGCGACCAAATCCTCTCTCTCCTTTTAATTCGAGACAAAACATCGCGACGACCTCTACATCAACAAGAGGGCCCTTCGTCGCTCATTTCTAATCTATTCTTCCCTTCTACCTTCTTCCTTCTCCTTTATTCCTATTATATTCTCTGTCACGTTGTCACGATGAGTAGCTGTAAGTTTATTTACCTGTATTCAATACCTACTTCCTCATCATCCCGCGATCTCTTAAGTCCCAGTCCTAGTCCTAGTCCTGGTCCCTATTGATTGTCCAAGATCGCGACGCGACTATGCGTCAATTGCCATTGAGTCTCAACGTAGCTAATCCTGTTTTCATCAGTGCGGTTTCTCGACCTTGTCAAGCCCTTCGTGGCATTTCTGCCCGAGGTTCAACAGCCGGAGACCAAAGTCCCCTTCAACCAAAAGTTGATGTGGACTGGTCTCACACTTCTGATCTTCTTGGTCATGAGTCAGATGCCACTTTACGGTATCGTGTCCTCTGACACCTCCGACCCTCTATACTGGTTACGAATGATGATGGCGAGTAATCGAGGGACACTGATGGAATTGGGTATTACGCCAATTATCTCTTCGGGGATGGTCTTCCAGCTCCTCGCCGGTACTCACATGATTGATGTCAACCTTGACCTCAAATCCGATCGTGAGCTCTACCAGACTGCTCAAAAGCTCTTCGCCTTCATCCTCTCTGCCGGTACCGCCACTGTCTATGTCTTTACTGGTCTCTACGGTCCCCCCTCCGACCTTGGCGCTGGTATTGTCTTCCTTCTCATTCTGCAACTCGTCGTCGCTGGCATGATCGTCATCCTTCTCGATGAGCTCTTACAGAAGGGGTACGGTCTCGGAAGCGGCATTTCCCTCTTTATCGCTACCAACATTTGCGAGTCCATCATGTGGAAGGCGTTCTCCCCGACCTCGATCAACACTGGCCGTGGTCCCGAGTTCGAAGGCGCCGTCATTGCCCTCTTCCACCTACTGATGACGTGGCCTAACAAGCAGCGTGCTCTTCAGGAGGCTTTCTACCGCCAGAACCTTCCCAACATCATGAACCTTCTGGCCACCCTCGCCGTTTTTGCCGCTGTCATCTACCTCCAGGGCTTCCGCGTCGAAATCCCCGTCAAGTCTTCCCGCCAGCGCGGTGCTCGTGGCTCCTACCCCGTCCGCCTGTTCTATACCTCTAACATGCCCATCATGCTACAATCCGCTCTCTCTTCCAACATCTTCCTCATCAGCCAAATGCTCTACTCTCGTTTCTCCGAGAACCTCCTTGTCCGCATGTTCGGTGTCTGGGAAGCCAGGGAAGGGTCTGCTCAACTCTCTGCCATCTCCGGTCTGGTTTACTACATGTCCCCCCCGCTTAACTTCCGCGACGCTATCCTCGATCCCATCCACACGGCCGTATACATTACCTACATGCTCAGCGCATGTGCCATCTTCTCTAAGACCTGGATCGAAGTCTCTGGCTCCAGCCCTCGCGATGTTGCCAAGCAGCTGAAGGACCAAGGTCTCGTCATGGCTGGTCACCGTGACCAAAGCATGTACAAGGAGCTGAAGCGCATCATTCCCACGGCTGCCGCTTTCGGCGGAGCCTGCATTGGTGCGCTCTCGGTCGCCAGTGATCTCATGGGAGCTCTCGGCTCCGGCACTGGTACTCTTCTTGCCGTCACGTAAGTATCCAGCATGGTGACTCGTAATATTTTGCTAACGCGATTTCAGTATTATCTACGGCTACTTCGAAATCGCCGCGAAGGAAGGCGATCTTGCTGGAATGAAGGGGATGATTATGGGATAAACACCGATGCTTATGATCAGAAGTTCTAATTACCCGCTACGACGGCGCAATGTCAGAAAGTGCAATTATTTCACGCTACGTGTAATACCAAGGAAAAGCAAAAGTTCATGAGGATTTTCACAGGGGCGGCGAAGCTTGGAAAATGCATCAATGGCGGTCTGCGGTCATTCTCGTCGGGAAATCCTTCTTAAAGGGCCCCTAGGACGAAGAGTGTATTAGTTTACATACAATAGTAACCCCGAAAACATCCATAGCATGTACATCATTTTTTTACTAATTCACTTGCTAAACTCATCAGGGATTGTTGACGTGTCTTGTGCGTACTAATTAGTTATCCTACCTGTCCTTACCTAGGTACTTGGCTAGGTGGTTCGAAGCCAATAAGCGTAAATTTGAGCAGAGATTCCTAGGTCTTCATTATACATACTCCTTGGTAGAAGTAGGAGTTAGCGTCGGTATTCTAGTCGGATTCCTTCGTCCCCAATGCTACCTAGATACAACGCTAAAAGTACTGCACTAATGTTCATGTTCTTTTATTAGACATAGTCTTACTGCCTTGACGTTGCTTCAGACAGGAATCTTCAAAAAGGCGAGATACAGTATTTACATAAGATACACATAATATCATACATGTATATAAATCTAGCGCTCTATACATCCGCTTGTGCCTACATGCAAGGTACCTAGGTAGTTTAAGCAGGCAGGTATCAAGCGCTCGCCCACTGTATCTGCAACGTCGTTCCGTGCGAACCTTGCTCGGAGTACACGGTGCCCTGGGTCGAGCCGCTGGGGACGGAATCGGCGTACCAGTCGTTCCCGTCGGCGTTCGCCAGATTGGCTCCGTCGGCCGCGAACACGTTGGCGTCGGAGCTGCTGGTGTCCGCGGCGCAGGTCAGCGAACCGCCCGATACGGTGCAGTACCCCTTGCTGGATTGCAGCGTGAACCCGCTGCCGGAAGACGCTGCGGTGAACGTGGCGCAGGTCCCCGTCGTGTACCACTTGCCGCTGCTGATCAGGCAGCCTTTGGTGGATCCGCCCGTAGCGACGTTCAGGGTGCCCTTTCCGGAGAAGGTCCCCGTTGCGGTGGGCGAAGAACCGCCTGAGGTCGTGGATGTGGGCGAGGATGTGGTGGTGGTGGTGCTGGTGGGGGAGGATCCGCCGCCGCCGCTCTTCGGCAGGTACTTGACGCCGGTGCTGGGGCAGCCGCCGTCGTCGCTGTTGTCCGGGCTCGCGGGCACGAACTGGCCGGTGGCGACGGAGCCGTAGGTGTTGTAGTAGTAGTAGACCTGCTCGATGGCGTCGTCGGTGCAGCCGACGTACACCTTCTCGCCGCCGTGGTTCTTGGACAGCGCGGCCTGGATGTCGGAGAGCGCGTACGTCTTGCTCGAGCTCGGCGTGATGCCGGCGTCGGACAGGAACTTGTAGGTCGGCAGCGTCTTGAACAGGCTCACCGTCGTGTTGAAGAAGTAGTGCACCTCCTCCGTCGGCTGGTAGCTCGCGAAGCAGCTCGGCTCCAGCGTCGAGATGCAGGTGCCGTGCTTGCCCCACTCGTGCTCCCAGAACGTCTCGCCCGTGCCGTCGTTCGGCAGCCAGTACGTCTCCATGTAGGTCAGGAGGTCGTCGTCGCCGAACGCCTTGAGGATGTCCGTGATGTTGGTGTAGGCGCGCTTGCTGTCGCACGTAGCGTCGTACGTGCCGTCGCAGTGGTCGGGCCAGAGGCCGTGGATCGTCCACGAGTCGTCCGGCCCGACCGCCGGGTCCGTGTCCCAGAACTGCGTCTGCAGGAGCGAGCCGCCCGGGTAATTGAAGCAGCACAAGTCGGCGACCGCGGTCGTGTTATGGCACGACAGCTCCGTCGTGCTCGCACATGTCTTGGGGTCGCCGCCGAGGACGGGCTGGGCCAGACCCAAAAGCAGCACGGCCAGCGAGCCGGCGGTTAAAGAGCGAATACTACTAGATGCCATAGTGTCGGAACCTGTGGTACCACCTCCATTTCTGATTCCGGGGACGGACGGACGTCCTTTTAAAGATTTTCGCGGCTTCCTTGGAAAAGGCTTGTTTGGGTTGTCAAGTTTGTTTAGGTCAGGGGGAGAGAGGGCCTCGTTATCATGTGAGCGAGGGTGTTGCGCCGCGATCTTTCCCCACTGATGAGCGATCAGCGCTACGTTGCAAGGGCTACGGGCCAGGCCACCTTCTCGTTCGGGCGAATACCGAGTGCTGCTCGCACTAGCCGTCGTCGAATCATGCGCTAGATCCGTCCATCCTCCTTTCCGCTCTCAAACACCTCAATTAGCTTCCTCGTTCAATCAGCAGCCTAATAGGGCGCTCCGTTAAAATTGCTGCATGTGGCAGTTAAATAGGCCTCAATGCCGGACGATTACCAGCTTACTTGCCAGACCGGGAAGGCTATTGGGTAGTCATTGCATTGGGTTAATCCAATACGTCACCGAGACAGCTTTTATTGATGAGTCGTAGGTGTAAGTAGGTATGTATGTGTGAGACTGGTTTTATTTCCGGGTTGAATTATTCCAGTTTTCGGTGTCCTTTGCACCACGTGGGCGACATCATTCGGTTACAAAATCTCATATCCCCCAAGTTTCATGTGCGTATACATTTGGCCACTAGCATCCAGCCATGTTAAGAATCTTCATCCCTTCGAGATTATTCGGAGTTCCCATCATCGCCAACGTCGAGACCAAAATAAATCAAACACTCTAGTTCTTCTATGCCGGGACCTTCACGCAAGTAGGACATCGTTTATGTCCATATACTCTTCCGCCGCAGTAAGGACAGCTCAAGCAGGTCTCGGGAATTGGTGTTTGGAAAGGTGGATCGTCGAAGCGACGCAAATACTCGCACCAGCAGCTATTGAGACTGTTAGATCAGCTTATAAGGAAATAGGGGGTTGAGCAGAAAAAAGGGGAGTAAGGAGGCGGAGCTTGGTACTAACCAATACCAAACGAAGCTTGATGCGTGTCGCTTCACTCCGGAGTCGGTACCTGTGTTTTGGTAAGTATCTTCAGATTAATTTGTTTGACTCAGGCGGTGTTAATTACGGGTAACTCTGGCCCTTGAACGACTCGGCATTGTGAATCAAGTGGTACGGAGAGGTAGGTCGTCTATGGTTGTGTGTAGATAATCGACGTAGAAGTATTTGGAGAATTTCGTAAACCTCTATCGAAATAGCTCGCGATCGGATCGTGAATGTTTTTGGTTCTGCTTGATTTAAAACAACTAGGTCTGTTGGAGAATATAAGTTTCGTCAAGATTGCTTTTGGGAAAATTATATTTTTCGTACATGTAGTCAGGTAGACGGTTGTTCAAGTTATGGTTTTATGCTGTTGCTGTATTCATTGTGGTTGTCATGGCGAACCATCAATCTCATTTTGGTGCATAAATCCCTAGTATTAAACGAACTTAGCCGTCGTACCTCATTATGGTATTAACAAAAGAGCACTTTACCTTTTTGTAGGTATTGTCTTCATATTCATTCTTTATATAATTAATTTTGGACGCTCTATTCCTAGAATCATTGGTCGCGGAAATGAGAAACTCAAAGCGACAACGATCCTCGTGATGGTCCCACATTCTCCCTGTGCACAGGTACCTAGAGACTAAGTTTTATAGGTACCTCTCTAGGTAATTATCACCTTTTCAAATCATGGCACAATACAATGCTTGGATACATACCGGACTTTTTTCATGATTAATTTATAAATTTTTATAAGGAGCAGTACCTAAGCGTGTAAGTACTATGCTGCGGTCTATCTTATGGATTGGATATTGTGATTCCCAATACCAGCACCCTCCTATAGCGGCGACCTAATTATTCACTTGAACTTTATCTTTCTCACTTTCTTCATAGGGTTCTAGCCATTATCATTTCCAGATAAACATTTTCTAGCAGTAATTGGGATAGGTCTCTAGCAGCTACGCACAACTGGTATGAAGTAACACCAGTATGATTCCTAGCTTTGATTTAATGAAGATTCTCAGATATAGAGAAATCCACGACATATTTGGCATTTGTTCTTCCGAGAGTGGCCTATTCTCTGGGATATGTCGGTAATCTGTATATTTCACGGCTTCCAGAAGGGATGGCCTGTCATTGGCAAGTCGACGTTCAGAAAGTTGCCTAAGCAAACTCACTAGTAGGTCTGAGATCTTCTTCTCTGATTGTCGTCGAAATTTGCAACAAATATATACAATACAAACCCCCATGATCATCCCAAGACATAGTTGAAAGATGATCAACTACGATAGAAATAAGAATCGTTTTACCAGCCCTAAGGATTCCTGGGGAGGAAAGCGTCCGTTTCTTACCTAGATAGTTTGGTAAAAGATTGATATTCCGTGGAGTTGAGAAACCATTTTCCAGTACCCTTCCGCCTCCAACTAATGAAGTCAGCTTATTGGGAAGTATAGTCAAACGGTGTAAGCTAGTTAAGAACTGCTTGGGTTTCATGGTGGTCTCGCTTTTTCACCAACTTGACCACATTATTTCTGACGGTCTGCTGGTTGATCGGGTTTGAAGAATAATTTAGAGGCATTTATGTCTAGTTGGAAGTTTGATTAGTGGTTATCGTGGAATCACTAGGGTCACATGCTCGGCCGGGATAGCTATAAAGTGGCTTGGAGCCCGTGCAAATTCTTTTCAAACTTTGTCAAGGGGCTTTATTACTGTGATAGAATCGTCGTTTCCAAGTCAGAAACTCATTCTGACATCCGTTTCCTTGTCTAGAAGTAGACGATGACAGGGAATAAAGAGACTGTCACGGATAATGAAACACTCATATTAGATTCTGGTAGCTTCTCCCCTAGTCTACTTACAGTCGTATTCATATTATTACCTACCTAGTTACAATACAATCGAATGTATCCATATGCTCTCAAGGGATCAAATCTGCCTATAGAGAAAGCCTCATATAAGTCATCATTAGAATTTGTGCTGGGATTTCGTGTGCAATAGGGCCGTATGAGGAGTTGACATGATAGACATGCGGAGTGAAGCCAATCATATCGCCCTTTGGGTTGTCTAGACTCTGCTCCGGTCTAGGGGTGTTATAGATAAAGACATTATTGGAAGGACTTGTGACTAGAATATGATAGAGTCTTAGAGGGGAAATTGTATAGTACCTACATAGTATATTATATTTATAGCTCAAGGCTCCGGTTGATAGGTATGGACCTAGTTAAGTTCTTTAATATTTAAACGCAACAGAGTCTAGACTTAAGGTTTCCTTGACACTTTCTAAGTTACCGTAACTGCTATGTTGACAATGAAAAATAGTCTATTAAGCAGTAAAGTATTCCCCCAAAAATGGGTTCTAATATGATATAAGATTAGGTAAGTCAGGGTGAAACTTGTCTAAATACCGAAGTAACTTGAGGTAGTGGAATAGGATAGGACAGCGGACGATAGTGCAGAAGGATACATATAAACGGTAAAGGGATATGAAATGATGTGGTACGATGCGGATTGACCTACTGTATGGGGGAAACAGCGACGTTGTTCCTCAAGCTTAGATCGCAGTATAGGCAGGCTGTGTCCTTCGTCTACACTGTTTCTATGACCGGCCATCGTCATGTGTCCCCCACCGGGCTGAATTCCGACCCGGCTAGACCTTCTGCAGCTAATTCTCTATACTAGTTAGACCTCCGACACGACGCGTTTGGATTATACTCTATATGCCTTGCCCTGCGTTTCTCTTGTGTTCTCTGCCTGGTCAATAACTGTAAAGATACAATACATCCAATTAGGATACATTCATCCATTGCTAAGAACTCCAACTTAACAGGTAGTTATATTTCTGGGCATGAGGGGGATTGAAACATTTTAGAGCCTCGATCTACGGCTGTAAAGAACCTCTGTGTGACTATCGAGCACAAACATCCAAATGGTACTGGCCACAAATCATCGAAGGAACACAAACACCATTATGACGAGAATTTTGATGTCATTTTCTGTCTATCGATCCGTACCCGGCTCTTGATATGAACCCAGGTGTATCTGGGCAAGTAAGCAGTCTGCCTATCTGGCTTTATAGTAGTCTTCTGGTTTCGTTTTCGTAACAAATTCGTGATTACGCAGTGATTCTTATTTTATGCAAAGAGTTTCCGTTCGAGTAACCGAACATAGTGACGGTGTCCGATAGAAAGACACCGGCCGAAGACTGAGTGCGCCACGGAGAGAGAATTAGAGGTAGAAGCCTATTCTCCAATTTCCGAAATCCGGCTAGATATGCAGGGTGGTCGTGCATTACATATATATGACTTTCGAGCAAGACTTTAGACTTGCACTGTGGAAGATTAATAAGGGTAGAGACGTAAGGGCCACTGAAGTCGCATCCAATATAGCGAATCAGACTGAATGAATTTCCAACCATGAGGCGAGACCCTCTTGGAGACCCTCTTGTATCGTCTGTATAACCTGGGATTATACATTGCTGTGTAGGAAGGTTCAGAGGCTATCTCCAGCCTCCATGGATACGGGTTGACTATACGACCAATCAGAAGAGTCGATTAGCTCTTAGTGTCATGCAATGCAACTGTCGGGAAAACTGGTGTTCACCCCGCATAAGCACCATCGCGGGACCGGAACCGGTGAGTTGAGTGGCCCCCTCCTACTGCATGTCCAACACCAAGGAACACCAAGGGAATTTAGTTAGAGATTTCGTCCAGGAACTTCTTGGGCGGATAGCTTATCTGTTCCTTCGGTCCTTTCTTATCTGAGCCGTCTGAGTCACAACTGTAATCCCTAGTAGCACCCTAAGCGAGCTCGTTATCCTGATAAAGTATACGGAAATATATAGTTTCTGTAAGATTACTTACCTATGGCGTTAGTAGATAAGATGTTGATCACGATAATCTTGGAAATTTTCATTCCGATTATTATGACTTAAAAAGCTGCAAAGCCACTGATCATGCTGACAAATGAATGCGAGTCGGTCTGATGTTCTATACCAGGCAAAAATAAGCCACGCCGTATTTAGCTCTTACTCGGTGGATGCATAGCTCCATTGATGAATACGGGATAAGAAAAGGCATTCATTAAAATTGCATGTATACAGGTCACAAATCATCTGGCTCCCCACATTCATATGTAAGACGCATGTTTGATGTTACACGTATGCGATAATTGGTATGCGCGTCCAATCGGGGCCCAATTGCAAAGAATGATATCACCGGGACAGGGAAACATTCGAGATCAGGTGGTACATGAAATATTCAAGTGGCACGCCAATCTAAATATGACATGTGCTTACAGGCTTATAGGCGTGTTCGAGAACATATGTACGTAATTCATAAACCTTTTACGTTACAATTCGGAGTATTTAATCATTGGGGGTTCTTGACTTTAGAATCTTACAAGACGATAAAAAATGTTATCCATCTTCTCTTTCGTAGTATCATAAAAGAAGACAACGGAATCACGATATAAATAACCTTCAGAGACTATTGCTTTACACAAGAACCGTGTAACATACTATATGCGGTATCTGCATTCGGAACCTGAACCTGAACGTGCTTAAGGTGGCATAGTGGGGCAAGTTCGCGTGCTAGTCAAACTAAGAAAATACCAAGGTTGGCTAGTTGGGTCCGCTATCAGGAACCGAGCAACTCGTGGCTGGAAGTTACCGAATATTTCATCTGCGTTGCCATAGCCACTGGAAGCGGTCTGAAACTGCCCCAGATGTAGGTAGGCAGTAGAATTCAGAAAGAGCCAAGCCGTCACTGCATCTCCTAAGCTCACCGTCAATGCCGGGAATGCTGTACACCGCGCCAGGAAAGAATCACCTGCGACGCCTCTGCCCCCCACCACGATACTTGGAAGGTACCTCTGACGCGTGCTGTTCGAGTTAATCAGTGATAGTGGAGGTTGCGCCTGAGTATTAGTGTGGCAGTTGTGGGAACGTACTAGCCTCCTACGCAGTAGACGACAAGTGCCCCACTGTGGGAAGCTACATTAGGTAGGTAACTTACCTGTCGTAGCGCTATGTCGCTACGATGTCCCTACATAATTCTTCCCTCCATCATCTCTGCCACTTTTTATGCTATCTCTCTCTCGCTCCACCCCCCAGAGATTCTCGACTCTGCACTTAGCTAGTAGCTATCTTCTTCACCTACTTCTATTCTTTTCTCTTCTTTTCATGCCAGATCTAATCCTAGGTTTGCCAGTCTTTACCTTCTACCAAAAAGTCTCAGGTCGCTACGACGAGTAGTACCGAGCGTCATATTCCATCTTCGACTAATCGACGACAGATATTGGCCTAAGATCTCTCAGTCTGGTGGTATCATCCAAACGATTACCTACCACTCTCGCGAGTGGGGCCGGGGAGAAGAAGAAGAAACATGAGCTTTGCCTCGTGTTCATGGCCAATATGGCGGACTGATGACTTCACGACTTGTTTTCAATCCGAGTAAGTACATACCTTTTTTGTCCTTTTGCGTTTTTTCTGTGTTCCCATTCCCCTTCCCCTTCCCGTGTCTTAGTGCGATCAATGCGTGTCTCGCCTACTAACGGCTTATAGCTATCTGCAGATCCTTTTCCCGCTTGTTCTAATATCTCTATCTCTCCTTCATCTCCTCCTTCAGACTATCTACCGGAATGTTAGGTTAAAACGCGCCGACGGCTACGACCAAATACCTGATCATAGAGATCACACGGAAGTACCGCCAGAGGAGGATGATTGTATAAGCACCGACGATGATGAAGGGTTATCTATCAATCCGAACGGCGGTGGCCGCCTTGCCCTTATCAAGACTACCTCCAAGGGTTCCATTGTCCAGGCCGACACCCCGCCTGCTCAGGATCTATTAGTTATCGTCGAGGAGGTTGCAATATGCGGATTAATAGCTGCCAATATTGTCGCCCTCGTCACTAAAACCTACAATGGACATGGGCAGCTTGCAGCTATCGTCGGCTTAGTTTCTTGGGTCTACGTTCTTATTCTCGCAACACTACGACTGTTTCTGGGGAACACTAAATGGCGAATCCCTCGACTTTGGAACCACACCGCTTCCATATATGGCTTCCAATGGCTTTTTACACTTATCGTCTTTCGCTCCGTCCTCATCCATGCCAGCTCCAGACTTGCGCAAATCCTGATTATTGTCGAGTTTTGTCTAACGACGCTCCTGTTTGGGATAGCTCTAAACACTAGGAAGGGCAATAAGACTGTTGTTATGGAATGGGAAGGGAAGATTGAGCCGTCGCGTGAACCTTTAGCTTCGGTTCTCTCTCTGTTGACTTTCGCCTGGATCGACCCTATGCTCTGGCAAGGCTACAAAGAACCTCTTGAGATTAAGCATGTGTGGAATCTCCTGCCGCGCGATAAGAGCGCCACGGTACTTGCCAACTACCGCCAGGTCAAGAAAACAACGTCTCTCGCCTTGCATTTGACCAAATATTTCAAGGGCATGCTTATTATCCAGTGTGTCTGGGCTACTATGGGCGGTCTTCTCACATTTGCTCCGACGCTTCTTCTCAAGGCCATCCTCGAATATGTAGAGATGCCGGCTAGCGCCCCGAGGAATGTGTTATGGCTCTATGTTATCCTGCTTCCCCTTGCTGATCTCGTTCGTTCTATTGCTGATGGTCAGGCCTTATGGATTGGTCGAAAGATATGCATTCAGATTCGTTCCATTATTATTGGCGAAATCTATGCTAAAGCTTTACGACGTAAGGCGGCAAGTGGTAAGGATACCGTTCTCGGGAACACAGACGCAACAAAAGAGACCAAGTTAGAGAAATTGAAGAGATTCTTCAGACTGAAGAAGAAGACGGACAAGAAAGCTGGCGCCCAGAATGGCGATGTCGTGAAGGAGGATGCCCCCAAAGGCGCAGACGAGCAAGCGAACCTGGGGACGATCATCAACCTCATGTCAGTCGATAGCTTCAAGATTTCCGAGTGCACTTCGTACTTGCATTTTCTGCTAGCGGCCGCTCCCTCGCAGCTGTTAGTATCTATTGCTCTGCTCTACCAGGTGATGGGTCTCAGTGCCATCCCTGGTCTTGTCATTATGGTTTTCCTCTTGCCGGTCAATATCCTATTGGCCAAAGGATTCAATTACACCCAGCGCAAGATCATGGCTGCGACAGACAAGCGGATACACACGACGAACGAGATTCTTCAGAACATTCGGATTATCAAGTACTTCGCCTGGGAAAACCGGTTTAGTGGTATTGTTGACGAGAAGAGGCGCAACGAGTTGAGGGCGCTGCGAAACCGTTATATGATATGGGCACTCGCTGTTGCTATTTGGAACACGGTACCAGTCTTGATTACGTTTTTCTCCTTCTTGGTATACACCAAGGTAGAGCATAAGCCCTTGTACCCATCTGTCGCATTCACCGCCATTTCCCTCTTCATGCTCCTAAGAGTACCTCTGGACCAGCTTGGAGACATGATCGCTCATATCCAAGAGGCGAAGGTTTCAGTTGATCGTGTTGAAGAATTCCTGAACGAGGATGAAACCGAGAAGTATGAACAGCTAGGTCCTGATAACGTGGACGAAAATGGCAAAAAGGTCATTGGTTTCAAGGATGCAACATTCATTTGGGGCGGCAAAGATGCAATTGCAGCAGATGGGTCAATGGCATTCCGTCTCCTTGATTTGAATGTCGAATTCAAGATTGGCAAACTCAACATTATCGCTGGTCCCACAGGATCCGGAAAGACCTCGATGCTTATGGCTCTGCTTGGTGAAATGACCATGACTCAGGGCAAAGTTTACCTTCCTGGCGGCCGTAGTCGTGAGGATGTCCGACCGGATCCCGCAACTGGTCTTACCGAAACTTGTGCCTACGTTGCTCAATCCGCATGGTTGGTCAACGCAAACATTAGGGACAACATCTTATTTTCCGCAACATACGACGAAAAGAGGTATAAAGATGTCCTTGTGGCCTGTGCATTGGAGCGAGATCTCGAAATTCTGGATAATGGCGATGAGACACTAGTAGGAGAAAATGGCATCACCCTATCTGGTGGACAAAAGCAGCGTATATCCCTAGCGCGGGCCGTATACTCAAATTCCCGCCACGTCTTGCTGGACGATTGCCTGAGCGCCGTTGACTCACATACCGCCAAATGGATTTTCACCAAGTGTATCAAAGGCGAGTTGATGAAGAACCGAACTTGCATTCTGATTACACACAACACAACCCTTTGCGCGCCTTTATCGGAGTACGTTGTCTTACTCGATAATGGAAGAGTTGATGCGCAAGGAACAGCAGAAGACATCATCGCCTCTGGTAAACTTGGCGAAGAGATCCGAACTAAATCCCGACCAGGCTCATCTGATGTTTCACGCGTTCCTTCACGAGTGCCATCAAGTGTTGGCGACGAGAGTGATCAAACTCTTATTGACCACAACACGAACGGCACCAATGGCACGACGACCGCGAATTCTACTAACAAGCAAGAGAAGCCTTTACGGAATACCCCGCAAGAACTGAAAGCCACGGGCGCTGTCAAGTGGCCGGTCATCAGCCTTTACCTTCGAGCTATGGGCACCTGGTGGTTTTGGGTCATTGCTTTTATCGTTTTCGGTGGTCAACAACTCAGCAGTGTCGCGTCGAACCTGTGGATCAAGGAATGGGCCAACCAGTATACTTCGGGCCTCGAGAGCATGTCTGCATCTGGGACATACTCTAGCATAGCTTCGCGGCTTTCTTACAGTTCTTGGCTATCACCAGCTCAATTTGCGTCGGTCACGAGCTCTGTCAAAAGCATGTCCTTCATCAAACCCGCGGACTATTCAGCTACTGATGTACCGGAAGTCAACGTGGACTATTATCTCACCGTTCTCGCGTTGATAGGAATCGCGGGTGCGGGGCTGGCCTTAACTCGCGATCTCTGGCTGTTCTTTGGATCTCTCACAGCATCTTGGAAACTTCACAACAGGCTCATGTCTGCTGTGGCTCGGGCAAAATTCAAGTTCTTCGATGTTACCCCACTCGGACAGCTAATGAATCGGTTCAGCAAAGACCTCGAGGCCATCGACCAGGAGGTTGCCCCTGTTGCCATTGGTGTTATGAGTTGTGCTATGGGCATACTAATCACCGTGGTACTTATCGCGGCCATAACCCCTGGATTCCTTGTTGCTGGCGTTTTCATCACGGGCTTATACATTCTGGTCGGCATGTTTTACCTCCGAGCGTCCAGAGATCTCAAGCGGCTCGAGTCAGTGAACCGAAGTCCCCTGTTCCAGCAGTTTGGCGAGACACTCTCTGGAGTCACCACTATTCGTGCCTATGGCGATGAGCGACGGTTTATCCGGGAGAACCTGACCAGGATCAACACACAGGCTCGTCCGTTCATCTATCTCTGGGCTGCTAACAGGTGGCTCGCGTTTCGAACGGACCTTCTAGGTGATTTTGTGGCGTTCTTCGCCGGCGTTTTCGTCATTCTAAGCCTAGGAAAGATCGATGCCGGCTCTGCAGGTGTATCCTTGAGCTACGCCATCGGGTTTTCTGAGAATATTCTATGGCTTGTACGACTATACGCGATGAATGAGCAGAATATGAATTCTGTCGAACGTGTTAAAGAGTACCTTGACGTGGAACAGGAAGCTGCCCCGATCAACGAGAAGAACCGTCCTGCTCAGGATTGGCCTGCTCATGGAGCTGTGGAATTCGTTAATTATTCTACGAGGTACCGCAAAGAACTGGACCCTGTTTTAAAGAATGTTACCTTCAAGATCGAACCTCGCGAAAAGGTTGGCATCGTGGGACGAACTGGTGCCGGAAAGAGTTCTCTCACGCTAGCAATCTTCCGTGCACTAGAAGCGGAAACTGGAAAAATCATGATCGACGACATTGATATTGCTACGATTGGCCTACAAGATCTCCGAGAAGCTATTACTATCGTGCCCCAGGATCCTACCCTTTTCACCGGAACCATCCGAACAAACCTTGATCCTTTTGACCTTTATACTGACGAGGAAGTTTTCTCTGCTCTTAAGAAAGTCCGGCTTATTGGCCCGAACGAAATACTTCCGTCAACTACTCAGTCCCTTCTGTCTTCGGCGGAGAACAGTGAAGTTCAGGATTCCCAAGAACCAACCAGCCCCTCTTCACCTACTACAACGAACAAAAACATTTTCCTTGACCTATCCTCTCCGGTTGCAGAGTCGGGCTCGAATCTTTCGCAAGGTCAGAGGCAACTTCTCTGTCTAGCTCGTGCTATGCTCAAGAACCCCAACGTTCTGGTGATGGACGAGGCTACGGCATCGATCGACTATGCTACGGACTCAAAAATTCAAGAGACGATCCGTGATCTGAAGAGCACGATCATCACGATCGCGCATCGACTCGCCACTATCGTTGATTATGACAAGGTATTGGTACTGGACCACGGTGCGGTTGTTGAATACGGCCATCCACATGAACTTCTACAGAATGAGAATGGAAATTTCAGAAGCATGTGTGAGATGAGCGGGGATATGGAAGTTCTAACCAAGGCAGCTAAGAAGGCGTGGGATGACAAGAAACTCGTGGATGACGAGTAGGGAATCATCCGCGTACATTGACGAACTCGAGATAAACGAATGGGCGGAGGGGAATGGATGTATGTATGAAGTGAGAAATGCCTTGATGACTAGGATACACCGTTCATACGGTGAAGTGCGTACCTCTTCCTATGACACTCCGGGCGTGGTTGGCGTTGGCAGTAACCAAACTGTTCCGGGGCGATTTGCCCTCTGAGATGCAACTGTATATATGGATTAGAGGCGCCAAATATGTAATGAAATCATTATTGTCATGAGGTGTCATGTTTCACGTGATGTATGTATTGTATAACGTCTGATGTGGCATTCGATATGATATCCTTGGAATGCAAACATGTCTGGTGGTTGATGATATGTGCCTGGTATGATGATGAACCAAAAGAGCTAGAATCCCTATAACCTATATCCAGGTACATTGATGAATTCAGCCACGCAGCCACATCTAGCTTGCGGATAGGTATCTAGATACATACATAGGTGTTCGGATAGCTGCGCACTAAGTGGGCCCCTGTATTCCTGCAGGGGACGTCTGACGCGACAACACGTCATTGGCCCAAATTAAAACCAGGGACCCATCGTGTCAATTGATTTGACCACATTGCACACAACGTTTTTTCCGCCGCGAACTTTAAGCTTCGCCTTCCTTAATCTATGAACTCTATCAATTGATGTGAATTGAAGCTTCTGTACTTCTTTTTCTTTCTTTTTTTGTTCCTCCGAGAAGTTAACACCCCTTTAATTCCTCCTAATCGTTCTTATATATTTTAAGGCCGTCGTCAATCCCTTTGATTGTCGTGTTAATCATCTCGTCCGTTGCCCAACATGGTGGCCTTCCGATACTCTGTTCTCGCCGCTCTGGCTCTGCGCGTCGTATCCGTCTTCGCTGCTGAGGGTGACTCTGTAAGTATAGCTTTTATGTAGATTGTCTCAAAGCAATGAGCGCTAACAAGAATTGACTTTGTAGCCCCTCGCAGATGATGCCGGTAGCCCTCCCGAGGTCGAGCTGAAGGCTCAGGTCGCCGCTACTTTCCCTGAAGCCGACGACATCTTCGGTGTCAAGCTCGTCAACGGCCGCCCGACCAAGGCTGTTATCGACGTAATCAACAGCGAGGACGAGCCTATTCTAGTAGCTTTTGTGGGAGGCCAGCTCCTTAACCCCAAGGACCAGGGCCCTGACGTCGACTTCGCCAAGTCTGTTGTCCGTAACTTGACAACTGTCCGCTATGAGGCGTCAGTCCCGGCCGGCGAGACGGCGTCGCTCCCTTACTCCTTTATCCTAGACATGCAGCCCCAGGACGTGCGCCTACAGCTCGTCGCCGTCGTCACCAACTCCGCGAACCAGATCTTCCAGCTTGGCGTCTACGACCAGACCGTCAGCATCGTCGAGGCTCCTACCAGCATCTTTGACCCTCAGATGTAAGCTTCTTTCCCGCTTTCCGCCGTTTCCCCCTATACTAGAAGCTAACGTCGTCACTTACCCAGCATCTTCCTATACATCTTCCTCACCGCCGCCTTCGCCGGTACCTGCTACTTCATCTACAAGACCTACATCGAGGCCCTGTTCCCCCAGGCCAAGCGTCCGGCCAAGAAGGCCCGCGCCCCCGTCGCCGAGAAGGAGCCTCTCTCCGGAGGCGAGGGCTCTGCTACCGGCACCGACAAGGGCTACGACGAGAGCTGGATCCCCTCGGACCACCTGAACCGCCCGGCTGCGCGACGCGTAAAGAGCGGCGCTAGCAGCAAGTCCAAGTCCAAGACCGCCGAGTAGAAACGGCGTTGCTATGTTGGGTCACCTGCTGAGTAGCACGTGCACGTATCAATTATGACGAGGAAGGGGTAATCCGGCTTTGTGAGAGTTGGGTTGGAAATAAATACGTGCATGGGCTTGGTCGGAAGACTAGCGGTGGGAAAAACGGAACCGTGTCAGGCAAAAGGGTATCTGGGCTACTACTACTGATGTAGCTGGTAGGATGTCTTGTTGTGCTGAGTGCGGATACCTATATACATGTACATGAATGGGACTGATACGAATAAGTCCTAAAATAATGCTGTTCTATTGTGAAACTATCGCCTTGATCGCGTGTAGAGTTGGGATTGTAAGTGACATTGTAGATCGCGGCTTCAAACCTGTTGAATCGGCGTTTGATATATTGCAGTTTGCTAGGTACTGACAGCCAACTTCAGATCAAAACTAAGATTAAAGTGCTTAGGTTATATAAGCTTCCACGAGGATGCTTTAAATAGGTTAGCAGATCATCTTAGCCGCTTCTCATTGAGTTGTTACTGTTATAACAACATCTTCATTACCTTACTCATGAAAGCTTTTTTCAACTGAATCTTTATAGTTGAAAGACCTACATCAGTACCATATATCATAGCCCCTTTTCTACAGGTATAATCATATTCGTTTCTATCCATGTCTTATTCTCCCATTTTCAAGTCCAATTTCATCCCAAACCAAACCAAGATAGCGTCACTATACACACAAACGCAACGAATATCCAAAATATCCATCATTCCCAGGAGAAAATACAATCAGCTCACCAAGAATTCTACACCCAATCCTCCCACCGCCCTCCCTTCAAATACCCATACTCCCCCTCCCCTCCAAAAGCCCGCCCAGTATCCTCCCAGGTCGGCCCCTCCGCCTCGGGGATGAACCCGTCGGCGCAGTACGCGTACTTGACGCTGGCTACCTTCCGGTTGTCCGCGTAGAAGGCGTCGTATCGCGGCGCCAGCGCGTCGGCGAGGGAGCGCACGGCGCCGTCGGGGTGCAATGAGGCCCAGGGGCGCTGACACCGCGTTCCGGCGCAGGTTTTGAGGACGAGGAGGAGCGCGTCGAGACGGTCGGCGATTTTGCGGGGGGCGTGGCCTGCTGCTAGGATGGGTGTTGAGGGGGAAGATGGGGATAGGAGGTTGTTGAGTTGGCCAGGGTCGACCTGTTATAAGTAAGTTGACCGATTTCTCACCAGAGCGGCTTAAAAGGGCAGAGTGTTTGAGAAAGGGGAATACGTACTGCCATATCGTAGAGCTCGTGCTCGTTGTTGCACCAGACGGAGTAGTACAAGTTATACCCCGGCCCCGAGATGCGGAGAGCCTTGTACGTGTTGTTCTGACGCGGGTCTCCTGCATCGGGAATTCGATATCAGACGAGATTCTCCAAGCTTCAAGAAAGGACATGAGAAAAAAAAAAAGGCGAAATCCTTAAAAACTCACGATTATACACGCCCTCCCCCATCGCGGACCCCCAATACTCAATCCCCGCATGCTCCCTCCTCTCGCCCCTCTCCCTAACCCCATCAATCTCCCCCCTCGTAAGCGGTATCGCCGCACCATCAAAATCCTCCCTAGGCTTCAGACCCAAAATATCAAAAAACGTAGGCGCAAGATCAGCATGCGTGCTCACGACCCCGTCCGCGCTGAACCCCGGCTCGACGCCCGGCCCCCGCACGATAAGCGGCACGTTCACGTCCTCCTCGTACCCGCAGCTCTTGCCGGGCTGCAGCCGGTGCTGGCCCACGTGGTACCCGTTGTCGCTACTATACACGACGTACGTATCGTCCAACACGCCGCGCTCGCCGAGTCGCGACACGAGCCCCGCGACCAGCTCGTCCACGGCTTGCAACGCGCGCAGGCGCTGCCGGTGGAAGTGGTCGTTGTACGCGACGTTGGACGCGTTCTGGCGCGGCAGCGCGGACACCCAGTTCGCGCCCGACGGCGCTTCCGGGTTGAAGTTCGGGGTGCGCGGGACTTTGGCTCCGGGGAACAGGTGCGCGTGCCGCGGAGCCGGGACGGGCTCGGTGAATTCGAAGGGTGGGTTTTGAGGGTCGCGCGGGCCGTGCTCGAGTTTCATCGCGACGTTGGCGTGGGGCGCGATGGGCGCGGCGACGAGGAAGAATGGTTTTTTGGCGTCTACGGCTTCGTCTAGGAGCCCGTAGGCTTTCTCTGCTAGCACGTCGGTGCTGTAGAGTCCTTCGTAGCTGCGCGGTTCCTCGCCGTTGCGCTGGAATGTGGCGTTTAGGTAGTCGTATGTGTGGGGGTCGAGTAAGAAATCCTAGGATACGGGTTAGTCCTATTGCTCAGAACTAAAAGATGGTGGTGTGTAATTGGGAGAAATACCGATCCTGTAAAACCTCCCGGGGGAGGTGAGTTGTAGTTCTCTACCGTGTGCGCGTTGAACAGCTTCCCCGTATAATACGTGTTATACCCAGCTTGTTGCAGCCACACGGGAAAGTAGTTGTCGTTAAGGCCTTCCGCTAAAAACTTAGGATAGCCGCCTGTGATTAATGTAAGATTAGGATTCATGTACATACGTACGACATACGACGTATGGTGGTATACAGGGTGGCACGTGACAAGTCGTATAGGGGTAATCCATAATGGAATAGGTTTGCCACTTCTATCTCCGCAGAGTCAACGTACCATACGGCGGTTTAACATCCGTAACATTCGTATTATGCGCAAACTTGCCCGTCCATATCGTCACCCGCGACGGGCAACAAACGGCCGTCGTAGCGTAATGACTGCTAAAGTACGTTCCTTGGTCTATCAAGTGCTTCTTCACCAACGGCATGTAGTCCAAAGACCCTAAATGGACGTCCTGGTCGTCTGTTAAAACAAATACGACATTAGGCTGTCGCCGTTGTGGTCGCGGTCCGTGGCTGTGGCCGAGCGGGACTTGTTCCGGGCTCGAGGCTGTTACCACGGCGCCGAAGCCGATGGCTACGGCGGCTGTATATGCCAAGGCCGTGACGCGCATTCTGGGGTTTAGTGTGCAGAATGTCCTCCCTTGGGAAAGTGGACTTCGATTTCGATATCTATAAGAGAATTCTTATTTTAATACTCGGTCGGGGGCGACGGTATGCATTAAATCCAATAACCATACATCATAAAAAGGTGAAAATGGTAGTCAAGGTGCTTATCTAATCGACGATCTATTCTCCAATGATTAAATGCAGGGGTCCTATTGCGTGCTGGGGAATAGCGTCGTCATCATACTATCCACAAGGTGGACAAGCCAGGGCTACCTTTCAAATCGGTGCTTTGGGAATAACTTGATTAGTTTTGCGCTTTTCAACCGTGGTTTCGCTAGACACCTCATGTCAATCAAGGAAGCAAATTGTATAACGTGAGAATGTAATTGCTATTTAATGTTGGGTTTGCTAAATGAGTAGGCAGCTATGTTAGTAAAGCTTATGAAGGCTATACAAACATACGAATAACCAGGCACAGATATCCAGGTTATAAACTACAAACTCAATGGCATAAAAGCCAACCGCAACTTTTCAAGTAGACATAGCTACCCAACGTGAGAATGCCATTTCGCTTCCATTTTTTCATCGCTTTATTCCAGGACGTGCATATGACCAACCCAATTCCCAGGAACCTAATTCCAGGAACATAAACGCCTCGGGCACCCCCTCCCGGTAAACAACCAAAGGAAAACACCGCTAGTTGAAATGCCTAGGATTGTTCGACTAGGACATATCCCAGCCGTCCAGCAAGTCGGCGCCCGCACCACCCGTTAGGCCGCCGAACATATCATCAGCGCTTCCGAAATCGAGCCCGCCGTGACCTGAATCTCCGCCGAGATGTCCCATATCACTTCCACCCCCGAGGTCCAAGCTCATGCTCGCCTCATCCTGCAAGCCATCATTTTGTGCCGCAGCAGCCAGCGCGTCGCCGAGTGCCGCGGCATTCTCGCCTAAGCCTAGGTTCGCCAGCTCACCTTGCAGCATGGACTCCGTGGGCGGGGGGACGTGCATTTGCGCCTCGACCTTGCGGTACAGGCGGACAATGATCTCGGCCATAACGGGGTCCGATTTCTGGATCGTTTTGCAGTCCTCCGCCTCGGCCTTCAGCGCCGCGCGGAGCGAGATCCGGAGTTGCGGTGGCACTACGGGGTGGTTTGAAGAATCCATCAACAGCGCGGTTTCCCCTGGTGGCGGCATGTTGGTTACGTCGGGAGCGCATATGAGGGCCGTGGCCACATCATGAGCGATGCTTCCGTGGCCAGCCTCTGTGTGCGACTTAACCTCTTCTAAGATGGTGTAAAGGAATCGCTTCGCGCCGTGCATCTTCAACGCGACTAGAATTTGACGGTGCGTATAGGAAGTCGGCATAACATTGAGACCTGGATGGGCACTCCACGTCACGAAACCTTGTATCATGTGCCGAATCAACGCCGTGAGACCTCCGTTCGCTGTCTGCGTCCATGCCTCCAGCTCGTTATTAGGGGCACTAGCTGTTCGTCGCGAAAGCCGAAGGTTATCCCTCATCGCCTTAAGAAGAGGCTCTATGGCTGGACTTTTAGGGTCGAATCTTTGATACGATCTTAGACCATACTCCAACGGTATCGCGATTATGTTCACAACCGAAGCGAGCATCGCTTGGGATTCAGTAGATCCCTGCTTTGTCAAGAGGATCAGTTGCAAAATCTTCAGGACTGCCTTATGCTCCGCATTGTGATTAATGTTACTAAGCTCTATCCAGAGTTGATTAGACATGTATAGAATTGCCGGCACGAGAGATGGGAGTAAAAAGGTATTGACAAAATCTAGAGATATAGTCAGCATTTTCTTCAAGGTCACAGAAGATTATAACTTACACTCGACACCAATCTTTAGGCTTTCTTCGTCGAGGTAGTTCGTGCTAAACGCAAGCACGATCTGGTGGAATAGCGTAGGAACCAGTAGATAAAAGTCTTGTGGAGGACACGACGATAGTAATTCATCTGCCAGTCCACCAGATTCAGTATCAAAGAGACCATGAATCCATCGTCCAAGGTGACGGTTTTCCTGCTCTGTCAGTTCACTCAGCGGTCTGTTAAGCTGGCTGACGCCCAATAGCTTAGCCACGAATGAATCTGAACGAATGCCAAGATCCATAGGGGAAAGGTTGTAACGGTAGACGAAGGCCAAAACTAGAAGAAGTATAGACCCAAACTCTTCGTAGACAGGTTGGTATTCGCCTTGGTCTTCTTCGTACCGCCAGTTGTCAAGTAACTCGCAAAGGGGATGCAGTATTGTTATTGGCTTGTCAAATAGGAGCATAACATCCAGCGACAGCGGCTTCTTAGCAAGCTGACCGCAGAGAAGCTTCAGAGTCATGGTCTCCTTGTTGTGGCACAGGCGACCGATCACCTCTGCTAGGGCCTGACAAGCTGCTCCGACGTTACCATCCATATTGTCCAATTCACCGATTAGCTTGGGAATCCTTTCGGGATCACCCACACACTCCTCAACTAGATGTCCTTTGACATATCGACCTGCCAATGGAAGAGTCTGATAAGTTATTTCCCCAAGTAGACCTTCGATGCTCGACTCTGGAATCAAATCATGAAGACAACAGGCGAAACAAAAGTCTTGTCGAACGCTATCTGTAAACGTGTTGTTGTTATTATTTGTGTCATCAAACATGGCAGATAGAGTCGGAAACGCATTTGTGTCAACCTGGCTGAGCGCCTCTGTGATACAGAACTGTGCTGACAACGGGGGATACATAGATGTTGCCAGCGTCGCCAGCAGTAAAGGCAACTTGTTGATTAGATATGATCGAAGGACGTGGCTAGCCTGTTGACCCTCATTGCGAAATACCGCATTCGCAAGGATGTCAAATGAGGCTAGGATAAGATCAATCGTGGTAGATTGAATATCTCCCTACTCTAGTAGTTAGCATCTACCTTGTGAACTATATCAAGCATGACTTACCTGGTATCTATTATGAAGATAGTTAAAGAGAGCAGTATCGTCTAGGAGCGGCCGCCCAACAAGCTTGGTGGAATTAGTAACCCGTATTCAGACGATCATACTATAGAAGCTTACATTGGCGTTTAAGTATATATATAAGCCAGCTCGAGAATTGACATTTGGCAATTCAGCGACGACGAAGTTCTCTAGAGCCATAGACGATTCAAGGTCATCCATTACGGTGTTGGTAGCATCCTTGTTCTTGTCGGCCGGCTCAAACGAAGCTAGAGTCTCGGTACGAAACAGTTCGAGCCGAGTTGCTATCTGCGACGCGCTCTGTATAATAGAAGGGATAAAGCTAGCGAGGCTCTCTGATAGAGCTCTTCGCGCGTCTATTTATCATATCAGCTTAGTTGGCCTCGCGCAAGTACAAGGAGTCTACGACGCAAACACGCACTCTTAGCAAACGGGCGGCTGAGTGCGCTCAGGACCGTCTGGTTTTCACAAATTCCTAATAGAAGCATCACAAAAGCGGCTCTCGCCGCCTCCATTTCATCTCTGGATTGTGGACTTTGCAAATGGCCACCATGTAGTTGACCCAGACCCATGGCTTCGTGGTTAAACGCCTCCGAGGCTAAAGTGAACAGCGTCATCCACTTGGCTATCAGCTTGCAAATTTGGAGAGCATCACCGGCATTCTCAATACCAGTGCCTATGGCGACCGCTTTCGTGATGCGGTAGAAGACTACCTCTTCTGACGCGTATGAGCTTCCCCATCTCAACGGGGCCTTGTCCTCAGGATCCTCGGGAAGAGGGTGGCCAGTCTTCTGGGCTTGTACGTGGGAAGTCGAATATTTATATAGCGCCTTAAGCACGGAAGGTGTGTCGATAAGCTTGCGCGACGCAAGCACATGGATATAACGTGGAATACGAGGGTCTAGGCTTTCGTGGTTCGCAGGTTGAGGTCTCAAGAAGATGTCGGCGATGATTGCTGGAGGCAACGGATGCTTCGAGTACAGCAGGGTGATATAATTATCGAAGGTTTCTGGATCGAGGCGAGAGGAGATGCATCGGCTAAGAAATCTAGCCCATTCCATCTTCGATTGAGTGTGGTCGCGTGAAGGTCCCGTCTCGGGCATACGCTCCGACATCATCATATCTACGTCCATCTCCATCTTGGAATAGTGTTTTTAGGTGCCTGAAGAAATGGGCCTGGTGGGTACATATAGTCGGCAAAATAATCCTGATTGAGTCGCGAGTCGGATTTTCTGCGGTGGTAATCGTTCTGATTCACTAATTGTTGGTCAAAAAGCTGACGAGGCTGAAGGTTTGAAGAACGGTGACTTGACAAATTGACGTCGGTGGTTATCTTTACTAAAGATAGTAGGATTAGCTATCTTAGCGACTTTAGCGATTTTAGCGCTACAACCTTAAGCTGGGACAACGGGAGTCCAGTATCGATAGGCGGTCGACCCTGTCAAACCTGTCTGGCTAAGCGAATTGATCGCTCCTGTCGCTAATCCAGTCTAGGCTCCTGCCAAGCCAGGGGCTCGGTAGGGCTAGAACATAACCTAGAGCTAGCAGAGCTACCTACCTAATGTATCCATGCATGTAGGAATTGGAGCTTGGGCCATGTGATTACTCCAGTGCTACTTAGGTACCTGCTGCGGGTAAGCTGTACCTACTAGTAGGTAGTATATTCAATAGGTATTTTGGCAATATGGAACTTCCCCCCTTATTCTCGTTAATTGTCCGAGCCTACCAGGAAGTAGACTAACCGTCACATGCAATGATAGACATTAGACACTCGAGCTTGAGATTCCTCGATTTCTCGATATAGCACACAATTCCCGTTAACCCACCACATTCCGCAATGTGTGATGCAAGATTCATGGTACACGCCATTAATATTTGGCCCCGTTTGAAACAACACCTGGCTTTTGATTTATCGAACTTCCCACAATTTCCCATCCATCCTGTGGATAGTCGTGAGCCGCATTTGCAATACACTTCTTGAACTACCTAATCCCATTATTCCCAAGTCACTCTAAGGGCTGCTCTTAGCTGCTTCAGGACACCTAGTTAGATCACTTTTAGCTCAGTAAAATGAAAATCCGTACGCCTAATCACCCTCCCGAAAAACACCGCATCTGGCCGGCTTCTAAAATCCAATCTCGTGTCCGAGGTATACAACTCGGTATATCGCCGTTATCGATGAGGTTAGAGGTTTGAAACAAAAAATGTAGGTTACGATGCCACTGCCATATAGATCAGACATCTTCACTCTTCACAAGGACTGCCATTTCTCTATCGACATCTGGTGAGCGTGGACCGACCATCCAGTCCTGCATTGCCAACCACTCACTCCAGTTTGCCTCCGCGTTAACAATCTCCTTCTCTGTCACATTTTGCAGTGGCCGTAGAAAGGGAATGCTCTGGTCGTCCGGCATGTCGTACTGGGACTTGACCTTCAACCAGCCAGCGCTCTTAGCAGCAAACAGGAAATTCCTTCGCTCGACTTCGTGGAGGTGACCTATTCCCGCAAGCCAGTCATCTCCGAAGAACCCGTGCAACACCCCAGGGAGATCTAGGCCCGTGGCTACCAACCGCCGAACGTACGGTGTTAAGGAGACCGCCATAGGTGAGTGACCCGGCATTGGGAGCTTCCCCGCTGCAATTGACGAAGGTGACGGCACGGCCTGAGGTGACCCAGGAGGCTTGGACGAGACGACGGGATGTTGCGGCCTTTGGAAAGGCAATTGAATGTTGACGAACGCGGCAACTGCCTGCACCGGCCCGCTATGTTGCGCGTGATCGAGAAAGTAGCGGACACAGGACTGAAATTGCGGGTACCACTCGAGAATGTCGAATTGAGATTCCTGGAATGGGAGAAAGGGTCCCGAGGGGTTTATTTCTGGTGCCATCCCTCGCGCGCCAGCAGAAGACGAAGGATGCGGAGGCGACCTCGAATGGGTTGGCTGGAACGACATCGGGAAGCCAGGAGGTCCACCACCACCCTGAGGACGAAATGCCATGCCGTCAAGCCCGTGATAGCGGATAACGTCAAATATATCCGACACAATCGAGACGGCCGTCTTTCCCCGTTCTAGAGTCCCTTGAAGAATGCGTGTCTAGTAACACCTGGCGGAACCGAACCGTATGGAAAATATAAAAGTCTAGATATTGTACCCTAATGCGTGAAATGTTGTCGATGAAAGATAGTGTATGTGTTAAGTAGTAAGAAGCGAGCGTACCAGTCTAAAGCATCGTGGATGCTCCACATCGAATTGACCCGCAGCACGCCAATCAAGAAAGAGAGTTTTAAAGTTGATAGTAGGTCTAGTCGAGGTCTAGAATCTAGAATCTAGTCTGAGGACGGCGGGTCGTCGAAGGTTTTAATACCACTCGTGGAAGGCTTACACCTGTCTCTACCCTTTTTATTATATCCTTCGCCTGGACCAGTGCACTTCAAGTCAAGGAAAAGGAGGGAGGCTGTAAGTCGCTATTTGAAATACAAGAGATACAAAGAGGAATATCAATAATTTAAAATAAGGAAAAAAGAAAATATAAAAAAGAAGAAAATAAAGATAATATATATTATATGTGACTAGGTAGGTCACAGAGAAGGTTACAGTAACCGGCCTTCGGCAGCTGAACCACGAGAACTACACCATAGGGTCCGCCACTTGCGGCATGTATAGTCGGTTTAACAACAGGATCTGGATGTAGTCATTGTGGGGGGCCGATCAACACTTGTGAGGCTTGGTCCCGTACCGGACAGGGTTCAACGACTTAGGGAGTTACATATGAAGGGCGGACGAAAAGAGACGTGGCCCGAAGAATAGGAACATGCCAAAACCGCAGGAAATAGGAACATTGATATCTTTACGCCTTGCAAAAAGGTACCTATTTCTTTTCTTTTCCCGTCCTGTCGGTACATTTTTGACATCCGCATGAGAGCTGCCCAGAAGGAGTATAGGGCGGCTCTGAGACGATGACGCAAAGAAATTGACATGTCGTCTTATGGGTTCTTGGACCAGATTCGAATTGGAGGGTTTAGTTGGTGAAAGGCTTAGGCGAAAATCAAACGCAGAATGCAGGACTAAACCCGACTAAGATGGTCACTTTGTCATCTAATGTAGACTAATGTAGAAAAAGATGCAGAGAAATGCAAGACGGCGAAGAAGGTAAACCAGAGCGGCGATCCCCAGGAGTTCGACGTCAGTTCGAATTGGATTTCTGGGACCTGCGAAGCATCTAAACTGTGAAAGAATAGTATGATGATGACGATGATCATATCGATTTCTTCAAAGATGAGGCTGCAGAAAGATATCCCATGCATGTGTTCGCGCATGGCGGAAGAAAGACCCTTACGAGCCCCGATGAGGCGTTCGTTGGTTCGCTGGGGAACATTTAGGGGAGTTTTTCCCAAGAAGTTCGGGTCCCCTAAAGGACCCAAAGGACCCAAAAGACCCGTTGAAAGTCAGGGTCGCTGCCGCATACGTGCCGGCCTACTGATGTAGCTAAGCAGAGCTAAGTAGGGTCCCTGTCGTTCACTGTGGTTCCTTGCGGTTGCTATGCAAAGTGAAGGGAGAAGATCAGAGGAAATTGTTAAGCAAAGGGAGAACCATTGGATAAGAAGCCCAGACTTTTTTTGACAGGAGTGAGTTTGCGGCGGCGACGGGGGACGGGGAAGTTAGAAAGGGGTGTTACACCGGCCCACTTAATTGAACGCCACCAGGCAAGTGATTGGAGAATTTCTAGCTGGAGGATGTATAGGATGTACAGTACATGTACGTAAGCACCCTGGAATTGCATACATAGGGGTGGGGGTTATGGATGTCCATGGAAATTTCAGAAGAGCATCATACCTAAATCCGGTATAATACAATACGTATTCCATATGTACAGTACACCTGGGCAACTGGATTGGGTACAGCACATTCATCTACACCTGCAACTTACACCTACTAGGTGTAAGGTGCAGGTGCCACCGCAGAAAAAAGCCAGGGCATTGAAGCTTCCAACAGCTTCTAAATTACATCGTACCTGGTCTGCCTGGTGTACCTTGGAAAGAGCTGAAGCAATATACACGTACACGTACCTACCGCTAATGCGCTCCTCCGACAGTTAAAGGTAACTGCACCTCAGGTAACTGGCATCTTGCTGCAACTAACTGGAACCTTTGGTCATTTTCGGTCATTTCTGGTCATTGGAATCAAAATTTTCTCTTCTCTCATTGCATTCATTACATCATTTCGTCATCTCGCCAACTACACAACCAGCTATCAAGTATCATCAATTATTAATGGTGAGATTCGTATCCATTCTCTCCTAAACGCGTCTTACCTACGTACCCGGTCTCTGATCTGGCAATTTGTTTTGCCTCCCAAGCATCTTTGAACATCTGTACCATCTGTACCATCTGCACCTCTCAAAACCCCTGCAATCATCCAAGACATAGCCGTTACCTCGATGTGCGTCCTCCTACTCTTACAGGGCATCGTTGATCATAGCGGCCTGTCGTATACGCAGCATCATTTAAACAACATACGCATAGCTACGCAGTACCTGCCTAGTCACCGACCTGGTCAGCTACGTAAATTGCCAAGCTTCAGTTTTCTTTTTCCTTCCTCGGGCTTACCAAGCTTACCTACGTCGTACCTATCCAACGGTGCTACTACATAGGTACTAGCCTGCTAGGTATCAGGCATCAGGTATCAACAGACGAGGTAATATATCTCGATTATTGCTGTGCGCTGTTACAGCTAATCTTCAACCCGGTCTCTCCGAGAGCCCGAGGTGGCTGACTTATATCGTGAATTATACATGGAGAAAGGCCCGATGAAATAAGTCACGAGATGAGATCCGAAAGATGCCACACTTCCAAAGTAAACGCATCGGTGGTAGACGGCTTTCGCTGGTTACGCCGATACCAGGGGCTCCTTGGTTCTAGATTCAATTGTCGGATGTCTAACCGGCTACGGAACGGCTTCAATTTACATACCTACCCCATAGGGACTGCTTCACGCGGGCTCCTCCCGCAGGATGGCCCCTTGAGAATTTGGCATATTCGTTCTAGTTCATCCTTCCATCCCTCCGAATTCTTCATTGAAGGATTTTAAACAAGCAATGGACCAATGTCATCTCAACTTTCATTAAAGTCGCGATGGTTGAAATCGTAATGTGCTCCGGTTGGTTCCGAACACAAGCAGAGGAGGAATTGGAGCCGATTGGCTCTTATAGAACAACTTGACCTATGTGATCAGTTCATCCAGGCACTTGTGTTTCCAAAATCCCACGCATTGCTGTGGATTTTGGGGAGGTCATGTCAATCAAGTTTGCCTTGGATATCATGGGAATCTTGCATATCTAGGGACAGCTTTAGGTAGTGAGTTGCTATGACTTGCATACGTCTCGGTAGAATAGGCTAAGCGCTCAAATCGCGCCTTCGACGAAGGACGATCTTCTTCTAAAAAGGAACAGCGACCTAAAGAGACGACGGCACGCACAACTCCTCAATTGGGTTAACAAACATCTTAGAATCTTGATGTCGCAATAATTCCACGACTACGGCATCGGTATTTGCCCAGTGTACCTGAATAATATCTGTCAGGACCCACCGAGTCACAACGCCTGCGCACAGCATCTCTATCATTCCGGAACATTGCAGCACCAAATCCCAAGCGGATGGGGTATATGTGGCACAACTGACATGTTGTGTGTCGACAGCAACAATGGAGATGGCATCCGACTGCAGTTAGAACAACTTGTGTAGCCTTTGGCTCATCGTTCGAAACGCCATCAGCAAAACAACGAACGACTAGCCATGGATCATACCTTACATGATACATAGCCACCAGGCTTGTTCCGCTGGAATTTACCGTGCTTAATGGTGTTCCGATCAACCAGTAAAGATCCTTGCGGCGCCTAAGTTTCGCCATGACCACCTATTATCCAGAGGGGGCAACCTATTCTTCCGACGTCCACGACCCTGCGATTCGACCGAGCAGCCTGTGGCGCTGAAGGCTTGGTTTCGATATCAGCTGAAAACGAGGCCAACCAACGGCTTTGTCATTTCTTATTAGCGGAGCGTGTCCGTTCCGTAACAAGACCGCCACTACGTCAGTAATCAATGGTAAACATTTAACCAGCTTCTGCACGACACTCCACGACATCCATATATACATACAGATTTCTTAGGTTGTCGGTTACCAGTTCCATGTAGAAGTCGACGAGCACCGCAGCTAATGCGAGCCCATTCACATGTTAAAACGAACGCCTCATCGCTCAACACTAAACAGGCTACGTCGCTCAACAATCTAGGTACTAAGTCACTATGACGAGATATTTTAGGGACTGCTGGTTTCGTCTAATTACACCGCGTAGTTTCGTAATGGCAGAAAAGATAAGGCGGACTCGCTATGTTCGAATACATCTCCACAGCATAATCGCCACATACTTTGTCGTCGATCAACCTATAATGCTCCTTTTCAATGTCGCATCTTTGGCTCAATAGCCACCTTCGAAAACGGGAGTTACTGAGTTATGGGCAAGATTAGTCTTGTGGATACCTACTGAACTTCTCCCTCAGTCCCTCAATTCGTAGGTTGGTCAGCGGTTGGCGACCCAGACACAAGACCTTACTAGTTCTCAAACCGTCGACTCTAAAATCTCGGATCATCATATAATTAAAAGTTCCCATACGAACTCATTAGCTACTAGGGTCCTAAGACGGCCAGGACGGATTCGAGTTCCCGATCTACAAGTCCTATAATAACTAGAGTGATCGCTGTACCGGGCGCCATATAAGTCGACAGGGGTGATTCCGTACCTGACTACCCGAATCCAGCACGTTAGTAACACAACAGATCGCCAGCGACAAAAACCGTTCACAGTATTGCGCTACAGATCCAAGACACGAAGAAACATGCATCGTGCTATTGCACTTCCAAATCAATTGTTCTGAGACGTAGCTACCACTCTACCGAGCTTCGCACGGCCTTCCGCATGAACGGATGTAAACGTGAACAAACAGCTGAGCTACGTCCCGCGGCGCGATCCTACAACAAATCGAATATGTAGTTACCTGGTGGCTTGCGAGGTTTGTTATAAGTTGGATCCGTGACGAAGTGGTTCTCAGAGATTAGTCAACTGTTTCTTAATTTACGCTGAATGGTTAGTCGAAATTCGCAGGTAACACTTGCGAAGAGGCGCCGTCATCTCTTAAGGCATAGGTAGCCAGCTGTACCCGATACCTACCTACGCAGTAATTCCGGGGTCCCCAAAGCCTCGTGTTGCCCAGGTGCTGCGGAAGTTATTATGCAGGGGGCCCCTTTCCGGCCTCTTCGCCATTCCTTCTCATTGGGACGATCCAGAGAGATGCGGTTTGCGAAAGGTATCGAGGCGCAAAATGGCATTAAGTGCCACGCCTCACTTTTCCGGGGGAGCTACTTTTGTGGCTCGCCCATGTCGCCCTCGCAATGATTGTCGGCTCGCGCCATGCGGCCCGAGTGCTTGGTTCCCGATTCCCGTCCCAGGAATTTGGGTTTGATGCCACCACAGCTTACTGCAGCTAACTCACGACTAGCTGTCGTCGCCCGTTAAGCTAAACAGGATACGGATCGTTGACCGGTCGACTATGCGGCCTCTATCTTGGACCCTCTAATGCCCAACGTCACCACAAAGAGAAAACATTCTGTTATCAGAACAGAGGGTTTGAAGATATCAAGGGAACTCATCTACGTGCCGATAATCTCATTTCCGGGCTCTCGCTAGAAGGTCCATGCGCAAATCACGTACTGTGGCTTTCATCCTTGAGCCTGGCAAATCATTGAAGATCCCGTTTTAGATAAGTTGACACTAATTGGGTGTGCAGTATAGCCGGTATTCTCCAAACCGGCCCTTTAACTACCAATCAACTCTCAATATCTACGAGGTACCTGCCGGTACTATCCTACTTGTATATCCATAGACTGAACAGATCCCTAAAAGGGTAGGGTATATGATGATTAACATATCAAAGGCCGTTGACCATAAGCAATGATAAGCCAGCAAGATCAGCTGAAAGGTCTTTCTTTTAGCATCAGAAGCAGAGATGAGGCCGAGAGGGTGTGTACCAAATCAAACCTCTAGTTCCAGCTCGCTCTACGATACTCGTTCGATAGTTTCAAGGGAGACGTGACAAACGAACCCCCTGCCATCGAACATTCTTACCAGGCTCAGTCAAATAACCAATCAATCTTTGTCCCGGTGTGTTACAAACAAGGGTGAATGCTCGAGTTCAAAACGTCTACAAGGTCGGCTTCCTTTTCCTTTTCTCGACCGAAACGGCCTCAGCTACCGACAGACGCGTGGTCTGGGCATATGCCAAATTTCTCGATTGGATCAAATAGACCAGAACACTGTTCCCCCTTGCCCACGATCAATGCAACATCGTTTCTCAATTCTTGCTTCTCGAACCTCTGGGCTGGGTAAGCGGCGCTCCGGCGGCAAGGATTGTTCCCGCGATCTGGGTCAATATGCGTTCTTCGACGATCGCGGCATGGGGGCCAGCTGGGGGTTGAGCAAACACGTCCGGGGTCGTAGCCCATACAGACGCGTCGTAGGTGCGCCAGCCCTGCAATTGATACATCAAGCCGCTGCCGTCAGCCGCCACAACACGGGGGTCAGGACCCCTTCTCTTTTCTTCTAGGGGTCTTTCTGAAGAGGGGTGGAGGGGAAAGGCTACCCTAATAAGGCTTGCTGTAACTCCGACAGCGGCGGAAACAGGTCCCTTGGGATGCCGGAGAAGGGTTCAGTGCGCGCGCACGTACATTTACTCTGACTACCCGGGCTATAAACAGCTAGACAGTTACATCATCCCGTCGTATAGGGGACCGCCGTGGTAATATCCCGCGCTCCCGCCTTGCATATGGATACCCTTCTTCCTCACATATACCGATATACATACGAAGCAGCGTGCGACCGTTTGATGACCCAGTAACGGGAAGTCCACGAGGTGCGTGACTGTCGCGACCCGCCTTCCCTGAGATGGGCTTGCGCAGCTAGTACCCTTGCTACATATAGACCTAGTATACACCTGGGCATACACACATACGGTAAACGGTACGTCCTAAGTTACTTGAGTTGATGCTGGTATTCGTATGTCTACATACTGCTTACCTACTTACTTAGGTACCTAGGTACACTACGACTGCCTGCCAGCAGGCTAAGTATGCTTGCTTGCTTGCTTCCATGTTTTGCCTGCCTGGAAAATTTCCAAGTAGAAATGGATGGCTCCCTACCCATTGGAGATGTGGCGTCCGCATATGTCGTGCACCCCAAACCCTCCCTGTTCCCCGGCGTGGCTTACCTGTCCAGTTATTATCTTTTTACGGAGCACGAAGATTTTTTTTTTTTCCCTTCTCCATGTCCGCGGACGATCTTCACATAGACGCTTCTAGTGCGGATTTTCCGCGCGTGAGGCTTGCCTTTTCGCTCTTTTCTCATTTGGGTAGTTGCCATGTTCGGACGATCGCCGGCTCGCACATGCCAGGTACGCCTGGGGACTGATCGTCGGCGCTCCGCCAGAAAACGATGATGCGCGGCGGATGGGTACGGTTTCGCCGGGGGACGGAAATTGGGCGCGTATGTCCGCATGTACGTACCTATATTTATGCGCCCCGTCCACCCTACCTATTAGCAGGCACATCATGCAAGGCTCTACAAATGGTGAGGCTTGTGAGCTTTACCCTATCCAGGCGGCCCTTTTTTCGCCCCCGTGGACTGATCTTAGCAGGATGTCAATGCGTGACCACTCTTGACGTCTGCGACGCATTGTTGTCACTACCTACCTACATAGGCGTATACTAGGTAAGGTATCGATGCCTGATAAGTTCGGCTACAGCAAATTTTCATGACTACTTCGTCTAAACACGAGATAGTCCGCCTCACTTAGGCGCATTGATTCGTTTTGGCTCGCTCGCGTGAATAGGGGCTCGAGGCATTGAGGCAAGGGGCCTATCACAATTTTTGACAGCCTACTCACCTAAGTAGGAGATACGTATGCGAGAGGTGACGAGTCTGCGAATATCCTCACCGCCCCTTTCATTTCGTATTGGCATAGGCGGCTATAGGTTGCTATCTACGTTGGTATCTATCGGTATTGACTTCCGTATGATACCATGGGGCTCCCTCTACCGTATGGGACTTCATGTAAGCTGCTGCATGGAGACCTTACTGTTCCAAGGGGGGTGTGGTGCCGACGAGGTTCGTTGACGAGGATAACAACGGCTTGTTTTGATGGCAGCCGGAGCTGAGATAAGCTGACTGTCTCATCAGTGTTAACCTTGAGGAAGGAAGGTTGCGTATGACTTATCACCACCTTCCTCGTCTGGACTACGAGGGCGTAGGTAAGAAGTTATCTCGAATAGAGGTATGCCCGAGTATTCTTCATAGATGCGTGTGGGATAGGTGCGAGAATTTCGAGATATCCAATTGATTTCAGTACTCATTCTCCCACGATACGTTCGTGTTGGCTATTCGAGCGATACATATGTATATCCGTTCGATAATTGTTAAACTCCATTAGTATAACATAACGAGAAAAAATGAACGTTGTGTGCCAAAGTCAAGGTGATCAGACTGG
This sequence comes from Annulohypoxylon truncatum, assembly GCF_022578515.1. NCBI lineage: Eukaryota > Fungi > Ascomycota > Sordariomycetes > Xylariales > Hypoxylaceae > Annulohypoxylon > Annulohypoxylon truncatum. The sequence goes on from NW_025953787.1 coordinate 260,725, forward strand.
TATAGATTCCATCACTTCGAAACGTACCGTCTTGGTGATACTAGGAGCTTCTATTCAGAGGGCACAAATTTGAGCACATCTAGGTACCAAGCCCATAGGTGGTTCTGATATTTGACCTAGAAACTGACCGTATACTAATAGCGTATATTCTTTTTAAGGCCAGCTTATGGCCAAGCAGCTACCTAAGGTTGGTTCCTTGAGGCTTTATATAATTATTATGATCAGAAGGCGTAATGTGTCACCTTCACGTTCGTAATCTAAACGAAAATCATCTATCGGTAGGCATCAACATTTATAGAAACATATAGAGAAACCTTCCCGTAAACTCCTCGTAGCAGACATGACGTTTGCTTAGGTAGACTACCTACTTAAACGCCACCTTGTAGTTGATATACTCTCTATTCAAATACGTAGGTTAGGTAAGTAATACATAAGACCTTAATCTGACTCGTGTCGAGTAAAAGAATATAGCACACATTACGATAGATTCCTTAACTTGCCCCTAAAGATCTCCCCCGTAACTGAATAGGTAATTACCTAGGTATATACTTAAACAATTTATTTCCTAGGTAAGTCCTATTCAGTCCGATTTCAAGATGACACGTACCGACATACTATATCATTGTTATTAATCAAGAAGTTAGCTGTTCAAGTTACTAAATAGGGGTAAATAGGGATACAATAAGGATCCAACCTTTGTTCAAATACCCACCTGGGCTCGATGGTTAAACATGGCTTGAGAATGTTGTGCATATGAATGGATCTGACGCTAATTGATCTCAGTTAGTTGATCTTCAACTACTCAAGAACTTCCACGAGTTATTCCGTTCCTGCTACTGCTGTCGTATTTATCCCGTGGTGCTGGTAGGTACCTTTTTTTAGAAGAACTTACGTCTAGGTTCGAACAAATCGTACTCCTATGTAACACTATCAAATTTTGGGATTGCTGGAGTAATATTTCTTGTCTGACCGCATTGACCGATTATAATGTGGTCATATATAGAGAGAGGAGTTTTGAATATTCCCTAATTTCCGGTTGAAAAAAAAATATTTCCACCGTACCCCGGACTCGAACCGAGAATCTTCGGCTGTAATCGTGATAAGCAATTAGAAGGCCGACGAGTTAACCATTTCTCTAGTACGGCTTGGAAGTAACTTTGAGTTATTGATACTTATGAGGGAGTCATCGGGCAGGAGCGGACATCATGGAAGGTGCAGCCCCTTTTGACAAACACTTGCCACAAACACCAAGATAAGATGATAATAAGCTTTCTCTGGCCCGAGTCACATGTCTCTCAACTTATTACAAACACATGCATTCCATGAACATCTAGATAATTGTATACTAGGTAGGTATATTCCCACTGTTTGAATATGCGTGATGAGGTAATCAATTGAAGACATGGTGATTGGCTCGGGGAATGAGGTTACACAAAATCAACCCTCCTTAACATAAGCCGGGGTGACCCGATATAATACCGGCGCAAATGCGCTGCTGGATTAAGAAATAGTTTCCCGCAGGCTGTGACTCAACATTGGGTTGGTCAAGCTGTGCCTCCGGTAATCAGGGAAATCGCCTACTTTGACTTTAGCTGATTATTTTTTGGACTGTCATCCTACCTATATTATATAATGACATTTTTAAAATCCCGTTTCCAGTTCGGCTTTACTCGGTTTACGTTTGAAGATAGTATTCTCTTGATCCGGATCGAACCTACCTAGGTAGTCATCAGAGTGATGCCGCTTCAAAACCGACCTGATATCACGGATAGTGCGGTAGTTGAAATAGGTTCAGGAGCTACTAATGATAACATCGTGAAACGAATTGAAGACAAAAAGTCTTGTGATGTTGACAAGACTTCATGGGGTATCTTCTCTTGGGACATAATATGCTCCAGTCCATGGGACGAAGACGTCCTCTTTGCTCGCGTCCAAAACAGCGAGCTGAAAAATGAATATACTATGATACAATATAAACGGCAGATTGATTGTTTGTTGAAGATTATCTATAACATTGGAAAGGAGGTAGCCAGCCCCCACCCTCACGGCTCTCTTACTAAACTAATACCCACAACAGCCATTAAACCTCTCGAGAAGACCACCTCCACCATATTATGAGCTAGATGAACGTGAGCCGCCATGTCCTAGCTTAACGGAGAACTCCACGGTTTCTGAATCACCATTTTCGATACGGACGGTCTTCACAAGGTCATGTCGTTCGGATGCTCTCATGTCTCTAGATGATGAGGCCAAACGGGGACAGAATATAGAAAATCAGGGCCCCCAAAGGAAATGCCAGATCGAGACGGTTGCTCTGTGTGGGCTTGGGGCTCGTTTTTGGACATTACCCAGTGATCTAGAGCATTTGGATTTGTCTAATACGGTCACTTCAACAGACACATCGTCCTCGGATGATGATGAGGATGATGACCCTTTTGATATCCTACACCAGGCTATCAGACAAGCATTTTCATCTAATGCACAACTGGCGGGAAAAATCATTAACTACCTTGACCAACTCCCCCTAGATCGCCGGGCACAAGTCTACGGATACAGGACTATTACACGGGGCCGTGAACAGGGATCTGGTTGTCCTGGTAACCCAGACTATGACGATGATGGCTCTAGGTCTAGAAAAAGAACAAGGGCCAACGGGGCTTCCCAGAAAGTCTCGGAGCGCAATCAAATTGATGAAGATGCTGAGGACGAGAACCAAGTCGCAGTTGCGCGTCGCCCTTCAGCAGAGCAGTCTCCAAAAAGATACGCTTGCGCTTACTACAAGTCCGATGGAGCTAAATATGGACCGAGGGCTGCTCTAAGATACAAGTCATGTGGAGGTCCCGGATGGAAAGTATTTAATCATTATAAGTGAGTATACCTAGCTATCCATTGTCTATGATTATATCTATATAACTAATTCAAAAGAAGGCGTCACTTAGAACGGATTCATCTCTTACACCAATGTTCTCGATGCGGTGATATTTTCGAGAAGCCTGATGAACTTCACAACCATTTGGCTCAAGACACAAGATGTACCAGATCGGAAGGGGTCGAACGAGAAGGGATGTCACAGCAAAGATGGGACGAACTGAAGCAGATATTCAAAAGAAATCGTAGAGGGCATGACAATCCTTCGGATGAGGAGCGATGGTTCCTTGCCTGGGATGTTTTATTTCCTGGAATGGACAGACCAGCTACGCCCTGTGAGTTGAAGATACCATCCGCCTGTCCTGATTTAGAATTGCTAACTATGAATCTATATATATAGACTATGAGAAACCACCTCTTCCTCTTATGTTCACCCAGATGCAAGGAATCTTTGAGGCTGGCCTTAATGATATGCCAGAAGTATCTCGGGATTCAGTTCTACGAGATAGAATCATGGGATTACTTGTGAATGCCATTGACGCAGCAACTCGGAGCGCACCATTGGAGTTTGAAGCTTACAGTGCTCATAATGGTCTCCCGCCGGCGCCGGTACCGACGTTCGGTAATACTAATACGAACCAGATAAGTTACGTTGGAACAAACCCTGCGTTTGACTGGAGTACTGTAGCCCCAGTTGGTGAGCCGGACTATCTGGATAATGAGAATTTTCTGAATGATGTATTGAATATCAACTCATACGATGCCGACGTGGATTTTGACGCGGAAGGTACATGTAAGCATCACCAGACAACCTACCAACGTTACTACTCTTATTAATTAGGATGCTAACGATTATATAGAAGAAGCCAGGGTGGCTGTCCTTAGGTCTCTTAAGAATGGATTTTCCATGCTCGGGGGTGTGACTCAGTAATCACAAAAGACTCAACTGACACATTCATGTGACTACCGGGAACGTTCGAAGGGTACTAGAATAAAATTAGATGTAAGTATATTTGCCTACTATTAGTATATCAAAACATGTATCTAATATTTTCATCCATTAGAGAAAGTAGCGACTATACAAGCCAGTAGAGAGTGGGTTGGGGTTTCCCCCTTTTGAGTGCTAGTAACAGCAGCAAAACCTGTATGGTCACGGAGGTTAGAAAGGCGACAGTAAAGCTTTCGATAAGTAGGTACTTTGATATTAATCATAATAAGCGGGATAGCGTGGTTCAATTATGGTTAGAGGTGCGTGAGTTTGACTAGTTGTTCTTACAGTTATATCAGAAGACGGTTAATAGTCAAGGCGGAAAGGGCCGCGTATGCAAATTTACGCAAAGTCGGTTTCATACCTAATTTAAAAGCATCATCACATAGGTATCCGCTCAGACTCGGGACTTCCTCGCCTAGATGATATAGCTTATATATAGTTTAATCTATGTTTCATTATCAATGCTACGGGTTCTTTGGAGTTCTCATATAATCACAGTTAGACCTCCCACATCCAACTTCTCTAAATCCAAGTTGCTGATCCTCCACTACGACGGCATTTGCGCAATGATACATATATTACTTCCTTCTTAGATATTTCTAGTTCAGCTAAGATTATAAGTATCTTTAGAATGCCACCCAAACCACTTTTCGGAACCCTGGCGGAAACCGATCTTGTCAAGAGAGCACAGCTTCGTGCAGAAGACATTCCGAAGGAAGTAAAATTCCGCGCACTATTCAAGCATGAAGTTTTGTACGGAACTCGATGCCTTTTCGACGAGAATGACTTTATCTTTTTCAGATGCCCAGATGCTGCAATCCCCAGCAGCACCAGCAGCACCAGCAGCACCAGCAGCACAACAAACTCAACTAATCCCGGATTCTGGGGACGGATCGCAGCGTCTGCTAAGCACCCGTTTCGCGAACTTTGGTTAACCTGGAAGGATCTACGCCTGCTCATGGCAGCGAGGGGGGAGGTGCGAAGGGTTAAGGAGGAAATGGCGACGAATCGACATATCCAGGAATATTACATTTACAGTATCTCAGACCATGAAGATCCCGATAAGCTTGTGTGGACATGCAAGAAGATCGATCCTCTATTGTCCCAACAGCATCCTGGCTACGGAAGCTACCAGGGATATCAGCCCAAAGAGTCGCGATCTAAACAGGAGAGGGAACTTATTGGGCATCTCTAACTTGAATATCTCTTTCCTCAGGGCCACACATACATATATACCCTATGGTATTTACGAATATTCCAATTATATATCACCCGGAGGAAAGAACTCGACTTACAATTCGGGCCAGCGGGTCAGGGGTCACAACACAACATTACTGTGGTAGAATGATAAGTTAAATGACTATTGTATAAGTGAATTGGTCTTTCCTGTGATTGTGATTATGTACAATATGAGTATTTCGAAGTCATCTTCAAGCATTCCTGTTTTCACCTATTTGTTTACTTCGAATAGCATCAGTTCTATGCCTAATCTACCAAACGATCATTCTATAATCATGTGAGTATATCCATCTTCTACTATCATGTCAATCACTATATCTTCCTCTTCGTACTTATTTTGACCCTATTCCTAAACACCACAAGTCCTCTCCAGCAAAGAGAATCCACCACATAATAGGTAGACGGCACCCAATATCAGACCTCTCAGCTTTTGACTCTCCCTGTAACTATCATCAGATTATTTATGGGTAGCATTGGAGATGATGTCCTTTCAATATCACTCCTTTCCATGTGACCTCACACGAGGGTCTGAATAAACTCGCTAAACATCTATAAATCACAGGTCTAGCGCAAATGCTACGAGACATTCCCTCGGACGCCCTCGCTGCCACTCTTTTCCTCCAGCGGTGCCTCAAGTTCGTAGGACGCCTCGGGCGGGTTCCGAGCCTCCAGCTCGACTTGGACTACAGTCTCGTTCTCGGACCCATTCACCCACGCCTCCGCCTCCACCTCCCCCTTCAGTTAGCTCGTCTCCTCCTCCTCCTTACGAAGAGTTACCACCAGAGAATCCGCCATCGTATGCCCCGGAAAATGTCCCTACGATGCCCGCAGCCTCGTCTCCGCCAAATCAACCACCACCACCGGCGTACTCCGAGATGCCGAGCGAAGGTGGAGCAGTCGCACGTAGGCATCATAACTTAGCACAAGGAGCAATAGGAAGAACCCTATCCCAACACCGTAACCAAGGGATCCGGCGGCGCTCTCAGAGCGAGTCTCCTCCAGCCCCCTGGCAGAACGATGAGGGCTGGCGCCCTTTCCTTCCAGACGAGGAGAATCAGACTTGAGCAGGCAATTGGAGAAGGGGCCTGGGTACCTATACAGCGTCCGTGTATTCATGTTCTTTTCTTGTTATCATTTTGGGAAAATTCTCGCTACTTTTTGTTCTTTGGTTAGGTATGAGTTAGATTCTTTTGTATAGAAAAGCAGCGTTTGGAATTTTGCATAAAATCGTTATTTTTGGGAGGGTGTGGGCGGGACTTTACCAGCATTTTATCTTATTTTACTTTCTCAGCGCTTTCTTTTTGCATTCTTGTCCACAACGTCGGTTTGTTGTTGCTGGCCGTGGGAGAGAAGGAGACATGAAGTGATGGAGTCGAAAAAAACAATGCCTCACTTCCCTCGAACCATCCAGGCCATGTATCAGACTATGACAGAACCGACGCAACGATAGCTCCTATGCCAACCTCCTATTCGACATATACATACCTGGTATAAACGGCATTAGTATGGGCATAACGGATAGGTACGCTGATATCAACCATATCGTCTAAAACGTAGTTTACTAAACGACGACTACCTACCCCAGAGAACTGCTCCATAGATAGCGATAGAGTCTGACTAAAACATTGACCTCGCCAAATTAACACCTGATGTTACATAGGTACTATCCTAACCCAAAGGAAATCCTTGGGTAGGTGTCTAAGATGTCTTTAGCAGCAGACCCTAAATCATTGCCCCTCCAGATAGTCGCCGACCCGATCCTATAACACTTCCGGAATTCACGTTCCTCAACCACAATCTGCTCTCTCTCATCTCTATCCCAGCACACCACGAGGGCACTTCCACGATCCTCCTTTCTCCCCATGCGAACCGTATACTCGTAGCTTAAGAGAATAAGCCCCCATTGGCCGGAAGCAAGAAATCTCTCGATCTCCAACTCCAGGTTCTGGGAAGCGGGATCCAGCGGTCCGTCTGTGGTAAAATCCATGTCCCATCTCACGGCCCATTTGTCATCTTGGCGAAGCGCATCTGTCGGTTTCCCTTGGCGTCGAAAGAGAACGTTCCCAACGGGTATGCCAACGGCTTCCCCCAAAAGGAGCCGAGCATCCTCGTCGAGGCAATCGGTAAAAAACGAAAGCGCCTTTGCCCAGGGGAGCAGTGTTCCCCGCGTCCCCTGGACGGCAATGACATCGAATCCGAGCGGCTGCAACCGAGCGCCGCTCACGGCAGGCCCGGGCTTGCCGTCCCACCTCGCGCTGCCCCGCCACCCTGCCCACGTCCACGAGGGGAATTCCTCGCGTCTGGACACCGTGTCGTCCTTCTTATGACACCAACCGAGAGACACCACAAAAGCCTTCTTTTGGAAGCGCCGCAGGGGTTCCGAGCCGTAGTCCGTTCCGATCAAGCTACGGACACGTGGTACAAATACGGGCACGCCCTGCAGCGTAGCGAAATTAGCGTCGGCCTCGACGAGGATGCGCATGGCGCCGCGGAACCCGTTGATCGAGTCCGAGGACATGGTGAACTGCTTGCCGGTGTACACCTCGACGAGGCCGAGGAACAGGCCGAGCTCGACCCAGAAGCGGCCGCGCGGGTCAGCGAGGCTATGCTGTCGTTTCGTGCGCGCCCGCCGCAGTCGCCGGTCCCAGGACGCCGGGGTCAGCGACGGGTTCTCGGGGAAGCTGTCGTCGAGCTGCACGGCGACTTCGGGGTGGTGTACGGGGAACGAGTCGCACGCGTGCAGCCCGTCGGCCGCGAACAGCGCCTCGTGGTCGGCGAAGTACAGGCGCCGCGGCGAGAGCAGGGATTCCTGGAAGCACCACCCGCGGGTGAACCAGGTCGACGCCGTGATCTTGCGGTCGACCGGCGGGGGCGTCGTGAATATTGTCAGGGGCCCCAGTTTAAGGATCGTCTGCGGCGTCCTCGGCGAGCCGCCGACCCCGGGCAGGTTCCCCCTGGAGCTGGCCGCGACGATGGTGAAGGCTGCCGACCCGTAGATGAGGTCCATCTTGGACACCTGGTCCGCTACCTCGGTTGGGTTCGACTGATCGATGCAGTAGGCGTCGACCCAGAGGTATCGATATCCCGATTGTGTGACGACTGTCATGGCGTCGCGCACTACGCGAGGTATGGATCGGGGAAGTCGAGTCTTATACTCTGGCTCGCCTTCCCTTCCTAACTCCACGGTATCCTGTAATGCTAGCGCCCAGACGTAACTCAATGCCACATATTGCATATCTGGTGACTTACTGACAATCATATGCGTTTCGCAGTCAATTACTTTCATGCCGGTCACAACTTGCACCCCGTGGAATGGACGTTGGACCCGCTCATAGTTCTCTATCTCATCGCCACATTTATGCGCAGCCTCAAGGATATCATCCTCATCTTCCTCCTCGCCCTCAATTTCGTCCTCGTCTTCGCTCTCACTCTCACTCTCACTTTGCTCCGCGCTATCACCCTTCGCCTCCGTCAAATTAAGCCACGAGCGAACCATCTCAGGCTCATACTCAGCCCCAACGAACCGCGACAGCGGGTATCCCCCCTCCTCCTCCCCGGCCCCACTCCCAACCGCTGCCTCCAAATCGCGCGTCCTCGCGCAGACCAGAAACCCCGTGCGCTCGACCTCCTCGGAATTCACATACGGCAGCCAATCGCGCTCGCGCTCGCCGGCGTACAGGACGGCGGCCGTGGCCGGGCTGTACAGCATCCGGGTCTTGGACTCGAGGAGCCAGTTGCGCAGGTTGAAGGCGCGGAGACGCCACCGCTCCTGGCTGCCCGGCGGTAGCGACGAGGCGTACGTGTTTGGCAGGAGCAGGCGCGCGAATAGGCCGCACAGCGGACACGCCGCGTCCAGGCCGGTTCTCTCGGCGATGGTCACGGGACACGGGTCGAGTGGCTCTTCGCGGTTCGCCTCGATGTGGTTCAGCGCGTGTTCGAAGTTGGTGGTCCGGCATTGCTGGCAGATGGTGGCCGTATCCGACGTTGACTCTGTGGGGACCGGGCTTTGTGGACTTGATCGTTGATGTTCCACAGCCGTCGGCTTATCCATTTTTTACCCGGGTTCACGGGGTATCTCGGCGAGCTTAGACTAGTCTATAGGTAGTTTGCGTAACGCGGGCTGCGCCCGCTCTAGCCAAGGTACATCCGAACAAGTGGGTTTACATATATATCCCAAGTATAATACAATAGGTAGATACTCTTTTATTTACATATTACACTCAATTAAAAGATGATTAGTTATGATGATAAGTCATATGATGTAATTAAAGAGTTCTTCAGCAATACTAATCTTATTCATTTATAATACATAGGCTAATCTTCGGATCATTTTGCATCTCTTGCCCATTTTGCTAGTCGATGCGCGGCACCCCGTTATTAACCCCGATCTTCCTCTTGCGTACCTGCCATTTGCGGCCATCTTTTATCAACGTTTTCCTTCACTACCTTTAACATCCAAAATGCGTTGGCCAGCTCTTTTCTTCTTCCTTCAAATACAGAAGTGAGAGTCTCAATGGCTTCCTTGAGAGCATGGATGGCCTGAGCAATGCGCTGTAGGCGTTTGGCTAGCTTCTCTCTCTGGAACTCGTCGGTACAGCTCTCCGCCTCGGACTCGGATAATAAGTCAGTCAGGTTCTTTTGCCAGCAGCGTGCGATGTCCTGAGATAGAAAATACTGGAAAGGGCGCCGCTTCTGCCACTCGGCTATATCGGATCGATTCTGCATTGTTGTGCCGCAGATAATCCTGTCGAGTTCGTAACAGGATTGTAGGACATGCCAGAGCGAAAAGGCTGCAACTGGATGTGCTTGAAAAAGGCGTCCAAGCTCTAGCTCCTCAGGATTCTTCTCATACGATTTGATATCATCGCATATACCAGACATGCTGTTGCTGTCGAACTCTTTGCCCCATTCGATCAGCCGACCTTGCCACTCCGGGGAGAAGATCGCCCCGGCGTCATTTTTGTATTCATTCAATTCGTACCAGTCGAAAATATCTCTCTGCGTGGTTTCTAGTTTAATTTGCAACTTCGAAGCACGGATATCTCGGTTTTGTTTTGAGTTTGATCTCAGCTTGCTTTTGTATGGGCTGGTTCCCCGAGTTGGCGAGCTTTTACTGGAGGCACACGACATTGCCAAATACAAAACTATTCGACTTGGAGGTCTTGATGATGACAGCAGTATAATACCCTGGGAGCGTAGATCTCATTCTTTATATAAAAATCAATGTGTTAGGGGCGAAGTAGCTAATCAGTCAACCTACTGGGCTTTCGGGGGCGCCTGAGACTGAGAGCGTCAGGCTGTGAGCCAGGCGAGGAGAACCTCGGTATTTTGTACATTGAGGCTCATGTGTTTGACTGAATACGTAGATAAGACAAGAGTGGCCTTTAATTGGACCTTCAAATATGTCATGGGCGGCAGTGCAACCCACGTATTATCGTACTGCGCTTTGATTTACAAAAATGCAGGTAATTTATAAAGTAACTTTGCAACTTTCTTAAGTATATATTACCTACAAAGTAGACTTCCATGTAAGAACGGATAAGTATTGGGAGCCACATTAGTCCTAACTGACAAGCCACTAGCCACAGGGCATCAGCCACCCGTGCTAGTCAACCTTTAGTTCCAATAACCTGTAATGCATTACCCTGTCATACCAACAATAACCAACAATAAGATACATAGATGTTGTATGGAAATACTTGCACTTTAGTTAATGAAAACACAGTACCCGGTAAGATACGGGCGAACTTTAGTGCAGCCTGGGCTAATAGTGGCGGATCAGCCGGTAGCATGTCTCGGCCCTCAGGATGCACTGTAACCCTCCTTCATTGACTGATATTCCATTTTTGTCGCTGACTAAGACTGGTGAAAAACAGCCCCCTTGGGCCATGTGCCCTACTCAGACTTATGCACCTGATCCAGTAGCAAGGAGAGCAGTCAGAATGCAGGAAATGGATAGAGCACACGATCTCTTCAAAGAAATGTCTATGGATGTATTACTGGTGCTTATCGAGGCTCGAGACTACACCGTAACGATGCAAAGAAGGATACTAAGTCAAGATAGAGTAACTTCAGTCCGTCACACCAACTCAAAATACTTAGCCTTGGACTTCCATGACTTGCCAGACACGGCTTCCCCTTCCATCATGCCATAGATGAAGCATTCACCCACCATAATGAACTGCTGTTTGCCATCCTTTTTTTGCTTACGCAGAACGACCGGCACGCTAGCGCCAAGGAGAACACAGATCAAGTCCCCTTCTCGAGTCTCAGCAGGCACTAACCCATATGTATCCCTTTTCGGCCCTCCGAGTTTTACTCGCGCAAACTTCCTTTCCCAAATGACGTCCTTAACGCGTCCTAAGAAGTCCCTGACTATCCTAGAAGCATTTGGCAAGGCAATAACGTCTTTTGTGCTGAGATCACCACCGGGTCTTAAATGGTTCAAACAATCCATGCAGGCACGAGGATACCAGCTTGGTGGATTTAATCCGTTTGGGCCTCGGTCAGCGACTATCGTGCGCCAGAACCCTTCTGGAACACGCGGAACTCCTAGTGCCCATTCTTTGTGTCCATTCCATCGTTTAAGATCGAAACCCGCTATTTGGAAGGCCTCCCTAAAGATCATTGCGTGAGACGCTCGTTGGGCGAACTCCTTAACTGTCCCAATGCGAAGACCCTTGATGAATAGATGACCATCAAAAACCCTTTTCAAGGTGGTCCCAGACGATGCATCTTGTGGCTTGAAGCCAAATCTATACTCTGGCTTAAGGTCTGATGTTGCGCTGTAATTCCTATGGCCGGTACGATGTGATACCCCAACAAAACTATCTCCATTGGACCGGCCGTGGATTCTCTGAGCAGGAGTTCCGTATGATGACTTCTGAATCAACGGGATCCATGATGGCAACTCTTCCTGCGCGTCGCGAATCTCACCGGGTGCAGAGGGTATTGCGCTATGGGAAAACAAATTGTTGCGCCTTTCTTCTTCCAAAGTAGGAGCCCAGTGGCGTAAGAGTATATCCAAGGACAGCGATTTAGAGATGCAATAGTCGATGAAATCCCCATATACATCAAGCAAACTTTTTCTCTTGTAGTCCGGTGAAGGCTTTTCGTCAAGGTCGAGGTATCTCTTATTCTCGCTATGGGTATCTTTGGCCAACGACAAGACAGCATATATCGTATCCCGCGGGTTGGTTGCTTCGAATGCCAACAAACTTGAGACAAGGACTTCCAACGTCATCATACGCTGCTGTATATCCCCATTCTCACTCCGTCGAAAAAGATTATTCGTGAAGTCTACAAGTGCGTTGGCGCCTAAGTTCTTCACACCGTCAACGGCGGCTACATCCGCCAAGTAGTCAGCATTTTCCATATATCTCTTCGATAAAAGGGGATTGATTTTATCTTGATTCTTGATGAAAATTGCGATGGCGTCCGCAAAGTCTGACCAAAGCATCCTGTATTCTCCGTACACCACTTCAGCATTCCGAGCGAGTGCGAGCTCTTGGAGGACCCACCGCCGGCTGAACCATTTATTACGCATAAGGCTCACGATATTGTCGGCGTCTTCGACGAGATCGGAGCTAGCTTCTGAGCTTCTGCTGAACAGGCGTTCCAAGTTCTTCAGGTCCAGCATCTTCTGCAGGAATTGAAAGCAATGCTTGGGATCGGGCGCGTCTTCGCCCGTCCCATCTCCTAGCCAGACGCATACGTTCTTGGCGTGGAGATACAGCTCGTGCATCTTTTTGACTTGCGCCGAGCGCTCGTCGTCGTCGTTCTGATCGATGCACAAGGCATCTATCCACATTGTCATTTCTTTTTTTCTATGTCGGAACCTTTGAAGGGCGGCAAAAAGGTTCGATCGGACATATATTTTGCCGCTGGGACCCTCCCACCGCTTGTTTTTCCGCATGAAAATAATTAAGTCCTCTTCGCGCGAAAGCTGTTCGACCTTTTCATCGGCCGTCTTGTAGTTTGTAACGTAGATCTCGTGGATGGGCTCACCTTCGCCCCAGAAGTAAGAAAGCGCCGTGAACGGAATGTTAGTCATAGTGCTTGGAACCAGTTTGCAACAAATTGGGTCGTCTCCTGTGCCTGGCTCAATGATCAAGACCCGAATATCTTCGCCGAAATTCTCCTTGAAGGGCATGTAGACGAATGTATCAGAATGTTTCATTTTTGTGTGAACGAAAGCACGAAACCGTTGGAGACTCCTCTCTGCTTGTAAAGTCGCGTGCAATTCATGTGAGGTGCCATCATCTAGTCGAGGCTTCTTAACCTGGGCCGGTCGTCGCTCGTCCTTTCTCTTGCGTTTGTTTTTGCTGGAGGAGGGCATCTTGAGGATGTTAGACTTCAAAGTATCGCGTCTAGGTCCACAGTCAATGATTCGTCGGACCAAGGATGGTAGGTTCGTCTTGCAACTTTTCCACCACAAACGAACATTCGAACGGGGATCGCGGACAATTGTCACTCCATCGACTGACAGGAGTTTGGAGCTGCCCGCATCATTTTGTGGCGCATAATTTCCAGAGGACATCCGTTTCCCTACTGAGCCGACGTGCCTATCTGTCTGGTGGTACTCCGGCGCAGCCTCGTTGAAGCATTTCCATAGCGGAACTCCCCCAATGAGAACGATCTCTCACATGGTGGGTTACATGAGAAGCAGGCTGCGCTGCGCTGAGCGGCATGGTTTCGAGGTCCCTTGACTCAGTTTTCCACTCGCTGTCGGTGACTGTTTGGCTATTACATCTTACAAGGAGTGTATAGATAGGTAGTATTGCTTACAGATGCACTTCAACGGACCAGGCATAGATCTGAAATTATGAAGGCTAAAGATGTAGCTAACATTTCGGTGAACATGGCCATTTACGCCTCAAAGGTAACCTTAGCAAGGATTGAGGTATGGTCTACTAAGCTAAACCAATCAAATTGGCCATCATGCCGCCTAATCGCCCATGTTCTGCCTCCGGTCGATGGCGAGGCATACATACAGAATACTCTGAATATCTTGAGGTATTTTATTTCTGCCAGCGCTTACAACAAGTCGAGCAGTATTCGAATTTGAATCAAGACTTGCCCCAGATAAGTAAAATTGACAAAATTATTTACGTACGAAATACTTACCTAAGTAGGTAACATTCGAGTAAAGATTCTTATTACGGTCTCACTATTTACAAGCATTTTTATTAGCATGTAGGTAGGTAGGAATAGATGGCTTATATAATATTTTATAAAAAGCGAAGAACTGGAAACAAAGCATACCTATTGATAAAAGCGCGTTCGCGTCTTTATATGAAGGCCTACTCTTCCTAACCATGTAACCGATTTCTCGAGTACCTAAGCAAAGCCGCCATTATCTAATACGACAAGTATAATAGATGAGCTGTATGTACTTGCTTCGATTAACTCCCAAGGTTATTGAAAGTGTTGATTTCTGCAGTACTACACAACCCTCCAAGTTAAATACAGCCTCTCGGCAGTCAGAAGATGTCGTCTTCGCTGGCTGTGAGTTGTCATCATGCATTACTTCTGCTCCCCTATTCGCCTCTGGCACTCCGAGTAATAGCAACACTTGCTTGAACCGGGCAATGAATCTGCACACAATCGAGCCCCTCTGTTGCCTCGCCGTTTTCTGTTGATTCAGAATGCAGGATGCAATGCCAGCGATTCAAAGTGGCAGTATACACAGCGAGCGAACCGCATTCTATCCGTCGATGTGCACCTCCAAGAGAGCCCCGCAAGTAACCTTGAGAGCCCTGGAGGCGCGAGCTCATAAACGTTGACATTGTTCCATCTCTGTAGATCGACGCTTGACTGAATTCGTGAACTCGAGCTTCTAAACGCTATTGAATCTAGTGGCGAAAATTTTGGATGATTTCGTATAACCAACGATGGCACGTAAGTTTTAGAGAAATATGTAGACCTGTCACTTGCAATTACGGTCCACCCTACCCGCAACCAGCTACTCCATCCCCCCTTTTTACTTTCTACCTTTTAACATACGTTACCATTTAAGTCGGCATTGTTAATGATTCTTCCTTATTACACAGAATCCAAGATGCCGCTTTCCTACTTGTCCAACTGGGCACCTTTCCGCATCGATGCCCTCGGGCTAGTGACCTTGATAGGCGCTGAAGAAGTCAACAGAAGTGTCGGACGTTTGGTACAGAGTCGATACGCCAAGTATCTACCCTTGCTAGGAGCACATCTCATAGCGGACAATCAGTTCACGACTATGACCTCGGGATTTCATCTCTACAATGTCTCCGATGCCATCAGAACTCCAGGCCTTTCTGCCTGGCTTACCCGCTGGTTGAAATCCCAGAACTTGAAGATGAGCACTACCGTTTTTGAGTGGTCAGTTGCTCCTGGGAAGTCTCAGGAGAGCAAATCTGGCTGTGGGAAGGCGTGGGACGCCCTACTTGCGGCCCTCATCGGATTTCTCACCATTGGTGGGAGCTTGGTCCTTGTCGTAGCGATGGGTGATTGGTGGGGCTTGGCTAACACGATATCGATGATAGTCTCTGTTGTCGTACGTTGTTGCTTAGTCCAAGAGAACGTGGACGCCTTAGATAAAGCTGTCCTCGACGCCTGCTATGAACGAAGTGGTATCCAAGGCGGCAGTGAGAAAGTCAAGTTGCTAATCTCACTGGCTGATGGCAGGATGGTGACAATGTACGCTCCCCGGGGGCTTGTCCTTGAAGGCTTTACGAAGCGTCTTACCATTCTCCAGCCGCGTTTGTACTCTTACACAAGAGCATTAGGCTGGTTCGTCTTCGGCGTCCATGTTCTTTCTTTAGGCCAAGCCACATTTCTGAACCAAATATACGCAATTGCTCTTCTCGTCCTGAGTACGTGGGCCACTGCAAAGGGCATCGGCTCCAACGAGTACTACATCACCGAACATATCTCGGCCAAACGGGTCGAGAATTATCCTTTCTGCCCGGATAAGAGAAAGTGGGCTTACATACGTCTTGGGTGCAACGGAGTGGAGGAGGAGTCCTTGGCCGATTGGGGGCTCTTACCTCGGAAGGCGAACACCAAGTGGTGGAGAGATTTCAAAGAGTCTGAAGAGCAATGGAAGTTTCAAAAATATCGAAAATCTTACGATACTGCCAAGGTTTGAAAGTTATCCAAACTAGTATATCTGTCACGAGGCGGGATTAAAAGGTTAAGGAATAACGACGTTGTTGCGCAAAGAGCTCTGACTACTCCCTGCCAGGGGATGCGGTATACATACCTACGTAGATCTCCGTTTGTCTACAGCCAAAGAACTAACTACCAACAGGGCGGTCTCGTACAAACCGACTCCTGATCCTTCTGGGCTACTAGCTAACCCTGGCGAGACCTCTGGCTACCAGCTCTCATCGAGGAGGCTTCTGACAATATCATCTTGGCTTAACTGAAGAACCTTGATTCGTGGACATTTCAGATAATGGGCATAGTAGTTTCAGCAAGAAAGATTGCTAATACATTTCGAAGTCATTGCGGGAACTGTATGAACTGTTGGTGGGAAGCTAGACCAGGCTTTGAAATTGTCTATGACGATAGGAAATTTCTGATAAGGATTTTGCTGGGAGACCACTTTTGACACAAGATCCCTTTGTAAGCCCAGGGTATACCTACATGTTTGATTACATATCGTACCTTGATGCGAGGGACTGAGGTAGAAAGGGGCAAGTGAGGTATGGGCTGGAGTTCTTTTTAGGGGTATTGAGTATTGGATACCCATTGGATCAGTCATTTCCGGACATGTCCAAAATAGAGAGATATGAAGTTCCTCGTCGTGGGAATTGTCAATTCACATGTAAAATCTCAATATCTGCTAACTGAATGAACGAAGATGGCCGCTGTGTGGAAGCAACTCCAGTTAGTTATTTATCGCCAAGATGATCCATAAGTGGATCTGGTAGATATAAAATGGCTTACTGGGCACCGGAGCAAAATTCTTGATGACGAGGGGTCATTGATATTTAGACTAATCCTCTATTTTAAGAGTTCATAAACGGCTTCATAACTTAACTCACTAGATTCCTGTCGTTCACCTACCTAACCCTACCGAGCTAAGGTTGGTATCCATTTCCCACCAAAGATATGCTTGGCTCGAATCCTCAAATCGCTTGTCAAGTTCGCACTCGCTCTGTCAAACAAACTATCAAGCGATTAGGCCCTTTTATACCCTTGTACGTGCTAGGTAATGATGAAACAGGTTGGAATTAGCGGTCAAAGCTGACTGCATACTCCTTTCTATGCTGATCCCCTCAATGATTTGAAAGAGCTTTATTCGGATTTTCTCTTAAGGATAGATGATGATGGCGTAAACATTCGCTGCTTGTATAAATATTCAGAATAATACAGATTATGACATTTAATGAACATTCGTAAAGCTCGCTGGGAAGTTATTTGAGGAAGGATGGCGGTCGATCTAATATAGCAGACGCCGTGGCCCGCCGTGGCCCGCCGGGCCGAGGACCTGCCCGAATAGGAGAGAGATCACCACTCACCCGTCAGCGACGGATACCAGCTGTCAAAGCTGACACCATTACACATTTCGGCCCCGATCCATCACAAATGACTAAATTTATTTCAGACAACAGCTCCAAGGAAAGATTTTCGGTAGATCGTGCCTTTTTCAATCCTTCGCCTTTGCGGGGTTGAAGACACCGCACACAGAGAATGCTGAATTCTTTTTTCCCCTTTGTATCCCCAGTCAGCTATTATACCATACATTCGTGGCGTAACATGGAGTATGGCAATATACATATCATATTGCACACCTCCACCAAATACGTGCGTCGCCTGGTTGCATCAATGAAGTGGCAAGTGGTTATTATGTGGTACAACACGGCTAGAATTCTGGCCTGATCTTGGATCTAGCCGCAAAATACCTCCCCGGCTGAACGGCTTCCTGCTCTGGCAAAGTCTGGGTTCAACGCCGCTAAAGATGTAACTAGGGCCAGATCATCCCATCATCCTGTGCTTCCTTCTCTGTCTCTGCCCCGCGGGTTAGCTACATACGATGCTCATAATCAGATAATCCGGCACCGGTCATCAGCTAGGTAGTGTTATAAATGATGAGACAAATGACGCACGAAACAGAAAGGGGTTGCTGAAAGGTAGCCATTTCCTGTACTTCCGCACATTACCCAAAGCTGATAGTGATAGGTAAGCTGCGGCGTTTTCATCTGCGGGAGCATCCCGTCCCAATCTTTTCCCAAAGTTCCCAAAAACTCCAGAAACTCCAACGGCTGGCCGATTGGTGCGTTCGTTCGGGTGAATCGAACCAGTTCACGCGGTTGGTCATCAATATTACCTAGCAACACCTACATACATGAGTGATTATGTATGAGGTATGTATGGGCTCTGCTTACATTGCTTCTGTATGGTACCGGTGGTGAGAGCTCCGCCCCAATCTGACGTCGCACGAGTCACCCCCCCCAGGTCTCATCCAGTAATCCCAGGGTCTCATCAGCCATACTACAGAGGTGGGGATCTCGTCTCAGCTGAAGCCTCACTGGGTAGTTTTCATAGCCGGTCCCGGCAGGTAAGAAAAAAAGAAAGAAAAGAAAGGGTGTTCGCCGCAGCACACGAGTCTCGCAGGTTAAAAGCGGCTCGTCCGCACCCCCCTCCCCTCCCATTTACGGCCTACTGGCCCCCCCCTTTTCGGATTTTTTAATTCCTACTTGCCTTTTTTTTATTTCCTTTCTTTTGCTTACATTTTTATTCATCCTTCGAATGGTGTCAATTGTCGCGCCCCGTCACCCAACATGACATCCGCCCTCAGGCTGGCCACCTTGGGTTACGCGATCGCTCTTGTTGATGCCAGCTTGCTGTTCTGGTCCGGGGGCCGTCGCGACGCTGGGAATTGGGGTCCGGCCAGGCACACTGCTACCGTTGGTGCTGGTGCTGCTGCCGCCGCCGGAAAAGATCCTGTAGGATGGGTTCCGCCGCAACCGACTGCGCCCCCGGGGGCCAAGCCGTTCGACCTCGAACTTCGGCGGCGCCAACAAACTACTACTATCACGTCCGCTGCTACGTGCGGCTATCCAGTTAGCAATGTTAATGGTAGGTGACTATTTTAGATTACGTACTTTGCCCGGCCTATTTGTGAGAAGCTCTTTAACTCTTCGTAGACTCGGCGATTACTTGCGGCGGTGGAGAGTATTGTTATGAAAACCAGTTCGCAAGCGTCGCAGGATGCTGTGGCGAGGCGAACCGCCGCGATTGCAGAGTACCAACGACGTGCATTGAATCGAGTATATCAGCATCGTATTCATCCGACCCTAAGACTCTTATCTGGTAAGTTCAAGACTGACTATCCAAGACTCCTCGTGGTTCCTTCAACTAAGTCGCGGAAAGCAATAATACGGCGAAGCCTCGTTGTGTGACCTACTTGTACAATGCGAATTTCTTCGAGAATTTGTACGGGGTTAGCTTTTTGGCATGTGGCGAGGACGCAGGATCTAGTACGATTGCAACTAGCCCACCGTCGGGCTGGTCACCGACGAGCGATGCTAGTACCACTGCTGAATCTACAGGCAGTGACGCGACCGCTCCGGTAACCGTTACGGTGTTTCCAAGTAGCAGCGCATCATCATCAGCCACGCCAGTTGCATCGGGAGATAGTAGCAGTAAATCGAGAACCGGAGCTATTGCGGGCGGCGTCATCGGCGGTGTTGCCGGACTCACGCTGATCATCGCTGCCATTTTCTTCTTGTTCCGGTACTGTAGGAGGAGAAGGGACGACGGGGTGGAAGGGAAAGGGATGGAAGGCTCGCCCCCGTATCCGGGCCGGGATTACCGAATCTCTAGCGTGTACCCCGGAGGCATACCCGAGCCGCAATACCATTCCGACTTTTATGGAGAACTACCTCCGCAAATGATTCAAACAGACTCGACCCAACATGTTACAGGTTACCCACAACCGCCACCAGCGAGCTATGATCCTGTTTCTACCATGCCTAGGGATATGCACCCGCAAGGAAGACCAACGACCACGTTTATTCCCGTGTCACCTAAGCCGAATGACGACGATATAGTATCGCCTATTACGCCCGGAGATGGGTTAAATCCCGCTGACGACCCAGCAACGTACACGTGGATATCTAACCCAACGCCGCCCCCACAATCAGAATATTCCCAGTTCAGCCCGCCTCCTCCTCCTCACTTCCAGACTTACCGTCCGTACCCGGGTACGTGAATTACGCGTTGCTAGCCAACGGCATTGTGACGATTACATCGCGAGCGATGAAGCTCGTAGAGCGAGATAATGTTTCTCCAATAAAACATACGAACTTTCTCTGTACATATATATAGGGTGGCGGCGGCGTTTCTCTTACCCGCGGATTCTGGCGTCTCGGCGGGCGCGTCTTGCATATGATACCTATTGCGCTTTTTCTAAAATTGCGGGTCCCGGGTAGGGAGAGAGGGGTGATTGGATTAATATGGTGTTTATTATCGGGAAGTGCAAGGAGGCATCGTGATGATATATAAAACTGTTTTTCCGCGCTAGGTATGTCTATCTTGACGGAATCACGCGAACTATACGCGGCACGCTGTAATACACCATTTTCCCGGTCGAGATATAGTTCAGGGAAAGACGAATTGAAACTCTTTGAGATATGAGGCTCCAGTATTGATAATATGGATCAGGATTTGACATCCTCCGATGCTTTTTCCGAGGTTGAAATGTGTGTCGGCTATCTGGTGTATGGAACATATATAGTAAACACTCCATTCCTTCGAGCTCTTTAGACCTATAGCACTAATGCGTCAGTAACGCTAAACTAACATGATTAGCGACCAACCAATCATTAGGTATTATTTACTAATGGAGATTGTATACATATAGACGTTTGGAAGCGTAGGCAACTTATCGTAGTTGTGCATCCCGCGGCGAGACATCGTGAGATGCCCTAACGCGGGGAAACGCGCACCCCGGACCGGACTAGCCGGATCGCCGCGGGATCGGGTAGGTGTGTGGGGAAGGCGCCCATCTTCTCCAAGTTTCGGTATTTTCATTCAGCCGACCTCGAAAGGTGACATGTAGGGTATACGTATATAATTAGTAAGTGCTCCTAAAGATCAAACCTCTGTAATATAAGACTCTAATAAGAGGCATAGGTCGGCTATTCCAGGGGTTTGAACAAGAAGTACCTATGAATAAAACCCCCCAACGCTAGGCAGGAGTCAGGTCGCTACGTGAACATGGGCGACAGGGAAGCCGAAAAGCTGGTCAGCGTGGACGAGATATCCCAGCACCGTTCCCTCGACGACCTCTGGCTCGTCGTCGACAACGTAGTCTACGACCTCAGCGCCTTCGCAGAAGAGCACCCGGGAGGCGTGTCAGTACTCCTCCAGCACGCAGGTCGCGACGCAACAACCGCCTACTCCGAGGTCCACTCGCCATCCCTAATCAAAACTTCGCTGCCGGCATCGAGTCGCATAGGCATGCTAGACAAGGCCACGGTGACGGAAGAATGGGCCAAACCGCCGCCGCAGGCCAAGGGCCCGCCGGCGCAGAAGACGCCGGATGCTAAACCGCCGCTAGAAAGCATCGTCAACGCGCGCGACTTCGAGGTCGCGGCCGAGGCGAGCTTCACCGCGAAGGCGTGGGCTTTCGCCTCGTCGGCGGCGACGGATTGCCTGACCAAGGACCGGAACGGGTCGGTGTACGACGAGATCATGCTCCGCCCGCGCGTGCTGCGGGACGTGGCGGATGTGGATCTGAGTACGACGATGTTAGGGCATCGTATCAAGGCGCCGGTATTCTGCGCCCCGACGTCGATGGGCCGGATCTTCCACCCCGAGGGCGAGCGCGAGATAGGGAGGGGGTGTCAGCGCGTGGGCGTTCCGCAGTGTGTGTCGACGAGTTGCTCTTTCCCGCTCCCCGAGGTTATGGACGCTGTCGAGGAGGAAGGGCAGATAATGGCTAAGGAGGGTGATGGCGAAGCAGGTGTGGTTCCGGTGTTTTTCCAGTTATACGTCGATAAGAACCGGTCAAAATCGGAGGCGCTGCTGAAGATGGTGCGAGAACGCGGTGTTAAAGCTATATTCTTGACGATCGACGCACCGGTTATCGGAAAGAGGGAGGCGGACGAACGCGTTAAATCCGACGAGAGTATAAGGGCGCCTATGTCCGGAGCGCAGGCTAAGAATGATAAAAAGGGAGGAGCATTGGGAAGGCTGATGGGCAATTATATCGACGCTTCGCTGACTTGGGATGATGTGGCTTGGCTGCGGAAACATGCCCCCGGTTTGCCTATCGTGTTGAAGGGCATCCAGACGTCGATGGATGCAGTCAAGGCCATGGAGGTTGGTGTTGAGGCGATATATATCACAAATCACGGCGGTAGGAGCTTGGATACGGTGCCTGCGACGATATTAGTGTTGTTGGAATTACAGAAGTGCTGTCCGCAAGTTTTCGAAAGGATGGAGGTGTTTATCGATGGTGGTATCACCAGGGGGACCGATATTTTCAAGGCCTTATGTTTGGGTGCTAAGGCGGTAGGTATTGGTCGAGGATTTTTATATTCCCTGAATTATGGAAAGGAAGGGATCGAACATTTCGTCGATAGTGAGTACATCCCCATGAGTTATGATATGCGATGGCAAGATGAGAAAAAAGTAGGAATGCTGACTGATATACCACCAAAGTACTTACGGACGAGTTGAAAGTTACGATGCAGATGTGTGGTATCACTAGCCTTGATCAAGTTCATCCTGGGTTGCTACATACAGGTGCTGTTGACCAGCTGGTACCTGGGTCAGAGGAACATCCCTATGCCAAATGGAGGCCTAGGTTAAGGAGTAGTAAGCTGTGAAGAGGAATATAAAGGGGCTAAAGGTCAATGCAAGTAAAGGGTACATATGTTTGGATTATAGAATGATGTATACATAGGGTATAGGTGAATATAAGTACCTGACTAGGTACCTGGTGTTCGTCCCAGTCCTCGTCCGGTCCTCGTCCCCGACCCTCCTAACCACCTGCCCCGTTCACTTCCCGAGCAACATAAAATCATCTTCCGCACCACCACTCATTCTTCCACCTTTTTCAACACCAATCTTCTGAACAAATCTACCTGATTCTTTTTTCCCACAATCACTCTGTCAAAGCTAGGTACGTACCGTCCGTACAATTTTTGGCAGCTGTGCACCAACCAACTTCCAACACTTATCTCCCACTCCCCCCGCTCCGTTCACTTTCTTTTCTACTTACCCTCAAACATCAACAACCTTCTTGTCGACAATCGTTTATCTCAGTAAATTATTCAAATCACACCAACGCTTTTCGTCACTAAAGCTTTATCCTCTTACTCAACTCACTTGAATCAATTATTTCGCACTACAATCACTTAACTTGACGTTTCTTATTCGGTTTATCACGATGCGTCACGATATTCGCCGTGATGCGTCCGCAGCTGCCAGGGCTCAGGTGTCGAGCACTGTGTATACGAACGATACATCGGAAGATAACATTTACATAGAACGTTCGCACGTGGGTAAACTTGCCCCCAAGGAGGACATTGACTCGATCACCTTTTCTATGGTGAAGGGTTACTACATCGCCATGAGTGACACCAGCGAGTGGAACGACGATTCCGATGGCGTTCTGTGCCTTATGAAGACCAAGGACTGGAGGTAAGTTCCATCTAATTTTTTTTCCTTTCATCACCTTTCCTATCCTACTTCTTCTACCTTCATCTGTTTCCCACCACTTTCCCTACATATATCCTATGTAGGGAATTGCTACTCAATATCCACTATTACCCACAACAGGGCCTTAACAAGTAAAACACATGCCTCTCCTCTTCCCAAAAGTACACATGCTAATATGAAAACCAATTACAGCTGGAGCATGGTCTCCAACGTCCTCCAGCGTCCGGAGGAGGAAGCGAAGGAACGCTTCCAGTACCTAACCTCCCTCGCCCAGGAGGACGGAGGTATTCCGACCGACACCTTGGGGGAGCTCTATTTCCTCAAGATGCGCCGCTACCCGGCGCTTCTTGAGGAAATCGCGGCCAAGGCCGATGAATTCGAGAAGGCCAAGGCGAAGCTGGACGAACGCTACGCCACCGGCGGCCGCAGCCGCGCAGACATCCTGGCCAAGGGCAGCCGCGGCCAGAAGAGCTGGCTTGCTCGCTTGTCTCCCAACGGCGACCCTGCCGAGGGTAAGTACCATCCATCCCATTCCAATTCTATCTTTTTTTTTTAAAAAAAAAACCCATACCCTTACTAACAAAACCCCAAGGTCTGGATTCGTACCTCGACAGTCTCTCAAGCGCTCGCAAGTCTCCCAGCCCACTCCGCGCTCCGTCCCCGGACTCGATCGAGCGCGCCAAGATGATCCTCCGCCAGCACAAGAAGAAGACATCCTGGCTCACGAAGCACCCGAAGAGCGCTCTGATCGCCAGTTACTTCCGCGAGCATCCGGAGCTCAAGAAGCTTAACGCGGATCAATTCTTCGATGAGTGGGACTGCAAGGCTCTCGCAACCCTCGAGGCGCGCCAGCGGGGAAATAAGTGGCTTCACCTCGCCGCTGACTTCGCCAATGCTACTGGCCGCGCCGTCGACCCCGAGGTGCTCAAGGCTAAGCTCGACAAGGCGCCTATCATGGACAAGGAGGAGTCTGCTTCGTTCTACGGCTTCGAGCAGTCTGATGATGAGGATGAAGAGGCGACAGAGGATGGAGGATCTGATTAAAGGCACCATCGTGTCACAGATTTCGCATTTCCTTATTTCCTTGCGTCTTTTTTCCTATTCTCTTTCGCACTACGGTTATGGAAAACGATACCCCGGGAAATGGCATGGGCATGGCACGGGCATAGACGGATGATGGCCGGATCTCCTTTCGTCTCTTTTATCGCAATGGAGTTCGATAGATCGACTTAGAATGATACAGGTACACGGTCAGGGATGGAATACGGCAGATTTCCTTTCGTTTTTGTTTTTCCTTCTTCTTCGCCTTTGCGTCTCCCCTCCGGGTGAACAGGCACTCGTCACTTGGGTCGGGTCTGGTTCGAGGTGGTTGACCATTTCAGAAGTAACCTATTTTGCTTTAATAGATAGGTACTCTTGACCGCATGATTGGCAAGAGCAAAAATGAAATCACGGTGTTCTTGCAACTACCTCGTATTATATGTTAAAGTTAATCGGGCATTAAGTGAACACGCAGGCTAATGAAGCCACGTACATGTTGTTAAAGGGCAGTAGAACCTGACTTCATGATAGTTTCCATTCTTTCAGAATAGGTCTGTATAGACCTTCGCTTCCAAACTCTAGAATATGGACACAATATGAAGGATCAATTCTAACTCCCCAACATGATAAACACCTACCTTGTACACCTCCTCACCCAAGCCCTGAAGCAAATCACAGTAAACAGTCACTAATCACCCACCCTAAGCCACACAACTCAAGTAACAACATCTTTTTTCAATTCATTCCATTTAATCGGAGGAGAGAAGAGAGCTCTAAGCTCTAGCCCAGCCTATCGCCCAGCCAACCACATGCTCACTGAAGCCCGCCTCGGCCCTTTCCCCGTTGCCGTTCTATCGAATCATACCAGCCAAACCAGACCAGCCGTCCCCGTTCCGAGAAACCGGTGTCCCTACGCCTCTCCGTTCATTTGAAATTCTTATATTATTGAAACCACCCATATTTTTTGTTGAACCCAGAAAGATCACGCCGTTATAAACCAGCCCATTTCCCCCTTACCGTTTCTAGTAGAATGTCCCTTGGTCGTAAAATTTCGCTGAAGTAAAAGAGGAGAGAAGTAAAAGTTGATAGGACAAACGCCGCTAACCTTTAAAGCCCTGGGTTGTTGTGCCGTTGTATATGTCAACCATGTAGCAGACCTCGAACCAGTCAGATCGCTTGAACCTATATATCCGTAATGCAAATCGTATCTCGTCCGAACCTGATAGTCCGTTTCCCATATCGTAAATGAGTCCTTGGAAGAAATCAAACCCATAATTTTCGTTCAATCCCTCGTATATCAACAATGAGGGCAGTGTGAAACATGCTTCGCGCGAAGAGTCGAGGGCCCCTTACGCCGACGATTTCCCAGCGCGGGCATCCCGTCTTCAGGTTGAGCTCTGTCTCCAGTCTCGAATCGCTCATTGCCGACCACGATGACCTTGATGACATTACTAAGTCCAATGGCCAAACTCGCACGGCCGATCCTCGCCATCGGTCCGAGACTGTTGACGAAGAGGTGTCCGTCATCCTCAACCTTCGAACATAACGGGAGCGTCTCCCATGTCTCCTTTTTACCGAAGTGGGAGAACATCCATACTTGCCAGTTATTATCTGGGGCAATATGGCCATTCGTAGGTTGAGATGGTTGATGACGACGTCTAAGGTTACTGAGCTGTTGGAGATGCGGAGGATCATCGTGGCCATCCGCTCGAGCCTTCTCTGATGTTTTCTTTCGGACACCCACGATGATCCCACAGGGCAAAGCGTCCCAGACTCCGGGATTTTTGATAGTCCGTTTCGATACCTTGGCTCTTTGCCATGGGCAGCACGTCTTTCTCGTCGGTGATGCTGGTTCACAAAAGCACAGCGACTCTCCCTCATTCTGTGGACTATAGGTGTGTACCATCAGGTCTCGGGTGTAAGCATGGTTATATGCTATCGTGAAGCTCCATAAGGCAACAGAGCCACATCGCATCCTTCGTGGTCTCGAGTGAAAGCATTTCACGCTTCTCGGTTGAATAGGGTCCGTGTTGAAAGTATAGATCGCTCTGAGCGTCTGGGAATCTACCAGGTCCACGGTCTGAAATCGGATGACGAGGAAGAAATCCAACTCTGGTAAGGATTGGATTGAGACAAGCTCACGCTCGGTCGAACTGCCTTCGTTCACTATACTAGAGGACCATTGAGTGCCATCTTGGGTAGCAATGCGCACTTGACCTTCGCGAGTAGAAGCTATAACTTGAGCAGGATACCCTTCAATTGTCAGTGACACTGATCCTATCATATAAGTAATATGAAAGTTACTCACCTTTTTCCGCAAGAGAGCTAACGGAGACAATCGAACTCCCTTTGGTAAGCATAGTGCTATCGGGTCGTACTTGATCTATCTTCAGTTCCGTGAGAGAGCCATCTCGCCGAATAACTACCAAAGAAGGAACGGTTGCAGAATCATCGGGAACGAAGAAAAAGGCTTCGGGCTTATGTCGATCCGGCTCTACCTCGAGCATAGGACCCCACCGAAAATCGACGAGATGCCACAGCAGAACTTTGCCCGAGGTTAAGAGTGCTAGCCAGTGAGAGTCGTCGTCAATACACACGGCCAAAATAGGAAACGGGATATTAAACAGGTTGGCACTGTCGCCCAACACGTAGCTCTCGCCGCCAGCTTTGATATCCCATACTCGGATAACTCGGTCTAGCCCGATAGACACCAGGTGACCATCAGAGGAGGCTGTGAGTAAGGCGACGTCCAAAGTATGGCCTCTGCTTAGGGTTTTTACCGAAAGGAGAGGATCATTATCAGCACCATCAATCCTCGCAGAATCTGCTAATTCATCCCACAGTAGGTAGTTCATCAGTAGGCGAACTGCAGCCGCAATGACTATCATAGTTACAATGAAAGGGGATGATTGATGGCGAAGGAAATCGTAAACGGCTGGCGGAAACCATGGCTCGCTTGCTGAAAGGCTCCGGTCTGATCCCTTGAGAACGAAAATTGTGGGATAGAAGACCCTTGCGATATAGCTATGGGCATCAGGCTTGATAACGTGAATAAGTTCCCGGGCCGTCTCATGATCCTGAAGGCCTAACCACGATGCTGGACTTCTGCCTTGATGAACTTCGCTCAGAGATGAAGACAGCGAAAGATTCTTGTATTTCGGAGAGATGCGGAGAATCCGAGTCAGTGCTCTTATGACACTTTCATTCTCGAAAAAGTGCCACTGAGAGATGAGAACGAAGCCGACCATCACAATGGTTCCGGCAATGCGTGTTGACATGGCGATCCTCCCCTGTGGCATCGCATCTAACCACGTTTGCCGCGACTGAGGGTCGGAGGCAGACCGATGAGATCGGATCGAAGCTTTTGCGAGTGCATCGCTAAGCTCGGTACGTCGAACATCGACACTAAGTACGGATAGGAAGAAGGTTGATAGGTAAAAGAAGTCAAATATTAACGCAATCGCCGTGAAGGTGCAAAATGCCGAGACACCAGGCGATACGAGCTTCGACAGGAAATATAAGATGACGAGATTTTGAGTGACGCTGGTGAGAGCAACGTAGCCTGTCTCACCGAATGCGTAGCCAATCCGCTTACTTGTGTTGTGTTCGGATGGAGTGAGAATGACAGCATTTATGAGACGGAAGATATTCTCCAAGCTCATAGAAAAGATAACGACCGGGTATCCTAAGCGGGGAATCCTCGACAGATCGATCTTAAAAATGGCACATATAGTAAAGCTTGAAAATATGGCGAGGACAATCTGAGCTATGACGGTAACCATCAATCCCACCTTCGACTTGACGGCCCGTAACTTAGACAGACTGGTCAAGAAGTAAATGAGGACGAGAATATAGGCTAGCCCTAAAAGAAAGACATCCTGAGACGACATAGGACGAAACTGAAACTCATACATTTCGCTGGTTTTTCCGTTCGGAGAATAATTAAATATGTCCCAATTATCATCCGTGTTTTGTTTGAGAGCTTGGACTTTCTCCTGCCATTGACGTCCAACCGGAGAGTCTCGATGATGGACAAGGGTGATGACAAGGGCATCAGCAGCGACGAGCCGGCGATCCTGGAAGCGTTTCCCGCTAAACACAGTCGAATGCCTTAGGGTCACATTGACAGATGTCGACTGCGTCTTTCTCTCGTTTGCCGTAGCAATAATATCATCATCCTGTTCTATGGCCTCCGGGGAACACGACCAATATTGAAGTGGGGACTGGAAGAACCAAGACTGGTTCGTTAAACCGTTGGCAACATGAAGGACATCGCGCTGGTCGAGTGTGAGGTCCGTATTCGTAGCATTGGTAGTATCGATTTCGCCAGCGATATAACGCCGTGGGTTAAAATTAACTGTAGGGCCAAGCAGTTTGTCCTGGAGGTCCAGCGCACTTAGCAGTACGTTCCTATTTAGAGCCTGGAAATAATTGCCATGAACCCATATCGAGCGCATAATAACGTCAGGTTCGACTCTGTTCTTGTCGACAAGAGGTAAGGTGTCGGTCCAGGCATGTTCGGGGAGGATAGACGCGCCACTGGTAAAGTCGGTGGTATAGAGGAAAGGGAAGGGATAAATAAGGACGGTAGCGACAGCGACGGAGACCAGCAAGGTTGTCACGACATGGCTAGCGGCGTACCGTCCGTACCGCGCGAAGGCGATACGTAACGGATGCGATTCCTCTAGCACAGGACCTTCGGTAGTTCTAGCATTGTTTTCTGTCAATTGAGCCGCAAAATAACAGATAGGCGGAGAGAAGCAGAACATACCCTCTGAAAGGATAGAGAAGATACCAGATCATCCTTCACATACGTAGCGGGCAAACACCAGCTTGCGAGCTGCCCAGGATAACACGGCGCGCCAGACGGAAGGGAGGCAGGTGGCCTTTCGTGAGGTCAAAGGAGGGGCGCATTCTCCTCACCACGTATCACATGCGAAGAGTATGTAATCCGACTAGATCAGACATAGATGGCGTATATGTAAGTACGTAGGTAAATAGGTAGTCTGGGTTTTATTTATCAAGCGGATGAGACATAGTCGTGACGAAATCTATATAGTGTAGTAATCTTGAGATCGAGTGGAAGAGGCCGAGGCTGGTGGGTATTCGTTGCAGAAGGTGAGAATTAGGGCGAAAGAGGAGAGATCGGACATGGAGGCGGGCGCTATTGTCGACTTCTCGTACTTCATGAGAAAAAAAAGAAGGGAATTGAGTTAGCGAAGACGCCAATAGAATATTAAAATTGTGCTGGAAGAGGACTAGAGCGGCGCCGCCGTGTTTAGAGTTGTTTCCTACTGTCTCGCACTTGACTTGGCCGAGTTAAGTATCCCAGGTAGCTGGAGCCATACAAATTGGTTTGTACCTAATAGCGTATGCGTAATCGGGCAAGTGCGATGTGAGAGATGATAAAAGGTTGGATCAATATGCAATTTCATGGGTGCCGGATGCGATTCGAGAGGTTTCCGATGTTCAGCTGACCGTGCTAAAGATAAACTTGCACTCGGCACTTTTCCTTTGAGATCTAGGAAAGAGTAGCTTCCGGGTTTCCTAGACTTTTTGCGACTTGGAAAACTCCATCGTAAATGCCAAGTTGGGACCAAAGTTGGGACCAAAGTTAGCCCTGGGGACTTGGGTAGGTAACTGCGCCGGCGGGGCGGATTAGGCGGGACTTGCGCGGACAACCGGGGAAGTTCCCCTTCCCTGCTAGCTTTCCATTAGGCGTCGCTCTAGCCCTTCAAGCCCCTCCAGCTCCGATTCTACAGAGATCCATGGGATACGTCGTACTCCCCCTCACCCTTACCCCTCACAGCTATTGGGCAGAGCTGCTCATGCCCCTTCTGCCCCTTTCTATATCGAGATCGTACCTGGTCGTCTTGGTCATTTCCGTCATTTTCTCATCTTTCATACCGCCAAAGTGTCGAAGTGTCTCGGACTTGACAACACATCGCAATGTCGGGCGAACGGTTAGGTTCAAGCCTCTCGACGAAATTGGGTTAGACTACATATGTATAATCAGAACGGTCGAATTGGTCCGGATACATCGTTAGTGGCTGAAGAAAACGATTACATATTGATAATATGTAAACCGTCGGCTAATGGCTTGTTAGCTGTTGGCTGTGAACTGTTAGCTGTTAGCTGTTAGTTGTGTTAGTTGTGCACTTATTAGGTTCTGACATCGGTGTGCCCAGTGTGCCTCGGTCATCAAATTACATCGCAAACAGGGTAGGAATCATTTTATCGAGATCGACAAACATCGAATATCGTGGGAAATATATCTAGATAGAGGAAATGTCATATCTGGGGTCTGGGGAACCGCCGGGACTTTTTATATATTTAGGATTTCTATCACTTTTGTAATCGACCCATAAGGAGCAAGAACTGACCGCTTATATTGCTACCTTAAAAGGAACAAACTCCATCATAATCATGACCAACAATAAGGAAGGCGGGGTTCGTCAAGTCAGAATCAGCTCATTTTTCTCGCGATGCCTTCCATTGGCGTAAGATAATTGGTGCGCCGTGGGTAGATTAGGCAAGGGCTTTGTAATTAGATCTACCTAACCCAGATTTCCGGATATGCTAAACTCTAAATATCTGGAAAATCGTCCCATTTACCAACGCTAGATCCGAAAAAAGGCTGTAGGGCTGAATTGGTTGATGCAGTACCCGCGTATTACAACTTTTTGCTCGCATCCTCCCATCATATCATTTTTCATACCGTCGACGGGACGCATGACTGACCCCAAATTACCGTCACCGATTCCCCGTTACCTCCATTAGGAACCCCTGCGACGACAGTGCTTAGGTTGCGGGATACAACTAGATATCTGGGAAGATGGATGATCTGAACGAAGATCTCATCACGGAGCTGATCACGAGCTTCAATGCGCTAAATCCTAGCACCGTCGAGGAGTTAGACGAAGAGCCGAGTCCGCTAGAGTTCATGCGGTATGTGGCAAGGAACACACCTTTCGTCGTGCGTGGAGGCGCCGCCGACTGGCCGGCTACACAGCGCTGGAACGCTGCTTACCTGCGCGAGTCTCTGGCCGGTCATCGTGTAAACGTTGCCGTGACACCATTCGGGAACGCTGACGCTCCCACCATCGTGGATGGAGAACCCGACTTAATTTTCGCCAAACCGCACGAGGAGGAGCAGGATTTCGGGGAGTTTCTCGATTATCTGACGACGCAGGAGAAAGCCGAGCACTCTTTGCCCGAGAGTCGCGGGGAGGTAAGGTACGCGCAGACGCAGAACGATAACTTGCGGAACGAGTATTCTCTTCTCTACTCGCAGGTTCCGCCATCCATTCCGTTTGCTCGTATCGCGCTTCAGGAAGACCCGGACGCCATCAATATGTGGATAGGATGTTCCAAATCCATAACGGCGATGCACCGCGATAACTATGAGAACATATATGTACAGATTACCGGGCGTAAGCATTTTGTCCTGCTACCGGCGCTATGTCAGCCGTGTGTCAATGAACGGGAACTGCGTTCCGCCTCCTATGTCCGAGGAGAAAACGGTCTTAACGATCTTCACTTGCAAATGGAGGACGAGGAGGAAAATATCCCTTTTGCTACATGGGACCCGGATAACCCGACTATAAGGACTACTAAGTATTCGCATCTAGCACGACCTCTCAGAGTCACGCTTAATCCAGGCGATATGTTCTACCTACCAGCTATGTGGTGAGTCCCGATACCTAGATCAACTTCCGCAGATATCAGTTGGACGTTATCTAGATGCTCATAATAGCTCAGGTACCACAAAGTCTCGCAGTCCTGCTCGGAAGAAGGAATGTGTATCGCCGTCAACTATTGGTAAGCCTCAATCAAGCACAGTAAAACAACCTCTATTTCTTAAGGTCCGAACTTACCTAGTGTACTTCTACCAGGTATGACATGGAATTCAGCGGACCGCTCTATCCCTTGAACACCTTCGTTCGCAGTCTTGGTAGCGAAATAATCAAATAAATAAATCACAATATGTAAAAAAGCACCTCTAGCCGTAAAGCTCTCATAATCATAAGTTGTCGTATTGAATTCCTACTAGTATGTAGTCTACACCACTGTACTAACTAGAGTTAAAACACCAAGACCATCTAATAGACCCATACTCCTATTAATATGTACGGGTCTTCGGTCCAACCATTCATATTTCCATAACTGTACCATAGTACTCCGAACACCTTGCGAATCCAGCACGGTCCAATGGGGATGTCATAAAGACTGTAAGAGGTAGAAACTACCAGTGCAAGAACACCCTTCCTCAAATATTCACTCGAACTCCCAACGGGTTGCGCGTACCGTCGTCCAACCATCTCCCCTTATCATCGCCAATCTTCCTGCGGAACAGGGCCAAGTCCTCCAGGAGATCGTGCATGTAATCCTGCACATCATTCGCCTTCTCCTCGTACACATCAGACTCGTACCCATCATCCTGATCATAATACGCCTCATCCACCAACCCACTGCTCCTGCGTCTCCCACCACCACTCTTCCCCTCCTTCACACCACCCTCACCCTCAACCTCCCTCTCCACCTCATCCTCACGCACAACAACCTCCGGAATCGGGTTCTTCAAGCTATCAAGCGCAAGCTTTAAGTGCAACCTCAGCGCCTCATTCTCCGTCTGCAAGCTGCGAATCTTGCCCTCGGCCACGAGGCTGCGCTCCTCCATCATGCGCTGCATGGCCGCGACGCGGTTCTGGTACTCCTCGAGCCTCTCCTCGCTCTGCCGCGCGTCCTCCTTCTCGCGGTGCCGCGTCTCGCTCACCGACAGCTGCAGCCGCCGAATCTCCTCCGCCATCGCGCTGATCTGCTTGTCCCGCTCCGCCGAGCTGATCTGGTCCTGGTTCACCACCGCCCGCGTCCGGATCCGCTTCGCCTGGTCCGCGTACCGCAGCGTCGACAGCGTCTCCTCGTAGTCGCTAGGCGAGATGCACGCTATCATCGCCGTCTTGCTGTTCCCGCCCAGCGAATCTTTGAGTAACCACGTCAGGATCGAGTCCCGGTACGGCACTATATCACGACTACGGTGATGGTGGTGCGATTTCCCGCTTCCCGGATGCGACGACGCCTTCGGGTCCGCGAGCGCTGCTATCACCCGCCCGAGCGTCGTCAGCGACTTATTGATATTGCTGCCCTCGCGGAGCCGCGCGCCGGTGGCCTCGGTCGACTTGGCGCGCTCGCTGCCCGCGAGGTCGACGAGCCGGATGCGCGAGCTGCGCTCCGTCGTCTCGTCCGTCTCCATGTCGTGGTGGATCTGCTTCAGCATGATCGTGAACACCGCGTGGCTGCGGCTGCTCGTGTCGTTCATCTTCGTGCTCGCCGTCGTACGGCTCGCGTCCCCCGCCTTCATGTACCGCAGGATCTCGCCGAGGTTGCGCACCGGCACTTCCGTCAGGTCCTTCACGTACGGGCCCTCCGTCGGCGACTCGCGGATCTTGAGGTAGTACGGCGCTTGGTTGGGCACCACGGGCACGAGTAGGTCGCGCACGTGCTCGTTGTAGACTTCGAAGTAGGAGGCGCGCACATGGTACGAGATGTTCGGCGTCTCGTTCTGGGCGGCCTCGATGCGCTGGAACAAATCCTCGCAGGTCCTCGGGATGAGGCCTGGCTGGTCGGGCGTCCCCATCATGGTATACGATTTTCCAGAGCCGGTCTGGCCGTAAGCGAAGATACATGTGTGATACCCCTCGAAATTGTGGTCGAGGAATTCCTCGCCCAGGCTGTTGTATACATCTTCCTGATGGGCATAATGTTCATCTCGTAAATCATGACTCCAGAATGAATTGTCGAATGTGAAGTCTTTCTCTTCAATTACTTTGCGGGACTTCGCTCTTGAGTTAGCGGGGTCGTGGTCGTTTGGTACGTGGAGGATCGTCTGCTGAGTGATCGGGTCCATGCTTATCAAGCACTCGGCACCCCTTTCGATTTCTGGCAATCAATTTTAACGTTAGCAATTGTCGATCCATCACCAAACTTTTCGTATATCTAGGATATATAGCAAATACACACCTCGAGGCAAAAATGCCCTCACTCTCACGACAACTCTAACGTTTCCTCCGGCGTCCATCCTCATGTGCGGCGGCAACGTGCCATCTCTAGCTCGCAGCGAAGGCGTCGAAGCAGAGGAGGGAGAGGCCCTCATTGTATCTAGACCAGGCATCAGGCGTGAGTCTAACATTCCGTTCATTCCAGTGTGAAGTGTCTGGCAAATGTCGTCGATAGCGTCCCTAAACCGTGCACGCTGGTCGTGTGTTGGGATGCCGTAGACTGGCATGTGGGACCGGGCAGCTGTGGGAGGTCGTTTTTATTTACTTCAGACTGTGATGTGGGGCTTCGTTGCCAGGGAAGCGCTGTGCACGGTTCAATTTTGGGTAAGTTGCATTGGGATCTCACTTAGGTGGGAACGCGATTGCCCCGCGATGGAGACTCTTATGACTTGCGTGCAGTACTGTGTAAAATACCTAAGGGAGGGGCACGGGTAATGACGAGTTGAAGATCTTGCATATCGAAGAATTACATGAAGAAATGTAGTTATCGTAGCCTTTCAAAAGATTGTAAGAGTAATTTTCGTCCTAACTCATATTACACGGTATTTGTGAATTTAGTGCCGAAGCCTGTCGCTACGGAAACTGTGTAATGGGATGTGTGCCCTCTGTGATACATCTGGACATCCATAATCTGTTCCCTAACCCTCCCGGCACCAGCTAAAAGAACCAGCGCCTGCTTGCTATAAATCGAATTCAAACCTACTTATATAGGTGCCTAATAAGACAGGAATAGCTTCTATGGGTCTGACGTGCGCATATTACACCCCACGTCTATTTTCTCGCGAGTCCCTTCCCAAGTAGCACTTGTCCGACATCTCTAGTAAGATCAGTCTTAAACAATTTCTCCTTGGCCAGTACAGTCCCTTGTGCATCCATGGATCTCAAGAGGTCTATCAATTCTCCTTCTAAAGGTAGACAGTATGTCATCAACCCGAGTGCTAAAAGCATGCCATCCAATGCCTCTTTCGATGATTCCTCTTGTGATATAGCCTCTAATAGTGATGCTGCTAATTCAACTTGGTCTTCTTCGGGAAGAATATCGCCGGACTCAAGTCTCTTTTTGAGGTTTGCGGAAGCAACGTTGAATAATAGCGATGAGGCTGCTACTCGGATTGTGCTATGCTTGTCGTCGAGGAAGCTTGATGAGACGAGCTGCGTAATAGCACTTCGTAACTGTGGATTACCGAGAATCTGATCCGCGTAAAGGTGACTTGAAAATAGATTGCTAGCCATTTGCAGTGTCACCAACCGTAGAGCGTAAGGGCTCTCCGTGTCCTTGTTAACGGCATCCACGATAGCAAGAACTGTTTCATGGCCATGCTCTTCCGCGAAATAGCCACTAACCCGAGTATCTGCAAGGGTACATCGGAAAAGATCCACAACCGTAAATAAGACTTCCTTAGGTAAATCTTTCACTGCCGAGCGCATGAAACTGGAAAATGCTGACAAATCCGGTAGATGAGCCAATGCGGGGCCCTGGCTCTCTTTGGTTTCGATAAAGCGTATCATACCCTGAATTGACTCGTCATCGGCCTTGGATCCTAGCTTAGCTAAGAGCTTAGGAATTGGAACAACTTTTCCGTATATTACTGGTTTCGAATCCAACCACATGGAGTGGTTTAACCTTAGTAGTTGGTGTGGATGACTTGGAATTGCCATTTGGGCCAGGAGACCAACAGTTCCCCTTAATTTGGCCGCATCTGCACCCGTAAACCGTTCTTCTTCTTTACCATGAAGGAAAGTAATGAATGTAGGCGTCGCCGTGATGTTGTATTTAGATGCTACATCAAAGGCTTGGTGTATATCAACCTTGATGAGGGTGACCTTATTTTGATACTCCTGGGCTAAGCTGTCGTATAGGGGGTAAAGTGCCCTACAGGGGCCACAGTTTGCCATGGTGAAGAAAATAATCGCACATGATTTTTGAGAAGCGTCTAGTACTTGGTTCAGCTCCGAGAGACTTGTAATAACCCTCACAGAGGCTGTAGAATTGGACTTATTTTGAGGCGTAGTTGCGGAGGCGGCTCCATTGGTGTGTGGCTGAACATTATTCTGGATACCGAGCAATCCACCTTGCTGAGCTTTTCTCTCTTCAACCATCCGGGCCAGTTGAGGTTGCATCATTCTACCGAAAGGCGAATCGAGCACACTTTGAGGCATGTTTGCTATGTGATCGGGTATTCCCTTTCCAACAAGGAATGTAGAGAAGTCATTGCTGAAGTTGTTACAGTTGTGTCGAAAAAGATCGTACGCCTATGAGGTTAGCATGAAGAACTAGTATGTGAGAGTAGCATTATAAACTTACCTGAGGTGTATATATCTCCTTTAATGATTCAAGATATTCGAGAATTATCTCCATAGGCAATTCACTTTTCCCTAGATGTATTCGTTCTAGCGGTGGGCCTAGGTGAGAACTCCCTGGCTTTATCACATTGATCCCACCGTCGTAGACATACTCCATGCCATCTAGCTCAATGGAGGTATGATAAATAGCATCGAGTTGAAACCCCAAAAGTCCGAAAGACAGTTGTTTGGCTAGACCATTTGATAGGTCATAGA
Source organism: Annulohypoxylon truncatum (assembly GCF_022578515.1). Taxonomy (NCBI): domain Eukaryota; kingdom Fungi; phylum Ascomycota; class Sordariomycetes; order Xylariales; family Hypoxylaceae; genus Annulohypoxylon; species Annulohypoxylon truncatum. The sequence continues at coordinate 298,141 of NW_025953787.1, forward strand.
CAAGAAGATGCACATCCATTGCGACAGTTTCGTGATGAATAAGTGATTACTGTTGTTATCACACCGGCAGATTCCAGGGGCCTTTATAAAATCCGTATCATCAGCTAATGGCGAAGACCCCGGGAGCAATGTACCTCGAGGACTGGTCTAAGAAAGAAGGTTGAGAAAGCTGCAAGGTCAATTTGCTATAATTGACAAGTGAATGGTAAAAGTTAAGGATTTAGTCTATCGAAATACACTTTAAAGAGTGAAATATGTAGTAGGTATGTAGCAGGAGGCAACGACCCGTACGTCAGACATCGACACAGATGTGAAGCACCTGCTGGTGTGACAGCACCTTCTAGTAACTTTTAGTACCTAGGTACATACCTAAACGCTCCGAGGTCCTGGGTCTTGAATGCGGCTGATTAATGGAGGTCCGGCGAGAGGCTGGGTACCTAGGTACCTACTTAATGCGCATACGTGGCTGTGTAAGTGGGGCTGCTAAGGCTTAAGAGCCAAGAAACAGGGATCAAGGTACGCAACTACCGACCCACCGAAGACTAGACGCTGGAGTCGCAAAGGCCAACTAAAATTCGAAAATTCCAAGTCTTTCAGGGGTTATGGATAAGGACATTCAACCTTTCCCATTGAAATTGGCAGGAAAATCTTCGAGACGAGATTGCCTTCTGAACAAGTTGCGCTGCGCTCGTGTTCGCCCCCCTTTTATGTAACCCTTTTTACAACATTACGCTTTTTTATCCTATTTAAATCCGCCCCTATTCTGGCATTGATCCTCGTCCACCTATTCTCGTCTTGTTGAATGTTCAGCTGATCGCTCGTTCTAACTTCTTTCACTCTTTTTCTTTTCCCCTTTCTTCCTCCTTTTCTCCTCCCTTTCCCCATTCAAAGTTCCCCGATCCACTTGGGGATGCATCGCATTTGAAGGTTATGAGGAGAACATCGGTCTCGTTGCCTACTAAGCAAGTACACCACGATCCTCACGAGAAACCTGCGCGTTACGACTCGGGCCACCGAGAACCCGGCATCCTGGAGAAATTACAATCCGCGACGATGAACCAGGCCCAGAAGACGCGATGGCTGAAGACCACAGCCATCGTTGTTTTCATGGTGTTCCTGTTCTACTATTTCTCGCCGAAGGGAGTAGAAGTAGTTAAAGGAGGTATGCTTATTTAAAAACCAAGCCAAATAACCGTTTCCAATAGTTATCTGACTGAATGCTGCAGTATCACATACTGGCGGTCAAACGCCTTCCGATTCTTCGTATGGGACCGACAAATGCACGAAATCGTTTTCTAAGGACAAGCCGATCGTACAATATGTCCTCATGATCGACGCCGGTAGCACTGGATCGCGTATCCACGTATACAAGTTCAACAACTGCGGCCCGACTCCGGAATTGGAGAAGGAATATTTTGAGATGACCGAGAAGAGCGTTGGTGGCCTGAGCAAGTATAAGGACGACCCTCTCGCCGCTGCGAAGACCTTGGATGATCTTATGGCCGTCGCGATGAAGACCGTTCCCGACAAGTTGAAGGGCTGCAGCCCAGTTGCCGTGAAGGCGACTGCTGGTTTGCGAATGATTGGCCCGGAGGCTAGTGACCGAATCCTGGAAGCCGTTCGCACTCACCTTGAGAAGGATTACCCCTTCCCTGTCGTCTCGAAAGAGGAGAACGGTGTTGCGATCATGGACGGTTCCGACGAGGGTGTGTACGCCTGGATTACTACCAACTACCTCCTGGGCAAGATTGGCGGTCCGGACCAGAGCCCCACTGCTGCTATCTTCGATCTTGGTGGTGGTTCTACCCAAATTGTCTTTGAGCCTACGTTTAAGGGAGCTGCGGGCGGTGGCATGCCCGAGAAATTGGCCGATGGTGACCACAAGTACGAACTCTCCTTTGGCGGTCGTAAATTCGAGCTTTACCAGCACTCTCACTTGGGCTACGGTCTAATGGCCGCTCGAAACTCGATCCACCTCAACCTGCTTCACGACATCTACAGCCAAGAGAAGTCGAAATCCTTCCTAGAGAAACCCATTCTTAACCACCCCTGCATCAACTCGGGCCAGACCGACACTGTCAAGGTCAAGCTCGGCGACGACAGCCCACTAGGACAAGGCGAGGTCGAGCTTAACGTGACTGGCCCCGCGACTCCGGCCCCTGCCCAGTGCCGTGCCCTAGCTGAGCGCATCCTATACAAGGACGCGACCTGTAAGCTTGCGCCGTGCTCCTTCAACGGTGTACACCAGCCCTCGCTATCCAAAACGTTTGCTACGGAGGATGTGTACATCTTCTCCTTCTTCTTCGACCGTACCAAGCCGCTAGGAATGCCCGACAGCTTCACCTTGCGCGAGCTACACGAGCTTGCCCATGCTGTATGCGGTGGTGAGCAAGCGTGGGACGCTTTTAGCAATGTTCCTGGTGCTTTAGACGAACTCCGTGACCGTGGAGAGTATTGCTTAGACTTGAACTTCATGATCGGCCTGCTACACACCGGCTACGAGATGCCGATCGATAGAGAGGTCAAGATCGCCAAGAAGATCAATGGTAATGAGTTAGGATGGTGTCTAGGAGCCAGGTAAGCTTCCCCCGCTTTTCATTCCGCCTCGTCCTTACAAATGCTAATGAGATATACACAGTTTGCCCTTACTATCCAAGAACTCCGGCTGGTCGTGCAAGGTCAGCCAGACTTACTAATTAGATCGCATGATACCTTGACGAAAGATCGAGGTCATGATTATAGAGAGACCTTACAACCTTTAATGAAATGAGGAAGGCACGGAAACGTGGATGGCACGGTATGCCCTACGAAAGGCTGGCGTTTCGGATCATGAATGATTGCTGTAAAAGTGTTGCACGAAGCACAGCTTCGGTATTCTCGTCTTGACGAAAGATGGAATAGAGGTACTTGTTACGTTAGGTTAGGGTAGTACTGAATTGTACACACAAAACTACGAACAACCCAACTATTAATACTCCTGAAACCGTGAAATGCTCATTGAACATAAGCTCGAAATGCTCGACTTGATTATCATTACTAGACTCTTAAATCGATATGGTACTTCTCGTTCTAATATATATATATATATAACCCGGGGTATCAACATCACAACGGCGCCTCCACCATCCCCAACACATCCTCAATAACATACTCCGCATCCACACCCTCAAGCAACGCCTCCACGGCGCCTAATTCACTCCCCCACTGCAAACTCCTCTCCTCCGCCGGCGCCGCGATCCGTACGCGGTGCGCGTACGTCTTCTTCGCCGCGAGTCCCACCAGCGACGGCGTCACGTAGTCCAATCCGTGCAGCGCGGCGAGGCTCTTGGCCAGGGCCTCGAAGTGCTTCGTGGCCTGCGGCGTCACGCCGCCGCCTCCCGGGGCCACGGCGCGGTGCATGCGCAGGAAGGAGACGATGTTCATGAGGTACCGCAGCACCTCGACGGACATGTTCACGTTGCGCGAGAGCAGGGCGAGCGAGGCTATGTCGGCGTCGGCGAGACTCGGGAAAGGGGCCCGAGAGCTGGTTATTGAGGCGCTGTATGTGGATGCTTGGTCGCCTTTTTGTGGATGCGGGTTGGTGTGCGTACTGCGGGTGCGGCTCACGCGCGGTGTGCTAGGCGTCTGCGGGTCGGTGATGACGCTGCGCCGGACGACGACGCTGGAGGCCGATGCGCTGCTATCTGTTTCGGCGCCTCTCCTGTCTCCTTCGTTATCATCATTACCCCTATCTCCACCTCCACCTCCGCTTCTATACCGCTCCTGTGCCTCCTCCTCTTCCAAGTGCGCGAACCCATCCTCCGGATCGTGCCAGTGCGAGACGTAAAACAAGTCGTTCAGATGCGGGACCAGGCGCGCGGCACCGCCCGACTCCAACACGGCGACGAACAGGAACTGCTTAGGCGCCGTCTGCACGCTCGTGCGCGTCAGGATCCGCCGCGTGCGGAGCAGCTCCAGACATTGGATCTGCACGTCCTTCGGCGCGCGGTCGAGGTTCTTCGCTAGGATCACGTTCGCGATCTGTGGCGGCGGGTGAGGATGGGGAGCTGCTGAAGAATACTGGTGGCCGTGGCCGTGGCTGTGACTTGGTGTGCTAGGGATGCCGGTGGTGCTAGGACCGGTCGTGGTGTTCCCGACTACGGGACTCCCGCGAAAGTACGAGGACTCGGTGCCGCGACGCCGGAGGGGCGATGCGGAGGGCGTTCGCGGAGTCGGGGTGCGGAGTTGCTGCTGCGGCTTTGGCGTAGGTGGTGGAGGAGGCGCGGGCGGATGCAGTTGGATGGAGGCGGCGAGGTCGTCGAGAGTGGTGTAGGGAGTGCAATCTACGACGGTGGAGGACAGGTGGAATGTCTGCGAGGCGACGAGTCGTAGCTCCTCGACCAGGTCATCCAGTTCGGCGGGCTCGGTGCTGACGATGCAGTGCTCGCGGCTGATGAGGCAGAGGAGCGCTGCTAGGTCTAGGTCCTCCAGCTCGTGGATCCGGCGCAGAAGATCCTCATCCGCCATCGAGTCTTTGTCGGATTGGTGGCTTATTATCCATGGAATCACATTGGAAGATTGTCTAGATAAGTATTTGGAATAATGTACTCGGTGTTAGTTGTCAATGTTGAGAGTGGCGGGTAGTAGCCCCCGAATCGGGGCTTTAAATTGGTTGGTTGGAGCTCGGGTTAGTGCCGAGTTTCCGTCATTAACCTTAAATTCACATTCGGATCAGCTGGCATTAAACTTTCACAACCTCTAGCTGACTAACACATTTTTATACAGTTCCGGTCTAGCAATGAATCATGGCAGCCTGTTTGGATACAATGATTTGACAATGATAGAAATATGTACAGTAGGTTACCCCTTAAACGAGTGCAACAAAAACGATGACACAACATCGATTACTCCTCTACGCATTCCAGTCAACCCCCTCCGTTGGGTTACGGCCACCGCTGTGTTCACACGACAAGTCAGTATTTTGTAATACATGAAAACGTCGCAGCAAGTAACAATTACACAACCATTAAATTCAGATTTCGATATAATACAGCAAACGCAGCAACAGCAACGAGCAACAGCAGGTACTCACGTCCCCTTCCAGAATTTTGGATCAACCTTGTCCTCAGACGCCGTCGCGGCGCGATCGTGCCGCTTCTCGAAGTCCGCGTTATGCCTTTCGACTTCCTGCTTCTGCTCGTCACTCAGTCCAGACTTGACGGCCGGTACGGCCTGGTTGTGGATCTTGGGGCTGGGGGTGCCTTTGCCCTGCGGTCCTTTCAGTGCCTCACCTCCCTTCTGGCTCGCCGCATTGGCGATGCTGCCTCCTGTGGGACTACCTCCCGTTTCCGTAGCTTCCTTAGATCGCGAGCCGCCCGACTGCGCGCTAGAGTCCTCGGGGGACTTGGGAGGTTTCTGCCCCGACTCCTGGGCTGCGGCGTTCTCCATGCTCGCGTTTAGCCCGGCTTTGGTCGCGCTGTTCGCTTTCTTGCCTACGTCGGGGGCACTGGGACCCGGGTGCTCGGACTCTTGCTGTAGGTCGCTCGTAGCAGGTTGGCTCTTGGGGTCATCTTGAACGGGGTTTCCTGTTCCGTCACCATAGCCTTGTGCGTAGTAGCGAGAGCTGGTGGCGAATGTGCGGTAGGTTTGCGGTGCGCGAGTGCGAGCAGCTCGTAGAGCGTTCATAGAGTTGCTTACTCGAATAGCTACCATTTTGAACAGCTGGGTGGTGATTCGTTCTATTTATTGCTTCTGAATGGTTCAAAGGTGAATTACATAGGTAGGAAAGTAGATACTTGAGGTAAGCTTTTAAGACTGGAAAACATCGGGTGGCTGCTTAGAAAGTTCCGCATTCGCCATAACTGTGATGCCATATAATGGGAGATGATGAAGTATGACATCATGAAGTGGTACATAGTTTGATCGAAGCTCTCCCCTCGCACCTGCAGGGTTCATAATTGATTCATCATCCTCAATGGTGGATAAGAAAAAGAGGCTTTTCCATTCTACCGGATCGATATCTCATAGACCTCGATATTGAATCCTAGCGATGCTCTATATGATATCCATACCTACCTACATTAGATGTGACTGATTGATGCATGTGATAACACAAGCTAACGTCCTAATCCGCTACTAGTGTAATGACGCAGGGGTTTTCCTAGTTCCTGCCTTCAATCATCGTAGTAGACACTTTGTTTAGATAATTCGTCTGAATTCATACGAGTGACGATAGTAACATCTTATATACCTACCTACCTAAAGCTTCAATGCTTAAATCGTATTGATATAGGTACTTACTACATAGTAGTCATCATCAGATTGAATTGACAGCTGCCTGGAACCTTATACCATGTTAACGCATGTGGCTTCGAAGTATTGGTGAGAATGTGGCTGCATCCAGCCACTGTAATTGATCCCGTGCCCGCTAAGGCTGCTCGCTATGTACAAAGCTACAGGGCCTTATCAGCTCCTGTATCAGGTAGGTATCGGCGAAGGTCCAACCAATGCTTTATCCGCTTGTCACCCAGGTCCCAAACTGTAACAGCTGCAACTTACCTACCTACAATTACAACAACAACCAAACATCACCGTCTAACCAGCAACCGTCCCACACGCAATACCCGTCGCCTTCCTCTGATAACAGCACCTTAAGGCGGCGCATAAACATAACTCTCTCAATCGACTTTTTTGTCCAATTAATTCTGGCCTACAAGAGCCGATCGGCTTGACTATCATCATGGCTTCTAGGAAGAAGGTCCTCTTGAAGGTACTATAGACCCTGATCGGACCTTATCGATCCGCCTGGTTGTGACATCCTTTGGGCTGACATTCTGGTTATTTAGGTCATTATACTCGGCGACAGCGGCGTTGGCAAGACAAGTTTGATGAACCAATATGTATGTTACTGTTTGCCGAGACGAACAATCCACTCCTGCGACTCCGCCATTTTAACGATTAGACAATCCGAGGCTGATATTCTCTACTCCATAGGTCAACAAGAAGTTTAGTGCCAGTTACAAAGCAACTATCGGTGCTGATTTCCTAACCCGAGAGGTCTTGGTCGATGACCGACAAGTTACGATGCAGGTATGAGGACTACATATGAACAAAGGTTCATCAAAAGACGGTCGCTGATGATGAATAGCTTTGGGATACAGCTGGCCAAGAGCGCTTTCAGTCGTTAGGCGTTGCCTTCTACCGAGGTGCTGACTGTTGTGTCTTGGTCTTTGACGTCAACAACTCTAAGAGTTTCGATGCGCTGGATAGCTGGAGAGACGAATTCTTAATCCAAGCTTCTCCCCGTGATCCTGAGAATTTCCCCTTTGTAAGAGACATCGTCAGATCCTTAAAGATGAATGCCTACTAACAGTGATAAAGGTTGTGCTTGGAAACAAAATTGATGTCGAAGAGAACAAGCGAGTGGTAAGTAGAAAGGCCCCACCGCTAACAAGGCTCCTAACTCATGGTTTATAGATCTCGAGTAAGCGAGCTGCGACATTCTGTCACTCTAAGGGCGACATTCCATACTTTGAGACCAGCGCAAAGGAGGCGGTGAATGTTGAGCAAGCATTCGAAGGTACTTCCAAATCCTGATCTATTTGATGAGCTATTCTAATTTGACATGCTAGTGATTGCACGAAATGCCTTAGCACAAGAAGAATCAGAGGAGTTCAGTGGAGAATACCAAGATCCTATCAATATTCACATTGAGAACGACCGTGATGGCTGCGCATGCTGAAAGCCATCGACCCTTAATTTCACAGCATCTCACCCGCCTCATGTACCGTCTTGGGCGTTTTATCACGGTCTGACCAAAGACTGGCCATTACTCGCAGATGATTACGCCTTCTCAACCATCGTTCGCCTCTTTGTATGAAAGACTTGGTATTTCAGGGGCTCTCTGGAACTATTTACAGACTCGGAGCAGTGGAGTTTCAGGAACCACATCCGTAATGAGTGTATAGAGCAGTTGATGCATCGCATTTTGAGTTGTTCCGTTGGTACGGCACGGAACTGTAAAGTCGAGTCTTAGGCGTCTCATCAAGGTTCACTGATTGGGGACTCTATCAAGGCATTTCGATAATTTCCAGTTAGTATTCAGAAGTGATCGTCTCTTTTGTCAGTGAACTCTGATATGTTCTCAATCTGTGCTTGTGACTTTGCCTACCTACCCAGGTACCTATGTCGACTCATTCTGTGCCGTCAGTCACCAGGCATCATCCATGGATTATTGGTAATAGGTAAGTAACACTGCAATAACTCGGAAGACTTGGCACATGCCATGATAATATATGGCTTACGTAACGGAAGTAAGAATCGAATTCATAAAATGCATTAAAACCGAGATCCCGCTTTCCTCCCGCTTGTGCCGATCTATTGGAGCTCTAGTGTCACGCAGGGGCATGGGGGTTAACTGTCTCGGCGTCTGAGACCACCGACGGCGCAATACCTAATCGTCAAATCGAACCTTTCACTTGCACGATTTGTTTCAGAACTTCAAATCCTACCCTCATTTTAGATACTTGATAGATCAATTTATTTTTATTCATTCTCTTTTTTCTTCCCTTTGCTTTTTAGTATTGTGTCTTCATGTCCTTCCTTGTTCCTGGTCTTGATCTTGATCCCTGTCTCCTTCGTGGCCGATCCTATCGCTCCCTTGGTCTTTAGATGATTTCGTCCCACGCGACTTTTCTCCTAGAATCGCCTTCGACTATATTGCGCTTAGCTCATTGGACGACGATATGACCCAGCAGGAACCACCACCGGTATATACGGCGACGGCCGAACCCCAGGCGGAGTATGAGGCCCCGAGGCGGAGGCTTTCCGAGCTGTCCGTACCCGAAGACCATATGGCAAGCTCATCTATGTCCTGGGGAAGCATACCAAGTCTGAGGCCGAGAAGCGGGATGTGGAGTATGGCGAGGAGGACTCTGGGTATAAGTCTCTTGCTAGTAACAGTATTCCTCTGGACGGTGTCGAATTTCCTCGCCAGCGTGAGTTTTTCTTTGCAAATACGAGAAGCCGCTTACGTGGCCCCGCTCGACTGACATGATGATGCGAAGTACATATTCTCCGACCACACCTACGATAAACCGTTCTTCCTAGTGTACGTCAACACTTCCATGTTCGCGTTGTCCATGATCCCGATATCCATAAAATACGTAATACAAAACGGCGGCTTCGCGCGCGTCAAAAACCAAGCGATCCAGGAATGGAGGGCTGCGAGATACGGAGGGGCCGAGAGGCTGAAGACGCAGGAGGAAGAGGACCTCACGGCGGGGGAGCGGTTACTAGTCGAAGATGAGGACAGCCTTGAGGCGGCGGACCTACCGAAGCCGGGCGACAAGCTGGGATTCTTCGAGACGGCGCGGTTCAGCCTCGAGTTCTGCATGATCTGGTTCTTCGGCAACTACTTCGCGTCGGCGTGCCTGGAGTACACGAGCGTGGCCAGCGTGACGATACTGACGTCGACAAGCAGCGTCTGGACGCTCGTGTTCTGCGCCCTGATGCGCATCGAGCCCTTCTCCGTCCGCAAGCTAGCCGGCGTGCTGGCCTCGCTCGCGGGGATCATACTTATCTCGACCGTGGACCTGTCGGGCGCGGACAACGACGATAATAGGGGGAATTTCCCGCATAAGAGCCAGAAGCAGATCGCTATCGGGGACGCGATGGCTTTCTTCAGCGCCGTCATCTATGGGTTGTACGTCGTCGTCATGAAAGTCCGCATCGGCAACGAGGAGAGGGTGAACATGCCGCTGTTCTTCGGTCTTGTGGGCGTTTTCAACATTTTGATCTTGTGGCCTCTGTTTTTTATCCTGCATTTTACGGGGATCGAGCCGGTGAGTTTTGTTATATGCGTCTAGACTGTGGCTGCAATGGTGTGCGGGTATGAGCGGAATTACTAATGCGAAAATAGTTCGAATTACCTCCGAATGGCAAGATTTGGTCGATTATCCTAATGAACTCAATATCTTCCTTCGTCTCGGATATTTCATGGGCTTATGCCATGCTATTAACGACACCACTGGTCGTCACTGTCGGACTATCCCTGACTATCCCGCTGTCGCTTATCGGCGAGATGATACAGTACGCGCAATATTCGAGTTTCGTGTATTGGATCGGTGCCGCCATAGTCTTAGTCTCTTTCGTATTCATAAATCACGAGAGTCGCGACGACGAGGAGGGATCAGGGGCCGGTTCTGAGAGAAGCGCTAGAGTTGTAGAGCCATAACCTCATGTCCCTGGAACTTCTTGCTTCTTATGTGGCACTAATGGGAGCCCGGCGTCTTGGTTGGGATAATTTGGGATTAAACTGGTCACTGGTTCGACTGGTGAATATATATGTAGATGCCTAGTAGAGCTTACTGCATACTGGACTTAAGGTATCATAGAATGGGCATCGTCAAGAACCTTAGAACTGTACTATATACGGTGTCGTCTGGAATGATGTACATATCCGGCAGTATATGTATGAAGGCTACCTCTTATGCTTAAGTGTTGTCTTTGAGAGATGTAAGTGTGGATATCCTTACCATCTCATCACATTATCGTGTTTGCTCGAGTAAGTCATTTGGTTTCAACTCCAGTAGGTTGCGTGGTAAGTTCGATCCTTGAATGTGTCTATCCGAGATGATTCAGATATGAAACAACGTGTTAACTGCTGAGTTAGGATTCGAAGTTTCTGTTTACTTCATACCAGCTAATACTCCAACGCAGCTGTATGATCAGACAAATTCTAATGCTAAATATGGGTACAGTTGCTTTTCATACCTATCTAGGTCTATTAAGCCAGTCGATTCGGAAAACTTCCCTAAACCAGAATCACACTAGCTTCTAGCTTTGTACGCATGGATTTATAAGAATGACATCAATGACTTGACTAGGACGATTCATCTGATGTTCTGTCCTTTTTTTTCCTATCAGACGAAATTGGATGCTTATTCCGACAAAACTGAGGGTATCGCAAAGTTTAAGTGTGGTGTTTGTCCGTTTAGTCTTGTTGGTAAGAGTCGGTAACTTGAATATTCTCCAAGCAATGCTATTATTGACCTAATTTATACTAATATACATACTCTAGTTGAATCTTATTTATGATTTAGACAATGAGTACGTATCTCATTTTTATTATCAATTTATTCAACTTACGCCGTCGCTGCGGACTTCACCGAAGTGTTGCTGTCTGACACTCATATAGTCCCGTGAGGGCCAAAGGGGTCACATGCCCATACAATAGAGCCGCAAACGTGTTGGGTCAGCCGCATGTCCTGCCTGCTAGATATTAAGCGAGTCTGAGAAAGCGAGGTCTTCGTTTGGCTGCATAAAGCGCCTGGCTGCTTCCCGTCGTGTTAGACGTTCATCCTTGGCGCAGTGAGGCTCGCAACATTGCTCTTACCGCGCTGTCGAACTGACGCAAACAAAATTGATACGGGGAAGTTATACTCCGATTATAACTGATTAGTCTGGGAAAGTACCGTGACCATGGCCATGGTCCTTGGATGGTAGTAGATATTAAGCGTGACTTGACTTACTACATAAGTCATCTGGCCACTCACCCCTGAGCTACCTTCTGGTCAGCCATCACTTTACTCGACATACCTAGGTCTATTTAATATTCCACATTTTAATCCGCTATATACTCCTAGGTATTCTTATTCGACAAGACCTAAAAGCCCTAAACGGACTAAACTTCCTATCTCAGAAAAAGGAACAAAGAGCCGTCTAGGAAAACTTCCGGCCCCAAGGACGTCCTACCATCACACCTACCTAGCGACCACCACCATGCCGTCCAAAACCCAAGATGCCGGCACAACTCCCGAGTACCGCACCCTAGGAGAATCCATCAACATCGCCACCCGTCCCGTGCACACCAGCCTAAACAAACTCATCATCCTGCGCCTCCGCCTAGCTCTTCCGCCCCACGCCGACGACGCGTCGAACTACGTGCAAGGGCTCCTACACATCGCGCCCATATACACGACCTTCGAGACGCTCTGGCAGGAAATCCTCGACACCCCCCTCCACCTCCCCACATCGGCCTCAGGTGTCCTCCTCACAGCATCTTCCCCCGACTCCCAAGTATCCCCGCGCATCCACGCCATCCTCGCAGCAACGCACTTCAAAGCTCTCGAGCGCTCCGCGGCGCTGAAGACGGACCTAACCCGCATGACGGGCTGGAACGCCTCCGAGCTCGAAGCGCACCTGGACGAGGTCCCGCGCGAGTCGCGCGCGCTGGCCGCGTTCCTGGTGCGTGTACGCCGGACCGCGGAGCAGCGGCCCCACGCCCTGCTCGCGTACGCGTGGGTCTTGTACATGGCGCTGTTCGCGGGCGGCCGCTTTATCCGAGCGTCGCTCGAGCGCGTGGATCCGGGGGATCGGTTTTGGGGGCCTTTGTACGAGGGGGATGGGGGTGGTAAAGCGGAAATTGGTCTTGGTGCAGAGGATGAAGAGGACGAGGACGAGGATGACGATGAGGGAAATCGAAGTCCGAGGATGAGGATGGAGAGAATGCCCGGCGCGTTTCCGACTTCGGCTTCTGTGAGCATGAGCGTGAACGCACAACAGGGACGCGTGCGTAAGGCAGTAGAGAAAGCAGAAGAACTTCAACACCCCTCATCCTTCTTCCGCTTCGACACGCCGGCCGACGGCCAGGACCTGCGCCAGGCATTCAAGGCGCGCGTCGCGGAAGCCACGGACGTGCTGACCCCCGGCGAAATCGAGGACGTGGTGAACGAGGCGCGCGACATCTTCGAGCAGATGATCAGCCTCGTCGGCGAGCTCGACGACGTGTGCGGCACGGAGTACGAGGCGACGGCCGCGGCCGCGGCGTAGGGGAACGGTCGCCCGCTGCCGCTTTTAAGTCTGAGGAGCCGCGATAGCGTGGTCGTTGAGAGGGAGAAGAGGGAGCGGTTGGCGTTGGCGGCGAGGGGGGATAGGGGGAGTAAAGGGGGGAAGGGGTCTGGGAGGAGTACGCCGGTTGCGGAAGGGGGGAGGGATGGGGGTGTGAGGTTTCGGTGAGTAGGTAGATGTTACCTAGTAGTTTGGACTACTCGAGTAGGTACCTACCTAAGAGCTACTCGGTATTATAGAAGAAATGGTGTTGGTAGCCTGGTGTAAGGAAGTTGGTGGTGTAGGTTGTATGAGATAGAAATAGGACGGGCAGAATGGATAGAGGCGCTGGGGATTCACTAGGGGCTGAATACGAGATACCCTGAATTATATCTTAGAAATAGATTTGATTTCCGTGCCTATATTTTATTGAAGTGCTCGAAAATTGGATTCGATGTGTTTCATGGCTGATGTTCTAAAGTATAGGGTACGATCTGCTTTGTCCAACGTCTTAACTGCAGTTTTTCTGATAAGATATTTTAGGACGTCAGGGGCTTCATTTGTGTTCTATTACACACCTGGGGAAAGCTAGGTGCAATGCAGAAAATTGACCTAGTACCTAGATGAGAGTCAATACACGGTAGTATACGACCTTCATCCCTATTCGTCTGTAGGTATAATTGCTAACTAACTTCATACTCATATTTTGGGTGCTTGCTTGTCTCCCTAGAAGAAACTGATAGCTTCTGCCAAGACGCTTACTGAGCACTCGCCGCAGGCTCATGAGGCCAATCATGGTATTTCTGGTCTTAGTAGAGTGACTACATACGTGGCATCCTGATGATGCATGGGAAGGAGTAGAGCCTTGCGTGAAGGACCGGCAGTTGGACGTAGTGATGACAGTGGCATTTATGCAGATATCCTGAGGTGTTACTGCAGAGATCGGCCGTATTCAATATCCACTGCCAGTTTAGGGAGAGCCTGCTTTCACTTCTGACGCCTTCATACAAAACGTATAGTGTCGAAGCTGAGCAATTGCCTGATTGATATTGGGTTTTCCTAAAATCATCATTGAACATAGGATAACTATATGGCTGGACTGTAATAATGATATGGGGTGATGGCTGGCGTCGAAGATATACCCCTCCTTTTCCAGGCTTAGAAAGGCCTTAAGCAGTACTCATCGCATATCTCACTTTTCTGCAGCATTATGCTATATGCGGCTATTTTAATGGTAGCATGTGAAGCACTCGACTTCCAGGGAGGGATTATCTCTCATAATATGCAGTTCAAGTGAGACATCTGGCGCCAATGGCGGACTGGTAGACGGCCTACTATACATCAAGATCATCGAGCAATCTTGAACAGATTCGGCGAATCAAATTGACGTTCATATAAACCTCGGTCAGCCAAGGGGATCTTGTTTGATCCAGTGCTTGTCTTTCTCTTGCAAGTGTCTATTGTAGGGCTGCATGCAGACATGGTTAGGTAAGTATGTAATGTATGTATGAGTTGCTGCGACATGCAGTCAGCTCATCGAATCAGCGCACTACTTGCTGCAGTTCTGCAGCTAACTCACTGCTAGATGCATACGATGATAGTATACTCAAACTTATCGAACGCTTCCGTTGTAAGTTTGCCCCCTAAATAAGCGGGCGATGGCGGTCGCTTCGCATGTTTCTTATCTAGCAATGATCGCCACCTCCTGAAGACAGTAGGACTTCTAGGACCTAGTATATACTATCTAGTTGACTCCTGATAATCGTGATACAGTCTTTCCGTGCTAACAACGTGGAAAAGGGATAGAACGAAACCCGCGCAGCGCGTCTTCACCGCCAGTCCTAGTGTCGTTTGTTGCGCGTGTCGACAGTGGTAGTGGAGCGTCGGTAGTCAGGATTTGTGACGAGGCCGCAGATTCCGTAACCTGCAAAATAAATTGACGGAGAGCGCTGAGTGGATAGTGGACAAATACTTAAGCAGGCCGCATATTTGACGACCCAGAGCGGGGAGCGAATTATATGTCCATTTCTGTCTTCTTTCCTCTTCTATAGCGAATCGCTAGGTGAGACGGTATGCCTTGAGATTGCTGCGTTTTCTAGCTCTTCATGCAAAGGACCAACTACGTCAACTGAGAGAGGTCAGCTCCGTCATTATTAATAGCAGAGTGTGGTTATAGGATTAACTAATTACAACCCACCCCAAGTGAGAAAATCGGGTGGCTGGGGATCGGAAATCTGTCTCTTCTTTCTGGCTATTGGTCAATGGATTACCCCCCGGCCAGACTCCCCTGTCATCATCCGCGACACAGCAAACTGTGGGTTTGCGGATTTGCGATGCGCGTATCCATTTTATGTCAATGCCTTAACCTAGGAATTGATGAGTATCGCATCGTGAGGGTGCGAAGTGAGAGCGTCTTCGGTGAATACACCACATGGATATTCCAAGCATGTTCCCGTAGCACAATGATGGCTAGCCGCGAGTTACCAGACAAATTCATAAGGTTTCTCCGTGCTTCGCGACAGACTATTCCGACATGTGTCTCTACGCCCCACGACTTAGACTGTATGAGGATGGTTCAAGTGTCTAAGACAGCATATCGTGGCATTAGGCCGCAAACTAAAATCCCGTAGCCACGGCACGGAATACTAGCAACGGATGGCATCGCCTTGGGGTCCGTCATTGAAACGTTGAACATCTCAACCATCAAATAGGGTACCGAGGTAAGTGATCAGTTATCCGTCAAAGCCGTAATATAAGATACGAATTCTCTGCCAAGTCTTGAATAAGGTCGCTAGAGGTTATATCAGAGTTGTTAACTTGGTTAAGGGATAATATTTATCTTGATTTTTGATTTATCTCGATAAGACAACTCAATGGCTTGATATCGTGGTATTGTTCGTCGTCGCACTTGGGCAGACTCTTTGGAGGCCTAAGTATGACGGACTAGGCGGCTAGGTTGAAAGAAGGACTCGGGAACTTTGGGAGGGAAGATTGTCGATTAAAGACGTTGATAATAAGTCCCCTAGCCCCTGATCCCTGTCGTTCCTGGAAATTTTTACATTTTGGGACGTGTTTGCGCGCCGCGGCTGGACCCGTAGTAAGTGGGAAAAAAAGTAATTTCTGGGTTTGTTCGAAGCTGACTCCTAATAATTCGACTCTTAATAATAAATACTCTTTTCTTTTGGTCAATCAGCGCCTCCCGAGTTCCCCCCAGCGAAGGCTGCCATTCGATAGGCAAAAACCAAGAGCCTATAATTCTCAACGTCCCGTCTCAAGAGCCTAATTATAATACTTATAAGTTACACAGCATTGTCTACTCGAATCTCCGGCTCGGACCCGAATTTCCTTCCCTGTTGTTAGCTTGGTGTCTAGGTGTTTAGGTGTTGGACCTAGGACGTGGATCGTGGACGGTGGACTGTACAACTAGACACCCTTCGTCTTGTTGACTGTCCATTCAGCTCAGACGCTCCCCGGGAGTTGGACAACTCATCTTGCATCAAAGTTGCTGCACGATAAACGGCCTCCCATTCGTCTGTCACCTACAGCACGTTCCCTTAAAGATCGGAAACTTAAGTGTCTGTACCCGGTACAAGTACTACACAAGGCTCGTGGTATTTGGATATGGCTTCTTGACACAATATCTTCTCGTTTTCTTCCCCGTCTTCTCGACCTTGGCTTCGCGTTTCCCCAGCTTCGGTTCAACGTCGCATCAAAAGAGGTTGAAGCGTTTTATAAGGGGACAACCGTCGCGGACGCGCGTATCTGCAACCGTACGGAGAGTGACAAGCTCTCTCAGAGCCTACCTTGTCCGTTCATGCAAAGAACGTTGTCCCGCAGCTGGAGCTCTCCTGAAAATATCATTTTTATTTTCCTCCCACGCGGATCTCGCCCAGACATCCTCGTACATATGCATATACATGCATAAGCGCGAGCACACAAAACATTATTTACAATCCACCGTGTGCCCCCTTATTAGAGAAGAAAGCAAGAAGAGAAGCTGCTCGAAAGAGGCTCATGCATCACCACCCACAACTACAACCGCGTCTTAATATTGTGACTCCCTACTGAGAACCACACACCCAGCGCTAATGTCGACTTACGGAGCCGCTTAGAAGTTCGCGGGGGCCAAGAGTTTCTTCGACGTTATTCCAGTTGAATATAGCGGGAAATAGCTCCACATAGTTCGAAACCGAAGGCCTGGAAGACTAACAATTCGAGAACGCCCGTTGTTGACATCACACCGCCATTGGTGTACTCGGATCGCGAAAAAGCGTGCCGGTTCCAGTTCCAATTCCAGGTTCTCCCCCGGTCCTAGGCGGAGATCCTATATATACATAATTATACATATCATCGTACACATTGATCAGCGGCCATACGATTAGATCAGCGGAGAAAAAGAAAACAAGTGCGCGCGCTACTGACGTCGAAATGCTTCACGATCGAACAGGCCTCAGGATACCTACCACCGCCGCCGCCCTCGCCGCCATACTTCAGCCTCCATCTCTCACCACATTTCCACGCTGGCTGATCCCTCTTTAAAGTATTTAATTTTTTGCGCATTCGACCCCGTTCAGAACATCGTGCCTAGGTCTGTCTGCTGTGTATTACTTTCGCTGTATCATATTGGTCAGTAATCCCCTCCAATGGTGTCGCTGTGCCCCCCTTCGCTGGTACGGATGTGGACCGATGAGCTCGCGCCAGCTAATATATCGTAACGCTAGTCTATTGTAATATTTCGAATGTTTAATTTTGGTTGGGTTTGTATTTTCTTGGACCAGGTTCTGTGTGGAAAACCCGTGTAGCTCTATCGAGTAGAGCTGCCTGCTTTAACAAAAGACCAAAACGGTTTATTGGATCGACGCTTCACGCCCATTCACGTGGGCTCGGTTCTTCCAGCACCGACTCCATCTCATGCTGACGTTGAGGCCGAGTCGGACTGCTAGTCACTCGTTATCAAATTATCTACGGTTTGTAGAAGGCGTCTGGTTCAGATTTGCCAGCCAGAGTCGGCAAAGGTATCTTAGCCTCAGCCAGCAACCCAACCTCATTCTCGTCTTGCCGACTTGATTGGATCTAGGCGAACTTGATCATCGTTGGAATCGACATAGGATCTAATCCTGTTTTAAAACGATTTGTGCCTTAATTTGGGGTTTGCCATAAACAAACACCTAGTTCCTAATCTTCACCTTCGCACATTTGCAAGGAATCTCACCTACTAGGAGAAAGCACATCATATCTGTGTTCGACTGGAGAAATCGTAAGGGAGCTGTAAGTTTCTGAGGTACGTATTTTTTTTTTTTTTCGAGGAGTTCTCATTCTATGAGGCAGCTTCTCCGTGCGGCATGTCAAAATATTCACATAAATCAGCTATATGTGCAATGAATATCAAAGCTTCTACTTCCCACCACTTTTTCATAACTTCCACAAGGCTACTCATTTTTCTACATCACACATCACATATTACGCATCGCACATCGCACATTCAGACCCGTTACTCACCAAAACCCCAGGGTCGTGGCATCCGCCATCCCCCTCGACTCAACCCTAATGGCTTCCTCGGAGGTGGACCAAAAGTTCCTCGGGCGGCTCGCCAAATCCGTCGAGCCGAACAACGCGCTGCTCGCGTCGATGCTCTTCAAGATCCTCGGCCTGTCCATCAACGTCGCGGGCCAGCTCGTCAAAGCCAAGAAGCAGCGGCGCCTCGACGCCACCCGCCTCACCCAGTCGCTCGAGCTGTACTTCCACATCATCTGGCTCTCGCGCGAGGGGCTCGTCATGCTCGAGCAGTACGTCCTCCCCATGGTCGGCGACTACGTCGAGCTCAAGGTCCTCGCCTACAAGCTGCGCGCCTCCTTCTACCACATCTTCGTCCAGTTCCACAACAACCCCCCGGTATCCCCCCTCGGCATCGCGACGACCCCGGAAGCCGTGGCGGCGGCCGCCGCGACGATGCCGCAGTTGGCAAGCCCGCGCGTCGATAAGGGAAAGGGCGTTGATCGAGGCGACCCCACCGCAGCAGCAGCCGAATTCTCGCGCTCCTCCGTGCAACCCACGCACCCGATCGAACTAGGCGGCCCCGCGCCACCTCCAGGCTTCGAAGCGCAAGCGCAAGCAGCAGCAGCAGCAGCCACGACGACGCAAGTCCCCGCGTTCACGCCCGAGGCCGCGGCCGCGTTCCTGCTGCCGTACGTGGACTACCTGCCGACGGCGCACCAGTACTTCCGCGAGGCGTGCGCGCTGGCGGACGGGCTGCTGTGGGGGTCGCACTCGCTGCGGCTGTCGGTGAAGACGGAGTACGCGGCGTTCCTGTACGAGTGCGTGCACGACCGCGAGGGCAGCCGGCGGCTGGCGCGCGACACGATCGCCGAGGTGTACGAGGCGAGCGAGGGCATGGACGACGACATGTTCAACGACGCGTGCGAGCTCGTCACCGTGCTCGGCAAGATGATGAAGCGCGGCTTGGGAAGCGGTGGTGGTGGTGGTGGTGGTGGGGGAGGGTCTAGGAGTGGCGGTCGCCCGAGCCCGAGTGTTACGCTGGGAACGGGGACGGTGTCCCAGGGCGCGGAGAGTAGCGCGACGGTGGTCCCGCCTGTGCTGCCTGTCGGCATGGAGAATCCGATATGATCGTGTTTGAGTCGCGACGGCTGGTTGGGATGTTTGGATGATGGGGTGTTTGGGACGGACCTACGCTTTATTCTATCGCATTGCTGATAAATACGACCTTGTGGGAGAGTTGAGGGGATGAGCAAGAGTTACGAGTACTATTAAGCCTGGAAATCGGAAGTTATCTCCAAAGCTCAGGGGTGTGGGAGGTTTCAGTCGTGTTTGACCGACAACGCGCTCGATCGAGAAAATGTCCGAGATGTCACAGAAACCCACCCGGCTACGACTACGATCCTACACGAATAGCTTTCACACGCATTTATTCGCTGGTCATAACGAATATTTTACACCATACTACATACTATCGAACCGACCGGATCCGTCCCGAAACACGTACAAAATTTAGCACGGACTAGGTGGTTAAAATAATAATTACGGAAAAGGGGTTACTGCATAATCACGAAATACGCCATCGAATTCACCGAAGAACCTATTTACATACATACGCCATACATCCCTTGTCCATCTTTACTCTTACTCTCCGACTATTCAAATACACGAAGACAGGATGACATCAACAAACACGCAGTAACCCCCCAAATTTTCCATACCTCTAATTTTTCGTTCACAAAAAGCATTTGATGATACCCAGTTTCGCACTGCTGGACGGACGGGGACGGTACGAGCCTCGTCCTTGCATATTAGATATTACTATACCTCGTTAGTAGCAGCAAGATACCTCGGCTTGAAAGCTCTGGCTTTATGAAGCTAGGGCTCTTGTCCTGAGATGTTGAAAAAAGAGAAAGTTTTGCAAATTCGCTACTGTCTTGCCTGACGTTGAATTGCGTGATATGACTAGGTCCTAGTTACTTACCCCTTACTCAACCATAACTGGATGATCAAGACGAAGTAGGATAAGTTGCAACCTATATTTCTAGGTAGAAAAGCTGTAGTATTGGCCCATAATAATGATAATTAATACATGGTTCGCCATAATGTTAACGAGCTTCTTACCTCCGAGGAAGCTTCGAAAAGGGGACATACCGCCTAAGGCTGCAATTGATATATCCCCTGGACTGGTTAAACGCATAAGGTCTTTTGAGTTATTATACCTGAGGCTTTCGCCCTTCAAATCGGCATTTGGAGAAATTACCTAGATACCAAGTCACTTATCAATAGCCAAGGCACGATTTTTTGAATATCAGGAAATGTATAATGATCAATCCGCGTGTAAAGCAGTGTCCCGTTACCTTACTATGGAAAGGGGGTATTCAGTTCCGCCTTGAAACTTAATGCTCAGATGCTTAATGCTCGATGCCTGCTCAGTAACACCTAACGCCATGCCATGCTTGTTGTATGTACGACCCACCACTCCTATTTTCACTTCCTTTCAAGCCTTCTACTCCTCGTCATCATCGGGAACATCCCAATCTTCTCCAACTTCCGCCCATCCGCATCCCCACCGTCTACCTTCACCCTCACCTCCAGTCCTCAGGTCCTCTGCGTCTTCTCTCCCCTCACTCCAGCAGCGGATCAAGTAGTCATCTCCTGCCGTAACAAGCTTGCCCTCGTTCGTCCAAGTCAGCGCGCCGACCTCACTTTCGTGGCCTCGGACAAGCGGAGTCCCCTTCTTCACAATCGGAATATCATCGTTGAGTCGCGCCGAAATAGCAACCGTACTGTTGGTCCTAAACAACGGTCTGCGAACCGTTGGTTCAATAGGCGTGATTGGAGTCGATTGCTGATTCGATGTGGCTATGGTTGAGTTGTCCAGACTAAGAGCGCCCATCGCGCCAGATAGGTCGTCTCTGAAGTAACGTTCCTGCGTAGGGAATAGTATAGCACAGTTATCGCTACTCCCTACCGCTAAAACTTCACTTTTACCATCACGCGCTGGTCTTACGGCACATTTGACATAGAAACTTGATGCGTGCAATGAAGGATGCCTGAAACCGTACAGCGGGCCTAGACCTTGATGAGTTACTGCGTTGTGGCGACGTCGTGGTGGTTCGCCGTTTCGCGTAGAAAGTTCTGGCGCATGACCTAGTATGAGATGAGCAGTCGAGTACGCGTACACGGTGTTGTCCTTGCAGAGTGCGTATAACCGAGAGCCGTCCGTGTTCAGTGCTAGAGACGATATGCCAAACGGCCTCCAATTTAGGTGCGATGAAGGAGGAGTAGTTGCCGACAATGCGGAGGGGACTTTCTGACGGGAGGAATGAATAGATCGAATGTCCCAAAGTTTAATAGATGCATCCGCCTCACAGGCTGTGAGTAACAAGTGTTCTTGCCCTTCGGGAAGGAATTGCAGAGTTGTCACAGATACATCGCCTATGCGGGCAGGTAGCTCACGACGTGATGGAGTATCCCCCTGTCCAGCCGTGGCTTGTTGAACTTGACGTGATGTACGTGCGTGAGCATGGTAGAGGCTATTCACGGCACAACCTTGTTTTGGCGGCGGACGTCGGAATCGTAGGGCAGTTTCACGGTCCTGAGGGGGAAGAACATCCTGTACTAATGGTCCTGAACAACGGAGATCCCAAATTTGGACACTGCCGTCACGAGAAGACGTTGCGAGCACACTGCTATTGGATTTTCCTGGCTGAAATCGTACTTGTTTAAGGGAGGCGGTATGATGCTGGAGGATTGAGATTGGAGTTTGCGTCATCATATCTATGACTCGTCCAGTCTGGTCACCAGAGGCAGTGGCGAGACGATGATCATCATCTGAAAAATCTAGGTCGATGATGGCGTTGCTATGAGCTTGGAAACATAGGTGTATCCTGCTGAATGGCTCTGTTGGGCCACCGGAAGACTCAAGTAAGCGAACACGGCCTTCTTCATCTCCTACTGCCGTGAGACTGTTTCTGTGACATGCGGCCGCGCAAAACGGAATACATCTGCCCGGGCCGTCATGACTGACACATGAATGAACGTCGTCAGGCCTGGAATAAAAGTCGGCGGTATGGACCCTCCAGTCGGAGGTCGGAAATGACATATACGAGCGTCCAGCACGAGGCATTCCTCCCAACTGTCTTTGTGCGAGCTGGCCGGCAAAGCCGCGACTAGTCACGGGAACTAAGCGTCTCAATGGCCTTGGCTGGGGTGGAAGTTCATCCTCGCTCTCATCTTGATCCGAGTCGATATTCTCCTCGATTGCTTGCAGAGACCTAATTGGGCTAAGCAATGCTGACCTGGTGCTTGGCGAGGGGCTTAGTCTCCCATTGTTTGGGTCGGGCATTAGAGAAGGTCGACATGGTGAAGAATCGGGAGTGTGCTGAAATTTTCGTCTCTTGGGCAATCGAATATCTAGGTGATCAATGTTTTCATCCCGTTGATGGTCCTCAGTGGGTGGCAGCAGCGGGCTGGAAGGAGCAGGAGTCTGATATCGGTTGCTGACGAAGGGTACAGCGAGATCCTGGAGAGCCTGTCTAGCCGGGCTAATTCGTGTAGGGACTCGAGAGCGAGGAGTGAAGAATCGTCTGAACTTTCTTGGAGTGATGGACGGGTTTCTTCTTTCCTTTCCATTGTTCGCCCGCGGGGGCGAGAGAAGGTGTGGGTTCGACATATCCATATCATCTGCCATCGTATCTTCGGTTTCTACAGCTACGGCCCCAACAGCCCAAGGTACAATTCCACAAGGAGAAGGGCGGATGCTCCTAATGCTCCCGATGCACCTCGATTTTCAACGCCAGACTTCGAGCGACATTAACACGAATATGCGTATGAGATATTGTTCATAATGGAGAAGATGATGGGAATAATACTAAGAGATGGAATTGATTACGGAAGGAAACAAGCAGAAGTTGAAATTGTAGTGGGGAAAAGATGAAAGGTTGGTTCCGTTTCGGAAGTAAGAAGTGGCACCAAGTACTAAGGTAAGAACGACACGCCCGCGAAAAGACGCGCTCACGAAAAAACCACTTACACGACCCAAAAGAGGAAATGACCTCTGGAGCTTGGACCTTAGCGTGGTGCGGACGCGTATTAACACTGTGTTCCTACCACGAAATCTGAAAATCTAGTGGCTGCGACGGATGTTAGACCCAACTGTTACTAGATCCCGTAATAAGGCACGCCAATCTGACCAATCATCGCCAGCTATTTTTACCAATCGCACCTTCCACAGTATCAGAGTTTTTAGGTACATAGGTACAAGGTGGAACGCGGATGGCCGCAGAATTGACGTTCTAGACCCACTGATAAGCTTATCGGGGGAACAATCCCTCAAAAATTTCAAGATGCACGATAAAGAATCTGCCAATTGATGCGGGACACATGAACATATTGCGCTGACAACCGCCAGTGTCAATCATTCTCGAGACGTATCTTTTGGCTAAGCGCCGGCTATTTGAAACGGCATGGCGATTCAGAAGAAGCACGGAAAAGGCCGTCTTGACAAATGGTACAAGTTAGCGAAGGAGAAAGGTTACCGCGCCCGTGCCGCCTTCAAGTTAATCCAGTTGAACAAGAAGTATGGCTTCCTCGAGAAGAGTAAGGTCCTTCTGGATCTTTGCGCTGCCCCGGGAGTAAGTTGGTTCCTTGAGAAGTATTATATATACCATGAGCTGTCCACTAACTTTGTGTCATAGTCATGGTGTCAGGTAGCGGCAGAGGCCATGCCGGCCAACAGCCTCATCGTTGGTGTAGATCTTTCTCCCATCAAGCCTATTCCTAAGGTCATAACCTTCCAAAGCGATATTACCACCGATAAGTGCCGCGCGACGATTAGGCAACACTTGAAGACATGGAAGGCCGATACTGTACTTCACGATGGTGCGCCAAACGTCGGTACCGCTTGGGTCCAGGACTCCTTCAACCAGGCAGAACTGGCCCTCCAATCTATGAAATTAGCGACAGAGTTTCTAGTCGAGGGTGGCACGTTCGTCACAAAGGTCTTCCGATCGAAAGAGTACAACAAGCTTCTCTGGGTTTTTAATCAACTATTCACCAAAGTTGAATCGACGAAACCTCCATCCTCCCGAAATGTCTCTGCTGAAATTTTCGTCGTGTGTCGTGGATTCAAGGCTCCCAAACATATCGATCCCCAGTTCCTTGACCCGCGGGCAGTATTTGCTGAACTCGCTGATTCGGCGCCCAACAACGAGGCCAAGGTCTTCAAGCCTGAGATCAAGAAGAGGAAGAGAGGTGGTTACGAGGAAGGCGACTATACACAATTCAAGGAAATCCCAGCAAGTCAATTCATCGAGACCGTTGATCCTATAGCGATCCTTGGCAACTACAACAAACTCTCCTTTGAACAACCACGTAATGGTGATGTGGCGCTCGCGGCATTGGATAAGATGCCAGACACAACCGAAGAAATCAGGATATGTTGCGCGGATTTGAAAGTTCTAGGTCGAAGAGAATTCAAACTCCTGCTTAAATGGAGATTGAAAGCTCGCGAAGCTTTCGGGTTGCCGACTAAAAAGACCACAAAGCCTGCTGAACCTGAAGAAGTTGCAGAAGTTGAACCTATGGATGAGGAGCTGAAGATTCAAGAAGAATTACAAGCACTGAAGGACAAGGATAGTGCCAAAAAGAAGCGTGAACGACGAAAGGAGAATGAGAAGAAGCAAAAGGAGATCGTGCGAATGCAATTACATATGGTTGCTCCTATGGATATCGGCATGGAACAAGACGGCCCTTCTGGTCACGACTCCATGTTTGCTCTAAAGCCCATTGACAAGCATGGCGTAGCCAACAAGATTGTAAAGGGAAAGATGGCTATGATAAACGAGTCAAAAAAGGATAAAGATAGTGGTATCGGCTCCTCGGGTGACACAGATGACGAGTCGGACGAAGAGGAAGATCGTCTTGAACGGGAACTCGATAACATGTATGACCAATACAGGGAACGGAAAGCAGAGTCAGATGCCAAATTCCGAGCGAAGAAAGCTAGGAAGGAACACGATGACGGCGAGTGGGAAGGCGTATCAGCAGATGAACAACAGTCTAGCGACGATGAGGTATTAGACGAGGACGAAGACAGTAGCGATAATTCCGATGAAGACGACGCTCCCTCCAAGCCACTTCTTACCGACCTAGATAACCAACCAACGGGGTCTGGAGGTCTTTCAAAACGAGCCACAAACTTTTTCAGCCAAGACATATTTAAAGATATACCGGGAATTCTCGATGAACCTGAAGCCGACGAAATGGATGTTGATGAGGATGAGGTTCCTGAAGTCGATAAACTGACAATTTCAACGAAAAAGGAGACAAAAGCTAAAAAGGAAAAGTCTAAGAAAGCCAAGGTTGAGGTTCCTTCTGAATCTGAAGATGATGATCAAGATGGGTTTGAGGTTGTCAAGCAAGATCAAGATGACGATTGGGAAGATCAAGATAAACGCCGAGCAGACGGAAGACTTGGTAAGACCTAAATTCTTTCTTCCCACACTTCATAACGCGTACTAACAAGTACACCAGACATCGACATCATCACCGCCGAAGCCATGACCCTCGCGCACCAGCTCGCAACAGGCCAAAAGACCAACTACGACGTCGTCGACGACGGCTTCAACAAGCACGCCTTCCGGGACCGCGACGGGCTGCCGGACTGGTTCATCGACGACGAGTCGCGGCACGACAAGCCCCAGAAGCCCATCACCAAAGCCGCGGCCGCGGCCATCAAGGAGAAGACGCGCGCGCTGAACGCCCGGCCCATCAAGAAGGTCCGCGAGGCCAAGGCCCGCAAGAAGTTCAAGGCCGCCCAGCGCCTCGAGAAGCTGAAGAAGAAATCCGACCTCCTGGCCAACGAGGAGGGCCTGACCGAGAAGGAGAAGGCGGATAGCATATCGAGGCTGCTGGCCAAGGCCGCGAAGAAGAAGCCGAAGCAGCCGGCTAAATTGGTCGTGGCGAGGGGCCTGAATAGGGGTATCAAGGGACGCCCGAAGGGTGTCAAGGGCAGGTATAAGATTGTGGATCCTAGGATGAAGAAAGAGCTTAGGGCGCAGAAGAGGATTGCGAAGCGCAAGTAAAATTAGGGTTTTAGAAAAGGAAAAGGGGAAAAGGGGTTGTACAGAAAAGGCCTGTCTATTGACTCTAGTTATGGTATGGACTTTGGAATACGATATACCCTCGTGATGAGCGATGCTGCATAACACTCCAAATATATGACGTGAAAATTTGAGGTCGTCTTTGTGTGCATAAGCCTCGTCTGATCCATCCACGAACTACAATCCGAGGCTATTCGATTGGTATCTCTACGACCCTCAGCTAAAGACCAAATCCCGCGTATTAACCTATTCCCATTTTTCTTACAACCCGAGAAGCACTTTTAGACTAACCCCACTTTTTCATCTAAGATCACCGCTTCCCAGCGCCGGCATTCCTTCGACTCTTGCCCAGCCTCGGCGCCGACTTTCCTCCCCTTCCTCCCCTGCCTCCCCTGGCGCCGAAACCGCTCTTCATGCCGCGCGCGCTGAAGGAGCTCAGGTCGCCGGAGCTGACGGCGTCGCCGGACTTGGCGTGCCGCTTCTTGCCGCCGAAGCCGTACTTCTCGTTCTTCTTCTGCCGCTTGTTGTTGGGGCCGCCTCTGGTGGCGGAGGAGGAGGGGCCGGAGCGCTCGCCGTCCTTGCCCCGCGAGAAGGCGCGCTTGGCGTTGTGGGCGCTGAGCTCGGCGTCGACGCCGACGTCGAAGAGGTCCGCTTCCGTTGCGCCGAGGTCGCCGGAGGATTCTTGACGTTCTAGATGTGGACGTTAGTATAGGGGTATATAGTAAATGGTCGGGGTCGGGGGGGTTGAGAAAAAGAAAGAGGGGAGAGGGGGTCAAAGGGGTACTCACTCCTCTTCAACGTCTTGATCTTCTCGAGCGTCTCGCGCTTGGCCTTCTGCCGCTCCTGCAGCTTGGCGACCTGGACCTGCTTGCCGAACTTCTTGAGGTCGCGCTGCTTGCGGGCCTCGGCCGACGCCTTCTTGGCGCTGGCCTCCTCCACGAGCTTCGCCTTGACCTTCTCCATGTGTCCGTCGTCCTTGACCATCTCGGCGAAGTAGTCGGTCGGCCGCGAGAACGGGACGCCCTCGGCCTTCAGCAGGGCGCGCGCGCGCTTCGCGGCGTCCAGGCTCTGCGCGTAGAAGGCGAGCTCGCGCTTCAGGTCGTCCTGGATGTCCTCGATGCCGTCGGCGGTGGGCTCGACGCCGACGACGCTCTGGTGCGTCGCGAACGGCACGGATTTGTCGGTCGGTATGGATATTCGCTTCAGCGAGGCGAGGAGCGCGGAGGTGTTGTTTATGGTGAGGCGGGAGTGCGGGACTAGGTCATCCTTCTCTTCGTCGGGTAGGTCTTCGAGGTCCGACATGGGTATGTCCTCCTCGTCCTCCTCTTCGTCCTCGTCTGTGGGTTTCTTCTTATCTCCGTTTGGCTTGGCGTTTTTGGCTTTCAGTGCGGATTTCCGCGGGCGCTCTATCTTTTCCTCGAGATCTATGGAAGAGTCGGAGTCGTCGCTTTCGTCCACGGCCGCGAAGTCGATAGGACCTTCTCCCTCCTCATCTTCCTCTTCATCTTCATCATCATCAACTTCCTCAGCCTCGTCATCTAAGATCGATGTGCCGCCCTC
Source organism: Annulohypoxylon truncatum (assembly GCF_022578515.1). Taxonomy (NCBI): domain Eukaryota; kingdom Fungi; phylum Ascomycota; class Sordariomycetes; order Xylariales; family Hypoxylaceae; genus Annulohypoxylon; species Annulohypoxylon truncatum. The sequence goes on from NW_025953787.1 coordinate 326,109, forward strand.
GACCTCGACCTCATCTTCTTCATTAACACCCTCCCAATCGCTATCATTTTCATCGGCAGCGTCTAGTTTAGGTGCCCCTCCATTCTTGATCTCTCTCTCTTGTCTCTTCTTGGTTCTCTCCTTGTGCTTCTTCTTCTCTTTCAATTTCTTGAAATCGATGCCTTTCTCTGCTGCGAGGGCGACCTTCAATTTACTTTTACCCATTGTTGCGGCCGCAATTGGATTTTGGTATACTTGGTTGGCTGATTGGATGTTGACTTTTTCCAACCGATAAGTTTAATCTTCAGAACTTTTTTTTCTGCCATTGGCTTGGCATATTGTGGCTATCACTCATTGTGGCTGACGAAAGCGGTGTGAGCCTAAACTGCCTAAAATGGTTTAGTCAAGGTGCTTCTAGGTGGGGTAGTGCCCATCCAATTAGAACCAACGAATTAACCTCAAGGCTTCGGATGGCTTCAATATCAAGACAGGTTGTACTTACAAGACCAGCTAATTGTTGCAGGTGGCGTTTATTGATGTGACTCTGCCGGTAGAAGGCCCTTACCTACCTACCTACTCATCACAGCTTACGTATTAAGTACTTACATCGGTAAGTTGGCGCCTTATCAAACAATTTACTAATACACTTCTATGAAGGTACAACTACCATTAGAGTAGTTTAATTCAAACTTACCCCTATTCGTACGGATATATATATATATATATATATACCTTTATATAACCTCTCCCACGTATTAGAAATATGATAAATTTACGCCTTACGGTCTACCAAGAGGCGTGTTTTCAATGTGCCCTTCAATGTGCCTTTTCTTCCGGCGGCTAGAAAAAGGCGCCGTCATTTAATCGTATCCATGGTTCGCCTGGAATTTTTATCGGGAGGAGCGAGTTACCTCTGGAAATTGCAAACCAAAAACTAAACAGTCTTGCCTAGACTGGTTGCGATCATTGTGGGAGCTGGAGCGCCGAGGCTGAGCAGGCGACCTCGGGAGGACGGAAGACCGGAATATCTATACTTGAGTTTTAATTGGCTCTTGTTCTATGAGTAGATGCCCAACCTCATCTGCTTAAGTTTTCTTCTTCACCATCAAGTAACCCAACACGTTCAATTAAGTCTCTCGATATCAACGAGACCTAGGTAGCCACTCAAACCAAGATGCCAGAACGGCCCTCCCGACCGCCTCTCGAATTCCTATACCCTGGACAACATGATTCTATTAATGAGAGGATTGGATTTGAGTAGGATCCCTTTCGTCCCCGAAAAGTAGCCTTTCTAATTATCTCGATGTAGCATCGTTGCTGTCCATGGCCTTGGATCGAATGTGGACTGGTCGTGGGTCTGGAAAGGTCACAATAAACAAGTTCACTGGCTTAAAGACCCCGATATGCTCCCCGCCGCTGTGCCAAACGCTCGAATTATGGCATATAGTTACGAATCACGATGGCATATTGATGCCCCTAAGACACATCTTGGACTCTTGGGCGAGGAGTTAGCAAGGACCCTGCACGGCGTTCGGGCTAAGGAACTAGACCGTCCCATACTATTCATCGCCCATAGCCTCGGTGGTTTGGTTGTCATGCATGTGAGCAGCTTGATCCCCTTTTCATCCCTTCCCAGTATGCTAGAACACTAACTCGAATATATCTAACAGAGTTTGCTTTACGCTGATCGCACGGACGACCTGAAATATCTACCACTAAAGACGATTGGTTTTGTTGCCCTAGGGACCCCTTTTAGGGGCACTAGAATGCAATCTCTCGCGAAAATAGTCTCGCGGTTACTATCCTTTCTCGGTTCCAACGATAAGGTAATTGACGATCTGGGATTGGATAATGAGTCCCTCACGGAAAAGGTTCATGAATTTTGTCAACTGAGGAACAAGTTACAAATACCATCGTGGTGTTTCATTGAGCAACTTGAATCGGACTATGGGGAAAAGGCCGGAGTTCCAGGGCTCTTCAAAGGAATAGTAAGTACCTGTTATTGAAGCTACTTGGCTGGTATTTATTTGATTGGTGATTCAGGTAGTAGAGGAGGCATCTGCCCATATTCCCGGTTGGGGTCGTACCGGCCTAAATACGGATCATTTCTACTTGAACAAGTTCTCTGGTCCAAATGACGGTTCTTTCATGGCTATTTCGAGAGAAATCAGTCTAATGTATGCTGGAATACATGCTGATACGGAGCCTTCTAGAATGCGGCGGAAAATCGGTACGTCTACTCCATTGTGTAGAATGGGATAAATTTACTAACCGGGTATCTATTGCAATAAGAGCATAACCCCAATTACAACACAGAGGAACGGCTAGAGAAAGTCCTTGAAGCCCTATGCTTTGAACAGATTGATGCTCGACGACAAAACGTTTCGTCGGCCAATCCGGATACATGTAGTTGGATTTTGGAGACAACCCAGTACAATGACTGGGTGAATCCCATGGAAGGTTCCACATATGATAACATTCTGTGGATCAAAGGCAAGCCAGGCGTAGGGAAATCGACCATCATGAATTTCCTATACAAGGAATCGACTAGAATCATGCCAGGCGCGAAAATTTTTTCATTTTTCTTCAATGTGAGAGGAGTTGAGCTTGAAAAGACAACGCTTGGTCTTTACAGGGCACTCTTGTGGGGCATCCTCCGAATATTTGAAGATCTCATTAGGGTGTTCGATGACGTGAACGTGGACTCTATCAAGGCGGGTGGATGGAAAGAACAACATCTTAAAAACTTACTGGAACAATCTATCGAGGAACTCGGCGATCAGCCATTGATATGCTATATCGATGCGCTTGATGAGTGTCCCGAAGACCAAATCCGGCTCATGGTTACCCACTTTCGCAGAATCAGCAAGAGAGCTACTAAATCAGGGAGCCGTTTCAAGTTATGTTTCTCTAGCCGACACTACCCAAACATTTCTATTGGAAATAGTATCAGTCTGATCCTCGAAGAACAGTCTCAACATGTATTGGATATACGACGCTATATCGACTCAGAACTCATTGATTATGTTGAGATTGTGGACCGGGAGCAAGCGATTCGTATTCAAGACAAACTATTACGGAAGTCCTCTAGCGTCTTTCTTTATGTCAAGTTAGTAATCGACAGGGTAAAGAAGGATTTCGACCAAGGGGAGGCAGATATGAAGACCCTTGAAGGACGACTAGACGAATTGCCCCAAGGATTGAGCGCTTTGTATCGCGAAATATTGGCCCGAAATTCCGGGGATACAGAAGATTCCGAAGATAGGGAAGCCACACGCTTATGCCTTCAATGGGTACTATTTGCGATCTCGCCGTTGACTGCAGATCAACTTTATTTCGCAATCCAGCACGGACTTCGTGAAGACACTCGTTTAGGTGGCCCACTGAATAATGACGAATATGAAACTTTGAAAGTAAGAATGCGTCGCTTCATCATCGGCTCTTCTAAAGGTCTTGTGGAAATCGTATATTCTCCTAGACGTCAATCAACCACACACTTCATCCACGAGTCCGTTCGAGACTATTTTCTAGGCGAGAGGGGATATCAGGAGCTATACCCATCTTTAGAAGGCTCATTCGCTGGCGAAAGTCATGATAAGCTGAAAAAAATTTGCTATAAAGGAGTTCAACTTGTAGCACGTCATCGAGAACCGGGAAGTGGGTTACCAAAGAGTGCACGACCAAATCCCTTCTTATCACATTACGCGATTCGTGGGACTTTACTTCACGCCGAAAAAGCCCAGTCATTTGGAATACAACAGCGAGACTTCCTTTCCGACTTTCCGGTCAATACTTGGATAAAGGCTTACCGCTACTTTTTCCCTGTTGATAAGAATCAAATAATAGGACATTACGAATTTATTAGCAGTTCATGGGATAAGTATTTATTTGTATTTAATACAAACCAAGCCAGCTCACAATTGCTTTGTATCCTTGCCACGGCTGATCTTCCTAATTTAGTCTGTGTCCACCCTGACCGAGCACGCCATTTAGAGATTGAAGGAGGAAAGTATGGCGCTCCCTTAGTAGCTGCAATGACATTCGGGAATCTTGAATGTGTAAGCGAGCTAGGTCTTCCGGTAAGTCTTTGATTTTCAAAATTATCCATTAAATAACTTTTTAGGTTGACTTCCACGATTTGAAGGCAATTGCTAACGATATATATGGCAAAGGCATCGCAAGAAGGCGAAAGCATGGTAATTTCTGATAGTGGGAAAACGTACCCATTTCGTAGAATTGGTCTATCACCAATCGCATCTTGTGGTAACCTTTTCTATGATTTCATAAGACTCAACTTCCTTCCATTAGTAAAGGTCCTAGCCGATGGAAAAGACCTGAATCGATATGAACCCGGCTTAGGAAGACCATTGTCGTGGGCTGTTCGTTACCACGCCTCGGATGTCATCCAGTGGCTTCTTTCTCACGAGAAGGTCGACCCGATGATTCAAGATTACAATCAACCAATACATTGTGATGTCGATGAGTTGCTTGTCGAAGAAAGATTCTGGAGCTATTACTACGACGTCGACGAATGGATGCTCCAGGAGAGCGAAGAAATTAACGACGATAGGGAAGATGAAATAAACCTGAAAGCCCATTTTGAAACATTGTCTAAACGGGAAATCGAAGAAGGTTACGGGAAATCCTCGTTACATCATCTTTGCGCTGATGGTATGTGGCACTGGGACGAGGAAACGTCCCTTAAGATACTTCGAAATTTCCTTACATGCCCAAGAATCTCCCCTGAATCATACGACGGGCAGGGAAGAACGCCGTTTTCCTATGTAGTGGAATCGGGATCTAAGAAAGGGGCGCAAATGCTCTTCGAAACTGGACGCGTGGACGCATACTCAAGGAGTAATTGTGGGCGGAGTCCATTATCGTATGCTATTGAGCATCCAGAAATGTGTGAATGGCTCCTTTCGCTCGACGTCGTCGATCCTAACAGCCGCGACGTTGAGGGTCGAACTACACTTTCATACGCGGTAGGTAGCCATTTCGGGGATACAGTAGAAGTACTCGTGAAATTTGGAACTTCTGGCAAAATCGATTTCGACTCAAGGGATAACTCCGGTCGAACACCATTAAGATGGGCAGCGGGTCGGCTGGACTGTGACGTCGCTGAACTGCTTTTGGAGACGGGTGCGGTGGACCCGGATTTGCAAGCTGATGACGGCCTGACACCATTGGATGTTATCAAGAGCAAGTTAGGCGGATATCACGACCATGAAGTAAGTCGTACCATCCAAAAGATGGAAGAGTCTATCCGGAAAAAGCGAGGCGCCTAGGTAAGCACTTATTGAAGTGCCTTCGCGTTCTTTTTTTGGGTGGAATGGGGCAAGAATAACCTTACCTGTAATCTTTTTTTTTAATTGACTTCTCTTTGCCATTGGCTTAGTGGGTTTCAACTCATGCTTAGATGAGATTGATATGTACAGTTTGAATGGCTACCTAGGCTTAGGATTAGTTATTTCCTACTTAGCGGTGAGGGACTAAGTATGCTTCTTCTGCAAAAGGGGCTCGAATTGTAAAAGGGGCGTGGCGGTGTGTATCACGTGATTAAGGGGTAACTTAATGACAATGTCAGGCTTAACTGGCACTGCTGGGTATGGTAAACTATCACTCAACTAAGAGGCTCATTCCCATGGGGAAAATATTAATCAAACATTGCAAGACATGTATTTGGATTTATATTGGCCGATGTATCAAGTATCACTTAGGCCGGGGTGACCGTGTCTTGCATTCATACGTCTAGCCTTAAGCATCGTAAGTAATAATCCAGATGCTAAGTGGGAGATATGATCATTACTAACCTTCCAAGAGAACGTCCATAACAACTGAGCAATACGTCTCATCAACCAAGCTATCCTTCGGAACCATCCTGAGCGTGAGGTATCTTACTAAGACCTAGAATTCTAGATAGCAGAAGGTGTCTTAGAAACTTCATTTTCTAAGTACACTAAGGCCTCCTGCGCCATGTGCTTTAACGAAGCTTGGTTGAATGCCGAGGTATCTGTAACGTTTTCAGTGCATACTCTATACTGGGTATGTTGGCAAGAAGAGCAACCCACCTCCTGGGGAGATGTCATGTTCGGTCAGAACAGTCTGAATAACATCCAACGGACTTGGTCCATAGACGTTTCGTTCATGGATGACAGGTCGAAGAGGGGGCAACACGAGTCTAGAGACTGGATGGCGTTGCTCATTACGACCATCTTGAGTCGAAGCTTCCTGGTATAGCTTCGTTTGTGTACAAGGTGGTGGCGCAACGCGCTTATCATATAGGGAAGAGATGTGAACATGAGAGCGGGACTTGACGTCGACGTCAACGTCGGTGCTATTTTTCGTATTGGGGTCTTCGGCATCCGGGGCTTCTGGTGCCTCCTGGCACTGGAGAGCACGTCTCTTGGCTGCTCGCGTCACTGGTGCCATGCTTATTCTTGGTTGAAAAACCGTCGAGGGATGGAAAATGGTCGGTGTTGAACGGAACTCGGTGTACAAGATGTAGTGATTTGAACAAAACTTTGGAAGCGTGATATCAAAATTACATATTAAACGTGTGAAATTATTATGTATGAGCAAGAGAGGAAACGTCGTGGGAAAGTAGATGTTAGAAAGGCCGGTGACGAGGTACGTTTATCGATACGTACTGTACGGTTCTCAATCCAGAGTCACATAATTTACATCGAATGCGCCTGACTACTTAGGTGATTATAAGCTACTAACGATAGTGAGGGTAGGTAGTTAATATCAACATGAGAGGGATTGCTGAGGCCGTTTCAGAGCGTCCTTATGGGTGCATTAAAGGGCATGTTAGCATGTGTGTACATGATTGATAATGAGACGTCCAGCTGCCTCACAGCTTGACTTCGAGAATACCCAGAATTCATTATTAGACTGGTAATAACGGGTTCGTGGTGTTAGAAAGAAAGAGTAGGAAATGATAACCACAAGCGCAGCCTACAATTTCTTGATCCTACATAAATCTATCCGTGATGGCATGGACAACGTTTAACAGTCTCGCCAGTGAGGCTGTTAGGACTTCTGTATTTGAAATGGAGTTAAGTGTTCAAAAATCTGGGTAAATGGACTCTGAGCTATTATATCTACGAAACTGATATATGTGAACTGCGAATGGGGGGTTTCGCGAGAAGAAGACAAAAGAAATGGAATACAACAAGGTTTTGTGCGGCTTTTTATGTGGTTCCTTTCGTTTGTGAAGTAGCAAGGCGGTGATGAGGGTGACGAGGGCCTTGAGCTGAACCGATTTGGGTTCACATGATTGCTGTTGCGGCAGTGACTCAAAATTTGGTACATTACGTGGATTCTTCAACTTAACTAGTTACCTAAGGCACGGTGACTTAGGGGTGCCTATCTACCACGGTGTTTGCTATCAATGGTTACAGTTTATCTGGTATAATTCTCCATGCGTTCCCATTCTCCTGGGCTAGTTTGTTAGTGACACATACTGTTTTCCAGCACCTCTATATCAACTATATTTGCTAAGAGTGCTTGGGTTCGCTCTACTTACCATCATTCTTGGAGCAGCATCATTGACAAAAACACCGACCAACATGCACCTGTCCTAGAAACATGTACACAGGCTTGATCGACATGGAATCCTCCACTTAGCGAACAGTTGATGAGATACATCTAAGCTAGCATAGAGGTGCTGTGTAAGGTATGTAGTAGCAGATCAAAGTGAGAAATGTGTGAGCAGAAATGCTCGTGGCAGATATATATGTTTGAGATCTCTATACATGTAATCCTTCTCGTACACTTCTAAATATCATACACATTTTCCATCATTAAACTCCTACCCCTGTTTTCCAATATATCCTACAATGTCCATGTGCTGTCCATGACCACTTACTTCCTCCCAAACATGCCGTTCCCCATGAACTTCGCCTTATCAAGGGTGTTTTTCACGCCGCCCGAAAAGAATGACGACCGCTGCGGCTTGAGCGGCGGGCGAGTCTGCTCCCAATCGGCTCCTCCATACTGATTCTCCATGTACTGCTGCCCTGAAGTGTTCCCATAGTATCCCTGATGCTGCCAGTCTTCTTGTTGGTACGCCTGGCCCTGGTAGGCAGCCACCGGATTAGATTGCTTCTGAGACTGGTTATACGAGTCGGGGTTGTAAGGGGTGAAGGTGGTTTGCTGGGTAGGATACTGGCTTGCTTGTGATTGGTATTGAGTTGAGCCGCCATATCCGGAGCTACTGCTCTGGTATTTGGATGAATTCTGGTACTGGCCTGTGGGGATTGACGACTGGCTTTGCTGGTATGAATGCGTATTTTGATATGATGCGGAAGGTTGAGGGGTGGACTCGTCTGGCCGATAAGGGGAAATGGTCTGCTCTTGACTAATAGGTACTCGAGGCGCCTGGAAACGCCCAGCAGATGATTCGGACGGCTTTGGAGAGGGTGTATGGCTGTATTGGGATTTACCCTCATAAGAGACGATCGGTGCAGGCTTCCTCTTGATATAGTCTTGAGCAGGCAATTCGATGGCCAGTGAAACCGGCTCGCTCAAGCCTTGCGTAATTTGTTCGGTCCATTGCCCAATCCCTGTTTGGAGGGCTGCTTGCTTTCCAGCTTGCCCAACTGGCTGGGAGTTTTCTCTCCCGGTTTGGTCTACGTGGTGGTAATCGTCGTCTCTCCGTCCTTGACCGCTTGGCTCATGATTTGATTCTTGTGTCTCCACGGAGGCCTCTGTAGGCGACTTCTCCGTGATCTTATTCCACATCGCTGCCTGGCTAGCTAGGGCAGACTTGAGCTGCTCTGACATCTGGGCAAAATCCAAGGTGTCAGTTTCCCGGGGCTGGTCCTCAGTCGAATGAGAGTCGAAGAAAGTCCCTTCATGGCCATCGTTGGGCAACTCCTCAGTATCTTCTTGATGATCAGAAGTAGTGGAGTCTTCTTCTTCTTCTTCGTCGTCGTCGCCGTCGTCGTCGTCGTTGTCGTCGTTGTCGTCGTTGTCGTCGTTGTCGTCGTTGTCGTCGTCCTCCTCCTCACTGTTATGCTCATCTACACTATGATCTGACGGCGGTTCAACTCTTTCTACAGCCCTCGGGGTTGCCTGAGGTTCTTCGTCGTAACTAAGCTCTTGTGGTTTACTGAACGCGCTTCTGACAACGCTAGTGACCTCGGCGTTTCCCGAGTCCATAGAATGTTTGAGAACTCCGAACAGAATAGAGACGCGGTCGATGAGGACTTTTAGGCATTCTCGATTGTCGTTTTCGAACGCAGTTTGTAGCGCATTCGTTCCGTCCTTATTCGAATGCATGATGTCTGCGCCGTGATCAAGTAAGAACGAAACGGCTTCTTCCTCACCTCGGGTTGCAGCTACAATGAGAGCGGTATCTCCATCGTTATCCGGGAGGTTGATGTTAGCTCCGGCATCGAGCATCAGCTGTAGCGATGACTGGGGCATATAGGCGGCAGCGCTAATCAGCGGCGTACCCGAAGGATCTGACTGACCGATGACATCTAGGTCAGCTCTTGCCTTGACTAGGAGTTCGACAATATCCTCCTCAGCACGCATCGCGGCTGCTGCGATAGGCGGACTATCAGGACCTCCTCCTAGGTTTGGATCAGCGCCATGCTCGAGAAGTAGGGAGACTATCTCTGTCTTGCCCCCTTCACACGCCCCTTGGATCGCCGTCCCAGCCTCGAAGTTCTCGTTCTTGGTGAAGGCATTTACATCAGCTCCATGGTTGAGAAGCTCCACAACGACATCGTAGTGACCCTCGGTAGCAGCTGTCTGAATCGCCCAACCCTCAGGAGCATTTACGTCGGCGCCGGCACCTAGAAGTAATCGGACGATGTTCATCGTCCCATCGTATGCGGCCGCAGTCAGAGCATTACCATATCTTCAGTTCTGTTAGCATTTTCGATTTATAATACCAGGTGCCTTGTTTGATTCGTCGACTTACTCTTCGCCAGTAGCATTAGGGTCCGCCCCAAACTTTTTCAGAAGCAGCTCTACTGTAGATTCTTTCTCCCTGTCGGTAGCATCATAAAGAGAATTATTGAGCGTGCTTCGGCTAATCGACCCGCCGGTGTACTCCCATATCGTTTCAAGAAGCTTATCCTGAGGTTCCGTGCATGTAGCTGCTTCGTAGAAGACGCCATCACAATTAAGTCCGGTACGTTTGTCCAGGAGAATTAAGACAACATCCCAACTCCAGTCGTCCACAGCTGCGTCGAGAGCCTTTTGAAAGTATTCTTGGCTGTGCTGAAACTCGAGCAGCTTATTGAAAACTTCGACTCGGCCCGCCTCCGCAGCCTTGACGAAGGCTTTACTGTACTCTTCAGCAGGTAGTTTGTCCGCATATTTCTCGACGAGATACCCAAACATGGATATATCAGACAAGGATGCGGCATGTGCAAGGGGTGCTTGAAGGTCATCTCGATCCACCGTCAAGGAGACACCGCGCTCGACAAGTAGTTCAACACATGCTCGGTTACCTGAGGAGATCGCTGCATTTACCACCGGTCCGATTTCGTCAGCTATCGCGTTGGCATTTGCTCCTCTCAATAGTAGCTTCTTCATGACTTCGACTTGGCCATCAAAGGCAGCCATGTGCAAAGCTGTTTCGACTTGTGTTTCAATCCCATCATCGATCGCCGCACCCTTATCGAGCAACACCTCGACAATCTTCGGGCGCCCAAACGCAGCCGCTAGATGCAACTAGAAGCGAACGTCAATAAGAAACGAAGCGATCAGAGGTAATTGGCACTCACTGGTGTATTTTCCAACGAGTCGTGTGTTTTGATCTGGTCCTCGTAGCCGTTCCTGATGAGCGCTGCGACAAGTTCCCTAAAACCAACCGAAGCGGCGATATCTACACCCTCGTTAGTCAGCGGCGATCATTGATGAGAAAACAGGGGGGCATACGTAGGCCCGTCATCGTCCTATAGTCGAAGTTGTCAAAAACGCTAGTCATTCGGCAGTACTCGACGAGCCAGCGATGTCGAATAATGGAATCACGCTTCCAGAAGGACTCTTCCAAGCTCAAGTCTTCGGCAATTTCACGCGTGGCCTTACTAGCATGACGAAGCCAATACTTGACCGTATATGGAACTAGGATAATCCAGTCAGCAACGATGCATTGGCGATTAGTACCCATATAATGAGCTCTCATGTTTGGGGTTGAGTTCTGGGTTTGAGATAACACTGGATTAGACGAACTAACTTACGAGCTTTGTCACGAAGGATGTCAGCCTCGGGATCCTCTTCCACTGAGTCATCTTCACTTGACCATTCGCTGTTACTGTCTTCGTCGTCGTCGTCGTCATCGTCCTCCTCCTCCTCCTCGTCATCACTATCCTCGTCTTGGCTGGTCTCGTCATCTTCATCATGAGATTCTTCATTTACATCCTCTTCATTCCCTTGTGGCTTCTCCGCGACAGGAAAGTCAAAGCTGTCGTTCACATGTGAGAATGACCGGAGCGCGAGGACACCGTGCTGCCACTTCTTTTCTTCATCCGACATCCCGAGCAGTTGATTAGCATTCTCTAGCAGATGTGTCTTGACGACGACGTTCATGAAGCTAATCGTATTGTTCGTTCGTCTGATAACTAAAAGGGGCTTGCACTTTTCTACGAATTTTCGGAGTTCAGCTTTCTCCTTATCGTTCGAGGAAAAGCCGGCGAGCACACCCAGTTCTGCTTCAGTAGGATCTTCGTATGTGAGAACAAGGGCTCGCAACATCTCCTTGATTTTCTCGACATCCACCTCGTTGGCCTTCAAGATTTGGAACCATGCGTTAGTCAAAAGCGTCGTTAGATCTTGAGGCATCTTTTCGAGTACCCGCCGAACTTTCAGGTCGCTTTCAGCCTGCGGGAGTTCTTGGAGTTGAATGCATGTAATATCAATCCATTGTGTATTTTGCGCGCGCTTCCCAATAAGGCTGCTCGCGAAATACGCAAGTGCCTTGTTGTAATTCTTCTCCTTTTCGAGCGTCGCAACTCGCTCCTTCGCACGTTTTCGTAGGGCTGTTTGGACTTGGTCGCCATACTTCTCGTCCTCGAGATCGATAAGGCGGACACCCTCGGTACTCAGCGCTTCTCCGATGTTATGGGCTTCTCTGCTCGTGATCATCCATCTAGTCGGGACCCGCTTCGCGTTTGAGCCATTGGTACCGTTCTTCAATTCCTCTTTCAAGTACCCCATCAACTTGATGGTAGAATCCCAATCTTCGGGGAGCACATGCAAGTTATTCAAAACGAAGATAACTTTACTGCCGATGAAGTCGTCTGTAAGCATATCTTGAAGAGTTTGCCACAGGTTTTCTACAGTCACCCGCGCTCGTGACTGATTTTCTTCACCCTTCTTCTTGGCGAACGATTTCGCGTAAGAGGCAAGGATTTCCTGTTGGTTGATCAGCTGCGTGATGAGGCTCTTAAGAAGGTCCTCGGCTGTAGAATAATCTGCCGCTGGGTCGCAGAAGAAATATGCAAGTAGAACTGGCCCTTGGCTGGTGTCTTTCTCGCTGATCCTCTCGATCTCCTCAACGGCAGCTAAGGACGCACTGGTCTTTCCTCTGCCTTCTGGTCCCCGTATCCATAAGCACTCGGCGCTACGGACCACACGTTCCTCATCATTCGGTCCATGGTTGTATAGCCATTCCTTATACTCAGCTTCCTTCGTAATCCAAGAAGATGGCGCAAATGTCTGTGCTAAAGCCCTGCGTTTCTTGGAAACTTGCGCGCCATCCAGAACTTCCATAATACCGTTTATCATTGACCGGTCGATGTCGCGAACAGAATTCAGCCGATTTTTGACTGCTAATTGTGCGCCATGGATTATTTTCTTCAAAGGGTCCTTGACAAACTGGTTCCACATGTCGTCCTTCGGCCCATCGAACTTGACAAGATCTCGATGGTTCGCTGCTAAGCCTTGTTCGTCGACACCAGGAAGCGTCGCAGAGTCTCGCGTAACGAAATCGGCGAATGATTTCGGAATCGCGTGTTTACTCAATCCGAAGAGGCTAGGCAGGCCTGCCATCTTTGAGAAATCGGTCGGTTGCTCTTCATAAAAACATAGCAATTCGATCTTGGGATTCAACTTCCCTACGAGGCGCATGAATTCGTGCCTAAGCTCTCGAAGTCCCTCATCTCCAGGCTTCATCAAATCTAACAGTTTGGAAGAGTAAGCCGTGCCGATCTTCTCAGCATAGTATGCGTACATAGCTGCCGCAGAGGCGGCGGCTGCTCCATTGAACGGTGTCCCGAAGAAGATAGCAGCCGCGATGGCTTCGAACATGACGGGGAATTTATCCCGTCGAGAGTCAGCAATTGTTATTGCTTTCGCAATTACAAGGCCACCCATACTATGCCCAATAAAGACAATGGGACGCCGTTGTATACGGTCCTAGCACGTCCATATTAGCATGAAACAAATGGCTTAGGTCTTCATGTTTCGCTCACCTCTCTCTTGCTCTTCAGCCCGTTGAGCAAGGTCATTGCGATATTACTCATAAACTGCTTCACTTTGAGAGATCCGGTCCATGCTGATTCGTACATGTATAATAAGATGCGCGCTCGTGGGAAGTCCCTAACTAATCCATCTGTAGTCCAGTTAAAGCCGGTGCTCTCGGACTTCCAGCTATCCTCCGGGTGAGCGCCCAGGCCGGGTACGAAAACGATACTGTGAGCGATCAGAATCAGAATATTGAAGTAACATATCTTCGCGTGTAGACTCACTCTATTTCCGGCTCGATATTTTGCTTATCAAGCGGGTAAAGCTCTTTGATCCCCTGCTGAACGATACCATAATCTTTCTTCCTCCTCGCAGGCCCCGACGGGGCTTTCCGCGTAGTAGCGGAGCGCTGCAGCGACATATTGACGCGACTGCAAATCCGAAAACAGAGACAAAAACCGTTCAGCGAAATTCAAGCCCGAAGGTTCTACGCCGGGACATCGCAAGTTATATTCCATGATGACAGACGCACCCCGGACGATGGAGAGACGGCCCCCAAAAGTCCCCATTAGCCTAACTAATAAGATGGCGCAATGGTCTCATTCTGCGTGCGGCTGATCGTTTCGTACCAAAATCGGATACCGCATTTGCCGCAGGCTCAGCTCGTCAGCACTAAAGCAGCCTGTCATCTTATTAAAGCCTCTAGGCATTTCTAGCCTCTCTTTGATGGAATCGCGCGGACGCCTCATTTCTTGATTAATGATTAGTAGGTACGCCCTTCGCTTGTGAATCTATCCAGGTACCTTGCAATTGTTAGGTACCTAGAGAACGAGCATACCTATCCCAAACCATCGAGGCTCTGTGATGCGTAAGCACCTAGGTACCGACTTTACAACAGCCTGGGCTGACAGGGTGATTCGATATTCTCATAAGGCGACGAGGGTGAACGAAGCTTGCGGTATTGGCATAAGGCAGGAAAGGGAATAGCAGGACAGATTGAGATCGAATCTGGTGGTGATCTCCGGCCCTAGGACTTAGAAGCCCAAGCGCCGCGGCTAGGATAGCAGCCGATATTATTAATAGGTAGGCTGGAATCCCTGTAACAGGCGAGAATGTACATTATTATCATTCGCTGTCATTCGGCCTTCAGCTACGACACAGCTCCAATCGAAATGAATAGCTGAGCGCGCATATAACATGACGTACAGTAGTGTAAAATCTATGCGAGCCAGCTATTTCCATATGAACAAGGCTCCAGCCCGTCGCGATGAAAACGAGGATCTTTCCGCTTCGTATTCGAAGTGCAAACAGCTAGACGTTGTGAAGATGAATTGAATGAACGTTTCGACTCTCAGAAGCTAACTCCGAACGAATTAATCGTCAACGATGGCTACATCGCCTGTTCCTTTCACCACTCGAGTACTTGGGTCGCGAGAGCCTCGCGCGGGAAATCAGTCAACATACTTCACGACTTTGCTTCCAGCAACACATCGCACGAAGGATGACCATATCATCGTTCCTAAGCCCGACCCAGAATTTTTCGAACGAGAACTTCTCGTTACAAGGTTGAACAATGTCCAAGATTGGCTTTGGATCTGCGGTCGACCGATGCCACCTCGCCCATTACGGTATGCCACCAAAAAGGAGCTCTGTCAAGACTCCAAGCCCGCCCTTTCTGCTCGGTAATCAATGCATACTAATCCCCGTTTAGTGAGTCTTTTATCTCTTCTTCACCCCACAGACTTCCGTGGACGCCACTATAGGAGGCGCTCAGTGGGGTAACGCGAAACTGAGACTTGCGCCCAAAAGTAAGACTTGATGATGCACCACAGAATGCTAACCGGTAGTAGATCACCAGGTTCTCATCTCAAGAGACATCTTCATCACCGAAGATCCAGAACTCCATCTTGTCTGGTCGAAGAATCGCATATACCTAAAACCTATTCCGTTATACCTCTTCGAACCGGATTTCTGGAAGGTTTATATCCAAGATGACGAACTAGTGAAATGCGCCCGAGGTTTCCTCTTCTCGTACACGGCGCTCATCGCGTACGAGAGCGACTTCAAGCTTGCGAAGGATAAGAGACTGCTGCCCGAGGAAATCGAGTGGGCGCAATGGAAAGTTATCGCGAAGGAGATCCTGGGGAATCACCACTACCAATTCGTCAACCCCAGGTACTGGTACGGAGAGCTCCGCCTAAGCCGACTGAATAAGGTATACCGGTTTCGACTAGGATTCCTCTTGCGCGGTTACTCCAAGGTCGCATCCCACGCGGTCTACGCTGATCTAATACGCGACAACTTCGCCGCCCTAGCAACGATACTAGGTTACGTGGTCATCGTGCTGACGGCGATGCAGGTCGGTCTCGGCGTAGACAGACTCCAGACCGACGAGGCGTTCCAAAACGCAAGCTACGGGTTCACGGTGTTTTCCATCATAGCGCCGCTAGTAGCAAGCATGGGCATCGTGTTAGTAGTTGTGGTCACGCTCGTCAGCAATTGGATCGCCACGAAGAGTTACGAGCAGAAAAGGTTCCGTGTTATGAACGTGGAACCAATCTGGAAAGTAACGGAGCCGAAGGCGACATTCTCATCTGTCAAGAGCAATCGAACGAATCCGAGCGACGAAAATGTCTGAGATGGTAAATTAATGTCACGTATTAGTTCTTAAATCAGGGGTGTGGCTACATGTTTCTCGTCGCTAGTTCGGATATCAACTACACCAACACCATTTACTTAGAAGTTCGTCTCACGATCATTCACTGCGGCCGAGCGCCAGAAGATTAAAGATGAGATTGAGAGTGATGAGAAGACCTAGACTGCTTGCGAATATAAAGCTAAGTCAAGCCTTACTCAAAATGAGATTACCCAGGGCGTCGGCATCATTATAATATATTACTAGACAGCAGCCCTTGCTTTCTCGCAAAGCCCATAGCGCACCAACATCGGCGACGTCTGCCCATTTCAGTCAGATCATGGTTCGTGAAACCCGACATTGAAGAATCACAAATGAAATCTACTAGGATTTGTATGATACCTTTTCAATACTCCATGCACGTTAGACCTCTCACCTAGGTGAGATAGCAGGGAGTGAATCCTTAGACAGCTAGATTCACGTTAACATTCTTAGTATAAATATTAGATAGAATATCCATCTATTTTCTGCCTACTCTAACTCCCAGTATTGCAAATCGTAATAGTTTTACCGCCCAATCCTACTAAATTCCTCAGCCCTAACGACAAGTTCAAGTTACCTCCTTGATCATCAAGATGTTATCCCTCACCCTTCTCCTACTCCCGCTGTCCGTCCTCGCCGCGCCGCCTCCCCAAGGACAGCTGGAGAGCCGCTCCCAACCTATCAAGCCCAACTGGGCTGGTGCTTGGACTCCTAAGAGCCAGGAGCAACACAATTATGTACAATACAGCGAATGCAATCGTGTCGACACCGACAACAAGAACCAGGCTTTATGTGACGACTGCATTAACATGGAACTCGATGTTAATGATCATAATGGCCTCTGGCAACGTAAGTAAATCGATCGAGGGATGGGGTCTTACAAGCTCATCATCATTGCCTCTCCTTCCATACCCCCAATACACGGCGTAACATGAATCCGCTAATTCGATACGGTATAGTAAACGGCCAAACCAACCTTAATGACCCCAATGACTGGAACCTCCTCAAAATCAACGGGACTTGTACTCTACTCGTCAAGAACACGGCGCCTACCCAGATCGGGAATAGGGATGTAGCCGTGTATATGCTCTACTCCGACTTCACGCAATGTGGCGACAGAGCAGGTGACCCTCTTGACTTCGAAAACAGGTCCTACCTCGTCGATGACAAAGGCACGAGAATCGACTTTTGGCTTCGCAGCACAGCTGGACTAGACCTCAGCAATATTGCTCACCCTTGAGTCAGGAGGTCGGGGCTCGAAGATTCCTACGCCGACACGCAACTGTCCTGTTAAGAATACTCTTCTTCTACTATGTAATTCGTCACGAGATATTTTTGGAAAAGTTTACGGGGTCATGCGATTAGGGAGCGTTGATCGCAATTTATAATTCATTAGTGTCTATTCCCCCTATGCCTAGATAATATTTTGCTGATATGGGGGTTGTTGATAATAGCGCAGTCGACTAGGTAGCTAGTTCTTGATAAATAAACTAGATACTACCAAACATGCTGATTCATTTCATTTCATACATCAACGCTCTTCGTAGGGGCTTTGAAATGGCGTCGTGTGCAAAAGCCAGAATATTTCCACTTATCGCCCAACTCAAAAACGAGAATACGGGAGCCTAGATACTTAATGTCAGCAACGCAAAACAAAGGGGGGAAGGCCATCACAGGCACCACGTCAAAATCAAACATACCATTTTCCCCGCAGCGTGATATTAACCCAAGTCGTCCCATCACCATCAACCTCCTTCTCGACCTTCGACGAGAACGCGATCGCGCTCATGATCCCATCCCCAAACTTCTCGTTCATAACCGCCTTGAACGCGTACCCGTAGTTCTGCACGATCTCGTACAGCCGGTAGACGAGCGGCTCCTTGGGCGGCATCGGCCCGGCCTGTCCGCGGTTCGGGATGGCCGAGATCGAGGACGCCTCGAGGCGCTCCTTGGGCACGCCGAGGACCTTCGACAGCTTGTCGACGTCCTCGGCCGAGGCCTGGGCCTGGCCGAGGAATATGGCGGCAACGGCGACTTCGCTGCGGCCTAGCTCCTGCGCGATCTGCTCGAAGGTGATTTTGTTCAGGGTCTTGGCGCCGAAGAGCAGCTTTGAGTGGTCGGGCAAGTTCTCGGCTAGCGTCGCCTTAATCATCATGAGTTAGCATCGCTGAATTCAACGGAGTTGATGAGTAGGTACTCACATCGAGGGTGGCGAGGTTTTGGCTAGACATCTTGATACCTGATTGATTTTCTGCTGCTACTTCTTGATAAGATCGCAAGAGGTGATTTGATATTTCGACGACACAATCTTTCGGGAGAAAGACAATTATTTATGAGCGGATGAGAAGCTGCAAGAGGATTACTGAGACCCGACCCGTTAGGTAATGAAATACCCATTGACCAATAACCCCGCGCATGGCTTGGAGCTTAGCTCTAGACGCCGTCTCTTTGCCCTACGTAGCGCCCCGACAATCTCGGCACGGGGATAAGCCGGGAACTCGGCGTCTCAGCCACGACGGGATGCCGCTGATAATAAATGCGCCGACTCGGCATTCCCGAATGTTGTTCAGACGCCGCTGAGCTTATACCCGGTCTTGGGCGGGGCCGGAGTCTGTTGTTTGGTGCTGACCAAGTCCGAGTAAAAATAGCTTTATGTGGTGCTTACTGAGGCCGTATCGTCGATCAATGTCGAGAACAACTGTCGTGCTGTATATTTGGGTTTGGAGTCAAGGAATTTAGATTTTACACCTAATTAAGAGTCATTCACTATCCAGAAATGATTATATTATCTCTTGAGAGATACAGGAACTGGAATTCAATGAGAATTCTCAATATCCAAGCTAGCCCCTATTTTTTCGACTACAGCTTAACAACAACTTTATTGCCCTTAAATAAGTAACATCGTACTTAAATTGATGAATCTTCCTATTATAATACTTCATAACCGTCCAACATTTGCGCGTAGTGCTACGAAATACGGTATTGTCGTTGCATTTTACTGAGGTAGTTAAAGGGGTAAAATGGGCACTTATCCAAGTAAATAATATGTCGAAAAGATTCAAAGCTCTCGCTTATGAAATTAGGTAAATACTCAATTCAAGGATATTCTATTATTGCTTCATGTTCCAACAGGCACTGCCTTTGTCCTTAGTGGACTTAACGTTCCTCCCGTAAAAGAAACATCGTGTGCTGTAACGTCTTTGTTCCTACCGAAAACAACCGCTCCCGTATCTGTCTTATGCACTGGGCAATGTCAATCGTGTGGACAATGGAATCCACGCTGGAACCTATCAAAAGTCTATTCCCTGAACATGTCGCATCTCAACAATATTGTTGTGTAAGTTTTCCGTGATGCTCGTATAGAGTCGTCTTGTATCATTCAGAACAGTCTTTACATCGACAGCCATCATGGCCACACCGTTGCGTATGTATAATCACCATATTTGGGTACCTGTGTATGAGTTAGTAATAAGTCTGACTTCTTTAGTTCAACTGTTCCGACGACAGGTGGACCCAGAAGTGAATTTAACATTTTACGACGCCCGAGCAGCGTACCGCTATACCCGAGAGTTCTTCAATAATAATGCGAGTTTTATAAATTTTCGAAGGGTCATGGGATTCGGTTCTTCAGGAATTGTAACTCTATGGCAGGTAACAGATGAAGAGAACCGACACTTGCGCGATGTTGCAGTCAAGCTACCGGTTCAGATATATGACCCCCATTTCCGCATGGAGATGAGTTGGATGGCGGTAGGTTTCCCGCTTATACTATCTTCCCAAACAAATCGGTTAGAAATGTAGCTAAAAGTTATACGCAGGTGACTTTCAAATCGTGTGAACATTTTGTCCAGCTTGTTGATCTCCCGAACAACGTTCTTGCCCCGGGTAGATATAACAACTTCCACGATTTCGATAGTGATGCTGGGGCCGTAATGGTAATGGAATATTTCTCGAGAGGCGAACTGAATGATATTCTGTGTCGGATGAACGAGGCGGCTAGGGCCAACGTTAACCTTCCCGACGACGAAAAAACGTTGGAATTTATACCGCATCGTATATTATGGAGGATGTTTCTTTGCTGTAGGATGCCGTATCCAGCAAAAATACCAAGTATTTCACTAATATGACTTTTCAACGACGTTAGTCGCCAAAATGTGTGTAGGGATGGCCTACCCACCGCCAGACTACCGCGACACAGCAATTAGCTATAGGGAAACTCTTCCCCGAGAACAGAGCGACGAAGGCTCCAGGCAGATTATGCATTTTGATATGCATCCTCAGAACAGTATTCGCCCATGTACGAGTCTAGAGGTTTCTGTGCTAACCCATCCTAGTATTCATAGAGAAGACTCGTTTCTCATATGAGCATAACTACGCACCACGGCTGAAGGTTAATCTCTATCATGACCCAAATATCATACTCGATTTTTCGCTAACATTGAATCTAGTTGGGTGATTTCGGGCTTTGTACCGAGTGGGATGAGGAGGTAAGTCCTGCGTAGATACTCCTTTCATTGTTCTAGCCTCTTGAGAACAAATGTGTATACCGAGTTCCATAACCTAAGAGACCAATTACTTACCGTTCGAAAAAATGATAGTGGACCGACGAAGAGTATGTTATCAAACAAGTACTTAAACATCGACATGTTTCTGATGGTCTACTTTAGGAAGCTCGCCTCCGCCAATGTTGGAAAACCGGGATACCAAGCACCTGTAAGCCATCTTTTTGAAAGTAGTCAGAGAAGACGAAATATTGTGTGAACGCTAAATATCAACATAGGAGCAACGCGACGAAAGGTGGATCTTAGACGACTATGCATTCGGAGATCATACTAATGTATGGAACGCGGGATACGTACGTCTGGCCAACTCTGGCCAACAAACCTACAGTCTGCGTTAACAAGAATGGATACTAAACCCATTTCACAGCTTATGTTCAACACGATGACCTTCTACTTCACGGACGACCCAGATTGGAAACCACGAGACTGTGTCGTGCAGGGTGAAGGAGACCACTACGAAATCGTCAACACGTGGGCTCCCTATCTCGTCGGCTTTAGTGTTTACGCCGAATTCCAAAAGTACGAGATCGAACTGCGCTCGTTGGTAGCCCGGTGCATGGCGGACAATCCCGCAGACCGGCCGACCCTGGGTGAGCTCATCGAGACTATCGAAGAGAACATGAGGCGCGGAGACGAGGATGCGGACGAGGAGTTTAGAAGGTGGGAAGAGATAAGGCGCATAGATCCGAGAGCGCAGAAGCCGCCCGTGGATGTCAGGAGACCTCCTGCGGCTGAGACCAATGACCTGCTAAAAAGATGGGCTCAGGAATATATCTACCAGCCGATTAACCGGCAGGATCCATATGAAGACTTGTGGAATACGAGTGTTTAGACTGCCGGGGATAGTTGAAAATGCATACTTAGATCACATGGCATGAGGGTCTTTTGTTTTGGGTTACTCGTTAGCCGGAATTAGAGAGTACGTGCATATGTAAACTCCGTTGACATATTCTGCCTTTTGGAAATGTAACTATTGCTCAGAATAAGGCTGGAGCGAGTTGAAAAGGATTGATATATAGATCAAATCGAGTATTTCCGGAATTTATATGCCAGTTCTCGAAGAATTGGGGGGAAAAGCTCTAGAATTGAAGCAGGAAAACGGCGTTGTAAAGTTGAAGTTAAGCTTGGTGGGTAGGTGACTCAGTAAATAAAGAAAGTCCATCTAATCTAATCGATAAGGGAACTGCGGGGCATGAGTAAGAGCCATTCTGAGCATCTTTTTAACAGGGACTGACGCAATCACTTCCAAATGTTTGTTCCGTCTCATCGTCCCACTGAGCGAAGCTTGTGATTTATAAATGGGGTTTGAGCTCTCATTTTCGAGACAATTTTTTATATTATACATTCGGATGGTTACCAACTAGAGGATACATCTTTTAGTGATCAAAACGAATACTTCCTCTTTTCTTATTCGGCCTTAACCATGAACGGGTTCGCCGGCGCACATGAATCGCACGACGCAAATGCAGATCAACATAGTCAGTACGATGACCATTATTCAAGCACAAGTGACGATGACAACGATGCAGTTGAGGTATGTAATATATCTCATCTCAGCCAACCGCCATACAGAAGATCCGTTGTTAAAATTTAATTTGAGCAGGTCACTTTTGACCCGGCGAGTCCTTACCGACGGAAAAGTTCTTTAATATATAGCGAAGCAAATGCCCCAAAAATTGCAGGGTACAAATCAAAGGCGGCAGCCAGTCAATGTTTAGTTCATCAATTTCTTGAAGGGTATAGAAACGAAAAGCGTAAAAGCACCGATCTAGAGCATGTTGGTCAGATGCATGAAGACGTCGCTGATGAAGTTGGCCTTGATCATTTCGTTGAGCCTAAGGGTACAGCGGCTAGTCCACAGCTAAATGGAACGTCCAGAGACCTAGATAGCGATGCCAGCACGGAGACGGGGCAACCCGACCAAGAATCGTGGCGGAAATCCAGACTTAACTTAGATCATAACGAAGGCCTCAACAGCCGGTTACTTACAAAGAAACAATTGACTGATATGGCCTGGGGAGTCCGGGAACTGAGCCGGAGACTAGGAAGCATACGGCTTAAGTTCAAAGTCAGAAGCGTCTTCCTCCTAACAAAAGCTTATGACCGCGAATTGATACCAAAAACGAGATTAGTAGCGAAATGGCTACTTAGTAAAGCAAGAGACGTCCGGTATATCGTCTACGTGGAAGAGAGCTTAAAAAGTAACGATGAATTCGATGCGCCTGGGTTGCTGCAAGAGCTGGGCCAAGAGTACTGCGATTCTGACGTTCATGCCGCGAAGAAATCGTTGGAAAATCGATTACGCTTCTGGAACGAGAAAATGTGCCGCAAGCGCCCGCACACGTTCGACTTCGTCATCACCCTCGGAGGCGACGGGACGGTCCTTTATGCCAGCTGGTTATTCCAGCGGATAGTACCCCCCGTTCTCAGTTTTTCGCTAGGCAGCCTCGGATTTCTCACGAAATTCGAATTCAGCGAGTACGAAGAAATCCTGTCCACGGCTTTCAGGGAAGGCGTAACCGTGAGCCTACGCCTGCGATTCGAAGGGACGGTCATGCGAAGCCAAAAGAAGACAAACCAGCTAACGCAGAACGAATACGTGGACGAGCAAGGGACGCATCGCAAACGCGATTTGATAGAGGAGCTCATCGGCGAAGAGCAGGACGACGAGCGCACGCACAAGCCCGACGGAACCTACGAGATCCTCAACGAGATCGTGGTAGACCGGGGTCCGAACCCAAGTAAGCAGCCGCCGTCCCCAATCCCCACAATAGCGGACGTAGCAAACTCACCAGCGTCATCAACCACAACAGCAATGTCGTCGACGGAGATCTTCGGCGACGACGAGCACTTCACGTCGGTGCTGGCGGACGGCGTGTGCGTGTCGACGCCGACGGGGTCGACGGCGTACAACCTGGCGGCGGGCGGGTCGCTGTGCCACCCGGACAACCCGGTGATGCTGGTGACGTCGATCTGCGCGCACACGCTGTCCTTCCGGCCCATCATCCTGCCCGACACGATCGTGCTGCGCATCGGCGTGCCCTACGACGCGCGCACCGGCAGCTGGGCCAGCTTCGACGGCCGCGAGCGCGTCGAGCTCGGGCCCGGCGACTACGTCACCGTCAGCGCGAGCCGGTTCCCGTTCGCGAGCGTCCAGCCCCAGGGCCGGAGGGGCGAGGACTGGGTCAAGAGTATTAGTGCCAAGTTGGGCTGGAACACGCGCCAGAGGCAGAAGAATGATGGGTATAATCAGTGGAATAAGTAAAGTGGAAAAGGGTTAGATGGATGGGTAGGTAAATATATGGATGGTTTTATAGGGAAAGGAAAAGAAGCTTGGAGTTATGGAGTGTGGAAAATGGGTTAGCAATGGGTGGCTTTTGGGTGGTACGACTAGATGGGAGGTTTAGAATATTGTGGGAGATAGGTATCGCACGCCGTGGAGCCAGGTATCGGGTATTAAGTCGGCCGCGGTTGAGGCGTAAGGTATTATACTGTCTTACCTACCACCTAGGTACTCGAGGGAGGTAGATATCTACGATGAAGAGCTATGTGTATAACAGCTTTCGGTATTGAGAAGATGAGATCTCAACTATAACTTATTGAGGTGAAGCCTATCTCCCTTGGCAGTCTGTGCAGTGGACCTCATCTCATTCTCCACCCTCCATCGTGGAATATTTCCAAGCGTGTGCTGAGTCCCGCATCGGTCACGGTAACGTAGCAATAATGTTTGAGCTGTTTCGTCCTTACTAGATCCCGAGACGGTGCCATATCGCGTAGGAAAGGAAGAAGGAAGAGAAGGGCTGGGGTATGCAAGAAATTCCTTAGCGTGAGAGCCGGTCCTTGCCCTCGCGGTGCGCCGGGGGATTTTTGAGGCTGCTTGGCG
Source organism: Annulohypoxylon truncatum (assembly GCF_022578515.1). Taxonomy (NCBI): domain Eukaryota; kingdom Fungi; phylum Ascomycota; class Sordariomycetes; order Xylariales; family Hypoxylaceae; genus Annulohypoxylon; species Annulohypoxylon truncatum. The sequence goes on from NW_025953787.1 coordinate 350,638, forward strand.
ATGGAGATGCTTTTTTCTTTGGCCTCTTGGCCTTGTCGCAGCGTTGCGGAGGACGCGCGTTGAAACGCTCGGGGCTTTTCATAGGGAGTTACGTGTGCGCTGCTTCCCGAGGACGGAAATTGGCGCATCAGATCGCATTGCGTTCAATTCTTGGTAGTTTGATTCTTAGTGTGAAGTTGGCTTGTTATAGGATTTCGATATGTCCTTGGTGATTCCATACAACTTTCGGTTTGACGACCTAGCAAGTTCTTCGTCCATTAGAAAAGGTCTATCAATTGCTATATTCACAACATTCGGAAGATTTCTCAAATCACTAGTTCAAAATGAGAATGATCTTTTCGTCCGGTCTCAGCCCGAAATAAACAGGCTGGTCGTGAATTGTTTATACTACTGACTACCGTAGATTTTTATAAGCCGAAGCAATCACTCTAGGAGAGATTACCGTAACCAGCTGATGCTAAGAAATACATATGTGCCGCGCGTTATATGTGAATAAATCGTCCCAACCGTCAATCCCCTGCCCCCGTAGACTCCCGGAAATGGTATCAAAAAAACGACGATGAAAATGCCTTTTGTACAGAAGCAAATAGAATGAGATACTAGGTAATAAGGTAATAATTATCGGTGTTCGGGCAATCGTTTTTTTCTTTTTCTTTTGCTTGCCTTACTCCTGTGTCTGATCTATCGCGGCATCATCGGCGTCTTCTGTCGTCTCGACGAACGTCATCGTGAACCCTTGGCTGTCGTCGACATTTAGGTTGATCGAGTCAATGACATCGTTCGAAGATGAACTTTGTCGCTTAGCCACGGCCGGGAGTTTTGCGACGGGGAGGGACTCCACGGAGCGAGTTTCGAGTTCACTAGATGTCTGGATAGCTTTCAGAACGGTACTAGTTAGCATGCCATGTAGTATAAACGTCGATAGTCGGGATAGGGGTCATTTACTCACCGGCAGGGACACCGCGCTTGACGTACATGCGCGTGACCTTGGTTCGTCGGCGGGGCTGCGCAGAAGATTCATCACGCTTGGCAGCGGCATTAGCGGCCGCACCGACAGCGCCACCCTTATTATCAACAATGATACCGACACCAGCACCACCCTCACCAGTACCAAGCTGGATTAGAGGACCCTTGGTCAAGGCCGCCTCGGCGAAGGTGAGAGCTCGGTCGAAGCCGGCGAGGTCACGCTTAGCCTTGGGCGATTCATCCTCACGGGGAGCGATCTCCTTGCCCATGCCCTGAAGACCAGATATTTGAGTAGCTAGAGGTATATTAATATCTTATTATCATCAAGATATAACGGTGGCTATTTACCTTGCTGTTGCAAGTTGGGGTCTACGGTAGTAGAACCTGAGGACGGAGCGGGAGCCTCAGTGGCTTCATTAGAAGCGGGGGTATCGGCGGCAGCAGCGGCGTTGTTGCTTTCGGCGGCCACGACGGTGTCCCCGGCAGCGGGGGTGGAAGCGGCGGCGTTGTTGGTGCCAGCTTCGGGCACAGCAGCAGCATTGTTGGCAGTTCCAGTCGCAGCATTGACTGCGGCACCCTCCAATGCGTTCATCAAGTTCGTTACGTCTTGGCCCCCGCCGAACGAGATCTCACCATCACCGACTACCCTGTATAATATGAATTAGATATCTTGAAAAGCTATATATCCGCACGGATCAGGACGTACAATGCGGGGGAGTATGCGCCAAGGTTGATGTTCAAAGGAAGAGCGTTGACGCTAGCTAAGAAGCCGGCAACGGCAATCATCCGATAGCTGACCATTTTTGCTGGTGGCTTTTTGGCTTATTGCTTAGGATATAGAAAGAGCGAAAATAGATATTACAGTAGTATAAAACGACCAGCGGCGACCAGCGGAAGAAGCAAATACAGATTAACTGTTTCAAAGGAAAATAGGAAGAGACCGGAAACGAAAACTTTAGGACGATGACTTGAGCACAGCTGAGTGATCCCAAAACTCGATAATCGGGGCCGACGACGACCTTCATATACGCCGAAGTCTAGACATCCTAGATAATCGAATATTCCCACTCATCCAGTCGGGACCTCGAAAGCCAAGTGGCCAAGGCAGGTGGACATGGGATGTCTATTCCCCTCCGATGCCAAGGTGTTTCTCCTTCGACATACATGTTAAAAATATCTCGAGCAAGGTGTTTGGTGTATCACGTAGGCGGAGAGAGATCTCTCTCGCGGGTCTACTCCAGCTCGTTCTCCATTGGAAGCGGAGTTTAAACAACGTTATCAGTGCTTGAAACGGAGGTGAACGACCGGGGTAGGAATAAACAAGATCACGGATGCAGCTATGACCGTGCTGAGTACGTGACAATGAGGCTCTTGGCTGAACCCGCCAAGTGCCGTAGGTCAGTCAATGCGACAGCCTAGAAATATCTGCGTAGCCGCAAGAGGCAAAAGGCGAATGTGTGAGATGAGTATCAATCCAGGGCGGATCATTCAGTCTTGAGACCTGCCAAGTGACCAGGGTGGTATTCTCCCCACGTCTAGCACGCACAAGCTTGCCCAGAAACAACAAGCTTCGTCGCCTAGCGACTATCTGATTCGCTCGTCTCGTATAATTTACCGGCAATCTAGATTAGCTCTGAAGGGTCTTTGTCTCGAGAACCAACTTGACTAGTACAGCCAAGGCTGCAAGAGAGGCATCCTCTTTTGAGATGAGTATCGTTGGACCTTGAATATTTGAGAGACTGTCACTCGTAGCCAACGTAAGCATTGCTGTACATTGTTTCGGGAGATGACTAGTTCAAGAATGGCGAATTGCTATGAGGCTTACCAAGGACATACTGCCCCTATTCATTTCCATCCTAGGATTTAGGTGAGTAGTTAAACAGTTAGTTTCGTAGAAAATGTGATGTTAGACTAGCATTACGAGCTGAGAATGAAGTCTATGAAAATCCACATAATACATTAATTATAAGTCGTAGATCATACAAAGTGTGCCTATTTCTAGATATTAGCAGCAGCTGGTGAGATGTATTGTCTCGCGTTTCCAAGTCGAGTTGCTATGAATAGTACGGGAAGTTTGGATGAAAGAGTAGATCACGGGCTGGGCCATGGAACCAAACTTACGAAATACAGAATATTAAAGCTTGGTTCACATCAAGCAAAACTGCCAAGTTGAGTCAAGACCGGATCTCTCGCACACCATCCTTAGCCGCATCGGGACCGTCGATGAAGCAAAGCCAAGAGATTGGTGCTGGACCAACTCAGGAACGGAAACGAGCTCTTTTCTTGGCCATTTTTAGCATATTTCGCACATCACCACGTGCATATATCTTTTCCTTTCCGCATGTCTCACATCCTCTTAAGGCTTAACGTTTAGGTTATGATCGGGTAGTGATCGAAATCTTTTGGGAAAAATGAGGATCGTAGAGAGGACAGAGAATTCCCACATTTTACTGAGTCCGAGATGAATTGGAGACTTTCAAACCCAACCCACTGCGGGGGAGTTGGGGTAAGACTGAGTTTTAGTCAGCAAAGTGACTTTACAGTACATACGTACTTTGTATTCGCACGGCGGGCGGACCCTCGGTCATCTTCGTAACTTGATAAGTATTATCTATCAACTCAACTCAATTCAATTCAATTCAACTCAGCTACCACACGCATATTGTCATTGGTCTTTGCACTTCTGGTCTTGGAATCTCTAGCATTCACAAGAATACTGATACCAGCCCTTCGCTTCTTTACTCAACCCTACGGTTGAGCCGAAGTGGGAGCCATCACTCAGCTTCTTGGCACGGTCAAGAGGCACAGTGATTGGCAGCACCATCAGCACTGACTCCAATCGTCTGCGTGGGTAAATGAGGTGTGTTACACTGACTCTACCTCGGCGGCTGCCTATCAATCCTTCCAGAGACAGCAAGCCACGGCGCTATCTGATTTTACTTCTTTCAGCTTAAGACAACTCCAGGCTATCACTTTCAAACGGAGCAACCGTGTTCGTTCAATGTGCTTCATGAACCAAATCTTCAACTGCTCTCTTCTGAACAACCGGTGAACGTGTCAAAACAAATGTCATCTTTAGAATCGTCCATGTCGCCTCTCATCAAAGAGAAGCAGGATAACGTATATCGGTCTGATGTCCGAACACCGCCAAGGCACCCGAGTTGGGGCTGGGGACGTCTGGGAGTTGTGTTATTGGCTGTTGTATCTGGCGTGGGAGTTATCAGCCATTTTGGGCATGGCCGCATCAATTATGGCTTTCATTTTCCGAGTTCGGGGTATCAGACGCCGTCGTCGTCAGAGACTCCAGAACCGTCGGACGCTCCAGAAGGATGGACCGAATGGTCAGACGTAAGCTTTCCTAAAGACGCATGAGACCGCGTCGTCTATCGTGAGAATGTAGTTAATGTTGACATTGCTATCTCTTCGCGCATTAGATCACCCCGAGCGAGAAGCTCATCTGGCAGCCATGCTTCCAAATCTACGGCCCTGACTTCCAGTGCGCTCGATTAACTGTGCCTATGGACTACCACCGGCCGTTGAACGAGTCGGCAGACCATCCGAAGGTGCATTTAGCCCTGGTCCTGAAACCCGGTATCAACCGTACCGAGGACCCGTCATCCTTCGGAGAGTCTCCCTTGCTGGTCAACCCCGGTGGTCCCGGGGGTAGCGGGGCTGGCTTCGCATTGTCAGCTTCTGGGTTGCTTCAGACAGCTGTCGGCAGGGACCGTGACGTTATTGGGTTCGATCCGCGAGGTGTTGGGGCTACCACGCCTAAGGCTGATTGCTTCGTAGCACCTGATGACCCTTTCGGACTCGATGGACGTAATGTCGCCTATATGCAGCGGCTAGGCTGGCTCACCTCCGGCCATGACGTAGGCATTGTAAACTCCAGCAATGTTGCGCTCAGCAAGCTTAACGCTAGGTCGAAAGCGCTCTCTAAGCTATGTAAGCGTGTCGATGATGTTTACGGCAACGACAGCATTTTCCGGTATTCGAATACTCCCAACGTTGCACGGGATATGCTATCTATCGTCCATGCTTGGGACGAGTGGCGATCGGTCCCCGACGTCAAACCCGCCAAGTCCAACCAGAAACTGGAGCCCACAGATGGGCAACAGACCGTTACTAAAATAGAAGCTCAGGATAGCACACAGGGTAAATTGGTCTATTGGGGGTTTTCGTACGGGACTTTACTGGGAGCCACGTTCGCCTCTATGTTCCCGGACAAAGTTGGTCGAATTATCCTAGACGGCGTCGTCGACGCGGACCACTATGTCAGTCCTATGTTGGATAACGCCATATTCGATACCGATGCGATATGGGACAAGTTTTTCTCTTACTGTGCCGATGCTGGATCGCGATGTCCGTTCTACCAGTCCGGAGATAAGCCCGGAGACATCAAGAGCCGGGTTGATGGCACTATGAACTGGCTCGAGAAAGAGCCCGCAATCGTTTTGCCCTACCAGGCAAACGTACCTCTCTTGATTACAGCCAGTGACGTAAAGATGATCATATTCTCAGGTCTTTATTCCCCGATTGCCTCCTTCCCCGCCATCGCTACACTCCTTAGAGCTATTGTCGATGGCAACCTAGACAGCTTCGTGACTAGCCCAGCACCGACAGTGCTTTGCCACAACTTAACTCTACCCCAATGGCCGGACGATGCCCAGAAGGTGATCGGATGTAGCGATAAACGGTACAAGGTGAAATTCCACAACTCCGCCAAAGTTGCCCTCGATACCGGTTCTGACATGTAGTAGCTCAACGATGACCTAGATAGTCTTCAGGCGCGCTTCGAGGCGATGGCCAACTTTTCCTCCTTCGCCGATGTTGTAAGTAATCTCACAGCTCCATTCTGAAGGAACCTTCTAATCGTATTAGTGGATGAATGTTGGCTTCAACTTAGGCTGTAATGGGTGGGATATCGAAAGCAAAGACCCACCAATGCGCTGGGACGACCATCCAGCTCATAAACAGGAACCTATCGAAACCAGCTTCCCGCTCCTTTTCTTATCTAACCATTTCGACCCCGTCACACCGTTACGCTCTGCTCTAAAAATGACGCGCAAGTTTTCACAAGCAAGTATCATAGAGCAGATCGCAGAGGGCCATTGCACTGTATCGTGTATCTCGTTCTGCACGATCGGCCATATACAAGCGTACTTCAACAAGGGAATCTTGCCGCCCGCACCGAAGTTCGACTCGGATGATGAGGGGCAGTGGACGACTTGCTCGTGCAACGAGAAGCCCTGGAAGTCGCTTAACGACAGGATGGGAGTTCCACAATCGAACGGCGGTGCTCTGTTAGAAAAAGTAGAAGGGGAAGCCGACATATTGGACGGCATGACTGCCGAAGAGGCAAGTCTCATGACGGCTTACGGCGGCCTACGAAATAAGTTTGCCGAGTTTACGGCAGCCCAGCACCAATCCGAATACCGCAATCCAATTCAACTCCCGTGGATGATCAGCTCTTCGTTTATGGATAATGAACATCATACTTGCAGCAAGCCATGAGGGCCGTCAAATCGGAGTCAGGGACATTATACAGGCATTCAGGCAAGCAAGCGTTGTAGGAGCCTGTTTATATGACGTGGAGTTTGATAGCTGAATACTGTCCGCATAACTAGGACAATGTAATATATCACATTTACTTCACAAAACGAACCAAGGTGATAATTCTGTTTGACTGACTAATTTACGAAAGCTAGATAGATACCTATATTACAAATCATCTGCCCTGTCTCGGATACACGCATATCTAGGTACTGTTACGCAGCAATGCCTCTCAAGGACTACTCTCAAGTAACAACATGAGCCAACACAACATCCTTTTCTTGTCCTCTATATCTACCTTCCTATTCATCACCTACGGCAAGTACCGTCGGAAGAGTTCCGGCGATCTCTGCCACGTTGCTGTGCCGCACTATGCATATAGCTCGATTCGGGACAGCATCGTGTGCGTTTCCCCATTCGCTCCTCGCGGACCGAGTACATCGTTTCCAGAATTCGCGTGCGAACCGTGATCGCCCGCAAACCCTAGTGATGAATCCATGCAGGTACCTGCATACCTGCTCACGTCCTCCAATCTTGATTTGCTCTCTTTACCGTGTTTTTGCGTCGTATACTACGGCAAATCGTCACCCTCGCCCGGTTAGAGGAAGAAGACATCATCACGTAAGATGCCGAGGAACGTCGTCCACCGCTCTTGAATTCGGCTTCCTACCTGATTAGGCTGTTAATTAGGTACCCTTACCTAGTTGTGTAACGGCGATCCATTACTGGCAACGCATCGGATGCATGTGAAGATTAACGATCTATCACAATTCCATGTTGTTACGATGCCTTACATCGAATTGCGGCGCACACGACGAGAAGAGCAAGACACCCGACAACTTTCATTCGGTCGGTGTACGGCGGACGGAGGACGGACTCGAAAAGCACATAGCGCGCATGAGAATCGGCCGATAGCCCCAACCTCTGCAACCGCCCTTCCTTCCTCGGGCCGTCCCCTTCGTAATAATGTAAGGGTTATGTATGGTTTGCATCCGATATCATAGTCGCCTCCACGAGTTCCACACTCCTATACATTCTCGACGGAAAGTTTGAAAGAGCTTCATATAATCTGTGCACATATGGCGTACGATAAATATCATACTAAATCCTCACTAAACACAACCTCCACAACCTTCAAATCGAAACGGGCGGGGAAGCAAACCCGATCGTTCCCTGAATCGCCCCAAGTCTGGCTCTGGGTCTAAGCTCTGTCCAGCAGAGCTTGCAGCGCGAGCGAGCTGCACGTTGGTGCAAGATACGTTCCAATCGAATCACCCATGCAGTTTTTAGTGTGAGTTGGTTCCGTCCTCCTGGGATCCATCGACCCATTCCCAAAATACGGGGTTGATTTTTTTCAAATACCATCCATGAGAGGACCGCAATACAATTGAGATTATATTACCATGTATTTGTATCCCCACGTACACATATGCAGACATGACAAGACCGTCGCTTGCTTTCGAGATCTCCGTCCAATGAGATTGGGCGGGTAATACGGCAATAGGCGAATAGCGATTATATATGAGTATGTAAATGACAAGCTGCGCCCTTACGGCGACTATTTGTATGACATACATATGTCGATAGCTGGGACGGAATACTTACGCCTTTATTACGAATTGACCTCTGCATATTAGCTTTGTCTACTCATTCATCTAGACCAACCTTAATTCTCAAAACGGAACCGAGCTAAAGAAAGCCTCTAAACCAGACCGCTTAATCCGGCCCACCAGAGCTCGCGGGCTGAACCTCCATGCGTCTCCCTCCCAGTGCTTCTTTAGCTCAAGCCTTAACCACAGGCACCTCGAGCCAGAACGCACAGGAAAAGAAGGTCAAGGAAAAGGAAAAGGACAAGGACAAGGAAAACATGAACAACCTCGCCACCCTCGTCGTCTTCTACAACCGGGACAAGGTCGCCGAGCCGGACGAGGCGCTCGACACCGAGACCTTCGCCGCGCGGTGCCATTGCGGCAACGTCAACTTCACCGTCACGCTGCCGACCTCGTACCTGCCGCTGAACGCGTACATCTGCTCGTGCACCATCTGCCGGTACACGCACGGCACCTTCGGCAGCTACCACATCTCGCTCCCGCAGGGCGTAGCGCCCGAGTGGACCAACGGCGCGCTGAACCTGGCCGTGTACAAGACGCCGGGCAGCGGCGCGGGCGGCCACGGCCAGCGCTTCTTCTGCCCGCGCTGCGGGGCGCACAACGGGCACTACGAGGCGTGGGCCGCGCAGTGGGTCGTCGAGCCCTCGCTCTTCGACGCGCCCGTCTTCTGGCACTTCCGCGGCATCGGCTTCCCGCGCTCCGCCGGCGACGGCGGCGGCCTGCTCTCCTGGCTGCCCGAGGTCGGCGGCCGCAAGCTGACGCAGGCCAGCCTCGAGCACGACTACGAGCCCGACCACGAGCCCGAGGTCGGCCCGGACGGCGGCGACAGGCTGAGGGCCGAGTGCAAGTGCGGCGGCGTCTCGTTTGCGATCCCGAGGCCCTCGGACAAGGTAAAGGGGGACGAGTACATGGGCAGATACGTGTCGCCGGTGAACCCGGGCAAGTGGAAGGCGTTTATGGATTTCTGCCGCGATTGCAGGCTCGTCTCGAGTGCGCATGGCGTGCCGTGGGTGCTGGTTCCGAGGGCGGTCCTGGAACCGGAGGTCCCCTCAGACTTACGCTTCGGGACAATAAAGACATATAAATCGTCAGAAGACGTCACGAGAGGATTCTGCGGCGTATGTGGTGCGACGATATTCCTCAAGTGCAAGGCTAGAAGCCCGACGGAAGAAACGGAAGTGCTCAATATTGCGGTGGGCATCTTGAGGGCTCCGGAGGGCGCCAAGGCGGAGGATTGGCTCACTTGGAGAGCGGGAAGGCCGGCGTGGGTGGATGATGCGATGGAATACGACCCCGAGTTTATACAAGCTGTTGTAAATGGCCACAGGGAGTGGGCGGTCGAGGAGTATGGGGAGGCGCTAGATTTCGAGGTTATGTAGAGGACATTTCTACTTGAGAAAGTAGATTATACCATTTCCTCTACGAAACCGTGTAGCATATAGCTTATCCATGGATGCTTGGTGTATATTAATGTGAGAAGCCATACACAAGTCTGTGTTGCCTAAGTATATCAAATAGTCATCGTAAGGTACCGTGCCTACATCTGCGAATGATTTTGATGTCTTGTGAAAGGTTGAAGCTGCAACATTTGAAAGTTCCGGGGTCCTTTATTCTAGGCCACCGGGGCAAGTGCCATTGAGTTATTTGCAGCTTCCAATGGTGTACGGGTCCGCAGAGCATTGGCCAATCCCGTATAACCTTAAGCTCATTGTCGCTGCGACTAAAATTCCGTGACTTCGAAGGTCTCAGGTATCCGATACTTCAGATGTGGGGGAGACTACCCCTCTTATCGAGTATAGATACTCTATCGATGATCACTCGATAAGGAAATATGGATATTTCTAGCCAATCAGAGTGCCGATGTAACTTCCAATGAAATTTTTAGCTATTAGGAGCTTTTTTTTATCTTCAACCACAGGTTTTGATTTGTACCCTCTCCACGACAATTCATTACCAATCCCCTCTCTCCGTCTCGATTGGGATACTTAGTTTGGTTGAAGGGCGGTTTTATCCAAGATGTCGGCGTTTTCGCGAACACTGGCGCCATTTGTGCGCGCCTCGCGGCACTCCCTCAGAACCGGCAGCGCCGCCAACCCGTTACAATTTGCTGTGCGACAGCAAAATCTAGCCGCAGCCCTCAACATCACAAGATCATATGCAGTATTCGAGAGAACGAAGCCTCACGTCAACGTCGGTACCATTGGTCACGTCGATCACGGAAAGGTACGCTAGTTATGTAGAATATACGAGTTCCGGAGAACCCCTCATGTCTCTAACTATCCATATAAATTAGACTACTCTATCTGCCGCCATCACAAAGAGACAGGCCGAGAAGGGGCTTGCAAACTTCCTCGAATATGGCGCTATCGACAAGGCGCCTGAAGAGCGAAAGCGTGGTATCACTATCTCTACCGCACATATCGAATATTCCACCGAGAACCGTCACTACTCTCACGTCGACTGTCCCGGTCACGCCGATTACATCAAGAACATGATTACTGGTGCCGCCAACATGGACGGAGCTATCATCGTCGTCGCCGCTTCCGATGGTCAGATGCCTCAAACGAGAGAACATCTTCTACTTGCCCGCCAGGTCGGTGTTCAAAAGATTGTCGTCTTCGTCAACAAGATCGACGTCATCGAGGACCCCGAAATGTTGGAACTTGTCGAGATGGAAATGCGTGAGCTGCTGTCTCAGTATGGCTTCGAAGGAGACGAGACCCCCGTTATCATGGGTTCTGCCCTCATGGCAATGGAGGGTAAGCGGGATGACATCGGTAACTCAAAGATCGATGAGTTGCTGAAAGCCGTCGACGAATGGATCCCTACCCCTCAGCGTGACCTTGACAAGCCCTTCCTGATGTCCGTCGAGGATGTCTTCTCCATCGCTGGTCGTGGAACTGTCGCCTCTGGTCGTGTCGAGCGTGGTACCCTCAAGAGGGACCAAGATGTTGAGTTGGTCGGAAAGGGCTCGGAAATCATCAAGACCAAGGTTACTGATATCGAGACCTTCAAGAAGTCCTGCGATGAATCGCGTGCTGGTGATAACTCGGGTCTGCTTCTGCGAGGTGTCAAGCGAGAGGACATCAGGCGAGGTATGGTTATCGTTAAGCCTGGCACCGTGAAGCCTCACAGCAAATTCCTGGTCTCCCTATACGTCTTGACCAAGGAAGAAGGTGGTCGACACACCGGTTTCACGGAGAACTACCGACCCCAAATGTTCTTACGAACTGCTGACGAGGCTTGCGCGCTTTTCTTCCCCCCAGATGTCGAGGATAAGACCAGACTGGTCATGCCTGGCGATAACGTCGAAATGATGTGCACGCTGCACAACCCTCTTGCCGCCGAGGTTGGTCAACATGTCAACATCCGTGAGGGTGGTCGAACCGTCGCGACGGGTATCATTACACGAGTCATCTCTTGAAGTAGCCTGCGGACTATTTAGGACTAGACTAAGTGTGCAAGGGGGGATAGAACGGGCTATTCGGCTCTACATTTTTATAGCCGGCATGGGGAAAATCGGCGTTGCTCCTCTTGTGTATAAGGGATTTCAGATCATGTATTATATTTTGAGCCCATGTACACCTGGCACCGTCCCCGAGGCTCGTTTAATCTCCCCTCTAGTCTAACGCGTCTTTCATGTAGTTGAGTTGACTATAGAGAATGATGAAACGGTAAAACGACTAAACTAATGAGTTACTCGCATGAAGAAAAACACGTTCCCAGTGCTAAACCCGGCCTTGGGACCGAGAACGGGGCTCTCACTAGCTTACTAGGTAGTGTGCTTCTGATATTACAAAAATATTCCTTTCGTGGCAGCTAAGTATAACTAAACAACTCCACATCTCTTACCGGGCTTCACGAAATTAGGTCAGCTAATTCTGAACACTTGTCTGAATAGGGCATTAAACATTATGGGTTTTCGTGATCCTCGTACATGACTCCAATGCGTGGCATCGAGATGTGCATATGTGTACCTTTGCACACACGATACTACTAGCTTGTATCCCTGCGATTTCCTTGTGATTGAGATCTATTCATACCGGGTTCTGCTCATCCACTTCAGCGGCTATCCACGTGTATTCAGAGAAGACAACCATTTATCTGTCACAGCTAAAGGGGGTCTAGATCCACTTGTCGATGTTGAATATTCCCTACTCTAGCGTCACGACTACCCAACCAACCAGGGATCAGTAGTCCAAACTGTCGACTCCTGTAGTTTTCCTAGCGATTACATCTTTCTTAATGACAAACTTCATCTTTGAATCTCAATACTGAAATGTCTCCTGGAATCTTTGTCTGTTGATCTTGCTTCGTAGGTTGTAGCGGATAGAGCAGACAGAGCAGAGTAAGACGATAATCTCGTGATGTTCTCAGGGGAAGATTAACAAAGGCTTATAACTCAGGCCTCCCATGATTAGGAAACTTCGTTAATCTTAAAACCAGGTAAACGACCCAGAAATTTAACGAAGTATTGATGCCCGATGAAATATGACTCAGTACTAATAATAAAAGAGTATTCAAACACTTTCCATGAATAGCCAAATCGTGCTCTATGCCGAGGGTAAAGAGGTTCCAGGACTCCGTCCAACCGATCGATCCAGCCGAATTAAGCTAGTTCGGGATTTTCAACCGCTCGGGCCAGGTAATTCTCACCTTGCCAAGCTTCGGCGGGCCACGGCTGGGATCGCCGAGACCACGACGGGATCCCGCGTCATGCTAAGCTACAGCAAGACACGCAGGTACTTTATCTGTTCGATGTGATTTTATCAGGTGGTGTAACGTTAAGGGCTCAAACGGAAAGAATCATCCACGATGATGCACCTGTTATCGACGTAACATGGCAACCTGGCTGGCGCAAATCGTAGAAGGATCAGGACGCATTGACGTACTCAGTGTACCCAGAAATGCCTAGGTCAGAATTAGGTCATAGCCAAATCGCAATCTCTTCCCTGGCGCGGTCACCCGATGTCGCTATTGTAAGAAGAGAGGCATTTTTCGAACCGCCAAGAGCTCTCATCCCAACACAGAATGTTAGGATAACGCACAGGTCAGCAAAGGATCAACTCAAGACACCTAGTGTAGAACGAGGAAGCTGTCGTGGGCAGCGCGGGCTTACAGGCGTGGTCCCGTCATTCTATTATCAGGGGCCCACAACGAGACGATTAGCGTACCGGTTCAGCCCGCTCAGCTTGCCAAGTCGCTGTGCCGTTGTCGATAAAATATCGTCTCCTGCTTTTGGTGTACCAAGCTTTCTATTTCCTTAAAGGAAAAAAAAATAATCGTCAACAAAAAAGATCAACAAGATCAATGATGTCTCCGATAACGACCATGACGATAAACAACTTCTTACGTTTACAGTTGCATACGTAATTAATAGTCATTATATAGGGCTCCCTTTTTGAAGCTCTAAAACAGAACCAGATGAAACGTCGACCTGCAAATGAGAGTTATCAATTCGATTCACTGGCTTCCGTTCTCTCGGGTCTTACCGGATTGGGTAAGTGCTTTAACTGAATTTTCCTGTTTTGTGGACCTGCAGCCTGAAGCCGTAAGAGTGGACCCCTGAGAGTTTGCGGCTCGAGACCCACTTGTCGATTGTGGTTCAACTCTTTTCACAACACCACTCGATCTCCTTTTTTTCCCCGTCTTCTCACCCTGACGAGTTTTTGAGTTGATTTTGGTTGGCGAATTGGTTTACTAAGTTGATTATTATTCGAATCAACTTTGGTCATGACTCTCAATTGACTTCAATCATATGTAAATCCTCTCAACATTGATGATCCGGATCTCGAATTCTCGCCGTGTGGCCCCGAATTCACGGTCCCGGCCCTGTGGGTCCTCTCGAACACCGAGATTCGCCGAACCAACTCCCTCGCCCTTAAACATTTACTCGCCTCGCGTCCTCGCGTCTTAGGGTAGAAGCGTCTAAATTAAGCTTTTACTGGCTCCCAGCTTGGGCACTGTCAATAATCTACGAACCTATCCCATCGTTCGTAGCTATGGGGACTTACCCGAACAGGAAACCAAAGTGGTTCCGCCATCGGCTCCTGTCCAGTACCTTCTCGATTTCTCAAAAATCCATTTCCATGATCTCGTGCTAGCCAATAGCGCCCCTTACCAGGTTAACCTGTCAACCAGAGGCAAATAGCCTAGAGCTTCAAGGGTCACTTTTCCTTCACTTATATAAGGGATGGATCCCGCCCCCTTACAACTCTTTATGAGGTTTTATTCTCCCTAGTATATCACTTCCTGAGTGACGTTTCACTTAAACATCCCTCAAGGTATTAATAAATAATAATATTAAAAAAAAATCAAAATGGATTCACGAGATTCATCCACCACAGAGGTGGAACGGCCTTCCACCCAGGCGAGCAACCACCCAGACCGCCAAGACCACCAGATCAAGTACGGGCCAGTCAACCCTCCCGGCTTGGCTCGTCATCCTACGAATCCGTTATCCCGTAATGCCACCAAGGAGACGATTCGAGATCCTAACCTAGATGTGAACTTACCGTACCGAACTCTCTCCAACGAAGCCAACCTTGAAGAATACATCACAGAAACACCATCAGGACAAATACCCGGACCAGTAGAACCTGATGGCGAACACCGATACAAACTTGTCACCTTCGTCCCGGGCGACCCTGAAAATCCTAAGAACTGGTCTAAGGCGTATAAGTGGTACTGCACTATGGTCGTGGCCGTAACCTGTTTCGTTGTGGCTTTTTCATCTAGTGTTGTCACAGCCGATATTGTTGGTGTGGCCGATGAATTTGGTGTTAGTGAAGAGGTCGCATTACTCAGTATCACCTTATTCGTCGTCGGTTTTGGTATTGGTGAGTGAAATCATGTAAATCCGCTACGAATCATTCAATTAACTAACCATTGATAAGGCCCAATGATATTCGCTCCGCTATCAGAAGTTTACGGAAGACGAATCATCTACGGCACGACGCTTTTGGTCGCCGTAGTCTTCATCATCCCTGGTGCCGTCGCGAAGAATATTGCTACTCTCTTAGTCGCTCGAGCCATTGACGGAATCGCCTTCTCTGCGCCAATGACACTTGTCGGCGGTACCTTGGCTGACTTGTGGAGATCCGAGGAGAGAGGTATTCCTATGGCTGCTTTCTCCGCTGCCCCTTTTATCGGTCCTGCTGGTAAGTACTAACATCATTAGACATCTGTTCGTAACAATAACCTTAGTTACTGACTTATTATTATAGTCGGTCCCCTCGTTGGCGGTTTCTTATCTGACGCCTGTGGCTGGCGATGGCTGTACTGGATCCACCTGATTCTCGCTTTCGTCGTCTGGGTCTTGATCACCTTCACCGTGCCCGAGACCTACGCGCCTACGATCTTGGCTAGACGAGCCAAGAAGCTGCGTGAAGAGACCGGCGAAAAAGACTACGTTACAGAAGAGGATATCGACAAGCGACCTTTCGCCGAACGACTGGGAATTTTCTTAGTCCGACCCTTCCAACTTCTCTTCGGCGAACTGATCGTCTTTTTGATCAGTCTGTACATGTCTGTCTTGTACGGTCTGCTGTACATGTTTTTCGTTGCCTTCCCTATCATCTTCCAAGAAGGCAAAAGCTACTCTGCCGGTATTACGGGTCTCATGTTGTAAGTAGAATTCTCCCCAATCGCGCTCTAAACAATAATTCAGCCACTAACACATCCAAGCATTCCCCTAGCCGTCGGCGTCATCGCCTCCGCCATCTGCGCGCCGCTCGTAAACACGCACTACCGGAAGCTGATCTCCAAGCACAACGGCCTCCCCCCACCCGAGCTCCGCCTGATCCCGATGATGTGCTCGTGCTGGTTCATCCCGATCGGCCTGTTCATCTTCGCGTGGACGTCGTACCCGCGGCTGATCTGGGTGGGGCCCGCGCTCGGCGGCTTCCCCATCGGCTTCGGCTTCATCTTCCTGTACAACTCGGCCAACAACTACCTCGTCGACGCGTACCAGCACCAGGCGGCCTCGGCCCTCGCCGCCAAGACCTGCATCCGGTCCTTCTGGGGCGCCGCCGTCGTGCTTTTTACGACGCAGATGTACGCCCGCCTCGGCTATCAGTGGGCCAGCACCCTGCTCGCCTTTATTAGTCTCGCCTGCTGCGGCATCCCTTTCCTGTTCTGGACTTACGGCGAGAAGATCCGCCAGCGTAGTAAATATGCGTATGCCGGCGAGGACGACGAGAAGATCGCGGGGATGGGAGATGGCCCGCTCTCGCGCGAGGACGATTCGGAGGATCAGGATTTGAGGCGTGCGAGGAGTTATGTTAGTAATCCTTGAGCGTTTGTCCGGGTCCGATGGGCAACAAAAAAAACCAACAACAATTACGAGTTTAAAAGGGGTTTTGGGAAACCACGCTCCCTGGCCTGGTTTGGTATATTGGCGTTCGTCGGGGAATAAGAGATCCTCTTGACTGGACCGCCTAAGGCAATTGAGCACCTACGCGGTATAAAACTAAATAAAATACTGCGCCAACGGTGTCGGTGGTGCGTCGTGTTGGCTGGCCACATAACATTAAAAGGGGAGGTGGCCCCGTTCCATTCTATAACTGCGTTAGGGTTGGTTATGGCATGGAATCATATTCTAGGCACGAGCGGAAGGCAGGTGCTGGGGAGCGGGCATGCATGCATCATATAGAGGCGTATCCGGCGTTAACTCTTTTCTGGGTGTTTAAAAAGGGGCGTCGTTTGTCTTGAGAGGATGTCCGCGTACGAGATACCTTAGATTTTACATGAGGGTACTGGATGAGGACACACCTTGGACGGATGATGCCTTACTTGGGTGGGGTTTGGATTTGGATTAGAACTTACGCCTCTATATATATAGATGGTTTGCATAATAGATTAATAGAAATAAATTCGTTAAACATACCTACGCTTTCTCGTGATGATAATGTGGTAGATACCTTCCATCATACCCTCGCCTACCTACCTAGGACCTAGGTATTGGACCTAATAGACACGTAAATGGACGAGCAGACCGAGCTCAACACCAAATTTAGGGTTCGGCAAATTTTAGAATACGAAATTCATTCTGAACCCCGAGGTGATCTTTTGCACGTATTTTTGGCATTCTACCAGTAGATCGTAAGATCTCACATACTAACATCTTATACTTGTACGCACACTATCTTCCTCCTTCCCTATTCCCTATTGTCTAGGCCCTTCATCAGAAACCCCACCGATCAACCCACAGCTTCACCCACTCCGTATTCACGGGC
Organism: Annulohypoxylon truncatum; assembly: GCF_022578515.1. NCBI lineage: Eukaryota > Fungi > Ascomycota > Sordariomycetes > Xylariales > Hypoxylaceae > Annulohypoxylon > Annulohypoxylon truncatum. The sequence continues at coordinate 368,003 of NW_025953787.1, forward strand.
TTCAGCTCCCTAGCCGTCGGACTCGCCCGCAAGGTATTCTCCACGCGCCAAGTATAATCGTCCTCGCCGCCACCCTCTCCCTCACTCTTTCCGTTTTCATTCTCATTTGCAGTCCCGTTATTTTGACCCCCGTCCTTCTTCGGCACAAGTGACTTATAAAAGTCTAACAGCTTAACCGCGGGATTATCCTCCGCGCTCGTCTTCCGTGCGGCGCGATTGTGAGTACTATGCTCAAGCGCATCGATCCACTCCTCGAACGACGTCTCCTCTTTGGCTATCCCCTTCTCTTTAAGGGCAGGGAGCAGGTCTGCAAAGGTGACAGGCGAGGGATTGACTAGGTTGTACACTTTTGTACCTTCGCTTCCGCTCTTCGCCGTACCATTTACCCCATCTGTCGTGTCATCTCCGTTTTGGGTTTCCTCGTCGGCCCCAACATCCTCCACAACCTCGAGAATAATCTTCGCGAGTTCATCAACTGGCACCCATTCGACTCTACTGCTTGTCCCCAGCGTTTTGGGCAGCTTTCCTAGGAATTTGCTACTTCGCACCAGACTCGGAAACCATTCCCACTTATTCCACGTTCCCCCAAGCTCTACTGGTCCCGCAACCTGTCCGACACGAAGCACTGCGGCCTTGCGCCCAGTCGCCTTAACGTAGCTATCGAGTAGGCGTTCACCAACATACTTGCTCCTAGCATATCCCTGCTTTAACACCAATTCTTTTGGATCGGCCAGCACCTCCTCGGGGACTTGTGTCTCGGCGCCCATGGCCGCCGAAATACTCGACACGAAGAACAGTGCGGGATTCTTTGCTCCATGTCGTGCTATCTCCAGCAGATTCACGAGACCTGCAATACTCGGCTCAAAGCTCTTAAGTGGGAGTAAGAAATTAACGGGCCACGCATTATGGATTATAGCTGTGGTCTCTGCGACTAGGGCATCGTAGTCTTTGGCGCTTAGTCCTAGGTGTGACGCGCCAAAATTGGATACAGTAAGGAAGACTACACGACCCGACTCCTCGTCGGCAGGAGGCAAGCCGCGGGACTTAAGGGCCGAAGCTTGTTTAGAGGAGGCATCAAGGGCCCGGTTCAGGCAAAAGATACGGCGGACGCGCGTTCGAGGCAGAGCTTGCAGCGCAGATAGCAAGTATGTGCCTAGACTGCCGGTTGTACCTGTCAACACAACTGTTTGTGGGGTGCGTGGGTTACGAGCGTGCGGGATGTATTTATCCAACATGGCCTCAACGCCGCCGTCTTCTGCGTGCCCATTGATTTCGCCATCGCCGAGTAGGTAAGCCGATAGCGTAGTAGCTAAGGAGCGTGCTGTAGTCGAACTGTACATAAGTCCGATATTCAACCCGTTTAGAGTGTCCTCCGAGATGCCGTAATTCCTAAGAGCGGCCTTCAGTCTCGAAATCGTAATCGTAACGCCGTTCGAATCCAACCCTCGCGCGAAGACGTCGGTCTCGGCATCTACATCCTTCGTATCAAGTGCTTGCTGGAACAGTTGAGTGAGTACAGGCTCCAAATCCTGCGCCTCTAGGGATTTAATAGGATCTAGATCGTTAACCAAGATCCCGCTCTCGACCCGTTCGTATAGCGCATCGATTTCCTCCTCGTAAGCCTGCAACGTAAGCTGTCGTTGTATTGTCCCTTTGCCCGCTCGCAAAAATGGCTTTTCCTTTGATGTGAACATGACGAGCTCGCTCGGGATCTGGCCGAACTTGGGTGACGTCTGATTCGCCTCGTGGATCTTAGGCCATAATTTCTCAAGCGCTGCGTGTGCTTCTTCAGCGTTAGTCGGGACGAGGTCCTCATGTAACTCGACGAGAAGACAAAGTCGGAAGCGATGAGAACCGCCCACTATAACGCCGCGTACATCAGCGTGGGACGACACTATAGCCTCAAAATCAGTCGGATCCATCTTGTAACCATTAGCCATGGCAACCCAGTTATCAGTACGCCCACGGAAGCGCCACCACCCAGGTTGTCCGGGGACCGGGGCAAAAAGGTCTTTGGTACGATACTCGTCCGTCAGATCAGGGTATGAGCGGAAGTACGCGTACAACTTCTCGATCGCCTCGGTTTTCGGAAATACAAGCTCGTACAACCCCGGGAATACCTCTTCCATGCGTTGACCCACGTCCACGAAGCGAAGAGCATCCCAGTTCTCGCTATTAGGGGAGTAGTCCATGTGCATGAGGGCACCTTCAGTGCTGCCGATAAGACTGTAGAGGTGAGGCGTGATCTTGGCGATCTCGGCGCCATGCACAGGGTTGATGGGACCGCCGACATACCCGACATGCTTGAGGCGGGCGAGTGCTTCGACACCGTCCGGAAACTTGAGCATGTTTTCAATGGGGACGGGTGGGCAGATCAGGCTGTTGGCACCAGTCTGGTGGATGACGGCCGCGATATTGGCCGGGATTATGGGGACGTCCGGATGCATGAGGATAGCAGTCATGGGAGAGTGTAGAGAGATCATGGTTATGTACATTGCACCGGCCTATTTGGTTAGGATACATGCTGTTTTTTCTATGAGAGGATAGAAGAGTCAATGACTTACATGGGACTGAGACCCGACGATGAGAACATCGTGGTTAGCGAGTGTGCTACATGTCGGTCTCTCTACGTGAACGCCTTCAGGAAGGACACCCTCCTCTAATGGAGAGAATAGGTTCTCGAAGTGTGCGTGAGTCCACCATATTGGCTTTGGATGACCTGGTATATGTAAGAATATCGTTCATACAGTTTGTAATATGTAAAAGAGTTAAACGTGTACTGGGTATTCTATGAACCACAAGATATAGCGTTTGAAAACGTAGAATTTGAAATAATATAAGTAGATAATAAGAGTGATATCTGACCTGAAGTCCCAGAGGTGTGAAGTCCCATGAATCGCTTATCCTTGATCTCCTCGAAAGACTTATCGAAAGGATAGTCTGGGACGGGTTCAGGGGACAGGATATCCTGGAGTAATATCCCTGGTCGAGCCGCAACGGCCGGACTAGCCTTGCTGATGAGTTCGGCGAGTGTTCCCGAAGATTCGGGACCGTAGAACATATGTTTAGCCCCAACAGTCTCAAATAGTCGTAAGTTGGCGGACACGCGATTACTCAGCGACGGAAACACCACGATCTTGCCGGTTTTCATAGCAGCAATAGCCCATATTATGTACCGGGCGTCGCTTCGCGACATCCAGATGAAAGTCTCCTCATCGGGGCCAAGGTTGCTATCGAGAAACCAGGCTGCCTTATTGACAGCATTGTTGAGAAGAGCGAATGTTACGTCGATGGGATCGCGATCGGGATGACAAATTTTGAGAAGAGGACGAGTTTCATTGATCCTTCTCTTCACCACATTCGGAATCAGCTCATGGAATCCAGCCATGGTTTGTAGTTAGAGCAGAATGGTAGAGGGAAAAGGTAAAGGCCGAGCTTGTAAACCGCAAACTGCAAGAGGCCACTGCTTCCACTCTCTTTGCGTGGGAACTTGAAACGTAAGGAACAGTGACATCGTTCCATGGTTGCAAATTATATCCCTCACAAAGCAACAAAGTTTTTTATCCCTTTTACCTAAATTTCGGTTTTAACATCCTTTGCGGTTGCTTTGTTAGGAGCGTGGAACCTTCTGTGGTTCCCGCTCTTTCACCTTCCTACGTATCACTTACTAAGTCCCTTCCTTGTAGGCCACTCCTTAGGACCTAGAAGCAAGGGCATTGTTCCTTCTACGACGTGCTGGGGTGATATGCATGTAATGATGACCCCCTATCTACCCCTATACTCAAAAATGAGCGGAGCTTACCCATATACGCACCATATGGACATGCCGCATAGGTACATACATATACGGGGGGCGGCTGGGGGCGTAGCATTTCGGTATGCGACGGTATTGCGACGTTGTAGTGTTAGGCTGCACCAACATCCGCGTCTGCGCGGGATGTATGGATGGGACGTAGGACTAATCCCTTGACAGCAAAGACCGAGCGATCTGCCGAACTTACTAGGTACCTATGCTATGTAATCCATGAGCCTCCGACCATCTCGCTCGTTATGTTAGCCAATAATGATCGAGTAGATGATGATATTGCATGCCTACCTACTTTACTTCAACCGCTTCTGTGCAACGGTTACCGTCGAAAAAGTAGTGAAACCCAAGTGACTGAAACATAAAGATCCTCGATGCACGTGGCGCGGGTTTAAAGAGGGGATAAAGAAAGGATAGATCAAGTTACGGAAATAAGGAGGGAATAAAAGTCCAGTGACATTTATACATCAGTAACAGTCAAAATCTTGGAAACAACTTGGCAATACACTACCATTGTCTTCGACTATGAACCGGTAAGTTTGGAGTTATGCGAATTTATGTTAATGTGTAGATTGGTCACATCGGTTTAATCCTTACGGCGGAGTCTTGAACCAGCAGCTCAGTCTTTTGGCGATCTACCAAATTCAAACGTAACGCCTACATTCGTTGAGAGGCAGTCGGGCAAAGTCGAAGCAGATTCTAGACTACAATGTTGGATGGTGGCACATAATGCGGAGATGCTATCCTTTACCGTTCGTGATAATTCCTCAGACCTTTTGTCCGTCAGCGGGTTTCCTGAAAAGGCTTATGGAAATTCCAGGACGGATATGCTTGCGAATGCAAACAAACCTTAGCATTGGTCGTCTGCAGCCACAGCTTCCTTCTGGCACTTTGACCAAGGAAACGTTGGCATCCTAAATCCGAGGGGGTGCTGTACTCCATTTCAAACCGAGCCTAGGTCCCTACGCGAAAATCGTCACATTTCAAGGGTTGCGCGTAAGTGAATTATCATCGAATTCTCGTAAGCATTGTCGTGGTGTAGTTGACTAGTCGAACTAAAAGACCATCTTTGCTCGTTCCCTCCACGCAAGCCTGTACCGATGTCTCAAGGCATATGCGAAACCATGTTCCCTAATGAAAACCCAACTCCATTTCCGCGGTCACGTCGACGATGCTTTGCGAAGAAATCGTGGTAGGAAAAAGCGACATTTCTAAAAGGCATTTATCGGTGCTAGATATAAAGTGTTAGTCTCGTCGTTGTCCCATCTTCGTACTCGGATGTATTTGTGTGTTGCCGGTGAGATTCGTACCTTGACAAAGCCAATGTCGGATGACTTCTCACGGAAGCACTGACGGCAGATGTTGAGGCCGTACTTGCGGATCAGACCAGCCTTGTGGGTGCAGACTCGGCTATAGGAAATCGTGTCGTGTTAGCTACCATTTCTCGCTGACTTGTTTCGACCAAACCCTTTCAAAGTATCGGGACGTACCAGGAGCGAGAGCCCTTGCCGTATGTTCGCGGGCGCGAGTTCCAGACGGATTCGTGAGACATATTGTCGGATGTGGTGTTGCGATGTTGATTATCACGAACTGTCGGTATGCGATGTGGTTGCTGGAAGCTGTCTGGAGTCGAGAAAAGTTTCGCGAGATTTTGGAGAGTTTTGGAGTTGAGAATGCGAAATTGTGTGTGGTTCGGTTGAGGGTTGCAGGGGTAAGAATGAATTAGGAATGGCTAGCCCCGAAAAATTAGCGGGTCATTTACTCCGTGCTATTGAAAAGTGTAAATGTCCAAGGTTGTGGCTTAAGGCTAAATGTGTCAGATGTATCTACGTCAAGCCACAGTCCTTTCTTATCGATAGAGAGGATTAGATTTGCAAGGATCTCTCAATTAAGCTATGATAGCTTGCCGCTTGCCCGCATCTCGTTGCAAAGTGGCATCTTCCCAGGTCTGCTTTGTATTTCAAAGCATCCATTGATTTCTAACCTACCTATCATCCCTATTGACTCGACAAACTTACAATACTCGGATATTTTTTCCAGTTTGTCATCTCTGAATACCTCATATCCAGATACCCAATCCTTGTTTCAGTTTATTTTGTTTTGATTGCGACAACCCGTGTGGCATTATCGTTATCTCTTGCTCGTGGCTGAAACAACCAAAAGCAACCATGGTTCTTGTCAAGAGCTTCGTGCTCACAGGCCTTGCTGCCGTTGTGGCCGCAAAGTCTGCTGTCCTTGACCTCATCCCGTCCAACTTCGACAATGTTGTCCTTAAGTCGGGCAAGCCTACTCTTGTCGAGTTCTTCGCCCCCTGGTGCGGGCACTGCAAAAACCTTGCTCCTGTATATGAGGAGCTAGCTCAGGCTTTCGCTACTTCTAAGGATGTTCAGATTGCCAAGGTTGATGCGGATGCAGAGAAGGATTTGGGAAGGAGATTTGGAGTACAGGGCTTCCCTACTCTCAAGTGGTTCGACGGCAAGAGTGACAAGCCAACTGATTACTCGGGTGGCCGAGACCTAGAAAGCTTGACCAAGTTCATTACGGAAAAGAGTGGTGCTAAGGCTAAGAGGAAGTTGGAAATGCCTAGCCAGGTGAACATGTTAACAGATGCTACCTTCAAGGAGACCATTGGAGGTGACAAGAACGTATTGGTTGCATTCACCGCTCCGTGGTGTGGTCGTATGTACTACTCAATTAACCTGCCTATGCGATTATTGAGTGCGCTAACATTTCGTTGATCAGACTGCAAAGCTTTGGCTCCCACCTGGGAAACTCTCGCTGAGGACTTCATCAACGAACCTAGCGTTGTTATCGCTAAGGTTGATGCCGAGGCCGACAACAGCAAGGCAACCGCCAGTGAGTACGGCGTTACCTCTTACCCGACCATCAAGTTCTTCCCCAAGGGCTCGACCGAACCCGAAGCCTACTCGGGCGGCCGAACCGAAAAGGACCTTATCGACTTCATCAATGGGAAGGCTGGTACTCACCGTGTCCCTGGTGGCGGTCTTGATGCGACCGGCGGTACCATCGACGCCCTGAACCACATTGCTCTGAAGTACGCTGCTGGTACTGAGAAGCTGGCTGATCTTGCGGCCGAAGCTAAGAAGATCGCCGCCGATTTCGCTGAAGATGCTCAATACAAGTACGCTCAGTACTACCTCAGGGTGTTCGACAAGCTGTCGCAGAATGAGGGTTACGTTGCTAAGGAGTCGGCCCGCTTGGACGGCATCATCAGGAAGGGCGGTCTAGCTCCCTCTAAGTTAGACGAGCTACAGAGCAAGACCAACATCCTCAAGCAATACACACAGCAAGCTGCCGAGAAGGTTGCGGAGAAGGTGGCGGGCAAGGATGAGCTATAGTATAACTCTTAGAGGAAAAAATTAGCCGAGCAAGCATTTTGTAACGAATAACGAAAAACGAGTCTCTTAATCTGAGCTACGTATTATGGTTACGGTATTGACCATAGTCGTTCATCCTAAGCAAATCGCAATAGATGTACTTATCAATCCTACCACAACGCCACGCAATGCCTAAATGATGCCTTAATTCTACGTTCGTCCAATTCACCCTTACTCTCGTTTCGGAGTTACATTAGACAACTTTTCCTCACTTGCTTGAAGTGCAGATTCGAGATTGTCCAGGCGTCGTGTCATATCGTCCACTATAGCCAGAGAAAATGACATTAGACCTTAATTGAAATACGAGGCGCCGTCGCGTGAAGGTTGGGGGCGTAGGTTTGTAGGCACTTACTCTTTGCGAAGATCTCAGACGAGACAGTAGTGAACTTGGTCGAGAGTGAGTCCAGGAGCTCTTCGACAACGGCGGTGAGCTCGTCTGTACCCTGTGCAATGTTAGTCAAGCTACGGTTACCTACGTACTAGTAGAGCGTTCCGAAAGATCGCTGTAGCTGGGACGATCTTACGTTACCCGCGGCTTTGCTAGGCTCATCAGTCTTCTTAGACGACATTTCGCTACTATATAGATGAAGGTAAATTTGCAGTCGAGAAATTGTTGTAGTGGTAGTAGTCAAAGGGTGCTTCGGTAAGCGACGATTTCGTGTATCTTTTAGAGCAGAAAGTATGAAGATGGCACGGATAGCAATTGCGCGGCGCGCATTGGAGTAAATTGAATGTTTCTACGATTCTATGGCTACCAACGGCAAAGGACAATTAGGTAACGCTAATTGGTGCCATTGGTGGTACAGAACCTTGGGAAACCTTGTAACACTTATCGATTACCTGCTTGCCAGGACCCAGGCAGAGGTTGCCCGCTCTCAATGTGGCACGTGCGTCATTCTGCGACAGGAGCTCCAGCTATGTTAATAATAGCACGTAAGCTATTTCCGGATATTTTGTTCGTTGCATCTACAACTTAAACAACTCCACGAGGCGCGAATTTCAAATCCACTCTCTACTAGAGAAGATCTACTAGAGAGCTCGGATACTATGTCACTTATTTAAACACGATGGAAATAATAAACTGCTATGCCTCAGCCGCAAGATAACGCACGCGCCATCCTCCTCATCATCTTGATATTCTGGCTTGCCACAAGTCCCGACTCAGGACCGGGCCTCATCGCGAGCCCAACCTTAATAAAGAACCGTCTCGTACGCCAGCGACATGCGCTCAGCGTCCTAAATACTACACAATGGGGTGACTTCAGACCACGTCTTGCCGATGATCCCCCGGACGATCCTCCTCCTGAAGACAAGCCCGAATCGGACAAAGAAACAGTGCTGGAGACCGAGTCGAAGTACAAGTATCTAAATTTAACAGGCTTTCGGGAGGAGGATAAATATGCTTGGGAAGATCTAAAGCGATTTAAAGACCGATGTGAGGAATATAGTACAAACGCCGTAGGAATTCCGGAGGCTGCAGCGCCCGTATGGCAAAATGCGACGGGAGTGGTTCGTGGGTGGTGGCAGAGGACGAACACATCTTCGCCGAGATATCATTCGAGTTATAATCTAAGTGAGATCAGTCCGGGAGTTACATGGGCTGGGTCGAACTCCGACTGGGGCAGAAATGCCACCGGTGCAGAGGGAAAGATCAACGTGCGCCTCGAGGATAATCAAGATGCTGCTACGGAACCTGAGGAAGTAGACAGGATGGTTCTGGAGAAAGCAGTGATCAAGGCCCGAGAGGTATCTGGGACGGTCACTATCGATGATACCGAGGGCTCCGGGAGCAGCTGGGAAATGCGGCTCCATGGTGTTCATTGGCCTCGTCAGGGATCAATGCTTCTCACAACGACTAGCGAGAAGTTCGCCGGTATCTTCGGATTGCCTCATCTGACTACTCGGCCAGATTTTTTCGAATCTAGTAAATCACTATTAAATAGGACCTTAGAGAAGGCACTAGCAAGAAAGGAACAGCACACCTTTACTGACCAAATCGACCCCTGGACATCCACTTTAGATTCTCCAGGTGAAGCTTGGAACCCAACTCCTCACTGCGAATATTTATTGTACATTCAAATCCATCCATTGGAGCAAGATATTCTAGGAGTACAGCCTAGTCTTACGGGCCCTGAAAATGTCGCCAAGGCTATCCAAGATATTGAGGACGAGCTTCGTTTCCCTCAAGGTACAGGTCACCGAAGAATACCGAGGCTTCAAATGTCGGCTGTCGTATTCTCTCCTGACTGTGGCTTCTTCCTCGAAACAAAAGGCCCTCCAGCATTCGCGCCAGTCGACGGAAAGCACATGGTCGGCGTGAAGCAAGAAATCTTCCTTCACAACGTCAGCACGTTCCTTCTAGGTCTTGCATTAGTCGTATTTGGACAACTTCAGTTACTTAAGCTACAAATGAGAGAAACCTCCACGCCTTCGACGCTAGGTCGAGTGAGTTTCTACACTAGTTGTATGATGTTGCTTGCCGATGGTATGCTCTTCACCGGAGCAGCTGCCTGGAGCTTCTCAGCGTCGACGACATTGCTACCCTCACTTGCTGTTACATGCGTATCATTCCTATCCATGGCCGTTGGGACATTTTTCCTAGCCGAGATTCACAAGGTACAAGAACCTGAATGGCGACGACAAGAACGGGAAAGAGAAAGACAGAACACCTCCGCAAATCCGACGCCTCCGCGTCAGACCCCTGTATCTAATACTCCCCGTCCGTCACCTTCTCCCCCTATCATAATACCATCAGACCAAGATATAGACGCCGAAATTGCCGAATCAGAAACCAATAACAATAATGCTACTCTTCCCGCTCCAGCAACTGCAAATACTCCCCCGAGCGCCCAGACTATTAGAACACAATTAAGCAACATATTCGGTCGTCTGCTCTTCATCGGCATCAGCGTACTCTTCCTCAGCCTCGCAGCCGCAAGCTGGCGTCCCACCTTTCGATCAGCGTACTTCAACACCCTTCTCTTCGCATACCTATCGCTCTGGTTCCCGCAGATCTACCGCAACATCTACCGCAACTGCCGGCGCGCGCTCTCGTGGCGCTTCGTCGTCGGCCAGTCCGTCCTCCGCCTGCTTCCCATCGCGTATTTCTACGTGCTGCCGAACAACTTCGCGTTCGCGGAGCCGGACCTCACCGCCTTTGCCGTGCTGGCCGGCTGGCTGTGGCTCCAGATATGGATATTGGCCGCGCAGAGCATCCTAGGACCCAGGTTCGGCGTGCCCAAGGGCTGGATGCCGGAGGCGTGGGAGTACCACCCCGTGCTGCGCGAGGATAACCTGGAGGCGGGCGGCTTGCCGATCGGTCTCGTTTCGGCGCCGAGCAGTCCGACGTCGCCGGAGCGTTCGCGCTCTGGCTCCAACGCGGGCGAGGATAGGGATAAGAAGAGGACGAACACGCACCTCATCGACTGCGCTATCTGCAGAGAAGTTCTAGAAGTCCCTGTTATCAAGGCGGGATACGATGACCCGACGGCCGGGGGCGTGGCCGGCGTGTTCGCCAGGAGGATGTATATGGTTACGCCGTGTAGACATATTTTCCACAGCGCGTGTCTGGAGGGCTGGATGCGGTTTCGCTTGCAGTGTCCGATTTGTAGGGAGGAGTTGCCGCCGTTGTAGATACGTAACTTACCTAGGTAATTGTAGAGGTGTAGGAAAGTAGCTACCTAAGTAAGGAGAGGAGTATTAGGGGGTTAGGGGTTAAGGGGTGTAGATTTAGGGGTAGGTTTGATTTGTGCATATGGATATAGATATGGATATGGATATAGAAATATGCCATTTATATCGAATTTGTTGTAATAGCGTGTATTTGGTCTTAAGTGCTCTTCAGATGAGTAATCTGGTTTGTACATAAAATCGTGGGATTGGTATATTGGGTCTTGGTAATGTAAGTTTGTAACATATACCTCACTGCTGTTTTGAGATGTATAACATGGATAGTCGCATTTCATGTTCTCAACTGCTCGAAGAATGATGGATAAGACATCACGATTGGATCACTAGACTCAATAGTCTTATTGACCGTTTAAGAGTTGATGAGTGTCGGGCAGTTCATCAAATCAAACTAAACCAAATCATTCCTTGAATACCAATAGAAATACCTATATCGACCAAAAATAAAAGGGTATCGAAGAGCAAGAGAAAAAGGTTGATCTGGCAGTCCAGGGAATCGAACCCTGGAGCCTAGCGATGCTGTGCAAGTATACTTTAAGGATTTTTAAATAAGTGTATTATTGGGAACAGTAATCGTCAGCTCGCACCAGCACGGCCCTACGAGATGCCTTCCTCAGGTCTCCTACTAAGAATTGACCTGGTATGTATTATTTTCATTTATATATCTTTTCCCGTAGCTCGTTCTGGTAGGCGGTAGGAGCGAGTGGTGTGCCTCTTAGGTGAAGTTTATCTATCAAAGGACATGTGGGAAGTTTGTTCTGCCGTCTGATGTTGAGGTAAGTGGAAGGAGCTACCTAGGTAGGGTCTTTCCATCTGATATTACTCAGTTAAGCTTTGAGCTTAAGGTATAGTGGAGTGATTGCATCCACAAGCTTGTTACGGGGTATTGATGAGACGGACATAACAGTACTAATCATTGCTGGAGCAGATGTTCCGATGGAGGTTAGGTCTAGATGGCAAATGAATAGAGCGAAAATTTCGTTATAAGCCTTTAGTAGGCTGAGAGAGGGTAGGGAGGTTCACGTAGCATTTGATCCTACCATCCCCTATGCCCTAACTGAGGTACAGCAGATATAAGATCACAAGTTGAAAGTCTGATAGAGGTAAAACTAGGTATCCTAAGTAAACTCAAGCTGTCGATCAAGATATGTGACAAGTCAGTGCCTACCTAGTCAGATTCGGCCTGTAAAGTACTATCCTGTCATCTTCTAGACTTCATGTCGTCCAAAACCTACTTCGTCTACCATGATACAGGAAGTCAGTTTCACGATAACAACATGATACGCCATACGAATAGAATATATTTGGTTTATCTTGGAATGAGCACTTTGTTTTCTTTTAAGCAGTTTGGCCAATTGGTTGGTGTCTATTAAATAGGAGCCCAACGCAAAACTGAATGTTGGTACCATCTTCTGCAGTTTCATAATGGTATCTTGTATATATGTAATGTGTCAGATTCAAGTTGCTCCTTGGTTTATCCACCGTTATTGAGCGAGAATTTAGATTGCTGCTTCTATCATCTACGTGCACTTTATGTACCCTGGCACAGTCCTCTAATGACATGTTCAGAAGATAGTACCTACAAGGGATGCCAACAACCGAACATCTCAATTTCGGGATGATTAGAAGAGCTCAACTTCACAATGTACAACCACGTGTGAAGCAACCAACAGTATCACGTCCGAAGTCGAGTTCTTTCATGATCCCGAGCCAAATAGAAGGAACTCGCTACCAGCTTAGGTTTACTTCAGTAAAGCTCCTTCCTAACTGTACTAAAGATAAATTTCGCAACGAGCAGCCAACAATCAATTCGGATGCAGAGCCGAAAGCACGTTGGCGGTGGCATGGTCAATCTCATCCGGGAATACGACCTGCGCAAAAAGAGTTCAAGTCTAAAAAAGATAAAGAAAACTATTAGCAACATGAACATGGAAAATGATTAGACATCTCTTCATCATCGAGGTCTAAATTTGCAAAAGTAAATGGACGAGCAGGGAGTCGAACCCTGGGCTTCTCGCATGCAAAGCGAGCACTCTACCACTGAGTTACACGCCCGATTGGAAGTCATCCACCGGCTTTGAGTGAACTGACATAATTGGCTGACAACTGGATGGGGAAATTTCCCCCAAACATCTCTATATGTCAATTTGCGGAGAAATGACCATTGAGATTTTTCTAGTGCCATGCTCTGGTTGGTCGTAGACAATAGTATAGACACACTACTTGGCCCTCTACTGGAGTCTTCAATTATAGCGACTTGTGGTGGACATTCCGGTCCCCATTAGTACCTAAGGGAGTAAGGCTTAGCGCAAGGGGAATCGCTCTGGATTACACGACATGCAAACCAGCTCTTTTCCGAATTAATTCCTGTTGACTTTAGCTAGATAACTGAGCCTCAATCCCACAGAAATAGACGATGACCGGCAACCGTCTGCCTGGAATAGAAAAGTATAGTGATGATGCGCGGAAAGCATTCGGACTTAGGCCAAGACCTGCGGCGGAGCAGCAGTGCCGCATGCGATAGATGTTGTACTGCATCGCAATCGCAACTGCATAGGCGCGCGTTCTAATTGTGGCATCGGAAGCTAGCCGCGATAATAATTTACATCCAACTGTGGAGGGAGCGAGGATTGCGACTATGTTACTGCCAAATCCTCGCCTTTAACCGCGGAAATAGAGTACCAGGCCTTCTTATCAGACCAGAAGTCAGTTTATAGAAGGTATTGAGCTGTTGTGGCAGGTCAGTCCTAACAATAATTTGGAAGACCACCAAGAGGGACGATACGAGCTTTGAAATGTTTCAAACAAACATGGCAAGGAGTATCGCATCCACACCTAAGAACGCAGAATGCGTTCTAGATTATATCCCCCAACATTTGCGAACAGTTTGCCGGAAGGATGAGGCGAAGCCAGATTGCTGCACGCACTCAACGCTGCAAGAGACCTTAAACAAATATGCGTCTGCGATGGCTCGCTACACGTGGTATTTCGAACCCCTTAAACACCGAATGGGAATATGTAAGGGGTTGCATGTGAAGAGAATAGTGACTCTATTCTGGGACACATACGAGTTAATGATGCTAAGAGACCTTCGCGCCGGGCAGTTTGATGTCACAGAGTCGCCGACTGTAAACCCTTCAGTACTCCGCATGGCGCATAACGGATGGGTGAACGATAACAAGCGAGACCTAAATGGATGTCAAAGCAAGAGAAGATACCGATGTCCAAGATCTCCCGCAAGCCTTGTTGCCATCTTCATAGGTAACACAAGCTCAGGTACCCGACTTATTCTTAGAATGGTTTTCGGGTTTTCGTTCCGACCCCACAAGTTGCGGCGCTCTTCACATCGGTCCATAGTCCTAATAGATTCATCCTCTCCTTATCTTACTGTAAGATTTGCAGGTTAACTTCTCGTCGGAGCTAGCTGGTTGTCCTGTGAGGCGAATAGCGCTTATTCACCAATCAGCTTCGGCCCCCGTTTCACATTCAGGATCCTCACCTGCGGCTGAAATGAGCTGCTGATGAGATGATCGCCATTTGGATTGAGCATGTCCCGATTTGGCCACATACCTGGCCTTTAAGGCGATTATGGATGCTGGAACCATATTCTCACGCGACGATATTGGCATCGTTCACAGTAAGCTGCTCATGGGTAACTAGAATGCGGAGGGGGTACCTCGCTCACTCATTTTGAACTTGGAAACAAACTGCGCCTCATACCGGCACGTGGGTATTGGTAGCGAGGGAGCTGACAGAATCTCATCCTCTCTGTAGAAGAGGTTAGCACGAAGATAGCTAGGAGTGCCATGTGCTACGCAGGGGAGATATTTTAGGATAATTCTCAGCGAAAAAAGTACACAGGTAAATTCCGCTCGAAGTCGTCGATGCCCTACAATACATACATGCAGGGGATTGTCTCCGATTTATACAATGTAGCGTCAGCAACGCGTACCTACCTTTTCTAGCATCCAGCTTGGCGATTTACCATGACGAAGCTATTCGGAGCAATTGTTCGATATAGGAAACATCGTACAAAAGCAGTTATGACCCGATAATTCTTTGGCCCGGTTTCTGATGAATTGGGACATGTTGTCGATATCATTTCCGGTTCATTGAGTGGCTGGCGGATGTCTTGATCTCGGACCACAGCAATCTTAGTTAATAAGCTAGACACGCAAGGTCTACGCTATGATCTTTGGATGATGACCATCAACTTTCGAGTATCGACAAATCGATATATCGCTTTGTTCGGTCGCTACAGGGTACCGATTCCATCGTCGTGGTAAGGAATCAGCTGATTTATTGATTATCTTGAAAAGAGTTGAAAGATGAAAGAAGCAAGAAGCTAAGCTGCTAGGTTACTTTCAACGTAAGCTTGCAGCCAGGGTAACGTCAGGTTCAGGGTTCGCGGGATGCATTTTTAGAAATGCGATCAGGATTAAGGTTGCGGAGTCCGATCTAGACTAGATTCGGGTTAGCTCGGCTTTGTGCTTAACTAGGAAAGAGAACGACAACTTTTCGCAACGTGATTGGCTGTTTCAGAGCAACAGAGGAGTTGGTGGATCGCAAAGTGACGCCATAAAACTCAAATTGTCAAGCATCCTTGAAATACGTACCTCTCTCGATACACACATTAGAATTGCGATAAGACAATTCTAGTTTAAACGAACACTTGAACTATTCAGTTTGTCCATGAGATAGATATATTCTTAGAAACCCGAGACTGTCTAGCGAAAATTCCTCATGATAAAGCCATGTGGCGACATGATAGTCTAGACCAAGTTCCGATAATGCACATGTGTGTTTCTCGCTCACACGGAGGACGATGCAAGGCAAGGCGTGACAAGACAGCGCTGATCAGAAAGCGACGCAAAATTCAGGCTGAGTACAACATTGTTAAACCGGCCGTTCGGCAAAGCGAACTGGAGAAACGCCCAGTGTTCAACAATATCGCACAGAGATTTATAGTCAACAGATAGTTCATGCACGGGCATTCCTGAAGTGGTTTAAATCTAGAATGCTAGAATGCTAGATGGTGTTTTGATATGATCGACCATCGGAAACATGTAAGAGCAGATCAGACGGTGAACCAAACGAAGCGCTGTTTCTCGAGCACGAAATTCCAGCGACATCGTTTCATAAACTTCGAGGTCCTCAGGGTGCTGCATGTCATTAGCGGTTTTAGCTCGGTATAGCAAGCCAAACTGTCACTATCGCTGGTTTGACAATCTTAGAGGCTCGATCGAAAATTACAAACTTAATCGAGTAAGTACGGGGCGAACCCGGGGGAAAGGATTCAAATTGCATTGGAAGGATGCGTATCATTCGGTGATGGATAACGATGGGGTCGTCCATGGAGGGTGGATTACGCTGCTCGCGCACAACGACAGGTTAGTTGAAGACCTCGCGATAGATTAGGGGGGAAGAATAAAGAAGTCTATAGGAGTTGGTCTGACTATATGGCAAAATTCGCCCCATTGAGTGGGCAGACTATGGACCATGATTCGCGAATGGGTTCTAAGGCTAACCAGCATACGAAAAGTAGTGGTGGTGATGAATTGGCGAAAAAGTTAGCAGCATTGAATGGCTAACCTCTTGCAGAATCTCGGTCGTGGTCAAGCGGAGGGGAAGCCAATCATTTGACGACAACCACCACCAGCGCTGCACCAGCGTTGTAGTCTCCCTAATGCGGGATGTGTCACCAGGATTCTGGTTGGTCGTTTTGGAGTTTTCCTCTCCCTTCTTTTGTGTCGCACCTGACTGCTCTTACATTTTGATCACCCTTCTCCTGAATCTTATAGACGAATTAGTTTAATCAGTCTACGTAGAAGACATACCGACTACAGAATCGAGATCTTTACAAAATATTTGCATCTCAAGATGTAGTTTAATCCATCTTGACTACTGGTTAGGTATGAACGGGGATAGACTGGGTAGGTACTTGACAACAACCTTGCTACCTGCCTTATTCGACCGTGAATCGCCTGAACGCCTCGGCGGTAGTCGGCGGTAATGCAGATCTCTATGTATAGTATATGTACGAATCCGTATAGTACGTGTAGACTGCAGAGACAGGTAGTATCCTTGGTGTCTTAGGAATTCGGTCTAGAAATGAACAATGAAGCCAGCTGGCGATTCGTAACGCATGAAAGCCGCGTAGGAATATCCACCACTGTTTGCTTGTGTTTGTCATTATCTCGACTTGAGGCTCTCTCTCAATTCCGGATTGTTTTTAATGCATTATTCGTCAGGGAATATCGTAGACAATAAAAGAACGGGTTCTTGTGACCCGCGGAAAATAGGCGGCTTACACGTCTTACATACAGGCACAGTTAGTGGGGTCCAGTGGGCTTTTCTAGCTGCCAGCTATCGCCGTGCCTATCACGTACCGATATATCGGTGGCAGGTAGTGGATTGATCTGTGGGTTTGACTTACTGCATACCAGTATGTTGTGTACATACATAGACGTAGCAGACGTAGGTAGCTATGTATGTATGTAGCGTGTAGGTACAACAGTTGACCTGTAAAAGGGATACCCTAACCACCAACACCGTTGAACTCCTGCAGCCGATGATCTTCAAGGGCCTCAATCCGTTAGCGATGTATTGCGTAAAATGTAAAAAAGTTCCGTTACGTGCAAATCAGCCTGGGCGTTCATAGTGAGCCTCGTCGGTCTTCACCACTAAAATTCTATAAGCTGAATGGCTGACTCAACCACCAGAAGGAATCGTTGGCTTAAGATTCGGTAACTCATCGTCGAGGAGGATTTCCGATGAACGGATCTCCCGACAAACCCCAATCCTTTCTGCTGCGTAGGTAACGGACTGTACTCGTACATACGACTACCCAATCCCATCTTGGGACCCTTGGGCGATCGTAGGCGTGAGATCCACAGTGCTAGTCCGTCCGTAGTTAGGAAAACTGTCCTCTTTTGATCCTCAAGCGAGTGCGGAACACTGGGGGGAAGGATCGCAATATTCCTAGTCGCTGGAAATAGGATGGCATCATGGCATCATAGCTTTTGGAGGAACAGCGAAGCTGATGATTCTATCAAGTTTATTAGGTAAATTGTTGGCTGGTGAGCGGAGAAGAAAAAATAGATGTGGTGAGAAGCGTGGTGGCTATGGGAGAAGAGAAAACCGGTTACCCGATCCGAGTTGATGGAGTTGATTCCAGTTCTACCCAACCCAACCGCCCGATTATTTCAGTCCGGCCTCTCCAAGTTTGCTACCTATGTACCTGCTACCGTAATACGATTACCAGGTAATTTCAAAAAGATATATTTGAATCGATATCTTACATACAGAAGAATATTTACACCCACAATTACTGTCATATAAATGATTATGTTTATTATGTTATCCGTAAGAAATATATACAACGTATGAGTCTCCGTTCCATTATCGGCCTGTGCGAGACTCAGACCAACGAGAGTGCAGCGCAAGTTCCCTCTTCAGAAGCCACGCCGCTTCTGTAAATTCCCATGCTCACTTTGAAACAAACACATATTGGGCCAATGAAGCCAACTGCCAAAGCGATCGACCACTAATCCTCCCGGGGCTAGCAGTCGTTCGAGTCCTTCTTATTCAGGACTGTCCTTTTA
The DNA here is from genome assembly GCF_022578515.1 of Annulohypoxylon truncatum. Lineage (NCBI taxonomy): Eukaryota > Fungi > Ascomycota > Sordariomycetes > Xylariales > Hypoxylaceae > Annulohypoxylon > Annulohypoxylon truncatum. Next base: position 386,497 of record NW_025953787.1, read on the forward strand.
TATTGTTCGATATATTTTTACTTTTCACGGTATTACGGTAATTACGCTGCATCCTCTACAGTTTTCCTGGAACTTCACTTTTTTACTTCCCACCGTTACCCGTTACCCCCCGGGCTGGGCTGTGTAGCACGGCAGAAGGGGGCCGTTCAGATGTTCTAGGGTCTGAAGGCCTGGGAGTTACAACACCCGCTAAGACTCTTAGCTCCAGTGTTCCAGATTTCCAGGTTCAGGGGAGAAACTGACCCTCCAAGGCCCTCCTGGGTGACCCCTGTCACACGGCATCCTGGTTCCAGGGTACGTAGCTACGTTCCCCCACTGTCCTCGACTTACACCCATTTGAGAGGAAAGAATATCCATATGTAATGCCACCCACTGCCCAACTTCTCTTCTTATGAAAATGCCCTTATACCTACAACTCACTCGACCAACAATGTGCCTCACCTAAATACCATAATAAGAAAAGAGCTGGACTCAGCTTACATTCTTGTGGATCGAACAGGTTCAGTTCAAGTTCTGGTTCCTATTCTCCCACTTATACATACTTGTATAACTGAACTATACGACGTATAGAAGGTCCCCACAAGCGGGCCAATACGAAAAACAGCATGTCTCTAGAACAATCTCGACTATTAAATGGGGCGGAGGAGACTCGAATGTCTGCAGCCTCCAGAATAGCTAGCAAGGAATCGAGAGAGAAAGCCAGACACAGCTTCGCTTCATATTCGACACAAGAAGAAGACCTGACCGACGTATACACCGATATGGACGAGCCATGCGTGGTCGAAGAAGCTACGGTGATGGATGCCAAAGAGGTTACGATTGAGACCCCGAAACTACCGGAGAAGAGTGCTCTTAGAATGTCAAGGTTTTTGGACAACCTAAAGCGCAACTCGATCACCGAATCACTTAGCGACCCGCACGACGTCTATCTTTCCTCGGAAGAAGATGCCTCTTCATCTGCCGACGACTTCTCTGACTATGACTCCGACTCCGACTTAAACAGCAACGGATCTGAGAAATCGCCACAACGACGAGGCAGTCACGAAGAAAGTGCAAGGGCAGTGTCGGTAATATTCGTTGGAAGACCTTGCGTCGTGGACTTGGCGAGCGGTAGGAGATCGGTTTCTCCCATTCGAAGACCTAGATCGATGATGCCCTCTTCGATCCGACAAGACATATTCGCGGACCGGCCAGAACACCCACCTCGGAAGAGCAGCCTTGCATCCACAATAGATCTACCCAAGGAGAACCCGTCATTCCTTAGCCAAGATCCCTTTGCTACGAGCAATTACAGAATAGAGTCGATCTCAAGAGGACCGCCACCAGCTAGCATTAGCCCCCGTCCGAAGACACCTACAGCAGCATTTCACCGGTTCCAGAAGTCATTGAGTCTGGTCCGAAAGCGTAGCCGTCCTAACCTGAAAGATGCCGCCTCCAGAGATAGTCTTAGTTGGCCACTCGGATCTGGATCTGGATCAGTCTCAACTACCGACCTACTTAGTTTGAACTCGTCACGAACTTCTGAAGATGAACAGCAGCAACCTAGGAGACCTCGAGTAGTATCGGCTGCTACGATGCCACCTGAGATATCAGCAATTACCAAGGACTGCATAAGGTCTAGCCGGAGGGATTCACTGCCGAGACTACTCACCAAGCAACCTCCCCAACCCGTATCGCCGAGTCCAGCCACGGCTAAAAGGGGCTTACTAAGTGGCTTAAATATGAACCGGCGGCGAAGCTTACGGATCAAGCCATAAGACAATCACACCCCCCTATCATTCATCATTCATCATTCATCATTCATCATTTTCCCATTATCATCAATCGAGGAGTTCGGCATTATATTTGGGGGCAGGCGTTACAAACACATTGAGGAGTTAGGGTCCACGGCGCATAATCACTACTGCACACGGGAACATGGGTTGATTTTCGGTGGGATGGGAGAAGAGAATAATATGATACCTTGGGCAAAATCTACTAACGAGTAACGGCCGCGGGGTATAGGTTATAGGAGGTTGGGAGGTTAAGCAGCAATTGGCTGACGTCTATTAAGACTACCATAGTGAGCATCGCTCAGCATGAATGATACCACGAAATGAATTTTCTTGATTTCACTCATTACCTAAGTTCTTCTCTCATCCATCGCATCCCTCAAAAGTGTGCTGAAAAGATTCAAACTTCTAGATGTGACATGCGCGTTTCTAGTTCCGGCTTGGTAAGGAGATCGTTTCGTCTGAAGTTAAGCTTGGGGAGTTGATAATTGTTTCACTATAGCATGCATCCCTTGTCTGCGATTGGCGAAACGAAACTTCAGCGACACCGTTGTATCTTGGTTTTTCATCCCCCTCTCAACGCAGTGAGTTTCATACCTATGGTAGATTGGCTCACCGCATCTCTAGTCGCAAATGTCGCCTTCTATGAGCAATAGCGCTTCGCCGATCCTCCAGACTTTTTTTCTTTACCGATAATAGCGGGCGGCCCTTAAGCAGGAGTAGGTAGAGCGCACCGCGATACCATGCCTGCCACAAGATTTTTATTTTATTTTATCATACACATGCAAGGAACAAGACTAAAATCTCTATGCAACCTATCACAACGCACGCATCCCACACCCCAGCCAGCGCAGAACTTGGACTCGCGCAGGCTATGCAGTCAATCGTATTTAGAACCTTGGTTTTTTCGCTACTTTGCCCTAGTTGCATAGTAGGGGACTTTTTCTATCCAGGGAGAAGAAGAAGAAAAAAATCTAGGAAAGTTCAGGAAAACAAGTATAGGCAGGTATGTAGTAGGAGGGTATTCACGTCAGTGATCTACCTACTGCCGAGCGTGGCAAAAACCTGTCAGTAACCAGTAATCAACACTAATACATACCAACATCCATTGCCGACTTACAAGATGCTATGAAATAACTATACGCTACGCAATCATCTACCATCCTACCCACGTCCCGATGGGCAGATGCGCCAACCCTCGGAATATAGCCACCGAACGGATGTTTTTTTATCTGTGAGGCAAAGCCTTTGCATACATACATACATACATACATACATATTTGAGGGCGTATATTAACCCAACCAGCCAATCCGCGGGCGCGACCACCTACCACCTCGACGTTCGTGGGGTGGGGGGCAAGCGCTGATTCGACGGGCGCGCGCATCACGACGTACGTAGAGTACAGAAGTTGTGTGGGTGGGCTCGATTCGAACTTGACTTATTCTCGGATGCAAGCTTGGCTATGCTATATCGAGATGCGAAGCCCGCGAGAGGTAACCGACTAATAGCCCGTTACTAGTTTCGCTGTCGAGTCATCGGGCGTAAAAAAAGGTCTATCGAAGCTTGACCGCCAGGTCGTCGGAGACTTATTGCATGCTTTGCGAACATAATGCCTCTTTCCTTTCTTCCTACGTACACCTAGTCCTATCTAGATAGCAGGTAACCTCAGTCTTACGCGCAGCTTTACCTGGCCCGCCCGGTCGCTTGAACAGGCCGCGTTGAAGAGCTGGCAAAAGACCCAACAACCCAACTAACGAACCGCAAAGTCGCACCGTTGCAACGGAGGCATACGCCGCTAAAGGACCATGGTTACTACTCTTTTTTTACTGCGGTGCTTCGTAAGTATGTAATGCGCGACCCTGACACGACATCTCGACAACGCAAGGGGCAGAAATTCTCCTGACGTAGCAAAAGCAACCCCCAATATGGCTTGCCCTCCTACCCTCCCCCCCATCTAGCCCGGCGAATAGCAAGCCGGGAAAAGTTTCGTCGAACCCTAAGTAAGGTAGTCGTTGACGCCTGCAAAGGCGCATGCATGAAAGACTTTGGGGTCTAGCTCATTCGGACCCTTAACTCTATTCACGTAAGAACGCCTATAGTGTGTAGCATTCATACATAGGGCACTTATCCAGAAGAGGCGCTCGGTTTAGGTGACTAAAAGTCTAGGACCCTAAGTCGAGTCTGGGCGATCAATTATCGCCAATGCGTTCGTCGCCCCGTGATCCTGGCCCTGGCTCTTCCCGAGATCTTAAGACGCGGCTTAAAGCGTTGAATCAGGAGTAGCTGGCTGGGCACGCTCATGCGAAAACGTTGTATGGAGGAAACAGTCCGATCCCATATCGATACTAGCGGGTAGCTAGGCCATGTAGGTGAGTACCTGAATAGTAGTGATGTGCTAGAAGCTAGTGGTTGAGATAGCGGATAACGTTAAATCAGGGGCTTAATTGATAAGTTAAGCTTTACCACGCCCGAGCTTCTGGACGATGGGCGGGCGGCGGGGTCATCCCTGATGAAACGGAGGACGGACTGGCTATCAAACGGCTGCGCGAGAGCTTAATTCTTGGTAACGACGAACCTGGATGAGCCTTGACGAACCTTACCGCCTAGGGGTCGAGCTGAATGTGGTACAGTTATCAGTTAAAGTTAGGTGCAGCTACACAGAGGTAACTGCCCAGTAATTGGCGTAATCGGCGCAGTCATGGCTGTCGTGTAACTCGTCGAAACGAGTCTTGACATCGACGTCGATTCACATGGGATCCTTTAGCGCCTATCTTGCCTTGTCATACACCTCGAAGCCAAGCAATCAATTTCAGACGCCTTCATACCTACCGAATCTACCTACCATTTTCTTGCCAATCAAGTCGGAATTCGAGAGCGGATATCCCATCTCGGGTATCTTTGTAGCTAAGAAGCGAGTCCAGGAAAGCCAATACGGTTGCATAGGTACGTGACTACCTAGGCAAATTACTAATACCTATCCCGCGAAGATCACGGTCTTGAAAACTGAGCCGTGCGTTACGATGTCACATTATACGTGCGGTAGCGTATAATTTATTACTCACATATGCCTATGTAGATACGCACATACAAGACCTACATGCCTAAGCCCAATCGCCGCTCAGCCGGGACGGATAATGTACCTACATACATGGCATAGTGAAACGGGCCTCGCGAACAGACACAATGCAACATCAACGTCCCCTCTCGCGCACGAGGCCACCCGAAATTCGGGACGAACAGACGTCGTCAACGCACGGATTTCAGGCTGTGTCTACGTAGTGCGGCATACGTAAAATCTTCCTTGTCGCTCATGCCTTCACTATGGCTATGCCTCTCCCCTGCTTTGTTTCACCTGTCCTCGTCCGGCATAGTAAGTCACTATTACATAACACGACGGTCTTATCGAGAGGGATCTCTGCTAGGGATGGATTTGGAATAGGGACGCGGGGCACGTGGCTATGGGGAGAGAACCCAGGATCGATCTGGAGATTCCTTGCTTTGGGTTAAAGGGAAGGCCCGAGTCGAAACGTCACGCCGGGCGGAGAATGCCGGGGTTCGTCATGGAGTATCGTGCTCCGAGACCGGTCTATCGCCGTTCCGGTGAAGTGCGGGTCCGGGATGTTGCTTAAGTGAGTCGTCAGTCCGATAGGGGTTACGTACTCAGTTAAGTGAAGGATTCACGTTGCTTCTCGAGATCTACAACTTTCAAGGCCTAAGTTATCCCCTTTCCAACTGCGTCCATATCGCATCATGGCTCTAGCACTGATACTTTCTTAGATGGGCGCCTTTACTTCGCTAATTACATAATTAATTCATCTGGGACTGAGTGGATGGTTTCTACATGGGAACAAGCATCAAGAGATCGCCTAGCTTGAATCACCTATCCATATACACTTTCAAGAGAGGGCGCTTCATTTACTTAACTGACTTTAAGATGATAGGCGCCTTCTAGGTTTACCTAGCCGTCTCTCAGACACACTATCTACAGCCGATCAAGCCACGGCTATGGATAACATCAACTACAACAGCACTACGTCTATCAGACTCCGACGTATAACCTACCTTCCTCCCTAGCCTTCTACCTCTCAGCCAATCAGGACATGGCTATAGAAGGAAGACATATAATTATAAATTCCCAAAGGGTTCCAAGATTAATGGCAAAAATGCTACAGGCCGTGTTGGGACGGCCTAGCGAAGTTGTATCAGCGCCTCTTAGTATATTACCAATATCACTACGAGTATCGTTACAAAACATCGTTAGGCCCTAGGGTTCGATCCCCTAGGTGGCCAATTCAATTCTTTTTTTTTTTTTTTTTTTTTTTTCAAACACCACTTCCATATGAAGTGTTTCCACCACTTATACACGACCTTATCCATTCCATTAATAGGCCATTTACCTATCTAGATATATTGATAATCAATAAGCCCCGAATTTATCTATACTATGATATCTGGGAGCGGAAGTCACGTTTAAGCGATTGAACGAGGGTTTTCACCTTGGCACTTTAAGAGCAAGCAATAGATATCATGCCTGAGATGTACGTTGAAGTGCCGATCATATATACGCATATGCGATACTTGTATCATGAATTTGGTGTGTTATTTCCTAGTTCAGCGTCCCAGTATGTGTTAGCAGCGGGTCCGCCAGAGACATGATTGTTTACCCTCCCTGTATCCATGTAAATAGAGTTTATTGAACTATTGCTGTGGAAGTTTATAATGAAGCCACTGCCCCAATCCGTCTAATGCTCGCTTCCTCTGAAGATTACGAGCCTATTCGGGACATTCCATTATAAATCTAATCCTTTCCCCCTTTCCATGAGTATCGCCACTGCTTATGAATCAAGGCTTCTTGCTAATCACTATTAGCCACTAGCATCGAGCCTAGATATATTCATGTTCTTCAAGTTTCGCTTAACTCACTTCATACGCGCGATCCATATAGTACATCGGGCCATCATGTTTCACTGGAAATGCCCTGACCTAGAATGTTGGTCGCACAGTAACATTTTGCATAAGTAGATTTTAGCGAATAAAGCGTCTGTTACATACAATATGGTAAGATGTTCACGTCGTCGTGATATTCTTCTGTCCTTTCCGGATGAAGTATCGTGATTTTTGAAGAGGGACCGTAGCCCCATGGTTTGCCTATTGCCAAGAAGTAGGTAATGATATCAATAAAGAACTGTTTGGTTTGCTGATTCTAAGTGTATCGTAGCCAAGGGATAACGAATAACATTATCAAGCAAATGCTGATTAAATGGGAGTATAGTTGGGATGGGTTACACTTGATGGATTTTGGTGCGAGCGATCCGGGCTTTATACCCGTACATGTAAAAAATGTCTTGGTGAGCTGTCAACTCGAGTTGAGCTTGAGTTGTCTATTAGCCTCTTCAAGCAAGGATCCTTTTCTATCCACGTAGGTAGACATTAAGTGTGAAGTTACAGTTACTACCTAGGTATTGTCAAAATAGGCCAACAAAAAGGGAAACCCAAAAATACGTTTGAAAAGGGGACGGGTACCTGGTGAGAATTGCTACAAACCTACGTAGACAACACTAATTGTATAGCTTTCACTTTCTAGACTAAATACTTCATCTACGGTTACAGCCTTTGCAATCGCCAATGTTCGGCCGTACGAGTCCAGCTTGGCTCTGACACAACCCGCGTACAACACAGCTGTGGCTACCACAACGGACGGAAGTTATTACGTATCTCGTAACAACATCGACTCACAAAGTCAAACGCCCGACTACATGGGATGATGAAGTTTACCAACTCCCCTACTCAGGTGTATATATATACTAAGATCTTCCCAAGGCTCTCAACTCTCCCTCTCGATCATCTTCACAAGAATCCATTCTGCTTCATCGAACTCTCACCAATATCTTCATTCTACGGTTGTGCCATAAGTTTCGACAACACCTCCAAAATGCAGTTCTCCAAGCTCACGATCGCTGTCCTGTCAGCCATCCTCACTTCCGCAGCCGCGCTCCCCGCTAGCGGGATCTCAGCCACGGGAGAACCGTCGTCAACCGCCGAGCCAGAAGCTCCCGACTCCGGTTTCCAGCTCAAAGACGTGCAGGTCCACTGCCCCGACAACGACCACCAGAAGAACTTCCTGAAGTGCTACAACGACAACTCGGGCAAGAACTGCGACCCCATGCCGGACCAGGCCGACAGGCACGCTTGCAGCCAGCTCTGGCAGATTATGTGCGGTATGTACCTATCTTACCCGCGTCCCGTACCCCTATTCCACTCCACTCCTTCTTTAACTACCTACATAAGACGTCGGAGCAGATAATACTGGAAACGACGACGAAGCTAACTCGAAATATAGCCAACCGTATCGGCTGCCAGGTGCAGGGCTAAGTAGCCCGGTGGCTTGCAGACCGACGTTATGATACTCGAGGGCAGTTCTCGGTGGAGTTGGCGATCTATTGTGATTTGCGGTGATAGCTAGGCTGTTGCCAATCTAGGGCACTTAAAAGCAATCAGATGAATGAGGGGTGTTGGTGGTTTCCTAACGTACTTTACCTCCTTTTCACTTCTTCGAACGGCTAGAAGCCTCACTTGGCCGTGTCAAGTACGGACTCTGGAAGTTAGCGCAAGATGTTTCGCATATGGATATTTGGAGGTCGATATTATTAACATCTACCTGGTTCGCTCGTTAGATACGGTAATTGATGGATACACCCAAATTTTTGAAATGTCTAAGTAATTGTCCTGCTCTGCGAGGGATCCATCACCCTGTAGATGAACATTGTAGACCACGATACACCAGTTCAAAGTCAAGGGGATTAAACATTGACATTACTAAGAGTCTAGTCCAAAAATCTAACCTTCACGTTGATGCGCCCAATGTATATACTCCTCCTAGAATCGAATCCCCTCCACTCCACAGCCACCACTACACAGTTCCCTTAGATTCTTTACAACAACTTCGTAGCAAGCGCAGCAGGCTGCTCAAGAATAACACCGGGCCCAGCAACAACAGTCTCCTTCGTCGGGGCGCCGGGGGTATCCGCCACCACGGCCACAATAACGCCCTTCGTCTCGAACTGGTCCGGGATCGTAACATAGATCTCCTTCTCAGGCCAATCCTTCGTATCAATCGGCACGCTCACATTATACACGCCGTGGAAGAAGACAGCATAGTAATCCTTGCCCTTCGCGAAGCTCGGCTGGTTGTCCGGGGTCGTGAAGTTGAGCGCGATAGTCGAGCCGGGCGTCAGCGAAGCCGTGCCCTTGGCGGCGCTGAGACCGGGCAGGTTCTGGCGCGGGCTCGGGTAGGCCGGGTTCTCGGGCGGGCAGGACCCGGGCACGATGTACCCGTTGGTGGAGTCGAGGATCTGGTTCGCGTAGGGGAAGGTCGTGTCGGCGGGCCCGGCGAACGGGTTCTGGCCCCAGATCTCGAGCAGGCTCCAGACCTCGTGCCGCGCCTCCGTCTCGGCGATCGCGAGCATGGCGCCCTGCGACGCCGGCAGCTTCGCCGACTGCACGAGGCCCGTCAGGAAGGCCATGCTGGACACCTCGAGCACCGTCGCCAGCGCGAGGAAGGACACCGGGTCGTAGTACGGGTACTGGTGCTCGCAGGCGCCGGGCTTCACCGACGTCGCCGAGATCTGGTTCTGGAAGATGCGCAGGTGGCCCGCCTCGTTGTTGCGGATCTCTTGGATGCGCTGGTACGTCGTGTTCGGGTAGCCGGCGGCGACGAAGGCCGACGTGTTGAAGGCCTCGACGGCCTGCTGGTAGAAGTCGAAGATTATCCACTCGGCCGCGAGCAGGTTCTGCCAGACCTCGTCGTCCTCGCCTGGCGGCCCGGTCTTGGTGGGCAAGACGGCATCTCTTAGGTTTCCGGGGAAGGGTGCTTCGACGCCGTAGTACGAGCTGAATATCGGGTCCTGGCCCGGCTTAGGGCCGTAGTTGGGGTCCGAGAGCTTCTGCGTCTGCACGAACGAGCCGATCTTGCCGAGGACGGGTCCTGCAGAGACGACAGATACTAAAGGGCTCAGTAAGCAGGCCTGGAAAAGAGATCGGACCGCCATTGCGAAATAATGGCTCGTGGAAGATCTTTGAGGAGGGAAGAAAAAACGAGTGTGCCGGATTCCTGTAACCGTTCGTCTAATCAACAACGACCGAGACGAAAAGGGCACGTTTATATTATGCTGCCAAGTCACATATGCGACTTCCAATAGCGCATCACGGCGGACGCCACAAATCTCCCTTAGTGGCCAACTGGCCGACCATCAGCATCTCGCTAGATGATATCATGATGGTAAACGACCGAGATACGAGTTAGACTTGCAGCAGCCACGCACAAAAGAAAACCTGATCGAGACCTGCTCGATAGAAACAGGCCTGGGCCAATTACAGTATCGGGTCTTCCGGAACTAACAGCTCATGCATCTGATCGACAGGCCCGTCTGCCGGATTGGCTAAGACTAAAATGACGGAAAGGGACCCAACTAATCGGGCGGCACTCAGACGGGTCGAAGGGGGTAAGCTCTAGGAAAGGAAAAACGGCTAGTTCTGAGCTGCCAGCCTCCCACGTCGCAAACTAGGACGTTAAGTGTGGGGGAGCTGAAAAAAAGGTTATCGTCACGTCCTTGAACGAGTCTGCCTGACTGCATAGAGCGCTCCATGATCATGATAAGAACTAAGGTGCTGGCAGAGCGGTGTTCGCAGGAGACTAATGTACGATATGCGCGGCCTGATGGTCTGGGTAGGTGTAAACGAGTCTATCGAATACCGTCTAGGCTCTAGGCTCTAGGCCCTAAGCCGGAAACTGAGACAGTGTGGTCGTACGGAGTAAAGGGGGTGACATATACTACGGTACGTTATGTTACTTTCGTTTGTTCCCGCGTAGTCCCGATAGGATGGAAACGTTCATTGCCGTAGGTTGTAATACCTACCCCGGATCAGCTAATCTTCGAGGACATAAAAGCAACGATAGGTGCTCCCTTCGATCCCTCGATAGCGTACGTGTGCCAAGGGCGGCTCTGCCGCTACACAGATCTAGCGTAACATGATATCTCAAACTAACGGGGACTAGTAACAAGATGCCGGAGTGATGTTGGGATACTGTCAGAATGTTAACTTGACATCTTCGAAGTAGGCGGTGACAATCTTTTACCTAAGTCCTAATACGAAAACAACCATCGATCATGCAAGATAAGCTTCTTCACATTGGCTAAAATATCAAAACAATGTTGCATTGTGACTGCGTCTCGACTTCCGGCGTTGATTCGTTGATGATTTGTCGATGATTCAGCTTCCGGAGAATAAGTCGCTGGCATTGGCTTGGCACAATGCCGATGACTGCCTTATCACAGCCCCATTCCGCAATGATCGGCGATGTCTAATTACGGTACTCTATCGAAAGAATAGATCGATTCATCTATCCCTTATTGTATTCAGCTATCGAGAATCATGCACGTCAAACGCCTTGCCGTTAATACATGCATATGAATAAATTTTAAGTGCATACGATGGCTTCTGCATAAAGACGCGTGAAATATCTTGGTAGTGTTTAGGTAATTAAAATTACAGGTATGGTGGATTGAATGGAGCCATACACACTTCATACATAATGTCTCGGGGGGACCGTCTCCCGCCGACAATTTGTAGGAGTACGATTGCTATTGAGGTGGACGTTTTAGCACCTAGAGATCAATCTAGTTCTGAAGACTTCGCACGGCAAATCATCACTAATATACGCTTAGGTGGATATGAATATTGCGAATGCTACATTTGGGAGTGACTAATTACCTAGGCCGGATTAAGTCGCTCCTTGAGATAATCCCTAGATCGACTTCTACTTGGAAGAACACTCCAAACCCTTCATTCCCTACTCGAACCATCCTCCAAGCCAAATATACGCCAAGGCCATGGTTGTGTTAACCAGGCTACGTCTTGACTGTCCGCGGTCCTTCATTGGTAGGAGATCTAGTCAACCCAATGCCAGCATCTAGACACCGAGGCCATTAGGTTGTTTCTCTCGGAGCGTCCCATACTATGTCATCTGGCAACGCTCTTTCTGCGTAACGGCTTTCTTTGGCTTCACACTAGGAGAAGGAGACTTGTCCATCGTGCCCTCGGAGCTAGCTTTCGGGCCTTTTCCTTCGTCAGACTTGTCGTCTTTCGCTGGAGTCTCATGCTTATCTCCTGACCCCATCTCCACGCCTTCATCCTCTTCCCTTTTTTTGCCCTCTTCACCTTCCTTGTTTGTACCTCCATTCTCGTCAATAAATTGATAATCACCAAGGTCGAGACTAGGATATTGAGACTCTCGCCTCGGCATCCTGATTCTCTGTGCTGAAAACGGTGCCTTAGGGCTTTTGTTATTTGTCTACTATGTTGAGATGTAGTATGGTAGAGGCAAGATTATGGCAGTTCCAAAGATCGAATTCTAGGTAGATAGAGCACTTGTTCGCATGTTCCTAAAAGATGAGAGTATAATCCTTTATATGTTGATCTCATCGTAAGATTGCGATTGCCGTCCTACATGTTTGGAAAAGTTTGATAAAGGCGTGTATGGTTCTTATGTGTGTTCTACCAACAGTGTAGATCTAGCGGTAACGAACAATCCGCAGAGTAGATCTATACAATCCAGTATAATCATGTTTGCCGATTAGTTTCTAAACCTTTGCTATAGAACGTCAGGTCGAACAGTATGTAACAAGACATAGCTACAAGACCAATCATTCTTGAATCATTCAAGGACAAATAGAGGTAATGAGCAGCTCAGATTATTCAGAGACTTATATACTATGGCCCGAAACCACTCCTAACCTCTCTTAGCTGAGGCGTCTGTCTTCCGCCTTTTTTGAAACCCTATAAAATCCTTGAATCCCTAACCTCCAAGTTAACCAGAGCAAGTCCCAAAAATTATCGTACACACATTAAAGAACGCGAGGACATCAACACGGTCATACCAGCTCTGGACATGAGTATCCAACGAACCAAGTAGGACCGTCATAAAGCGGACACTCCACACATCCAAATCAGCCAGACCCTCACGGATACACCCTCCCAACATACACATAACTATAAATGTCCGTCTGATCCGGCTCGTACTGCAATATCTCATCGCCCGAGATCCCGTAGATCATCGCGTCCTCGCTCGCCGCGATCGACGTGAAATTGACGTCCGGCCCGCCGCGGAAGTTGATGCTCGGTATGGCGTGGAAGCGGCCGTCCCACAGCAGCGCCGTCACCGTGCCGTTCGGCAGCAGCGCCATCGTCGTCTGCTCGCTGAAGTTCTTCTGCACCGTCATCGCGAACTGCAGGTTCGGCGACGGCGCCGGGAGCGATTTGATCAAGCTGTTGTCTTTTGGGTTTCGTTAGGTATTTTATTTTGATATGTATCATATAAGGGGTAAGGAGCCTACCAGAGATCCAATCACCCCCCGTATACATCATCTTCTGCATATCGCCCACCTCGCCCGTGCCCAAACTCTCACTCACCAAAATCACGCGACTAACCGACGTCCTCCCACCATTCTCAACCTGCGCCACGAGCCCCAAACTCGTATTCCGCGCCACGCTCCTCGCCTCCACAACCTTCGCCGGACTCTTCCACCCCGTCCCGTTGCCCACATACACATCGCCATCAGGGTCCTGATACGCAAGCGTCCACGCGCCCAAGCAACCCCCACCTTCCTCATCTCCACCCACCGTATCATTACGCCAGCACCGCTGCCACGCCGCCGCCATCCTACTCCCCTCTAACACCTGCAAATTCGCGGCCTCCACATCCTCGTCATACTCCCACGCATCCGGCGCCGCGTCGGGGTCCATCAACATCAACGACCTGACCACCACGCTACTCTCCAAGCCCGCGGTCCCCGCGAACCAGACGTGCGTCTCGCTCTTGTTTCCGTACGTCAGCGACGCGCTGGCTAAGCTGGCGCCGGGAGCTAGGCCCAGGTCCAGCGCGTTCGAGGTGGCGGCGCGCGTGAGCGCCGTCAGGTTCGCCGTCGTCCAGGACGCGTTCGCCGAATCCCAGCGCCGGGCTATCAGCGCCGAGGACGGGTCTTGGAAGAATACTGTTCGGTGCGCGTGTCCGTTTACGTCGGTGCGGTTGCTGGCTGTGAGCTGGGATATGGAGAGGATGTTGACGTTATTATTATTGTTGTTATTGTTGCCGTTGTCGTTATCGTTGTCATTGTTATTATTGTTGCCATTGCCATTCTCATTGTTGTTCGAGCCTTGGGTTCCGTTGGTGTCCGAGGCCGAGGAAGCGCGGTGCTGTTTAGCGGCCAGGCCGCCTCCGATCCCGCCGGCGAGGGCGCCGGCTATTATTACTACCCCGATTATGAGAAGTATGTAAAATGTGCGTTTTGGCAGGCCCCATATCCTGCTTGCTGGTTGCTGTGGCTGTTGTTGTGGTGAATCCTGAACGGCCGGTGGGTTGTATGAAGGATATACACTTTCGTGGGCAAGGACCTCTGGAAGATATCCCCTATCCGTCTCGAAGGCAGCCAGCTGCGGGTAGACGCTGTCATGTTGAATCACTTCCTTATCCGTCTCGCCATTACAGTACGGATGATAGCCCTCGACGCCCTTAACCTCCAGTGTGCTGTATGGTGACATGGTGGGACTTTATCTGAGGTCCCTGGTGGCACGCCACAACGGGTTTGGATAAGAAGTCAAGGAGAGGACGAAAAGGTGATATTGATAGTGATAAACGGCCACCATCTGGTCGAAAGACATGACTGGGATCTACCTACCCGGCCGAGATGTGAAGATAGTGGCGCAGGATTACCATCTCCTCCTCGATTCAACCACTGAACCAATCATGGTGAAATTTCGTGCTCATAGCCGCTTGTGTGACCATATTCCCAGTAATTCTGTAAGGCAGAGATCAACCTGAGCATACATGTAACTTGACAACTCCATATGAAACCCCGGCAGCCCTAAATGGTTGTCAACCATGAGAAAACGTGCCAGGCCTTTTTGCCATGCAGAATTGCGGCGCAGCATAATTCTCGATATCAGTAATAGTCGCTCTGACCTGGTAAAAGACGCGACTGGTTGAATCGATCCTTGGTGGTTGTCTCCTGGGACAGCTGAGATTTCTGAGACATATAGTAAGACGAAAGGGGAAATAGAGAGACGTTGAGTGGTATGTAACACTTAAAACCGTTGAGAAGGATCGAAGACCCGAATCAAGCTGCTGTAAGACCGAGTTCGTAGAATATTACCTCTTGAAGTGTACACGTTTGAAATCTGGAACCTATACATCGAAATATGATAATCGACCTAGTAACATTCCTACTCCCATGTTAACATTCGTATTTCGCATTCGAGCCTAGTGGGTTTCCTCTGCTTTATGAACGCACTATAATTCGAGCAAGTCAGTTTATTAGTTTATTATTACCGGTGATTATTCATGATTTTCCTTGTTGCTGATTCGAAGCACCAGTCCGGATTATGCGACACGAAGGGGAACAGATATTGAGGTTGACATGGCAAACGTCCTCCATGCGACCCTAGATCCTCAGATGCTTTTGTCATCACCCAGCCGTCCAGAACGCCACTTTATGTAATCTCCAATCATACAATATCTACTCATGTAGCCAGCTTCCTAGCTTCTCCCATCCATTACCCCGTCATAGCCTCCCGTCTATGAATGCCATTATCGATGTAGGGGCCAGTAATACAATGTTTGAATAGTTGTAAGGCAGCCCTTAGAAATGGGCGCATCGCTTTATCAGTACCGGAACCCAAAATTTCCATGTTAAGCAATGATCCAAATCTTTTACATAGTGGGCGGGACAAATCGGCTAGCTGATACTAACTCAATCCCTTACGCCTTTCGGGAGCGTGTAGTAACGCCGTTAGTCCTGACTCCGGTAGCCAGGACTGGCTTCTCGATAGCGCTCGTAACGGTGTGGTGGTCAGGAAGAGGTGCTTGCGACATACGACGAAGAGTCTTGCGCGTGCTAGGCGCTTTGTGGTCCTTCTTGTATGTGGCGAAATAGAACGAGATGAAAAGAACCAGGTACGAGGTTAGAGTTCCAATACCGGCAAAGGCCGCGAACTCCTCGCCAGCACATTCGCCCGCGTTCGGCATCCATTGGAAGTAGGTAGAGGTAAAGTAGGTGTACGACGCGTAGTAGACGAATCCGAGATCGATAATGAACTGAGCAATTTGGAGACGGGTGATGTACTCCTTCCACCAAATTCGGATTCCACGAGCGCTTTGGAAGTAGTACCAGTACATGACCACGTGAACAGTCAAGTTGAGGGTGATCACAACCCACGAAACCGCGGTAGAACCGATTAGCTGCGTGTAGCAGAGGAACGCCGTCGCACCATGGTGATAGCAGTGGAGGAAAGCTATAGTAAAATGTTAGACTTCTAGTTTTGGTTTAGATTTTCTAGAGCTGAACATACTCAGAGGCTTCTTCTTGAGGAACAGGAAAACGGTGTCAAGGAGTTCTAGGTATTTGGTCAAGTAGTTCAACTGGGTTTGAATTAGTCTCCAGGCCCCAAAGACGATGATCTAATCGCGGCGTAAACCTACGTAGTAGAGCACAACCAAAGGCTGTGTCCAACCTCCCTGCTTGTCGCAAATAGAGTAGAAGATGCCGTGCCTGACAACGGTCGGTAGCAGCTGCTCGATGAACAACGCCAGAAGGAGACCGCTAATGGCGGTGAGGTAGAAGTTGTGGATCAAGAAGAGCGCCTTCAGCTTAAAGGGCTCGCGATTCCGCATATACTCCCTACCGCCAAAGATTATGCTGTAGTAGACGACAATGAAGATCAACGTCTCTTTCAACGTTGACATAGGCGTCTGGCCGGCCACGAATCGAAAATCATCGGCGGGATAGCCGACGACGACCTCGAAGGCCTTGCTGAAGTAGGGCCATATTGGTACACCGAACGGTCGGTCGAGAGTCGGGACGGGGAGCGACTCCCAAATGGCGGGAGCATCGGCAGTAGCCATGATGGAAGACAACAATTGATCGTAAACGACGCGATTAAGCCACGTAGACAAGTTTGCGCGAAGATGTTGCGCTAGGACTACGTGGGAAAAGAGACTGACGAGTCTTTTACAACAAGCAGTCTGAATATGTAAAGGAAAACGTTTGGATGAAGGAGCGACGGGAAGAAATTATTAGAGACCCTGCGATTGACTCGCCAGGGGAGTTGCGTGAAAAGTGGTACAGGTGACAAGTGGGAAAAGAGAAAAGGAAGATTGAGACTTATGAATATGAAAATCACGGTTGACGCTCGTGAAGATGAGGAAAAAAAGTTGAGCGAAACAGACTATTGGACTATTGTACTTTTGGGTCTTTCATTAAACTCCACGCCAACAAAAGGGGACGCGACCTATCTTGCTTCTCATTGGTCAGATTCCCCACCTAATCCCGTCTCTTCAAGGATCACCGATCGGTATTGGCGGGTTCCTCGGGCGGCCGGTCCTTCCCAGGTCCATATTGATAAAATCGATAAACGCAGCCTTAAGGAGATACATAAACGTCTAACCGGTACCTAGAAATCCGATATTAGCACGTGCCTCTTTTATGTACGTGGACAGGTGGAATATGAATACAAGACATATTGTTTGGATCTATCCGTACCTGCATATATCTACCCAGCAAATAGGCCAAATCATTGATTGGGATTGACCTCTCCGTATGAATTATTTCTAATGGAAATCGACCGATTTGTTGATGCCTTTCGCCATTCTTTTTCCTGACCTCGATTCTTCCGCAGTTTCGCATGTGAGAGGATCACAGATTAATGAGATCTCGGATATAGCGCTAGGTAGTATACATCTGTAATACCTAATAAGTAAACTTCTATTAAGCTCGTTCTCACCTAACGCTAGTGTAATTATGCAATCCTTATGCGGCAGCTACCTAGGCTGTCGAACCTGAGCTTAAAAGCAGCTAAACCTCGGCCAATTTCAAAATATGGGGTCCTCTATGTTCGATATACCGAGAGATTCCCATTTTCTCCAGATGCTAATTTTCCCATGCACCATGGGATGCAGTTCGGAAAGACGTGGAAAATTTACGCGTTTTTTTTTCTCTTAACTCGTGTTTTCAAGTCTACCCAATTAAAACTAGATTTTGGAGCCAATTAGGCTTCGTGTCGATATGATGTCTCTCGATTTTGATTGGTGGCTTTTCTTGTCTGGTAAGTAGGATTTTTCAGCTAGTCGAAAGGATGAAATGAGCAAGATTCGACCTATTCCTGTGAAAGTCACCTCTATACCAAGTACCGGTAGCTCAGAACAACACGAAGTAAGGGAAGGAAAGTAGCTGATTTGGAGACTTCCAAGCAGCCTGGTTTGTCGTGCATTTTATTGAGGCTTAATTGAGGCTGAAGCCACATACTAGTTCTACGTAGTATTGGAAGAGTGGCTGGTATACTGTTTTAGACTTCGAGGGGTAATGAGACCCACTGTCCATTCGGCTCTCGATAAGATAATCAGGACGATATCCCGGAGTTCAGAACGATTAAAATGTTTAGATGACAATTAGA
The DNA here is from genome assembly GCF_022578515.1 of Annulohypoxylon truncatum. Lineage (NCBI taxonomy): Eukaryota > Fungi > Ascomycota > Sordariomycetes > Xylariales > Hypoxylaceae > Annulohypoxylon > Annulohypoxylon truncatum. The sequence goes on from NW_025953787.1 coordinate 404,773, forward strand.
CGAAGAGTATGCATGAAGAACACTCGAGTATGTTGGTCCAATTTTGATCATGCTCTCACTATGTATGGATCTTGATGCAGCTCTCATGTTGGACTTGCAGATCTATAAGAAAAGGGAAAATAACAACGTGATTGTTCGCCGAATCGCTATTCATGCCCGACCCATTGAACTAGACTACCCCGGAAGGATCGTGGTTAGCGTACGAGACATAGGGCGTTTTGCTCCGGCTCTTGTTGGATATCTTTACTGTTTAATGCTTCTCTACATTTGAATAACGAGTCGTAGAATAGCTAAGTGAGTTGGGTTTGTTTAGTATAATGATTCTTATAAGTCTATATTCTGTAACTTCTTAGGTGGATAGAGGTAGAGATAAGACGAGGGGTTCGTGTGTAAACAAAGAGGTAGCTAAGTTGCGAGATGCCAAGAGGGGTATGGGAACTATCGGGATGAGATCGGGGTGCTTGGGTTGCATGGCTGTATGGTTGTCAACTGCAATGCCTCCAGGGCTGTCAAAGTTGGGATTTGGTTTTGTTAAATTCGTACGTCTCGTTGTTTGAATGCTCGATAAGATCAGTGGTACGTTGAAATATTTATATGGCAGATAGGCTCTTTAGATACTTTTCTTGGGGATGACGTAGAAAGTCAAACTCAAATGCAAAGGCAGTTACTGGCCCGTTACCTCACCTCAATAACAGTAAGGAGCTCTCCGAATCTTTGGCCAAAGCAGTAATAGCTAATCCCGATTAGCAAGGAAAGTGAGCTCACTGCTGTTACCTAACTGCATCGAGTACCCCGAGCTCCACTCACCAGCCACAGACTGACCAATCAGGACAATTCTTTTTGTGAGCCAGTCTTCCATTTCCCCTAGCCACCATAGCCACGCATCATTCGATATGTGAGAAACTCTGGAGTCAGTCAACGGCTACCGAATCAGATCAATTCAAACTACCACAAGCACAACCACCACCACCCGCGCTCCCGCCAAACACCACACCACGCACAACCGAATCCATAATCATACCCATTCCCGATCTCGAAATAATTTCTTTTATTTCTTTCGACATAGCAGGGAAGAAGGGAAAAAGCCAAACGAACAAACGATTACGACTATCTATAATTCTCGTCGTCATACCCAATTAAACCGCGCCTCTCCACTCGACTAATTTTTTTTTTCTTTTTTCTTCCTTCAAAACTCTCCACTCACCTAATAAAAATATTATGTCCTCGATGTCGCTCCTCAGAATCGCCTCGCGCGGGCCGTCTAAGACCTTTTTTCGTGCCAACCGACCTGTCGCACCCACCCGATCAAGTGCTTCCCTCGTTCCGGGCCTGATTGCCGGCTCCAGCCTTAACTTCAGCACCACCGTGCCCCGAAGAGCGGCCGCGCATCACGAAGAGACGTTCGAGGAATTCACTGCCAGGTAAGGATACCTATTTGTCTCGACGACGGAGATCAGATGGAATTATAAGGAAGAGAAGGGATAGAAGGAGCTTCACGGACCAATTGATGGGGATACTTCATACTTAAAAAGCTCAATTGGGTGTCGAATTGGATAGTGAGAGCTTAAATATCGCTCAATTGGTCGTGGTGTTTTTGGAATAGCTGGAAGAATGGCCAATTTAGATAAGATGCTAACCTGAGCTTCTCCGAATAGGTATGAAAGCGAATTTGAGAAGGTGCAGGATGTTTTTGAGCTCCAGGTTCGTCGACTTTGTTATTCTACTCTATCTTCCCCAGGTCCTCCGGTTTAAGGCTCTCTACCACCAAAATCGTTATCGTATACCAACCGAGGACTACCAACGCCAACCCGACCCACTCTCTCCACCCGTCTTGAATCATTATCTTCCGTCACGACGTCAGACATCATATTGCATCACGACACAGAAAAAGAAAAATTCGAGAACCTGCACACTAACACATCACAGCGCAATCTAAACAACGCATTCGCCTACGATCTTGTCCCCTCTCCCTCGGTTGTCGAGGCCGCCCTCCGCGCCGCCCGCCGGGTAAACGACTTCCCCACCGCCGTCCGCATCTTCGAGGGCATCAAGGCCAAGGTCGAGAACAAAGACCAATACCAACAGTACCTCGATGAGCTCAAGCCCCTGCGCGAAGAGCTCGGTGTTATGCTGAAGGAAGACCTGTACCCCGAAGAGAGCAAATAGACTTCCTCTCTTCTACTTTTGCACCAAAGTCCCTAGTCATTCATCATTCATCATTTTCCAAGTCTAAAGCATTTGAGGAGAAAGGTTGAAAAGGACACGGCGCGAGGATAGAGGGGAAATCTTCGTGTCTGGTAGCTGGAGGCGCGACGGCGAAGAAAAGAGGGAGAGGTTATGAAGACGAACAAAATCACAAAAGCTTCGCCTTAACCTCGACCTTGGATGGATGGATTTCTTCCCGTCGCGATGTGTATATGTCTACTACCTCTACTACATCCCAATAAACACAATGAATTAGAAACCGAGCAAAATTCTTGAAGGGCGATGAGATATAATGGTGCATTGAGTCCGCTGTGCTTTTAACCCCTTTCCTTTTATTTTCCGAAAAGGGGAATAGAGATAGGCGAGGGGGTGGTTTTGATTTATGAGCCCTTTGTTTTCTTGCAGCTGTTGCTACTAGGAACATATTATATAAAGTCACTCACTCTCTGTCCACCATCTCTACTCCCAGACCCGAACATTCCGACTTCTCGCAGTAATTTTGGAGCAACTTAGGTAACTGCTCCGATTATCCCGGCCCCTTTCCCGTGGCCCGGGGTAAACCGTGAATCCCAAAGAGCTCCAGTCGAGAAGGCGATATCCGATCAGGGGCTTCTCTTACCATTCCGATCGATCAACTGAAGACGAACCAGCACCAGTGAAACCTACGACGTATCACTCATAATACGAAACTATTCTCTCGTTGTATTCATCGCAAGCTTATTCTTCGTCTACATATACACACCTCCTCTATCTTCCCCCAATCTTCATCTTCTCCTCTTTCTACCATCGCGCACTCATCTCCGTCATCATCATGCACTCAAAAGCGTTCATCAACCCCTTAACTAGGTACGAGGTCTGGTTCAAGAGGTTATAACAAAGATACCCCTCAAGAACTCAACCGAAGCCCCAACCCCAAACTTCATCCCCGATTTAGAAAAAGTGAAATAGAGTTAAAAAAAAAGGGGTTACGGAAAAATCGTGAGGTCCGTCCCCCCCGATGCAATCTCTCTACCTAAGCTAGCCAGTACAGCGTATGATGGATACGAATAAAACACAAGCGCAATGCAAACCGCGAACCGGTCTCTTTCGCGTCCGGGACGCCGGGGAAGAACTAGCCGAGAAGAAAACTAGCACTTAAAAGAAAAAAATGAGCAAAGGAGAAGAAGTCCGGGGAAGAAAAGAAATGGAAAATTCCTATCCCTTCCGTCGTTCGATTGCGGCGGCGCGGGGAATTCCTGGTGGAGGCCGTATCGTATACAGTTGTCCTCGCGAGAGCGCATAACGAGTAGGTACCCATTATTCTAGAATCCGCCGCTCTCCGAGCCCCGGATCTAAAACCGCGTCTCCCTCAAATGCGAAGCCCTCCCCGCAACCGGCGTCCCGACGCCCGCCTCGAACACGCCCGTCGGCGGCGGCGCCGGGCTGGTCCCCCTACTACTAGAGCCGCCCTTGACCCTGCCGCCGCCGTTGCGCGGGCTATTGAACGCGCTGAGCCGCGGACTACGCGGGACGCTATTCTGGCGCGTGCCGCGCCTGTTCTCCTTCAGCTGCCGCAGCTCCTCCTTCGCCCTCGCCAGCTCCGCGTCGCGGTCGTGCACCATCGCCTTCTGCTCGTTGAGCAGCCGCAGCAGCTCCTCCACCTGCCGCGCGTTGTTGATCTGGTTGACCTTGACGATGTTCTCGTCCGCCTTGCGGCGGAGGAGCTCGATCTGCGCCTCCAGCGCTCGGTTCTCCGCCCCTAGCTCCCCGGCTCTTTGGGACGCGTTCTGGTACGCCGTCTTCGCGTATTCCATGTCGTTCTTGGCCATCGTGGCCCTCTTTTCGATCTTCTGAATCTCGGCTTTCGCTTCTTCGAGGCTTTTCTCCAGCCGTGCCATCTTAGCAAGCTCGGGATTCGTGGAGTTGAGCAGCGATTCGTTCGCTGAGGCCAGCTGCTTCTGAAGCTCTGTATTTTTCTCCTTCAGCTCGGCGGCTTCTTTCCTGCTAGATTCGAGACCAGCATTGACTGCCCTCGTTTCCTCCTTGGCTTTGCGGTAGTCGTCCTCGAAAGTACCCCGGTCCTTTAGGGCGTTCATGTAATTAGATTGTATAGTGTTGATTGTTGAAGTGTACCCATCGACCTCCTTTTTAGATTGATCGCTAAGCTGACGAAACTGCTGCTCTCGCTGTTTGCTCTCCTTTAGTTCGACCTTAAGTGTCGCGATCTATTCGATACTATATTAGCGCAGTACATCTACGGATACTTTTTGACGGATCTAAACTGACTTTGGTTGATAGTGCCTCCAACTTGCCAACTGATACCGAGAGCATTGCTTTCGGAGAGTCGTGGACCGCGTCGTCTCTCAGGAGGCCTTTTAGCGAGTCGCTAATATGACTTACATTAGTAACCACCGTAGGTTGAGATACTCTAGGACGCTTAGAAGAGGTCTCATCATCTTCGTCGGCCTATTTCCCAGGTTAGTTCACATAGATTAACCGTAGCAAGTAGGCTTACATCGTGGGATCTTTTGCGGCTACCGGAGGCCTGGTCGGTCTCAAGGCCCTGCAGTTCAGGTTGTGGAATTGATCCTTGGACTTGAGAGCTTGCGTGCAAATCCTCGAACACATTCTCGGGAACTTCCAAAGGATCCCAATAAAAGTCATCATTGTCCTGATCCTGGATATAATCTGAGAAAAGTTCGGCCGCGCTGTGTAGCTGGGTGATCTGAGAGCTGCCGACGTCTTCTATGTATCGCATTGCCTTAACTAACGCGAGTACAAGAACATTTTTCCGTTCCAAGGGCTCTATCCCCTCTGATATACGCATGTTAAGGTGTTGTATGGAGCACGCGTTTGTCAGGACCATTAAAATAGGAGAACGTTCTCGAATACGCGATGGGAGTAGTTCTGGCCGATACGTGTGGTCAAATGCTATGACAGCGTCGACATCCTCGAGAATAGACGATGACTTGTCGAGCGTTGACGAAATAGCAACTGTCAGAGAATGCTGAGCAGTTGAAGGACCGACGATTTCTACGCCAGATCGGATGTAGCGGTAGCCTCTCGTTTTCACAACCTGATCAAGAAGATCCATCACCTTTCCCGGACGGGATAAGATGAGAATCTTCTTATCCGACTTCACATCGGCTAGGCAAGTAAGAAGTTCGTCAATAAAGGCAAACTTTGCATTTGTTCCAACGACGTGTTTAGCCACCTCATCGGGCGCCATAGACGGAATAGTCTCCATGAAGGGCGGCAAGTCACAAACATCGAAAAGACGCGAGAACATTTCATCAACCTTTGATACTACCGCGGGATGAGGCTTCAAGTGCGGCAATACCAGAAAAGAGGCATTGTATTCGCGAATCAAGCCCTCGTTCTCACGGAGAACGTCGTTGTACACGGGACGACAATTGCTGTAGAATGGAAGCGTGACGAGGAACTCGTTGTGACCGGTAGGAACGTACGGGTGAAGGTTCTTCGGATAGTTGGCCGGTGGTGTTTCCTCTTCTTCCTCTATGCCGAATGCAGGATAGGAGGGATAGTCTGTCGCTAATAAAGGGTTAATCTCCATGTCATTCTCGATAGAAAGTGTCAAATTAGACGGATCTAGAGTTCCAGGTTGCTCCTCGTTAGTATTGAAACCAACTTCGGTAGGGCCGGCCTCTTCTAATCCCAGCTCGCCTTGCTTTTCCGACTCAGCGGGCGCCTGCGAGGTTCCGGATGCTGATGTTTGCTGCATATCTGAAGATAGCTCGCTTTGTGCTACTTCTGGTGGCTGAGTTAGGAAAGCAGGAGATCCAACCAATGGCGGGGGAGTGAGGGGGCTGATGTCAGGCCTCGAGGGGACTTCAATTGCCTGAGGACCGGGAATGGCTGATTGAGGTACTGCCAGAGTATCGATTTTAGGCTCAACTTGAATCGGATCTTCTGAAGTCGTTGTGAGAGTGGTAGGTTTTTGTAGGGAAGCAAAGTTTTTCTCTCTTATCAGTCTCAATCTCTCACGAGCCGACATTTGCGTACCAGGGGTCTCAGCGCTATCCATGTTGGTAGGTACGGCTTGTTGCCGTGGCGTACGATATGAGTTGTTAGAATGTCCCCGGTTCACAGCACTAGGTTGCTTAATTGACGATTCCTCCCCTCCAGTGTTATTAGTCGGCGTGTTTGGATTGCTCCGTGGCAGCTCTATGTGACTTGATACAGATTGTGATCCAGATTGGTGGTCTTTGAAAGATGACGTATTCCTAGAACAGTCGTCCGGTTTGTCTAAGGCCTGACCAGAGTCTTGGGAGTCGTGCTGGACCTGAGAGTTTCTCAATACAGTATCCGATATGACTGAGTCGTCGTCGTAAACGGTGAAATGAGAGTGGCTGCGCGTTACGAGCCCGCCTTGTTGACTACTCAGGGGGACCACAATCTGAGCAGCCTGGGAATTGCTCTGCTGGGATGCCGCACTAAAACTATGTGCAAATATCTGATCCTGACTTACGCTCGTCACAGAGGTATGTTCATCCGAGTGTGGTTCACGTCGATAAATCGATGGGCAATTGTTTAGTCGGCCTGTGGAAGGAACACTGTCGAGGCTTAAGTTTCCCGGTGCAAAGAAACTCGAATGACCTCTACTGGTTGTGCCTTGAGAATTATTAGACGCAGTAAAACCTATGTTAGACTCATTTACTAAAGCAGAGCCTGATAAGTTTTCCCGGCCACCAGGAAAACGATGATCAACTTGATGTGAAGGGATCTCTGTCGAGTGCGAATGTGATTTAAGTTGGCGATGTTCTGAACTTTGCCGCGATGAGACGAAGGCCTCTCCTTGCGCTTGACTTGTTCCAAATGAATCCAGGGGATTAAGAATACTATTTTGCGTCTCAGTGATTGATATGCCAGAGAAAGCTTGAGAATCTGGAATAACTTGATTCACGTCTCTCTTAGTTTCTGGTTTGTGGCCTTGCAGCTGGCCGCCCGTTCCTTGTGAGGACGACAATGTGCGGTATTGATCGGGATCAAGCAAGGACTCCCGAACTATTTTTACCACGTTCTGAGCTTTCCGATGGTCTTGAATGCGTTGTGGAGAGTCCCTGCCTAGGTCGGTCTTGTTTTGTCCACTTGATACCTCTAATGAGACCTGAGCTTCCGCCCGGTGATCTGCGACTGTGGAAGGGCCTGGCTTGGCCTCAGTTGACTGGCGATTATGCGTAGTTTCCTGTTTTAGCACAGATCTCTCCCTAACCAGATTTTGACGACCTGACCGGCTGGGAACTTGGGATGGTTCCCTCTCCGCCGTATCAGATGTTTGCGTAGGAGAGCCGGCGTTACTAACAGCTACATCAGATGTATGCTGTTCGTGTTTGGCTCCAGTCCTACTTTCTTTCCAGGCACTTATCGCGACAATTGACACGTTCTCTTCCGGTTCCTACATACACTCAGCAAGGGTTCTGGCAAACAGATGAGTTAAGCCCTACCCAGGATGGTATATGTGGTTGACCGTTGTTATCGGTGCCTTCCCAATCTACCAAGTAATAGATCTTGCCGTGCTCGACCTTCTCGTCGATGATACCTCGAATCGCGAACCAATCGTTATATGCCTTTTTATTCTCGCCTTCGGCTTTGGAGGTGGCATGGGTTGATTTTCGCTTCTTGGGCTTTGGGTTTGGTCGTTGTCGCTGTGGTTGGTTCTGGCTATGGCGTATTGGCGAAGGTGGAGGTTGGGATCCTCGATCACGTTGTCGACGATTCTTCGATATATGTGACTTGGCGTTAGCCGCGCTCATTGGCGGCAATTTCCTTGAAGGACAATCGGAGGAAAAGCAAAATCCATAATTAGTTTTCCTTAGCAAGACAGTCCGGTTATGGCTGATAGATATACAATAATGCTACCCAGGCAAATCTTATGTCACCAAGGTAGTCGTCCTTGATCCTGGATCGGGAGCTGCTTCTCTACATAGGTATGTAATGATTAGAACTTAGCGTACCTAGCCGTGCGACAAGGCTCCAGTGTTCCGTACCTGGTACGTACCCAGTCCACCGTACCTACCTCGGGAGGTACCTGGTGTCGCTCGGAAACGGGGTAGCTACAGGGATGGCCAAGCTATGTGGCACGTTAAGTATCCAAGGCGCTGTGGCCTGTGTGGCTTAAGTAGGTACCTATTTACTTAGGTACCTAGCACATACATACACCAGGTACCTACGTACTTGTAGCTGGAGGTGCACAGGTGGGGTGACTTCTAAGGTTAAGCCACGCGGGCTGCTTTAACTGGAGGTTACAGAGGCTACCGGTCTCGAATTGACTTGAGCTAGAGCCTATTGCCCAGGTATTCATTTCCTTTCCTGATCGGGATAATACTCGACTCAGCTACCAAACTCCGGGCGCCCCAAACTTCCCAACTCCCAAACCCAAACCCAAACCCTCTAATTTCCAGGCGGCCAGATATCCCATCAAGGACCAACTTATAGCTGACCCTGGCTTAAATAGTGCTGCAAATGCCCTATATTCCATGCATCGAGAGAATCATCGCCGGCCTCGACATGGATGTTGCGGATGGCCTCGATACGAGCCCTATCCCAGAAGCAGTATCCATTCCTTCGCCACAACATATGTGTATCTCTCATTTCGTAGACAGCCCAACGCGTTCTCAACTCGCCGTACATAATCTTCCACATCAAGAAAGGACCATCGTCGGGCTCCGAGTAATATAACGGCATGAACTGAGAATCCCAATGCTGGGGATCCTTTATCGTCCTAACCAAGGCATCCGGTTGCTTGCCGTACACGCCCGGCCATGAACTTATACTGTGTATGAAGGATCTCGACGTTAAGTCGAAAAAGAAGCTACGAACCTCTCTGCTTCGAGGAGCACGGGGTCTCCCTAACCAAAGAGATTTTCGCTCCTCAATGTCATGGTCCTTAGAGATGACAATCTCCATGTCGCGTAATCCCAGGAGCATAATGTTCTGGGGAGACTCTCTGGAAATCGACAGATTCTTAGACCAATCATCCGGATACTTTTCGAGACCAGTGCACCACTTGGCCACGGGATGCTCTTCTACTTCTTTGTAAGCTGCTTGCAAGTATTAGCTCTATACTGGTACATCGCCAAGATTCAATGATGTTAGACTTCTCACCTTCTACCACCAGAGCTACAAGGAACTCCCAGACGCTGGTCATTTGCTCGTTTTCCCAGGGCGCGAACTGCTGGAGAAGGCAGTCCATATCGGCAAACCTATGTTGATCGCCATGGGCTAGTGCAATTTCATCGCCTTCGTCCATCTCAGGCAATATCCAATGCTCGCGAACGAGATTAAAGTACATTTCGAGATAGTACAGGGCGCGCATGACACGACCTTTCTCAGATACTGTTGGATTCGTCCATATTCCGGGTCTGCCACCCCATATTCCGGGTATGCCTTTGAGGTAGGTGTCGGCGAGGCGGGAGACGGTGCCATGCAATTTATTGACGGAGGCCATGTCGTTGTAATACATCCATGGGCAGTCTAGCTTTACCACAGATGGGTGGTTGTAATAGTTCGTGAAGAAATACTTCACTTCATTTATGTCCGTCATACCCGCGAAGATTGCATTATACCGCAACGCCGAAATTGCTGCGTGTCGCACATCGTATGTGTCCAGTTGGTTATATAGGACGCGTGTCGCGATTCTGGAGTACTTCTTGAGTGACATAAACTCCAAATAGACATACCAGAGTCTTGGAGAAGCACGAATGGCGTTCATCAAGGTGCCGACGCAGTCTAATTCGCAAAGAATCATCGCGATGAGCTCTGTTGGCAGGCGCTCTAGGCGCGACAGTTTGTAGTGGGATCGGTCCATCCTGACGATGTGGATGATGACTTGGGTTGATCAGGAACTCTGGGGTGAGTCGGCGATAATTGACGAGAGTGGTCAATCGGAGATGAGTGATAAAATGAAAGTAGACGGAAACGGTCAACGGTAGTCCACCAGAATGGTCAACGATGGTGAATTAAATGATCGATGATAATGATGGGTCAGACTGAAAGTGACGAACGAGAGTAAACGTTGGGGATGATGGTGTACGAAAGTAAGGAATAGTAGTGAATGAGTGACGAGAAATTCAAGTTTCAAGTTAAAAAGTTGGATGGTGGAAAAGTTGAATGGTAGGTTACGAGACGATTTCCCTTGAGTATTTATACTATTCGACAAGGGCCAAAGCTCATCACCAGAGTAGACAACCAGCAGTATTTACACTCTCGACGGCTCTGACTCAGTTGCAAAGTGGGTCCAGACTGCCTTTGCCAAGTGCTAGGACGGACGATGGCAGTTACCTAGGTACTTTACTAGATCGTAACTGCCAACATATGCCTTCACGGTCGTAGTAAACCGTTGCAGACTGCTGGGCAGGTGCGTTAACTAACATCATACCACCTTCCGCGACTTCAAATCACCGTGGCTACCTAGGTACCTTGAAATGTGAACATGTGGATAGATAAATATTCATAAAGATAGTCCTATCATCTATCTCAAGCAAAGAAGGAGCAAGGTGTAATAACGACGACGAAGAAGGCGCTGCCAACAATGAAAGCAATAAGGGGTATATCGCCGTATCCCCCTTTCCTCCACCATACCTAACGATGCCTACCTAGGTAGATAACCACCCACTCCAAAACGCCGAAACCCTTATTCAACCCCCTTTTTTATTTCATAGAATCCTTTTACGCAATACTCCTTTTTTGTGCCGTGATCCACACCCGTCCTTATCCCTGATACTTAATACAATAGCTTCCCGCTCTCAACCAGCTCCTTGAACTGGTCTTCCGGCTCCCTAAACCGATACTCCTCGCCTCTGACCACCCTGTCAACCTCCTCCCTCACGAACGGGTAGACGTCCTTCCACGCGTTCCTCCCCATCCAGCAATCAAGGTGTCCGTAACCCGGCACCTCGCGTCTCCTATACGGAACGCCGGACTGATTATCTCCGGTCCCAAAAGTGTCCGTCAGGATCTCGTACGTCTTCTCCGTGCTCTCGGGGCTCAGCACCGCGTTGTCGCGGCCCACGAACAGCAGTATAGGCAGGCCCTTCAGCCTCCTGATATTGTCGGGCGTGTCGAGCCTCTCGAACAGCGGGCCGTTGCCCATGACTCCGCCCTGGTACCCCTGCTTCATGAGGAGGTGCATGAGCGTCATGCTCACGCCGCCGAAGAACCGGTCGATCTGCCTGTGCGTGGCCTCGTTGAGGTTACGATGATTCCAGCAGCGCCCCAACGCCATTGTCGTCCTGTGGCAGCTCGCGTTGTTACATATCTCCTTCCTCGAGTCCGGCATTAGTCTTAATAGCTCGTTAAGACCTTTCTGCAGGAGACTGTCGTTCTTGCTCGTGCTGAAGCTGAACCAGTCGCCTAACAGATATTTGTATAGGCGGTCTCCGGGTATTGGCAACGCCGTGATCTTGATCATATTCGCTATGTTCCAGATCGGGTTCATGAACACTTGACTACATGTTATACCCTTGATCCAATTGGCCGGGATTGTGCCATCGAGAAGGCCCGTCGAGAATGCCACGCTGCCCATACAGTGCGCGATCGTGTATACCTTCTCAGGCTGTTCCTTGTCAGGGCCCGGGAACTCCTCTCGAATCTTCTCTAGGCAGGCCTTGAAGTCCAGCCGTGTGTCAAACGTCGTCCAGTCGTCCTGAGCAATCATTAACATGCCGATACGGTGCACGGTAACCCACACCCGGTAACCAGCTCTGCAAAAGTAGTTCACGGCGTTGTACCGGATGGTCGGAAGCGCGTAGATCTGGTGATCGACCGAAGCGCCGGGGATCATGAACAGATTCTTCGCTGGAATGTCCCGATTGGTAGGCTCCCACATATGCAAGCTAGTAACAACACCATCGGATGCCTTTATTTTGTATGTCTTTGTCGGAGGCGTGTTATTTACGAATCCTAAACAGTTCTGGACGGGATACTGTAACGGCGTGAGCGGCGCTAGCAAAAGCGACATGGATTTCCGCGTGAAGAACGTCAAAAAGTTGCCCGCACTCATCACCTTCTTGAAAATGCTACTTCCAGTAGGAGTGAGGGTCATAACCTCGGATAAGAAGTCCTGTGGTTGGATGCGCATGATACCCTTTGCGACAATCTCTCCCAGAAGGCCACATTCGTCCGCATCCGAGCAGCTCCGCTCCGTATTTGGAAGGGTCTCGGTGATAGTGACGTACAGAGTGCTCGTTGACTTCCAGAAATGTACCGGCGACAGCGCAACAGACGAGTCGACAACCTTATAACCGTGGAAATGGAGCCTCCTGCCGTTAATACCGCGCATGTCAAAGTCATAAGTTAGGTTGCGAGTACCAGGCGCTTTGCGATCAAGCAAGAACAGGTTGAAATCGCCCCGTTGCACCATGAAAGGAGAGCCCACAAGAGTAGGACAGACGAAGGTTCCGGTTAGTGTAGCTCTGTGGCTAGGGTCGTTAACAATGGATCTGATGTTGAAAGACTGTACGCTTAGGAAGAATCGCGCCGTCTCGCTGAGAGACTTCGCGGTTCTAGCAGCTAGCTCGTACGTGTCAACGTTATCCCTCTTGAGGCCTTTGTCCCGATGGATGTATCCAGACATCACTTCTGTAAAGCCAAATCCGCTATCGTTCATGCGCCGAGCAGTGATAATGGCGTTTTTGGCAGTGTCGATTTTAGCAATCTCCTCAACTTCGTCAGTGTGTACGACTGATCCACGCTTCTTATTATGGGCGTGCGTATGTTCGGGAGCACCAAAGAGATCGAGAACACCGTTCGGCGTCATATCGATTGTGAGATTCTGATTTTTGGCATAGTGATCGACGGATCTTTCTGCGAGAGCGGTGATCGTCGCAAACGGATTTGCGCCAAGGGCAGTCGGGATAACCGCAGCGTCTGTAACAATGAGACCTGAATGGGTCTTATTGCCAGAGCCGGTGAAGACTTCACCCATATGATTTGTGGCGCCTGTCGAACCAGTCCCGTCACGAGCCATACAAGCACCACTACAGTCTGTTAACACGGAAATCCCTAAGATGAGTAACACGAATATATCTACTTACCCAATAGGATGGACAGTGACCTGCTGTGGGCCAAGGGCTGAGAAGGGGTTTTGGACGAATGTTCCACCAACAGCCCTCGTAGCTTTCTCCAATACCCTGTTTAAATACTTGACGTGGTCACTGCGTCCGACGCCTACAAATTCAAGGACAGGCTTATCACCCTTGAGAGTAAGGTATGCTTGATTACCTGCAAAAGTCAGCGGCTTAATTTACCGAGGATAAGTCGACGTCGAACTCACTATCATGAGACATAATCAAGTACACCTGTGTTCTCTCAATTGCACCTTTCCGGTAATACGGTCCGAGGAATGCAGTTCCTAGGCGAGCCAGATTCGCCTTGAACTTCCCAATGAGCCCTTCATTGGTTGGTTCAACGCTTCCGGGTAGGATCTCGAGCATGGCTTGCAAGAACGGCGCGAGAGCCCCTGGCATAGCGCCCTCCTCTATGACGTAGCCATCTAGAGGATTCTCGTGGCCTGATCGGTTGTCGATGATGCCAGTGATGGTAGGTCCAACAGGGTGGTAGGGAGAGGGGAAAGGTCTTCCCATTGCGTTTACCTCGACATCAGTATTGTACCTGTGGACTGTTAGCACGCGTCCTCATGTAGATAACCATATCACATACCCAAAACCCAACATGTCGCCGTTCCCGCTCATGTTCTCGCCTACTTTTTCGCTCAAATCAAGACCCATGTTCTTACTCCTGAGAAGAATCTCAGTCGAGCCGATAGCGCCGGCACCGAGGAACACAGCCCTCTTCGCGTGCACCCACATGAGGTCACCATGCAGATTTGCTTTGAAATGGCCACGATTCCTCCCATGCCAAGCGAAATAGACAATATATCCTTCTTGGGGTTCTGGAGCTTTGGTGATATATCGCACTTCAGCCTCGCAAAACATATCAGCACCCCAGTTCCAAGCATCAGCCAGGTAAGTGACTAATGTGGTGTTCTTAGACCCGTCGTTTAACCCGGTGCAATCCTGACCAGTCATTGCCGATGGGTACATTTCCACACCACAACTGTTTGGTCCATTGACGAATCGTGTCGTCTGCCTTACCCGTCGAAATTTCTCTTCCATGCTGAGGTACTTCGCTTGTCTCTTCAGCAGTTCAAGCTTTGGAAGTTTCGGCCAGTCTTCGGGATATGGCTCCGGTTGAAGGACTTTAGCTGCTTTCTCATAATCTAGTTGAACAACGCGTTAGCTTTTGTCTCGTGACCGGGTTACCCCTATCATTTCGTGAGATCGAGGAGTCGTATCCCCTCTACGCACGACCCCTCAAAGACATCTAGGGGACAATGAAACCTTACATTCATCCAGACAATCAGGGTTCTCCCTGATCTCCTTAGGCCACGCCTCTAGCCGTAGCGTGTCTTTGTCCGCCTCCAGGTACACATTGGCATTCATAAGACTAGTTCCACCGAGACCTGCTAGAGTGAGCTTGACGTTACGCATTGCAACCATCGCGTGTCAACGTACCATTGCAGACAACCGCATTTTGACAGTTGCCGAAAATCACGTGGTACATGCCCGTGGGATCTCCGCCGTTGACGATTTTCTTAGGCAACCAACCGGGTGCGAACTCACCGGAGTAGTGTAGTTGGCTAATCGAGTCGCTCGTACTATCGGGATACTCTCCGGGCCAGCGTTCCTTGCCACGCTCCAGGAGACAGACGGATTCACCGGCACGAGCCATGCGAGACGCCGCGACGCCACCGCCATAACCGGAACCGATAACAACACAGTCGTAGTTTGTGCGCATAAGCTCCATAGGTTTCGATATGCGAGGGAACTTGGCCGTATTAGGGTCATCCCCCCAAGATCGTATCCTGGCGTATGCTCGAGATCGTGGACCACCTGCTTCCTCCTCATGGTACTGGTGTGCTGGGCCGGGGCCATAATGTTGATTCCAGTCGAAAGTATGTGTTTCAAACCCAGCCGGGTTAGACGTATCGGCGGAACTCACACTGCTGGCTCGAGCGTGACCATTGGTAGGCCATGTTGAGACGCCATTGGTCTTCCTGTTGAATCCGTTGATGAACGGACCTTCATTGCCTGCCGGTTCAGTATGTTCGGCGCCGGTTGTCATTACGTCAGGAACTGCTGACGGCATTGTGGCCGTAGGGTCGGCTTGTTGGAAACAATGAGATACCAAGACAGGCCTCGTTGCCGGCCGGGAGCTATAAGGGTCTGCCGATACCCTTGAGATAGGATTGAGCAGGAATCAGAAAGGCGCAATGCTAGGTAAGCAAATACCCTAAGAGTAAGACACAATGGAAACTAGGGGACTGAAGAATAGCTAGGATATAAAGGATGTGAGGGATATGCTAGGTAAGATCCCAAAGGGTATAATTATCATCTCATCTCGAAGAACGGTGTCTTCATATATCTGAGGGCGTTGGCCCCTTTGTATCTCGAGGCCGCTCTGATAATTCTCGGTGTTACTAGTACATACACTAATAAAGAGGGTATGCGTCAGGAATATGTAACAGACAATGAGGAAAGGTGGAGGATCAACGGTTTACGACCATGTCCTATGTGCAGAATAACAACCATAGTAACGGTATTCACTCATATAGCGGAGCTAATGCAAGTGCCAGAGAGAGACCAGGGGCAGTGCTACCCCTGTTGCTGAGGCAGGGCTGAAAATGGAGCAACGATCGTCAGCCCCATTTTGGTAGCAACGAGCTTTAGCGAGTTGCTTGCCGAGTCAACTGTTCGCAAACGTCATTGGGCGCTGGCCGCTAGTTCGGGTGAGATCCAATAATAAAATCGTAGTGAGCTGAACTGCAGAAACGGAGGAAGCTAACTAGAAATGTGATATTCCCCTACGTATGACCAGACCAAAGAGACAAGGATGACGAAAAGGACTGCAGAAATTATTTCGAGGAGAGAGCTGGGACCCTTGTTAGATAGACTTCCGCGAGGAAATGATTTACTACGTCAATTGGTTGAGCATGCTACATCTTTGAGCTCATTGTTGATCCAGTCGTGCCTCTTCAGCATCCATTTATAGGTAGCTAGATATAAATTGTAACCTCCTGTTATGAGTTCTTTGTAAGGCCTTTAAGTTAGTCGTAACGGAATTGATGCCGTTGTAGTTCGGACGGCCCTTCAAGCCTGGGTCCCGATGTCTTTCTTCAGACGCAGAATCGCGGTAAATCTCCCGTCGAACTCTTCTTCCTGTGCTGAGATGAGCCGTGTTCTCGAAGAAATGTCAGGGTATGCTGCAAGGGATGTTTCCAAACATGCGGCATTGCCATCAATAGTGTACCAATGGAATTGGCCAAGCGATTTGCTACTTTTTTCGTCATGGCATAGCGAAAGCGCATATGCTGATTGGCCGGCTAACGACCCAATTCGGAAGAGCCCATTCGTTCTGATAGGCATCAACTAACAGATCTTGTAAGACTTCATACAGTACTATGTGTGGTTGGCAACGCCGACACCTTATCTCTTACCTGCCGGGCCACGTAACCACGTAACTCCCAAGAGGTACGGCATTTTCTCAGGTAGTGCAAAAAATATTATTTGTCATGAATATAATGAGACTGCAGTTGTTTGGCGCACTCTCTTTGACCAGTTGAAAATCAATGGCTTGGCTCGATGAAGCATGTGATGCAAGTTCTTGGTTGCTGCTACTATGACATCGATAAAATAGCAATTCAGTTCTTTGACGGATCGCAAAACCGTTTCGATGTTTCAGCCACGCAAGGTACGCCCGAAAATGGGCATCAATTTCGAAGGCATCCAATCAAGTCCCGAGACGGATAAGTTCTATCTTCGCGTCAGCTATTGCAATAACAGTAGACACTACACCATTATTTAAGGCCTGTTATAGACCCCTCCCCGCCTCTAAGATAGGATCCATAGATGGGAGCGCTACCATGGTGCTAACGGTGGCACATACATACATAACCGCCTAAAGACCTAGAGGATTTAGGGCTGATATAGACGATACCCAATTAGGACGAATACCCACAGAACAATGGAATTCACTCAAAGACCTTGAGCCACTCGGATTGAGAAGCACACCTCTAAGAAAAATCGAGATCCATAGATTGGGGTTACCGAGGAGCATCATAAGCGTGCATATGTAGCGTTCGCCGAACTAGCCCCAGCTATTTGAATTGGAGAAAGACCGAACTGACGTTGGGGCTGAAAACGTCGAACGATTAAAAGTCTGAAAGGAGGCAAAGTCTCATAGTAACGGTTGCCTTGTAAGCTTGACGTCGGCATTGTCGGTCAACAGTCATGATAGGCGTCGCCGACAATTGATCTCCCCCAATACATTATAGCGCTACAACGATAGGTAGCATTAGGGCTCCCATCCCACATAGGAGTGGACACAATTGAATCTGGAGGCCGGGATACAAAGAGATGCGGAGGAATGAGGTAATGAAGTTGTGAGGTTGAAGTTGTGGAGTTGTGGAGCCGTGAGTCGTGAGTATAATGTTTGATGTTAAGCCGTTCCCGTTTCCGATGCTATTAAAAGATTTCGGCCAATTGTGGATTCTGATTGGCTGCCGATTAAGTTTCTATCTTAGTAATTATTCCTATAACGACTATTTACTCTCTATAGTCATATCCTCTTTAATTATCCGTACTAGGTACTTTGTATTTATATCTATCGTCTCACAATTACATACAAATTCCGGATGCTATTTTCATACACCAACTTAAGTCTTACCTCATACAGAAACCCAATCCAATCCGTACATTTCTTTCGTGTCCATCGACTGCAGGTACAGAGAGGCTTTGGAACAGAATCTAAGAAAAGAGAGACAAACTGCCGTGTCACCCATTTGTGTCTAATTCGGGTCAGCAGTAATACTAACACCGCCCTTTTACCCCATGTGGTACGCCCCCGCTGTCTTTTTCCCCCTTTCGTCCTATGTTCCATCTTATCTCATCTAAGAAATCGCGATTAAAAAGGGCAAGTACTCGGTTACCTCTTCCTATTCTTAATCAACCCACAGAAGAATGTTCTCACATGTGTTCTCTGTACAGTATCACAACCGCCCGCACTCCGCTTGTTGTTTGCAACATGTCGGTGCAAGATCTTGCTCTGCAGATACCCGCGACGGTATACTCTTCGTAATTTGATCATATTACTACTAAATGTGCAATTCCGTCATATCAGCCCACCTAAGTGCGTGTCATCGCAGGAACGTAGCCTTGTTCCGCCGTGGCAGCCTTGGGAATCCGGCTGTGTTTCCGATCGCGAAGGATTTCAAGTATCATGTTAATAGTACTCAACTCTCGGAGAATTTCACAATTCGTTGTAACCCCCACCGCCACCTGTAGTCTTGTCCCCCACGGGCCGAATACCCCATGCCTCGACAGCGTGGATAGAGATCCAAGCCAGACGTAGGACGTCTGGGAGACGAGCAAAATAAGAACTATATCACGGAAGTCGCATTAACACGTCCTAGAACGCCACAGCGGTAAAAGGCCCCTATCAAACGTCGTGGCAAGCCCGCCTATTAGATACAAAACGAATCCTACGCGGGCTGGACCCTTCGTAAAAGCGGGATTCAATCCTTATTCCAAGGACTTTGTACGTATAGCAAGTCCGGTATATAATGTGTTAGAGAACAGGGGATACCCGACAACGGCATCCGAAAAGGGGCTTATGGGGCTTATGTGGCTTATGTCTAAGACTTGGGGTTTAGAGTAAGATTTCGCACATGGCAGCCAAGAATTCCCCGGTTCCGCTAACTTCTCTGCCAGTGCCGTCCTGTTCTCCCAAAGCTCTGGGTCTCCCTTGCATACCAATCTCGTTCTGGCTTAGAAGCCATGACCGCAAGCCACCGCCAATATCACGGCCGCCACTGAACGGTTCACATGAAACATGCCGATAGTGGCCTACGCAAGCTCGCTTTTCACAAACGCTAAGATGCTAAGACGCCTAGAATCCCGTATTTCCCTAGCTCGCGATCATGGGCGTAAAGGTGAGCATGTGGGTGTACTAATACTAGGTCTCGGTGAGACGAAGGAACACCCTACATATGTACATGTAAAGAATAACCACTGTTGGCATTGACAAGTTGGATGATATCACAATCTGCCAGAGAATACGGGGAGCAACAAATTACGAGAATCTGGAATCGGATGCGCCTTACGCTATTTGCAAATCACCATCCCGTGTCTATTCGTCTACATGCTTGCCAGCACACCGACGTCACGTCACTATAATAACTGGACTACGACCTCACCTCGCCTCACAACTACGGCCCTCCCCTCCGGTTCGCTGACTTGCCCCGAATTCCTTCGATATAGTTAATATATCACAAACCTCTAGACCCGATCTGACTTCTAAGGTTGACTTCGCCCTCTGGCAACCACCGAGCTGATAAATCCCCAATTTCAAATCCGCCAAACAAATGCGTAGCCAAATATCTAGTTCGTACGTAGGCATCCCCAATCACAACTAATAGCACAGCATATCGTAGCATTGAGATCCTCACTGAGACCCTCAATCATCTCCTCCCCCGATACTACGTAACCTATATTCAAGCCCAACCGGCCCTGAACCTCTTAAAACCCAGCCCGAAAACCAACCTATCCCGGCTTTCCCCCTCTCCTCCACGAATCCTCCAATCCACTGAAGAAAAAATGAATCTATACATAAATATTACCACTCTATAATACCACCGTATACCACCTTATACTATGCCTTATACCCGTTTTACTATGTAACAGCGTAGCACCCGCGAAGCGCGCATCGCTAATAGCCGCCGACTACCACTTTAGAAAATCTCAAAGCTGCATGTGAATACCAACACCAAATGCTTGACTGATTGATCTCCCTCCTCAACATCGTGTCTCATTCTATCAATGGCAATAGCACTTCTCAAAGAGCTGGACCGATTACTAAAAACCGCTCCTTGTTTAGAAAAAAAAACCCAGTCAATTCATATGTACAGTACTATCCATCCTGACCCCATCCCCTCAAGGCGCCGTATCTACGCCCGGAGCAGAATCTCTCTCACAGGTATCCTATCTTAAGTGACATCATCCATAACCAACAAGCCACCCAGTGCCTATAATCCAGCTACCATCCAATACAGCCTCGTTTTGTCGGTATTGTACCCAGTACCTCGTAGCCATTAACTTCGAACCCCTCCTGCATCGATTCGCAATTCAGCCCAGATCGCCCCCTACATGAAGAGTATGTATGCAGGCAAGTAGGTCGCGGGCCATTTGGTCTCCAATCTTCAATCTAGATTCCGCGTATACGTGCCTCCTCGCACGCATATGCAGCCGCGATCCTTCACCCCCCACCCCCCCAAGCACCCTAGCATCTAGCAACCTTACTCAGTCGTTCTCATACGAGCATCCCTCACCACCAATCGCCCTGGTCATGCATAGCCTGAACGACCTTAATGAAACCCGCAATATTCCCACCAGCAACCAAGCTAGGCAGCTCCCCATCCTTAGCCTTGACATACTTCGTCGCCTTCTCGATGCTCTGGTCGAAGATATCCTTCATGATACCCTTAAGCCTATCATCGACCTCCTCCCTAGTCCAGCTGATCTGGCTGCTATTCTGCGCCATCTCGAGCCCGGACACGGCTACACCACCCGCGTTCGCCGCCTTGCCGGGCGCGTACCAGATCGCCCCTCCAGCACCAGCCGCGGCCCCCTTCCTAGCAGCCTCGAACACGTCGATGGCCGCCTGCGTGCACCCCATATTAGACCCCTCGGCCACGAACTGCGTGCCGGCCTTAACCAGGGCCTCGGCCTCCTCCCTACTGACCTCGTTCTGCGTCGCGCACGGTAGCGCGATATCCACCTTGCCGACGTGCGTCCACGGCCGCGCGCCCTCGATGTACTTGAACTGCTGCGCCTTGGCGGCGCCGGACCACTCCGTGATAGCCTTGCGGTCGAGCTTGATGGCCGCGATCTCCTCGATGTGCGCGGGCGTAAAATGCGCGTCGCCCTCGGCGATCAGCGCGCCCCTCGAGTCCGACAGCGAGACCACGGTCGCGCCTAGCTCGATGGCTTTTAGGGCGGCGTACTGCGCGACGTTGCCGGATCCCGAGATGGCCACGCGCTTGCCCTTGAAGCCGCCCTTGCCGACGTGGGCGATCATGTGCTCGACGTAGTAGATGAGGCCGTAGCCGGTAGCCTCTGTTCAGGGGGTCGTTAGGTTAGCTCAAGGCGTATTTCTAGGCGAATCGGGGAAATGAGATTAAGCCTTACCTGGTCGGATTAAGCTGCCACCCCAGGTTAGACCCTTGCCGGTGAGGACGCCTTCCCACTTGTTTCGCTCCCTGCGGTAGGCGCCGAACAGGTAGCCGACCTCTCGGCCTCCAACACCAATATCACCAGCGGGGACGTCGGTCGCGGCACCGATGTGCTGGCATAGTCGTCGCATGAACGCCTCGCAGAATCGTCGAATCTCGTTGTCGCTCTTGCCCTTGGGGTCGAAGTCGGCTCCTCCCTTAGCCCCACCCATGTTCACTAAAGGAGCAATCGTTAGAAACTTTTGAACATTATATTTGCTTCGCCGTCAGATGAAACTTACATCCGGTCAAGGCATTCTTGAAGATCTGCTCGAAGCCGAGGAACTTCAGGCTATTGGCAAGGTATATTAGCAAGGCTAATTCGGATCAAACGGCATGGTTATCTTGCAAACTAAAGTATCTTCCTCACATTGATAGGTTGACGGTAGGATGGAATCGCAATCCGCCCTTGTAAGGGCCGAGCGCGGAGTTGAACTGGACACGGAATCCACGGTTCACTTGAAGGTTGCCCTTGTCGTCTTCCCAGACGACTCGGA
Source organism: Annulohypoxylon truncatum (assembly GCF_022578515.1). Classification (NCBI taxonomy): domain Eukaryota; kingdom Fungi; phylum Ascomycota; class Sordariomycetes; order Xylariales; family Hypoxylaceae; genus Annulohypoxylon; species Annulohypoxylon truncatum. The sequence goes on from NW_025953787.1 coordinate 426,799, forward strand.
ACTGGACAATGCGCTCGGGGATAGAAACGACTTTCAGCGCGGTTCGGTACTCGGGATGCGCTTCGAATAGAGAGCTATCCTCGAGAGTGGCCACAAGCTCTATTCACGTTGTCAGCCACGTCCATCAGCAATTCAATGTTCAATCGTCTACCTTTGTAGGCCTGCTCGAACTCGGGCTCGGAGGGGAGATGAGACATAATTGCGAAATGGAATAGGTCTGGGTATTAGGTGTCGAAGGTAGGTATGGGTATCAATGGTGGTTGGGTATCTCAAGTCGAGGCGAAGGCTAATGCGAAGTCAAAAAGGCTGTTGTTTTAAGTTCCGGGTATCGGTTTCTAAGAAACAGGTAACGGGTGGCAGATGAACTTGGTTTTATTTCGGGAGCGTAAGGAGGAAACACGGATACAGGTCGAACAAGGTCGAGGAAGGTAAGGCGTTATATAAGGAGTCCCTTGGTGTCCCATCCCGTACCGGCCTCCTCCGGGGTAGGAAGGCTCGCAGAACGATACACTAGGAGAGGTACACCGTCATCGGTCCTTCCACTGACTAGGTGGTGACCAGGAGGTGAGCGGATGTTGATCATAGCTTCACCACACGTTTGTCAATGGTGTAAGGCGATCGGTTGGTTCGTGAGGCATGGGGAAGGGGGAGGTAAAAGGCTGTGATTTCAAAAATTACTACAATTGTTCTCTAATGACACAAGGTAAGCCTATATGCAGCCTCACCTGCCCGGTAGAGCCGCGTGGGGGGAGCCTAGCCCGCGGCGACATTTCCGGCCGATTTGCTTATTGCCTTCATAATATTTTTTTCGTCTTGCCCCTGTCTGACTGAGGCAATTCTTGTCCCGGTATGCCAGATCGAAAATATGCCTCAATGGAGTTCACCGTAGATCCATCCCATATGATGTTGTCAACTCTCAACTTCAGAGCGTTGTCGGCGGTTCAGGACTCTTGCTAGTGTCCCAAGCCTCAGCTTAGATTATCTAGCATTAGATCCATCTTGGACAGCAGGGGTGGATCTGTAATACATATCCATAACTGCGTAACATCTTCATAAGCTACCATCTTAGCTACATGAGCGTGAGAAGCTACTCGTTTCGACACAATAAAGCTAAACTAGTAGCAAAGCACCCCACCAGGAGACTATTGATGTCAAAATGAACATGTGAGCAAGCAGCAAAGCGGTGGTGGGCCTGTTCGTTACCACAGGACCATGTGCGTTCTTGTGTGGGGGAACAGGGAGCTGAATCGTGAATCTAGAACAGAATGAGCCAGACGCAGCGAACGGCGGAGTCGCCTTACGGTAGGGTAAGGATGGTGAACCGGGAGAAGACAAGCTTTAGTTCGCCACAGGTGAGCGGCATCTTATCACAGCTCGATGATTCGTTCGTTGAATTTGCGACGACAACAACATTCACGTCAATTGAATATTTTCTGCAGGCATTCCACGCGTATAAACTTCGAAATAGTGAGATCCCAGGCCGCCGTTCGCGGAACGACCCTGCCAAGCTTGGGTCCAGCAGTGCGGACCCTGCAGCACATGCGTGCCATGGGATTATTCGTCCAGTAATAGCTCTCCAATGCGTATATATTGCGTAATGGAGAGTTATTTTTCTCCGGCCATTTTCTAGGGTTTATTTGACCGGGATGATCCGGAACCGGAGCAAGCCGGGCGTCACAGTCGACGTTCGCGATGGTAGACGGGTTGGCAGAATGAAAAATTCTCCTGGATTGGTTGAAAAGTAGGTAACGTTGATATTGTGGTATCCTCATCTCGATCATGCTCGATTCTATTATGACAATGCCCATATTTCCTCCCAATAACTGACTGACCTGGACTCCTTGCATTCATACCTCTCATAACGCCTATAGGACCACGGATGCTTTCATTCTAGTCATCACCATATGGCGGACTGATCGAGATCGAACCGTTGCAACTCCTTACTAGCATCTTCAACGTCCTTTTTAGCCTTCATGCGCATGTAGAAAATAGGACAGTCCTTGCTACTGCAGATGACCTCGCAATGCATACTGCCTTGGCACCGCTGACATTGCGTCCAAAGCCGTCCGAATCGGACTTCGAGATCCGAGACCTTGTCTAATGTCTTTTTGTAAAGTTCACCTACACGTGGTGCGCAGTCTGAGCAGACGGCACCGTTGCTCTCCTCTTTGCTCACCAGTGGCTTCTTGCAACCCATACACGTCATAGTCTTCTTTGCAAACTTCATTAAACCGCCCACCGTCGGTGCCGCAACAGAGATGGCACGTGTGTGATCTCCATGGAGGAGTGATTTCGATTTCGTCTCTCCTAGGATAGGATCGAAGATACGTCCTAGCGGCTTGGCTAACTGGTTGTCCAAGTAATATCTTGTGTCAATAGGGACGTTGTTTTCGAGAACGAAGATGGGGTCTTCGGAACGCTCGAAATTCTTCGATCCGCTTGCACCTTTGATCATCACATATGCCACTCGGTCTCCCAATCCGGGCGCAGAACCAGCATCTCGTTTCTTCATTCGTTCCGCGAGCGCAACGTGGGCTTGTTTGGCATCGTAATCGTCGCTTTCCTTGGTAAGTGCCTTTGTGATCACGAGTTTGGACATGTCTATCTTGTTCTGAAGCAGATCCGCAATTGTGTCTTTGACGTAGCTGTCGCATTGGTTAGTACAGTTAATCAGAAAAAAGGGCAGGGAAACATACTCCTGGGCTCCTTGGACGTCCCGATCAATCAGGATCATCCTGAGAACCTTCTCGATAACTGTTTGTACTAGCAAGCAGTTATCTCGTCTAACTGTCTCAATACCCTTGGTGTCCATCTTGTCGTATTTATCAGGCCTTGTCCAGAACAGACCCGCATATCGTTTTTTGTTGATTAATAGATACGGAAAATATACTTTCTCGAATTCCAGCTTGATAGGTTTGACGAATTTTGACGAGACAAAGTTAGCTGCTTCTTCGCCCAGTTTCATTGCCTCGCTAAGATCCTTCGTTCCGAATTTAACCATGACGGAATCCGTGTCGCCGTAGATGACTTGGGCGTCGTGGGTATAACCATTGGCAATGCAGTATTTCTTCTCCACTTCATCTTTAGTTTTTTCAATCATCTTTCGGCCAAAACTTGTCGTACTACTGGCAATCTCCAGACAGGGAAGCTTGCCGGTCGTCGCACCTGTAAGACCGTACACACTGTTGGCACTGACTTTCAAAGCGAGTTGACGACCGTTCAAGACGGCCTTCTTGAAAGGGTCGGTTTCAACCGCTAATTCTCTCTTGGCTTGCTTTCTTGCCAAAAGCAATTCTTCGAGAATCTGGGCAAGAAGACCTTTCCGTTGCTTGACCGTAACGAACATGTCGCCATTCGGCGTGACGATATAATCTTCCTCCTTTTTGAGGTTAAATCTCTCCACTGCCTTCTTGTTCACGAGAGTTGTGTAACAGAGGTTATGTGCCTGCATGATACTGGGATATAGCGATGCGAAATCGAGTGTTGCGATAGGCACGTCATAGTAACCACGAGTAGGTTCAATAACTGTAGCACCTTCGTACTGGTCATCCGAGCTCTCCGACTTCATGTTTGGGATCACAAGTTTTTGTTCTAGGGCCTTTCGGAATAACTGGCTCATGAACTTGACCTGCTGACCACGAGAAAGAAGGAAGTTGAACGGAACACCCGTGACTCTAGCCATTTCTGTATAGTTGGCAAGACAGGAGAGTTTGTCCATTAATCTCTGAGGCAAGTAGGCATCCTTCAAGCAGTACAACGCTAGACGACGCCTGGATTCTGGTGTGCCGTTGAATAGCTCGGTGATCATCGTGTGATGAACATCTTCCTTCTGTTCTCCAAGGAAATGAGAACACACCGAGTTCAGCGTATAACTTCGAAGATGGTGGTCACGCTGAATTAATTGCAATAGATCGAGCTGTAGTCGTCCGTCGGTATTTGTGGCCTTCGTATCTCGGTTGCCCATCTGCTTGCTGGAGAAATTCGTCTCCTTTGCAACTGATTTGACGTCATGTAGACGAGTCCAGTACTCGAAGTCCTTGACCTTAAGACATTTTGCCCGGTCGAGCAAGTAGGGGAAATCGAAGTTGGCAATGTTGTAGCCGGTAATTAAATCAGGATCCACTCTGTCAAGGAATCTTTTCCAAGCTATAAGCATATCCGCCTCTCTCTCAAAATCTAGGATTTGCGTTGCTACGATAGGGCTTGTCCTGTCTAGGCAGAATACGTTTCGAACGAAAGGCTTGCTCTCTCCGTAACGTGTAACAACATTTGCGATTTGGATGACTGGATCTTTATCAGCCTGGGGGAAAATGCCTTTTCGTCCGGCACATTCAATATCGAACGACAGAATTCGCAACGGGGCCATCTTGGACCATTCGTCTTTCGGTTCGTGGGAGATCAAGTCTCGGTAGTTAATCTCGGCTTCAATTTGACAGCTTGATTGTCGCACTTGCTCCGGGATGAGACGGTATTTGCTAGCGGGTGCCTCTACCCATGACATACCAGGGATCTATAGCAGTCAGTATATTATTGTTCGCATATTGCTCTCAGACGCATACCTTGCAGTCAACCATGAATCGCAGGACGTATTGCAAGTTATCAAATGTCATGATACCCCCTTCGACCCCCTTCCACATCCCTTTCCAATTTGCCTCATTTCTCTCAAAGGCCGAGCGGACTCTCCCGATAAACTTCGGATCGGTGACCGTGACCTTGATATAAGGACTTTTCGTGTTGCCTTGAAAGCCGTAGATGTTCTCGCGAAGAGTCACTTCGCAAGAGTGGATAACGTTTTGATTTTGGCCTATCTGGTTTTGAAGGTAGGCTTTGAAGGGTGCGCAATCTTTCGGGGTAAAGGAAACTGGGGCGGCGACGTAGAGGTAGTGCTTGAAGTCAGTAACGTGAAGCATGACGGAATGCCCATTCTCCGTAACTCCGAAGAGCTTGACGGTAGTGAGTCCACCACTAAGGGTACCTTCCAGAGCTTCTATCTGTTGGAAAATTAGGTTATCCCTTCGGGGATCAAAATCGACAACGGGAGGTCGCGCCCATGCTTGGTCCTTCTCTGAATTGGTCTGCTTAAGTTCGTTGATATCTTGGCTTAGCTTTTCTAGAACTTCGGATTCAAAGACACTCTTCGGCTGGGTTGATGATAGTTTTGAGTTGGGACCCTGTTGGGAGCTGGTGAGGCGCGATGCTGGTGAGGAAGATAGGGGCTCTAGTCGGCGTCTCTTCGCATCTGATGAATTTGAAGGAATATTTAGACGATTAGCAGCCTCAACTAAGTGGACACGCTTCTGGGGGAGAAGTTTGCTGGCCATGACTGCGGTTTGCAACAGAGTCTATGGGGAGCAAAGAAAAGATGTTTTAGATCATCAGACTCAAGGTCTGGATGAGGTGGAGTTTTGATGATGAAAGAGGGATGTGGTGTGATAGAGATAACGCGGCGAAAGTACAAAGACCATTAAGTGCTTAATGGAAGGCGCGTCAAGTCGCGTCTTTAAAATTGGCAGGGGGGTTGTAAGCTGCTTTTGGCGGGGGCACGCGTTAGAACGTCACCATAACTCATTTAATTGGTTCAGTAGTGCCTTGGTGCATATCCAGTTAACGCGCAACATGCATGTTTTTAACCGAAATTCACTGACAGCGTACGCATTTCTGTTGTTATTCACAATTAGAGTACGGTCGCCAAATAGAACCATAATAAAATCCGAGTCACTTTTACTCCCCCCCTTGTTTCATATGGAAACAAACACCTTTAGCCGGCTAATAAAAACCAGGGATCTAATAGGGACACTAAAATAGGGGTGACATTACGTACAAATTAGGACCTCTATGAGATTCTAATCGTACATTTTCTTTGGGATTGAGACCTCAATCATAAGATCTATAGTTCTCGTCCACTGGCCTTCTCAACACCATTCTCCTCTGACTTCTCCGACTTCTCTTCCACCACCTTCCCAGTAGGCGTCCATTCTAGGGCCTTCAGTCTCTCAGAAAGGATAGGGTGGGAGAAGTGGTAGCTGGCATACATCCAGTCCGCATCCATCGTGCTCAGATTCTGGATCTGGAGTTTGATGAGGGAGGATGCTAGTTCGGCCTTGTAACCTAGGTTGCGAGCGAACTCGTCTGCCTGGAATTCGAAACGACGGCTCATGATGTTCATCAACAACTTAATTACAAGATCCATCGGGGCCAGCGCATCTGAGAATAGGATAAATCCGATAATGATGGGATGTTCCTTGGTAAATCCGAAGTCGGCATACAACGAGGCATTGTTGATGAAGACCGAGAACAGACTGAAGATGTAGAATACATTGAGCTATTTTATTGTTAGTAAAAATGATGTAATTCGATTGAAAGGATCTAGACATACCTGGGAAACGCCGAAAAGCTTGGTGGTATGGCCGAGGCTCCAATGGCCAAGTTCGTGCGCAAGAACAGCGACTACCTCTTCTTCATTGCTCTTCTCGATTAGTGTGTCGTAGATGACAATGTGCTTCTTCCACGGGAGTCCGAAGAAATAGGCATTGCTATGTGCACTGCGTTTGCTGCCATCGATGACGAATAATTCGTGGAGAGGGAACTTCAGCTTCTTTGCCAATGCTTCGGTCTCGGCCTTCAGTTTGCCTTCTTCCAGAGGGGACAGCTTGTTGAACAGGGGCAAGATGAAAATCGGGTAGACAGTGATCATGAAAACCTGAAGAACAGCAGTGAACAACCATAGGTAAGTGACAAATTGAGTACCCGTCTTCTTTACGATGCTGAGGAAACCGGCAAGGATAGGAGGCGCAAAGACGAAGGCGAGAAGGTTCGACTTGATCATATCCGTGATGAATAGTTTAGGCGTTTGCTTATTGAATCCGAACTTCTCCTCTAAGACGAATGTGTGATAAACGTTGGCAGGCAGAGACAATACTTGTTGGATCAGAATAAACGTGAGGACGAAGACAATCGAGTGAGAGATCTCGCCAGAGAATCGAGCAGGTAAGAATTGAAGAAGAGTTCCAGTCCATGACCATAGTTTCGGAAGGACATCATAATGAATGAAGGCGATGTTCTGGATCTGACCCCAGAGACCTCTCACGAAACCGAATTGCGCTTTAGCTCGACCATATTCCTGACTTTTATCATAGACATCCTGAGCGACCTCTTTTTCGAGGACCTTAGGGGGCTTGGTTTTCTTGAGGACTCCGTACTGTCGAAGCGATAGAAATTCCTCGAAGAGATATTGAGCAACGGAAAAGCCCATAATAAGCTTCTTCCATGGGAAGAGGGGCCGATCCAAGAACCGGGCTAGACGCTATTCATGCAATGTTAATATCAATTTGTTATATCTCGAAACTGGCATTAGCACATACCTGAAGTACGTCCATCTTTCCGAGATTGAAAATATCGGTAACGATGGGAACGTAAAGGCCGGTTTTCTCAGACTAGCTGGAAAGACCTATGTTGTTCTAAATAGACAGCGGGATGTAAGCTTCAACGAAGAAACCGTGTCAGGTCAAACGTCAACGTGGCTAATGGTGGGGTACAACAGTACAAAATGTGGCACAGCTTTACCACCGCCTCAGGACCCACCTCCCAGCAGCCTTGAACTTTCCTACTTTGGATTGTACTTCTAAGGTGATTGTAAATTGATCTTGCGTTCGTTTGACTTGGTCGCTTGCATTTTTAGATTCATTTTATATTTCTGGTAGGTTATCGACTGAAGAAAGTCTATTGTCCCGTTATTTTAGAAGCGATTCCGCTTCAGGGGAGACATCCATGATAGCTCACGTCATACCATACTATTGCCGCAAGTTCACATTATATTCATAAGAGAAGTTCCTTGGATCTAATGATATCTATCATGTACCCATCAAGAAGCCTCGAAGGCATCCTAATTTGTGCTGTCGACACTTAGTGTTCCCTTCTGTCTCCTGCCAAGCTATCGACGCTACAAACTCTCCATAACCACGTATACCATAACATACTATCCACGGAGCCAGCAATAGAAATTCACGCTACCGCATATTCGCCTTGACTCTTTCGAGGAGTTGCTCCCGAGAATCTTGTTCATGAGGATAGAGGTTGCGCTGGATGTATAAGTTAGGGGGCGGACTAAATTAGCATTAACGGGACATTCTTACAGCTGCCAGCCATCTTCTCAGTTCCTCCCGCGTCCATTCATGAGGGTCTCCGGTTGGATCTGCCGGAGCGGGAAAGAGATTCCCACCCCACATAGACCATGCGAGAGCGGCTGTGACGAGCCCGGAGAAGGCTTTAAAATACCAATAAAAATCCATCAGTATTTAATAAAATATAAAAGACCGTATATTCAATTGATAAATGTACCTAATGTAGCGTGCTTTCCATTTCAGTTAGTGTATGTGTAGTGACATATGGACGGAATTGAGTCACGTACCTTAGACTTTATAGCAAGTCTATCAAATGGTGTAGGCATTGCAGATCTAGGTTGATGATAGGTAAAGTAGGAAGTTTGTTTCATATCTAGTAATAAAATGTAGGTATTCTGAGAGTTATGTAACATCCATCCTAACTTCTGCGATGAGGCAACTCTGTCCCTTTAAGAGAGTTCGAAGGAAGGACACTTGCCCTCTTGTAGTACATCGAATGACTCCGGATGACTGTAGGAGGGGACCGAACCGAAGCTAACGCCACGTCATGCGCCACGTTCTCATAGAATTAAAGTTGGTGGAACGTTTTTCATATGGCTCGAGCACGAGCCACCTCCTCGGAATTTCTTATCTCTTATCAGCTGTAAAACCCTTGTTAACTGGGAAATCGCTTAGAACCCTGCTACGGAATTTCGCCCACACAATTTCGCAGCATCAAACAAAAATCGTCAACTTCCACCCGATTTCCTTCCATTCCCAACACTAACCTCCCAATTCGTCCGTCAATCAGTCAAGATGCCTCAGGAAATCGCAGATATCAAGAAGGTAAATTAACAGCACATAATCCTCGTCCACCAAATAATTGTTAATATATCAAAATTCAGTTCATCGAGATCTGCCGGCGAGAGGATGCCAAGTGTACGTGATGAGAGAACGCAAGGACACTTTTATGCGCCGCAAAATTGGCTCTAACAATCATTCTGTACAGCCGCCCGGATCAAGAAGAACAAGAAGTCGTCGCAGACCAAGTTCAAGGTCCGATGCTCGAAGCACCTTTACACCCTCATCCTAAAGGACTCCGACAAGGCCGAGAAGCTAAAGCAGAGCTTGCCCCCGAGTACGCACCGAATTCCAAACCGCTGAGATTTCTCGTACTTCCACTAACAATACGACTCGCAGATCTACAGATCAAGGAAGTTCCTAAGAAGAACAAGAAGGGCAAGCACACAGCATAAGTTTTCTAATTCGTGCTTTTGGGGAAGAGAAAACCACCAATCGCAACTGGGGAAAATACTCATGATGATGGATGGATTGGCATCTTTAAACATGCTCATCGAGAACTGACGAGTGTGATGCATATGCGCTGGGGCAGGTTTGGCATGTTCATGAGGCGGCGTCTAAGGATACCTTCCGAATTGATAATTCTCAAGCACGACAAAAAGCTTGTAGACAATTCACAAACAATTGCACAAAGACATTTTACGAACAATTGGCATTGCTTCGAGGAGACATTGATGGGCATATAACTAATTACAGGATCCTCTTGTAGTGTGTGAGATCACGATTCTTGATAAAAGGCATTAGAGCTGCTGAGAGTTTCTCGAAATCTTTGGCCGCTGGGAATTCTCCGTGCCTTTCAACACTAAGCCAGCCAACGGCTAAAACGAATTCCTCGAGGGATTCATCTTCTTTCTCGATGCGCCAACCAGCCTGTACTGCATATGGGTTCGCAAATTCCTCGACCACACCCTTGACTTCGTTCCATGCTTGGTCAAATGCTTTCCGTTCCTCGGCCGCGACAGTAATCCTACTCAAGCTAAAGACAGGACTCTTTAGCAAGGAGATCTCGTCATTTGCCCCCGGGGCGAATATCTCGACTCCATAGTGAAATAAATGTGTCTTCTCAAGTTGGAAATAGTTCTTCAGTCCAGGAAAGACGGATTTATTTTCGGTGCTCTCTATCCAAATTTTATGCTGATCGGCAGACTCCCAATGGGCCGTCAAAAGATTGATAGACGGGTCTTCGATTTGCTGGAAAAGGCCTACACCGCGGGTTTCTCTTTCCTTTGGTAGCGCCGGCGCATTTTGAGCGAACCATCTATCCTGGACATCCAATGCTTGATTGATAGCCTCCTTGCCCTCGGCCGTGAGGGATCCAGAAGTCGCTGTAAGCCATGCTAATTCAGTGACCGCCATGATGATTTGGTGACTTATAGGTGAATTAACTGTTTGTAAAAAGATCGAGCTGTATATTCTGAGTTTGTTGGCTTTTATGTATTACGGCGTGTCCTGTCTTACGTCCAACAAGGGAGCCTATTGTGGGTCCTATATGGGATTTCGCGATGAGCCACGCAGCGAATCGTTGCCTACATACATCACATTACAGTACCGCAATGTTCCTTACTCAGGCTAGGTACATATGGCGCTGTGACTTTTCCTTTCGGATACTCCTTGAAGTAAATCTGCTTTCTTGTCGCTCCAAATAGTTAAGTCGGCAGAGGTTGACACATGCAAGATCTTAGGAAGATAATAGGTTACATTATTAATTAGCAAACAAAAGAGATAGCTCTCACCTACCTCTACTACGAAAAAGTAGTCTAGTTCAATCTCAAAGTAGGTAAGAACTATCAAGTGAGTGAGACTTTGGTTCCTGCAATACCACGAAGGCGCATCGAAGGAAAGAGTGATAGGCTTTGTGAGGGGTATTTATCAAATTGGTACCGAAACTTATTATTTGTCGAGCCAAAATTTACACTTAACAGCATCAATTGATCATTTGAACATTGAACTTGTTGCTCTCCAGTCAATCAACTGGGTATTGTATTTCCCGCCATTTTAAGCTAGGATCGGCCTCTTCTTATCCTACTATACCTAATACCTACCTAGTTAGTAGGCAGGTAAGTAGGCAGGTAAGTAGGCAGGTATATAGGCACTCTTATAGTTTCGCCCCTGACTGACGATGGAGGGATTTCCAATTGTTGCTAGGTACCTATGTAGTGTGACGCCGGGTTGCTTTTACATCAATCCAAATAGGATATTGATCTCCTGTTTCTATTAGCTGAAATCAGCTGAAATATCAATTAGGTACAATACCTAACATGGCTACGATGTGCCTAACGGCGTTTTTGAAGAGCCCAGTCATCAATCAATAACAAAATGTTACACTGCCTCGAGGATCGGCAGGACCTCTACAGGTGCCAAGTCATTCTTTCGTTGTGTCAGCCACACGCAGCCTGCTTTATCCTCACTGCCTTCGCTACCTCAATAGGGATATATATTTAGTTTTCTCAGCCAGTTACCTCCTACTCTAAGAATCAAACTATTGACGAAAGACCTATGTAATAGGCTTATGGAAAAGGAATGGGAGATCCCCTAGGAGCAGCCGGCTCTATCATTGGCATTGCCGCGTTCGGCCTGAAATGCGTGACCACCCTTCAGACGTACGTTGAAGCCGTAGTCGATGCGCGGAAGAGTTTGCGGGACATTGCTTTTGATGTCAGCGTCACGGCATCGGCTTTAAATCAGCTTCACCAGTTCATCGAGTTGGACAAAAATGGCAAAGCAGTCGCTAATGATTCAGGGGTACAAGAGGTGGCTCGTCTGGCATCGAAATGCAAGCAGGTCTACACTGCAGTCATGAAACTCATTTCCAAGGCCGTCGGTGCGCCGAGGGATGACAACGGCGAGATATCAATCGACGCGTTGGATTCAATAGACTTAAACGAGTCTAATGTCAAACGTCTAGTGCAGAGGCTTAAATGGCCTTTCAAGCAGCATCGCATTAAGAAGCACCAGGAAGAGCTACGATGGCTGAAAATCAGTCTTCTATTCCATCTACGGCTCATGGAACTTGCGAAAACGAAGATAATGTTAGTCTTACCTATCATGTATTCATGCTAGTTTGCTGGTTGCTAATTTCAAACTAGGGCTCCGACCAGATCCTTGAGCGCTCGGGAGAAGGAAATGGCCCTGCAAGCCACTCTAGAGAAGCTATCTGCTAGCAAGCACTTGTATGCTAAGAGGATCGCTTCCGGGAGGAGGAGATACAAGGGGAAAGTAAGAGCAAAGAGGGGCTTCGCTAAGACGAGGCCCTCTTCTTTATCCAGAGAGACAATTGATAAAGGAAAGAGATTACTTTCCACATCCCCTCTTAATAACAACACTCGAGAATTATCACCTTCATCTATAAGTGGTGATGACAATTTTCGAACACAAAATATTCTGCCGTCCAAAGAACTACTCACGGAACCAGTACCGGACACCCCTTGGACGACTGAAGACAACAAGGAGCCAGGAAACAATATTGGTCCCTTGAGCCCAAGCAGTCCCATCCCTAAGTCTCAATGCGTCGCTGATAGAACCCCTGAACCTATACGGACCCAAGATAATACGCACATTCCGACCACAATAACGGCCAATAACCAATTAGGAGCTCAACATAGCTCTCCCGCCACTGCTAACGAAGATAAAGAGAAAGAATATTTAAATAACCATGGAAATCAAGATGTCGAAGCGTACATTGTCGAGGTGGACAACCCCGATCTTAAGTCCAACTCCATCCGTAAGCTCCCTTTCGATCGTCAAGAAATAAGTGATGAGTTTAAACGAATTATGGAATCGCAAAGAGGAGATGTAGTAACGCGGTACATGTCCCTAACCTCCATACAACGGGAAAATATCCAGCGAGTTCTGCTTGAAGCAGAAAAGACGGGTTCTCACGAGAAGATATGCAAGGCGATAAATTTTACGCAGTCAGAAGACTCTTGCATGATCGTGTTCCTCTCCCCACGTGCGCCTGCTCAACCCGTCCATCTCAACTATAAGTCGCGGTCTTTCCACTTTGCGTTTGAGCTGTGTCGGACTTGGGAGGTAAGTCCCTAGTTAGATTCAACTTCTCTATGCACTCACACGAGCAGACCAAAGGTACCTAACAAATACTAGGATATGGTCTCCCTCATTAAACCCATCTTAACCGACATTCGTAATCCGGACACCTTTTTGAGGGCTGGACAATATGAACTCAAAGACCCAAATGACCGAATCATCCTCCCATCAACGTGGAGCTCGACCGTGCAGCCCGGCCTAACCATCTTTCTAGTCCCGCACCCGGCAGTGTCCCAATACTCATCTTCACTGCAGAACGACGACGAACCTAATGAATCCAACCAATCTAATGAATCCTGTGAATCTGACGAATCTTCTACGTTCACTGATGATTATTTGGGCTGTACTATACGGTGGCGCCGCCCTTCACAACTATGGAAGAGGTCATGGCTTCGCCGAGCTACTTACGGAGTCCTATCTATTATCCCATTCATGAGGCGAGACTCTAGAGGACAACCCTCTATGTTTGAAGGTGAACGGGTCCATGAGCAGCTGGAAATTCGTGCTGTTTCTTGTGCTCCAGGGCCTGGAGAGGTCGATCCAGATGAAGAGGATGAGGAAAATGATTCCGATATCATTGATTTCGAAGAAGAAGCAGAGACGGGTCGGTTTGTGTTGGGTGAGGCCTTGGAGAAATGGACTAACGCTCGTGATGCTCCCCTAGACGGAGAATAAGAAGGCGATGAAAGACGACCTTTGTGTGATAAGCCATAGCCAAAAGCCTAGACAATTATGATTCCCTTAATCTAGAATTCACTTATACAAGATGAATGATATTTAGGAGACATATATAGGTAGGTATGTATATATGTTTGCATTTAATATGTACTGACATGCCCGAGCGCATGCATAATCAAAAAAGCTATCTACAAGTTTGCAATCTTAAAAGTCCCCTCAATCTAGGAGCGGATATGCCCTTCCGAGAGGGGTTGCTCATTAAACAACGAACCGTCAAGACCCAGATCCCACGACGCAACATCATCATTCGTACGCAAGTCATCCGACGCAATCTTACAAAGCGAGGTAGAAGAAGCCGCTGGCGGCGAAGAGGGCGGCGATGCCCGCGCCGACGCGAGAATCGGCTCTGGAGCCGGCGCCGGTGACGGGGGTCGTGCTCGCGCTCGCACTTGCGCTAGCACTAGAAGTGGCGCCAGATGAAGTCGTGGTGAAACCAGCAGAAGCGCTGGTGGTAGGGGTAGAGCCGCCAGACGTAGGGTAAGGGGTAGCAGACTCCGAAGAGCCCGGCGAGCTGGGGGCTGAAGAGCTGCTGGCAGGGGCGCTGGGAGAAGAGGTAGGGTAGCCGGTTGCCGAAGAGGAGCTGGCGGCAGACGACGAGGACGGGGTTTTAGTGCTCGAGCCGGAGCTTGAGGGGGTTGCGGTGGGATAGCCGGATCCAGTGTCAGTTGACGTGGAAGTCTCCGTCGAGCTAGACGAAGTAGGAGCGGGAGATGAGGTGGACGAGTCAGTGCTCGTCGGGTAGGTGCTCGGGGAAGCGGTGCTGCTAGTAGATGTGGGGCTGCTAGTCGGTCCCGAAGCGACGGCCTTGCAGAAAGCGTCGATGCCGCTCATCACACTACCTGCATTTGGAATTAGCACTTCTACATACTTCTCTCATTCCTTGATCACCACTAGATGATGCCAAAGCCTAATTAGTGGATCGAATAGAACATACCATAGTCGGTGGTGGAGCAGGCGTCTCGAAGGCAGACCTCGCCATCTCGCTTCACGGTGTAGACCTCAGCGCAAATGCAGGCGTTGTCAGTCGCGGCGCAGGTGGTGTGCTGCGATACGGTGTCCGTGATACACGGCGGTCCGCAAGCCGGCACGTAGTCCGAGATGCTAATAGCGGCAGCTAGCGCCGCGAAGGTGGGTAGTGCTAGCACGCGAAGGGGTGCCATTTTTGCTGTCTTTTGGGGTATATACTTTTTTTTTGGTAACGAACGAACGGATCGAGCGGGCGAGTTTAAACGATCCTCTGCGAGATATGGACAGACAGCCTTACGACGGGTAGAAATACGTAAAACACACACACACACACGAAGGGGGAAATGAATGGGGGTGCGCTTCTTATATAGATGAGATCGGATGACTTTTCTAGAAGGTGGTCGGTAGCCAACGGAACGATCGACATATAATATCGTCTGGTGCTTAATAGTACAAAAAGGTTAAAAGGGACCTTACGGTATAAGTATAGATGATCGACATTCAATAAAGATGGCTCATGACAGGCCTAATTGCCCGAAACTTCAAACTAACCCATGTCTCTCTTTTTGCCGTGGTGTACTGGCATTGGCCTTGTAATGCCTTGTGATGGGGGTGTTGTTACTAGCTAGGTCTTTGTACGGCGCAGCGCAGTTGGAGCTGTGAGTGGTGGTTGTGGGAGTTGGGGGAGATAATAGGGAGATCCGTCATGGATACGGGGAGGAGTTAAAAAAAGAGTGACAGCGAATCCTTGGTCGGGGTTAGGAACCAGCTGGGAACCAAAATTGCCCTTACGAGGCTTGCGAAAAGGTTAGTTCCTTCGACTTTTGTGAGTGGCCGAAGTTACAGCGGCAGCCACCCGGATTGCTTTGTATCACGTATACGTACCTACTCTGGTATTGCCGTTCCTCATGCGCCAGCTGCGTCTGGTCGTTCACATTAAAGTTTTCCCTCGCGCCTCCGTCCCTGACATTTCGAAGTGCCAACCAACCAGAGCGCATACACGAGTCCTGAAGGCTCGCGAGGGGCCCTGTTTCACGGTCCCGATCCGGCAGGTGGAGGGCTTGAAACGCCCGAAGGAACAGCGGCCGTACCTTGGGCCATATCCTATTTTCATTGGCTGGGTGTAACGTGCCATCGTTTTACCCCGGACTCGAACTTATATTACGTCGGTACTGTACCTGCCAGCTGCGCATCAGAAATGTGCTGGATGCATCAACCTTAGGTTGGCTTGTCTCTCCCCCCCTTAAATAGGGAGGTACATAACAGCCTGACAGCCTTCTCTCGTTTAGCGATGGTAAGGTGGCGATTGGGGCGCCGCAGATCCGTGCTGGAAATAAACATTTGGGATGAAGTCACAGAATGCGGCACGACGGTAACTAGCATTAGCTAGCCTTGCTAGCTCAATCTGCTCATCTCGGTCGCGACATGGCCCACCTTCCTACCTCGGCCTTGCCGGCTCCGACTGTCTTCTGATGTCCTGAGTCTTGAAGAACTCTAAATAGAGGCTCGGGACACATATTAGTCTTCATTCGGGAGCGATGGCATCATCTATTCCCCTCCCGTCGTTAACGTCTCTTCCGTCAAGTGTGGAATGTTGCGGTCCGAGTGTGTGCTGTATGGCCCCGGGAAATGCCAAATTCGGTACCGCCCACTCATGTACCGCAGTCAACTATACGGTTTCTTCGATTTTATGGCGATGAGTGAATACCGTCATGAGCGATCTAGTTATAGACGTCATATTCGTCTATTGATTTATTGACATAAATTTTTTTACCATACCTAGGCCAGATCTCCATTTCGATAAATTCTGTTTATTTTTATTTTTTTAACTTCACAAGACGCAGACCCCTTAACTGGTTTGGATGTAATATTTCATACTACCACGACGTGATGGCTCACTAGCACTCATGAAAACGCGTACTCATTGAGTTTAATTTACCAAGTCTTGTGAATTCGTACTCAGAGAGGTTTGTAGAGTTAAGGTGACAGTACCATTCTCGACTGTTCGATTTGAAGAGAACGAGTCATTAGTAATCGTCCAAATTATTAATCTCCATGTCCGGTTATAGAAAGCACTCCAACTCTACTCAAACCTCGTTCTTTCTCAACCTATAGCGTTGAATTGATACTTACATACTTATAGATTATTGGCCGATTCATACCTACTTTGCGTTGCAATGATTCGGCAACTTAATCTCGTGTATTATAACTATCAAGGCTGTCTTGACATGTTATATTGAAAAGAACGGATGAATAGAGCCTCTGTGTGGTGAGTTTATCGAATCATAATTGGCTCCAAGAGATAAAAGTCGCCGAGGTAGGGTGATTCTACAGGCATTGCTTAGCAAGCAATATTGAAGAGCGTGGGTATTCAACAACGTTGATATTATTGCCAATGATATCTCATGTCATGGCTGCGTGAAATGTTTTTATATAAATTCTGGTCGTCGAGGCCAAATTTGCAGTCTTTCACTGGGACAGGTAGTAACGCTAATGAGCACAACTTCAACATATTAACTCACCAAAGCTATCCGTCTTCAAAATGACGGAAATCACTAAGCCCCGTGTCCTCATCATCGGCGCTGGATCCATGGGCATTGTAACGGGTTATTACCTTCACCTCGCCGGAGCCGAAGTGACATTCCTCATCCGCCCTCACCGCAAGGAGGCATTGAACCGTCCGCAGATCCTCTACAGCTACGACGACAACACGCTAAAGACGTACAAGGAGTACACCTACCTCACGAATCCGACCTCCATCATCGGCGGAAACTACCACTACATCATCATAACCCTCGACGGCGTCGCCCTCCGCGGCGAGACGGGAGTTCAGCTCGTAAAAACCATCGGAGAAGCCGGCCTTCGAAACCCCAACACCAAGATCCTCCTCGGCACCATATTCTTCGACATCCGAACCTGGTTCCTGCAAGTCTCGGGCCTCGCTCCTGAGCAGGTGACGACCTGCCACCTCGACATCCACGTCTACGCGACGAAAGACGTGGCGCTGCCCCTGCACCCGCCGACGGACGCCGAGCTGCTAGCCCAGAGCGACTTCGCGTACTCGGACAAATGGCCGCAGGGCTTCACCGTCGACGTCGAAGATGACGCCTCGCCCGCGATCGCGATCGCGTTCGCCGCGCTCTGGAACGCGTGCGGGATCTCGCGCTGCGCCGTCAAGCCCGCCGCCGAGTGCGCCGCTTTCATCGACTCGCTGTTCCCGATCTTCGCGGCGAGCGAGCTGATGAACTGGCCCCGGTTCCGCGACATCGGCTCCGCGGACCATCGCGAGCTGTGGAGCCTCGTCGTGGCGGCCGTGAAGGAGGTCCGCGGGCTTGGCGCGCATGGGGAGATAGGCCGGCAGATGGCGCGCGAGACTACTGAGGAGGGGCTGGCGAAGACGTTGCGGGAGTGGGAGGATTTGTTCTTCCCGCTCGACGTGCAGCAGTTCAATCGCTTCCATCACGGCGCGAAGCTTAAGGCGCAGGGGCGTGAGCACCTGAGGGCTTGTTTGGAGGTTGGCGTGGCGGAGGGGAAGCCGATGGCTGCGCTGGGGGAGTTGATGCGCCGCGTTGAAGCTAACATAGCATGATGTTCCGTTTGTGGAACACGCGTGTGATCAAGGTGTATGTGCTTTTGAAGCTTACGGTCTAACAGTTGAGCGAAATTCGCTTTACGTATCCGAGTTTGCTGTAAGGGATGAGTGCGGCTGGATGAGCTGTACGAGTTTCGTATGATAGGTACGCGATGCAATTGAATGCCGTACAATATCTGACGCCGATGCTATATTTACCTACATACGGCGCAGTAGGACAGCATTGTCGTAAACGTTGGGTGGCTTGGAAGTTGGTTCACAAGTGCGACCAACAGCAATTGCCTGCTGATGTTTCGTATGTCTTCTTGGACCGTAAGCGATACTCGTGGCGATCTTATTCGATAAGCACGGAGACTGCGTTGTACGGTTATACTTGTGGCGTGGAACGGAGACTGTGTTACGTTGCAATGCCTTCGGTGAGGGTGGTAATAGTATTTAGACAACAGTCATATTAGAATTACCAGCGGAGGTGGTATGAATATGCATATATATCAAGTCTCGCTCTCTTCTTATACTATAATCGTGTGTACCTAGGTCATTCGATGTAGTCCTGCCATCATCGTCAGTCAACAGAGAAGTTTAAGAAGCATATGGTCTTCAGGAGCCTCGGAAATCCGTTCACAAATGCTGATAGCCGTTATGTGTTGATTAGGTAATATACACTTCGCATAACTAGCATCGTTTTTGTGAAAACATAACGAATATTTCTTTTCCATATAGGTGATATAAGATATCCTGGTATGTAAGCGGGATCGGGACCAAGGACTTATGTGAGCATTGACTTGAAGCCGAGGAGATACAAATCTCTTTCGGTCAAGTTAATTCCCTTCCCCGCCGCTATTAGCTCACCGGTTTATTCATAATGTACGATTATTTCCGAAGTTATGGTTTGCTATGCATCTTCTCAACATAAAATAAGCCGAAAAGAGCCATTATGTACCTAAAGTGAGATGACATCACCTCCGATGGCGGGCGATAGCAGGGAATACGCCCTTCTTTTGACTCAAACACCGAACAAAGCTATAAAGTGTGATTAGAAAAGATTCTCTACCCTGGAGCCTTCAATGTGATATATTTTCTTGTTATTCCTCAAGATCGCATATGTTGAAGACCTCGTGATCGATATTAGCAACACATCTCTGTACCAGGTGCTTACAGGTTACCTCGACTTCTCACCATGGCATCCGATGAGCAGTCCAGCGACTCAGCAGCCGTAGGAGATGACCAACTAGTTCGTTTAGCGAGCCGTAGGTCACAGCCGCCAATCGAAGTGGCTCATGTCGCTTCGCATCAAACTTATGATGCGGCAACATCTAATCGGTAAGCAATTGGCTTTCCTGTTGCCCTTCTAGTGCAACCCAGTCTCACTAGAATACAGACTTAGCAGAACATCGATTCCAATCGTCTCAATGGTTAGAGCAACCCGTTAACAGGGGACCAGGAAATCGATAATCATCGTCGCGTCGTCATTTACCATCATTTTCACTTGCTGCGGCCTCAACTTCGCTTTTGGCGTATTTCAGGAGCTTTACGATGCCATGTCGCTGCAGCCCGGAACCCCTTTTACGGGTGCTACACCCGCACTCATCGACCTCATAGGCACGATCTCCATCTCGCTGATGACAATCGGTGCACCCTTCGTCGTAGCTTGGGCTAAGCACTTCTCACCGCGCTGGGTGTCCTTCATCGGTGGTTGCATTTTTGCGTTGTCCTTGATTTTGGCTAGCTTCGGAACCGCGCTCTGGCACTTCGAGCTCACCCAGGGCCTTCTTCTTGGGCTGGGAACTTCCATGCCGTATATGGTCGCCGTAACAGTTGCTCCGGGGTGGTTTACGACGCATCGGGGCCTGGCTATGGGTATCATCCTAGCCGGGACAGGCGTTGGTGGTGTAGTTTGGGCGCCGGTAATTAAGGCTATGATCGATAGCCTCGGCTTCCGGAATGCTCTTCGCGTATCCGGTGCCATTTCGTTCGTCCTCGTATCCGCATCCAGCGCAACCATGGCCTGGGAGCCGCAGACACTCGCCCGTATCAACGCTGAGAACGCTTCTCGAGCCGGCCATCTTCGTGGCATTCTACAGGTACCCCTGATCGACTGGCACGTGGCCAAGACACGCAAATTCGCCGCTCAGGGGCTCGGTGCCATTTTCCAAGCTGCCGCTTACTACACGCCCGTCTTCTTCTTCGCTTCCTATGCAGGCACCCTTGGATATAGCGCTACAGCCGGGGCGAACTTCATCGCGCTAAGTAACGCGTGCAATGCCATCGGCAAGATCGTCATCGGTTATTTTGCCGACCGCCTCGGGCGTCTCAACACGCTTTTCCTGACCACTTTCATCAGCGCCGCTATTACTATCGGCTTTTGGGTCCCCTCCACGGTGTACGGGTCCACAGATGACTCGCGCGGCCTATTTATTAGCTTTGCCATCTTTTACGGCCTGTTCGCCAGTGCATATGTCTCGTTGTTCCCAGCCAGTCTCATCGAGATTTTTGGCATGCAGAATTTTGCGTCTGTCAATGGCGTGCTTTATATGGTTCGCGGCATGGCAACTCTGGTCGGCACGCCGGTCGCTGGCGCCTTGATTCATAGCGGTAGCTCGGCTGTTCTACCGCACGGTTATGTGAACATGGCAATACTCGTGAGCGTGCTGCTTTTTGCTGCTAGTGTTGCTGTGTTTTGGATTAGGATTGAGGCAATGGTTGGACCTAGTGGGAAAATGAGTTTGAAATGGAGGATGTGATCCATAGCTACACATCTTTAGATAGGGATTTACTACTATAATGTGTCGAGGTCTAACACCTAATGTTAGTAGTGACCGACTAGTGTTATCAATTTCTATAGGTGGACAAGACTGAGACTATAAGAAAACTAAATTTGGAAGTCTATAAGGGTCTAGAATAAGGGGAGTCCTACCATTCGAACATGGAAAATACTGGTTTGCGTATACCAATGAAAGTGGAGGCACCGTCTTTTCTACGACTTTGAATTTTTCATTGGCTGTTCCCTGCATGTATAGTCGAATTGGATGTTGAAGAAGTTCTGGTACTACCCATGAGCAGTTGCCACGAGGCTTCGAAGCTTTCACACTAATGTAATTAGCACGTGGCTTTAAGCAGGTAATGAAATCATCTGGAATGTTACTCATTCTATTAGTAAGCTGTAACTAGGGAGTACCTACAAACTATATTACGGAGTTGCGTATATTGATCTATCTGGTTGTGTTGGCTCTCGTCCTAGGCGCATCTTCGTATGAGCCCGGCGTTTCTCGTTTACAGCCAGTTTACTCTCTGAAGCATAGACTAAGTATCAGTAATAGGTAAGTTACATACCTATTGATGCTCAAAATCTGGGGCACACACCATCATATCGATGGATTATGTCTGTTACTCGGGGCTCTGATAGAATGCATCTAGTTACTCGGGACTATCCATATATGGAAAGGCCCGAGCTATGATATGGGATGGTGGATGGAAAATGGATTGGGGGGATGGCAATCGGAGGCGTGGCCTAGCAGGGATTATATCGTTGGAGCTAATGCCAAGCACCTGACTAGCAGTCAATTCACCAATCGAGTTCTAATTGGCTGGATATGACTGGCTCAGCTCAAAAAGGTTAACACCGGGGTTCTCATTGAATTCCACTGATTCCCATTGCAGCGGCGCAGGGGCCACCCACTTTCTTTTACTGGAACCTTATGTAGAAAATTGTGGGAAATTTGGAGATTCGCCTCGATCCATTGGACGGTTGGTTCAAATTTACTAGGTAGGTACTTAAAGGGGTGGAAATTTCCTATCCTTGTGTTCTCCAATGCCCATATTGCTTGCGCCTTACTTGCGTTGATGTCCAATATCCTAGCATCAATCTGTCTCCGTCCACGCACAAGCAATGCAGTCAATTCTTCACGCTATTCCATTCTTCCAACACTGCAGCTCTGCAGGTCCTACAATTGTACAATACCCTTTTTTCTATAATTGATATTTTACTGACTAGGCGTGGGTGTGTGGTCTGGAAGTCTACTGGAGAAGAGCAGCGTCAACAAATCATCATTGCTCATCACAGCTAATAATACAGGAATAACCCTATCGAATTTAATACGACCCTCTCTTTATTAATCAACAACACCGGTCTTATTTCTCACAGTCGCACGATCAATATACTTATTTGTTCTTCTTTTTGTTCGTCTATCCTTTTATCACATTACCTACTACTATAATCTTGATAATAATTACCTACATTTTTCCTTGTTATATACACCTCGTTAGACCTCTTACACGACCAATACACGACCAACTTTATCTAGAGTCGCATTGCTACGTGGGGTCTATTCCTGTTGGTCAGATAGCTATCGTTCCACGAAGAATTCTGCAGCAAAGGATACCTCGCTTGTAACCTGAGAAGTCCAGGAGGATCTTTACCGCTATAAATTACAACCGCACGGTTTTAACTGTCCAAATGACTCGCCTTCCGGCTACTCCTGAAAGCTTGACCTCACAAATGTCCAACGGTACCAATGGCTTTCATGAAGCCATGGAGGACCTTCACATAACAAATGGTGATATTACCGAACGATCATCATCAGAGGACGAGCGAAACAGGAGAAAGAGGATGAGTCGCAAGAATTCTAGCCCAATGATGCCAGCTTTTATGGTCTCGGCACCGGGCAAGGTTATCGTCTTTGGAGAACATGCTGTGGTCTACGGCAAGGTATGGCAATAAACTGATTGACATTTTGTGACCTCCCTCACGCATATACTTACTATATGCTTAGGCCGCCATTGCTGCTTCGATCAATCTCCGCTCCTATCTTCTAGTAACGCACCTTTCTAAGTCAAAGCGTACGGTTACTATGCAGTTCCCCGATATCGACTTGACCCACACGTGGAATATCGACGAATTGCCGTGGAATGAATTTCAAAAGCCGGGAAAGAAGAAGTATTATTACGATTTGGTCACAGAACTGGACGAAGAGCTTCTAGAAGCCATGGAGCCGCATCTGGCTAACATTTCGCCCGGCATGCCCGAAGCGCAGCGAAAGATACACAAGAATTCCGCCCGCTCGTTCCTATACCTGTTCCTATCACTAGGGTCGCGAAAATCTCCGGGTTGTATATACACACTTCGTTCAACAATACCTATAGGTGCCGGTGTCGGAAGCAGTGCGTCGATCGCTGTCTGTTTGGCTGCAGCGATGCTGTTACAGATCCGGACGCTGTCTGGTCCGCATCCCGATCAACCTCCCGACGAGGCCCGCACGCAAATGGAGAGGATTAACAAATGGGCTTTCGTGGCAGAGATGTGCATACATGGCAATCCTTCTGGCGTAGACAATACAGTCTCGACACATGGCAAGGCCGTGGTATACCAACGACTCGATTACAACAAACCACCTTCTGTCACTCCATTATGGGATTTCCCGGAATTGCCGCTGCTTCTAGTGGACACAAGGGTACCCAAATCCACGGCTGTCGAAGTAGGCAAGGTTAAGGAGCTGAAGGATGCGCATGGGCCTCTGGTGGGTTCGATTATGGACGCGGTAGACAAGATAACCAGGAGCGCAGAGAGCCTCATTGAGGAAGAGTACTTCGACAGCGACGAACCGGAGAGTCTACGACGCATGGGACAGTTGATGAATATTAATCACGGTCTGCTGTCGGCCTTAGGCGTTTCGCATCCTCGCCTCGAACGCGTACGAGAATTAGTCGACCACGAGGGAATGGGTTGGACAAAACTTACGGGTGCCGGCGGTGGTGGTTGTTCGATATCGCTGATGAGACCGGATGCACCGCGAGAAAAAGTTATGAAGCTAGAACGCCAACTGGAGAACGAAGGATACAAACAGTTCCGGACGACACTCGGCGGAGACGGAGTTGGTGTCCTGTGGCCTGCAGTATTGAAAAACGGCCTGGACGAGGATGAGGAAGGTGGAATGGAAATCGACCTCGACAAATTCCTAAATGCTCCGGGTAACGACGGTGTAGAGAAGCTTGTCGGTGTATCTGGTGGTTTAGATGGCGCTGAGAGAGAGGGCTGGAAGTTTTGGAGAGTCGAAAGCTAAGCAATTTGCGGCTTGCGGGATTTCGGATGAGACGTGTGTAAGCCGGAATTGGCGCACAAGCCCGCTAGGGCTAGTGATCAAGTCGTGTCATATCAGGTTTCGGAGCTTCCATTACAGCTTCTGTCTAGTGGTTGTTTGGTTGGGTATTAGCTATAGAATATCCATAGGCCAAAAAAGTAATGGGTTCCAAGATTCGATCAAGGTTAAACAAGGTTCGATCATAGCCTTGACTTTGAATTCGAATTAGAGTTAAATTCAAAGTTAATAAAGAATCAAGATAGAAATAATCGATATTTAATCACGTTAACCGCACCTGCTTGGCCCGTATAGGGGAAGGAGGAAATGCATTCAATGTTGGTTTAGGCCGTTTGCGCTTGCCCCTCTGTGGTAGCAATGACGAACGAATGGAATTTTTGGTCACTTTTCCCATTCCTCAGCTCCTAAATGCTAACTAATAATTATTTAACCCCACCATCCACCAACTTCCAGCTCCGTGACCATGCCGAAGAACAAAGGAGCAGGCGGCCGAGCCAAACCAGCTGAATGTATACATCCCACTATTAAATTTCCATATCCTTGTAGATGTTCTAGAAATATCGCTAACTACTAGGTAATCAACCAATTAGCAGCAAAACAAGAGCCGCCGAAGAAACCACAGACCATCAAAGAGCTGGAGTGGCAGTGGTACTACGACACCAACCCTCACCAAAAGGCTTACGAACAGCTCGGCCTAGATGGCATGACCCCAGCCGACCGACAAGCCTACCTTAACCAAGAATATTTGAAACCCGGCCTCGCCAAAACCCTCTCCAACAAAGCGCAGAAGGAGCTCTGGAAACAGCTGAACGAGGCAAACGTTCCTCTGCGAAATCTACCCCGGCCGCGTGATAATCAGTGGGGCCGCGACAAGAACGGCCGCGACATTGGTGATTATACCGTTGAGGAGTACAAAGCATACAACGCGAAAGCGAATAGGCTTTTGTCTTTGTCGGAGAAGAGCTGGGATTTCAAGCGCAAGCACGCCAGGGCTAGGGACGCTGACCGTTTTCCTCTTAGCGACACAGAGCAGCAGTATCTCGCCTTAACTGAGGAGGATATTGAGGTCGAGAGAGCCAGAAGGAAGGAGATGGCGCAATTAAAGCAAGAGCTATACGGCACAAAGTCGGATCCGTACGCGCTAGATCCGGACTGGGACGATGTGGTACCGATTCCCCAGGAAGAGACAGAAGGAGCACTCGCCGCGATAGCATATCCAGACGAGTATGCCGAAGGCATGTACATACTGTGCTACCACTCCAAGAACCATATATTAACTTATTTCTAGCTATGTCTTACCTCCGTGCCGTTATGGCAGTGAAAGAATACTCACCACGATGTCTGAAGTTGACTGAGCGTATCATATCGTTGAACCCAGCCCATTATACTGTCTGGATTTATCGATTTTCGATTATTGAGGCCTTGAACATCTCCATCCCAGACGAGATCGAGTGGCTCAACGACATCGCATTAACATATATCAAGAATTACCAGATCTGGAACCACCGAAATCATCTGATAGATCACTACTACCCGACAATAGTGACATCACCGGTTGATCTAGCTGCACTAGCCGACAGCGAAAAGAAGTTCCTAGACGAGATGCTGGAGCTGGACACGAAGAACTACCACGTGTGGAGCTATCGACAGTACTTAGTGCGTAAGCTGGGATTATGGGGTGAGGCCGAGTTGAAGAGCGTAGAGGCTTTGATCGACGATGATGTGCGAAACAACTCGGCTTGGTCCCACCGCTTCTTCGTTGTCTTCTCAGACCCATCGTATTCATCGCCCGACTCTCATGCCACGGAATATGACCCCAAGATTCCAGCCGATATCATCGACCGCGAGATAGAGTATTCGAAGGCGAAGATCCTGCTCGCGCCACAGAACCAGAGTCCCTGGAACTACTTGAAGGGCGTGCTGTACAAGGGTGGTAGGAAAATGGGCACCGTGAGAGAGTTCGCTGAGCAATTCGTTAAGAATTTAGGTCTTGAAGAAATGGAGCGGGTGCACAGCTCCCACGCCTTGGATCTTCTAGCCGACGCCTATAAGGAGGCGGGCGAAAAGGATCTAGCGCGGACAGCCCTAAAGAGACTGGGCGAGAAGTGGGACCGTATCCGCCGCGGGTACTGGGAGTATCGGATTACTTTGCTCGACGCGAGTCAACCCTAGGAGCTACGATCGTAAACGGAACATTGATATCATGGCACGATTCTACGGTGTGTAGTTTACCATGAGTCCCGATTCGTAGGAGGTGAAGAAGGTGTGAGGCGTGATATTGAAGGAGGACTAGCTTAAAAAAATCCATTATTGTCGATTGAAAAGGCTTTTATTCGTGATACGCCACGCAGAAGAGGATAAAGGGATTCTATGGTGCACGTAAGACACAAACAAGCAGCATATTAGCATAGGATGGACTAGTATGGTTTACCAAATATTGAAATGCAGTGAGGTGATGAAGTACCATCACCTAGCATTCATATTGAACTTAAGATAAAGCGGCTGCTTGTGCTCGTCCAGAACGTAAATTTTCCTATTTCCACTGCGTTTCATCCTTTGGTTATGACGAAGGCGCCTTCTGCTATGCGAACTTGAGAAATAGTTTTCAGTACCCAGACCTTCCAATGGACTGCTTAATTCAACTCAACGCCTCATGCTTCCACCCATCGGCTTATGATTTAAGGGGTGCCGAATGCCTATTTCCATTGTTTGTTCATGCAGATGCTTCAATAGAGAAGTTCGATGTCACGGTGATTTCGAGGGCCAACATCGTTTCACTCCCATTTTAGACCAAGTCTTTGACCTGTCTATCTATCCCTTAATCCATACCCCTACTCTGCCTCCCCATCTCTGCATACAGGATATCGACCCCATCCATAAGGATATGTCATAGAGTCCTATAGTTCTGGCTAACAATAACCCACTTCCGCAAATTCCGCGGCGCGTTGCGGGCCCACGCCTCCCAGTGCGGTACCAACAGAAAGGCTTCGTTGAAGGGCTGCTCCGGCAACTCGGCTTCCGCTGCTGGCGTCGGCGTGGTGCCGACGGCAAAGGCGGTGTTGGTGTTAGCACTAGGAGCCTCGCCCGGCGGCGGAGGCGTGCCCTTAGCAGCCTCCGCGGTGATGGTGGCAGGGGCCGTGTGCTCGTGCGTGTAGCGGATCATGCCGCTTACTTGGACTGCAGTAGCGTTAGACAAGAAAAGGGTCTAGAGTTCGTAAGGGTTTAAGCATGAGGGAATACTCACTAGCAAAACTCATCCGATCCCCGTTACGCAGGACCGCGGCGGCAGTAGCGTCCCGACCCTCCGCACCACCGGCGCCGGTGGTCTCCGGCTCGCCCGTCTTGTAGTGCGCCGTCACGGGGTGCGCGTCGAAAGACGAGATGTCGTAGACGACGGGCCCGCCCTGGCCCTCGAGCATCGCCTCGTACGCGGCCACGTCCGCCACGGGCAGCCCGTTGACGCTTATGTCCGGCTTCACGGACGCGCCGGTCAGCCGCGCCGACGTCGAGGCGTAGAACATGCCCAGCGGACGCCGGCGCGTGCGCGCTTCGTAGAAGTGGTCTACGAAGTTTTGGGCCGCTAGGGGGGCGGGGGCGTGTTAGCGAGGGCGTGTGTGTGGGTAGGTGGGTGGTTTGGGGTTTACCTTCGCTGGCTACTTTGAACTGGGTTTCCATGGTAGGGAGCGACATCTTGATTGTTGATTCCGTATGAGCCACCTAGTTAACGGATATATGCGTGTATCGAATAAGTGGATTGTTTGATTCAGTGTGTTCGAGATTTTATTTCAGGCAAGCTTGGAGTGCTGGAGTTCAAGCTACAGAGGAGTTCCTAAATAAATTCAACGGCTATGGGACCGTCCAAAGTCAGAGAATTGTAGTCGAATCAATGAGATGTAGAAGGTTCACAAAGTCAAAGGGTGAGCTGGAAATGATGAGAGTGAATCGTGAGTTTGAAAAGGCTGGAAAAATGCACTGTATGGGATTTACCGCTTTATGCTTAAAGCTATAACACTCATATTTCAATAACTGCACATTTCTTCATAGAGAAATTCGTTATTTGCATTACTACGTAGACTTGTAAATCATTTTCCTTTTCTTCCAAAGTCAAATCCAACTCTGTGCAGACTACCTAATAATACATGTCAGGCTTCGGGTATACGCCAACTTCTCCTAAGGGCCACTCTGTAAGGACTCTATACTGTTTCGGTACCAATTCCTCAATCTCAAGCAGCAACGGCTTGACTCTTTCCCGAAGCCACCATCTATCCTCGACACGATGTAACAAGACACACCAATATGCCATTATGATCATGGCTGCCGGGTGTTTAGCAGCAAGGTCTGCTCGAAAATGCTGGCTCATAATGGGTGGGAATCTAAGGGCCGCATTCTTCCGATCTAGCGGCGAGTCTGCTTTATCCGACAAGTAGAAGCACACCCGCAGCTTGACCAGAGTTTGCGCATACGTTTCTCTCTGTTCGGGGATTATAGGCAATTTCGAATCCAAATTGACGAGTCTTGCGTCGGAAGGTCCGCTGCTCAGGTCCTCAACCTTAGGCGTATACAGATCGCCAAGTAGCGCCCGCAGAGATGATCGCATGAGGGTGGCGCTTTGCTCCATCGTGATCGCAGCGCAGCCTTGGATTAGAATAAGCCACTCGGCTAGAGTCCCGGCTTCCTTGTTGAAGAGAAGCGACGAGACGTCCTTCGCGGCTGCGAAGTGATACGGTATAAACAGACACGAGCAAGCAAACAAAGGGGGAGCTGTCTCCGCTGAAATAGAAGCCAGAGCCTGTCGGAATAGTGGGATGGCTTTGGCTTGGTGCTCGGTGGCAACCCGCTCGAGATGGTCAGCTTGTTCCGGAATAAGTGAGCGCCGGTGCAGTGCAGCAATTGCAAGAATCTCGTGGAGGAGGTACGGATATTGCGTCGCAAGGTCAACAACTACATCCCGCCATAGAGCTATTAATGCGCTGTCGTCTGCCTGCGCGATGGCCGTAGAAGTGACGAAATGGCGATACAAGCCAAAGTCGGTGAAGGAGAAGTCCTTCTCCTCGTCGGGTTGGACTACCCTTATCTCCGGCGTTCTTGAGTCCCTCCCACTCCCAATTGAAGGCAGCGATGGTGGCGTCAAGCTGCACGAAAGCTGTCTCTTGACGCAGTATGAGCACGGCTGCTCCTCGTCGCATTTCACCTTCTTGGATTTACATGTGGTGCAACCTCCCCTGCTCTTACGATGGGCTCTGCGGGCTGTTGATGCCATTTTCGCCGATGCTCATTCCCAATATTCATATTCATATCCAAATTTACATTTATAGGCAACTGGGGGACACGTTTATATGTTATCAATCTCACCGTGGCGACAAGGAGGTAGTAGCATCTCTAGTAATATTGGTTGAGGCTTTGCCCCGATCCACACAGCACTGCCTCAACAACGTCGTAACAATAATACCTGACAAATCAGCTTTGGTTACACAAGGTTACTAGATATGGTGGATATTCAACCAATTAATCACCATATTTATGATAGAATTTTTATGCTACAAGCCCATGTATTTAAAAATAAATACTACCTAAATAATTCATGCTAGATATGAATCTCATACGGCTAGCGGAATAAAACTATTCGTTTAAGATACCCTCTTCGACTATTACCCCTTTATCGAAAGGACTTGCTTTTAGTATCACCACAAAACTGGATAAGAACCATATGATTGATAAAACTTCAAGAACATCGAGAACAATGAGAAAAGCAGTTCCAGCTATACAGTCTCGTAGCATAGTACCTAATAGATTAATAGAAAGTAATTTCATCCAAGGGTCTCGCCTAGATGTCTTCGATAATACACACACACATATATAGGTACGTCCTAAGAGAGATGCTCATTTCTGATCCTCGAAATAACTTTTCAGACGCCCTGATTATATATGAACTTGATGAAAAAGATAAGAGACGCTTACTCTCAGACTTAAACCACGTGAATACGGCATCCTTAGAGACAAGTCTCCAGCAACTAAATATTCTAAGGTCAAGCAAGCAAGCTGTTGTCTACCTAGAGGTATCATGTTATCAAGTGGTTTCTAGCTTTGGTATTTATTTACTACACTTTCGTCATGGGAGTTAAAGCAACAACAGATGATCTAGCGGCAAAGGGGATGGGTGACACTCATATCACCAATGTATATGAGAAACCAAAAACTCTGAGCCTTTAACAAGACAAATGCGCATGCTAGGATGAGTAGTCAACCATCGCAACACTTAATAATAAACTTCGTTTGCATAGCTTTCACTTTAGGTATTTGTGTTATAACTAAGTTAAGGGTACCCTTCTAATTGCTCAACGTCCAGCAAACTTACTTACCTACTGCCTAATTATTATTGCGAACATAGAAATCATGGATAATAAATTAAAAGATACACAGGAACCATCATATTAATGTTTTTAGTAGCTTTCTGTGAGTATATATGACGTACGAGATTGCGTAAAGGGGTGACATAATGACAGAACTGAGCATTTGATGCAGAGTATCGTTTATAGAAGCAAGACCAATTCGGCTTGTGATAGGTCGATGTAAACTTCAAACCTATATTGACTTTTCAGCCATAATGTGTCAATTGTCAATGTACCTAGGTGATTACGTCACTGTCTTTGCCGCGTTGAAACTATATAATTACCCACTCCCACCAACCTCTCACTTCCCACTTCCCTTCCCTTTTTAAGCTGTATATTTCTCTCTTTAATTACCTATTTATCCTCATAGGGGACTCATTCATACTAATATGTCCTCGATTAGCTAAATTAAAAATGTATTCGTTCAGGTTGTTCTAAATAAACAACTTCATCGCTCTCCCCCATTCACTTGGTAAAGAGTGATCCATCCCCCTCAAATTTCGGTCAAGGGTTAAGGACAGAACCAGACAGACTGTCGCAATACGAAACCTAGTCAAGGCGTTAGAAGCGAAGGGTGATTATCGGCGCATCAAGACGACTGCTACATCAGGGTATGCCGGCGCGCACATAGATGGAACTACCATCCCTGGTTTTTCGGAAACACGGAGAGGTCTTTAGATGATCCAGAAGGAAGGGATATCTACCAACAAGTTGTTGGTCAGTTCGAACAGACCTCTGGTCCCATTGATTCACTCAGTCTTACCTACCTCAAGGAAGTCGACGGAGGGCAGCGAAGACATAGCTGGAAGAACTGGGACGCGGATGTTGACATTCCAGAGCCTCGGCCGTCCCCATACCTCCCCTGGACCGGTACTCTCACCCCACGGTCTATGCTCTGTGCTTTGAACTAAAGCGTGACATAATCAGCTTTGGCGTCTTCCTGAGGTCACCCCGAGGAGGCTTGATTATCTCTGTATCGTTTTTGCTTATTAGATGGGCGAGAGCGATAAATAAGAACTATCATAATCCAAAAACCGATCAGAGGGCCGATTTCGACAATCATAGCGACGAAAAGCGAAAGTTAACCCAAGAATAATAACCTCGCAAAGCGGTACACCTATGCCGGTGATGTAAAGTTACCGCTAAGATTACAAGGGCAGCAATGGCAGTCATCGCCTAAGAGCTGAGGATGAGGAGGCATCGGAGTTGGGTCGCTGTCAGTTGACCATAGCTATAAGAAGCGTGATAGCCGGTAATACCCTAAGCCTGCAGGCCCAGACATCGCTTGACTTGGTCTACGACGCATGTCCCTCGTGGCGGAACTGAGGTTATAGAGTCTCGTCAACCGTGGGTAACATACCATAACTGTCGACACATAGCTCTCAATACTCCACACTACTGTTTGCCTCGCGACCTATTATGGCCATGAGCGTTGCTGTGTGACGCTCTTTCGTGCACGACCAGCAACAGAACACCAAATTGAACGAATTACCTTTTAGCACTCCGGTCGTTGGAGCCTGCGAGATGAATGAATTATATACTAAGATGACAGATCCATTAACAGCGCATCACTTTTTCTCAGATACTTCTAGTGCAATAGCGCGCGCTTCACCCATAATGGAGGAGAAGCCATTGGGACAAGAAGAACTGGCTACTTACATCGTTGTATGAAGAAAAGCCTCCCAAGAGAGCTTGGAAAACCAGAGCGGCACATACCTTCCCAATTCACTTGGACCGTATTAAATATGTTCTGGGTTACCATTATGAGGAAGGTGAATCGGGTTACTGGAGCACCTACCCAGTTGGACCTATTATCACGTCCGCTAGCTCCTTAAGCTACACCGTATTAACCACTACACGTCTCGTAACCAAGAGACCTTATGGTTACAACCTTACGTGCGGGCTTGTGCAAGACTATGCTCTTGGTCATCTGCAAGAACCTAGTGGAGATGCCGGATTCGGTGTCCGAGTTACAAGATACATATCAATGCTCGAGCCCGGCGTACGCCGGCGACTCACAGAGGGTGCTAAGCGCACGCGGTATTGTACTCCGAGAAGCGCGACGCCAGGAATCCACTCCGAGATTATATTCTCCATCTACTGATGTTGAGACCTTCACAATTATTCTTCCAAGATCAAGATATTACTACGCCATCAATTAGCGAAAGACTTCGAAGTCAGGTTCAGGCGAAGATCGCCAACCGTTCTTCATCATGAACCCTGGAGGAGATCGGATAGGCAGAGAATGGGAGGGAGGGCGTTTGTTTGGTCTATTAAGCGATGAGACATGGCTTAACATGGCTGGAGTGTGAGTGGCGAAGACGCATATGTGGTGGGAGGGTATTGTGCGAGTTTTAGTCTGGAATTACTAATTTTTCTTCTTTTCCTTCAAAGATTATTAGGTAATCGGCTGGAGAACGTGGCTGGATGGGCGATTCACGTGGATTGCAGTGTATGGACGGAGATTAAGTAATCCTTTTCCCAAACGCCTCCGAATTCATGAGATCCCGTCGACCATCACGTTAAGAACGGCGCACCTGCTCCCTTACAGGAGTGCACTCAACTTGCTCTAGAAGGCTTAGGAGACTTTGAAAACATTTGCATCTATCATGTGTACCTATGCATCATTATGGGGTAGTTATATCTTCGAGTTTCACAGCATAACGTTGATCTACATCTTACCTAATGTACATGGTCATACCCTATCATGTTTCTATATAGAACAGTTGAGCACAATGTCCTTCATCTAACTTACCTAGAGAGCGTGTATATAAATTAACAAATGACGTTCAAGTAAAGGGAGCATAGTTTCTATCCAAGGCTGACTACGACTAGAAGCAATATAACCTAGATATCTAGTTTCACTGAAAGAGCTGATGACTTCAAGAGTTGCAAGAGACTCTGTCTATTCATATATGTTATCTATCAACTCTAAGATTGGTATAATGCAAGTAACTCTATTCCTGATGCTGCCTTTCCGCGGCCATAAGCGCAAAACGGTGAAGAAGCACTCTTCCTAGGTCCTTAGGAGATGTTAGCTAACTTTTCAACGCCAATCCGGCGCCGTCTTCGCCTTCTATGTACTCGACGGAAAACTAAACGTCTGCGACCACATCTATTCGGCCCTTCGCAAACCAATCGGTCTTTACGCAATTCCTCCCCATCACGCCTTTTGGGCATAACATGTCTACTAGAAAGATGGGCTCAACTACCACTCGCAGCTTCCCCTGCCTTATCACCAGCACACATCTATTTCCGAATTCAAATCCCCACCCCCATAAACCCAAATACCCGTCTTCCTCCTTACTGCGGAAAATGCCACAAGCTCAACCTCTCCACAACACTATACCCCAAGCCCAAGAAATCGCACAGCCTTACCCAGTTCTCCGCCTGCGCGCCCTTCTCCAGCGCCAGCACGTCCAGCTCCAGGACCTCGTCCAACTTCTCGTTCTCGTTCTTCTCAGAGAGGAAATCCTGCGCGAACCAGATACCACCACCCTCTCCGCCTACCAGCTCCGCGCCGCTGGCTCGCTGCCGCCCCCACCACGACCCAGGCGCCCCGTCCTCGGAGGCGGAAAAAAGCTGGCTCCCGCTCGGTATTATGAACTTGGCCTCGGGGTGAGCTCTAGAGATTTCTAGGAGCTGCGCGTCGGAGGTGACCTCGACGTATGTGTTGGTGTTGGCATTGATGTTAGGGGTAGATGAGGCGCTGTAGTTCCCTTGGCGAGCTTCTTGGTGGATGTAGCCCAGTTTGCCGAGGGCTTTGCTGAGGACTGATGTTGCGGTCTGGCTTGTTTTGAGGACGAATATGGGTTGTGACGCTGATGTGGTGGCGTGGTTGGTAGAGGCGAGGATGCTAGGTGCTAGGAAACTCAGGGTGAATAGGAGTGGGGCCTTCATGGTAAGGAGTTATGGTGAACGTGAATAGAGGTTACTTCGCGTTTCTTTGGAATACTTGAATTGAGTAAATAGTTGAACAGGTTGAGTTACAGTAGCAAGAAAAGAAGCATAGAAACATTGAAGAAGAACATGGGTCAGTAACAGCAACACCATTGTACGAAACTAAAGATGTTCCGTTTCTATAACCCACCTGCAACGCGACGATCGCCTGGGTCGGCCGAAAATTAGATAATAAGAGGACCCATGGAACAGCTGTAAGGTATTCTCGTATCAGCATCTCTTGGCACTAACAATACACGTTAGATGACCTGGATGACGCGGTTCAGCATCTAGATCTTAGGGAAACCCTACTCGGTTCGATCCGTGCTTCACCCCTGGATCCTGCACGACACCGCCGTGATCATCGTCGCTTTAACGAAGATCTTTGAAAATTAACGTCCGACGAGCATGAGGCACAGGCATGGTCGGGACAGTCCTCGTTGGAGCGTTGGAGACCGAGTTTCAGGCATTATGGTCAGTTTCGTTTCACCAAGCCATTATTACCTATAGCATTCATAGAAGGAGCCTCAGTTCTTGGTCTCTTGATTTTCTTGATTTAGCAGGGTCCTTTGCGTGTGGAGCAGAGACACGCATATCCATAAAAGGAGGTCAGAATCTGGGGCGGACCCAGGGGTATGGTTGGTTCAGATCTTAGCGAGGTTAGGTTAGCGGGTAGCTAATAAGATGGGATGAAGCTAGTGGGGTGGAATAGGGGCTGAGGCAGTGCTGAGGGTCCTACCTATTCTAAGCCTGAAACGCCCCAGATCAACTTCAGGTGCACCCAATGAACCACTGGATACCACTGTAGAATGCTTATATTAACCTGAACTTCGCCTCCACGTCTATGGAATAACAGATGCGGATGTTTTTGTATCTTCCGAGGGTGATCTGATTTTCAAGCTTCAAACTGCTGCCTTCCCGCAATATGTACCTAGTTCCGCAGTAATCGTCTTTTTGCAGATGAAGATCATGAATGATAATATCCATAAGTTATCGTTATATAGCAGATTACACAGCCCCTTGATACAACGATCATTATGCGGGCAGCTGACGAACTGTCATCGCATCTATAATTACCTACTTCAAGTTGCTTATTGGTTGAGGTAATACGAAGGAAAGTAGAGAGTATTGATCTATCGTCGTCATTCGCTGGCGTGCTAATCTATTAGTTGTTCCTTTGATAAACGGTTGCCTATTTTCTCGTGATGGTTGAGACAGAGCATTTGCGATCGCCCCTGGCACTTGTTTCGGTCTTGATAGATGCTTAAGTTCGAATAAGTCTGCTAGCGTTGCGATCTGCATGCGAAATATAGTAAAGGGCCGGTCTTATTCCACATGATTTCTCGTCGAATTTAATTGATCTTGCTGCTCAGGGCACCGATGCTTGTTACTGAAAAGGAAGAGGTAAACTAAGCTACGGGGAAGAGAAAAGTGCTGTAAGGGGCAGCGGCTGGATTGGAGGTGCTGACCTAATCTGAGCCTTTGCGATGTTGATTAGGTAGGTAACACAGCACCCCTATTCCTCTCTCTTCGTTGATATACCCAATGATCATGAATCGAGAGTACTAAGGAAGCAATCGGGTTTATAACATACTGCCAATATTTCTCGAACTTCTACAGAATGTATCTATAGATTCGGATGTATAGGTAGGAGAACAGACTTAAGCCCTTAGGTAACTATTACTGTATCGTAGCGGTCAGCATCGGCAATTGACGGCCCCAAATATGCCCTATCCCATCCCGCCCGGAGCGATCAGGACGGGCAGCATGCATTAGCTCATCACCCGGCCCTCGGTCCCTTATCGACGGGTCCTGCAATGCGACGCTACCCATTATCTCATTAGACATAATTATCTAAAACAAATCCGACGCCTTATTGTCATTGATCGTACACTCCTTCCGATGAAGGCGATGAGAGGAATCGTAGAGCCAAATCAACTCACATTGGAGTAATATTATAGAGGGTATAAACGGGTTGTAGGCGGCATGAATACGGGCTAGTCGAGCTTGCGGGGAATTTGGGATTTCTGGCTGCTGCGAATATCGGATCTCTTCTGCCAGCGTCCGAAACGCGAGAGTTATATATAGGTAGGCATTGTATACAGACCATAGCATTGTGATGAGTATCGTGGAGTCTGTTAAGCTGATGACGGTCTAGAGTTTCTAATTAACTACCTTGGAAGTTCTTGTCAGTAGTGGTTTTGGATGTTTCTTCATTAGACTAGATTTTTTGTCAACCAACCTTCGAAATGGGTTCCTGTGCCCCCGAGCAGCCCGAGCCTCAGAATCTCTGGATAGAGACTCCATGCATTCCTTCAGCACCTCTCTCACGAGCGGCAGGCTGGTAAGAGAGTTCTCTGACGTTGTTCTTACGATGGTAAAACCAAGCTGATACAGGAGCCCAGCAATATATTCCTCAAATTAGAGAACCTCCAGCCATCAGGGTCGTTTAAATCGCGAGGTATTGGGTACATGATGCAGCAGGCGATGCTTGGGAAACACACCAGCAATGTACACTTCTACTGCTCATCCGGGGGCAATGCGGGTCTGGCCTGCGCGACGGCTGCTGCGATTCTGCGTCAGTCATGCACTATCGTCGTGCCCTTAACCACGAAAGCACATATGATAGATAAGATGCGTTGTGAGTCTCATGACCCTTTTCTCGGACAGATGGAACGAATTAGACTGACTCTCGGTATCCTATTACAGTGTTAGGCGCAAAAGTCCATCAAGTAGGTTCTAACTGGGCCCTCGCCGACGCGCACATGCGCTCAGAACTACTCGCGCATGATCCTGCCGGGGTCTACGTGCCGCCCTTCGACCACCCGGACATCTGGGAAGGCGCGAGTACCATCGTCGATGAGCTCGTAAACCAGGTCAAGCCGTATAACGTTTCGCAGATAGACGGTATTATCGTATGTAGCGGCGACTTCCTTTCGCTCTCTAAAGAAGTAGATATTGACCGAGTATCATAGTGCAACTGCGGTGGTGGCGGTCTCCTGAATGGCATAATGACTGGAGTAGAGAAGAATTTTCCCTCCCCTCACCAAAAATCCAAACCCAAAGTCCTGGCCGTTGAGACCCTCGGCGCTGACAGTCTCAACGCAAGCGTCCTCGCAGGACACCTCGTGACCCTCCCCGCGATAACTAGCATCGCAACAAGCTTGGGCGCCACTCGCGTCTCCGAAGAGTCCTTCCGCTGGACCCAGGAAGCTTCTTACCTCTCAAGTCTCGTGGTAAGCG
Organism: Annulohypoxylon truncatum; assembly: GCF_022578515.1. Classification (NCBI taxonomy): domain Eukaryota; kingdom Fungi; phylum Ascomycota; class Sordariomycetes; order Xylariales; family Hypoxylaceae; genus Annulohypoxylon; species Annulohypoxylon truncatum. The sequence continues at coordinate 464,762 of NW_025953787.1, forward strand.
ATGCGGAGGCAGTAGCAGGCACGCTGCGGTTCGCGGATGACGCCCGGATGTTAGTAGAAGTCGCATGCGGGGCGACTATAGCCACGGTATATAACGGGGACTTGAGGCGGGTTCTAGGTGGAGAAGGATTAACTGATGAGGAGTGGAGGGGGAAGAATGTGGTTGTGGTTGTGTGCGGAGGCTCGAATGTTAGTTTAGAGGCATTGAGGGCCTGGGAAGAGGAGTTTGGAGTTCGGGAGATGGATATGTATAGGAAGAGATAACGCGAATTTACTGGGATAAGAAAAGCTATGTATTGACATGTCTGGGATGGTGGAAATGCGAAATGTGTGGTGTTTGGGGGGAACGAAGTGAAAAAGCAACTTGCTATGAACCAGTGGCCTTCACAACAGCAATCCTCAGCCAAGTATCCCTTTCCTCATCTCACCTGCATAACCAGCAAATCAACGACAATTGGATTTTTCGACTTCATATCCTCCCTTCCATCTAGACATAGTCTTGTAGCATCGACCGATCGTATTCCACCTCCTTGTAACCCATTCCGACCAGTTCACCAATAGGACCTTTAAGCTCGAAGCCGTCCTCGCCAAAATCATCAAGCACCAACTCGACCTCACCGAAGTAGTTCACTCCTCCGCGCTGCTTGAATCCAAGGCTCTTGAACAGTGCGATGCTGGCGGCATTGTCTTCGTAGATCTTCGCCGCCATCTCCTTCAGCACTACCTTTCGGTGGGTGTAATCGTCGTTGACGTGGAAGCCGTCATACTCATGCAGAATAGCCTCGAGATTCTGGAGGACATATCGCATAAACGTGGCCACGGCGGCACGCCCCAGCCCCTTGCCGCGGCGCGCCGGGTCCGCGATCATGATGTCGATCTCGGCAGTGCAGTACGTCTTGGTCTCCGATTCATCGTACACCATCTGCATCTCTTCTTCGTTGTCAGGGATCCAAGGCGAAAGGAACATGTTGACATCGCCCGTCATAGTGTCTGGGATGTCGACCTGACCTGCAATGACGGGTGATAGCTCGTCCTCCAGACCGGAGAACGGCGCTCCTTCGCAGATGATGAAGGTGAGCTTGTCGCAAGTCGTACGCCAGGACTCTTGCATCTCGTACTCCTGGTTGAGTGTAAGAGGCTCCGAGGCGGTAGCTTGGCGAAGTTTCTTTGAAGAAAGTCAGTTAGGATTTTGTTATAATGATGAAGTGATCAGCTTACCTCATCTTCCATCCATTGATGGTACGTCGGGACGTGGTGCTTTTCGTAGGGCACGAGAATGATGGAGTTGCCGCAGACGGCTATTGTTGTCATAAATTGATAAGTTTTTTTGCTTCATTTTCACGATATGACGGTATGATATTATGGATAATATTCGTTATGAACCCCCAGAAACCGATGCGCATCAGTATCGCAAGGGAAGGAATAAGTTTGGACTTACCAACTTCCTGATTCACTCTCATCGTGCCGTGAATTGCTTGTCAAATCGTGAACGAGATTAGTGTCGCATATCGTTGAATATCTTCCTTTTATGAAGATACTTCATAAAAAAGGTTGTCGCGACGTAGAAAATCGAAAAGGGAAAGTTTAGATTTTTATCCACTACTAAGGCAGGCGCACTTTTGGGATTTTAATGTGTTAGTCACCTCCAAGATCACAGATGCGACTGCCGCACAATCTTAGGCCTCTTTTCACTGTAGCAAACCCCCGATAACCGCTAACACTGGCAAACAGAGTCACGGAGTAGAGGGAACAGTAAAGGGGGAATTTGTTCAGGGTATCGTCACAATTCGCATCTATTATACATTCAGTCATTCGGTCATTGAACCCTCTTGTTTTCTTTTTTTTCTTTTTTCCTTTTTTTCTCTTCTTTTCTTCTTTTCTTTCTCTTTCATTCAATCCTCCACAGGTATAGGTGGGAACAAGCTTCCCGCCGCACCCTTCACAATCGGCACGAAAGGCGTCCCATAGCTATAATCCACTTGCAACTTTGCATACTGGCACGTCCTCCGATCAATACTGACTCCTAGCACATCCAGTAGCTCGCTCATCTTCTCCGGCATAAATGGTTGCAGCAGTATCCCCGCTACCCGTAGAGTCTCAGCTGCATGGAATACGATCTGGTTGACCTCCTTCCTGTCTTCCTCAGCGGTTTTGTTCCATGGCTCTGTGTTGCTCAGATATACTTGTGTCTACGGAGTGATTAGCGGCAAGTTCCAATAAGGATGGGTTGCGAAATAGGGACACATGGAGAAGTGATAACTTACATCATATATAACTGCCATGATACCCCTTAATGCCCGACGAGGATTAAATTTGTCCATGTGTTCTTCAGCCGTGGGTAAGAGTGTCTGTATCCGCCGTCTTTGGTCAGCAATGTCTCCCGTAAACTGATCAAACATGTCACCGCAGCAAGCTATCACCGCGTCCCTCAAGTTCCATTGCTTTGGCTGCGTGACCCTGTTGAGAAGATTGCCAAGACCATTCTTCAGGCCCTTCTTATACTGATCTACGATGAACACGTTGCTATAGTCGGAATCTTTGGCCATGGAGCCCTTGTGTATAAGGAAGTATCGCATGACATCCACGCCCCATCTATCTAGCGCGAAGAAAGGGTTCACCACATTTCTGGTTGACTTAGACATCTTCTGCTTGCCCATCAACCAGTGACCGTGGCTAACAACGGTCTTCGGTAAAGGCAGATCCACCGCCATAAGCAGCGCAGGCCAATACACGCAGTGGAAGCGCATGATGTCTTTTCCAACCACATGAACATTAGCCGGCCAGCCCTTCGTATGTTCCGCTCCGGGCGGCCACATGGGATACCCAGTCACCGTGAGGTAGTTGATCAAAGCATCTACCCACACGTAGATAACCTGCTTCGGGTCGTCCGGTACGGGAATGCCCCACTCAAGACGGCTTGTCGGACGGGATATAGACAAGTCCTCGAGGTTGTTCTCGACCCAGTCAACCATCTCATGAAACCTCGCCTGCGGAAACATGAACCTCGGGTTAGCAGCGTAGAACTTTAACAGCCTATCCTTGAAAGCCGTCAGTCGGAAGTGGTAATTGTGCTCTTCCTGCCACTCGACCATGTTCCCCGTCTCGACCGACGCCATGTACCCCTTGCCTGTCAGCGGGGAGATGCGCTTCTCGATCATGTTCTCGGGGTAGTACGTCTCGTCGCTGACGCAGTACCAGCCCTCGTGCACGGTCTCGTATATGTATCCGCTCTCCTTCAGCCTGTTCCAGAAGAACTCCACCGCCTCCTTGTGCTGGGGATCCGTGGTCCGTATGAAGAAGTCGTAGTCGATGTTCGCCTTATTCGCCAGGTCCCTAAACGCCTCGGAATTCGCATCGCACATCGCCTTGGGGTGTAGGTCCTGAAGCCGGGCCGCCTGCTGGACCTTCATGCCGTGCTCGTCGGTGCCCGTGCTCAGGATCGCGCGGTTGCCCTTCAGGACCTGCCACCGCTTCAGGACGTCCGCGACCAGCATGCTGTAAAGGTGGCCGACGTGGGGAGCTTCGGAGGAGTTTCGATTAGAACGGATTCGACGCGAGAAACGGCGCGGAGCTCGGACATCGCAGAATTGGGAAACTACACAATGTATATAGGATGAAACTCACCGGCATTGACGTAGAAGATCGGCGTTGTCACATAATAGGGATTGTCTATGGCCTTCTGGAGAGCTGAGCTGGTGCTGAACGGCTTGCACCGCGCCTGGTTGACTCTACAAGATTGGCATATCCACCCATTGCGGACTCTCTGTCGTGCTGCTACTCTCGAGAGCTGCTGACTTAGGCTCCCTAAATTGCTCCTCATGATCTAAACACTTCCCGTCTTTTGTGACCAGGACGAGCGATTGTAGGTATACGCAATTATGCATTTGCAGTAAATTTTTTGATCGAGAGGATCGGCATAGAAATTGATTTGGCCGTCAGGGTTCTAGTCGAGCCATTAGTGGGGTACCGTGGACCGTGGTACTAGGGCTACCTAGTACGTATATACTACTACGTAGTACCTAGGTAGGGCTACTGGGGCTACTGCCCATTCAATCTTCAGCAACGTAAAGATACTGATATGGATAAAGCATTTGTGTCACGTTCACGAGGAATTTCAAGTCGTATCGGGGGAATTATCCGAATTACTATTCAGATAGGCAGGGAAGTGAAAGCCATAGCTAACTACCTAGGGTAAGTGGGCACCTAAGAGCGAAGTATCAGAAAAGATGACCTTACCAACCAGGTGCATTGGCAGGTAGTTGGACAGGTCGACGCCATCCTTTCTGGCACTTCAAGCCCTTGTTGAAAATGGTACCTCTCAGGTAATAGCGTCAGCTCCCAAGCAATGTGATGGTTTTCGTATCATACATGCATCATCTGCAGTCCGTTGTGCAGAAATCTTCATTAGCGTCGTCTTTTGCAAGATAGCCTCTCCCCCCAATAATCGAATGTCCATGTTCCCGCACGCCCGTACTCCCTTGACCCTATAGTAGTATCTTGTACTACATCCCCTGTGTCATATCGTACAGGTCCAAATATATCCATTATAGAAATGGATTAGTCCATCTTGAAGAGGAAAAAGAGATCATCGGCCGAGAGGGTCTCCAAAGTGGATGAGCCCGTTGCCGCATTGACTGTGGAGTTAATCAGCCGAGACTTCTTCTCTTGAAGCAGCACCATTCGGCTTTCTACCGAGTCCTCGATGCAAAGGCGCGTGATAATACAGGGGCGCGTCTGTCCAATGCGGTGGCATCGGTCAGCCGACTGCCATTCGGCCGCAGGATTCCACCACCTACATAAACACAAATAGTTAGCACCATGTCCGAGGATAAGGATAACAATAGGAAGTACTGGTAACTTACGGGTCAACGATGAAAACCCGCGAGGCTTCAGTGAGATTGAGCGCGACGCCGCCCGCCTTGAGAGACACCAGGAAACACTCCACATCGACGTTCTTCATGAAGTGATCGATAGAGGCTTGCCTCTGAGCAGGATTCATGCTCCCATCAAGCATCACCGTCGAAATCCCGGCTCGTTGGAGACGCCATTGAATCAGCTGGAGCATCGAGGTAAACTGTGAAAAGATGATCGACTTGTGACACATCTTGTCCGACCGCAGTCGGTAGAGCTCATGAACGAGCATCTCAATCTTAGTAGACGATTTCCAGTTCTCCATCTTGATTCGGTTGATGATGGAGGATTTCTTGATAAGTTCTGAGTCCTGCTCGATCTCGGGCTGTTCGAGGTCAATAGACAGCGGGATATGACATTTCGGACAATCAGGTTCGTCCTGGGAATCAATGTAACTCTTCGCACAAGAACGGCAAAAGTCATGCTTGCACTTGGATCGAATCGCTTCCTCTGCAGGTTCGTCACATATGCAGCAGACTAGCACGTTCTGTCCACCTTCACTATCCTTCTTCAAAATCAGATCCGGATGGTCGGCCGTCTGACGCATCTGCATGATCAAGCTAAAGATATTGGCATAGTGCTTGAGCACAACCCTTTGCTCCACATAACTATTGAACTGTCTTCGACTATTGTTCATGATACTATTGGCAAAGTCGGTCTCTTCCTCGCTGAGGAATTGACGGTTGACGTGGATCTCCTTGACGGGAAGCTCCATGGAATTCATGTGATCTTTCTTGAGACGACGTAACATGAGTCGGCCGGTTAAGAGGTTGAGTTTACCAAGCGCGTCGTCCGCTTCAGGGGTTCCGGGATTGTTTTTAATCGGCGAAAGGATCTCTTGGTTGAAGACCGATACGTGCATTAACATAGTATGTCCACCTAGGATGAGTTAGCTAACGCATCGATACCTAGGTAGGAACGTATCTATGGATAAACTCACAGGAAGTGCAGAGTTCCTCCTCGTCAGGGGCCCATTCCAGGCATTCGCAAGGACATGATTTGCAGACGTAAAAAGCATATGGTTTCAAGTTGAGAAAGCGCAGCAGAGAGAAGAATTCTCCAATTCGATTCTGCAAAGGCGTTCCAGTCAAGCACCAGCGGTACGTTGCTTGGAGGGCAAAACATGCCTTGGCAGTCCCGGAATTTCGGGACTTTACATAGTTAGTTCAAGCCAAAGAGAGATAGAAGGTTATAATGAACTTACCTTGATGCAGTGAGCCTCATCTAAAATGACACGATGAAACTTCAACTGGTGCATCACACTCTTCTCCTTGTACGTGCCCTCGCTTCTGAATATACCCTTCTCCTGCTTTCGGTACATTGCCTCGAGCGAGTTGTACGACATGATGATGACATCAAACTTCTTAAGCTCTTTGAGGGTCATCTTCTTAGATTTGAGGTTGGTACCGTGGTACATCAACGTCTTCAGTTGTCCACTGGTGTAGGATTCAATTTCGTGGATCCACTGCATCAAAGCGACAGGGGGCGCAAGTACCAACGATGGCGCTTTGGCTGGGTAGTCTGACATTATCAGTGACACGGCTTGAATTGTCTTGCCGAGACCCATCTCGTCTCCAAGTACGCCGCCCTTCCATTCTTGTGCTTCCATGCCTTTCATCCAGGCCAATCCCGTTAGTTGGAATGGCTTTAAAGCTCGCTTAATATTGGCTGGTTGAACAGCTTTTTCCATGTCAACAGCAGGTATTTGCTCCAGGTCGGTCCACATTGACTCAAGCTTCGGATGACGCAGTTCTAGCATGCGTCTTTTGACTGCGAGTTTATCCGGCCAAACTTGCTCTACGGCCACAAATCTGATGATATGCTCGGGAGCGCAACGAATATCACCCTGGTAGGCAGCCACCTCGGCGGCGTCGTCAGATGTGTAGCCAGCAGTGTTTCCCTTCGAGTCTCTCCTCTGTCGCTTGCGCACCGGACCCCGTGTACGCGACATAAAGTTTGTGGATGGCATGTCATCATCTGTATCATCATCCGCATCATCTTCAAGACTATCTTCACTGCTATCATCGCTGTAATCGCGTGTATCATCATACATTCCCAACTCATCCGAACGTGATGACTCCTCGGGAGGAAAATAATGAGGGTTGTGTAGAGCAGCCCCTCTTCTGTGTCGTTTCGTGCCTCGTGCAATGGAGTCGCCGACAGAAGGTGTCACCATCGTATCCTCCTCACGTTGAAGTTGGCGTGCTCGTGCTGCACCCCGAGAGCGATCGCCAGGGAAATAGTCAGCATCGTCCTCATCTTCTTCTTCGTCCGAGTCCTTGTAGAAAGGACCAGCTCGGCGTCTAATACGTCTAGATGGACCGGGAGGATTAGATCCATCAGGCATATTGCCTTTTCCCTCCGAGGAATCAGAGGGCTTTGGGGGCAATTCAATAACCACTCGGCGTCTCGGCTCGGTAGCTGACGCCGGAGTCTGTACGTTATTCATGGAAGGTAGTGAGACCGGTAGTGAAACTTCGCCGGAGGAAAGCGAAGTAGTTGGGGTAAATAAAGCAAAGTCACGGTTAACGTTAACGGTGACAGGAACTTTAACTCCACACCGAGTGCCATCGGCAGAACCATTCTTAATAGCAGCCGGAGTCTGCGTGGTGCTAGTAGCAGCCGTCGAAACTTCGCCATCAGAAAGCGAAGTGGGTGTAGGCGCGGACGATGTCTCGCCGTAGCTGATGTGAAGATTGAATGGGATATTAGCTTCACCAGAGAAACTTATGTCGCGGCGACTCTTAGCAGCCGCCGAACGTGTTCGGGGCGCCATGCTGACTTAAGGGTGATGGTAAATGACAACAAGACTGTCGCGATGAAGTTGTGTATGATGGATAAAGAAGTGGTGAGAAGAATAGGTATGTAATGAGGTGATGAATCAGATGCGACGAGGAATTAAGTAGAAACCTAATAACCTCTGAAGTCTAGAGTTCGTGGGGTTTGACGAGGCCAGTTTGTTTACTGGGGTTAAGTGAATTAGATTACCTAGGTGCGCAGGTGATAAAGTGATAGCGCACGAACGATGCCGAACCTCAGAAGAACAAGAGTAATAAAAAGGAAGAAAGTCATAAAAGACTGATTGACCGAATGAGAAGAAAAAAAAGTAAAGTTGAAGGAGATCAAGAATCTAAAGTCGTAAAATCGTGAACGCCAAGGAATGTGAAGAGTGGCGACTATGTACACAGTCCGCCAGGCAAGAGGTCAAAGATTTTGTAGACGTAGAAGAAAGAAAGTTTCGTGGTGAAGGTTCACAGGCCCGGCGCGACTACTACACGCAAGCTCGTGACTTGATCATCCCAGGGCTGTCAGGGCTGTCAGGGCTGTCTGGGGTACGGCGGTAGCTGCAGTAATAAAAGAAGATCCAGCCCTATATTGACCAATAAGAGCGGAGAATTATCAATTAAATTCCTTGCAAGTACCCACCCGCTCCTTCTGTTACGTGCTTCGGAAGGAAAAAAGAGCCCCACGGTGACACACCTACCCCTCGGCGCAGCTGCCGGATACACCGGGTGCACTGTGTGCAGCAGTCAAGCACGCTAAACGTCCATTAAACACTCCCTAAAGGGGAACCACTTAACGCGCTGCCAGTGACGATCGCGTTCCATTAAACACTTCTATTTCACCACCACTGCTCTACCTCTTTCATCTCTCACTTTCACCTCTCATTTCTCTTTCCCAACTTCGTTTGTCATTTTTTTCAGCTCGTCTGAAATTCGTACAAATAAAGCGACAACCCACAAAGGTCCCAGTTACATCAATTGGTACTCAAAGCCGCACATTGCCTAGTTACCTGGCAGTACTTATTACCTAGGTATTAAGCACCTACTTCGTATTTCATCGCGTTTTTTTTTCACATACCTCATCACATTCTGTTACTCACCAACCTAGATCAATCCGTCCCTAATGGATAACAACCCTCCTGGTCCCTATCGCCACCGTCGGCAAGCAGGCGACCCTCAGTCCGCCCAGTCCGCTCTGTCGGGCTATCTTCGCTCGAATGCGATAAATGCGAGAGCTATTACTCGCGGACATCAAGATCGTATCCAAGCTGCACGAGATGCTTTTGCTACAGCTCAGATTACCGCCAACTCAAGCACGCAGAATGTAGAGAAAGATGAAGATGAAGATGAAGATGATGAGGATCGCGAGGAAGAGGGTTCAGCTAGTCCTTCAGCCACCACAACTATCAGCACAACCGAAGCGCGCAAGCGCAGACGCAAAGAACTCCGCAAACGCAAAGAACTCCGCGACATGCACAAGATCAAGATGACTAAGCAGTTCAAGAAACGTGTTGCGTCACGACTTCCATTATACACCGATGAAGATGTGTTAGCCCGTCAGATGCTTCGCGAACAAGAAAAAGAGAGAAGGGCGATTGCGGACTTCATGCCAGGTCAAACAGAGAACTGTGAAATCTGTCAGCAACGATTCACAGTAACTCCTTACACACGCGCTGGCCCGAACGGAGGCTTGCTTTGCACAAAATGCGGCAAAAAGTTGGCAGACGAAGAAGATGGTAAGAAGAAGGGCAAGAAGGCCACCCAAGGTCCCGCTGGTCGTCGCAAAGATCACAGAAAAAAACAGGCAGGAGGTTCTTTCGGAATCGGGACGAAATCGCTCGTCACTCTCTGCATCGAAACCCTCGCAGCGAACATCAGCCTCGCCGACTCCTTCGGCGACCTCCCCTTCATGGTCATTGATCGTATTGCAAGAATGTTGTCGAAACGTCGTATGATGAACGCACACACCCTGGAGCTATTTCTTCAGCACCAGCCAGAGGATGTTCGTATATACGACGCATCTCAGCTTGAGCAACAGGACTACCTCCGAATCTTCCAAGTCTGTCCCAAACTCAAGCACCTCAAGTTGTATAACGCGATTCAATTCAGAGATGAGGTAATGGAGTATCTCATAGGACGAGACTTCACTCTAGAGAGCCTCTACCTTGCCGGTGCAAACCTCTTGACGGAAAAAGGTTGGTGGGACTATTTGAAAGTCAAGGGAGGACATCTCAAGAGTCTGCGCGTATACTTCACGGATCAGCACTTCAACCAGGGTGTTCTTCAAGCTCTGCAACTTTTCTGTCTATCCCTGGTACGACTCAAGATCTACCATAATCAACAGATCTTAGATTCGCAGTTAGAGCACATTGCTAAAATTCCAAGTCTCCGGCATGTCAGCTTACACCTAATTAAACCGACCACGACATGCACTTATGTCTATATCATTCAGCATCTAGGCAAGAACCTAGAGACATTCTCTATCAGGATGGTACCTCAAGTCGGTGATGAACTCCTGGAAGAGATACACGAGAAGTGTGCCAAATTGACGAAACTTCGTATTACTCATAGCGAAGTCATGACAGATGCTGGGTTCACCAAATTGTTCACAGGATGGAAGAACAAGCCACTGAAGGTCATCGACTTTGAGAAATGCCTTCCAATGACAGATGAAACCCCTCAGGAGAACGCTGACACGGTGGGGCTCCATGCGAGTGGCTTCGAGGCTATGATGAACCATTCTGGAAGCAAGCTAAAGAAGTTGAATCTTCATGGCTGCCGACATATTTCTGGTGATGCTTTCGAAGCGGTTTTCGCATCGGGCAAGAAATACCCCGAACTCCTGGATTTGGAAGTTAGCTTCTGCGAAGCTGTGACAGATCTCATAGTGGGATTAATCTTCAAGAGCTGTCCACGCTTAGAGAAGCTGAATGTTTTCGGCTGCATGAGGGTATGTATTATTTTTGTTATTTTTATTACGGGATCGCCGGCGCACATCTACCTCCTATCAACATATACATATGCTTCCTCCGCAGTCTGATACCACGAATATGCCTAAATACTATGAAAAGTTATACGCCGCTAATTATATGACTTATAGGTTAGTGACGTTCGAGTGCCTCGCGGCAAAATCTTGATTGGCCTGTCAAACGCAAAGGGTATGGGTATCCAAGGTACCGAAGACTAAACAAACATTCGCAAGATCGATCCTCATCTACACAAAGCCTACATACATGAAGCACAGATGCAGGCATGTGGTATGAGGTTTCACGACACGTATTAAGCACGACTTGTCCCTGTTAGGCAAGACCGTTGCTAGGCCTACAAAGATTCCTGATACGAAGGCTCTTATGTCTCCTGGGTGCTAACACTACGGAATTTGCTTATGGAGATACGAGAGCATGATGCAGAGTATGAAGAATGATGACTTCTACTCGTTTTGCTGGACTATGATTTCCCCAGACATTGCCCCCAATTCACTAATTCCCCAATTCACCAATTCACCAATTCCCCAATACCCCAACACCCCAATACCCCAATTCCCCTGCCCCTTTCCCCTGAAAATATAGCATCAAGGCAATTTGTACATAGTCAGTTGGGCGTGCGGTTACTTCACAGTCTGACGGGACGGCCACGGAATGCAATTATTTCCCCCCTAACGTAGAAATTGGCATAAACCCAACTTTAGGTATTCCGGCGCCGGCCTCGGCACATCGGTCGGCCCCACCGCGACTAGAATTGCGCCATCGACTTCTCGCCTCGTCTACCCGTGATCCACCGATAATCGTGCCACGAATTTCCATTCCCTTGCTGGTATCGGCTACTGGATGAGAATTTTCGGGCGCGATGGTTTCTTTTGCAATCGTAAGTATTTGTAACCACTACCTGTAGACCGTAGACGAAATATATCCATCGAAATTTTCGTCAACTAATTTTTACACCTAGGTACTATACTAGGCGTTAAGTCACGCCTGCTTTATCAGAGCTTTGCGCATATCTCCGTCTATCCGGAAACCCCCACCCCGCATACAACCCGACCGAGAATTCGGGAAACAAAGGTTAGATATGGGCTCGACTTCACCCACGCCCTCGCCGTTTAACGTCGAGAAGATCGCAGTCGTGGGCGCAGGACCTAGTGGTCTTGCCGTCGCCAAGTATCTATTAGCGCAAAACGCGTTCTCGCAAGTCGACGTCTTCGAGCAGCAGGCCGAGGTGGGCGGCGTCTGGAACTATAGCGCCGTGCCGAGACCTGATGCGGAATTGCCTGTGCCGCAAGTCGTCGCGTTTCCGGGGTGGTTGGAGGAGCCGGTTTACGTCGATTCGGGCAACGCAGATGATAGGAAGGGGAAGCCGCTGTTCCCGTCGCCGATGTACGACGACTTGAACACGAATATCCCGCATACTATTATGAAGTACTCGGACCTGAGCTTCAGAGACGGCTGCGAGATATTTCCTAGGAGGGAAGACGTGCAGGCGTATCTGGTGCAGTATGCGAAGGACGTGAGGCATCGCATTAGGTTCTCGAACCAGGTGACGGATATCTCGCTGCGCGAGAAAAATGCGCGGAAGCCCTGGGAGGAGCGCGATCAGTGGGATGTTGGCACCACGGATCTAGTCACTGGGACGAAGAGCAAAGACGTATACGACGCTGTGGTCGTGGCTTCCGGGCATTATTCTACGCCGTATATCCCCGACGGCATTGCCAACATCAAGGCCTTCCATGAGGCACACCCAGGCGTTATTTCGCACTCGAAGCTATACAGGAACGCGGAAGCTTACAAGGGGAAGAAGGTCGTGGTCGTAGGGACCGGGGCCTCGGGCCTCGATATCGCGGCGCAGATACGCCGGGTCTCGCAGGCGCCGCTGATACTCTCCGCGCGCGAAGGCGCGACGGAAGAAACCCTCGAACACTTCGGGGGCGGGAAGTTCGTGCAGGTCGGGCAGATCAAGAGGTTCCTAGTCGAGGAGAGAGGTGTCGAGTTTTATCCCTTGGAAGACGAAGACGAGGAGGGAGGGAAAACGGAAGAAGAAGCAAAGGAGAAGGAGAAGCCCACGATCATAGAAAAGGACATCGATGCAGTGCTCTTCTGCACGGGATACCTGTTCACCTTCCCCTTCCTAACCACCCTCGCCGACCCGCCTCTCGTCACGGACGGGCGCCGCGTCCACGGCCTCGCGAAGCATTTCCTACATATCAACCACCCGACCCTCGCCTTTCCGGGGCTGCCGATTAAAGTGATCCCGTTCCCGCTCACCGAGGCGCAGGGCGCGGTCCTCGCACGCCTGTGGTCGAACACGCTTCCCCTGCCGCCTCGCTCCGCGCTCGAGGCTATGGAGCGCGAGGACGGCGACGGCGCGAACCCGGGGAAGTACCACGTCTTCCCAAAGGGCGGCGACGGGCGCTACATCAACGAGCTGCACGACTGGGTGATGCGGGACGGGGGCGGCGAAGGGGGAGGTAAGGAGCCGCCGTACTGGGACGCGGAGTTGCTCTGGCAGAGGGGCATTTATATCGAGGCGAAGATGCAGTTTGAGAAGACGGGGAAGAAGGCTAAGACACTGGAAGAGTTGGGGTTCCGGTACGAGCCGCAGGAGGTGAAGAGTGTGGAGGATGTGGAGGGGACGGAGAGTGTGGGGGACGTTGCTGGGTGATGATGTATGGGGTTTGGAGGATCAAGATGGATGGACTGGATTGGATTGGATAGACTATATATAGCTTGTGATTTGGATAAAAGGGGCAGCTCGTTAAGCCTTGATGTTTTAGACATGTCCACTATGTCATGCGAGATAAAGAAGATATGCCATTGTTGGATTACCAGATTAAACCAATATTTCACGAAGCAATTACGGTCTATCACCAAGAAATATATCCAGAAATGTATATGGTCATTAAATTATACGCCCAAAATCGTGTCCCAACCCTTCCTGGGCTCCATTCCATGTCCCTTCCTATAACCAATCCTCATGCGCCGTCCCTATGTGAATGTATGCTCCCAAAAATGTTACCTACCCATCAAGCTCCCTCAACCAAATATGCCACTATATCATATCCCTAGAATTCAAACGCAAATGCAAATCAAAATCACTCATCCAACGTCTCTGCATACGCCTTATCCTTCGCAACCCAATCCTCAAGCCTGGTCTGCAACTCCTCGTCGCTGACAGCCTCATACGGCGTCGTCGCCATATCGCTCGTCACATTCGTCTCCGCCGCCACCGTCGCGTCCCTCTTCCACGACCAACCAGCAGCGCCGCACCCGCTGATCGGCTCGAAGTAGCTCAAATGCGCGTCCACGTCCAATCCGCCGGTCCCCGCATTGCACTTCGTATTCGCGAAGCCGTCGCACACCTCGACGTCGGCGGCCGCGTAGGACGTGGTGTTGGCCGTGCCGCCCGCGAGCCAGTACTCGGGCGAGGTGTGGCGGTAGTCGAGCACGATGGGCGGCAGCCGCGGCACGGGGTCGTCGAGGTGCGTCACGCGGTACTCGGACCCGGCTTGGTCCGTCACGAAGCTCGCGAACGCCTCGTTGCCGACGCGCGGGCTGCCGTACGTGTACAGATCCGCCGCGTACCCCTGCTTGCGCGCGTACGCTATGGCTACCGTGGCCACGGCCCCGCCGAGCGAGTGCCCCGTGAACGCGATCTTGTAGTCGGGCTGCGCGGCCGTGGCGTTTTTCAGCGCGGCGAGGAGATCGTCGGCGATCTCGTTGTAGGCTGTGAGGAAGCCGGCGTGTGTTAGGCACCCGCTTACGACGTCGCAGGGGACTAGGATGAAGGAGAGGCTGTTGGGTGGTTAGTCGCGAGTCATGGGGGGAATTAGAGGGAGGCTAACTCGGCGATCCAGTTTCGAATACTTGAGGACCCTCTGAAGGATGCTACGATCAGCTTGTTCGTGTCATCGGATGAGACATAGCCTTCGATGTCGGTGACATCTCCGCTGCTGGGAGGTTAGTTGGATACGGTTGATACCAATGGTGATAATAACAGTGTTGTCTCACCTGAACGATGCTACTATTTTGGCACCCGCTTCCTCTACATCAGGGCAGACGTCGTCGGAACAAGTAATGGTAGAACCCGCAGCTGCTTCGCCATTACAGTACGCGGATCCGGCATACTGAGCGTAGAACTCAAGAGACGATACTTGGGCGGTAGTTGCGGTAGCTTATTATATGTTAACTTGCTGCTCAGCCTAGAGATTTATAAGACAAGACATACCACGGTTGTTAAGCAGAAGACGACGAGGCAAGGGAATCGGGCTTGCAGAAGCAAGTAGGCCGAAGGCAGAAATCAGAGCAAAACTGAATTGCTTCATTGTTTGCAACCAAAAGACGACAAGAGTAAGATGTAGAGAACCGAGATATGAGGTGAGGCTCGAACTGCCAGAGACCCGTATGAATTATCAAGGGAGAGAGGATATATTAAAACGACCAAGTTCAAGACATTCCAATCTCACTCTAATTTCCTGATCTTCCGTATAGCCTACCATACGGACGTAGAAAGGGGTCTCGATATTTGGGACCTGGGACCAGGAACCCGGGTTTATAAAGTCTTTCAAAACAACATCTCTCATCCAACGGTTTCAACTCTTTTAGGAAACCATCTCAGCCACGATCCTAGCACTATGCATGGAACACGGCTCTCCGCATCCTGAATGCTTCTTCCATGCTTAGGAATGAGGGGAAATCGAGCTGCCCCCCTTCGCAGATACCTTCAGAATAAGGCTAGGAGCTAGAAAATGGCCGCGTAAACGAAGACCGGTAAGTGTTCCTCTTTTCCCGCGTATTGTGTAGTAGCTTGGTGGGAATGTTGGGGGACATTGTCAGCAAATCCGGCAAAGAAATCACATCAAGCAATGATTGGCCGCTAAAACACTGACGAGAACCAGAAACGGCGAGCCTCGAAGGCTCTTATTCGTTGGGCCATCCCGACATGGAGCTTTCTGCAAGTCAGCCAAAGTTTACTGCTACCCTCGATCAACTTGATCAGCTTGATCAGCCAGCCCGTTCCCAAATAACTTTTCAGCGATCAGCAAGAGCTAGGGAATAATACATTAATATCTGACAAGTACCTAGCATTCGTAATATATTCGTGCTATGTCGTACATCATATCCATCATGTCGTACAGCATCTCGGCAGCCAACATTAAGCATAATATCAGCTCTGACAGCTCAACGGCTGTGTAGCGTGACAAGACAATATGTGACGTACCTTCTCAGCCTCCAATGACACTCTAAACTAACGAGACGGTGTGAAGGGAGTTGGAGAAGGTGACAAATTAGGACGGTGGAAATAACTGTTGAGAGTCCCATTGGTGGATCTGCCGTCACGTTTGGCACTCCATGGCGCCAATTTAGAGCTACTCGACCCACGTGAGGTTCCGTTCACCTCTATTCCGTGCCGCCTGGCTCCGTAAGAGCAGGGGTCTCATCACTCGACGGTTTAATTTTCGGTGTTGACGAGAACGCAGGATTGGCTTTGGAACGCCTCAGCCGCCTGATACCAGTCGCACAAATGTTTCCGGGTTTGACAGGAGTAAGCAATGCGCCTTGATTGTGCTTTAAAGCGACTTCGTGACAGCGAACTGCCTATCTTGATGAAGCTCCTATCGCCCATTAACATCGAACAAGTTTTCTCGACTCTCAAGTTGGTCAAAAATAGCGGTTGGGGGCGCTAAGAATGGCAACGCGGCGGAATTAAGTAAAAGCACACTGTAAAAGGTCGAAAAGAGGTGCAAAAAAGGTCCGAGACCTGGGGAATCCATGGCATAATATTCTTAGTATTGACGATATTAGTTTAGTATGCTTAGTGAATTCGGACTTATCTCCCAAGAGGGTTATCCTTTCGTAGAGGATAGCCGCCCAAGATGGATTCCGAATTTTAGGCGGGCATATGCGTAATCATTTAGTTGTTAATAGGATACTAACGTGACATAATATGCCACTAAAGAAAATCAATAAGAACCAAGAAAAAGGCGTGACCACTGCCGCCCCGCTACACTACATCAAGTCTTTGGGGGCTAGGGGAAAGGGAAGGGGAAGGGGCCAAGGGACAATGAGAGCTACTTTCGCTTCTACCATAGTGCTATGGCTTAATGTTGTACTACCATCCCAATGCTACTCCGCACCGGTCTGTTAATTAAGTGCTCGTATTCAGCGCTAAAGAACTGCTAGAGATGCTAAGAACCCCTAAAGAATGTTGAGCCCCCTTATTCCCCAGCTTTTCAACTCTTGGTGTATTTTTTTAGTTCTTTTTCCTCTCGTAGTCCAAGAACCGAAGACTAAGAACCACCTAAAATCATACCCTAGAATTCTTCCAAGAACGAGCTTCACCTCTATCTATCTTCAGCCTAGCACCGGAAGCTGAAATCTGCATCTAGATTGCTTCCCGATGCGCATCCAGGCGGCCATGCGACCTCGAACTGCGTCATCGGATAGATTAAGTAACCTACCGATCAGCTTCCAACTTCATTCAAGTGCTCACTATTCGCTTGTCCCTTTTCGTCGGCATATGCGGAATACTCCGTACAATGCACTAATCAGATGTCAAGACACAGTTGTAAAGATGCAACCGTTGTGCTGAGTCTCTTTCGACCTTCTCTGTTTCTTGGCCTACCTAGCCTACCAGCCTACCTACCAGCCTACCTCTTTATAAAGAGCCTGCGGTACGGCTGAGGAACCATCCCGAAGTAACACTCTTCCGGATCTATCACTATCACACACATGTGACCTGTTTATTCTGCATACGACTTAAATTGTCGTTGATATATCCTACTATACTAGTATATACCTGTCGGGACAGAAATGGCAACTCGTTAGAGTCGATGAGAAGTCGATGAGACGTCAATAGACCGAGGTTGCAAGAGCTGAAGTAAAGTTGGCCAAGCTGGTCATGCTGGTCTAGTCTTCTATGGACTTGGCCCGAGCACTTATCAGGTTGGCGATCCAAATAACAATATCGGCGCGCATATTGGAACTTGGGAGATTATCTCTTGGAACTAATCCACTTATGCCCCCTTCCGCCCCGCCCATTCTCAGATACCCCCCGAATCTCGACCTGGACAACCATGCCCTATACCATGTGCGATACCATGTGCGACTCCGGCACTACGGCATACCCAAGATCTCGCTCAATCTTGTATGTGGAAGGGTGATAAGCACGAGCATTTACGTAGAATGATATGGCCCGGATGCCATCCGTATGCCGAGGTGCATGCCTCATACGTGCTGTATGTCTTACACGGGCGGCCGGGCTAAGCCGCTGAGATCGCCAGATGCGGATTCCTCGTGCGTGGCTCCTGGGTCATCCATCCTGCCG
Organism: Annulohypoxylon truncatum; assembly: GCF_022578515.1. Taxonomy (NCBI): domain Eukaryota; kingdom Fungi; phylum Ascomycota; class Sordariomycetes; order Xylariales; family Hypoxylaceae; genus Annulohypoxylon; species Annulohypoxylon truncatum. Next base: position 482,769 of record NW_025953787.1, read on the forward strand.
CTTGTGCACATATTAATCTACGGCAGTCGCCAATCATGCGCGTGTAATTTGTTGATGCCTTGGTGTTCAGCCACGCACGAAAGCTCGCATGTTCGTGAGCCCATGATGCGCTTTTGGTCCGCCGCGTCGTAAACACCTAATATCTTCCAGCTAACTTCCATCCTAAGGACACCTCCTGTCCCTATTCCCCTCTTTTTTTTAATAATTATAATGGTAATTCTTAAGATGGAGTGTCCTTCAGGACTCCGTAGTCTTTCGCTGTTCGTTTTGGCTGGGACGGTCTCAGCCGGCGTCTTACAAGCTCGGGATCCCGTACCTAGCGGTTATGTCGCAGCTCCGTATTACCCAGCCCCTTACGGCGGCTGGACCGATGACTGGTCCGAAAGCTACGACAAGGCAATCAAGTTGGTCTCACAGATGACTCTAGCTGAAAAAGTTAACATAACCGCCGGTACTGGATTCTTCATGGTAAATCCCTTCCGAACACAATCTCTAAAATCTTACTAACATGGCCTTAGGGTATGTCAATATAAGTTAATCAATTATGTATGTATGTATGCAACGTCTAGATGCTGATGTATGTGGCGTAAAGGACCTTGTGTCGGAAATACCGGCAGCGTTCCACGACTGGGAATTCCGAATTTGTGCTTGCAGGATGGTCCTCTGGGCGTGCGCACGACAGATAATATCACCGCCTTTCCTGCCGGAATTAGTACAGGTGCAACGTTCAACAAGGACCTCATGTACCAGAGAGGCGTTGCCCTCGGTGAGGAATTCAGGGGCAAGGGTGCCAATTTCTACCTCGGACCATGCGTCGGTCCCCTTGGAAGGAAGCCACGCGGAGGACGAAACTGGGAAGGCTTTGGAGTAGACCCGGTGCTCCAAGCAGTCGCCGGAGCGGCGACGATTAAAGGAGTTCAGGAGCAGGGTGTCATCGCTACGCTAAAGCACTTGATCGGATATGAGCAAGAGCTTTATCGCATGTATAACCCGTTCCAGCAGGGCTACAGTGCAAATATCGGTATGTGTGTTTGTTGAAGTTGCCCGTGACTTTTGCTAACGAACATGTAGATGACCGGGCACTGCACGAATTATACCTTTGGCCTTTTGCCGAAGGTGTAAAAGCTGGTGTGGGTTCGATCATGACATCTTATAATGCGGTCAATGGTTCTGCTTCTTCTCAAAACAGTTACGCTATCAACGGTCTCTTGAAGGATGAGCTAGGGTTTCAAGGCTTGGTGATGACGGATTGGCTCGCACAGATTTCGGGAGTAGGCTCTGCTCTCGCTGGTCTCGACATGTCTATGCCCGGAGACACAGTCGGTAATAATATCCCGCTGACTGGTTATTCGAACTGGATGTATGAACTCACACGCTCGGTACTGAACGGCTCCGTACCTGTCGACCGGTTGAACGACATGGCCACACGTATCGTCGCTACGTGGTATCAGCTCGGCCAAGACAAGGACTACCCGCTCCCTAACTTCTCTTCGAATACCGCCGACGCCACAGGGCCGCTTTACCCAGGAGCTTTATTTTCGCCATCTGGTGTAGTTAATCAATACGTCAATGTGCAAGGAAACCATAAAGTGGTAGCCAAACAAGTCGCTCAAGAGGCCGTCACCCTACTGAAGAACAACGGAAGCTTCCTCCCGTTGTCGACCTCGTCGCCCCTTTTCGTTTTCGGCACCGATGCGCAAACCGATCCCCAAGGCGCCAACTCGTGCACGGACAAGAGTTGCAACAGGGGTCTCTTGGGCATGGGCTGGGGCTCTGGATCTGCCAACTATCCATACATAGACGACCCAATCAGCTCGCTAAAGCGTAAAGCGGCTAACGTGACGTACTACGCAACGGACAGTTTCCCTACGGTCGCAACACCCACCGATGACGACGTTGCTATCGTGTTTATCACCTCCGACTCGGGCGAAAACTCGTACACAGTCGAAGACAACCACGGCGACCGGGACGCCTCCGGCCTCGTCGCATGGCACAACGGGGACACGCTTGTCCAACAAGCAGCGGCCAAATACAGCAGCGTCATCGTCGTCGTCCACACCGTCGGCCCCATCGTCATGGAACCGTGGATCGACCTGCCGTCCGTGAAAGCCGTGCTCAACGCGCACCTGCCGGGCCAAGAAGCCGGCGACTCGCTCACCGAGATCCTGTTCGGCGAGGTCTCGCCCAGCGGGCACCTGCCGTACAGCATCCCCGTCGCGGAGACGGACTACCCGGATTCGCTGAACCTGGTCGCGACCCCGTTTAGCCAGACCCAGGACACGTACTCGGAGGGCCTGTACATCGACTACCGGTACCTGAACAAGGCGGGCGTGAAGCCGCGCTTCGCCTTCGGCCACGGGCTCAGCTACGCCAACTTCTCGTTTTCCAAACCCTCCATCACGCGCGTCACGCCGCTCTCCGAGGTGCCGCCCGCGCGCCCCGCCAAGCCCACGTCCCCCGTCGCCGCCATGAACACCACCATCCCGGCCGCGAGCGAGGCCTACTACCCCGACGGTTTTAGTACTATATGGCGGTACCTGTACTCGTGGCTCAGCACGTCGGACGCCGACGCCGCGTACAAGATCGGCGCGGCGGGCACGTCCAAGTACCCCTACCCCGCGGGCTACTCCGGCGTGCAGCGGACGACGGGCCCGCCCGCCGGCGGCGCCAGCGGAGGGAACCCAGCCCTGTGGGATGTCGCGTACACGCTTGCCGTCACGGTGACGAATACGGCGACGAGCGGCCCGGCCGCGAAGGCGCTCGCGCAGGTCTACGTGCAGTTCCCCGAGGGTATTAGTTACGACACCCCCGTCATTCAGTTGCGCGATTTCGAGAAGACGGAGGCGTTGCAGCCGGGCGAGAGCGCGACGGTCGGCTTCACGATCACGCGCAAGGATTTGAGCGTCTGGGATACGGTGAGCCAGAATTGGGTCGTCCCGGATACGGCGGGCCGGTACAAGATTTGGATCGGGGAAGCGAGCGATGCGTTGGGTACGGTGTGCTACTCGGATAGCTTGGCTTGCGAGAGCGGTGTTGCGAGTCCGGTTTGAGCAAGCGTGGAGCTGAGTTGGGGATGGGGGTGAAAGGATGAGATAAAAAGGGGGAAAGGAAGAATGGGGAGTTGTGGATATTGGAATGGCGTGGCTATCGTACATATGTTGCCGTACATACGCAATTTGGATATACTTTCCTGCTCCGGATGTTGTTTGAAGAGCAATATGTTTATATAAATAAACGTGTCTAATGTCAGAAAACCATACGTTTCCGAACATATTCAGTTTTTCGTTGAGGTCTTAGAGAACCTAATACAAGGAACGTGACCCCCACCCATATCTGATGTAAAGTAAGAATACTCACCAGCCCTTACATAAGTTAGCCCTTGAGTAGAACATTGTGATGTTGATAAGAGTTAACACGGGGTCTCTTCATTCGTGGGTGATTTTGAAATATACAGTTCTATGTGTAGTATATGGTACACACCTCCATTCATCACCAGAGCTATGGCGCATTCACCAAACCAACCAACCAACCAGCTCACCCCATACATAACCCCTCATATCACGTTCCTGGCACAGAGACCTCCCCTTTCTCAAAAGGCTCCCATCTCATACGTATCCAGAGGTCCAGTCATTCTAGTACCTAGATAGGTGCCTACGTTAGCTGGGCAGACAAGGCGAACCAACGCTTTCTAATTCGACAGAAAGCTCCTCCCCTTCGCCTTCCTCCGCTGCAGTATCTTGCGCCCGTTCCTCGTGCGTATCCGGCTCAGGAAGCCGTGCTTCCGCTTCCGCTTCAGCCGGCTCGTGCGCGCCATCTTTTCGGGGCGCGGGCCGAACCGCATCTGCGCCGCGCAGCCGGCGAGCGAGGGGTGCGAGGTCACCGCGGTCTTGGGCACGAGGTCTAGGAGGACCGAAGCGCTGCTACTGCTGTTTGGCGCGGGTGTGAAGGAGGTTTGGGATAGGGTGGAGGACCGGAATATGGTGCTGCTGGAGGCGAGGGTTGTTGGACGCAGGCTGGGGAGGGAGGAGAATGTTCTGTGAGATGACGGGTTAATTGGTGGGGGTAGATAGGTGGAGATGGGTTGATACGGACCTTCTCGTGGCGAGAGATTGTAGGGTTGAGGTCGCTTTCGTCGCAGCCTTGCAGCCGCGTGCTCGCGGGAGAGCTGCTAGAGTGAGAGACCGCATTTTGCCAGGAGAGTGAGGTTTATGTGATGTGATGTCGGTTCAATATAGCTTCATGCTTCTCCTCCTAATTCTCCCTCCCAAATTCCCCAGGACAGTTATTCGCTATGAATCGTACCTCCACCACAGAAATGTCTCAATCGGGATCCTTTGTGATCGTAAGGCGGCCGTTGTCGCTGGTTGCGCTTTTCGTCGCTGTTTGGTGAAATTTCTCAGAAGCCGAAAATTCGGATAGGAAAATCAATTGGACAGTTGAAAACGGTCCGTCGAAGTTTGGCAGTGGCCGCCATTAGACTTATGTATTGCTATCGATAAGCCTGTCGCATGCCTACGTGGTTGAAGAGTACATGTGTACCTTGGATTGAAGCATCACGTAGAATAATTCAAAGTGAAAGCATTCAGTCATTTCGCATTGGTAAATTCAAACATCCGTCTCATCGATTCGTCATATCGTAGAATCATTGCAAGAGCATCTTCGGTGAACTACCTAGGTACTGTATTAATTCCCCGTAGACGAACATGTCCTTCCTAACTACTTTCACAAAGGACCATATCGCGACTCTACTACTCCGCAAGATACAATTATATGGCTTGAATGTCGTGAAAATCTAGTCGATACCTAAGAGTTGAACATGGGCTAATCGTACTAACCAATGGACCAGGTGTACAAAAAGGACTGCCTCAACTCGATGTCCTCTGCTACGGATTGAAAATCTTCCTCATGACGATACTTAAAGCATCGTTCACAATGAAAAGAATTGAGGACATCAAAAATTGCGCTCCCTACGATCCACGAGGGATAATAGAAGAGGGTCGACTCCGCGCTGTGCAATGCAGGTCTCTCCCCTTGCTAACCCTGATTCTTGAGCCAGGGTTAGCGGAACAAGGTAAGTATGAAGAAGAAAGGAAGAAAAGGTTGAAAAGGCAGGATACAGGACGGGTATTTATAGGCTTTCCAGAAGCTGACCAAGGAAGTGGGTCCAATCAAAGTGGGAGAACTATTTCCCACTCCACGCTATTATACTAGGCCCCCAAACCTCATTTGCATAATGGCGTAACTGGCGTAACTGGCGATACTGGAGGGTGGAACAGATGAAGAGGTTTAGGTTCAACTCTTATTAGGCCTATCGATGTTTTCTGTTTGTTCCACTCTTTCTAACGGTTATTACATGGCTGGACGGTAAAAATCGTGTCTTGCACACGAACCAAGGGCCAGCAGCACAAGAGGGATTGCCTAAGTTGCTTACATAATCAACACTCGGACCTGTTAAGGACAGTCACAATCCCACTTATTATTAAGCTACATCCAATTAGATTCAAGAGCTTAACTAGGTAGATTACATACACACGCCACTGTTAAGGCTACAAGGCTGCAAGGGTGCTGACTCCTTACTTGAAGCTATTTTGGCAATTGACTTGGGGACTTGATAAGCCTACCGACCCTGCGAACTGCGAAATCGAGGAATCGAACCTTCGGACCTGCGTAACTCCAGTTCGGCTAAACTCAGGGTTATAAGGGAAATTATGCCATAATGTAAAAGCCTATAGTTAACCACCATTTAATGACATTCCGGCTTCGTCACCCATAGCAGTGGCTAAAGCCACCATAGAAACATTTATCTGAGTGCATATAACTCGGGTGCTAATGATTGGATGAAGACTAGTAGATGATTACATGGCTGCGGCACGACTTTATAAGGGGCTTCTTGTCCGACACACCATATGCTGTTTTACGCCCGACCACCCGAGGGGTACGCAACATAATGTCCGATTAGATTGCCCGGACTCAGGGCTACGGGACCTTATAAGTAAAGGTCGTCTTCCTGTCGAAGCGAGAAAGAAGCTAGAGATTAGAGTGCCACTACTTATTTTACCCCTTACTAGCTGCTTATTCCTATCACCCTATTTTTAACATTGGCTACATTAAGGTCAATTACCAGGTGTGTAGCTTTGGTGCCTTAAAGACTCCAAGATGACCGACCCCGCGATACATGCCCTGGCAATAAGCGCTCCCGAATTCGTTGAAAGAGTACTTGGAGACTGGGACAACATCGATCATAGACGAAAGGGATATAACAACTCTACATTCTTGGCGAATGAGTTGAAGCTATTTGGCCTACCAGAGCGTCGCAATATGCTCAAGGCTGACTTAGAGCTAGCCCGTGTCATTTCTCAAGACTTAAAAGAAGAGAAGTTCAAGCTCGAATTGGCAGACTGTTTCAAAGGGTTCATTGATGTGCTCAAAGCCATTTCACATGTGGCTGATACTGTTTATGAGGAAATGGGGCGTAATTGCGAATCATGTACGCCAAAAGCCAACAACCAACTGAAGGATCTGATCGCATCCTTCGAAGAGAAGTCTGCCGCATTTCATCAAATGATTTTTAGCCTGGCCGCAAACGTCAAGGAAACGTCGGCTTGTCTGGTAGCAAGCAAAGACTTGAGGCTCATCGACCAACCAACCAAGTCCCCAACGATTAGTGGAAGGACATATCCAGCAAAAGCGTCGTATACCCAGTCCGAGAATGATCTGCCCACCGAAGAGGACGTTCTGGTCGAGAAGATATACACTGTTATAAAATATAAGAAGGATATGGCTGCGGGTTGCCAGACACTGGCATCCAAGTTGATGCTTGCAGGACCCAATTGGAACATACCACGCCTGATATGTTATCGAAACGATGAAAAGACGAATTGCATGGATTTCATTTTCAAGTACCCTCATCCAGAGTTGAAGCTGCTTAGCCTACACCAATTGTACACGAACGGCAGACCAGAGCCAACATTAAATATTCGCTTGAAGTTGTGCTATCAGATCGCCGCCGCCGTGCTTCAGGCATACGTACTCGGTCTTACCCATAAACACATACAACCCCAGAATCTCCTCGTGTCCACCAGAGAAGATAACATATGTGTAGAACAGGCCTCTCTCATCTTAACTGGCTGGCTAAACCCTTGTTCGAGTGAGTGTCAGCAGAAGAGCGAGTCAGCCTTCTCCGAACTCATTCATCAGTACCCGAACTATAGATGCCGGGGGGATACGCCCAACGTGGACTACAACATTGGCTATGACATCTATAGTATGGGCGTGTGTATGCTTGAACTGCTCACATGGGAGCTCCTGGTTCGACCAGTTGGCACCGAAGAGGTTCTATCTGCTGCTTATCAGCGCGAATTTGAGCGTCAAGAAAATGGCCAAACTTCAGATACCCCTTCAAACAATGACCTCAGCGATGATAAGAATCACGAATCACTTATACAGCGCTACACGAAGGATTCGGAGAAGGTAAAGAATACCCTTATTGCCATAACGGAAACTGAGGTCCGAAAAAGGGCTGGTGACAATATGGCGGACTTAATTTGTCGATGCCTTAATTGCTTGGATCCTAAGACTGGACTATATGATGTGGACACTCTGCAGCAAAAAAGTATTGTGGTACAAATATTCCGTGACGAAATCTTTCAGAGATTCAACAGGCTGCTATCTGTCATTTAAAGTATAGCCCTTTACTTACATACCTAGGTAGAGTATTGTATTTTAATAATATTGTATTTTGAGCATTGTTATGCGTTTTTTTCCGAAACCGACCAATCAAATCGCGGATATTTGCACCGCATAGAACAATTACCCCTTACCAAAAGCTCCGTGATCTTCGAACTCAAATAACTTCTTCAATACCCCATTTGATGGGCTGCAGCAAACCTTAAAATTCTTTTCTCAATTAGGCGAACAACTTGAATCTAGTTGCACCTTTTTAAGCCTTCTCTTTATTGAGCTCGATATTAAAAGGCAAATTCCTCACCCTAAATAAGATCCAAAGTGATGCAACGAGTTTATTTCAGTTGAGCTGATTCGGCGCAATGGATTGATTCTAATTATAAGCCGGTTTTGACGGAGTCATGTGGGTTGAAGTGTAGAGGTCTTGCGATAAGTCGTTCGGTGGTATGCGGGGTAGGAATTCTGCGATTTTATTGGTTGATTCCGGAAAAAGCTGGAACAGGTCACGTGGGGTAGCTCGGATATCGAAAAGGGGGTTGCCTGCAACAATGCTTTTAAAAATTGCTCTTAAAAAAGAATGCTTCAAGCTTTCCCCCATAAGCATTTAAAAGATTATAACTAGGTATTTGCGGAAAGGATTTAAATACGTAAGGAAAATCGTTAAGAAAATGCAAGATAAAAAATCGGAGGCCAATGATACTAGTATACTTACCCATATGTAGAAATGCCCTTCCATATGTACGTACCTACCTGGTTGCTGACGCGACTTCCTCAGTCATCCCGGTCTTCGCGTTTGGACGCGTTTGTACCCACCAACTAATCCTAAACAGTTACTCTACCACTTTATCATCCATTCTTTTGCTACCAAACCATGCCGATTTGAAGACAGGAACCGTTCAATTCATTCACCTGCCGGATATCTGCTAGATATCTGCGACATCCACTAACATAATCGTTTCTCTCACTTTGTTCACGATCTATTTCCCCAACCATACCCACATGTGATCTTTAATATTCACAGTCTTTATTCTCGTCAACCTTAATTAACTACAGTTCTCCACCTAGCCTAATCAACTCATCCCTCGACTGCTTCGTAACAGTGAACTGCGTCTGATGTTATCTAGGAGTCGACACTCGATCAGCCATCTCAATGCCTTTGTTTCCGGTGTCCCCAAATATCCAGGAATCCGTCTCAAGGAAGAGAACGCACGAGGAATTCATTGAAGGTTCCATTGATCACACAACCGACGAGCCGTCCGATCTGGAAAATTTAGGAGAGACGAAATCTATTGGATTACCTACCCTAGCCGTAACCCATCACCTACGTAGGTTTCTTGTCGTCTCATCATATAAGTCGAATATGTCACCAAGCTGCTAACGTCGATACCGCAGAGCTACCACCTTTACGAGATATCACAATGGAGTCCACGCCTGCTAGCAGTCCAGTGGATTTGACTGATCCTGGATCTACACCACCTGTCGATGATTCACCTTCACCAAATAAAACTCCCGTGTGGTCGCCCTCCGCCAATAAAAATACCACGTCTCAATTACCACAACCAGCCCTTACGCTTCAAACGTCTTCTTCCACTACCACCACCAATAGCCAACCAGCAAAACGAAAACTCACAGCAGCCGAGAAGGAAAAGGAGCGTGCGGAGAAGCGACAGAAAAAGGAAGAAGAAGCCGCCCAGAAACAGCAGAAAAGGGAAGAAGAAGCTGCTGAGAAGGCAAGGAAAAAGGCCGCCGACGAAGCAGCGAAAGCAGCCAAGGCCGCGGAGAAAGAGGAGAAGGAAGCGGCAAGGCTTGCGAAGAAGGCCGAGAACGAGGCTAAGAAACGAGAGAGGGAAGAGAAGGAGGCGAAAAAAGCTGAGGAGAAGCGCAAGAAGGAGGAACAAGAGGCGAAAGCGCGACAAAAGCAAGAGAAGCAAAAGAACTTGTTAGCCGGCTTCATTATACGAAAGTCCAATGCTACATCACCAGCCAAGATGCCTGCTGAGCAGGTCGCAAAACCTGCAGGAACTAATGCGAACTCTACCACGTCACAGGTAGAGCCTAAGCAGGAGGCGTCGGCATATGAACGCACGTTCAAACCCTTCTTCGTAAAAGATGGCGTGAAGCTAGCCCCGCGACCTTTTGAGATGGATGAGGAGGCCCAAGCCGCCAAATCGGCAATTCTGGACGAATACGTCCGCGGCGAGCGCGGCGTGTTCAATCCCAAACCATTCAATCCCACAGAGACCTTCAATCTGGCATTCCCTCAACGACGCGGGAAAGTAGTACCGAGCGTGAAGAAGATTATGGAAGGGCTACACGGTAATCCTGCCGAGGCTGCGCTCGGTATGACAGCAGGAAAAACCGAGTCCCAGATCGAAAAGCTTGCCATCAACGCGCAAAATCAACTCAACACCATTCCGATGAAATATCTCTCCTTTTACGAGGATGTCCGACCACCTTACCGCGGGACCGTCACTACACCTATGTCACGAAAGGAGCTTCGCCATTTATCCCGTAGACCCACCGGAAGACTACTCCCGCTGAATTACGACTACGATTCTGAGGCCGAGTGGGTAGAAGACGAAGAGGGTGAAGATCTGGACGATGACGAGGATGATGAAGAGAGTAATGACGGTGACGGAGAGATGGAAGATTTCTTAGATGATTCTGAAGACCATCCTACTGCTGTCCGTCCCACGTTCCTCGGCGAGACAGAGCCCGTAAGCACAGGCATATGCTATGAAGATGAGACGGGCCGTAATCCTCTGCCATCTATGAACCAGTATCGAATGGAGTTTTTAATCGGTAAGTCTAATTATATGAAATCCCGTATATTTTGGTCTAACGAAATTTATAGAGGGGCACACATCAATCGACCCCTTTTCTACCGAATATTGGCCCTCGAGTCTGGGAAAGAGAAAGGGCCGCGCTGCAGCAGATACCCTCAGTGCACCAACATCAATGCCTCCGCCCGATGTGCCGGCAGACTCTTCCAAGCTCACTTTGATGTCTGCAACCAGCCGTAACGCACGAGCAGTAGATACGAAGGACTTAGTGCCGAAAGAAGTAATGGAGGAGTTCAAGCAGGCTATCGTCAGCGAGGAACTACGCGAGTTCACCAAGGGTACGATCGTGGAGATGTTGACCAAGAAGTTCACATCCTGCACCAAGGCCCAGGTCAAGACGACACTAGACAGAGTCGCCCACCGGATTAGTGTCCCGGGAGCGAAGAAGACGGTTAAGGTCTGGGCCCTATTGCCGGAACCTGCGTCATGAGGAGCTTATTACTATTCGAGGACTATAAAAACTATGAGGAAGCTTTCGAAAATGAGAACGGCGCTGTGATACCAGTGAAGTAGGATGGATGAGGCGAAGTAATGAGAACCCATTTGCTCTCAAATTCACGTGAGCTGCCGTAGGGGAAGGGTGGAAGAACTACCGACTAATACCGTCATGTGTGGGGATGAAAGGGGACGAAGAAGTGACCATGTCCGAGTTCTGCTTGCTGCGGGCTCGGCGCTGTAAAAAAAAATCCAATGTATGAATTCATTGCTTTTAAGACCATGGGAGCCCGAGAGGTTTGGGTTGGTCTGAGGAGAGGACTCTAGCATGGCCCGCTTAGAGGCGCGGTATATTGGTGTTTGGGGAGGGCCCCCGCGAAGAAAAGTGAATGTAATGGATTTCACGAAGAGGCTCCAATTTCTATGGTGAGATGTGTGATATGTTTTGTGGTGCGTGAGTTGGGAATTATATGATCGGATGGGGGAGAAACTACCCAATGTTCCCCTTTCTTACCTGCTGGTACCTTGGTAGGTTTCTGATGTGCAACCTTTTTCATGGTACGCTTTTCCGTATATAACTTCAGTACCTACATGGAACTATGTCATAAGGGAAAAGGAACAGAAAGCCGAATTACCCTTAGGATTTCCTCATAGAAGCGAGGTGGGTTTTATATTCTTGTAACTCGATTATTAGTCGGTTTGCGCCTTGCATTACTATCACTTCCAGACGTGGGGAGAATTGCCCCCACGGTGGATTAATCGAATACGAAGCTTGACTACCATCTACCTACCAAGGTAGGCAGGTAGCAGAACGAGAGAACTGGTCACAATCTCGTCTCGAGATGATAAATGAAAATCATGGTCTTTCGCTTCTATATATCTCTATTTATCAGGCTAGTTCTACTCTAGGGTGATAAATAGGTAGAGTCATTCCAGTACTTCTCACGAATAGGGGCAAACACTAACTCTATATCATGAAGAAAAATGGGCGGGAGATAAAAAGGAGAGAATATATATTGGTAGAGATTCGCTACAATTAAAGCTATATACAGGTAGAGAATAGTTGCACGTTCCTGATATGCTGGTGAATTCTTTCAATGTATGCTAACTAATACCCCCTAGGTTAGTAATTTGCGATGGGTTGAATAGGTATCTAAGGTTGTTATATCTTATACCTTGTTATAAGATAATAGAGTAATATCGTACTTCTGTCTCTGTAGTATGGTTAACATCTTATTTTCCTATTATCCCGGGAAATATTCTTGAATTATTTTGTCTACTCAGAGTGGCCTATTTAGCCCCTTGGCATAATTTTACATATTGATATTCCAAGTTTTTTCGAGTAGATGTATTACCCCTTAAATTCGAGCGAACAGAATCATCTCACTCAACCCTTTGTCGTCGCACATACAATCGCTCAAAATGCTCAGATATACATCTACATATTTCATGATCCATAGCAACATATTCGTAAATCCACCGTAGCATCTAGCTAAGATTTAATATTTTCATATTGATACATACAGCTAGCTAGCTATACAATACAACAACGCGCGTAGACTCGCTCATGCGGCCCTATGCCAACCTACCTACATCGTAGAGGGGCCCATCCTAATACAGTCGGTGGTACCCAACGTACCTAATAAAAGGTACCGGTACCAGTAACAGCAATAACAGCAGTAGCAATAATAGTATAAGGTTTCATAGATGCCTTTTAGACGATGCCCAGCTCCTGCTCCAGCTCCTGCTTTTCAAGAACCCATTAGTTATGATCCTCCAGACCTAATGTACACACTATAATTCCACAAGGACGGCCTCCGATGCTCCTATGAAGTATCTAGGTAGTCGTCGCTCCTAGATCTAGCTCTGCTCGAGAGCCGTGCCTAATAAAAGGCATTGGGCAAATAAGTGCGTCACCGTCACCGAGGGATAAGATAAACCCCTATTAAGCATAGCCCACATGTCTGCCTGCATCAATCAGAACGCTTTCTGCTCGACGTATCACCACGAATTTCCATCGGGACCGCCCTCACCGGATAAATATGTGTAAAAATCCATGTTATTTATTTTGATGAGTTAAACTCGTCTTATTGCTTAACGCGGCTATCCAAAGCTCAAGCTGTCACTAAGCTGTGCAAGGACCTCACTATGATCGCTGCTCATCTTGCGACTGTCGCGTTTTATTGTTGTGGGTTCGTTTCTCGCCGTGGTGATTCTGCGCCGCCTTCTCGCGGCGCATCTCGTCAATAGCAGAACGCTGTTGCATGCTGGCGTCGTGGCTCTTAAATTCGATGCGGGTTTCAGGCGGGCAGCTAAGCACGCGTCGCATCGTCTCGCTAGTTATTGTAAGCTGAAAGAGCTTGAGAGGTTATGCCAGTTAGGAAGACACGTACCGGATCTTGAGAACCTTCTGTCCAGTGCTGCGAGTCCAGATGCTGAGAACATCTTCTCCGTTGCGCATACTAAGCACAACGCCGCAGACTTCGTCGGCCTCGTCCCCAAACTGATCTCCCACGCAAGCCATTAGGAGATCCTCATAATAGCGATCCGCGATGCCTTTCTTCAGTCGCAAAACCCACTTCCCACCCAGCTTATTCTCATCATCCTCCCATATCGGACGGATACCCTTCTTGAAGAGATGGTAATCTGAAACCGTAGGAAGCGACGACGGGCGCTTTAAATGGGAGTATGCCTGCCAGAACTCCTCGGCAGTTTTTACCGTCATCATGGCATGTAAAGTCTTGTCATATTCGATGTAACCATTGGCCTTAGTAATGGGTGGTCGATACCAGAACACCCAGGTGTCGCGGAGAGGGTGAATCGATGGGGTGGAACCTTGCTGAGCGCCCGTCTCAGCTATAGAACCCATCGACGGTTTGCCAACGGCGGTACTTCGCGTAGCTTCCTTCGCCGACTTCTCGGCCGAGGGGGCTTTAGCGCCAACGGCACCCATGGCTTGCTCAAAGGGATTCCCTTGTGCCTTCGGGGTTTTCGCCGCCGAGCCAAACGATGCGAATGCGCCGGATCCGAGACCAAAATTGGCCCCTCCGGCGCTGGTCGGAGACGTCAGGCTGCCGCCGGGAGTTGTCGCGTTGAAGGGGTTCGAGCGGCCGTGGGAGGAGCTGCCGCCATTTCTACGAGCTAGACTAGAAAAGTCTCGCGGGGTGGTGGAATTATTATCGGGTTGACTGGGTGTAGATAGCGAAAGGTTGCTAACACTACGGAATTGAAAAATGTTAGTTTCCAAGATGAAATCCATACCACGATGCAGTTTAGACTTACTTGTTACGGCGAGTCCATATCGATTCCTGTCTATCCATGTTGGATTCCTAATATATGTACGTAGGTTGGTCTGATCAGGACGACTATGTCGAAACTCCCCAGTGCCACCAATACTCCCACTTAAATTCAATATTTATCGAAACACCTATCACCTAATCCTCAACTACTTCTTTAACTGTCTCGATAATATACTACGGAGCGAATGGTGTGCGTGTGCGTGTGTATGTGTGTAGAAAACCGGCTCTTCTGGGATTGTTGTATGTAGACGTAGTGACGATACGTAGAGAGTATTGACAGGGAAGATTCGATTTTTTTTTTTTTCTCTTCTTCGTAATTAGTTGGCACGATGAATATTCTCTTGACAATGTAGAGGTAGTTGTGGGAGAGAAGATGATGAGATTCGTAAATGCTAATATTAATATTCAGAGAGCTTCTTTATTTCGTAGATCGTAGGGAGGAAGTTTTGATTCTGGAGGATTTTAGTCGAGACGGAAGAATTGGGAAAGTCACACCACACACACTTAAAGTTACAGTTCGAAATGTTTTCATCAATGCGCCTGGCGACTACCCGACTGCAAGAAGCTAAGGTTGTTATGTGTGGCGTTTTTCATTGGTGGAGGAGTCAAAGAGGACCTAAAGGGCGCTAAACCTGTGCAACTTTTTAGTTGTAACTTGTAACTTGTAACTGTACGCTGCGGAAGCTGTGAAGAGCTAGTGCATGATAGCCCTGTTTGTGCGACTTACAGGACCCTAGCTGCCAGTGTTAGGTGCTAGGTATGGGCTCAGTTGGGTTGTACCTTACTCGGTTGAGCGGGGCGGTGAAAGCCGTTCCAAATTTTTTCGAACGTCATTGTTCTGCACTTAAATTTAGAGTTATGAAAATTTCTTTCTTCTTTCCTCTTTTTTTACATAACAGTTTTAAGACCACCAACTCAAATCATCGCCAGCTTGCCATATTTTATATTCCACGCTGCTGACGACTCCGATGCGTGTGTCGAGAGTAAATTCATTGAATCCCTTGCTTAAAACCATCATCACGAGGGCCCTTAATTGCTGGCTACCATGATGCGGTGATGACCTGAAGCAAGTCCGGACATCCAGGATCAGTCATATTACACCGAATGGAGTATGGAGTATCCATCACCCCCTTTTGACGCCTGCCACAGACGTGGATAACGCCGGCGTTGCACAGTAACGTAGGTAAGCTTGCAACGCTTTTTTTATCATATTTCATATTCGTTTTTCTGATGACTATGAGCCTGGTAACCCGATGGCGTTCAGCCAACAAATGTGTTGTCTATCATAATGGTAGCTGGCACCATGGTTGAACTTGTGGAAAACTGGCAGGACTGAAGCTCGTGGCGACGGATGTCTCGACGTTAGAAGGATGTGGCATGGATTTTGCTAATATGACTTTATAGCACCTCAAGTAGTCCATCACATCAGGTGCCAGATTCGTAAGAAGCTAAACAATAGCATTGGAAGCGTTTCTAAGCCTATGGTATATACCATTCACCTAGATGCGCAGTAGTATGACATGAGTTCCTTTTTATCAAGATAATCAGATCGTTTGAGTAATTTCTATCATGAACACTAGTACATACATGCTTATGGTGGGTTCTGCGTGATCACTTTCTTGGTACCTATGCATAGCAAAATTCTAGACCTGCAGCATATAATGTATATTAGCAATGATGAGGCCCATTCACAAGTCAAAGCGATGAGGATCGGCAAACTTGTAATTCACAATCAACCTCTATACGCACAAACTCGATAAATTCTATAGCTGCCTGTTAGGTAGGGAAACAATTTCTCCGAAGGAAAAGGAGCTACTACATTCCACCGCAATAGCAAAGAAGCCCTTTTCCAACCACCCCATTGCTATCCATGATAGTTCTTTCGTTTCTCATAAAAGGGCGTCGCATATGACCCGACTATGGACCCTTGCTAACAAATGCCATAGTGCTCAATTTTACCAACATGCTTTTGCTAGAACATGTGCGGGTTGATCTAGTGATTCTCCATGCTCATAGCGGCGGCCGCATCAGACAGACTAGTTTACTGGTCCTTGCCAAAAGAGTCGGCCTTGGCGCGCAGGCCGGCAGCAGTTGAGCCGGAATCGTTGAAGTATCGTCCAAGCGCTGGCTGGAGGAAAGATCGGAAGATGAATTGAGAGCCGCTACACTATCGTCAGCCTGCGATCAATAACAAAAGAAGCGATTGGCTACATACTTGAACACGGGTAGCGAGAGCCAAAGCAGGAAGATAAACTTGAAGGTATAGTAGAAGGGGAACCAGTAGACAACACTTAAGGCGCTCTCAAGGACGCTGCGACATATAATCAGTAACGTAGAACCAAGGTGGAAGCCCGGCGACTGCTTGCTTACGAGAAGAAGGCGAAGACGACCCAGTACTAAAGACAATTAGTCATGGTCTATATCTAAGCACGATTGATGGTGTAAACCTACTGTCAACCATTGAGTATCGTCTGCCTTAGCACTACTGAATAAAGCAGCTAGGGAATAGTATCCGGGGATCACGAAGCCGGCGAAGTTGGTCAAGAGTTGACCACCAAGGTTAAAGACGATAAAGAAGAAGTAGAGAGTAGCTACACCAATGACGGCATAAACCTTGGGAACCGAAGTCTGCTTCTCAATATTGTTGAGGGCGGGATATTTAGAGAGCTATAGATTACTGTTAGTCTTCAGCCTTTAGAAGCATGCGACACATCCAGAATCGAAATCAACCGGAAGGCTGGGGAATTATGCGTAGTGTAGCATACCTCGCGGTCGAGCTGAGCGACATAGTGCTGGACACGATCTTGTGCAGACATAATTGCTGCTGGCTATCGGGAGAGAGCTGATAGAGCTGGTAGAGCTTGGAGAGCTTGGAAAGAGGATGTAGATTGATTTTTTGTTCTTCTTTCTCTCGAAATGTCGACAAAGACGGATATGGTTGCGCAGGAGGCGGGGGAAGGAAAGCTGCTGATGTCAAAGCGAAGTAAGCTGTGGTAGTATTTAGGGTTAGTAAAAAGCCACCTTGCTTAATATGTACACGTAGGAATGGAACTTGAACGACCACCTAAGCACATACTAGGTAGTGGATCGGAGTCGGCCGGACTTTACGAGACTGCGAGATTGGGAGAAGAGTCCCAAGTCTCTGGTATTGTTGCTTGGTATGCGGGAAGGGAGAAGTTATTTGCGTACCTAGTACTTGCGCATATGTTTGATGTCGATGGCCAAAATAAAATCAGATTAACCAGGCGATTACCTAGGTATCAAACTCAGTAACGAGGTGAAGCTTTAAGAAACCGGGTATAGGAGTTATGTTGGATTTTTAAAGAGCAAGATTGGCAGATTAGCAATGATGGGTGCAGGTAGGTAGGTATTGTAAGAAATCGGAAATCGGATTGTGGGAAGGGGGAGTTAAGAGCTACCAGGCTACGTAGTGGGTTGTAGGAATGACGGAAGGCGGAAGGCGAGCCACGACTCTATCCATAGCAATGAGTTCATCCATTATTCATTGGAGGATCCTTCCTTCGGTGCCTATGTGTTACACCGACTATGGCATTACACACATACATAATGTAAGTACATATACAGCTGCTGTATATACGCAATGTACTTTGAACTATCCGAGTATCTACATCATGGATATGTGGTGTCTCATAACAATAATGAATATTCCGAAGTACGGCGCACGATTCTATATTTTGATCTTGAGACAGGTATATTTTCGTTTGAGGCTTGCAAGCATATAGGTTGACGAGTAAGGAAAAGAAGACATTGCACATATGCGCATTAGGAATATTGATGTTATCCAATATTTATACTCGAGAGGAAGTCCAAGTGTTGTACGGAGATTGTACTTATGGATACTTCTATACAGTATAGGTGCATACGTGTATGTATCCATATATCAATCTGTAATTATGATATAATGGGAATTGGGCTGGTATTGAGTACCTAAGAACAGTATGTGAATACTAGTAGATCCATGTATAGGTATCTATATTCATATGAAAATCCTGTTGGTTCAAGGTGAAAAATACAAAAATACATCCGTGGATGTATTGCCCGCTCGGAGCTCATCACGTGACCTGATGTTTTTATTCTGATCCTCGGTTGCGCGCTTCTAGCCACTAAGATTGGGTGAGTAACAAACTAACCAGCCACACCCGCTACTAACCCTCGACCAAAGTTTACTTTACAAATTCCGCTCGGCCCATTTTTCCCGCTTCCAACCATCCAACCTGTAAGCAGATCCACGGTTGCCCCGACGAGAACTTTCTTGTTGTTTGGTCTCCCAATTTCATTCTCACAAACCTCAACCGCCTTGAAGCTTTCACTCAAGGGCACATGCAAAGTAAAGCGCCCACTTTCAATGCATGCGCTAAGTGAAAGCATATCCCCTAACTTAATTGTTTTCCACCTTCCATCTTCGATTTGTCTGTCGCGCACGCTGTTTCTTTGCTGATTAGCATTGATTCGCTTGTTTATCCGTGGTCGCACACCACATCTTCGGGGGTAAACAAGGCTATTACCCTCAACAATGGAAGCCGGTATGTTATCCCATCTCATCATGGATACCCTCAAATGCACCTGGCACAATGCCTACTAAGACCCTGTAATTCGCCAATTGTGCTTTACGCCATCGACGGTCACTTTATTTTATTTTTATTTTGTTCGTTCTCATCCTAATCGCCACCGTAGATCAAGGTTTGGAGGCCACCGCAATGGCGCTCCATCAACGTCGCAGGACTCAGTCTAGGGCTTCTACTACGTCTATTCACAGCATTTCCACCCAACCCAATCTCGACTCGCAATCTCACCTGGGTCCCCACCCTACTTATTCCGAACAATGGATTGCGACCAACCCTGGCCAACCTGGCGATGCCTCTGCAGTACAACAAATGTCCACCGGAGACATGATGCTTAGACCTGCATCTCAAATGCAGGTACAGTCTTTCCAGAGCAATCCGACCATGCACTCGAATGTCGGATCTACCATGGCTTATCCCCAACAGCACAATCTACAGAACGCTGTAGCTCCTGAGACGTTTGGCGCGAATGCTAGCTTCACCGATGGGGACAGCCAAATGATGGACCGCGAAGAAGGCGAGGAAGCCGATGGTGCGGTTGTCCTGCATGCTGGTAACGCTGGTACTAGATCAGGCTCTAGCCGAACAAGTGCCAACAATGAGCTTGAAATGCGCCAGCTCTTTCAAGCCAACAAGCATCGCACCCTCGGGGAGGTCGCTATGGAACTACATGGCAACGAGCGCGGCCCGAACTCTGAGCGTGCACGGCAGATTTTTGCCATGCTATGGTAAGTTATATTGAGGAGAAAGCGAATAATCGATGTTAACAGGATAAACTAACTTAGTATAACTACAGGATCAGTCAAGTCTGTACGAAGGGCAAAGGCTCTGTTCCTAGAGGTCGGGTGTATGCCCATTACGCTACTCGATGTGGGACAGAGAGAATAACAATCTTGAATCCTGCAAGCTTTGGCAAGTTGGTTCGTGTCCTGTTTCCCGGACTGAAGACACGCAGACTTGGGGTTCGAGGGGAATCCAAGTATCATTATGTCAATTTCTCTCTAATTGACAACCAATCCGAGCTTGGATCGCCTTCAGTTCGACCTCAATTGAATTTCCCCGATCCCACCCCGTTCACGCAAACATTCAATACTGCTCAGTCCCAGTCACCGGCTCCGAACCCTGCGCAATCGACGCTTCCGTCTCCAACAGCTGCCCATCATTCCGATAGCCAGTGTCAGTCTAGTAGACTCACTTTGGCAGGAGTCTCTACATCTCACAGTCTATATCACCAACCGGATGTGACTCAGCTCGATCAGCTACAAACAGCTAACTCTAAGACCAAGCTTCGCTTGGCGTTCATCACCGCTGCTGATGAGCCTTCTGTTGGATCGATCACGCTGCCTAAGATCGACGACTTTTTGCCCCCGGGAACAGATCCGGACGCGGCTCAGTCTCTGACGGCCTTATACCGGTCGCACTGCACCTCCCTGATTGAATGTATGCGTTATTGCAAGGATAAAACTTTCTTTCATTTGTACACATCATTCCAGGGAACTCTTACAATGCCTGTCCAGAAGCTATTTTCTGACCCTAGCATCGCACCGTGGATCGAAGAGTGCGACTTTATGCTATACCAGCGCATGATGCAAATCATCTCTCTCCTCACGCTACAAGTGATCCCAAAGCAGGTCCTAGATGCTTTGAGGAGCATCTCTGAGCGATTGGTCATGCATATTCGCAATGCCTACCAAGGACAGCCCAACCATGTGCTTCGAGCTAAGGAGGCCCCTGCCACCATCTTTGCTGCTCTGATTGATCGAGTTCTGAGAGTTAATCTCACTGCCCACGCCGCTGCAAGCATGCTGGCGAATTCTGAGAATCGCGATCTAATGTACACTGACTGGATTACGATGGTCAGACTTCGCAAGGTGGCGGAATGTGTACCGACACGAGCCATGGATGATCTGGTGAAGTTATTACTTGAAGAAATTCGAGATGTGATCGATCCCGTCAATGTTCCGTGGGGAGTAGAGTGTCTCACTCTCTATGGTGATAGACTCATCAATAAGGGCCAGGTCCCACAGGCATCAGAAATGGCCAAATCGAACGATAAGGGCGTACTAGATCGATGGGCTAACTTTCTGCATTCCCTCCCTAGCCGCTTTCCATATGCAACGGCGGCTGACATTGTTTGGTGTGTTCAACGTGTCGGAACGGAAGTCATGCGTGATCTCACCATGGCTCAAGGCAATAGCTTCGGAGCATGGTGGGTTACCAAGTGCTGGCTGGACGAGATGATCGCATTCCTCGCAGAGTACGGTGGTTTTATGACGTCGAAGAATTCTGCATCACCTGTATGTGATGCTCCGAAGCAATCTGCGCACCATAACGGTGCAAATCAACGAGACTCGAATATGAGCAATGGCGGCGACAATTTCAACATGTCTCACACCACGCAGCCCCAACCGGATCACGCGCCATTTCCTCAGCATTTCGATGTCAATGGCCAAGACTCCCTACACGAGTCTGCGAATCCTGACGATAGTGGAATTGGGATCAGGACTCCCGAAGAAGATTTCCCCATAGGGAAATTTGAATTCCCCACCACCGATGGCCATGGACAACCGTCTCCTGGTCCGGAGCAGACCTTGTAATCGGTCGTGCTCTTTCGAATCAACGTACTATATGTACTATAAAACGATCATCCACTTTCCCGGGGTTGCAACATACCCATATACTAATAATACTCGGCGTTTTCGGACGGGATATTTGATCGTTTGGCTCGGGGAAATAGCCAAAGCAAATGGTTGGGCTAATGATAACGCGATGAATGATTATATGATCAACAGATCGATTAGGAGATCTGGGTTGGCTTGTGTGCGAGTTGTATAATCTCAGCATGGACGGGTGGGCGACTGCATATCGGACGAGGAAAAGGACGTGTGGATTGGAGTTTGATCGTTTTGAGACCATTGTATTAGAGGGATTTGGTGTGAGGAGTTGGGTGATGATACCGCGAAGATTCCCCCCGGGCTCTCCTATCCTACCCAATGGGTATGAGGGCGTTGTCTGATACTTCTTCCCCTACTTTATTTTCTGTTCTGCCCACTCAACCTTGGTTCTCGTGTACATATTGTTCACTTCAACTACTGCGCTTGGGGCATGCAGCAGCAGTCACCGTACTGAATAAAAACGACGAATTCCCATTAAATCTTCCTAGTTTGCCTCTTCGTGGTTGTCTTCTTGCTAATATGCCGTGTGCTATACTTGATGGGAGTAAATATATTACAGCTTTTAGATGATGTCTCATGTCCATAGAGTTCACATGCTAGCATCGTTAACTCTACACGGTTAAAGCAACCTTAGTGACACCCTCTAAGAGCCGCTACTAGAACTTTGTCCACTTTTTACATGAGACACTACTTACTGTGCTTGTACTGTCACGTGAAGGGTGTTTACTATGATATTCTCTCTGTTGGTACCGTGCGAAACCTCTTTTGAAAATTTCCAGCGCATAGGCTATGCGCCCCAGCATATACCCTATAGCAGACAGATCTTTTTTTCAGTCGTTACCAGTTATGGAACCTCCGATTCGGGCTAACTTCTGACGAATTAACATCAATTCATTCACTTGTCATTTCAAACCTCTAGGAATAGGAAGAATTTACCGTGAAGCTTCATACACCTAGACTTATTTTTTATTCATCTTATTTTCATCCGGCGGTTTTTCTACCCTTCTACATCGTCCATACGCAGTATTATTTTCACCCTAACAGTATAACTCGCCAGTTACATTAAATCCACCCCACTATCACTAATATTTTCCTTTCGACTTTGTGACGTCGTACCAGAGGGGCATCAACGCTCAAGAGCAAGGAGTTTGCTCTTTTCTTTTTCATGGCCATGGACGCCATACTCCAAGGCAATACCAGCAGTGAAGGCTGGATCGTGCAAAAATTCGGGGGTACAAGCGTCGGGAAATTTCCAGATTCGGTTTGTCTCTCACCGGCCCTTTATTCCTCGATCTAGCACAACTGACCTCGTCTGGCTTGAATATAGATTGCAGAAGACATTGTTCGGTATGAGGATACAATTGGTTTTTGCTGCAACATTGTACTGACTTCCAATGATAAGAGCAAGCTTGAGTTCGAATAAGATCGCTGTCGTCTGCTCTGCCAGAAGCTCTGGCAAGAAAGTATCTGGCACCACCAGTCGGTGAGTCACCGGGCCCCCTATATCGGTATTTGCTCCCAATTGATCTAACACGATACATTTATATAGCCTGTTGGAGGTATACAAACACTTGCGTGCCATATCAGCAGCCACGAGCAATGATGTCACACAGACTGAGTTCGTCGACGCAGCCAAGCTCGTCGTCCAAGACATCTGCAATGAACACGTCTTGGCAGTACAGACCTTCGTGAAGAACCCTGACCTACAAAGAGCTCTCACCTCGGACATCAAAGATGACTGCCAAGAACTAATAGACTACATCATTGCCGCCAAGCGATTTAATCTAGAGGTCAATGCTAGATCCAAGGACCGGGTTGTCAGCTTTGGCGAGAAGCTGAGCTGCAGGTTCATGGCCTACCTATTGAAAGACAGGGTGTGTTATTCATAGAGAAAACTTTTGCTTACTTATTAGGTAGCTGACGCAAATACTAGCATGTTGATGCGGAGTATGTAGACATGTCTGATGTTATGCATTATGACAGCTCCGATCGATTAACTCCGGCTTTCTACAAAGATGCGGCGGCCATCTTCCGGAAGAGGATACAAGCCTGCAATGACAGAGTACCCGTTGTCACAGGCTTCTTTGGCAACGTCCCTGGTAGCTTGATGGATGGAGACATAGGTCGAGGATACACCGACTTATGCGCGGCATTGGTTGCAGTAGGACTCAAGGCTCAAGAGCTGCAGATATGGAAGGAGGTGGATGGTATCTTCACGGCAGATCCCACAAAAGTTCCCACAGCAAGATTATTAGCCTCCATCACGCCATCCGAAGCAGCAGAACTTACCTTCTATGGTTCTGAAGTCATCCATCACCTGACTATGGATCAAGTCATCAAGGCCGATCCGCCGATACCTATTCGCATCAAGAATGTGAATAATCCTCGTGGTAATGGTACCATTGTCGTTCCAGACCCCGTACATTCCCCCACACAGCAGATCAAGAGATCCCGGCCGTCGGAAACATCATTACAAAAACACCCAAAGAGACCCACTGCCGTTACCATTAAGAATAACATCACTGTCATCAACGTCCACTCGAACAAGCGCTCCATATCTCATGGATTCTTCGCCAAAGTGTTTTCGATCCTCAACAGCCATAGGATATCAGTCGACCTGATCTCTACGAGTGAGGTCCACGTATCCATGGCCATCCACTCCAGCAGCCCATCCGTTCGTCACTTCGAAAAAGCCAAGGCAGAACTGGAAGAATGCGGCGACGTGAGCATATTGCTGGACATGGCGATTCTGAGCTTGGTGGGTGCAGAGATGAAGAATATGATCGGTATTGCCGGCCGTATGTTCTCCACGCTGGGAGAACATAACGTTAATATTGAGATGATATCCCAGGGTAGGTATTTCCACGATTATAAACCTGATATTATTTGCTAATCGTCGGACTAGGTGCGAGCGAGATCAACATATCGTGCGTCATCGATGCGAGAGAAGCCACCAGGGCCATGAACATATTACACACGAACCTATTCACTTTCCTTGAATAGTGGTGTAATATTTCCGCGCAAAGTCGTTTATACCGCCATGTAGGGGCAGCTTAGTTACCTACAAATATTAGGAGTATCATGGATGGATAAGTAGAGATTTAGGTTCAACTCCTACCAGGCCTGTCGCGCCCTCTACTTATTTCACCCCTTCTCCTACCTAGCTACAAACATGTAGTTAGTGTATATCTCTCGACACGGGCTTGATGTAATAGTGAACCTGTCCAACCAGAGCTTTACTAGGGGGTTTAAAAAACACAAGGTTTCATAGATCTCTTTGCATAGAATTGTGAGCTAGGATACAACGCATAATGCAATTTGGCGTTTCGCTAGGCATATGATTCCGAAGCAATGGCTTGAAGCTATCAGTCTCTGTTTGCGCGATTTCGTGAGAATGAAGTGGATTGTAGCCGTGGATGTTTTAAAACAGTAGTGCGATAACCCCTTTTATCCATATTTTGTTGGATGAATATGACTTAGGTAGATAATCCATCAAATTGTTTCTCACTTAGCCATGAAGGTGTAATTGACAATATAGCGCACCCGTCCCTCAAGTAATGTGGTAAGGTTTTGCCAACCTGGGTAGGTGTGAGGCTTGAATCTGGGTGTTGATTCGTTGATTTTCGAAAGGAAGGAATCTTACGCTATTCGGCTGTTTGCAGCTGACAGCAACTGTCGCAACGGAAACTGAATATCTCTTATCGATAAGTTATTTACATTGTCCAAGCACCTGCGTACCGCCACTTTATTTCTATCTCTCTTCGTTGGCGCAAATCATCGACTTTTTCCATTAGTAACTTCGACTCTCTCTCAACCTACCACCTTTGACCCCCATTATCCTAAGGTCATCGTACTTACTCTTCGTCGAAATCTTCACAATCACACCTCGGAAGCCCGAACGATAACGCGAAGATGCCGAAAGCGGAAGTTGGGTCGACGAAGTATGTGAGCAACAAGCTCAAATCGAAGGGACTGCAGCGACTTCGTTGGTACTGCCAAATATGCGAAAAGCAATGTCGCGATGCCAACGCATTTAAGATGCACACGCAGAGCGAATCCCATACGAGGAAGATGTTACTGGTGGGCGAGGACCCGAAAAAGTACATCGAACAATTCAGCACCGAGTTTCGCAAGGACTTCTTACAGCTGCTGCGAACGTCGCATGGGGAGAAGGGGGTGCTTATCAACCACTTCTACCAGAACTACAGTGAGTAGAGACCATAGGATAAACCATGTAAGGGTTGGGCGTTGCTAACAGGTTACTAGTTGCTAATAAGGAACACATCCACATGAACGCGACCAAATGGCATTCGCTTACGGATTTCGCGAAGCACCTGGGAAGAGAAGGTATCTGCAAGGTCGAAGAAACAGACAAGGGCATCCAAATCGCCTGGATCGACGACTCTCCCGAAGCCCTGCGACGGAAAGAGGCAGTGCGAAGGAAGGAGATGCAGGATAAGGGAGACGAGGAGCGCGAACAGATGATGATCAGGGAGCAGATCCGCCGCGCAAATAAGGCCGCAGGAAAATCAACCGAAGACAACGAAGACGACAAAGCGGAAGAGGCTGGAGGACTCAAAAGACAAGAGGGGGAAAAGATCAAGTTATCCTTCGGCGCGAAGCCGGCTACCACTCAATCTACGTCTAGCAGCGCCGAACCAGAGAAGTCCACATCAACTCCCGAGGCATCAGGTCCACCCAAAGACGAAAACAAGAACGAATCAACAGACTCTGCAGCCCAGCAGCAGCCTCAGCCCCAAACAGCCACGGCCGAGAAACCGACGGCGCCGGCGCCCGTATCGCTGAAAATGACGGCGAAGCCTCAAGCGAAGAACGTGTTCGCGGCCGCGAAGAAGAACGCGCTGACGGCGGGCTCCGCGAAGAAGGCCCCCGCTTTCGAGCTGCCGAAGAAGATGAGCGAGGCGGAGCGCATCATGCGCGAGGAGATCGAGCGTAAGAATAAGAGGGCGCGCGAGGGCGGCGAGGGGAGGGGCGCGTTTGGGAATAAGCGGCAGAGGGCTTAGGAGGTTGGTGGTAGCTATGGGGAACGGAAAGGAGAGCGGGTTACGAGTCGTTGACTACTGTCCGTTGATCATATTGAAAGGGCGTTAGGGGGGGCATTTTTGAATTGGACAGGTGTCGTAAGGTACGCCGGCATTGAGCATGGCGTTTGGGATACAGGACGCGCATAGTTGCGCTCGTAATTGTTTCAAGCTATGATCGAGGGGGTTTGCAGGTTTCACTTCCGTACTATAATCTAGATACTTCAGGCTGCAATTGTTTCTAGAAACTAATTGTAGACTTCTGCATGGGCTCTAGCTGCGTGCCGCGTCATCGGTGCGGGTGATGCAATTGAGGCTCCATTTGAACCGCTTTCTACTGCAACGTCACATATGCGATCATTGCTTTTCATATGACGGAGGCTATAGGGTTGGATAAGGCTGAACAAGCGGTCGGGTATGACATTAGCAATTACATTAGAGTCGGGCAAGATATGTTGTACTATAAGGGCGTTATCGTCACCAACTACACGTCTCGGAACAGGCAGTCATATTCGAGTGCATATGGTTGGTTGAAGGGGGGAGTATAGATTCAATGGTCTGCATGTGTTACTCGATCAGGTTGCACATATGTGCGAGATTCGTGTCTCTATTTATCAGCTCTGGCTCATGTAGGGTATAGACTCATATTGTCGCTGACGAACACTATACACTTCTGCATCGTGAATACTGACGATTGTATCCTACCTAGGCAGCTCGCGTGCAGGGCCGCATACGCTACCTTGTAGGGTAGACCGTATCCAGCCCTATAGGAATCGCCAGAATATGAGATATCTAAGTTGATACACGGCATACTACACTATTCTACCACGAATCTGCTGACGACGGTGGTTGGGAAGTGAGAGAGTGACTCATTCACTCCAATTGAGTGCTGTTGTTCCTTGGATCGGAGTACTACCTATTCTATCGGATATTATCGTATTTAAACAAGGCTCTCGGGTTACAATATTACCTACAGGTATGCGTTGGATCAAAACAAGTACAGACAAGCAAGCGAGCAAATTAGTTAAAATTCCTGGCTGATATTCAGGTAAGACCTTAATTCTAATACTAATCAAATCCTTCATACCTTCGACCAAAATGGCTAGACCCTATCCCGTCCCGAACGCTACTATCCCGTACTGGCGGACGGAGCTACACGAGCTCGACTCTCATCGTAGCACGCCGGAGCTCCCGCAGAAGCAGGACATCGTTATCATCGGGGCCGGGTTTGCGGGTGCGGCTCTGGCGAAGTACCTACTTGAGGATGATTCTCCCTCGTCCTCGGTGAAACCGAGTATCACGATCTTGGAGGCTAGGGAGGCCTGCTCTGGGGCTACGGGAAGGAATGGTGAGTCGTTTTACTCTGTCTAAGCAGTCTACTATACTTCACGTATAAGTCTAGGCACGGGTATACTATAGCACTACCATAGAGCTAACCACCTTTCCAGGCGGCCATCTCCGGCCCGACCTCTTCGTCAGCCTAGCAGCGCGGATGCAAGAGGCCGGCCTCAAGGCCGCGAACTCCGTCGCCCTCTTCGAGGTCGCGAACGAGAAAGCGGTAGCCGCCCTCGTCGCCGAGGAAAACATAGCGTGCGACCTGCAGCAGGTGACCACGGCGGACACGTTCGTGGACCAGGCCGAAGCGGCCAAGATCAAGAAGCTGTGGGACGTCATGGTGCGTCTGGACTGCCCTACCTTAAAGGAGGTCATGTACCACGGCCCCGAGGACGCGGAGCGGGTTACCGGGGTCAAGGATGCGAAGGTCGCGTTTACGTACCCGGCGCACACGGTCTGGCCGTATAAGCTGGTCATGCATATCCTCGCTGGTGCGGTGAGGGCAGGTGTTAATCTGCAGACGCATACGCCCGTCTACGAGGTTTCCGGCGCGCCGGATGGCGAGGGGTACTGGGCGCTGTCGACGTCGAGGGGTGTTGTCAGGGCGAAGAAAGTTGTGCTTGCGACGAATGCGTATACGAGTGGTTTGCTGCCCGAGTACGACGACGCTATTTATCCCGCCCGCGGCACCGTATGTAGGGTCGTGCCGAAGACGCAGGCAGAGGTGAAGCTCGGGTCTTGCGCCGTCGAGATCCAGAGCCCGGCTTCGGTGGACTGTTATTATGGTACGAGGCCGGACGGAAGCTTGGTTATTGGCGGCGCGAAGACCACGTTTAATGACCGGAGAAATCTTTGGTATAGGAATTACGACGACTCGACGCTGATCGAGCCCGCGGTGCCGTATTTTCCTGCCTGGCCAGGCAAAGCATTGGCCGGATGGGAGGGAAAGGAGGTGCAGATGGATAGGGTGTGGACGGGAATTATGGGCGTGAGTGCCTTTACTTCTACTTCTTACATTTTATACCTGAACTAAAAGTATCGCGCAGTACTCAGCAGACGAGGCGCCGCACGTCGGCCCCGTGTCCTCGAAGCCGGGGCTGTATATCTGTGCCGGATTTAACGGACACGGGATGCCGAACGTACTCCTGTGCGCAAAGGGGTTGGCCAAGATGATTAAGGAGGGCTGTCCTTTTTCGCAGACGGGAGTCCCGGCTTGCTACGAGACGGGCGCGGAGAGGCTCAGGAAGATATCCAAGCGCAATGCGGCTCCTGCGATCAACCGCGCTAGGGCGGACATCTTTCTGAAGCACAGTTACGGGTCTTAGGTGGGCTTAGGAGCCTTGCTGGCCGCAAGGGGTTGAAGGGGCTGACGGGGCTGCTGAATTGGTAAAGGGGGCTGTGGTGATATTTATAAAGTTATGAGTTGTGATGACTTGTGAAGAGTATAATACATAGGGGATCCATATTCACTTCGCAACTCAGCGAAGCTTCTCAGGAGTATGCACCTCATACGATCGTAAACCGAATCTGATGCTGCTCGGACGAAGTTCAGGGTGATGTGAGATTAGAGGCGGCGAGGATGACAATCTTTCAATTTGAGGGAACCGCGGGCCTGGCACGAAATAGAACTGCCCTGAACTGCCCGGAGTTCGGAGCGAACCTAAAACGTAACCTAAAAATAATCTGGCAGGGCTTCTTAGCTACATAGGCTTGGCTATTACCATTGGCCGCCGAAGCTCGGTGAGATCCACTGGAGATGTTATCATTTTGTCATTCGGATTGGTTGTCTGGCTGTAGAATGGGAAGGAAGAAGCATGTACCATGATGGAGCAACGGAGCAGCGACCGTGCTTTTTAATAGGTACCTAGATACGTGCGTTGTATTTGGGTCACTTATCCTATGACATAACCCGACATAAACATAATTGACATCGCATAAGCGATAATGACAGATATGCTCTTAGGTCAACATTAATATTCGAATCGTAAAATAGCCTGTGTGCAATATCGAAATATTCAATCTATTAATTAGGAGAATATTCGGCATGCGATGAGTTGTCGGTTAATATGGCATCTGTCTGCTAAGGGACGAGAAGGTAGGGACAAGCTGTCTTCAAATGTTCTAGATATTCCATCGTGGTTATGTCATTTATTCTGTTCGGCCGCTAAACCAAAGGCTTACTAGCGTGGCTTGTGCGCGATGCATAATAACATGGGTTACATGGATTACATGGGTAGGAAGGTCCAGTGTATCAACGGACGATCCCAAAAGAGTTTCGATGCAGGTATGTATTGGATGTACATCCAGTACATAGAGGGTACGGATGTACTGTGGACCTGCCACTTTGCCTCAACTTTCCATTTTTCTCTTGCCAATTTCCCAGAACTTCATATTCTTCTCGAGAAGCATAGCATGCAATTGCTCTTCTAAAACAATAATGGAGTTTTGCCTGTAGCAAAAGAGACCAGAGTTACTACTTTATTAGTTGTTCTTGTATAAGTGAGTCAGTTTTACTTTTGAATGCGATTCATTCGAATCCCTTGTTACCTGCCTAAACGTCTAGGCCATTCAGACGTTAAAGGCCGTTAATGCACGCGCGCTGCCCCTATAACCATACCTAGGTAGCCAGCCATACCAATACGAATCCCGATCAGCCAATATCTGGCATGCGATCTCGTCTATAGCTGCTCTATGAGACCATAAACATCGTATAACCACCAAACTAACGTGTCCCGATCTTACAGTACCATTTCTTTATTCTACTTTCGGGTCCTTTCCATTTCGATGATTGTCTAATTCGCCATAAATTGTACTCGGAGATGGATACCCAAAGTGCGACGTGGCATCCAGCCAAGATGCCGCTCTCTAATAACGACAGCCACCAAACAACAACAACACAGCTCGACGAGCCGCAAAACCAGCCAGTAACGGCTGCCGATGAGCAGACTACGGAACATTCAAGTCAACATATACCGAATGCGGATATGATAGAGGAAGGATCTCATGCTCAGCCTATGAACGAAGGCGCATTTCTTGACCAATTCGATAATGATGACGCCGGTGCTGCCGCGTGGGACCTGTCGGACCCGTCGCCCGCTCCAGCGCAACCAGCGCCACAGGGCGATGATACCTTCGAATCCAGTTACCAACGCGACATTGCCCAACCAGAACCAGTACCAACGAGCAATATGCCCAACCATTCGAGCAGAATCTCGTTTGCGCGTACCGTGTCCCACGAAGTAAGCTTCAACGATGACGAGGAGACGGAGTGGAACCTGCAGCGAACAGATACGGACCCGTTCAAATTCATGCCTCCAAATGATAGGACAAACTCCTTCCCTGCTGTGCCACAGAGGGAAGATGCGACCGAGGACCATATAGAACAGCCGCCTCCCTCGACTCAGGCACAAGATATCATCCAAGATTTGGAAAAGGACGATACTCATGCCGATTCGGTCGCACAACCCGATTTTCACAGTACTTTTAACCAAGATCACACCTACGCCGCCGAGGAACAAAGTCCAGCCGAGGGTTCGTTCCAACAATACGTTGGCGGGGATCTCGTAGGCGCCGGAGAGGAGGAATCCGATGCTCGGTTTGAGGAAGGCCTACCGTTGATCCCGCAAAATGAAGAGCATGTCTCAGTCTCAGAAGGATATAGTCAACCTCATCGCTCGAATCCTGGAGATGCTTTTGCGCAAGATGATGCCACAGAAGGAGACCACTTCTTCAACCAAGTTAGTAAAGGGGATTCTCAACTAGAAGGAGACGGCGCTTTTGACCGGACTTTACATAGGAAGTCTACGACTATGGTAATGGGCGATGATGTTATAGACTCAGAGGTTCCGAGCCCGATCGACAGTTCTGCGCTGAAAGCACCGGCGGTATCAGACGCGCCTTCTCAGGGCACTGTCAACGGTGATTCCGAGCCCCAGAAGAAGGAAGAATCCAGTGCTCAACCGGGTGCCACCGATATTGACGCAAAGTGGGCGGCCGCTTTTGATGATGACGACGACGACTTTTTGGACTCGATAAACGAATCTAGAGAGCTTGACCCGGCAGAGATTTTTGGAAGTGACGACGAAGGATTTCTGGAAGACACCACGGAGGAGACGCCAGCGATACCTGCAATTTCTACACCCCAACTTAATAATATGGCTCCCCAACCCCATTCAGCAGGTTTAAATGGACGTTACACTCCTGATAACCTACAATATTCGGCGCAACCGGCTACGAATCATTACGTGCCTGCTCCGGCAGTTCCTCAAATGCAACCACAATATCCTTCTTACGCTCCTTCGGCCTCAGCTCCTCCCCCAGCAATGGGCGGATATGGGCAGCCTCCCCCGAAGCCTACTATATCTAAAGCTCAGAGTTTTGCCGATAAGTCTAAGGGCGGGTACACTTCTCCGTACGATCTCCCGATGGAAGTCGTTAAACCGCCGAAGAAGCGGATCAGCTTGCAACAGCTCCCGCGGGTAACACAGCCATCTTCCGGCTTGGCACCGCCCAGCGGTCCTCCACGGAGCGCGAGCATGAATTATCAACCACCGCCATCAGGGGCTTCAAGCGCGAGTCTCTCACCCCCTAGCTCAAGTCACTCGAGTCAACATCCACCTCCGCCATCCCAAAAGGCGACTCCTCAGTTGAAGTCGAAGGGTAGTTTCTTCGAAGACTTGCCTATGACCTCGAAACCGCGACCTGCTTCGCGGCACAGCAACCCTCTCTCTCCGCCGCAGCAAAGCCCGTACGGGCAACTTCAAGCCTCTCCTCACGGACCTCCACCTCCGTCGCATTCTCCTCAACTGCCACCGGCTAGTATTGCGTCATTGGCTTCTCCGGAGCGTCCTAACCCTTATGCATCATTACAGTCCCAGGCGCCTCCGAAGCCAATTCCTCCTCCCGCAGCAAGCGCCAGGTACTCTCCAGCGCCGGCTCAACTATCCGTGAACGGAATACACCCCCCGCCAGCTGCCAGCCGCTATTCTCCCGCCCCTTCTAGCGTTCGTTCGTCTAGTGGTGGATATACTGCTGTTCCGCCCCCGGTGCTTGCCCACCAGCCGCGAACTTCTAGTCCTCTTGCTCATTCTCACTTTGAAGCGGCGCATGACAAGGCGATTCCGAGTCCCAATGGCGATGTGCCTTCTTTAAGTAGAAATAGCTCGTCCCAGTATGAACCTCGTCTTACTAGAGTGCCTTCGTTGCCACCAACACAAGAAGTTGAGGAGGAACCATCTTTGTTGAGGTCTCCACCAACGGCACCTAAGGCTTCGTCTGAATCGAAGTATAACCCGGGGCAAGCTATGCATACTCCGCCCCCCGTTAGCACTCCTGCTTTTAGCACGGTTTCGCCTCCAAAGCGCTCGGCATCTAGTTATGTTCCTCTTTCGCCTCCGGTTGTGCAGCACAAGGAAGTCAACTTTGTGCCACCGCCGCGTCCGCAAACCCAGTCACCTGGAGCAGTCTATGGTAGCCGAACTAGTGGGAAACCGGTCGATTCTGTTCCTCGACCCTCTTCCGTGCAAGGTACAGGTCCACCTCGTGAGATGCCCGGAGTAAACGGGGTTGCACCCGTTGTTAGAGCTCGTGGGATGTCTCAACATCTAAATCTCGTCCCGCCGACCGATGGCCGAGAATTGGATCCGTTGCAGAGATGGCGAGGTGCGCCAGTAGTTACTTGGGGCGTGGGGGGAACACTGGTAACCTCGTTCCCAGCCGATGTTCCTCGATATGGCATAAGTCAGGCATTACCAATGATTGTGCGTAGTCCGGGCGAAGTGAAGGTTAAGCATATCAAGGACATTCAACCGTTAGAGGAGCGCCTAGCTAAATTCCCGGGTCCTTTGAAGAGTAAATCGAAGAAAAAGGAAATATTGGCATGGCTTACTACTGGCATCGAAGGGCTAGAGAGGAGTCTCCCAAACGTCTCATTCCACCAGACAGTCTCACACGAGGACAAGAGAGCGATTGAAAGATTACTACTATGGAAGATTCTACGAGTGTTTGTGGAAAATGACGGTATTCTTGAAGGGAACCCTACAGTAGATAAAGCTGTCAGGGAAGTCATTACTCCTGGGCTTGAAACTAATAACACAGAGCTCGCGTCTGCGATCTCTACTGGGGCTGATCTAACCGGAATTTCTTCAGCAGTTACGAGCATGCAGGCGGATGCGGTTGATTCTACGGTTACTGAGCAGATCAGGCAGCACCTACTATCTGGTGATCGCGAGAAGGCTGTTTGGGCTGCGGTGGATAAAAGACTCTGGGGCCATGCAATGCTTATCTCGAACGCAATGCAGAGCCCTGATCTGTATAAGAAGGTTGCTCAGGAGTTTATCAAGAAGGAGGTGAATCATCCTGGCCGCGGGAACGAATCACTCGCTGCCCTCTACGGTGTTTTGTCTGGAAACTTCGAAGAGTCGGTGGACGAACTTGTCCCGGTACATGCGCGAGCAGGGCTTCAGCTAATGTCAACTTCCGCTTCCATTGGTGCGTCACAAGATGCCTTGGCGGGATTAGACAAGTGGCGTGAGACACTTGGTTTGATACTAAGCAATAGAAGCTTTGGTGACGCACAGGCTTTGAGGGCGCTTGGCAACCTCCTTTCTGGATACGGAAGAGCAGAGGCAGCTCATATTTGCTATATATTCGCCAGGAATTGTGCTGTTTTTGGCGGTCTCGACGACCCTAACGTCAACTTTGTCCTTGTTGGAGCTGATCACCGTCGCCAAGCTGACCAATTTGCCAAAGAAACGGAGGCTTTGCAACTTAGCGAAGTATACGAGTTCGGACTCACTCTTGCGGGAGGCTCGAATGCTGCTCAGAGCTGCTCACACCTGGCCGCATACAAGCTACAACATGCTATGACTCTCGCCGAATACGGATTTAGGGATAAGGCTTTATCATACTGCGAAAGCATTTATAACGCTATCATTGCGCAAACGAAGAAGTCCCCATACTACAACCCTGTTCTTGAGACGGCCCTAGAAGACCTCATGCAGAGACTAAAGCAGGCTCCAAAGGAAGAATCTTCTTCGTGGATCCCCAAGCCTAGGATGGATCAAGTGTCTAATAACATGTGGAGTCGCTTCAACAAATTTGTCGCTGGCGACGATGATGATAATGCAGGCAACGGAGCGTCAGGCGAAGCTGGTGCCGAATCTGGGCCTTTTGCCCGCCTAGCAGGTGGAACGCCTACGATCAGTCGTTCTCCATCCGTCTCTAACTTCGAGGTGTATGGAAACGGCGGGCCGTCACCTACCGCTCCAGCTACGAAGGCTGCTTCACGATATGCGCCAATGACACCTCATGATCCTTACAACTCGGCTCCTAGATCTTCGATGGAAAGAACTTCAGGTGAAATGACTCGAAGTTCCTTGGACTTACCACCAAGACGCGGATCGGATATGCAATCCGTACATGGAAATCCTTACGCCCCTCAAACCAATTCCTCGCCTGCTTCTACTTATCAACCTGCAGCACCAGCCGCTTCTCAAACCTCGCCATATGCGCCAACTTCCCGGGGATCGGATTCAGTTCCGCAGCCTACGGGAATTGGTATTTCGTTCCCAGGCTACGACCCATATGGCGCCGCGCAGGCATCTCCAAATGCCAACGGGTCTCAGCCACAAAGCTCACCTACTGCCGAATCGAAACCGGAAGCTGCAGCAAATTCCAATTCGAACCAGGGTTACCAACCATCTTCATACGGATATGAACCGCCATCTATGACCACCTTTGAGACTCCTGTAATGCAGACCGAAGGCTTTTCAGGTGGATACGAACCACCTTCATTCCAGCCGTCTAGCTTTGAACCGCCATCCTACGAGCCTGGCCCTTCTAATGATGATGGCGATGATGACGCAGAGTCGAAACCTAAGAAGAAGAGTTTCATGGATGATGACGATGATGATATCCCTGGCTTAAAGCCGCAAGGGAAGAGCAAGGCGGAGAAGGACCGGGAGAATGAGGAGATGGTCCGAAGAGTTGCTGAGGAAGAGGGTAAGTTTACAACGAGCTTATTGCTAGTATGATGCTAACGATGTAATAGCGAAACGTGCTGCTGAAGCAAAGGCAGCCAAGAAGGGCTGGGGCTTCGGAGGATGGTTCGGCGGCGGCAAAAAGGAATCTCTAGACCAAGCCAACAAGCCTATTAAAGCCAAGCTTGGTGAAGCCAGCAGCTTCGTATATGATCCAGACCTAAAGCGCTGGGTCAACAAGAAACCAGGAGCCGAGAACACTCCTGCTAAGGCGGCAACACCGCCGCCACCTCGATCCGCTTCCCGTAACGGCACTCCACCTCCACCAGGTTCTACATCTGCCCCTCCACCTCCTGGTGGATTGAGTGTTCCCCCTGCTGGTCCTCCTCGACTCACACCTTCTCCTGCTTTAATAAGCAAGGCTTCTACGGAAAGCCTCTTAGTTCCCGGCGCTCCGCCGATGATGATGCGGTCCGTCTCGAACCAGAGCACCAGTAGCGCTCCGGGCGGACCCATCAACGCACCGCCCAGCAGGCCGACTACGAGCCTTAGTAATGCTAGTAGCATAGATGATCTGCTCGGCGCAGCGGGTTCGGGAACTATGCGAAGAGGCGGCAAGAAGGGAAGAAAATCAGGTCGCTACGTCGACGTGATGGCGAAATAGGATCGGAGCTGAAACTTCTTTCAACAGAGGAAGCATGTACGAAGACGAAAAGCATGGATATCATAAATAATGAAGCCGGTTCGTGTTGAAGAGAAAAAAACACAGTGTATTCAAAGAACAACGGAACGGAACGGATTTTGAAACGGATGGGAACGAAACCGCGCGGGCGCATATATATTGCTTCTTAAGGAAAGGATCCGGCGC
Source organism: Annulohypoxylon truncatum (assembly GCF_022578515.1). Taxonomy (NCBI): domain Eukaryota; kingdom Fungi; phylum Ascomycota; class Sordariomycetes; order Xylariales; family Hypoxylaceae; genus Annulohypoxylon; species Annulohypoxylon truncatum. The sequence continues at coordinate 519,511 of NW_025953787.1, forward strand.
TAGAGATACATGATGCGCGTGGCATAACTTACTTGTATTATATAGACTTAGCGATTTTGTAATAAACTGACCGGCCGCTTGGGCTGGGGAGTTGTGAGACTACGATTATCTAATATTTGTATGCCACTTTACTTTATTCGTACTGATTGAGGTCAATGTTCCTATAGCTAACCCCTTTTCTGGGACTTGAGAATAAGGGGCTTATTCCCCTGATGAGGCATTTCCTGCTGGCTCCTGACTGGCCAATGAGAGTTGCACGCGCCTCTCAGCTCTGTTATTCCCGAACGTATGGGAAGATGATTGTGTGTTTCCCGGTCTCCTGCTTAAGCTCTCGGGAAGTGACATCATGAGGACATGAGAACCTGTTCGAGTCCAAAGCAAACTTCATCCGTACATGGTCCATGACGTAGACCTTGTGCAACTAGATAGGTAGTTATCTTGTTGCACGCAAGTAGAGGACGCACCTTTCCGAATAGCAACATTTCACCTAGTTAGGTACGGTATCACTTACCACGCCTTTCCATTACACCTGATATATCTATTAAACAAACAGTGTCGACTTTAGAATACTAGGTCACCATGACAGCCCAACACGGATTCCACCACCCCCAATCCCGCCCCGACATAGTCAAGCACGCGGACCCGGACCCCATCGCCTACGAAGCACAGGTTTACCAGCGCGGCCTCAAATACCAGCGTCCCCCTTTTACTTTCAAGCCCTTGGAATGGGAGGCCCTGGCCGCGGAACGCATGTCCGCCGACGCTCGGGGCTACGTGCTTGGCTGCGCGGGCACGGGCGAGACGGCGCGGCGGAACAGGGAGAGTTTCGGGAAATGGGGGTTCGTGCCTAGACGCTTGGGTCTAGGGCTCAGGGGTAGTTCGGTTGGGGGAAACGAGAAAGGAGTGAATGACGAAGAGAATGGGAATGGGAAAGGAGAAGGGGAAGGGGAAGGGAAAAGGGCTGAGGACGCAGGAAGGAAAGTATTCCCGAATCTTAGGGTCGATGTCCTGGGCAGGAATCTCCCGTGCCCGATCGCGTGCGCGCCCGTCGGCGTCCAGAAGATCATGAACCCGGACGGCGAGGTGGCGGCGGCGAGGGCGGCGGCGCGCGAGGGCGTCCCGTTCATCATGAGCACGGCGAGCAGCACGAGCATCGAGGACGTGGCGCGGGCTAGCGACGCCGGGGCCGAGGAGGCCGGGTACGGTAAGGGCGAGGCCGAGCGCTGGTTCCAGCTTTATTGGCCGGCGAGGGAGCATGACGATGTTACGATTTCGTTGCTCGGGAGGGCGAAGAAGGCCGGCTTTACGGTGCTGGTTGTTACCCTCGATACGTATATCCTTGGTTGGAGGCCTAGTGATATGGATAATGGGTATGTCTACCTCTGTCTGTTTGACTTCTTATCTCCTATCTTTGGAAGGCACCCCTTTTCGCCCTAGAAACACGTAAGTCAGATTTATGTACACTAAAGTGACTAACCTCACAACAAGGTACAACCCCTTCCTCCGCTCCGACCAAATCGGCATCGCCATCGGGCTCTCCGACCCGGTCTTCACGTCCAACTTCCAGCGCAAGCACAACAACCGGTCCGCGGACCAGGACCTCGGCGCCGCCGCGGCGGAGTGGACGCGCACCATCTTCCCGGGAGCCGAGCACACGCTCGCCGACATCGCCTTCCTGCGCGCGCACTGGGGCGACGACGCGCCGATCGTGCTCAAGGGCGTCCAGAGCGCGGACGACGCGCGGCTGATCGCGCAGTCGGGTCTTGTGGATGGCATCGTCGTTAGTAACCACGGGGGCCGGCAGGCCGACGGGGGGATCAGCTCGCTCGGGGCGCTGCCGCGGATCGTGGAGGCTGTTGATGCGGTTAACGACGGTTCTAGCAAGGGCGGGGGAGAGGGAGAGGGTGCTGAGGAGAAGAAGACGCGCAGGAAGGTGGAAGTCCTCTTCGACTCGGGAATCCGGAGCGGCGCGGATATCGCGAAGGCGCTCGCGCTCGGGGCCAAGATGTGTCTTATTGGTAGACCGTACGTGTACGGGCTCGCGCTAGGCGGCGAGGAGGGCGTCGCGCATGTGCTGAGGAGTTTGCTGGGGGATTTGGAGCTCACGCTGCATCTTTCGGGGATTAGGAGTGTGGGGGAGGAGGATCTGAATAGGGGGTGTCTTGTTAGGGAAGACGAGCTGTTTTAGGGTGGTTTGGCTGGAGTGGTTAGGATATCAGGTATCTACAGGTATGTTTACGGATGATTCTAGGAAAGCTATATGTTGTGATATAGCTTAAGATAATAATCTCGTGGAAATTTGTCTTATTAGTCTAAGCATCCAGAATATTCGTCATCTGAATAGAGACCACGAGGGCGACGTCATGTTGGACCGTTCAATTCATCTCAGTAGAAACGTAAGGTCCCTGGACACCATAGCCCTGGCTAAGGGGGTGATATCCGTGGAGAATGGGCTCCCATAAGTCGAGCCCTCTACCTTTGTCTACCGTTTACCGTCATCCATTCTTCCTCGTCTCCCATCCATTAGCTGAGAAGGAATCTAATTCATACAGAAACACACTAGGTATTCCGCACATCGTATCCCGCCAGTGAGAATAATTGACAAGTTGGCTCCTTTTCAAGTGCAAGGTTTGAGTGCTGGACAGTCATGGTCTAGATCAAACAACGGTGTCTGTGTAGGATAATCAGTCTACCTAGGTGCTTACAAAGAATAGCGTGTTAAATGGTAGCCAGGTAGGTAGAATATGAATACATACTTAGATACGGAACTGGTGTGTCTGTCGTTTAACCACTCCTTACCTGCAGGAGTGATATAAAATCCCATTAACGACCGGTATGAGCTACAATGGGCAAGTTGAATTTACCTAGGTAGGTATGTAATGCAGAGTCATAATCACAATCAACCGTCACATCAGGCAGCAACCCAACAATATACATACACGCTACCAACCAAACGACCTAAGCAGGTAAGTATAGCAAGAAGCAAATTATTAGGTCTCCTTGGCCACGTAGAAACTACAGGTCTAAGTACATAGTGGTAATGCTGTGCTCGGCTTCCCTTCCCTCTCTCTTCGACGAGCCCCTTTCCACTTTCCACTGGTTTTTCCCGACATCACGTTTGAACCTCCCGCCCTTGTTAGCCCATCCGACATAGAAAAAAGGTTCGGACGGCCTGACTCCTGACTTCTGACTTTCTTACACACTGTAACAACAACCTTGACAAGAAATGTTTGCCCTCTTGACCTAACCGGTCTCAGATGCAATGGCTAGCGAATTGAATGTGATGCAAAGGGATTTCTTGTGATGGGCCTCGTGAGGCGGTAGGCAGCTTCTCGATGTGAAACATCCGTTTCCAGAAGCCAAGTTGATGAAAAGGGGTTGCTATCCCTTGAGCGCGCGTGGTGGCGAGTCGGGGTCGGAAGGATATGTGTTGATCGCATCGCAGCTCTCCACACAGAGCAAAGAGAGCTAGTTCGATGACCTGAATCTTCAACCAGCCATTATATAGTATATGAGCCTTTGACTCCTTCAAAAGGCCCTCGAGCTCAATGTGCTCCACTACAGTTGCGTCGTAGCTCTCGTCCATCGGGGATGATTCGTGAACTCTTCCCTCACTCGAGGTGAGTTAATAATATGTTGTAGACATTATATATCGTATCGGTTGGATAGACGGAAACAGCGAAATCCCGCTTCAACTCCGTTTCTCGATGTATTTTGTTATTCCTCTGCAGCCGTCGATGGCTCCTCAGGTATAGAACTTTTCATTACTCCATCGTCCTCGGGACCACCTGAGCTTGGGCCCGAACCTCCCTTCAGTCGCCGACGTCGAGCTCTCCTTTCTTCAGCCGCTGATTTCCTCAAGCTACTATCTCGCTTCTCGGGATTTTCGTCATCTGCACCATCGCCACTTCTCATATCTTGTAGGAGCATCGCAGCTCTTTGTGCCAGACCATCATCAGCAGCTTCCTCGGGTTCCTCCGTAGGTGAGACCAGGTCAGGACTGAGGGGATTGGCGTCGGAATCTGTGGTGCCGTTGGTGCCTTCGGAGCGGATATTGGCTTCTGCTTCCGGTATCTCGTTGAGGTCGGGTATTTTTTGGCCAGAGGCGACGCGAACTTGGTGGCGATCCTTTAGACGTGCGCGCCTCCTTCTATCTCGCTGGTCTCTCGTCTGCGGCGCCGCTGCGCGCAATTTCTCTAGAAGGGAGTCCATTGCACCAGCGGAATTCGGCGATGGCGGGCCAGTCTCGGCGGCTCCCTGGACTCTGAGCTGAGCGTGTTTCCGTTTCATGCTAGCTTCATTCCTACGCCGCGTCTCTTCGTATTGGACGTTCTTGTCTCTACTCTTCTTCCACTCTTGAAGGAACATTGCCAACTTAGTGAAAAACTCGCGGCGGGCATTGTCGTCTTTAGGATCTTCGCCGTAGAAAATCATAATGTCATCGTACGTGCGGATCATCTCCTCCAGATACAACGCCATTTGTTCCGCCTTTCGGCGAGCGTCCTTCATACACCGCTGGACGATTTGCGAGACGCGGTCCTGGGGGTGGAACTTCTTAGGATCGCTAAGGTTTCCGCTGTCTAATGACCTCTGTACGTTGCGGACGTTCTCTATGTACCTCCTAGCATCCGCCTGGAGTTGCTCGATGTTGATCTTCTGAGCAGTTATGACAGCCTGGATATCGTTCGTAAAGCCTTCCCATTCAGGGTATTGGTTGCGCACGATACGCTCAACGAGATCTGCGAGTGTCGATTGGTTCTTGTCATCTTTCACCATTCCCAAGCGGGCGAGCGAGCTGAGCTTGAAACCTCGCGCCTGTTTGTTTGCGTCGTTCATGTAGTTACCGATATCAAGGATTAACCCGAGAACATTCATCAGGGAAACGGAATCTCTTAGTGACTCTGATACTGAGACGACATGACGGATCTTTTCATTTATTTCGTCGTAGTCAGGTTCGTAGCTTCGTGTTAGCGCCAATGCCCGCATTCTGCTCTTCCAGTAATGATGTAGTTCAAAGGCAGTGTATAGGTAAATTTGGTCCTGTCGGGTCAACTCGGATGGGTCCTGTTCACGATTTTCCTGGTTGGCTTCTGGACCAGTCCAATCCTTGCTATACGGCGCCATGAGCTTCGCGGTATTGTCCGGAATATTGCATAGGTCATCCTTTTGTAGGAAATCCATGATCACCGGGTTATCGAGAACTTCTTTGTCGCAGTGGATGATCGTCTGGACGATCTTCTCTACAGAATAGTGAGACATCTTGGCAAAAGCAATTTCTAAAAAGCAAAGTTAGCATCCAAAAAAAAATCTAACCATGCTAGTAAAATTTTCCTTACCGTAAGCCTTCCGAAGATCGCTGGAGATGATTTGCTTCTTGTCATCCTTCTTAGAGGCTCCAACCCCAAGCTTCTTGATCTCCTTGGCCATGAACAACTTTTCGACTTCATCGAGAATACCCTTCCTACTAAGTTCGGCATATTTCTCTTCTCTTTCCTCCACAGAAGGAGCATGCGCCGCCCAATGGCTTGTTTCGGGAGTGTCGACCTTGTCCCAATGGAGGGCCTTGAGCTTTTTCTTCGGTCTAACAACAGGGAGACCAATGGTAGGGGTTGGACCGAAGGTATTTTGCGCAGAGAGAAAGTGACCGGACATAGCACCAGGCATTGGAGGAGGCGGTGGTGGACCTCCAGCGCCGGGCATACCGGGCATACCGGGCATAGGCGGCGGAGGCGGAGGGGGAGGTGGACCACCCACTGCAGATGTGGGTGAGAGCATTCCTGGCATCGGAGGCGGGGGTGGCGGTGGTGGAGGAGCGCCTGGGACTTGACCCGGCATTGGCGGAGGAGGGGGCGGTGGGGGTGCTCCCGGAAGTTGACCAGGCATCGGTGGTGGTGGCGGAGGCGGTGGAGGCGGAGGAGCTGTCGTGTCGCTAACTTGAATCTTAGGCGGCTCGTTCTCGCTTGGTGTGATGGGCGATTGTGACTCAAGACTTGGATGCGAAGGACCTGTAGTCGCGCCCTCACCCTCCTCAGAGTCACTGGCCTCGTCCTTCCTGCCCTTCGCGTGAATCTCATTGAGGAAGTTGGCGGCATGCTTGGGGTCCATGACTGGTCTTCTAATTTCGACGACTCGTGGCTTCTCGTATACAATGTCGTCTTCTCCTTCCATGGCACCCTCGTCGGCATGTTGCCCATTGACGGGTTTTCTTGACAGCCTAGTATGGCGGTTAACGGTTCCAAGCATACCAGTATCCATACCGGGCGGAAGTCCTGAACCATCAGGTCCGTCGGAGTAGTTATCTGAGTAGCCGTCCATTTCTTCGCGGAGCGCACGCAAGCGATCCGAAGGCCCAATTGCCTCGCCCCAGACTCTACCTTCAAGTTTGTACTGGGTCTTCTGCCGTTCGAGCTGCATCGCAAGACGATCCATAAGCTTTTCACGATCCAAGATACCTTGCATCCGAGCCGGATCCTCATCTGCTATCTTGCTTCCAGTACTGCTCTTGACAGCCTGCGAAGCGGCGACATCTTGAGCATCCCTGAGCATGAGGTATAGTTCTCTTGTCTCTAACTCGTATCGTTGCGCTTCCTTCGCACGGACAGTCTGCATGTTCTCTATTTCGGCCTTGAGGCCATCTGCTTGACGTTTCTGGGCTTCAATGAAGCGAGCTTGCTCATCCAGCTGTCTCTGAAGCTTAGCTACAAGACCATCCGCGCCTAACTCTAACTGCGCTCTCATCTCATCCCGCTCTGCCATGGCAGCATCAGCAATCTGCCGAGCCTCTAAAGACTCGTCCAGAGCTTGGCGGGCCTCGGAGTCCGTATGCAGCTTGTCTAAGAGATTCTGGACAGTGAAATTCAAGCTTTGCTTGAGGTCCATGTTCGGCAGCCGCCGGTCCATGGCCACATAGCTAAGCATCGAATCCACAAGCTGGAACATGCGCAACCGTTCCTCTCCATCATTATCTCGGATCAGAAGCAGGTGTTGCAGTGCCGATATGAAGTAGTCGTGCGTCTTGGAGCCTTGAAGTCGCTGTTGAATAGCATCGACAATCTGGGCAGGATCGTTGAGGTCCTTAACCTCGCCCTCGATGCTGTCCTTTATGCTGCTATTCTCCCGCTCGAGCATATCCTCATAGTCGATAGCCTCGTTGGTACGGAATCGTTCGATCTGCTTGTCTATCAAGTCGTACTGGAACGCCTCCATCTTCGTGAGGATCCGCTTGATCCCACAAGCGCCGAACTGCGCCCTAATGTGCATGCGAAGCTGGAGGTCATTTTCTGGCGCATCGATGATCGAATTGACGAGGATGAGCGTCGCGACAGCATATTCCATCAAGAGGTTCTCCATGCCGATACCACCGCTGCGGACTTCGTCGCTGGCTCCCACAAGACTACCCATCTTCCCACGTCCGTCCGCCGTGACTTCGACGAGTCGCATCCAAGCATCGAACCGACCATTCTCGTTCTGCTGACTCTTCACCACATCCATGGCCTGAATAACCTTAAGGTGTCCTTCACCCCCATCCCAATGACATAGGAAGGATAATACATCGCTGACGAGCTTTCGCGTTGTGAGCCTCGGCGATATGAGGGAAGTGACGAGAGCCACGACCACTTGCTGATGGGCGAGCGCATCATCGGCGCCGTATTTGTTGTTCAGCAAAGCTTTCAAACACTTCAGAATATCATATTCCTTGTCGAGATTCTTATCGCTTGCCTTCGCGTCGGACGGAGCGGCGGGTCCTACGGGATTCTTGCGGTTGAGTTTTAATAAGACGTTGGTGAGAGCCACCTGCCCTTGACATTCGATGAAGCGCTTCACCCATCCAATTTGCTGAGTTCGTAAGTTGACTTCGAGGCTACCGAGGCCTTTCAAATCCAATGTATTGTCCATCACCTTTCGTACGTACCACTCAGGAGAGCCCTCCTCGTCGGAGGATGCGGCGATGTTGACATCCGAGTACTGCCCCGATCTCGCTGTCTGCCTCTTCTTCTGCTCACCTTGCCACTCGGTTAGACGATCTTGGTAAATAAGTGTCCATTTTTTCGACGACGGGTACGCCTGCATTTGTCGTCGTGCTTGCTCGGGGAGATTGTGCCATCCTCGCTTGACCATTAGCTCGTAGAACATCTGCTCCGTGACCCTGTCGTCTTCCGGTCTGGTGAACGAAGGACCTTCGGCGGCTCCGCCGACGCCAGGAGGAAGATGACCCGGAGACCCTGGAAGCTTAGTTAAACGATGCGAATCTCTACTCGAGGGGTGCGATGCAATGGAACTCTGGGACGTTGCACTAGGCAGTGCTGCTTTGGATGAGCGCTTGATTGTGTGTTCATAAGGGGATACTCCTTTACCTGAAAATACGCTGGATTGGTCGCTTTGCCTAGAAGTTCTGCCGAAGCCGTGTACGCCGTATCCTGGCAGGGAATCCCATCTCTCGCCGAAGGCAGTGCTCGTCGTCATCGAAGACGCTGTGCTTCCACGAGGTGCTCCGCCACCTGAATTAGGACCCCATTGTTGGAATTGTGTTTGGCGACCGGTTGATGCCATCGTTATATTATTTGCACTAGGGGGTGGGCGCGAGGCCGAAAGGTGAGAGCCAGACACTCCCGACATGGTGGCGAGTGTTTTCGCATCAAAGGTAGGGTACTGGTGGAAGTCGGCAGTCACTTTATTCAACTGGTGCGGTAGAGGTTCTCGGCCCACGGGTAACTGTTCGCCTCGAGGGAGGTATTCGACGGGTATGGGACTCCGCTGGTCTGCATGCGTGGTATCGTACGGAATTGCGGTAATGACACCGGCATTGTTGTTAACGCCGCCTTCAGGAGACACCGGTCTATCGACGGATATTATCGACGAGGCCCTAGCATGTCGAGAAGATCGCGATATTACGGATTCCTGATCGGAGGGGAGGTAACGTCCTTCTTCGCTGCCTGTGTGTCTCTTATCACTCCTATGTTTACTCCTAGAAAAGAAGCCCTTCCCAGCGGACGACATGGCTGCGTCAGTGGAGAGGGCGCGCTAAGACGCAAGCGCTCTGATCACTCTGATCACTCTCTCACAACAATTAATTTTATTTACCAAGTTCTCGTACGTTTTAATCTCGAATTCGGAACGGGTCGAAAGAAACAATCGAAACAATCGAACTCTTAAGTGGGATATCGGATTCCTGCCGTCAATGTATTGGGTGTCGAAGGCGTCGGATGAATTGCATCGTGCTCTCTAGCCGGGAATATGAATTTCGCAAGGAATATACAGACTGAAATGGTAGAATTGGAATCAGGTGAAGACCTGCATAAGCGGGTAGTGGAAGATTAGCATGATGTTTGACGATGAAGCAGTTGAAGCAGTATAGGCCGTGCAAGGGCCATATAAGGGTTAGTTGGTTTTGATAGGTATTTTGTACAGTGTTTTAGTATTTTTGACCCATTTACGAATTTACTCGAAAGGAGTCGGAAGGCGCGACAGAGAAGGGGGAGCCAAGAGGCAAGAGACAAAAGACAAGAGACACTGAATACGCTGGTTATACGTACATAGAACTGAAGACACACAACACTACATGAAATGCAACAATCAACAATTCTAACCGCAATACTCCCACATCAATGGTGAATCGACGTCGACGTTGTGAAAAGGATCGAATTTAGAGAAAGTGGTTAGGGTAGAAGGGAAGTTCCAAGGTTCGGTTCTGGTTTATCGAGAAGGTTATCGGGAAATGTGATAATGTTGCTCAAAGGAGGTTTGCCGATTGATGAGACTTGACAGAAGCAAGTTAACACACTGGTGCAATGTCGCAGTAGGTACCGTACATACCCTACATAGTACCAAGCGCTTTGTGGTGGGTAGGATGCAACTTGCTGCAACATACAGGGTACATTTAAAATGTTCTAATGTCGCCGTTTCCCTCTAAGACCTAAAGACTCATCCCCCATTTGCGATAAGCGCGTAGTACCTTACGGATTTGAATTTTAGAGCGAGAGTCAAGGTCCAATTAGGTCTAATCAACTCCAATTAAGCTCCAATCAGGAAGAAGGAATCAGGGGTGTCTTTACACAACGTGGCTACTGTAATTATTTTTATGACAAGAGAGGCCGTAACTTAAAGCACGTAATGGAAGAACGATCAATCGCATTATCAATCGTATCAAATTCATCATTTAATTCTGTAACACTAATTATAAAAATACCCCTAATCGTTTCTTTGTTTCACATTTGACAAAGTTTGGGATGGTATACACATCTCATGTTGTGTAATCGGTGCGGGATATCACCGATTTCCATCGAGAAGTCCCACGATACAGCCGTGCCGGTGGGACGTCGAAAGGTGTGGACGTTTCTGAAACTTGAAGTGGAACGTAAACCCCTGGGAGATCCAACACGACGATGGTGATAATGATGCGATCTGAGGTTGCCTTGGATCCCCAGACCCCAAGACTTGAAAGTTAAGTCTTACACGTACCCTACATACCTACCTAGGTTAAGTGCGCAGAGCATGCACTATGATACATTCATACTTGGTATGATTTAATGGATGAAAACTTGGCCGGCGCAACACGGACATGCTCTCATCCTAGCACGAGGTACTCCAGCCTGGCCGGCCAGCTTGGTTGGTAGTCACTTATTGGATTGCAGGCGTTTGTACATAAAATGTTTAGATGAATGGTAGGACACTACTGTACGAATGCTCTTAGCTGATGATGATCTTTAGCCGATGCGCAGAATAGGGGTTGCATACATACGCTTTCAGCTCCGTTTTCTGGCCCTCGGGCGCTGTTGAAGAGGGGATCGGGCCTTATTGGACAGTTGGAGGCCAATCTGAAGGATTTGGGATGAACATTGAGATCCATCGATTCTTTGTAGCTTGCTGATTCGCATACGCTTGGGGCCAACTTTCCATAACCAATACATAATCGGTTGATGGAGCCGTAATATGACTATTCTTGTTCTTGACAAAGAGCGATTCATGCACCACCTGGATATAATATAATTATTATTCTGTCAAAATAGAGTAATTAGGGTAATAACGTCGTCACGTAATGGCGAACCTTGGAGATTTATGTACCCCCTATGTACCCTTGTGGCCCGTGAGTAAATGGCCCCGGCTTTGGCCGCTCATAACCTTAACCCCGAAATAGACCATTTCAACTTATGTAAGCAACTACATGAAGCAAGACCCATGGATATTGTAACTGCGCGTACGTAACCATCTCCATATTCAGCCTTACAAAACACAATTGACAAGAGACAAGCTCGAAATGAGCTTCTAGTTGGCGTCGAACAGATATCATCTTTCTCTAGCCTTTCCATCGCCTGCTTGTGCTCGACAACAGTCCTATGAACTGCGAATTCCGAACGAACAGTTGTCATCTCGCTGCGCCGTTAGCCTCCACGAACGACAAGCATAGCCACGAGCGTCTCGAAGTCGACTCGGCTTAGCACTTTGAACGTGAAGCTTCGATTCGAAATTCCGACCGATACATATTGGTCTCGCTGCTCGTTATATCCCGTGGTGTAAAATTGTAGCTTCTATCATGCTCATCTGATAGGAGATAGCATTATACGACGCCGCCAACACGATGGGCACCACACTTTCTGTAGTCAAAGTAGGTCTTTACTATAGAATTATTCCGAATCGCTGCAAAACTCATAGTTATAGACACTTATAATACCTGCCGTCATCTCTCTAATACTCTTCCTCCTATCCAATTATCTCCTTGTTCCATTATGGCGGCATTACCGAACTCGATATAGCCAATACCTCCCTCTCGACACGATATCCAATCATACGTCGACTTTACGCGGTAGAATTCAAGACGCAATAGCTCGGTGGTTGGTACCATCACGATGGCGCTTCAATTCACGCGACCGTGTCGTAATTGGGGCCGATGATGCTTCTGACCTAGGTTTCAGCTCAGAGGAAGGCGAGGAATTAGATGACGTGGATGACGACCGCCGGCACGCGCTATCATTAGACACGCATATCCCGGTACACACGGATAGTATCAGAAGATTAAGCAGAGAGTAGGTTGCGAAGACTTCTCTATACATACCTACCGGTTCATTTTAGGGCACAAGGGCTAACTATAAGGAGTGTAGTTTAGAAGAGGGTTTCCGAGATGATAGTGACGAAGACGACGATAACACGCGTCGTGTTAGGCGGTAGTATGTCTCCCGTCATCAACTGATGATTGAACTTAATGGCCTAATTTGGGAGCGATTACATTTCCTTTTTTGGACATAGGAAATTGCCGTTCGAATGCTCAAGAAAGCATTGGGAAACAGCTGAATCATAAAACAGTCATGATTCGACTGGGTACGGATTATGCCGAAGCGAACGTGACTTCACAGGATCTTGTAACCATATTTCGTGAGTTTGGAGTCTTGAATAGATCGTCATCTTTCAAGGTGCAACCTACACGTCTCACTAGAGACGATGTCTTAAGGACGATGACTTGGACTCTACCGAATTCGTTAGAATGGTCGATACGTCTAAACTGATATACCCAGTAATAAGTATTGTACCCCGGCCTTCCTTATGGATTATCTAGGGATGAGTTGCTCTTTAGTCACCGAACATATCTTTTGGTGCTCGAGCAAACCTGCCTACCTACTCTATAGTATCCAGTACTATGGATTGGGTTTTGAGTAGTCTGTCGGATGATTTCTGCACGTCAAACAGTTAATTCCCGATTTGCTAGAACCGGCATTTGCTTGATGCAATGAGGTCGTACTGGAGGGCTTGAGATTCATCTAGACTGCTGGCATATGGGTCGTAACTATGTGAGTAGGCATGGAATAAGACTGCTCTAATGTCTTGGTATAATATATGGAAGCTTGAACATGCTGATAAGTACCCGTATATTTAGATGAAATATCAATCATCTAGTTATTCGTATTAGCTTTTTGGTCCGAGAAGAAAATGATTATGGTTACTCTACAGCAGACAAGGCATTGAGACAGGCATGAACACGTTCTCTCTTTTCATAGAGCCTCACCTGAATTGGTACTCGCTAATCTAGACTCAACATTGAATTTGGCCGGTATATTAAGCTATATCATTAGCACGACCTCAAAATATAGATTCTAAGACAGAAAGATAGGACGTAACTTGAATAAGCAGTCGAGACGATTTAGTAATCATCCATAGCTGTATTCTCAGCCATTTGAAAGATACCGAAAACAAGCTTAAATAAAAACTATGAGAACTAACAAAGCTTCAGGACTCCTTAGGTAGCCAGCTAAAACTTGGTGCCATTCATCTTGCATATGGTCTAACAAACTTAGAAGAGATGAAAATATGAATGAGATAGATTTTACAGCATGATATCTTAATATCTTGTGTAGTTTTTGAATCCAATGCTCTACGTTGAAAACGTAATGTCATAATGTGCCCGTCTTTCATCCCCGGATTGCGAATATCCACCTAGCACTCGGGCCATAAGGACCATAATATTACGGAGAGGCTGGCGCGGGTGGTGATGGAATTTCAAAAGGGATTGGATCTTCGAGACCGCATGCGGAATGACCTAAGGTTTACTGGGCGATGAGCCCAGATAGCCCCCCAGATACCCGCAGCCTGCGTCTAATACCTATCATAATGCATGGACGGCAGGCACTTAGACATACATATGTATGTGCTAATGAATCCAATCGTACTTTGGCTGCACGTGGCCAGAATCACATTCCAAGCCTTATCTTGCATCCCGGCAACCATCACGGATTCGGCCATCTCGAAAAGGGTAAGAAAACACGCACATGAGTATGCTTATCTGCCTTGCCAGTACTCACGTAGCCCTTACTACGATATATTCCGGTACAATCCAGTGCACATGATGCCATACCTAAGTAAAGGGTGGTGGAGCTGACTTTTAAGTCAATAACCAGTGGATAGCCTATTGTTGACTGTAGTATATATCTAGTCTAACTGTCGATGTAAAGTTGTATCTTGTATGAGCCAACCCCCCAGTCCTATTCGTTGTTCATGGACGGGTATATACGACGAAGATCAAACTCTAGGGACGAGAAGAAGATACCATATCTAACGTATAAGATCTGTGCCTGAGTTGAATAAAAAACCATTGGCTCTCTTAATCATCTTCTCTTTATTTCAAGCCTTGGGACTAATTCCAGGAAATTCAAGCCCAAAAAGGTTCCACAACCTCGGAAGTCAGCGCTGATTTGATCGCATGAGAAGGGATCTCCGAGCCCCCCAATTCTGCCTTGGCCTATCCCGATTCACAAATGAGGCTGCGTTTCTGGACCGCATAGTCATCGAGCGAGTTGAAGACAAAAACACAGAAGCCAAACCGCCCCAACGACCAATCGACTTACGGCCCGCGACCGTATCTGAATCATTTCGATCACATCATTAGGACGTGATATGTATGGGCTATGCTAGGGTTTTCCCTCCCAACATTTATCCCTAGCAATTATCGTTCTCGTTTCCTACTTGATCATTCCTCCGTAATCGTCGGTTTAGCTAAGACCACCTGGACCACCAAAAAAGATCTCAGGTATCTAAGGTATCCTACCGATTCGGCAGCACCCAAACTGTTCCCAGCCCTCATCAAGGTCAAACTAGGGCGTGCACGAGAACGTCAGACACGGTATTTGAAGCAAACAGGAAGAAACCCAAATACCTAAGACCGATATCAAAAAGCAAAAAACGTCTCTTGATCTTACCATTCCGTTGATTGGCCCGGATTCCCCAGTCAAAAGCCGAAACAGGCTAACAGCTACCCTTTCCTACGCCTATTACCTATCGGTATCTTACTGTCCTGCCCCCAACAGCCGACTGTGTGTATACTGTGGTCGTGGTCGCAGTTCGCTTGGAATTCCACTTGAAAGCTGTTGTTGCCGCGTACCTAATTATTCAGACTGTCCTGTCCTGTTCTGTCCTGTCACCTAAAAAACAACACTCGCACAAGTTACCTGGCCGTACCGCTTTTAGTAACCTCAGGCAGGCTTTGTGGTCACCAGCTGGAGCCTTGTCACCAATTCAATTCTCACCTTTCCCGCTTATTCCTCCCGTTCTTATCATTATATTTCCAAATTCCAACCTTATTTCTTCTTACCTACCTACAACTTCCCATCCTCCCGGATCCCCTCCAATCAGCGACTCGACCACCATGAGGCCGCTACCCAAGGTCAGCCTGAAGCTTCTCAAGAAGCTGCTTCCGCGGCGAAGCACCAACCCCTCCTCCTCCACCACCGCAACCCTCTCCACGCAACAAGAACAACAAGAACAACAAGCCGACCTCTCCTCCCCCAAGAAATCCGACACAAAGCAAAAGCAGCGCGCCCTCGCCCCCGAGCCGCCGGAAGAATGTCCAATATGCCACGACCCCGTCGGCCTCGCGAACCCAGAAGGCATAGTCGAGTCGTGGACGTCCCTGCACTGCGGCCACCGCTTCGGCACGCACTGCATCCAGACCTGGCTGCAAGAATCCATCAACCGGGACCAGACCTCGAACCCGTCATGTCCCATCTGCCGCACGACCGCCAAGCACCCCTGCGGGCACCTGATCTCGCCGCCGCCCTTCCCGGCGGTGCACCACCATAATAACTACGCCCAATACTACCCGCAGCACTTCGACTGGGCATCCCCTAGACCCCCGCCTAGCCCGCCTAGACACCAGCAGCAGCGACAGGTGAGAAGGCGCTTGACGCGTAGGCCGGGACACCCCCTGCGCCCGCCGCCGCCGCGGGATCTGCAGCCGCGGCGCAAGGCCCAGGTCGTCGGCGAGTGCCGCACGTGCGCCGAGAACGAGGTCTTCGACGCGCGCATGCAGCGCATTCGCGAGCGCGGACGCCAGGCTACGGGGGAGTCGGCGCTGAGCTCCGGGACGAGCGGTAGTAGGGGCGCGGCGGCGTTTAAGGCTATGTTACCTGGGCTGGGGTTGAAGAGGAATGGGAATGGGAATGGACATGCGTTCCGCGCTACGGTGGTGCATGTTGGACTTGATCCGTTGGAGGATGGGGGAGGAGGAGGGATGAGACATCGCCAGCATCAACACCAGAGGAGTAGTGTGTTCTGCGGGGCGGCGCCGCGGGCGAGGAGGGGCACGCCGCCGCCGGGGTATAGTCGGCGGTTGAGTATTTAGGGAGTATGGGGAATGCTACGACTAGGGGTAGGGTGACTGCTTACGACGAGGTTCGTGATACGGGTTACGTTTAGATGATGGGGGTAAGCAAGGCACGACAAAGGGAAGACATAGGATAGAGCTTGGAGGATAGATGGGCGGATGGATGGACGGATCGATAGGATCTCTGTTACGAATCTCTTCATGTATGGATGGGTCTAGGTCTACAGCTGGCTGGATGGTACAACAGCTCGTTCATGAAGCTATGGAGTTCTTAGGCCAAGGTTCAGGTTCATCTTTAAAGGGGCTTTCCGACTTTGATGATTGTGTGTGGATTGTGTTATCGCGATTGCATTACGGGTCTATGTCTACGGTACAGGTTTAAGTAAGGAAGGTCATGTCACGACTATGTACTCGGCGGGTGAATGCCAAACATTCTACGATGCTTCTTGCCCAACATACGACCACACTCACGGAAGGCGTGGAAGGCAGACACATACAGCTGCAATGATGATGATGATGGCGGGGTATTTCCACGCTCACTATTTCGTTAGGGGTTAGGATCCGGCGTAGTGGGGTGATAGTCAGATGGAGGGGTTCGATTCCCATAATCTTTGAGTTTTCGGTCTGGCTTCGATGGGGCGCCAGGGATAGTTTCCCTTATGTATACCCTTACCCCGCACTATAAACGAGCTAGGGATCAGGCATTTAGCTCCATCTTATCGATTAAGCTAATCCAATTGACTTGGCCGTTAAATTTATTGGTTATACCTCATCCTTACACCTTACAACCTTGTCGACTCTCTTGTTTGCGCGTCGTGTTGTCGCGTATTCTTATATGATAGAACCCTGCCAAATTCGTGCCGAGGTCATGGTGCGTCGTGATTGGAAAATGCCAAGATGAGGTTCAGATCAGATATCAAGAACGTACGCACGTTCTCAAGTGAGTTGAGAATTACGTTGGAAGTTCTACAAGATATATATATATGTTTCTAATATCGATGCTGCTCAGAACTGGTGGCTGCTCTCTCCTCCCTCGAGAAGATCGCCTGGGTCCGCCTTGACGATGAGACCGTACGCTTCACCGTGATACCGGACACCGGTTCACAAGTCTGGGCGTTCGTAAATCCTTGGTCTTCGCAAACTTAGTTACTGCGTTCCTAACATTCGCCATCTAGCTCTTTCTCTATGGACTTCATCTTTGACAACTACGCCCTACAGTCTGCGGAGCAGAATAACACCATTAACCTCGAGCTCCCTCTAGGCCCTCTCCAGCGTGCTTTGAAGTCGGCCCTCAACGGCGTCTCAGCCTCAATCCGTCTAACCAAGAAAGAAGGAATCCCCGTCTTATCCATGACCATCACCACAACCACCGCACCGAACAAGGAAGCCCAACCCCAAGGCGTAGCCCGCTTCGGCGCCGTCAACACAAATGCCGGCGGTCTTCAACACAGCGACGATGACGACGGGATATTTGCCCACGAGGCGCTAGAGACGAATCTCCACCGCGAGCGCGAGAAGATCATCACGCAAGACATCCCGGTCCGGGTCCTCCACCCCGACACCGTCGAAACCATCATGCAGCCCAAGGTCCGCGAGCCCGACGTCCACATCCAGCTGCCGCCCCTCCTGCAGCTCAAAGCGATCTCAGACCGCTTCACGAAGCTCGCCCTCGCGTCGCGCGCCTCTACCTCCATGTCTGCGTCCGCCGCGTCGCCTAAGCTGGAGCTTAGCGCGAACATGCACGGCGGCTTGCGTCTGCGCCTCAACACCGACACGCTTGATGTCGAGAGCCGCTGGGCTGGCCTCGAGAATCCGGAGCTGGACCCCGCGCAGCTGCCGTGTCCGTTGGAAGAGCATCCTAGCACTAAGTTCCGCGAGGAAGGGCCTGATAAGTGGACTACGGTGCGTGTTGACGGCAAGGATTGGAGTAAGGTGTTGAGTGTTGGGCGTCTGGAGGGGCGCGTTATCGCGTGTTTTGCGGATGATCATGCGTTGATTATGTATGTGTACGTCCCGCAGTACGATGATACCGGGGCGGAGGACTCGGTTGTTACGGTGAGTTTGTCTTGTGTCTTTCCCTCGTTCTTTGCGCGGGAGAAGGAGTGGTATTTGTGTGTGCGCTAATGATTTTTAGTATTACGTGTCTTCGTATAGTCTATGAGGATATAGAGGAGATTTGATGGGCGCATGCCAATTCGAATTTTGATGCTAGTGCCCGGATATCCCAGGGCAGGAATTGATTCAATCGGCGATTACGGATGAAATTGTAGATGGGTACTGTTAATCTCATGGGTCTTGTCAGCTTGTGGCTTGCTTCGTTGCTGGATATACCGCCTATAGAGCAGAGGACGCAAGTCAAACCTACCTAGTATATATGGGTTAAAATGAATTAAAACGAGAAGCTCAAATGTCCTTTCGAAATCTATGCTATCCATATCGGTGTACGAATTTGACTGTGTGGAACAACTTGAACTTAGCTGAATGTTGAATATGTATAAACTATTCAAATGGCCTCAATTCACAGAGTGGTATAATTTCAATTCTCCCTGCCTTTTTTTACATTTACAATCCATACCTACCTACTCATCCCTATAATTTAAGAACCATCCAATTCTCCCTCTGCCCCTCTCCCCCCTTCTTGTCCCGCTCCTCCAGAACCCCTTTCAAAACCCCATCAAGCGAACCCTGCATCTCGCCGCCCTTGTACCAGCGCTTCGGCCCCGCGTAAGCACCCACGAAGCCGTCGGGCCCGGACACGAAGACCAGGTTCGCGCCGGGCTTCGCTCCCGGGTGGGCCGCGGTGTAGCTCTTGGGCGCCGCGCGCGCGCACGTGCAGTTTATGTCGCGCCGGCTGCTGTCGTTGGCGTCGGGGAGCTTGGTGAGGAGCATGGGCGAGTGCCACGGGCATGTCGATGCTGGGGGGAGGAGGGGCGTTGGTTGTCTAACAGGAATAGGGGTCGTGGATGGAGATGGGGATGGGGACGAGGAAGGCGGTGGCGAGAGGGCAGCGTGTAGAGATTCTGCGTTGATGAAAGAGCCCTCTTCATCGACGAAATACGCTATTCGGAAATGCTCCGGGTGCTGCTCTTGCATCTCGCGAATCTGTCGCGCCAGCGACGCTTCGTCGCTCCGTTCCTGCTCCTTGACGTCCCGCTTCTCCTTCGCCTCCGCCGCGTCCCCGCGCAGACTCGTTATCCACCCCTGCACCTTCCCCCCTACTCCAGACGCCTGCCGCCGTCCCAGCGCATCCGCGCCGCGCCGGTTCGCCCACAGGATAGACACCCGCGGCTTCTCCTGCTCCGGTATAGGAATCTCCAGAAGCCTCTTAGCGACCTGCAGCGCGGGCGCGACGCCCGTGCCGCCGGCGAGGAAGACGGCGTTCTCGGCGAACCCGAGACGCTTCTCGATGTCGAAGCTCGGGTGAGGGCCCCGCAGGTACACTTGCTCGCCCACGCCCAGCTTGCTGAGGTACGTGGACATCTCGCCGCCGTCCATCTTGCGGATCAGGAATCGTAGCTCCGCTTCGTCGTTGCTGTTGTTGTCGCTAGATGAGGGGGGAAGCGGCGTGTAGTGCCGCGCGATTTGTAGTTGCGGCTGCTTCGCCTCGACGGACCAGAGGCCGTAGGCCCAGGCGTCTTTGAACGGTTTTGTGGACCCTGGTTTACCTTTCTCGGGGGAGTCGCCGGCGCGCACGCTGATGACGAACGCGGTGGGCGAGACTTGCTCTTTGCTGGTTATGGTGAAGGGGCTGAATGAGGATGTGTTGATGACTGCGTTCTGGTCCGAGGGCGCGCCCTTGAGGACTAGGGCGAACATGATGACGGCGCTGAGGCCGGCGAGGTTGAAGAGGATCCATGTCTTGTACTGCTGTCTTCGCCCGGGAAACGGCGGCGGTTGCCCTTCAGGTTGGCCTTGCTCTTGCTCTTGTCCTTGTGTGGGTCCCGGTGGTGGGTTCTGAGGTGCATTGTTTTGACGGGCTGAGAGGACCGAGAAGGCTTGAGTTTTAGGGAGGAGGATGCGGGTTGTGCGTGATGAGATTTGGTGCTGGTATTGTATGGGCAGTGCGTAAGGTCTAAGACAGGCGGCTCGTGAGCCGGAGAGAAGACCCGACCTCACTCGGCCGGCGCATCTTGCTGCTAATGAGATATTCATCGATATAAACTCATTATTCTATATCTTATAAATTCAATTGATGTAGAAAGATTCAGAATTTGACGTTGTATGTATGAATTGATCTGAATTGATTTTGAATATGAATTTCAATAAACCGAGGATTGAGCTGTCTAAAGAAAATTGACAAGTGCCAGCTGGTGGCGGCTGGTGTTCAACCGACCAGGTGCGAGCTCGCTATTATCGTATACAAACGCCCGAGAAAGGGGTATAGATTCTTTGCCGGCTTATGGAGCCTCATGAATTCACGATATTTTTAATAGGCAAGATATCGAGAAGTGAGAGAGCAGGATTTGGTATTTGACATCTATGTACCCATCCAATCAAAGCCTTTTCCTGTTTCGCCTTATTCCAAGTCGACTGTTCATAAGTCGGAGTTTGATCATGAATAATCGTACAAAACCGGGAGTCTACCATTTCGACACAGCATCTGAATACGGCCAAATACATAACCTCTATAATCTAAGGATCTCTCCCTGTTGGTTGATTCCGCCTCTAAAGTGATCGGCGATAACGTTTCCATTGAGAATGGTCTCCTTAATGACTCCCTCCACATGCTTCGGGTCTACCCTGCCGTACCAGATTCCGTGGCCGGCTAAGGGATGCGAGTTACCCGCGCTGTTCTTGAACTTTGGCGGGATATAGATTATAACGTTGCCTGCATACTTGTGACCACCGATGTGGCTAATCTGGGCAACCCTTGCTGTACGTGGTATTTGTGTTTCTGATGTGGTGCCAGAGAGCTGTGGCGCAGTGATACTTTCGTCGAGTGCCGGCCCTTGAAGAACATCTATTCCCGTCCGAGGTAATTGTCTTTCGAATTCCTCTTGAAGGATGGGCCCGTAGATACCACATCTCTTGTCCCTCTCTCCATGCCCGCATATTAATACAAGCACATCTTCTACATCGCGTACTCCGTAGAGCAATTGCTGGTAAGTCTCTTTCCGCGTCAATCGGTCCTTATGTATCGGGGATAGCCCATCATTCATCGGATGTAACTTATCCGGGAGTAGGTAGCCCTTAACCAAGGCTTCTACGGATTCGAATGACACTCTTGGGAGGAACGGGATGTATTTGAAACTAGGGACAAGGTAGACCGACGTAGTCTGCACTTCAGGCCGTCTAGAGATCGCCGAGGGGAAAGAGGTGTTCACGATAGAGATATTATGAAAGGGCTATGATTATCTAGCGTTAGCATATGGTCATTTTGGACGATGCCCGAGAATCGCATAGAATCGGATAAGTAATTCTCCCAGAGAATCAGATTGAAACTCACATCACTATAAACACCTCCTCGACCGATCAGTTCTTTCAAGTCTGCTGCTAAATTATCGCCGCTATTATCCTCCTCTATCCGCGATGACCAATCATCCTTGCCAGTACATATTAAGACCTGTTGCGCGTACGCCGCTATGAGGCCATTCAGATTAGCATTCGTATCAATGCCCTTCCCCCAGGGCATCGACGGCGTATCCGCGCAATCGCATGTCGGCTCAGGACATTTCGGGACCGTATTCAAATACCGTCGCGTGGCTATCGGGGTTACAAAGTTCGTTTGTCTTCTATAGGCGGTGCGCCTCCACGCTCCTCTGGCTAACGGTCGCAAAGACATTGAAATAGGGAAACAGGGTCGCGACCTGTTATAGAGCAATTGTCTCTGGTAAGAGCCATGTCAGCTTAGAGATGACGGAGGTTTTGTCGCCTCGACTTTTCTTAAGGAGTGTGGTGCGGTTCGTTCGTTCATTGTCTCCCCGAGTCTCCGGTTGTATTGTGCGTACCTCCGAGCATTCGGATTTACGGAGTTACGAAATCGGTCTATTAGTAATCGCGCCTACCCTTAAAGTTGATTGGATGTCCGACCGTGCTACCAGCAACACGTACTTGCCTACACATTCTAGGGTACAGCAGGCCGATTTATTTGAGATTCTTAAGATTCGGTACTATTCCAGTTACTTTACCCTTACAGGCTAATATCCTTTTCTGGGTTATATTTCTCTAAGCTGTCCAAGGGCCCGTACTTCTCGCAAAGATATAACATATCGTTATAAGCTCTGCGAAGTGTTAGTTATTAGGAGATCTGATGCTGAAGAAAAACAGGTCACTAACATTTGCCTCGAAATACTTCCTGGATGGCCGGCCGAGTCATTGAGATACGGATGAATGCTATAGAGACGGTTGCGGTCGTCCCATTCTGCTACCGGGTTTGAAGGCACGATGTGGCGCTGATAAAGTCGCGTGTAGATGCGCGTATTCGAATTGAAGTAATTCGCCCATGTACATCGCCAAGTCCCGAACTCCATCTCATGATGGGCATACGTGCATCCAGGATCAAACAAGACAGGCTCGCCTGTTTCCATATCAATCCCGATGTTCCGTTCCCACAAATCGCCGTGTATTAGAGACGGAGTTATATTGCGACCGTCGGATTGTAGAGCTCCCAACAGTCTTGGGATGACCACATCGATGAGCTGCTTGCAGGCGGCATCATACTCCGGCCAAACACCATTCGTCTCGTTATCATACTTTATGACGTCCTGAAGTTGATGTGTGAAGGATTTCGCCCAGCTCGTCTCCCACTACATGTTCATAATTAGTGACTTATCGAAGTGGGCTGGTCTTGGTAGGCATCGTGAAGGCTTGGGTGAGCCAAGATTGGTTTGCCGACAGGAATCTCTTACGGTTACTGTACGCTCCATCTTGCCGCACACGGTCGGAACGGGATATCCAAACATTCCATTTGGAGAAGTGCCCTTTTCATGAAGTTCTGCTATCTTGGACATGAACTCAGCAGGCTCTGGAATTCCAGAAAGGTCCATATCATGGAAATCCCCCAGAAAGAAGTATACCGTTGACTCCCCATTTTGGTATTCACCACATCCGCACGGCTTGGGCACAAGCTTGGGTACAACTTCGTTAATAGCAGATGCAGAGTGGAATTCTCCAAAGGCTAATGCGCGAGCGCCTTGGCCGGTTGCGCATTTTAGAAAGTAGTTCTTTTTGGTCCCATCTTGCAATATGACTGATACTTTCGCCGTTTTTGACCATGCTGATGTACCATTCGATTCAGCAGAAACTATCCTCGTACCGTTGGGCATAACTATAGAGGCGATTAGCTAGGGCTATCGACGTTTTCACACTAATTATCTTTGCCTTTAAGAACTGCTCTGTTAATGGGAAAGTTCCCTTTAATTTCTGATACCCACTCCGACGAATCTGAAGACATCGTATTTGCAGCCAGTGAGCTTAGAAAGATCTTGAGCGAGAAATTACGAATATTCGATGGGCTGAACTCCAGGCTTTTCGAAGTAGTACAGCCCGAAGTGAGGCTTTGAATACTACTGTTGGTTGACTTATATTGCCAATGCTACCTCGGCGTTTAGGTAGCAAATAGGGGGTTGAGGCTGTGCATGCGCAGGGTTGGTATGGGGCTGCATGTGACATCTTACAACCGACAGTGGGCGCCTTGGGAGGCCACCTCATGCTTCGAGGATTTGAGCACTTAATACCTTCAAGAAAGTCTAACGTTGGGGGCTTCAATAATTTCCATGGTTGAGTAGCCCATTAACGCGCGATGGTCAGTTGTTCATTCCACCTCTACGACCTTGCAAACTAACATGTTACCAGCTTCGAAGACTGTCGACGTTCAGGAGGAAACCCCGCGATGAAACGCAGCCTCACCAAGCAGCATCCGAATCTCAAGGTTCTAACTCAATATCGTCTAACGTCTCATACCCAATTCAAGCATATGCGATCGAACATAGAGCGACCACTCATTTCTCAACTGGTACGGCAAACAACAGCGATGTCCAGTTGCGAAAGAATAATGAGACTGAGGCTGGGCCGCTGGGCCTAACTGTCGTATATACCCCCGAAAATGTTCGTAAAGCGGACATTATTTTCATACACGGACTCGGGGGAACCAGTCGGTGGACCTGGTCGAAAAACCGAGATCCAGATCTATTTTGGCCAGCGAAGTTTCTGCCTCTTGAGTCAGACATCTGCCATGCTAGAATACTAACCTTTGGATACAACGCCAACTTCCGCAAAGCAGGAAGTGTGAGCACCTCCATACTTGACTTTGCGAAAGAGTTATTATTCGATCTAAAATACGCCAAGGATGATCAAGGGGACGACTTAGATATGGGAAGTGTAAGCATGACTCTGAACAAGATACCTCTTGATACGTCTAACTCGGCTATCAGGTGCCTCTGATTTTCGTAGTCCATAGCATGGGAGGTCTCATATTCAAGGAAGTACGTATAAGACCCTGTTAATAATCTCCGTATTAACGAATTATAGGCCTACATAGAGGGTCAAAACGACCCGGAATATGAATCTATCATAAAGGCCATATCTGCAATCGTCTTCCTCTCCACACCACACCGTGGCACACATCTTGCTCAGACGTTGAATCGGATCCTACAGTCAGCTATGATCACGAATCCGAAGCAATATATATCTGAGCTTGTGAAAAATTCATTCACCCTGGAAAGACTTAACGAGCAATTCCGCCACATTGCACCTCGGCTGGATATCATTTCATTTTATGAAACTCGGCCTACTTCCATAGGTCTGATGAATTTTGTGAGTGGTATTTAGCCACTATCTGACCCTCTGCTGATTATTTCGTAGATGGTTTTGGAAAAAGACTCCTCTGTTCTTGGGTATCCCGGGGAAATTTCAAGGGCACTTGATGCAGATCACCATAATGTGTGCAAATTCGGAAGCCCTACAGATCCCAATTACATCGCCGTGAGGAACGTTATCAAATCACTTATCGGCAAAATAGAATCAACAACTAAAGCAAAGAAAGATGCCCCGTTAAATAAAGACGAAATGCGTGGCCTGAGGTCTCTACTGGCCATCTCGGAGCTCCCATTTGTCGATTATAGCTTTTTTAGGGACCAGTGGGAGCCTGGGACCTGTGGATGGATTCTTCAAGATGAGAACTTTATTGAATGGGATAGAGCCTCCGAGTCTGTGCCTTGTTTCTTATGGTTGAGCGGCGGACCTGGTACCGGAAAGTCGGTGTTGTCGTCGTTCATCATTAACCACTTAGTAGAGCGTGGTACTTGTTGCCAATATTTCTTCATAAGATTTGGTGATCAGAAGAAACGGACTCTGAGTTTCCTGCTACGGTCAATTGCATTTCAATTGGCCCAAGCCGTCCCGAATTTCGCGCGGAAGCTCCTTGAACTCATTGATGAGGGCATTGACTATGAGTCTGCGAGCCCTAGGATGATTTGGGATCGCATCTTTAAAGCTGTTCTATTCAATATGAAGCAGGAGTTAAAGCCTTTCTATTGGATCATAGATGGGTTAGATGAGGCACATGATCCTCGGGCAACTATTAAGTTGCTTTCGGATATCTCTCGCTATCCCATCCCGCTTCGGATTCTACTCACAGGGCGCAAAATCTCGGAAATCGGATCTGCCTTTCAAAAGGTCCCAGGTTCATTAACTGTTGGAGCCGTGACTGTCGAGGGTCACCTTGAAGATCTATCATGGTATATCCGTCAAGAACTTGATATGCCTGGTAGCCTTGATTTCAGAGAGAATGTTGTGAAGCGAGTTGTGGAAGGTTCACAAAATAGCTTTCTTGTGAGTTTCCCAAGAGCGATCTTCTTGCCTGTAAAATGAACTAATTTTCTAGTGGGTTCGACTTGCTGTTGATAGGTTGAATTCATGCCATAGACTCTCTGATGTCGAGCTGGCGTTCCAGGAGTTGCCGGTTGGAATGGAAGCACTGTATGAACGAATGGCATCATCGATCGCACAGAATCACTCGCAAGCTGACAGGGCTTTAGTGTCGAGCATTCTAGAGTGCGTCGCTTGCTCGTTCCGTGAACTGTCGATTGCAGAGTTACCGCATGGCTTGGACGAAGATATATCCGAGATGCTAGATTTCGGACGATCGATCATAGATCTATGTGGTGGTTTCGTGACTATTGACAATAGCGGAAATGTCACGATGATACATCATACTGCTCGCGAGTACCTGATGAGCGCTGGCGAGAAACCATTCCGCGTTGATCCTGGAACCGCTCATGAGCGCATGTTCTTAAGTTGCATGAACTGTCTTATGACCGCGAACCTTCGAGACAAGATAACTCAGAATCAGACTCCGGAATTTGTTGATTATGCTTCAAGCTGGTGGTCGCCACATCTAATCTCAACGTCACCCGGTCGTACACAGATCATTGAGGTTCTGAAGGAGTTCCTGACTAGCCACTGGGTTTTAACGTGGATATATGTCATTTCTATTATCCACCAACAACAAGTACTTATCCAAGCTTCAAAGGATCTTTCGAAATACTGTCTGAAGGAGCAACAGTACGCCACAAAGCTAGGTGATAACGACGTATATGTTACAGAACACGAGCTTTTCAAAAGCTGGTCTATTGACTTTGTCAAGATATTAGGAAAATTTGGTGCGAACTTGCGGCGAAACCCACAGTCGATATACGAACTCATTCCTCCTTTCTGCCCTCGGAAGTCTTCGATATACCAACTATTCGGCAAAGCAGAAGCGAGTAGCATTACAGTATCGGGAATTTCTATGGAAGACTGGGATGACTCACTCGCACGTATGTCTTTCGGGTATGGAGACTACGCATCATCCATTGCGGCATCTGGGGCTCTAGTTGGTTTCCTTACCTCTCCAGGGGACGTCTTCCTATATGACTCTTCAACATTTGGAGAGGTAGAGGTATCCCCAATCAAACACGGAGAACGTGTGTACAGAATGGAACTTAATAGTACTGCTACATTGCTTGTTACTTATGGATATCGAACGACAAAGATATGGGAAACATCTACCGGAGACTGTAAAATATTGGTCAATAACCTTGAGTCGCGACCCCGACCACTTTCCATACTGTTTACCAACAACAGTAAAACTCTTCTTGTGGGACATGACGACAGGAGGATACACTCGCTTGACCTGAACCAACAATTTCCCACCTGGGAGCTTGTCGTAGAGTTGGAAGAACCGGAGCTCGAAGGGCACTTTCTGAACTCGCCAAATTACATGGCTTTAAATAAGGATGCAACGTTGATTGCCGTGGCCTATCGTGGACACCCGCTGTCGGCATTTGAGGTAGATGGACCATCACACATAGGTCATTGTTGGCGAACACGAAAACAAGTTGCTAGGGGCGAGGTGATTGATGCGGTCTGGCATCCGCACGACCCTGAACTACTGGGTCTTTATATGGAGGGAGTTGTTTTCAAGTGGCGTCCGTATGAAGACAAAGCTGTTGAGATGTCTATAGGGGCATCTAAACTGGCAATCAACGGAGAAGGGAACCTTTTCGCTACTGGCGATTCGCGCGGAATAGTAAAAGTTTTTACCACGTCCGGCTTTGGTTTGGTATATCAAGTGGCGTCCCTAGACATTGTTCTAGGTCTAACATTTAGTCCTGACAGCCAACGTGTCTATGACATCAGAGGATCCTATGGGAGTGTGTGGGATCCGAAAGAACTTATGTTATTACGCACATCATAGAGGCATTAGGAAAAGGCATGCATGTTGGATGGAATCAAGGTGCATTGCTTGGATGATAGACTAGGAGAGTGTTGTTGGATTAAGACTAGACACCAACACTATATGCTGTTGGAAGATGGCTGTCGTATCCTAAATAGGAAAGAATGTAGTAGATGACAAGAAATAAGTTCACCATAAAAGGACGCAACAACCTAAAAGGATTTAAGGGGTCCTTACGAGGTCAAACAAGACCCAAAAAGTTCGTAATTCTGTATACGACCCTAAGCCCCTTTCTTAATCATGCAGTTCGAAGAACAGGCCCGTCAAAGTGCCGAAAGTGGAAATGGAACTGAGAGTTTTACCAGTAATCCTTCGACTGGCATCACTACACTCGCAGCCTCGCCCGCAGGACGCATATACAGCTGTGGAACGAAAAGGGGGCCGGCGCATCTATTTGACTTGCATCAAGACAAGGTTTTCGACACCATCACGCCTAAAGATGCTTCGAGCATCGAGCAAATGAGTTGGAGTGATGATGGAAGGTTCCTATGCTTTTCCGACACTGGTAGAAGGGTCTTCATCATAAGAGTCGCTATGAACGGAAGCGTTCTAGAGCCGGCAGTGGAAATCAAGGCAGAGATTCCAATGAAGAACATAACGAAAGGGCCGATCACACAATTGCTTTTCCAACCTGATTCAAGCTGTCTCTTGGTGTTTACATCTAACACCGTTCATTCCATCTCGCTCACGTTATTTTCAGTGGTAAATTCAGCTGAATTGCTGATAGCCGAATGCAAGTGGATTGTTCATCCTCAAGACCCTGAACTGATCATTGGGTTCAACCCTCAACATGCGGAGATTCTGAACTGGGACTTAATTGAGAAGCAAGTCTATGTCACATGGCTGACGGGCTCCTCGGAAGTGCTCAAAGTTGATAAAGTCATCGTCACCCAAGACAAAAGGCACATATTGGTCCAAAAGTCTTTTCGCGACCACAATATAAAGGAAAGGGCTCTCCATTATTTCGAAACGTCCAGATTGTCAATACCTCCAGAAACGGCCTCTAGAGTTGAACAGACCAATGGATCAAGGCCAATACTTCCAGTTTCTATTCCTCATGAGATGGCATCTAAAGTCGCTCTTCCGCTCTCGTTTCAATCAGAAGACCATCTCGTATTCCTGTCTGAAAATCTTTCTATCTGTTCCTGGCAAATCCCTTCAGGCGGGCCTGTATCCATCATAGAATCATTGCGTGGATCTCGCAGCAATATAGCCACCGGAGCTTCATCTACTTCTGGTCGCCAACAAACCAGCACTGCCCCTGGAAAGCGGGTGGAGGAGCTGTTCTCATTGCCGGGGGACTGGATTAGTAGAGACTGTCTCTCCCTGTGCGTTATATGGGGAAAAGAGGGAGCTTTTCTCTACCCGAGGAACGGAGAAGTCGCCGTGGTTAAATTCGCGGCTTTGACTTGACTCAACTCTACTAAGCATTGCCTACCTAGCCAACAGGCCTTGGTATACGCCTCTCTTCATGACACCTGGTTTCCACTGTACCCCATTCTAATACTCAGAGACCGACGACAAGGCATCAGCTATCCAGGAAGACAAAGACGCGGCCAATGCCTGAACCGTCGATCAAATCTTGTGCAAACGACACCATCTTTTTCAAGGAGGATCGCGATATGCTAGATAATATCGGGTTATGTAGGTAATCTATTTTAAGGGGGTTATAACTGACTGGATGGTAACTAAAGGTCTAACCAAAAGTCATTGCAAAAGCAGTGATATATAAAAAAATTTGCAAAATAGGAGGATCTTAACTAACCATCAGTATCTTGTCGCCCCAAACTCCATCGATCAAAACCAAGCCCGGTACAAGAGTTCCACAGTCTCTCCAGCTAAATTGAATTTTCCATCATGGGGTTCTTTAACCTATCATTATATTGTGGTGCGTGATTATTCGTTTCAAGTGCTAAAAGGGGTAAACAAGAATAAAATTTCATCAGCTTGGGTAGATGAAAGAACCTGTCTGTGGTCATACTATTCTCAACGGTGACTATAATCTACTCGTCGATAGCTATGTCGTGGTCTCATATCCATAGCATAGTTCTCGTCTCTGTGAAGCTATTCACCACAACTATACGACATACCTCCGAGATGGATCCAATAAACAGCCCCCTATTAGGCACTTTCCTAGCCAGCTCGTCCTAGCCACCACATCTCAGCCGCTTTATACGAGCCGCCTTATACAAGCCGCCCCCTCCGTATAAGCCGTAGAACTTATACTACCCAGCCGCTTTTACACCGCCCACAGGCCACGCATTTGTTGACAGAACCACGAGTCTTAAACCTTACCACAAAATCTTCCTTCTTCACTCCTTCACCTTCATCACCCTCATCACCTTCACAATCTTTCCTTACTCTCAACCATCAACTCCCATCCGTGATCATGGATATTAATCAGCCTTCGATCATGGAAGCTCTTCAGCTCCCTCCTTCTGAACGAGCTCGCGTTGTGTTCTTTCTCGGTCGCCCCCATGTCTTCGTTCGAGGAACCTATGCACTGCTCATCGACTGGATGTTCGTAATGTGGCTCAACGTCATATCCATGATGGGTACCGTGGCCTTCTATCAAGATCTTCTTGGTTTGAAGATCCCGGCCGTCCGCGGTCTTACTATGGGCATCGCCCAACTTGCCGCCACGGCAGACCGACCTGTGCCATTTTTCGACAAGTCTATTCTCGCGATGATGGCAATCGTACTCTTCCGTTCGTGTAAGTATTTCTTATTATATTTTTCTATTATCTTACCTTCCATCAGTAACTGCGTTGCTACTTGCTTCCCTCTTATTTTTTATTATCGTCCCTCTGTGTCTCAATACATGAGTGTCATTCTGAACTATCACATGTAATGGTCAAATGGGTGCTTAATTAATATTTCGCGCCACATATAACGAGATGCTGTTTGATGATATAAATACTAACTCGGTCTCTAGTCTACGTCACTACTCCTTCGTATACCCGATGCCTGGACGTCTTTCGTCCCCGACCCCAATTCCGAGAGAAGATGGACGAGATTCTTCACAGAGCCTCGGCAATGGCAACATTCGTTCTTAGCGCACAACTCCTGGCCTGTCTATGGTATCTTACGTTCATCTACATGGAGCGCGAACTTGAGAATGCAACCCAACCCGATGCAGAAGCAATCTCGTTCTCCTCGATACCTGCCTTAGTATTCTTCATGCTCAACCGAATCGTCCCTGCTTACGGTATGGCTATCGCTTCGTTCCACCAGATACTTGGCACCGCAGAGATTACTATCTTAGAGATCAACGTTGCCTTCATTCTCATCAATGTGGGATGGGCTGTGTTGTATCGACTCAACTAAACTGCCTGCCGGAATGATTCGGTATATGATCAACCTCTATGGTTACGGCTCATGGTTCACGGGACCACGGTTTAAGAAAAAGATTCGATTCATATACCGATGGCTTTAAATAAAGAGGAACGGTTGGCAAAAAGGTTGGCGTTAACTTTGAGGGATGGTTGATGATTTACTCTCCCCCACCAGTCTTTCTGCTCGATACGATGGAAGCATGCCAACGAGACATTCCATCATGGGAAAGGCATAGGTGTAGGACAGGGGGGAGTTGGCAAATCCAGAATGAAAAAGGAGGCAGAAAGATCCTGCGGTTGTAATTATGAGCACTCAGTTTGTGTTACTATGCTAGATCAATCAAACCTTCAAAACTGAATGTCGACTTCTTATGAATGGAATGACGTTACATGCGTGACGACCCCTAATAATGCTCCATCCAACCAAACATCGTAACCTTGACTTTACTTTTCGGGTAGGTGGCTAGGACCTTGTAGCTCCAACCTATCACATGCGATCCTTCGGTAGGTGATTGGCAGATATAGATCAGTACCGCCGATCATCTCGGTCAGTAGATCATTTATTAACACATGAGCCCCTAGATTAACTAAACGTTGCCAAGATGATTTTGAGGACCGTCTTCACCTCACGGTATCTTGATTTTTTTAAGAAAGCATATAGTTAGCTTCACGATGAGGTTCACTAGCTTTAGAACCGTCGTCGCGACGGCCATCTTCGGCGCCGCCGCCGCTGTTACATCCGAAGGGACAGCGGGTTGCGGCAAAAGTCACCCGCTTCCTAACATAACGCAATATTTCGGCCTTACTAGCAGCGGGCGAGACCGAAGCTATTCGGTCCACCTCCC
Organism: Annulohypoxylon truncatum; assembly: GCF_022578515.1. Classification (NCBI taxonomy): domain Eukaryota; kingdom Fungi; phylum Ascomycota; class Sordariomycetes; order Xylariales; family Hypoxylaceae; genus Annulohypoxylon; species Annulohypoxylon truncatum. The sequence continues at coordinate 551,491 of NW_025953787.1, forward strand.
GGCCAACTACAGCGAAACGGCCCCATACCCGGTCGTTCTCGGATTCCACGGCTCAAGCAGCGTCGGGCTTTTCTTCGAGGCGGACACGAAAATGAGCGAGGCTCGGTTCAGCGGCAATGTACGTCGTCCATACCATAATACCAAGGTAGTAAAACTAACAAGAAATCCAGAAAATAATGGTCTACCCCAACGGCATCGGCGTAAGTGACTCTTACCTACCTGACCCGATCCGAATAACTGAATCTTTGTCCCAGGGCGCATGGGCCGGAGCGAACTACTCCGAAGTATCGGTCTCCGAGGACCTGCAATTCGTGTCGGACCTGCTCGACGCCGTACGGGCCGCGTACTGCGTCGACGACAGCCGGATCTACGCCACAGGGTCAGTTCTCCCGAAAAAGCCGGACCCTAAAACAGGTATATATTAACCAGCACCAGCATGTCCATCGGCGGCGGCTTCGTCAACACGATCGCCTGCAGCGCCGTAGGATCTAATTTCGCCGCCTTCGCGCCGGCCTCGGGGTCGTTCTACACGGACAACGACGCGCTGCACGGCAACTGCACTCCGGCGCGCAGCCCGCTCCCCGTCCTCGAGATCCACGGCGGCGCCGACCAGAGCGTGTACTATGCCGGCGGCGCGGGCGAGGGCGGCCAGGAACCGGATATACCGACGTGGCTTGGGTGGTGGGCGGCGCGGAACGGGTGCGATGATGCGGGGAAGACGGTCGAGGAGAGCTTTGATGGGGATGTGCAGCATATGAGCTGGACGTGTGGGAGTGCGCAGGGCGCGCTGCAGCATTGGAAGGTTGATGATATGGGTGAGTTTCCTTTCCTTCTCTGCATTTCCCAGTAGCTGTGTTTTCCTCGCGTTTTGTTGAGTATAGATTTTGACTGGATCTTTGTTTGCTGACGAGGGGCGTTCCGTGTTTAGGACACTGCTGGGCTTCGACCGAGATCAACTTCTCCCAGATCTCGGTGGGTGAGGGCCCGACGCATATAGAGGCTTCGCAGATCATTATGGACTTTTTTGATCAGTACACTAAGCCGTGAGGGGATGAAACATCGGTAATTTGGTATGTTGGAATGGTGGTATATATATAGGTGGTTACATAATATTCGCTGTAGATATTGCATTAGGTTGGCGGTCATCGTATGAACTCCTCTATGGAATCCCTGAATGGACAGAGGATTTTTATGCGGCGGAGACTATAATCCATTCGGGCTGATGTATAAAATAAGTCTTAACTCTGGAGGACTCGGCTGTAGATGTGAAGCGTAAGGGGCCGGTATAGAAGTTCAAAAAGTGCGGCGTATGAACACAGCCCTACCATGGCCACTTCCTCTAACCGGCACCTCCACGCCGTCAACCTTAACGCTATCTGGCTCGTTCTCGTCGGGTTTCATGTCAGGCCAATCTCTCCAGACCTCGATCTCAACACCATCGAACCGGCTACGCGTCATCTTCACCACACGAAGCCCTTGGGCCAAGTCGCCAACTTCAAGGACGGTGAACCGCGGCTGGAGCAGTTTTGCCACATCTAGTATCCTGGTGTAAAAGACATCTTCCGGCTGACATCCCATTGGTAACTGAAGGCTTGTTGGCGGAGTAGGTACTAAAGCGAGCTTGGGCTCGTACCTGCGCACCGAACGCTCCGTGTCGCGATTGAATCCTCGAGAAGAGATATACGGCGGGTTAGCAACCAGTATATCCACCCGCTCCCCTCCCTCTACCTCATCTCCATCCCGCGAAAGACGCAACGACGACATCCACTCCGCAGAGAAAATATCCGCTTCTTCAAACGCGACATCCCGCTCCCCTCTCGGCAGCACCCCAAGCCGCACATTAAACGCCCAATTCTCCCTCGCCAGCGCAATAGCTTTGGGCTCAACATCAACACCTCGAACACCCATCCCGGGGAATCGCCGGTGCAAAAGCGAGTACAGCAGCAGCGCAACGCATCCGGACCCCGTACACAGATCCAGAACCCTCGGGCCCTCATCATCCCCTCTACCCGCAACCCCATACCCATCCCCGCTCGCGCGCACAACCTCCGCGAGCCGCGTAACCCAGGCCTCGGTCTCGGGCCGGGGTATCAGCACGCCGGGCCGACACTTGATCTCCAGATCGCCGAACGGCTGCGTGCCTAAGACGTACTGCAGCGGATACCCCCGCCCTCTCTTCCGACAGAGATCGGTTAGCAACAGCGACTCCCGCTTACGCGCATTGGCCAGGCCGACGAGTCGGGCTTCACGGCCATGTGGAGACGAAGGCAGCGTGTTAGCCACGTGCTCGCGAATCCAGCGCAGCTCGTTGCGCGCCGAGGCCAGGGTCCTGCAGGCGGGGAGCAGCGCGGCGAGGTGTGGCGAGGTGCGGTGCGCGCGCCGGAGGAGGGACGGCGGTAGGCGTGGCATTCGCCCGGCTCGACTCCGGATTGGATCGGATTACTGACGCCTGGATCCCGGATATGATGGTTTCTTGCGGAATGTTGATTTTGGATGTAGGAGGGCAATTTTGAAGATTTGAATCTGCTTGGAAAGCTCTGCGACTGGACCCACTTTCTGAAAGCAAGCTTATTCATTGGCTGACGCTAAATCTTACGCCCCCTTTTCGAACCCCCCCTTCGCTCGACGTATTTAGGTAGATTATAGAGCAGGTGCCGTCTGCAAAGGACATTTGTAGACTCTAGTATTACACGTCTGTAAATGGATTTAAGCACTGAGCCGGGTATCTTTTCGTATCTACCTACATCCCTGTATAGGTATACAGCACCCCTTTTAACCAGCTTCTACTCTACCTTACTTTTGTTTCGGAATCACATAATTCACGACCGCGCCGCCCTTCACAGGGAACACCTTCTTCGCCTTCGTGATATCGTTATCGCCAACCAATTTCTGTCTTGCCTCTTCCGACCTAAGAATCTCGCTCCGAACCCACTCAAGGAACTCGTCGCTCCCGTCCGCTATCTCCGCGGGCTTCGTCGGGATCTCTACTACGCAGCGCAGCTTTCCATTGACCTGGACGGCACAATTTATGCGACTTGGACCTAGATGCTGTAGCGAGTTGTCTGGTATGGGCCAGGAATCGGTGAATATGCTGCCGTTACCGGGCTTTAGGATGCTCCAGCACTCCTCGGCAAAGGCCGGCGTGATGGGCGCCATCATTCGTAAGAGTAACAGTGAGGCCTCGCGCTTGATCACGTCGGAGGCCTCTTGATTTTTGATGAGGAGGTTGGTAAGCTCCATCAGACTTGACACCGTAGTATTCATCGAGTAAACCTTTTCTATGGCATTGGTGACGGAGATGATGGTGTTCTGTGTCGCGCGCCACACTTCCGCATCTGCAGCTCTCTGTGAAACCTCCTTTTCATCCACTTTCTGTGACTCCGCAAGTCTCTGGAAATGTACCTCACCGTTAAATACGGCATCTTGCGTGTTTCCCGGTTTTGGAATATTCTGGATAAATTCGAAGACTCGGCGCAGCCAACGGGTAACACCCAAAATCTTATCTTCGTCCCAATTCAAGACCTCCCCAACGGGTGCCTGGAATAGGATGTGAGCTCTTGTGGCGTCGGATCCATATTTGGCAATAAAAGTGGTCGGGTCCACACCGTTGTGTTTCGACTTTGACATTTTTTCAAACGAGACCGCTGCAGTTTTCCCTGATACCATAACTTTCGGCTCGGAGAGATCTGAGAGATCGACTTCGTCCGGTTTCAAAAAGCGCCCACTATCGGGGTCTGAGTACGTCTTTCCATGCACCATCCCTTGTGTGATGAGTCGCCTGAACGGTTCTCGCAAAGGATCTACCGGCAGTCCAAGTAGGTCTACGACAGCCTTGTATATGAATCTAGCGTAGAGGAGGTGGAGAATGGCGTGCTCGACTCCGCCAACATAGAGATCAACCGGTAGGAAGCTTTTTGCCAGGTCTTTAGAGATAGGGGCTTCTGAGTTGTGAGGATCTGGGAATCTCATGTAATACCAGCTAGAATCTACGAAAGTATCCATCGTGTCAGTGTCCCTCTTAGCAGGACCATGACATTTGGGACAAGACGTGTTGACCCAGTCCGTCGCAGTTTCTAGAGGGTTTCCGGCTCTACCATCTTCCCAATGGGCATCTACTTTAGGTAGGGTGATAGGTAATTGATCATCTGGGACGGGTTGGGGCCCACAGGTAGAACAGTGGATGATTGGGATTGGGGTCCCCCAGTACCTCTGCCTGCTAATTAACCAGTCTCGTATTCTCCATTTCGTGCTGCTCTGTGCGAGGTTTGACGCATCCTTGATCTGGTCAATGATTTCCCTCGCAGCGTCACTAGAGGGCATCGTGGAATAAGAACCAGTCAGACGGGTGCAATATCCAGGCTCTAGATAAGGGCCATTCTTGAGGTGTCCGGTAGATCCATCAGGTTCCGGTGAAACGGCATATTCGAGAGGTATCTCGGGACAGTGTCTTCGCCAGAATGCAAAGTCCCTCGCATCGTGAGCCGGGACTCCCATAATTGCGCCGGTCTTGTAATCTCCTCGGACATACGGAGCGACAAAGATGGGAAGATGAAGAACATGCTGTTCCGGCATCTGCATCGAAAAGGCAAGCGGACTAATCGCCTTCAGCTGCGGTATCCGGTAACCCTCTGTACTATCTGGGGGGAGGTCCTTTATGCGTTCTAAAAACTCCCGGAGCTCTGTATCGTCTTGCGCTAACCGTTGCACTATGGATGACTTGGGCGAGAGGGCGATAAATTGAGCCGCATATATAGTTTCCGGCCTCGTCGTATATATCTTCAGCGAGTGCTTCTTCGTCTCGTCGTTCTCAGTGTAGGCGAATTCATAGTAAGCACCTTCGGTACGTCCAAGCCAATTCTTTTGCATGGTTAAGACTCTCTCGGGCCAAGCCTCGTCTTTACTCAGCTTCTCGAGGTCTTCCAAAAGCGATTCTTGGTACTTGGTTATGTGGAAGAACCACTGCTCAAGCTTGCGCTGGACAATCTTCGCGCCCGACCTCCACGAGCGGCCTTCAGAATCGACCTGTTCGTTTGCTAACACAGTCATGTCTATAGGATCCCAGTTTACAGTAGCCTTCTTCTGGCTTACGAGACCATGCTTATAAAGAAGGAGGAATATCTTCTGAGTGTGCTTGTAGAATTCTGGATCACATGTTGCGAATTCCTACATGGCAATTAACACATGTTTCTCTATTCTTTCAATGGCATATATGCACAAACCCGCGACCAATCGAAGCTCCCATTCATACACTCAAGTTGTTCTTTCATTCGAGTGATGTTGTCCCTCGTCCAGACAGCCGGATCAATGCCATGTTCAATTGCCGCATTCTCAGCAGGCAACCCAAAGGCGTCCCAGCCCATGGGTAGCAGCACGTCATGGCCTTGTAGTCTGCAGAATCGAGCTATCACATCGGCAATAGTATATACTCGAAGATGTCCTAGGTGGAGGTTGCCAGACGGGTACGGGAACATGGAGAGGATATACATGCGATCGTTGGATTCCTGTTTGAAATCCTCAACTTGTTTAGAGCCCTCGCTCCTCTTTGGGATTGGACGACGCCATTTTCGGTCTAATGCAGGCAAATCGAGCTTCGTAGTAGCATATGATCGCCGGAGAAGGGAGGCTCGAGGACGCGCAGACCAGAGGTTGACGAACCTCAATTGCGGTCTTGGTTGACCCGCGATCTTCCTTGCGACAGAATGCATCGGGCTACTCGCATTGTCGCTACAGAATGAGCGTACTAAGCCAAGAAGCGCATGCGTTGTAGGCTTTGCAGGTTATTTCTCCAAGCAAAGCGTACAATATGTTCATATTTTGGATTCAATTTCTGGAAATAAACTCAATCGGAAAGACGCCGCTATTACATTAGCAGCTCGGTCCTTATCGATAAGAGATAAAAGTAAATTGAGCTTGCTTAGTCATATCTACCCCCCTTTTCTCTGGTAATTATGTACGTACATAGGTACATATAGTAAAAGGGAAAAATTATCCAAAGGGAAGAAACATCTAGACACCTGAACTCGAATACACCATAAGATCTATTCGACATTATTCTGCTAACGACGGTTGATTACCTAGGTATGTAGGTACGTTGTGACAGACAGAAAGACTTCACTTCGACAGAAATAAACACTGGCTAAAGTTCTTGCACTACATTTACATTGTGTTCTAAATTCTAGGTGGAATGCTTACTTAAGAATAGGATCTAGGTATGTGCTGTATATTTTAATTTAGCGGTTGAGGAATGGGAAGTTTTACCATTCTACTTAGGCATAGTATGATGTTAATATTCCATTAACACGAAATATTCTCTTGCCATTCCACGTATATTAGCGCCTGGCTTTTACGTGGGTTTTTGGGCTTTTAGTTCCTCTAAAATGATACGTCCACCATCTGTTGAAAACTTGTACTCGTCTAAGTTGATATACCCTTCACTGTCTCTTGGAAAGTCCAGATCCTCGTCGAATTCATCGCTAAACACGTCTCTACTATCCTCGGATTCGTCGTCGGATTCATCACTCTCTGAAGATTGTGTAGAAATAGGCCTCTTGACAATCCGAGTCATTTGAGCCAAATTAGCTAGTTCGGAAGGTTGGAGAGGGCAGGCATCTGTGATCTCTTCTTCAACTTTGTCCATAGGTTCGTAGGCAATGAATATCGCTTTAACGGCCTCGTCAATGTCTCTACGTGTTTGCTCGGGGTCTTGCGCATCAACCTGAACATTAGCAAGCAGTTGAACAGCAGGTATCATACGCTCCGTTGTCTTGTAAACCATAATAGCCCAACGTACCAGCAGTTCTGGCGGCGCACTCAAATCATTCATTTCCCGAAACGCATCGTCAATATCATGTACTATGGAATTATATTCCTTAAAGAGATGTAGGTAGTCAACAGTCAACCCGCAAGCCAGAGCCGAGTTACAATTCTTAGCTTTCTGGAATAGCTCGGTAAGCTGACCTTCAATGGCAGCTGTCTCAAGTATCATCTTCTGGATGCGTCGAGGCTGTTTTTCGAATGCGATTTCGCGGCCGAGGATGTGACTCAGGTTCGCCGTGCATGGCGTCGTCGAGTGTTCTTCGGGCGTAGATTCCAAGTTGTTACTAAAGGCAGACATTTTCGTTATTGTATTTGGGCAATCGATTACCTATCTTCATCGTGGAGTTGTCTCAGTCAGTACATATATACCTATTTCTGATTCGAACAATATTAATCAGCTCCTTGGAAACTTCGAGCGACAATGTTATTGTTCGAGTGCGAACTAAGAACTGAGAAATTTGGGTTAAAAGGATCAGGTAGAGGCCCTTTGTCTCGAGTAATTCATGATGCGTCAAGACAAAGAGAATGGCGAGAATATTCGAAGTACGAGCACAATACGGCATCACTTAGCGCTTATGTATCCAAGACATTGGTTTATCAGAACTTCATAGAACAGTAATACTTCTAGTCCCTCGGGGTATTAGATTCCTCCCGTGGGCTACTGCAAGCACCCAAGATAATCTACGCGAAATCTTGGTGTCCGAAGGCCGTAGCTGAAGCAAATAATATCCGAAATTCGCCATTAGGTAGATAGCCCACATATCTCTGATACCTCAGCATCGGCTAGAAATATCCTTCAGTTTTCTTGTCCTTTTAATTCGCTGTAACTGCGAATGCTATCGTGAACACCTGCTTCACTTTTGGTTTACCCCTTTTTTAGCTCTTATTTCCTTTAGGCCGTATCGTCACATGCCGACCAACCCCTTTTCAGTACCTGTCTAGAGGGTTGAATACCTACGAAGAGTAAACACAATCAGATCATCTGCTGATGTGATAGATCACAGCCCCTAAAGACGCAAGAATGCCCGGAAATAAGCGTCGCGATTAAGGGAAATGTTTGCAAACATAATTCGTGCAGGGCTCGGCGTTATATTTCTGTTTACGAATGTCTCCATCATCACCATCCATGTTTAACTTATCTGAGACGGCGAAGATAGCAGATAGAATAGGTACATATGCAAGAGAACTCTTCTTCATCGCCTCGTCTCCTTTCATTGGTTCTACGCTGCATGCTCCACCGCGGTCAGACACTGTCTACCGGCCGTGAGTCGGGCCCCTTGTCATTTTGAACAATCGGGAAAGCCGCGTCAACTTGGTGAAATAGGGAAAAGCGCCGGATGGGCTGTTCCGAAGCTGACCGGACACTTGCGGTCAAGCATAGGCAATTAGGTATATAATCTACTAGCAAAGCTTTAAGCAGGCAATAGTTTTGAAAATGTATATGAGAATTGATAAGAGATTTACATTAATATGTATATGGATGTGCCGTCGTTACCGGTGAGACCTACTTTGACGGGAATTCTTATTATACATACTAAGAGGAATACCGAGGGATGGGCGGCCCAATAGGGTTTTCTCCGACGGGCTTAGAAGGTCGCATCCCATCTTGCGCGTGAAAGGATCCGCTCAGCCGCCGAGAACTCCTGTGAATCAGGATCGGCAGAAATGTAACCCGCATGAATATTCAGCTTCATTACGCGTCCACCAGCCGCGGGCCTCCTTGGCCGCTGAGGTCTTGCCCATGGTTGTGTACGCATTAGCTCAGCCATTCAGATTGGCATGGCTGGCATGCAACGGACGTCGTACGGAACGTGTGGGCCGACTCCAGCTGCTGGCGCCACATCAGGTGGCTCCCAGGCAGCCAGGTTCGCAGGGTGGCAGGTTCGGTCCCGACTCCATGGGTTGACGAGCTCCGCTGATTTTCTCGACTAGGTACGTATGTATCAAAGCGATTCAATCTGCTCTTGACTCGAGATATGATTGATCTCGCTGATATAACCACATCGAGACAACCCGTGTTTTGGTTGAGCCAGTTTCTGGGAGTTCGGGTGGGTATCAAATAATTTGAGGCTATCCCGACCCACATAAACCCCCATTTAACCTGATAACCTGACGTTGAGCTTGTTATATAAATAATATTCACTAAAGACCTAGAACTTTGGATGATCAAATTCCTTGCCGCTTTGCGGCACAGTTTGGTAATAGTCAGAACTCAAAAGAAAGATTCAGGGGCCAACCCGGGGGTTCTCTTCCAATCAGTTTTATCAGATGGGTGATCAGGTCCAAGCTTGGATTTCGCTGAGTACGCAGGTACGGTACGCAATTATTTGCTTTGATTTGCTAGAGACAGTTATATGGAGAGATGCTAAAGAGATCAACCCACTAGTTTATCTACCAGTAGCGTATCCAAGCAGCAAGGTCACCCAAAGAACTTTATATGCATCCCAGCATTCGCAATATGTGGGCCAACTAGTGAAGTGTGAAATGCTCCCTTGCAAGATCGAATTGGGTTCGCGTGCAGTGCATACCACTTCCCGATTGAACGTGGAGGTAGTATTGCTAACGATGAAACTTAGTACACATCGAAGAGCTATCGGTAAGCGAGCCGCGCTATATCTCTCTAACTGGCGGTCGTCCCAAGCCAGGGATTAGGAGATAAAATATAACTTGACATGACTTAGTGGACCGGACCCAGCAAACCCAATGGCCCTGGAGAGCGTTGGCAGTACGTACTATCTCGCCTTGCATCATTTGTACTAGTAGTACCTTGAACTGAGATTTTGCCTCGTAACTCCTTGCTGTGGACAGCTGCTAGTTAAAGGGGTATCATACTCGAAGATGCTAAGCCGCTGCGTACCTACCCAAGTATTCAGCGATATAGGAAATTATTGGTAAACACGTACAGTAACTGCAAAGTACTATTAGTGTGTTAGACTAGGAAGTAACTATGTTCCCGAGAGAGCTCGCTTTCGGAACTAAATCCTTAGCGAACGGTATGACAGGCGGGCTAGGAGAATTTGGATATGAAAAGCTTGTTACTCTTGTTGTTGATGCATGTTAAGGAGGCAATATGTGCCTATAGTACGGAGATTATGTTACATATAGGTACTTAGGGGCTGACGATAAGTTGTTAAAAAAATGGTGTCAACACTGGGCATGTAGGAGTGTGCCTCTCTGTAGTAATATTTGATAGGTACCTAATCAAGTATTTACAGCCCTAACATAGGTACTATTTCAACTTGGAAGAAAGTGCAAGTGCCGCTTGAAAATGAGACATACATAGGATTATTCCCCGGTTTGGGACGAATGTGAAGTAACCTAGATGTAGGCTGATTCCGTAGGTAAGAGGTAGGTATATTTACATAAATTTTGTGACATTTTTTACACTCCTTTTTAACCCAATATTCCTTCGCGACCTAATATACAATACAACCAACGCTATGTTTCCAGCAAGACTGAATAATTATGAGTATGACTACGATGCGAACCTGTCCAGCGTCAACATACAGTCCGACAATATCTATACAACAAACGCGAATCCAGCGCACTCATTTATTTCCAATTTTCGTATTTCGCCAGAGGGGCTTCATTAGTCCTCTCTCCTTCTCCGTATAAGATTGTCACGGACTGAGTGCGTACAATGCCATCTGCCGCTCCTAGCTTCTGATCATGGCCGTCCTTTTGCAAGATATCGTCTTGACTACTATCTTTGCCGAGTTCGATATTCGTTTCTAAGTCGTATGGGCCCTTGACCTTCCGTCGACGCGAGTTCATCTCGAGCTCATCTCGGGTGTTGCTTTTGGATGTTCCGTAGTTCTTGTAGCCTTGGCGATCTCCTGTGCTGCCCATGACACGTCGTCCAAATATCGCTTCCATCAATGGCCGTAGGATCGGAATGCAGGTGGCAATGATAACAGAGGCTCCTTCGACACTGCATGATATTAGGACGGTGAATTATATAAACGAAATGCAAAGAGCTTACCAAGTCCAGATTGTTAAGTCAGATGTAGCCCCTATATGGATTAGCTGGGCGTCTGGTAAGGAGGGTTAAGGACATAACAAACATGTAAAATCTGGATCCGCTAGCCCAGGAATTCGAGTTGTCTTGTAGATGGCTACAACGCAGGCCCTAATACATAGGTAATTAGCCAACGCTATTCCCAACTTTTTGGAAGTATTCATGAAGACTTACACTGAACCTAACCCAAGAGCAAAGCACAGCGCTATCTTCTTTCTCATGTTCATTTGCAATGAAAATAGCACAGTAGCCGGCCATGCAGCCAAGTACAAGTCGACAAATCCGGAAAAGGCTCCCGCGAATTCGGAGTAGTTGACTAAAACCCAGGGGCTAATGCAAGTCTTTTGGGTAATACTCAAATCCCATTGGGCTCGAGAAGGTGTGCATTGTCCAAAGAGGATTGCGACACAACCCAGTAGAAAGATCACGCATGCAACGCCTATGGTCCACAAGAATCGTCGGTGCCATTTTGAAGGTTCCAAAAGTCCCGTGAGGAGGTAGATGGCGGCCAGTTTAGGAACGCTGAAAGACAGAACACCTGGAACGAAGCCCACCATTGTATATAACACAGCTCCGGAGACTTGTTCCGGAGTCAGCGTCGATATGTGTTGTCCATTTCCAGATTTCACCGAAACGATGGAGAAGGCGACGACCATCCATCCGAGAATCTGAGTTAAAACTTGGTAAGCCGGAATAAACAACCCGATTTTTGCTGTGCGAACTCACTAATGAGAATGAAATCAGAGCATCGTCGAGTTTGAACTTTTTCATCATCCCCACACGAACGTATAACCTGGCGAAGACGAAAGCCGTGCTGATGGCGGTGACAATACAGTTGACGACGATGATGGTGGGACCCTTGGTCTCACCCGTCGCTGCCGTCGAGCTCATGTTGACTTGAACCTGAACGAAAATACGGAATAAAGATTAATCAGGCGATGCTCGCGGTGGATTCACATCAGAGACAAGATGCGAAGAAGCGGGGCTTTCTCTGCATTCTTATACACCGCTAGGTTCTGACGAGAAAAGAGAGTTTTCCTTACTATGTATATATCCTATAAACCTTTTTTGCAGGGGGGTTACATATGCTTTGCTGTAGCGAGCTTTCTAAAAGGGGAGAGTCTGAGAGTGCTTCGCGACTAGGTAAGGGTGGAGAATCTGGTGGTTTTGTGGTTTTAGTCCCAAGAAAGGTATGCTTCTCAAACGTTGGATCGACATAGTAGGTTCGAATCTGCGCTTTTGGTGTATTATACCTACATGTGTAGGAGACTTGAGATCTTGGGGCCCCTGGTCGTAGGGGATCCAACTTCTATGACACCTAGGTAAGCAAGGTACAGATGACGCTACAAGTTCTCTCCTTTTTTTCCACATGACAACCCTGTACTAAACGCATTGGCCCTTAGTTACACAAGCAAAGCTCGAATATAGGTATCCTAGGTAACATTCAGTGCCTTTGTTACTGGCTTATTTCCGCTGGAGGAAGCGTCTTGATATATCTAAGTAATTTTATGTAAACTGATATTTGGAACATAATTCATATAGTCTTTGAACTATCGAAAGAAGCTTTCATATGGTTCATAATATTATCCCCTTTTCCCAACTTTGGAGACATAAGATTAGTGGGCGTGGATACGCGTATCTTCAATCTTGCCACTTAGGTAGCCAAGCAGCCATGGACTAATAGCGGCGACCAGGATGAGCTATCGTGCATGGAATATAATTTTGGTAATGTTCTCTTACAACTGTGACGCAATTTCTAGGGGTTCTTCTAAGTAGTCCCCGTTCAGTTCATATTCGTGATAAACCAGTCAGACTTACTAGAAGATCAGAATAGCATGCTACAGTTAGTTCTTGATGATGTTGTTATGGTAAAGAGTTAGTAAGGTAAGAGTTTGCAAGACAGCCTATTTGTTCACCCACGGTACCAATGAAATTCCCCATATAGATCACTCCACACGTGCCACCTAGGCGCTCGAGGAAATCTTAGGAATCATGAGTATCCGGAGTAGTGGATCATATCTACGATAGTACGTAGACTAGTTCCCCACAAAGGAATCAACTTTGGCGATTCAAGTGTTCAATAGGAATCGTGTCTCATGACTCGAATGAAATGAGCGTATTATTAATTCCACAACTCTTCAGCCTCATGTGCATATAAGGAGAGAAAGCTACACATCATGACCCTTCGAGGCATAAGGCAAGTGAAATTGCAAAATTATAAAAAAAGGTCAAACCTTTTACTGGACATGGACAGCACGAGCCTCAACGGTTCATTTCATCGAGGTTGCCTTGAGGTGGTCCGAGTTTGCACGGAGCTCACCCTAAATCTGGACGAAGGGCGAACGGAAGTATAATAATATTCCTATAACGAGATTTCATAACAGAGCAGACAGTAGTATCGTTATGGAGCCTCTTGAATAGATATGCCAGAATCGTATGGATATGCGTCGCATTCGCCTCGTTGTCTCTATCGGGGAAAATCTCGGTGAACGCATGGTGCACACTAGGGTGACCTGGTATTGTTCATGCTATTAAGCATTTACTAGAAAAAGGTTTATGAATTATGGGTATTTTCCTTATCCTGTTTCTTCAGGCCCCTATGGTTGTTGATGATTTCTATTGGTTGGCTAGCATCCTTCTGGAAATGGGCATATGTAAAACAGACTCCGCGGTACGTCGTACGTAGTACCTAGTTCTTGTTTACGTGATCCTCGCAACCTCATCCGTTCCGAATACATAGAAATACGCAGACCCATATTCTCCTAACAGCCATGCTTCTAGACTACATAATACGGATATAACTACCATAGGGATATAGCAAAGCGGCTAACCAACGTGGGCGCTAGTAGAGCGGCTCTTAGCGAGGCGGTAAAGGTGGATTCCTCAGAAACTGAAAAATGTCTTGGAAGTTAAGAAGGATCGAAAAAACGACGTCAAATTGCTCGGCAAAAAATTTAACATTATCCTTAGCTGGTTAAATGGTGGATCTAAGCTAGAAAAGCTACTAGGGAACCGAGCGGGACAACGTCCCGTGGAGCTAAGGTGCTTGACTATGGCAAAACAGGCATAAGTTAATGGAGACCAAATGTTAGCCCAAACGTCTTAGCGATGCCCTTCCGAACGTTCGTCTGTCACCAAGGAACTAAGGAAATATCATATTCACGGAAACAAAACCAACGTGCCTGTATTCTACAATAAGTGTTATATGTATGTATCTGCCAAGGCAGTTACTACTACGTAGTAAATGTAACCGTAGTGATTATAAAACGTTAGATAGAAACCCCGGGACCAATGAACTTCAAGCGTTATTGGCTGTTGCACCAACAACAGTCCCAAGGACCAGGAAGTTCCCATAGAGGACCAGTTACTGACGACGGACCGAACCTATATCTGTGCACTCCTCAAGATAAACATGCAGTTACTTAAGACATGTTTACCCGCGGTCAGACTGATACACTCGCTCAGCTACCGAAGATCAAGCCGAAGACTGCAATGCTACCCCATAGTTGAATATCATGCTATCGCCTCTGCGGGTGGGTAGCTCGTGCATCAAGAGAAGTGTCCAATTATGTACCTACAGTAGGTACAAAATCCTACTCTACTGCGGATGTGGCGTTAATTATCGAAAGCTATATGGGGCTCTTACCCGGTTTATGGGGGCATCGAGGGACACCGACAATCCTCATTATCAGCTTCGTCTCGGGTCGTCGTCCATGTTAGGAAAAGCTTGTGTTAATAGAATCTGTACAATACCTTCTAGAGAATATCAGGGGGCTAGTTCTACGTGTCTTGGCTCATCAATATCAAGCTTCTTCGCCCCTTGCCAGATTCTTTGTCGATGAGTTCTGCCTTGCTAACTTACCCTGACACATTCTAATTTATCTTGAACTAACTTTGTCTTGTCTACCTATCTACACTTATTCTTGCTGAAGATCCATACAACATTTCACCATGTCTGCCCAAGGAAATGGAATAACTCTGAAGGGGGCTCCTTTGGACCCGAGCATCGCTTTGAAGCCATGTGATTATGAGAGTGTTGGCGCCCACGCCGAGAAAATCAGCAAGCTAGCCAGCTCCATTTCCCCAGAAGATGACAAAACTAGGCTCGAACTCGCTGAGACTGCCAGAAAGTTAGTGAGGGCGTTGGAGACTCCTCGTGAGACCATGATCAAGCACTGTTGGGCACAAGTAAGATATTCCGTGTAACTAATGGTATGGGATGATATACTCAATAGTATTTGCAGACGGCCACAATGGCTGCCCTCACGGTCGGCGTCGATATGGGGTTATTTAACATCATGGCCGAGGACGGTGGAAAGAGCAAGAAATCGGCGGACCTTGCTAAGGCAGTCGGAGCGGATCCAACCCTAGTCGGTACGTCATGGTGAAGGCGTCTTCATCTAATGCCCCAGCTAATTCATGCAGCACGACTCCTACGCCACCTGGGTGCAATGGGCTACGTCGAAGAGACCGATGTCGATGAGTATAAGCCAACCAACTTCACAAAATCCCTGACAATTCCCATCATCTATGCTGGTTACCCTGTCTTGTGAGTATTCAATACTATGACTGCCAAAAGAGCGCACCCTACTAACACCTACGTTAGGTCCGGTGGTTTACTCAGCGCGAACAACTTATTCCACGAATACCTCCGGCAGAATGGTTACAAGACGCCCACTGACTTGTCCGACGGAGCCCTTCAATATGCCTACAAGACGAAGAACAATATGTTCGAGCATCTCCAAGCCAACCAACCTTACGGCGATCTCTTCAACCTTCACATGGGCGGATACCACCAGGGTCGGGCAAGTTGGATGGATGCAGGATTCTTCCCTGTCCAGGAGAGGCTGATTGACGGAGCCGACAAGAGCTCGAGCTCGCCTTTCCTGGTCGATATCGGTGGTTCAATTGGCCACGATATCCAGGAATTCCTACACAAGTACCCATCCGCACCCGGCCGTCTAGTACTACAAGATCTACAGCCTGTCCTTGACAAGATCACCACCCTAGACAGCAGGATCGAAGTTATGACGCATAACTTCTTACAAGAGCAACCAATCAAGGGTAGCAGAGCTTATTACATGCACTCTGTCCTTCACGACTGGCCTGATGTCGAGGCCTTAAAGATCCTTGCGCGAGTTAAGGAGGCCATGAAGCCGGGCTACAGCAAGGTGCTCATCAACGAGAACGTTATCCCTCCGCGCAACGCGACTTGGGAGGCCACTGGTCTGGACATCCTTATGATGACGCTGTTGGCCTCCAGAGAGCGAACGGAGCAGGATTGGCGTCACTTGTTGGGTGAAGCCGGCTTGAAGATCACCAAGATAGTGAGTTCTCTCCCTACTACCCCCCCTTAACTCCCTGATTCGATCTTAAGGAGCCCTCCACCTTAAGACAGCGCTTCTTTTATGTCATTACAATACGAATTAGGTTGCTAACTGCACATTTCCAGTGGACTGTCGCGAACGGCGTCGAGAGTTTGATTGAATGCGAGTTGGCGTAAAGGGAGTCATGCTGCTGCATTCCGTAGTGACTTGCTGCTGTCAGACCTATACACTACTTCAATTCTGAATTGTTGATAGAGTGTAGAATTAGCTTATCCTCAAGAAGAGATATAGATCATCTATGATAGAAAAAATAGAGACGATTGGCTAGGAACCAACATGCTCCGAATGATGGGCAACTTAACATGACGCTATCGTGACTACCTACCTACCTGATGTGTACCTACGGTATATGAGCCTTCCAACATCAGATGATTACATACGTAGTATATAAAGTTTACCTATACAGTTCCTATTGATATGTTATCACAAGCAATTATCTTGATCATTGTCACTCCTGTTTAATCCCTTATACTCATAACAACGCTTAATTTATTGTAGGCATATCTAAATGATACACCTTCTTATCGGTGACTTACACATAACTTACGTACATGACAACACAAAGTAGGTACATATGAGGATCGTCTTCAACAACTAGCGGTTTCAACACTCTCGAGACAATGTTCTACTTTCGGTTCCTAATATAAGGACAAATATGCCGAACTCACAAACTTGGAGTAGCAAAACAGAAAAGTATGTACCTAGACAACCAGTTGAATGTCTTCGTGTCTTCATAGATTTATGTCTTTATCTTCATCTCATAAATTATACAGAGTAAGAATGTTCTTCGAAGAATAAAACTACTCCGTTACTAAAGGTAAGTGGTCATTTGAGATTATCAATGTGAGTAGGTAAACTAGAAGGCTAGCCGCCTACCTAAGCTTCGCCAATTCCAAGGGGTATTAACTCTGTTTTATCTCTTTAACTGACAATAGGTTAATGCGTCGGACGGTAGGATATACCTAACCGCCCATAGAGACTCGGTTCCGGCCAAAACTTGTAGATCATAGTAGTGTTAGCATAACTTATACAAGCAAGACAAGTATAAAATAATATACCGCTTATGTCTTTATCTTGGGTTTGGTCCACCACGTCAGGTGAACAGTAACTAGACTCTCTAATTCCTAAGTAGCATAGTATGCCAGTCAAAAGGAGACTTGTACGAATCTAAGAAGTAAGGAAATATGGTTTATTATAGGAGTGAGAAAATTAGCAAAATGAGTACTTAGTTTTTATTATAAATTACCTCCCTACATACCTACTTACATGAAATAATTCTTGGTCATTATTGGTTCTTTTATTTGAATTCTCTTCTTAAGACAGCAATTTTCTAAATTAAAATAATCGCTAGGTAAGTAGGTAGGTAGTTATAAGGAATTTAAGGTGATTAACACCTTAGCTACCTATCATATTAATCCAATATAGTATGGCAACTACATTTTTATGATATAATTAGCATACTTGCAAACTCATGGGAATTACATTCTAGAAGTATACATTATGTAAAGGCTGAAGAGGAAATTCGTATCTAACATCGTATGAAATCTCCTTGACTTCGAGATGAAGTCATTTTAAGCTTCGATTTCAACTACAAGTTACAACACAGTACGCCGTCTAGGCTTATAACATTCCCTATAAGGTAATCATTCATGTGATCCAATCTTCTAATTGGTCACCCATACCCTTGCATACAGTGTACTGGATCATACAAGTTACTCCCGCCGCTCTCGTACGGCGCAGATTTCGGCACAGATGATACGCCACATATAAAATCGGGACAAGTACCTATGGAATAGTAATGATTTAGTTTGCGAGGCGCCCAGGGGCGCCTTACGTTACTCGAATGATAGCTAGATTATTAAGCGTAACCTGAAAAGGTCGATATACAAGGTAGGTAATTGTGGTGATAGCTTTAGTAATATCCTTGTTATTTGTGCCCGGCCTGCCTATTTAGTGTTTATATGGTTTTTATAATGAACGGAGGCATTTTACCTACCAAAGGTCATCTTGCGCGTCAGCAAACGTGCATACTAGTAGCTCTATGGCTTGGCGTCTCATTGAGCCCACGGAAAATAAGGAGCGTCGTCAAATTGCCAAGAAGGGATGCTTAGGAGAGTGGCACAAAATTGGAATTGATTGCATAATTCCCTTAACGGTGTGGAAGTCCAGCCATAGGGCAGAACGCACGTAATTGGCTTCGTAATCGGCATTGCCCCATGACCCGAAGAAGAATCCATATGGGAATAAAGGAAGCAACAAATGGCAAAGCTCACAGCCAGGCCTTGGACTTTCAAGTACCGAATCTAAAGGGTTCATGTCGGTAGTCGCTTCGAACAAAATAATCAGCTGTGGGTAAGGTGAACTCCTGTTTGGTGGCTTAGTACCACGGTACATCGGAACTTTCTTCGCTGCACGGGCCACATTCTAACTCTTTTAGGCCATAATAAGGGGAAAGGAGCTGTGGGGGACGTGGATGATCAGAAACAAGCAATCGCTACCTCATTGTTCCATCTTCTAACAACCCAACCTTAATACTTTTCTTCCCTTGGAAAACTTAGTGCGACGACGGCCATCACAGCTTAGACATTTTCCATTAAATCCATAGTGTTTGAATATTCACTGTGATTTTCCCACATCCTATCTTAACTGTCTTAATACCTTGTTTGACTGGCTTTGGCGACTTGCGGTCTGACGTCTCTGATATCGCAAACTCCTTCGGCGCTACTAGGTATTCGAGCGGTTTCGTGTTTTGCGACGACTCATCGGCCGATATGGTTCCTTCATAATCACGAATAAACATATACACTAGCTGAGGTTTCCATCTTATACCCATCCTGATACAGCCTTTAGCTAGCTGCGATGCCACCCCAATACTCGTCCGCTCTCCACCCCGGCGCTCGAGATTCCCTCGAACTCGCCTCGTTAGCATCCTCCGATCCTGGCCCCGATACCTATTCGGAAACAGATTCAAGACCATCAATATCCTCGTCGCGAAAACTCTCCATCGAACAAGACGATCCATTGGACAATAATAATCTCGCAAGCCGTTCTAATTATGTGTCAGGTCATAGTAGGACATACTCTGTCACATCCAACTTCGACTATGCTGCGAACCTATTCCCACTTTCCTCCTCCACAGCCCCCGGATATGCTCCCCTAGGAGCACCTACGTCGGCGGCGCAACGTCATGGCGGACTAGGAGGCCCCTCTCTAGAAAAACACAAAACCCTGACGTATCTGAATGGGCTAGGTCTGATAGTTGGCTTGATAATTGGTTCCGGCATCTTCTCATCCCCTAGCCAAGTCAACGTGAACGTCGGGTCACCTGGCGCATCATTGATAGTATGGGCGATATCGGGCCTTCTCGCTTGGACTGGTGCTGCGAGCTATGCGGAACTTGGTGGCGCTATTCCTCTCAACGGAGGCGCGCAAGCTTATTTATCTAAGATCATGGGCGAGCTGGCTGGTTTTCTTTTCACGTGGGTCGCGGTACTCGTCCTTAAGCCCGGTAGTGCCGCCATCATCGCGATCATCATGGGCGAATATCTCGTACGCGCCGTAATAGGAGCCGAAGCCGAGACTGTCAATCCCTGGATCAACAAGTGTGTGGGTTTGGTTGGATTATTTATGGTGACCTTTTTGAATTGTGTTTCGACGAAGCTCGGGACCCGCGTGAATGATGCGCTCATGTTCTTGAAGTTCATCGCATTAATTGGAGTTACTATAGTTGGAATTGTGGTAGCTCTTACCGGATTCTCTTCATCTGGGACAGCTAATATGGATTGGAAAAACCATGCCTGGTTTGACGGCACGAGCAAGGACGGAAGCCATTGGGCTGTCGCACTATACGCCGGGCTCTGGGCTTTTGATGGTTGGGATAATGTAAGTTCCTGCCTGCTAGGCGCTAACTTATTTCCGATGGTTCGTGAGTGCTAATCGATCACCAAAATATAGACGAACTACGTGGTGGGCGAGTTTCGGAATCCTTCAAGAGATCTCCCACGTGTAATTCACACGGCGATGCCGCTTGTGATTGTCTGTTATCTTCTCGCCAACTTCTCATACTTTCTTGTCTTGCCCCTGGATGTTCTCAATTCGACCAACACAGTCGCCGTCATGTTCGGCAACAAGGTATTTGGTCCAATCGGCGCGCTTGTTTTTGCTCTTATTGTCAGCGCCTCATGTTTCGGTGCTCTCAACTCGGCGACTTTCACAAGTAGTCGACTTGTTTACGCTGCCGCCAAGGAGGGTTACGTTCCAGCCGTTATAAGCCGTGTGGGTATCGGCTCTCGCGAACCCGGAATGGCGAATATGAGGACGAGGAATTGGTTTTCTAAGCGATTGCATAACATGATTGGTGACGAAGACACGGGGCTCTTCTTTACGCCGATATATGCTTTAGCATTAAACGGTGTTCTAACGGCTGTCTATGTTATCGTTGGCGAATTTGGAGAACTTGTGACGTTCTACGGCGTGGCAGGATACTCCTTCTATTTCCTCACAGTCCTCGGACTTATCATTCTGCGAGTTAAAGAACCACATCTGGAAAGGCCATATAAAACTTGGATCACGACACCAATCATATTTTGCTGCGTGAGCTTATTCTTATTAAGCCGCGCAGTCTTCGCCCAACCCCTAAAGACGCTCATCGTTGTAACATTCGTTCTTTCCGGAATCCCAATATTTTTCTGGAGAATACAGGGTCGGGATCAGGTCTCCAAACGGGAGACAAGCTCGGATGAGAGGTCACGAGGATGGAAGTTTTGGAAACGATGGCGGAGATGAAGATCACGATACGAATATTAACTGGCCCCTTATTTGGGGTGGCGTTTTCAATACGCTTTGTGCAATTAAACATAGCAAGCATTCTGTATGAGCATCGGATCAAACGGAGTACAGGGAGTCATACAATCATCCTGATTCCAGCTGGTGGCATTAGTAGATAGCATAGGTGGCGCAGATACATGCCCTTGCAGTGTAATACATACGAACGAATAAAACTACATTCAAACGTCTGCCAAAGGAGGTGAACTTCACCTATTTCGGACTTTGCCATTGTGCATAGGGTTACGCCTGACAGATCCTACAACGCGCCTTGCATTGATCGGCAAGGGTAGTTCTTCCACGTGCGCAACCGGTGGTAACGTATACGAATTATCGAATAAATGATCACCTACTATCAAGAAATCGTAGAGTTTAAGCTAGCGAACGCTAAGGAATCGTACCTTCTGCCTGTGCTGATATTGGCCGGGGAGCCTTAAAGTTTGGGTGATCCATATGTATAAGTGAAAGCGAAAACTTATGTTCCTTGGGTATGGATGGAATACACATATAAAGGCATAATTTTCATGCATCTAGATATCTCATTCGTAAATTCGATATTACCAATGAGTGAGGTCATAAAATTCTCTTCGATGTGAAGTGTGAACGTTGACGGCCCCTAACCCCTTTTCGAACACCGTTACACAATTGTCTTAATCAAACAACACCAAATTCCGAGGGAATAAAGACATATATGATGCCTCGGGGACCTCGAAGTTTTTGCGAACTCTATTAATTTGATACCTGATTTGTAGACACGGATGCATTGAGAACAGTATGGTGCGTGAGTGACGAACATCTTCCTGCCGGCTACCTAACGGAACTGACCACCAAGAATTATGCAGATTTCTTTTAACTCGAAGTCTAATAATAAGAAAGTTGACATAATTCATATTTTTTACTTAATTCTGATTCCGTAAGTTCATGGCACCTTTACCACTCCTTTGTCACTATACGACCAAGTTGTCTGTACCGAGAACCAGGCCCTTGCCAAGACCCCTGTATTTGGGCGGCTGTTTACACTGCTGAACCGAAAATGCGCGACCACCTTTCCGTGGCCACCTACTATTGGGGAAAGCATTTCCGCATTTAGCAATATAGCCATTCCGAAGGCCCGGAGGGAGGAGGCTCGAGTCGTGAAATTTGGATGCATAAATACTAGAGCTTCATCCTTTTTGGAATCAACCTTCTTACCTGTCCTACTCTTACCTACAAGCACGGCACACTATCCGCGACCATGTTCTGCAAAACCGCTCTTCTCGCCCTCGCTCTTCTCCCATTCTCCCTCGGCCAAGTCACCGATGACTTTGAGGCCGGATGGGATGAGGCGGCATGGCCGACGTACGCGCCTGATTGCAACCAGGGCGGTAAAGTGAGCCTCGATACTTCTACTGGTCACAGCGGTAGCAACTCTATAAGGGTCGACGGCGCGGGTGGTTTCTGCGGGCACATCTTCTTCGGCACGACACAGGTTCCCAGCGGCGACATCTACGTCAGAGCTTGGTTGTAAGTCGCCGTATTGGCACAGTTAAACACTACAAAGACGATCCTAATATCTCTCCTTCTACAGAAAGGCGTCCAAGGCCCTAACCGACTCCCACGTCTCCTTCATTACGATGCCCGACTCCGCGCAGGGCAGCGGCAAGCACCTGCGCATTGGCGGGCAGAGCAAGATCCTCATGTACAACCGCGAGTCCGACGACGCCACCCTGCCAGACCTCTCTCCCCAGGGCATCGCGGCCTCCACCGCGCTCCCCACCGGCGACTGGCAATGCTTCGAGTACCACGTCGGGACTGACGGCACCATCGAGACGTGGCTGAACGACGAGGCCATCGAGGGACTCACCAGCAAGGCGGGCGTCGCTAACAGCAACGCCGCGCAGTGGCAGAGGAGCAGTGTTATACCGAAGCCTACTGCTATTTACTTTGGCTGGGAATCGTACGGAGGCGATACTAACACGTTCTGGTACGATGATATCGCTGTTAGTGATGCTAAGGTTGGATGTACTTAGGTGGAGCTGTTACCCCCTTACCCCTGAACCCGCCTAGACAAGTTGTATATTAGCCTAAATAGGTAGAGGGAAAGGTGCACCAATTATAACTTTATATGCCAAGCTGTGATAGATGTTTATTATTATTTTCTGTGTGGTTTATTAAGAATAATAGAGCTGCACCCCGCACAGTGTACCTGCTGTTTCAAGGGTGTGCCGAACCGGGTTTCCCGGAGGCTTAGGTAGCGTTTGCCGGATCAGGACCATCCGCGATACGGATGTTCGGGCCGTTAGGAAATTTGACACAATCGAGAGAAAATTGCTTACATACACAGGTAGATATGCACTCTAACATCTTATAGACTATATACCGCAACTGAATAAGACTAATTTGCGGTGACATACCCCTATCTTTGAAGTTAAACCGGATTGCCCCATGTCACTGGATGATTGCGCGCCCTCAGATGAATGGCACCCTTACTATTACCTGAGAAGTCGTTAAAGGAGGTATGAATATGATTTCAAAATAGGTAACTAATTAGACGATTGAATCTGTGGTAGAGTAGTTTAATAGGTAGGAGCTAAAGCCCCTTAATAGTAGGTAATAGATATCGTGCTAGCATTGTGGATAAATATCTACCTAGTTATTGAGTACCTATAATTATATCTTTCCTCTCTTTTAAAGAGGAGATCTTTCAAATATTTATTCAGCTATTCTAAGCTTGATTGAACGAAGTAATCAGTCATATTGTTTCTGTGTGAGGAATCTCTCAATACCTACCTACCTACCTACCTACATAGACTGCTTTTATTTGTCTGGACACGTCATAATCTTGTTCCAGTGAAGGAAAACTGTCGCATTCCTTTGATAATGCGTACATAAAAGCACCTGTGCTTTCTCTTATCTCAGAATTCTCAGACTAGTTGATCAACCTTCATGTGCTATATCGAGATTAACATGCAAGATATCTAGCACATTTTGTCTTATATTAAAGTTACGTGATGTATCGGTTAACGTATTGATATTAAGTTGAGGCCGAAGCATTGCTGCCAGTCAGGCTTTCAGTAGTGTTATATTCCAACTATGCATATAAGACCCTTCAAGAGGATCGAACCTCTTTTCTATAAGTGACATAAATTAAGGAGCTTATTGGTGATAAATCGGTTATTGGGATGCTTCTATTAAGCTCTGATTCACATTCTGGGGTGCTATTTCACATAACCCTTGATAGAATAACCGGTTAGTCTACTCAAGTACTCGGTTAGCTCCATTTTGAGGCTGACCTAGCCTCTAGAGTGGCGGGATCGCACCTACCTACCTGATAAGAATGCCTTCTAAGCAAAGGAGGAGCGAAGATGACGTATATTAACTACCTACTTCGAACCTGCTTCCGGTGATGACTTATCGGATATGTCGTCAGATCTATCTCCGCCCCTGCCTGATGCTGAACTCATCATGGATAATCACGATAAGGGGTAGACCGCCGTACCTGCCTTGACCTCTACCGTCATGGTTCCGATCCTGCTTCCGAAACGGATGCGATAAGTGGTTTGTTGTTGCTCCTGCCTTTGCTTCTATTTCAACGACAACCCAAGCAATACTAAGCTTACAGCAAACCTAGCACGAAAAGGGGGATATTTTATTGCATTTACCTAGGAAATATTACTATTATTCTAGAAAATGAAATGATAGAGCTACTTCAGATGAAATTTTAAGATGGAATATTGCTGTCACTGCCGTTTCTCCCTTCACTTTCATCGCAACAACATTTAGCCCCTGTCCCTAAAGCAACCTAACCTCCCCCAAGATAACCATAAACCACCGTGAACCTATGAAAACATTGGATGTTTTTAATCTTATCTACCTATGCTACAGGTCTATTACGTCAAGATGTTATGTATGTAGGTACCTATGTAAGGGTATACGTTCTACATAGGTAGGTACAGTACTTACCCATTACATATAGATAGATCCATGATCAGTAACCTCCACTACCCCTTAGCACTAATCTCTAATACACAGGAGAACATCCTACAGCATCTTGGCAAGTATTATCCTACCACGATTATCAATTAATCCATTAACTATGGATAAAAATGTTTCATATATCACATCAGCGTCAATACCTCATATAGTATGGATACCCTCTATCATTTCCATGGCCCCAGTCACCCTTGTTTGACCGTTCTATCTACATCTTATTATCTACTCCAACTCATACACGACCTGTTACTGTTCATACTTCCTGTTAGTCCTTCATTGGTATATTCTTAATTAGGTACTTTGTGCAACTTCCTCCGTATGGGATCTACACAAACACGACGCATGTTAAGCTTAGTGCCAATTAAAATACCACTTCACGTTTCCTCCAATAAAGAGAAAATATCACAGAATCCAATAGCACGGCGTATTTGCTATAAATACAGGTAAGCTATCAAAATTTCACTGTATTAATACCTAAATTTCTCGACATTCCCCTTCTCATCTTGCTATACCACTGTGCTAAATCTGACACGCCATTTCCTTCCCAATCACCCCTTAATTCCTTCCCCATCGACGTGACTCAATGATCTATGACGTGTTTCAATCCCAAACCTATTGCACAAGGTTTGGGGTTTATTAAAATCTGATATTTCAACACATTAGGTATGTTTGTTCTTTCTAATCATTCCTATTTAGATCCCTGGATTTGTTGACTTGCCTCGTTTATAACTACCTCTCACACCTATCTACTGGGTGCCTCCAGGTGTCTCCAGATCAATATACATTTGGTCACCTGCCTTCGTTGAAATATCTACGAGACATAAACTCAGTCTTCTTCAGGTCAACGGAAGATCCAGAGATAATGCATAACTAACGTCTACCCAGCGCGTTTTTACGTTTACTAGGTACCTTTTGGGCTATCACCGGAGACTGGTACCTCACAAAGACACCGTTTATACCTTAGTACTAGCCTAGGAATCTATCTACCTATAAGTATATATGTAAGTATTTGATACATCCACCTTATTACCATAAAGTTTCATTCCTATGTTCTCCTTCCATCTTATACTTTCATCATTGCTTACCTCTACGATATGAGAAAGAAAGAACCCTCCAATATTCATGGCAGGGATAATAATCTTACCTAATATTCCATCATTTATATCGGATGTAATTGACTCATGATTTCATGACTTGAAATCGAAGTCACAGCCTGAGCTAATAATTTGTATAGCCAGTTCGATAAACCCGCTTGGTTATCCAAATCGCCCACCTTTTCAACCCAGAGTTAATCTTCTCAACTTCAGCTTTTATTCCATTCCTTCACCATCTCCCCAAACTTCTATCATATTCTTCAAAAGATATTCTTACCATTGATATGATTTCCTCCTAACACAGAGCGACCTTGTAAGTTTCATCTTCCTTATTCTTCAATTCCACATCACCTATCATAAAAACTTCAAGCATCTTAGCATCAAGATACCCGGGTAAGCATTCTACTGCGGTAACCCAAGAAGTTTATTGGTGTCTAGATATTGCAATCCTATCAACTTCTCAATGAAAACCTCTCCAGTTTTAACTCACCGCAATCTCTTTTTCCCATCTTAATCCACCAACACCCATCTATACCATCACCTTCTCTTCTTGCGCTTGAAGTTGCAACACCATGTATAGTCCACAGCACAACCGCAGAAAAGCAGGTAGCCAATGATTCCGAATCCTAACAGCTTTCTAATCTTTCTTCTTCAATTGATCACCATCTTCAATCCATACTCTTGCCGCGTTGGTGGAGTCTTCCTTGGTGATAAAGTCCTGCGTTGACCACACTGCACCTTTTCCACCTCTTTCAGTTACTTCCAACATACCCACTTGCCATATTTTCTTTTCGCTCCTACAGTAGGTGTGAGATATATCTTCATCAACCTATTGGAGTCTCCAAGACTACTGTGATTCCTTTGAAAATTTCCTATTCAATCTATTCTAACTC
Source organism: Annulohypoxylon truncatum (assembly GCF_022578515.1). NCBI lineage: Eukaryota > Fungi > Ascomycota > Sordariomycetes > Xylariales > Hypoxylaceae > Annulohypoxylon > Annulohypoxylon truncatum. Next base: position 578,495 of record NW_025953787.1, read on the forward strand.
TATTCTCAGCGTCCATGGCTTAAAGAAGGGATTAATTATCTCTCTGCTACTAAGAAGAGACGTGCCTAAGAGGCAGCTTACACCGGAAGCTGTCGGATAGCTATCGGCAGATGGTTCATTGATCCTTACCTATGTGAGTTCTCAATGCTGATCTAATGATAACAAAGCTAATGAGAACCTAGCAATGAAATCCAAAGGGTGGCAATTTAAATGCCAATACACTGCTAACCTGCCAAGGTAAGTAATATAGGAAGTCGCAGACTTCATAGGGGCTGACTTAGTTATTTCCTTCAGAGTAATCGCCGACACTTTAGACATACGTCATCCATTCAAGTGGAAAGTCTAGCATCTTGTTCACTTGCTCACCTAATGGTCGAGGTAAGGCACACAGGTAGCAGCGCCGTTTGTTCCTGTCACATTGTTAATAGGCATGTAGTACTACATTACCTGTCTCATCATATTATGTCACCGATACTACGGTGTTAGTATATGTCACTCAATGATACTGGAGGCTAAATTAGCTGATCCGCCGTGTACCAATGAATAAAGGGAGCAAGCTACTCTGGTAAGTGTACAGCTGTCCTATGTTAGCGTGGTTAATTCTCACCGTCCTACTAGAGAATAATGTTCCTTTGCCTTGTGCTTTTGGTCGACGATATCTGCAGCACAGCACCCCGGAGAGTGCCTAAACTATCGACTGCGGCATTAGCTCGCGTGTACACAACAGTGATTTCACTCCACAAGCGCCAATTTATGGATTGCTCACGTTCAAAATAGTGAGCGAGACTCGCCTTTGTACATTGTCTACGATAGACGAGGCCTCATGTCGAGTGGCTCTACAGCTTGATCAACTTCCGAGGAAGAAAAGAAGAAAACGAAGAATGTTTTGATGCCTCGTTCTCAGCTTGGGTTATTCTTCCAAAGCACTCAACACGAGCCTGAACTGTCCTTACATCGTTGAATGCTGCTACCACTCTCGAGTTGCGACTCATTACAAATGGGGCTTCTAAGGTTAACTTCCGCAGCTTCCAGGCTCCATCACTTCATCGACAATCTTCGCAAGCAGCCTCGCATGGCCTAATTGGCCGTGTAAAGTGCGGCTTTCACTATGCTATCCGCAGGCGAAGACTTGGTAGACTATAGACGAATTACACTAATAACCGGATATTAGGTGTCGGCATAATGGAAGTGGTCAAACCCAAGACTATTGGTGGTGGGTCCATGTTTGCCTGGCATTAAATGTTGGGGAGCTTCCAAGGTATGTTCATGTTGGATATCGTCATTGCTTCAGCTTCTTTGAGGGTTTGTTACTGACTGTGGTTAGTCTACCATACGGGACTGAACACACCAAGCCCGTGATGGCGAACAACGTTCTTGCCTCAAAAGTATGGACAGATACATACCGAGAAGCCAAAAATCGTTCGCATCAATGATCGGCGGAGTCTTACATCTGTTCCACTCCCCTCACTCTCGTTCCGTCGCCTTGGCGGCGTTGAGCATGGGCCCTCCAGCGACGAATCCATATCTTGTGGATAAGATGAACGTTCCCGCAGTGACTAGATGAAGGGTGGCTCGTACAACTTTCTAACACTCAAAACAACGACAACGACATGGTTGGATTCCTCAGGTAGGAGAGTCGAAGTCCCCCATAAGGATATAATAATGATTATCGAACATGATGCAGCGCTGTTAGTCGGCGAGGAAGCTGGCGGTAGAATTAAGATGGTGCGAGTGCTAAATCGACGTCATCGTGGTTTTGCCAATAGGTGTTTTGAATCTTCGAAGATGACATTACGTCGTCATTCTAAGGGTCAAACGTCAACAGCAAGATGGCCCGATTTATTTAATTACATAAGAACTGCTCGAGGAAGAGAACAGTGGCGGTGGCTGAGATCGAACCTGACACGGCGTTTACAGTACACGATCATCGTTTCACAGGATAGGTATTCCTGATTCGGTGGAGATATTTCAGTTCCACTATTTCACAACCAAACTCTTTTGATGTCCAAGCCTTGACTGAACTTCTGCTATTGCAGAACAATTTTCAGTCGGTATCCAACTAGGAACTACCTGCTATGGGGTGTTCAATGCTACGCCGCAATGGCGAGGAGTGGGAAATGTCAGACCGTATTTGGTCAAGTATCTCTACAACACACGGTGCCTACTTAGGCCACACGATGATGACTCTCTGTTTACGTTTCCTCATATGGGATCTAAGAGCTATGACGAGGAGCTGAAGGTGGCTGGATTTTTATTCTGCGCAGAGGGCGCACGCCAAGGACGATTCAAGGAATTCGGCAATGGTTATTATTGGGTCCAACCGTGGATGGGACGTCGTTTCTCGAAGAGACAAGCCATCGACGGCAAGGTGCCGCAGCCTTCAGCGGCGGAATACAGGATTATAGGGAGCGAATAAGTCTAATGGTCAACAAGATGTAGAGTCGTTGTCCCACGAAAGGCGAAGTTCCTTACACGACAGATGCCAAGAGAGATAACAGTGGCTGTCGTTAAACTCAATCATGGCAACAACGTCATCCTTCACAGATCCACGCGCACGGTATGGTGGCCCGGTTACTTGAACGCCAGGGCACAGTTGGAGACAGACCAACGGTGATTGTTGAGACGAAACCGTATTGCTATTCAACGGAGCAGGACGACAGTTGTAACAGAGTGGCGTGATTCTAGTATAGATATTATCATGCTTCACAAGGAAGAGATAGCATTGACTGTCGAGAATTCCGTTATCAGCTACCAAGACTTGGTGTCTTGGTAAGCTTGGTAGCTTGGTTCCCTAAGCGCACAGTTCAGGAGAGAACAACGGCGGTTGTCGGGGCGCATTTCCTACTATTCCCGATGGGGGTGAGAGATCGTTGGAGTAAAAATGGCTAGGAAGCATACCTACAACACCATCGTACTGCTGACTCTCCAGAACTATGCAACGTGGATGTCATTTCCATGTATGGTTCGTTCATAGCTTGGCAGCTTGCTAACCTGGACCCCCAAGGGCACAGCCCTCAAGAGAGAACAATAGAGCTCATAGGTTAGATCCGTGTCTTTGCACGATGGGGAGCAAAGTTGGAAACACGGTGACGGTAGACTGGCCCGATTTCCCCATCGGTATTATCTGATTGGGTTGGAGACTGCGACAGAGCTTGGGTCGACGATCAACATGAACGTCGACGGCGGATATGTTCGATTTTAACTCGACCTATTGGCCCGCCGTGATCACAGGTTGCTACACACTTGTATCAAACGCTGCCGACTACGCAACGCAGATCTCAAGAAGGAGCAGCGGGTGATGTTTGAGACCTCAATGGATGGGACGGTCATGTCTTGGTAGCTTGGTACCTGGAACCGCAGAAGTACAATGTAAGGAAGAAAACGATAGTGGTGGTAGAGGCCAACCCCGCATCGTTGTTCGGTGGGACAGGACGTAAGACGTCGATGGTTAGATGGCGCGACTCCAGAACCGACACCACCATACTTCACAATTAGGAGGTAGTGATGAGTGTCGAGAAAAGCTCGACGCGGTTGTCGTCTCCATCACAGCAGTCGAAGAGACTAATGATGGCAGCCGAGATCAAACTCGCCTCTTCACATCGTCGTGTGCGAAGTTTGCGACATGGCAAGACTCCTTCAATGAGAGAATCTTACTTCTCGGTGAAGAAGTAGTCCTGGCCGACTAGAAAGGATCAACAGTCTCCTTTCCAAGTCTCAAGACGCTGGTATAGTCTTGTTCTCCACGGGCCTTCCAAGTCCGTGGTAGGACGCCGACTTCGCAGATGGAATGTTGGATGTCGTTTTTCGACAGAGCGGGTTGCACATATGAAGTCGGCCGCTTGGCCACTATCCAACCCTGGGAGTAGGGTTTGATTGAGACGTCCACAACAATTTCGTTTTCGCTTGAATCCCGTCGCCCTGCTTCGCTCCTCTGCCATCTCCATGCAACAATGCACGTAATAGTCTACGAACCATAATGAACGGAAACCCACCTGGTGCAGGGAGTCTTGAGTATGGCATATCTTTAGGGTTAGCACAAGATGAGACCGCGGGAACATTAGCATGATGGGGAGACACTTGAAGGAATTATCGAAGAGATCGATATTCTAGGTGATTGGACAATGATGGTGGGAAGTAAGTGAGCTACGTACCTCTATTCATAAGGCCGAACAGAAATGAAGACATCAACTCACTAATCTCATAACTTGCTACCCATAAATGAACGCGGTGCCCAATTTTATTTCATCGTGACAATCTCGCTCATGGACTAGACCTTGGACGCACCGAGAATATTCCGTGTTGTATTAATTTCGTTCGTATTGTGTCTATAATGATCATCATGAATGCAGGTGATTCCCATAAACGTACCAAGGCTTGTACGTATCCTATATCATACACTGCGTATACTAGCTTCAGGTGTATAACCAAGCATTTCCAGACGAGCTTCTCCGATCTCGTCCTCGCTCGTAGAGCCACTTGCTGTTCAGGCCAACAGTACTTCTCTTCCCTCCTGATGCTGGACTCGGGCTGTCCGGGACACCTCCATAAAACGATCCTGTACTGGCACCCAAAATGCTAGTGCTCAAGGGGCTACCCGATCCAAGCGATCCTATCGAGGAGCGGCGGGCGCCGTTCATAGCCTTGTGCAACAGAGGACTGTTAGGTGATCCAATTCCCCCAAAAGGTCCGCTTCCGTTCCCACTTCCTCGGGTAGGGCTGCCGTTGTTAGAGGCAGGGGAGCCCGAGAAGCTGCGTCTGCTGCCCGCAGATCCGATCGAAGGAGTTCGGGCGTAGCGTGGAGGTGTGCTGTACGCGGAGCCTGGCGTGGGCGGCGCGTTGGTAGGTGGTAGGCCCAGCAGTCGTCGTTGGCCGGGTGTAAGAGGGATGTCGGAGAGGTCATCCTTCTGTCTGAAGAGAGGGAGTAGGTTGGTGCCGATGTTGAAGATTGGCAGGAAGAGGATCGCCCAGTATGCGTATCGCGCGTAGTACCACACGCTAGTCAAGTTAGTTGCGTCCCTCTGGAACGGGTTGGGACTCGGAACTGGAGCGTACAGGTAACTAAACCATTTCTTCGGCACCATCAACGAGAGCATGTTATGGGTGAAGACGATGGTTATGAACACGAGGACATTGATGGCGATGCGCTTCACGTTCTTCTCGGTGAAGTTTGTGGCATCTTGCCGTCGGATGATTTCTGGCAGACGCGGGTGTCGCCACGTACCAGGGCTGTCGGTGACTGGAGGTGTCGCGGGTGTTGATTTTTTAGGGGTGGTGAGGGCTGTCTTTGCCATGGTGAGAGACATTCTGTCTAGACCTAGGCAATGCCTTGTGCCTTGAAGCCGAGAATGCAGAGCACGGAGAGATTGATTGGATGTTGCCTCGAGAATTGGGTACCGAGTTGCTTCTTTGACTGATCACTATTGTAGCTTAGACACGACAGAAATAAGGCGATACGGACGCGAAAATATTGTCGATGTCGATTTTGGACCACTGAATTGTTATATTACCTGTTATGTTAGTTAGTACCTAAGGTTGCGGTGGTGGCGCTGCTCGCGCAGGCCTCGTGGTCGAAGTCGTGCTGCTGGATGGTTCTACTTTGTTTTCTTTGAAGGGAACATTGAAAATGGTTGTTAGGGCCGTTGCGAAAACAAATCATACGTAGATCGGGATTCTTAGTCATCAATTCCAGCCACTCAGATACTAGCGCTGGTTGGTGCATTAGGGGTAGGTACGCTATTTGATCTTTGTGCACAGACCACATTGGATAAATAGTTATGCACCCACTTATGTAGGGGACCTTGCCTTAGTAATGTGTTTAAGACGGAACGTTCCTTGCTAGACCTGCCGTCACAGGGCTGACAGTGAATAGTGAATTAGCTCCCCACCTGAATCCGCTATCCGCCTACCAACATCCTCCAACTAACCACATCTTACTAACTACCTCATCGGGCTTCGTCGTCAGCGGCGGATTCACCTGAAAGGATTCTTACCTTCTTCAACCTTCTACATACACCATTCCGATCACCCCGCCATTTAATGGCTATTGATGTATAGATGAGGAACACCAACTACATATTCAATCTCATTTGATATTTAATATCGGCAATTAGGAATATAGGAACAAACTGATACTAAGCCAGCCAACATGAGCGTCGGCGACCTCTTGAACCAGTTCGACGACGGACTAGGTTCGCTCCTAGGCCAATGGAACAGCTACTCAACCGCTATCGCAACGGTCTTCGTGCTGATTATCACATATGCTATTATGAACAGAGTGGAGCCCGAGACTCATCCTATGCTTCTCGCGCGTCAGGCTTCAGGTTCAGCTGTCCGGAATGAAGGGGAATCGCCTATATATCGTGGAAACTCGGCTCCTCATGGTCTCCCACTTAACGGCGGTCTAAATGTTAAGGACCCGGGCGCATCAAAATGGGCGGCCGGACGAGACGGAGACCTACGGGATATCTGGCGCAGAGCCGTCACGGGATCTCCGGAAGGAGATGGACCTAAGACTAAGGGCGGTATCTCGACTGTGCTGGGGAGCGAAAAAGTCATAAAGCATGACCTTAGTACGAATGAATTTGCTCCTTATTATTTAGGACGTACTAGGACTAACAACGTATCCCAGATGATATCACTCGGCAGATCAACCTTGTTGGCAAGCACATCGCCTCTCAAGGCGGGAAGAAGGTGGCCATCTACCTTCCCAACTCTGTCGAATTCATCGCTACTTTGTTTGCTGCCAGTTTCCACAACCTGACTGCTATCCTGTTGCCGTTCGACCAGCCAGAGGATGCGGTCATTTCGATGCTTCAGAGGTCTGGTGCCGACACCGTTGTTACCGCACCTGGCGCTTTCCCCTTCGACAACGCTGTTAAGAGCTATCCCGGTCTCCGTCAGCTTATCTGGGTCGTCGACGAGGGTAACAAGCACCTTGACTGGAACGAGGTTCCCAAGGGCATCGGCGGCAGCGTCAACGTATCCACCTGGCAGGACATCCTCAATGACAACCCCATCACAGCCGGCAGAGAGCTCCCCGAAGCCGACCCCAAGGCTGAGATCCAAGACGTTATTATCTTCTGGCAATCCAAGCCAGGTACCCTGGAGGAAATGGTTCGATTCACGCAAGGCAACCTGGTCTCCGCCATTTCCGCTCAGCTTACTGCCATCCCGCAGAAAGAGCGCTTCTCCCCCTCTGACCTCTTCCTCCCCACAGCCCCGCTATCCTCCTCCTTCCCGCTCGTCCTCACCCTCGCAGCCCTGTACTCCAACGCTCCTGTGGCATTCAACTCTGTAGCCGGCACATCGCCCGACCTAGCCCTGGCTACTGCTGGCATCGCCCCTAGCATCATCGTCGCGACCCCGCAAACCCTCAAGGCCACCCACGGCGAAACCATGTCCAAGATCAACTCTTCCTTCCTCTCCCGCCTCTCCCACGGCTTCCAGACCCGCAGCCTGACGCAGGACGGCGCCATGCCGACGTCCGGCTTCTGGGCCTCGTATAACGACGCGCTGCGCCCGCAAATCGGCACCGAGCCCAAGCTCCGCCTCGTCTACGTCGCGGAGCCAGCGGGCGCGGACGCGCCCAAGCTCAGCGAAAAGGTCCTCAGCGACCTGCGCGCGGTGACGCGCGCCCGCGTCATCTACGCCCTCGCTGCGCCCCGCGTCGCCGGTGCCGTCTGCCAGACCCTGTTCCACGACTACCGCGTCCTCGGCGACGGTAGCGGCGTCCACTTCGGCCCGCCCGTTAGCTCGGTCGAGGTCCTGATGAAGGATAGCGGCGCGCGAAAGATCACGGACGAGAGCTACGCCGGCGAGATTGTGGCGCGCGGGCCGGCGGTCGCGGGGGCGGAGGCGGCGCTGGGGGTTGAGGGGGCGGTTAGGATTGATAATGTTATTACTTATGTTTAGCTGGTTTGACTGCTTGATGTTTGACTCTGGCCGCGAGGGTTTTTCTCGGGTTGGGGGTTGGACGATGATGGATTGACTGCATTGGATTGGATAGGGTATAGGGAGGATGGATGGGGTGGAATGAAATGGTATGGGATGTTGATGATCAGATTGGGCGATGACCTGGTCTGAGGGGACCGTAGAGCGAAGTTGTGGATTCTTATGTAGTTCAGCGGACGCCGTTACGTTATGTTATCTACGTAATGAGATGCTGTATGTTTCTAGATACGTTATGTTCATGGTTAAAAATTGAGAGGTAAGGCATTTTCGTTTATGTTGTATGTATCATTTACCCCTGTTCCGTTCGATACTCTATGCCGCAAGATGATATTATTTTAGTTTTGCGTTCATATTCATCATCGTGATTACTACCATTCCTCTTCATCTAGGTAGATTAGGTGACATCTCGGAATCGTCATGACCATCAATGTTTGCGCCTAAGTAGGTAGGTAGGCACCCTGCATAACACCACATTGCGTAAATGACAAGACAGCATAAACCCGAACTCCGAACCAAGCAAGCAAGCAGTCCCTGTCATGAACCACATTCCACAACCTTCCCCTCTCTATTTCTTAAGGACAACCCTAAGCACCATTCCGATAAACCTGCGCGCCTTGATTACGGAACATAATAGTATCCCGTCTCTGCAGTATCATCAACGCCCTATTCAGGCTCTGCTCGCTAAACCCCTTGCCCTCGACCATCTCGCGCCTTAGCGTGGCCAAGCTCGTGCTCCAGCCGATCGGCAGCCGTCTCCTTAGCTCCTGCTCCACGCGCGCGACTTCCTCGTTGAGCTCGCGCGAGCCCTGGTTCGTGGTGCCCTGGGTGACGGCGTCCATGGTCGAGCAGAGGAAGAGGCGGATCGCCTCGTCGACGTGCTGCTCCATGGCGACGGGCGAGAGTGTGAGCTTGGCGAGCGCCTCGGTGATGCGGACGATGGCTTCGAGCTGGCGCACGGTGATGGGGATGCTGGATCGCGCGTTGGCTTCGAGTTCCGAGGCGTGCACTTGCTTTCGGATCGAGACGAAGTGCGACGATAGCTTCTCGGCGGCCTCGGGAGAGAGACGGGGTGCACAGCGGCTGGGGGCGGGTTAGTATTTTCACTTATATTGAGGACGGCGGTTAGGATAGGGGCGTGTGCACTCACGATTTGCAGTAGCTGATATATCGTCTCATCTTCTCCACGGGGACTTCTCCTTCGACTTGCTCCTCGAGACCACGGCCACCCATATGAATACCCATAACGTGCTTGGCGATTCGCTCGTCCTTTTCTCGGGTGTGCTCATCCTTGACGATGAAGATCATGTCGAAACGCGACAGGATAGTAGTCTGGAAATCGATGTTCTCTCCCGGAGTCTTCATATCGTCGTATCGGCCAAATATGGGGTTGGCAGCTGCGAGAACCGAGGTTCGAGCGTTCAGGATAGTTGTTATACCGGCTTTAGCAATCGAGATGGTTTGCTGCTCCATGGCTTCGTGGATCGCGACACGGTCCTCATCTCGCATCTTGTCGAATTCATCGATACATACCACACCACCGTCCGCTAATACCATAGCACCACCTTCCAGGTAAAACTCCCGCGTCGAGTGGTCTCTTTGAACAGAGGCCGTTAAACCAGCTGCGGAAGATCCCTTACCGGATGTGTAAATGGAGATAGGAGCAGCTTTCTCGACGAACTTCAACAGCTGCGACTTCGCTGTACCTGGGTCACCCAGAAGGAGGACGTTGATGTCGCCTCTCAGCTTCATACCATCAGGCAAGATCTTCTTGGAGCCTCCAAGTAACAGGCACAGGATAGCCTTCTTTATATCTCGGTTTCCGTAAATCGATGGGGCAATACAGTCTGCCATGATGTTATAAAGATCTGGCCTTCGGCTAAGCTCCATGAATTCTTGCTCTTCTTCCTCCGAGAAAATCGAGTGACCCTTGGCCGTAGCATCCACATCCGTTTGGAGACCGACTGCTCTTAGGTAAGGTGTTCTGATAGCTACGGCACCACCTGTGGACGAGTTCTTGGAACCCTTGTTCTGATAGATGGAGAATATGCCCATTACTGTACATCTTGACCCTGGCACGACCCTGTTGGTGAGGTATCGGTCTGCGGAGATGAGAACGTGACGTGGAAGTTCTCCCACCGGTACTTGATCAGGGGCTTCTTGAAGTTTGATAATTTGCTGATCTACAAACTTGGACTTCTCATGGGTGATAAAGTAGGGATCGAGAGGACACTTTTCAGAAGGGTCGTTTGGAGGTCTCTGGCGACCGCATGTTCGAGGAAGCGTAACACCGGTGAACCCTCCCAAGACAGGGATAATCTGCGTGTGTAGACAATTTCGGCATTGAACATGCAGTTCGGTAGCTTTGGAAGACATGACGGAGGCCCCAATTACAATACCTGGCACCCTAACCAGTCTTGCAATGGTCTCCGAGTCTAGATTGCGGATGGAAACATCGTCGGCTGAGGAGTGAAGAAGTAGTTGATGTTCGGGAATTACGGCCTTGGGGTCGTGAGGAAATACAATTCGGTGTGTACATTTCTTAAGAGCCCCTTCGAACTGTCGTCTTCTCTTAGCTTGGTACTTCTTGATCTAGGAGGATGATATAATATAGAGAACATACCAGAGGAATGAGCTCTGCCGGTTCTGTTACTAAACGATGCGCCAATTCCTCATTATACTTAATTAAGTCGGTTATATTAACATCGCAGTAATACTTCTTCAATAAAGCGTTCTCTCTTAACTGATCTCGATAGACGAATTGGTTGTCGTGTCTGAACTGTAGGATGAACGTAACCAACTGCTCTTGTATTTGCAATCTGGTATCTTCGTTGGGTCCCGAATTGGACTGGAAAACAGAAACCGAGTATACCGATTGGCGATCCATCTTGCGAACCGAATATGTAAGACTTGATCTTTTAATCAGTATACATATATAAGTCGCAGTGGGTGGGCTGGAGTTGATTATCGTGACTATCGATCGAGGGGTTGAAAGATTTATTTAGGTAATTTGGTTCAACCCAAATCGACTTGGAATTTCGCGTTAATTGAAACGCGTCCCCATTTCGCGTTTTTAGGGAGGCGCGTTGAGAGGTTGCATATGACGCTAATCCCTTCTCGGGAGTGAAGTTTGACCCCTGAATGATTCTTGGCAGGGTCGAGTCCGACAACCGACTGAGATCACGTGCTATTATCAAATTTACCTTAACGGTTAGCTATCAGCACTGACCATGCCCGCCGTCCGCGCGACATGCAATCTTTGATCGGTTTAGCGTTTTATGCCGTTTATACAGGATGGGAAGCTTATGGGGATCTGAGTTCCAGGTTAGCTGTCTACAACATAATTAGTCCATTCTACAATTTACATTTACATATGAATTAGTGAAACTCAACCAACCCAATTTCTTTGCGATCCAACTTCATCGGCGCCAGCTTGTGTATTATACTTGCCTCTTTTAGACGATCTTGTTGCGCAAAAAACTCTGAACAGTTACTGCATTCTTCGTCGTTACATCCGTTTTGGTGTCCAACCGTCCCAGTGACGAGGTTAGCAGTGGTGTCTCAGGCTCCTCCGAGCTTCCAGCTTTTTATTTCCTACCAATTGGAATTGGGTTGCGCCGGCCAGTCGCAATTCTTATTCGCTGACGTCTTGACATAGACGATCAGTTAGGCTGAGCATAGCTATGATTCCCCGGTAGCCCTTCGCGAGCTTTGTCAACAAGCCTTTTGGCTTCCCTCGCTACCTCGCTACCTCGTCATGTTCTCTAATTCCGAAGCTCGCAAGTCTGTCGACAGCTTGCCGCCTCTGTCGCCTCACGGCCGATCCGAATTCCCTTTCCACCGACAAGGCTCGTCTGCCTTTCCGAAAGCACGAAGAGGTTCGACTGCAAGTTCTATCGCAAGTTCGATACACTCCATCGGTGGTCATCTAGATACGTCTAGTAGTTGGTCTCAGACCGTTCACGAGACAGGGCAGAATGCTATCTCTACTCTCCTCCAACCGCCCATAGTACGGACGGGGCTACTTCCGCACACGTCCGCCCCTGCTTCAAGCGCTCACAGGCCGCCGACCGCACGAGACATACCACCCGTTACTTTGACAAATATACCACATGTCGATAACGACGAATTTAAACCATACTTAGCGCAGGTAGGGGCGTTATATGAGCAGCTAAGGCGTGTGAAAGAGAGTGATGATGATGGCAGTGATCACATATTTGGACGTGGCAGAGCTGAAGAACATGCTGGCGTGATAGATGAAAGTCATTTGAAACCGGGCAGTCGTCCGGGAAGTTCACGGAAAGTATCTGGGTCATCGATTAGATCTGTATCTCCTATCGATTCACCTCCGGCACGCACAATACGAAGGAGATCTAGTTCTGGTTTCAGTCGGAAGGCATCGGTCCAGGGTCCACCTCCGCTATCTACCATTCCGAATGTCTACTTCGACGAGGACTTTCACCTAGAGAATCCCCGAACGTTTGATGTCGTTACCGAGCGATCCGAAGTAGTTAGACCACCGCCTGGCTCCGTGGAGGAAAAGAATGCTGCAAATGGGAATGCTGCGGCCCCGCGCAAAAATCTTGCTACGAACGCGATATTGCAAGAGAAGCTATCGTGGTATATGGATACGATCGAGATGCACTTAATCTCCTCCATATCGACCGCTTCCACTACGTTCTTTACAGCTTTGGGCTCGCTGAGAGAACTCCACACCGAGGCAGCTGGATCGGTCGATAGAATAAAGACGTTGCGAAAAGAGCTCGTGGCCCTTGATGAGGAAGTCGCGGCTAGAGGGCTAGATATTGTCCAGAAACAACGGCGACGTGAGAACCTACAACAACTAAATGATGCTGTCAAACAGTTGAAGGAGATTGTCGAGTCAGTCGCGGCATGCGAGGAATTGGTAGATTCTGGAGAAATCGAAAAGGCATTAGCTAGTATCGATTCTTTAGAGAAACTAATTGCAGGCGAGCGGATACCTCGTCCAAAACAGGACGAAGACCATGGATACCAACTACGCGATTTGAGAGATGCCGTTGCCCTTCAGGGTGTGAACGGCGACATATCTACTCTACGGTTCCGTATCGGCAAAGGATTCGAAACTAGGCTTACGGACATATTACTAAGCGACCTAAGACGCCACGTCGATACCGTCTCAACCCAGGAAGTCCTACTCAGGTGGAGTAGCGCAGCAATGCGAGCCCGCGGAGCTCCTAGCAGAGACTCGTCAGCCTTTCCGGCTTATTTGTCCGCAACTGACGACCTCCGCTCACAGCTCATGCCCATACTAGATGGGTTGCACCGCTCAAAACATGTGACGATTGCCATAGCGTCCTATCGAGAGGTAGTGTTGCGGGAAATCCGGCTACTTATCAAACGACCGCTCCCAACATCCAACGATGATGATAATGAATCCATGATGTCCGCATCTACGATGAATTCAAAACGCTTAACCCAGCAAGAAAAATCATCTATTCTCGCACGAAATCTTCGAGCATTGGATGAGCAAGACGCCGAAAATCTATTTGTCAAGATGTACATTAGCGTCACAGAAACATTGCGTAGACTAGGCACCCAGATGAAAGTCTTGTTCGACGTCGCTAGTTCGTTAGGACAACAACCTAACACTGACTCCGCCTTGAAGTCGCCGAATCCCCTGAAATCTCCGCCCCTCAATAGCGCAAATCGCGACCTACAAGAAGATATTCACCTGACTATGGACATGGCGAATCTCCTCGGCCAAGCAGTCGACACATCACAAGAGAAGATTGTGAAGGTACTTCGAGTCCGATCTGACCAAAGCTCACACCTACCTTTGGTATGGTTCCTTCGATATTTCACTCTTAACCTCTATTTTGCAAATGAATGTGAAGCGATTTCCGGTAGGAGCGGCACATCACTGAAGAATATCGTCAATTCCCAAATCAAGGAGTTCATCCAGACACACGGCGATGCGGAGAAGCAGAAACTAGCCCAAGGCATGGAATCGGATCAGTGGAGTGCTAAAGATTTCACCGAAGAGAACACCGCTTTACTCAATCGCATACTAGAAAGTAGCACAAAAGATAATGCCGCTTGGTCAGAAGGAAGCAAAATCTGGATACCGTTCGATGATGGAGGAGCCAAGGAAAATACGAACGGTCGACCAAGGTCCGAATCTAACGCGGCGGGCAAAGAAAAGGCGCGAAGCGCAATTATTGACGGGGAGACATTTATATTACCCAACTCGGCAATCCTCTGCTTGGAGGGCATGTCCCACTTCCTACATCTTGTCACTGGCATTCCCTCTATGGCCTCGGACATATCCAGCTCCCTAATCGCGTACTTACAACTGTTCAACTCGCGATGCACGCAGCTTATTCTTGGCGCGGGCGCGACTCGGTCCGCCGGCCTGAAGAATATCACTACGAGGCACCTCGCCCTAGCGTCGCAGGCGCTAGCCTTTATATCGACGCTGATCCCGCACGTGCGCGAGTTCGCCAGACGACACGCAGGTACAGGCCCGAACGTCAACAACGGCAACGTAGCAAATCTGATGGGCGAGTTCGACAAGGTCAGGCGGCTGTTCCAGGAGCACCAGAACAGCATCTACGACAAGCTGGTGGAGATCATGAGCGGGCGTGCGGCGGCGCACGCTAAGAGCATGAAGGCGCTGAACTGGGACCGCGAGGGCGACGTCACCGTGGACCTGTTCATGGAGACGCTGTGCAAGGAGACGGTGACGCTGCATAGGGTGCTCACGAAGCATTTGCCGGAGGGCACGGTCAGGTTGATTATGACGCCCGTTTTCGAGAGCTATAAGAGCCAGCTCGGGAAGACCATGCAGGGGCTTGAGGTTGCGGAGTTGGGCGCCAGGAGGTGAGTAAACTTATTTTATATATATGTATATATATATATATATATATATATATATATATATAAAGGAAATGACAGGCTTAGGACGAACGTGGCTAACAAGAGAAATAGGATGGAGTCCGATATTGAATATCTCATCAGCCGGCTGAGCAAGATCGACGGCTTCGGCGATACGGGGGATAGCCTGCTGGCGATCGCCGTATCGAAGAAGCCGGAGCCTAAACCGGAGGATGTTAAAGCGGATACCAATAATAATAATGGGGAGACGGCAAAGGAGAACGGCGACGGGGAAAA
This sequence comes from Annulohypoxylon truncatum, assembly GCF_022578515.1. Lineage (NCBI taxonomy): Eukaryota > Fungi > Ascomycota > Sordariomycetes > Xylariales > Hypoxylaceae > Annulohypoxylon > Annulohypoxylon truncatum. Next base: position 593,594 of record NW_025953787.1, read on the forward strand.
GAAGAACGGTAACGGTAACTCGGATGAGTCGCCGGGCGAGGAGGCTAAGGGAAATGAAAAGGAGAAGAGTGGGGAGGAGAGCAAGTAAAGGAGAGAGGGGATTGATTCCTAGGGCATTTTCGGAGTGTCGTCGGATGTGTTTCTGTGCCCGCTAAGGGTTATTTTGTTTGTTTGTTTTGCCGGGGTTGGTCTGGCTTGGTTTGGTTCGATTGTACATTGGTTTGCGAGTATCCGGCATCTGAAGCAGGCGTTTTTTTTTTACTACTACCATAGAAAGGAATGGACTGCAGTACCGAGAGGAAATGAGGTGAGGTGAGATGGGGTTTCTTCATTAGGGATATGTTGTGTATTATGATATCGGTAGAGGTAGGTAAGACGAGATGTAGGTCTATGGCCAAGGCGTTGATTGAACATTCCGGTCGTTTTCTGCTTACTTGCTACGGACACACCATCCTGGAGTTTACTCGCAGGCAGTCGAGCCTAGTTTGATTGGATTTGATTTGACAGTTGTACTAATATCTCCAAGCCGTCACCGCCTTATCTTAGCCACGCTGCGTAACTTGCAGGTGGGCTTAGTTAGATACACCGACCGGCGTTTGATGGGATATCGTGGCACCCGCGTCCCGGCCCGGGGATTATCAGCCCTGATGTTTCATAACCTGCCCGGTTCGGGTTTCTGTTTTCTGTTTCTTTCGGGCTGTGTCTGCTGCCCACGTGTTCCCAACCCTGCGATATGGGAGATAGGACGTTTACCTGTCTTACTTTCCCTATTTCTCGAGAAACATAAGTGTGTGTATACGTACACCTGTGTAAGTGTAGGTATTCATGTGTACCTGGGTAGATACCTTGGGTGCTGCGAACCACCGTTGTCGTGTTAATCCAGGAGATCGTATGATAGGTTCCTCTGTAAGGCAATTGGACAGGTAACGCGGTCGCCTTTACTTGTAGTATGTATCACGACGCTAAAGTGCTCGCGTTAGAGCAATCTTAAGATCTTTCCGTTTTCGTTAGGTGTTGTTTAAGGGATCTGAGATAACGTATTGGAAGCACAAGAACGCCCGGCCTTACGGGTTAACAGGTATTACCAATCATGATGTCAATCACCGAGCTGAAGAACACAAGTACAGTAAATCCCGTTGAAACTAATTCTGCCCGTACCCATATTCTTATTCATATCCACATCTATCCCCGAGTCCGGGGAAACAGTCCGGGGAATCCCGCGCTTGCCTAACCCACCGGCCGGCTCGCGGCATGAAGCATGGGCGCTAAGTCCCATCTGCCAGATCCCGAAAGTATGCGGGGAGCGGGGGCTAATACCGACACGCATGTCCCCGTATGAATTGGTGGTACGCCCGAGGCTTTGGCTCGGGTTTACTTTACTTTGTCTAAAGTTAGTCCTGGAAATATTAGCTCAAAGGAATAAAGCTTGGATGTTTTTTGTTAGGTCAGATGTTAGATGTTAGATGATCTAGATCGTATAGGTCTAGCCATCCTTAAACAAAGAGTAGTAACCAACGACTGTCTGTCGCAAGTAATCTTCCTCCGTACGACTTGAATAATTTGTCAATTATAGTAATTTTTCAAGACAAAACGTGGCGCGCAAGCTTCTTCGTTGCATATTCCGGAATAGCGGTTTATTGCGGTTCACGTCGCTAGCCGTTTGTTTGGCACATGGGAAGATCCCGGATGATATCCTCCATCGAGCTCTCAGTGGTGGATGTAGCTTAGGGGCGTCGTCGTATAATAATAGCGTAAAGTTATCTAAGAACATAGTAAGAACAAACCGGCAAAGGTTAAATGATAACCTTAGATAGGTACAAAGTGAAGATAGCAATAGGCACAAAGGACGAATAAGCCCAGGCTTAGTCTAAGGCCGTCCCTTCGGGTCTACCCGTGCTCGCTTCTCCAACTTGGGGCTTGCTCTGATAACGTTTAATGTTGGAGCATTAAACATTCTGAGGGGCGCCGTTGTCATACATTCCCGCGCTAGAGAATAGCGCGTAACGGAATCGCAGCGATATGCGCGGCATGCAATTCAATGGATACCGGTTTGCTGCGAGTATCATAGATCGACCCATTCGTCGTTCGTCCCATCATACCGTCCCAAGTCCCCTGGGCCTATCTGTGATCTCCAACGTTCATCATGTCTCGCATGCACAAGGATGTCACTCGATTGGGGTCCCGTCGCCCAATCACGCAACCAACCCGTCCAAAGGTACGATTACCACCCGTCCTGCCGCCGCGTTACAGCCAGACAAGGAGGCACCGTAGCATCGACCTAGGATAGGCCCGGGGAGTGTTGCTGATCGTCGCACGGCGGGTTTTCTAAGCAGCCTAAGGAGCAGTAAGCTACACTACTGTAAGTTAGGGGGGGTAAGGTAAGGGGGGGGGCCAGGTTTAAAAAGCGCAGCCGCAAGCGCCAAGCTTTTCCAGAACCTGGCACCCCCCGTAAATACACTAGGTAGACACGCTGTAAAAGGTTCCGACGCTCTGTCTTGCCAAGTCTGACCTTTATTTGAACCGCGCGCGGTCTTGGCGAAACGCCGCACTTGGGTTACGTACGTCTTCAACTACCTACCTACATACCTACATACATCGCGTGCCTCAGCATCTAGTACATATGTGTGGTGAAGAGCAAACCAGGAATTCGTTGGGATGGGGGCTTTTTGGGGTAGTCTATCTCACGCTCTAGTTGGTTCGAGGGGGCCCCGATCCATGTGCGCCGTGGCGCAGCGCTGAGGGAGTTTTGGGAGTTTGCTGAGAAAGGTAGGTAGGCAAGTATTTAGCTCCCGCTCCTATTTACAAGAGTCGCACGTACATTGCGCCTCTGTCGACGACCCTTCTATTGCGAAACGGGGGTCGAGTCACGATTGGATTGTTCCAGGCTTAGGGTCACCTACTACATCTATGTATTACGTCTGCTATTGGGGGTTAATTAAGGGAGCCCAAAGGATCTAACAGGACGTTTAATGTAGCGAGGGCAGATGCCTATCGTGGAAGTAAATATAGACCTCGTTGGTGGTATATCGTGCCATTTGGATTTATTTTAATTTCTCTCTCGTATATGCCTTCGTGGTTATCTAGGTAGATATATGGAAAAGGAAGCAATCAATTTCGTAGAACCGACTTCGCCGAATTCATTTTAAGCAATCGTAATAATAGCTTGACACTTTCCTTCTACGGCATTCTCTCCCCGGTAAATGTGGTTGGGGTGCATTTTGACACTACGCCGTCTCAAGAGGGCCACGCAATCCTGCGGGGAACGAATATTTCCATTCGCGGGGCTGAGGACCTTCATTTGTTGGCTTAGAACTACACTTACAGCGAAGGCCAGCCTCACCGGTTGCCAGCTGAGTTAGCGCAATGACCTCGAGAAAAATAAAAAAGGGGTCGGCACAAAGAACCGACATGAACCTGAAACCCACTTAACAAGGTAGCCTTTCACATCACGAGAAATACTCTTAATAGCAGAAGACAATAGGCTACGGTGGTACGATGTCACATGCATAACTCATTCCCAAAGAAGATTCTTCCATCCTTTTCCATTTATGTCAGGTAGCTCGCGGTGGGACAACCGGGGCTCATTGTCCCATGTACGCATATCCAAGAAGCGCGCGATCCAAAAATATATACAAGAATAAGATTCAAAATGTCTAAGCCAGCGAGCGTCAAGAAATGATAAAAAAAAAGTTCTTTTTGTCCAAGAAGGGAATCTGGCCGGTGTGCCAAGAAATGTTTGCTCCGCTAGGGAATGAAGTTTTTGCCAGCACGAACCATCGAGGTCGTGAATTGTTGCGCAGAGCAGCTAGGCTCGCGGTTAATAGCGGACGCTTCTAACGAGCACATCCCGGTTCCCACCTCTTGTCCATATGCCCCGTAAAGAATTGCTTCCAATGCCTCTGCCTTCGAGTCTGCTGCTTTGCCAAGCGTGACTCTATCCCAAGTCTATGCCCCAACCAACCGTTTCAAGAAATGCGATGCCCAAGACGGCACGCCAGTGAGAGAAGTGAAGAAGAGCGGGTATCTTGAAATGCATAACCGTAGCGCCTGTCGTATCATCGTCGTCGAGCGCCCAGCGCACTGCGCGTCAAAAACAAGATTGATCGACCACCAAGGCTTGCTTAGGAGAGTTTGCCCAGGACGTAGTGACGGGGGACTAGAGTACCGGGCTCGATGTCACGAGATGCAACGTTGGCAGCGTTGCCGAGGGTGACGACGAGGTCCGTCTCCTTGGTGGTAACCGTCTGAACATCATCGGGCGCATAGTAAGCGGTAGCGCAAGGGAAAAGGAGGCATCCAGAGACCAAGGTCTTCGGAGTGTTCTGCATTTCGCTAGCCGGGAAGATTTGCTTAACGCCAACTGTGTCAGAAGGGTTGACGATGGCCGAGACGTCAAAGTAAGTGATGTCGTTCCAGCCTTGGAAGGTAAACCTTTTATATGTAAGTATATATGAGTGAGGCTTTTACTTTCACGGGAGACTTACTCGGCAAGCATGCCAGGGACGTTAGGTTTACCTTCGCTAACAGAATAGGCGTTACCAATCCAAGAAGTCGGGATGTTTACTTTGGTCTGCTGGTTTCCGGCAACTGTAACGGAGTCGATGGTTGGGCTTCCGGCACTCGGGGTAAAGTAGATTTGACGAGTGGTGTCGTCTTGGTTCACGAAAGTGACAGAGTTGGCGCTAGCGAGGGTAGCCGCGGCGGCAGCAAAGGCAGCGATCTGAGTAAAGAAGCGCATTTTCGTTGGTTATTTGTTTTTTTCTTGTTGTAGAAATACTGGTCGATGTATATATCTAATGTCCTGTTGCCAAGTTTGTTCTGCCACTGTAAAAGTCAAATTGCCGTTAAAGAGGGTTCGGCTGTGATGAGCTTTCTACGTAGTTTGAAGGATAGTCGTGTCTTCTAGACTCGATTGGAAGGATTGTATGTTGTAGCTAGAGGTATAGCTTCGTGATAAAATGAGTGTATCACTGAAAAGCCCCAAAAGGAAAGAATGATAGCTACAAAGAGCTCAAAAGAGAATGCTGAAAATCTGAAGATAGTTGGCGTGTTCAGGGAAAGCAAGAATCGTAGGGTAGCGCCGGGGCTTTTATAAATGGAAGAAACAAAGCCTGACGGTGGTCGGGGTAGTGGCTCTCCTATTGTCAACGCCAGCCAATAAGATAGCCAGGAGCAAAAGAAACGTCGAGCACGTCTAGAGCGAGGAGCAAGTACCTTAGTAGTGGAGTCCAGGGACCGCTTCCTGGATCCATGATCCATCCAATCCATCCATCCAGGGGGCCGTGAATGTATCAGAGAAAAACGTAGCCATAGCCCCGGATGGCGACTTAGTTGTGGATGGCTGGTGACCTGTTCCTGAATCAAGGTCACACCTACATACGGCTTGCTTGGCGGCCTAAATGTAAAGCCTCATACCAAGTAAGATTCCTTCCCGCTGGGATAGACTGCCCAGACTAACAGGTGCTTAAGCCTAACGGTGCCGAGGACTACATGATCGATCCACCATATGTCGACGACCTTTTATCCAGATTGCTATCCACCGAAATTCTAGAATACGTTAATAAGTAGCCGCACCCCATTAAAAAGCGCGCCGTCAATAGTTGCGGTACTTGGCGGGACGGCGAGCTGGGATATCTTGGCGCTTTTCACCTTAGGGCTGATGAACAATGGAAGGGGTGTGGATGCAGACCGCGAAGATTATCGATTTGCGCAAGCAAGAATTTGTATCTCGAACCAATCCGAGAGGAGCGGGTGGAGCATCCGCCAGGATGGGAAGAGAATGGTAAAGGAACGACAGGGGTGTGGCACAAAGAGAACAAGGAACAGATTTTTTTTTTACCTGCATCAGAAACTAGCTGGCTAGGTGTGTGTTGTAGAACCCGATTGGCCGGCTTTAAGATCTCGTTCCTGGTACCTGACATAAGTCCATGTGGTATCACTGATGTGGCACACGTTGAGAGGACATATTCGTAGCTTCTAAATATTGGGAAATTAGATTGACAATGAGGCATATTATATCATCGCATCACCGCTTGTGTGACTAGGTAACTAAATAGATGAGCGTAGTTATTGGGCTCTATGTCCGGGAGATTTCCTTTGCGCGATGCCTCTGCCGAAAAAGTCGATACGTGGAACCAGTCGCAAAACTTGTTGAGTGAGTTGTTCATATTGCTGACAGACTGCTGACAAGTAGGTATGCTATACCTTGTAGAGTATCGTGAAGGAAGGTAGATGGGGGATGGGGAAAAGGCAATGACACATTCCTTAGACCCCTAACTCAATTGCAAGTGCGTGAGCACAGCAGGATTAACACGCCGATATTCGGGACCCGGGAATAGTATAGACTTTTTGTGGTCGTAGTTGCTGAATTTTTCTTCTCTTTAGATGCTCCGGAGCCAACGCAACCTACAGCTGCACCTGTGACACAATTTCGGTTTGGTGCGCGCGTGATGCCGAGAATAGTAAAGCATCGTGGCATCGATGGATGTGTGGATTTCTAAACCATGAAATCTAGATGCGATCGGATTCCGTAAGGGAAACAGGGTAGATGTTTTAGTCGATGTCGGTTAGGCATGGCAATAAAATTCTTGCGAATTTTAATACAATTCGGCATAGTTCGCTGGCGCCTATATCTGCTCAAACGTGAGCGATGAAAGTAGCATTGAGCTGCTGACCTTAAGCTGATGGTTAAGTGGATACTTGAACGTATGTATGTAGGGGAAAAAACGTGATCCATGGTGACCGAGGCACTAATAGGACACCCGAACGTCGAGCCGGAATCGACCAACATCTAGCTAACAATTTAGCAAGCGAGCTAAGTCCCGCGAATCCGGTCCGATGGGCACCTAGGTCTATGCCCTCGCAGCATCAAGCACGGGATGACAAGGAGGCGTCCAAGAGAGGGATTCTATCTTGATTTGCTTTTGCCACACATGCATCGTGATCCACAAAGACCTGTGAGAATTTTGTTGAGCCGGATGAGACGAGATGTTTGCAAATATAAGCCACAGCTCGATAGCCAACCACAAAGAAGCTGAGCGGCGAGTATTTCGGTCGTTCATACGGGGCTTTCAGTAGTAAGTGAAATCTCTTCAGATTTCCTTTTGCTTGCCCATCAGTAATCAATCGGCCGAGAGTGCGCTTCCAAGCTACTGCAAGCATCTCCGTCTTAAAATTTCTGCGAACATTTAGCTAATGCATTGGTATGAAAATACATTGGTCTAGCTAGACGCTCAAAGGGTAAAGACCAAGATAGACTGGCGACTGCTAAAGGCAGCGAGCTTGCCAGTGACTAGAAGCGTTGTAGCCTTAAGATGATACCTTGACTCGTAGTGTGGTGAGCCACCTAAAGGCGTGACAGCCAACTTCATAGATAGAATCAATCAATAAAAGGCTCTTATCTGCGAGAGAAGTATCATGAATCGCAACGTCCACGAGATCGCGGGTCGAGACTGACCTCTTCCTGCGACCAAATCACATAATGATAGCCGGCTTATTGGAGCGAAGCAAGCTTTGGACTATACCGATTAGAAATCTTGGTATATACCGGTACCAAGAACAATACACCTATCAAGATGAATTCGGTAGCTGAGTTTTCTCCGATGTGCATTCGCTTGTGAAAGGTCCAATTAACGCGAGCGGAATAACGCAAGAGAAAGCCGAGCCCGTCAAAATTTTTCCAAAGCCGCGATGTAACGGAAATATCGGTGACGATGTGCTATTGGTGACTGCAGATGCGTCTCGATCCGGTCGGCGAAGAGGGGATAATTCTTGCCGTTGGTTTGTCGGGCACGGTCTCCTCTCCTTACGCTCATTTCTTGTCGCCGCCCTATGGTTGTTGAGCGGAGGTCCGAGAACTCCCTTAAGATAATCCGCTCTCCGAGTTTCGCAAAGGGGGCTTTCAAGACTGGAGACTTAGTGGAGAGACAGCGGCCGTGCCCACCAAACCCATGCACAAGCCGAGATCGCTGAAGATCTATTCATCCATGCCTCTATGATCTTCAAAGGACCTCGGAACAGAGCAAGTCATGAGGCTGAGAGAGTTCCTGTAAGTAGGTACTTGGGTAATGTTTAAGAGACTTCCATCTTTCTGGGCGTTTGGTAGAGGCTAGAACAGTAGAAGGCCATTGCTCGTTGCTCGTCGATCTTTGGCCATACTCGCGCTTGCTTTCCTGCTATTAGGACATACATTGTAACTTTCAACGTATTGTTTCTCGAATAGAGGGACATAGTGTCGTCGTGTTGTTCAATGGCCACCTCAAATTCTACTGTGGATGAAGTTTTCAGTTTTAAGAAATGATTTGGAAGATTTTCAAGAGTGAAATGTTTAATTACAGTTAATTTTCCTTATCGCGATATTATTTTCGGCTATCGTGTCAAAACATTCCTTCCTTTCCTTTTAGAAAGTTCGGTTGGAGTTCCCCGGCTAGCTTCCAAATCGTCCATCTCTGAATGTTCGATCCTTCCTTCAATAGTCCATGGTCTTATCATTACATAGGTAGTACACTCCTCTAGCTTTATCTCAAATGTCCGTTGTATCCAAACTTACTATTTTCATGTATCAACTCTCGATTGGGCAACGATCTAACGAAGATCAAAACATGTGAGAATCTAAGATTGGCCAGATTGAGTTGATCTGAAGCCAAGTTCGAAGCGCACGTCAAAATTGGGACATGAAACTGCATTCATACTTAAACCCAAGATCGTCCGTTCTATCACAGAGAAACACGACGCCTACAGTCTATGCGATGCAAACCTCTAGACTCCAAAGATTGACTCGACCAGTCATCGTCGTGCGAAATGTAAGAAGTCAAAAAAGAGAAGAGAAAAAACCGTTGATATCCTAGAGGCTTGGCGTTCAGCTAAGCTGATGACTGGCTAGTTGCTACCACAGCAACACGAGGTTTTCCTCGGGCCTTTCGGTAGCATCGTCGCATTTCTGGGCCGCAAAGGGTATAGGCACCACACCGCCAACTGTCTCTGCGCCAGTGATCCCAGCCCACTTACCAAAAACCGAAAGTCGATAAATATGACGTACCCAATCAGCTCCGGCCTGGTCAGCCTCTGTTGATCGATCAAAAAGGCAGGGGAGGCTCTTGAACGCCTATCACATCCTCAGCTCTACAGCACCGACCCCGCCCGATTATCTCGTTACCTTATCTATCGCACGATGCGAAGAGAATCCGAAGAGCTACCTAGTATTTGCTGGAAGAGATATGCTGACATCTTCATATCTCTCCGCCAAGCGTGTAACCTTCGTTGGTCCCCGTAAGCTCCAGTTGGCTAACGTTGGCTAACATTGTTACCTCGTATCACCTCAGAGATGACGGCCATTGGGAGTCGCTTGTGACTACAACATCGTAGAACCCCCCATTCACACTGACTCGCTCAATGGGACCTAGATTGGATGCAACGTATTGTACCTTACCGCCGTTCCGTTACTGGCTAGGCTGGATAAGTAGCCTATCTAGATTATCTAGACTCGGCGCCGGCCAGCACCAGTCACGGTCTATCCGCCCTAGCGAGAAAGGAATTGTTTCTGTCCCTTTCCAAAGAGGTTCATTACGAGCCGGAAAAGACAATTTTAGGAATGGTCATGACCGAAAATAGCAATACGTGCTCACCAAAGTAAAGTAAGAGCTATCACCTGCCCGACCATACGATAGCTACAAGCGTAGATGGGTACGAGTCGTATGGTTGGCTGCCTTTTGTGGCTTGTCGACACTAGACAGGCCTCTGTCGATATGGGCAACTGCCCGCCATTGATGTGCATGGCATCATCCAACGAACTCCAGCCTTCCAGATTGTAAGCTTGCATGGGCGGGCTGGACCGGCTGGATCGGGCTGCTGCTCGTCATTACCCACCATCAGGTTGCCATGCTTCCTCGACCCCTTCACTATCCAAATGAGAAATAAATAGGTGGCTGTCCCTGCATGTACTCCTACCAGACCCGTTTCTTCAACATCATATATCACTCAGGACCTCTCAATCGCTATCGCACGGTATAATCCTGTCGAGTCTTAACGACAACACAATCGTTTGGCAAACTTCGATCGCTTGGTGATTCACTCCGCCGAAAACTAATACACAAACCTCTCGCTATTTATCGTCGTGGTAAAGTTACCGGTCAAAATGAGAGTAGCTCAGATCTTGGCTCCCGTTGTTGGGTTGTTCGCCGTTGCGAACGCTTGGGGTGAGACCGCAGTTTGGACGACTGTTGTGGAAACTGACTACACTACCTACTGCCCCGTACGTTTACCTGCTTGATGCTTTCATGGCATAACTGCTATTCCTTGGTTGTCAACATTGCTGACTCTATTGTAGGCCGCCACTACCTTCGCATGGCAGAATGTGACTTACACTGCTACAACAGCAACCACCCTCACCATCACGAGTATGTCTAGTCTATCTTACTTCGTTATATCAAAGCGTTGTTGTAACTAACCATAATCAGACTGCCCTTGCACCATCACCTACTCTACTCCTCCTACCACTTTCACCTCTTATCCCACATCAATTCCCCTCTCCACTGGATCTGTTGGCACAACCTCTTACACCTACTCCAATGGAAGCTCGACTGTTATCACCTACACGCCATCGGTCTCAACTTACCTCTCTGGAACTGTCCCCATCACCGCCACCACACCGGTAGTCCCGACTAACACTCCCGTCGGACCCACTAGCACCGGCCCCGTAGTGATCCCTACTGCTGCTGCCGACAAGATTGGACCTGTCGGTGCTCTGCTCGCCGCCGGTATTGCTGCTCTTGCTCTGTAAACAGAGTAATACAAGACCACTAGTACTATTGCGTTTTGCAGATACCCCTTTTCCGTTTCTCTAATACATGGGCGACTAATAACCCCCTAATTTTTGGAAGGTGCCGTTTTTGGGATGGCTGGCATTTTTGGAGGCTGGAAGGCTTTGCATACCCGTTCTATACCCTCATTGAACCGAGCATGATTTGGACGCTTGGATACGTTATTACGATGGATGCCTTTGACGAGATAATGTGGGCTGCATAGGAGCAAACGGAGTTTATATGCTGAGGCTCACATTGGGTGGACTAGGAGGAATCGCATCTACTATATTAATTCTGCGTGTATGTACGCATCAATATTGTCTAATTTTTGATGCCGGCACGCTCGGAACCACGCTCCCTGAAAAAAATCGAGAACCCGGTATCCGGGCGTCTGAAGTCTGAAGATGGAACGTATATAGACCGAAGGACATAATAAACATTGAAGTTGAATTTAACATTCATTTTAACTGGTACCTATCGTGATGATTGAAGGAATGCGTAACACAGCCTTAGTTAGACGCCATAGCCGTAGTTTGCAGCACTAGGGTTCCTGTATTCCTCCTTACACCAACTGCGTAGCCTTATGGCCAATGCTCGCATGTCTTCCTCCATCACTTTAGAAAACCTAACCCTCCCCTCACTTTCGGACGGATGGCCCCCTCGAGCTAGAGCAGGTCCCTCTGCACTCTTCTCTCATCTCTCATGTTCTTGCCACTCTCGTCATGCACGGCAATAGCACAAGCTTATGGTCCCAGCCAACGGAGTAAACTGCCTAGAGTACCTAACGCACGCCAGGATTGCATATGCAACGTACGATAGCGAATAAGCTGCCCTCTGCTTACTGCTTAGGGCTCAAAATTTTCACTTTCTGGTGGACTGCTGCAGCGAGCTAGGTGAGGATGTGCCGGATGCGGAATGGGCGGGTTGCTCTGAGTTCTTTTTGCCACATATTTCTGTGAGTATACATCATAGGGACTCTGCTGGGACAATAAAAATTTCCATAAAAAATAATATGGTGGTGGCATTCGACCTCCAAACCAAACCCACCCCTGCACCCGCGGATCGGTGCTTACAGCTGACAGCATACATCATACAGGGCTCGATACAGGGCTTAAAAGCTTAGAGGCAGGAAGAAAAAAAAGGACCTAAGGACTCACAAGCCATCAGAGTTTTCCGTTGAGAACATCCACTCGCTCACATGAGCACTTAGCAATTGCGACTTTTCATGTCATTCTTCTAGCCAACTCTGCTTTCCACAAGCGTTTTTCTCTCATAAACCATACTAGTAACAATTAGAGCAAACTAGCTATGTAGCTCATCGGTAGTTGCGTAGTTGACACCCCCCGATTAGGAAACCGTCCAACCCGAATTTTGCGTCGAAGAGGCAAAACGCCGATGCAACCGCATGCGTGTGATTGAAAAGGCTCTCGACCTTACATAGAAGTAAAACCCCGGTAGGTAACTTACCAGCGCATAAAAAGCGCGCGCCGCCAAGCTCGTATTCCTTCGCTCAACCCGCCCTGCAGCTACAGCGCTAATTGACTGGGGAGCTCCCTGGCCGGGCTGCTGTAGCTACCTTATCACTTAACCGACCTACCAGACCTACTTAGGTACCTAGCTATTTGCAATACTTTACTTAGACCTATGGCAAACCCTTGTAGCTGAGCTAGCTGGCGCGGGGGCATCCATTCCACCCTCGTGAAGGTGAAGGTGCTCGTGCGATATAACTGACGACCAGAGCTAAATATCGAATGGAAAAAGAAGAAGAAAGGATTTAAGGAATAGGTACCTAGGGAATGGAAGGTAAGGAATGGGAACCAGCGAGCAATTGGCTTCTCGGGAGAGACAATGTCTTCGCTGTAGGCTGCTTGACGGTCTGCCTCGTTCAATATCGCTTCTGGTTGGTAGCACAAGCCCGACTTGCATATGTGCTTCTCGCTCTTAGTAGGCTAACTCATATTCCCTATCATGCCTATGACTTCAACGGGACCGCATAGAAGCCCTTTACGGTTAACCCGTAGATTGCCTCACCTACCTGCTGCATACCTAGTACATTGATACATACCCGTGGACCTATGTATATGTCCTATCTTAAGATAGGTAAACCACCGAACGAGCGCGAAACCCTCGTAACAAACCCGTCACGCTGTCGACAGCGACGTCGTTACTGGTCCCTCGACACGGCACCAAGCCTACGTATCAGCGATCAGCGAAATCTAGCCTCAATCCCATGTCAATTAGCCTCGGTAGTCTACCAGCGCTATTGATATCTCGTTACATGGTATCGTAGTAGTGTCCCGATCTAATACCAGTTCGCTGTCAAACCTACCGTGCCTTACCCGGTCGTTACCATCCAGGTATGTATTCAGCTCTCCCACGTGAAAAGCCGGGAAAGCCGATGTCTAAGCCAGGTATCTGCCGACGGTTACTACCTATCTTTTTATAGCTGATCTTCGGTGTTCTTGAGCTAGCCTTGGGACAGGGGGAAGAGAGAGAGAGAGAGAAAAAAAAAAGAGGCTATATGATAAGCACTTATACCCTAAGTTCGGTGTCGACTATTTGGGACCGACGAGCGGCGCAGGGACTTGGAGCTAAACCGACATAGTAGAGTAAATGGGCATGGTCTTATCCGTCTAATCCGCGTAATTTGGTCGAAGCATTTAGAAGCATGTATGCCGGAATATGGCTAACTCCGAGCCCGTATATAATATATACGAACTGCACACACGCAGACTACAAATATAGCAAGTGAAAAAAATAAGGTGCCCGCAGTCCATGTCTCATGTGTTGGCATAGTGTGATTAGTCACAAACATATATCTAGATCCCCCCTCTCATACATACGTGCCGTGCTGCACTGCATATGCCTATCCGTCATCAAGCAGTTTTACTAAGACCAGCTGAGAGATCTTGCTGAATGCAAGACCCCGTATGCTCGCGAGATCCAACGCTCAGACGTAGGGTGACAGCTTGCCGGTAACGACTTCTACAAATATGGGAGGTAGCTTGTTGGTAAGCTCGGTTGGAGGATTGTTCACATGGGACCGTGGAGGACGCCTGTATAAATCGAATACGAGACCCTCGATTTGCTGACTCCTATGGGCGTCGTCGGATGTTTGTCTCAGCGCCGCTTAAGTCATGGTGGTATATGTTACGTTGCCGCGAGCGGCTATAGTTAAGGTAATATGAAGTGGCTCCTCGACGTGTGAGAAAGCCAATGCCTGCGAATTGCAATTGATTTCCTTCCAAATGCACCATCTAGGATTTCCTCAGGAAAAAAGGTTGTTGGTTCACGAAGACTTCATTTCTCGTAAAACAAATCAATAACTAGAATCCCCCATGATAACCCCATGACCCTCAATGCTTTTCCATCCCATTCGTTAATAAATCGTAACCCGTAAGTCAAACCCCACGATCCTTAGTTTGGTCAACGCCACTCGGAATTTAGAGCTCAGGAGAGTTTTGCGGATTCTATCCGGTCGACGGCCCGCTCATTCCATTAGCCTCCATCCTAGATCTGACCTCTCGTATGAGAGCTTTCGCCTCTTCAACCTCGACGCCATCTTGACATAGCTCGGTTGCCAGGCGATTGGCTGTGGGGTAATCCTCCGTTCTCATCGCGTGGCGCGCAAGCCACATGCGAGCTTTACTAGTGGCCGCCGTCACTCCCGTGCCACCTTCTCCTCGTCCGGCATTGTCGCCGTCATCGTCGGACCCTTCACCCGGCGAATCGTTGTGGATCTGGATGCTTTCACCTAGGTTATCGCCGCCACCGTCCTCTTGTGCCACGCACATTTCCATGTAGGCTTTGGCATCTTCTTCCTCACCTATGCTGTCGTACATGCCAGCGATTTGCAACAGGATCTCCGGATCCATGTGTGCACCCCTCATAATACCTGCGCTGCCGAAATCGTTTCCTGTCTCGTAGTAGCTTTCGGCAAGCAATGCTCGTTTGAGGGCCTTAATCCCATCTTGGTTCCGATTCATGCGCTGTAAGCACGAACCAACCGCCATCCACATCTTTCCGTCCCATGGTCGGAGTCCAGCTGCCTTCTTGTAATACCATAGGGCATAGGCATGCATCTCCAGCACTTCATATGTTTGGCCTAATCCGTACCACGCGCGGTAGTCTCTCCGATTGACATCTACAGCTCGACGGTATGATTCGATAGCAGCATGTGTATTCTTGAGTTCGACATATTCATGTCCCATCAGTGTCCATGCAGATAAGCATGAGCGATCCAGCATCAACGCTCGTCGGAAGTACTGCACAGCCTTCTCGTGAAGGGATAGCAGTGAATAGTAATTTCCAATAACGACACAGGATTCAGGTCGGAATTTATCGACGCTACTGCATAGGTGAGCTAGAAAGGCCAACTTTGGCCTTGAATTCATGACGTAAAGGATATTCGAATAGTGGTCGAGTGAGTCGAGTCTATGAGGATGCAATGAGAGAATGCGGCTGAAGTTCTGCTCTGCAGCCACGAGATCCTTTGCATGGTATGAAAGCAACGCATCACACGTGAGTAGAAACGATGAGGTCGGAAATATGGTGAGTAGTTGGTCCAGTGAGTTAGCAAGGTTCGCATCATGTTGATAGAGTTCGAGGGAGGTGTGGATATGGAACATGAAGGAGACGATATTCTGTGGCAACCGAGGCATTATCCGGTTTAACTGTAGCTGATTAGTGACATCGACTTCAAAAGATTGTCCCTTGCAACGTACATCTTCCACTCGTGATATCAACCCTGTCATCTCCAGCCAGCAACCCCAATTCATAGGGAACAGGTGTACGCTACGAATTAGCCACATCAGGGCTAGTTCTTCATTCTTTTCTTTTGCAAGAACCATCCCATATAGATACTCGAGCCATCCTTGACTGCCTTCGACACCGCCGTCCTCTTGGTCTTGATGCTGGTTGAACCATGCTTCCAAAACACGACTGATGGTCAGCAGTTGCTTGTTGGTGCATGTGCCAATGTCCTGCGGTCCCATCACCATCTCGGCATCTTCATCTTTGCGCTTCTCCCCCGACAAGAACTTGGCATATAGAGCCAGAAACAGGCTTCTTTGGCTTAATTGCGGAAGCTTTTCGCTATTGTTCGGTTTGGTAGCCGGGGTCGTAGCCTTCCCCTTCCCCTTACCTTTTGGGGTTGCATTATTCGATTCCTTTGAGGATACTATCCCAGTAAGTGTAGAGTCGGGAAGGAAGACTGCGGCGCAACGATCATATTCTCGGCAATCGAAGAGGGATTTGGCTAGAAGGTATTTGTTTATCTCCTTAGATTCAAGTGTTGCTTCGCTCGGGTCAATATTTGGAGCTATTATCGTGGAGGCGTATCCGGTTGAGGCATCTGAAAGCTGCGAATCATCTAGAGACGGTTCTGTTTCAGGAATCGCATTGAGAAGTTCTGCTGCCCTGAGGGGAAATATTAGGTCAATACTTGTGATGTGCTATGTTGAGAAGGAAGGAATTATACCATTTGGACGATTGGTAGAGGCATCTTTCGGAACATTTTAAGATTGCATCTTGTAGGGCACTTCGAAGCTGGGATTTCTCTCGATCATTGAGAGACATGATGAAGCTGATGACTTATGAATAGAGAAGCATGGCTTAGTGGAGCGTGTAAGGCAGAATGTATTTTTGATTGTACTCTCTCGAACCTGGTTGATTCTTCGTTTTCATGTCGTTCGTGAAAGGTGCATTTATGATGTAGGTGTGAAGAATCGCGTCGCAATATCCAATAAGATCAGCGTTGCCCCTCGAAAATCAACATTGAGCTGCCCTTGCCTGGAACTGGAAATCCCCGAAGATAATGATAAGCGATAACGATAAGTGACGCTGGACCATGGATCCACGAATTCCACGTGGAACCCCCTGAATCCGTGTCAGCCATGTCTTAGCTCACCGCCTGAACGGTACCTAATCATTAGCGTGCTCTCTACTTTTTTTATATAATTGGCACGACAATAAATAGCCTTGGGACATAACTTTAATAAATTGAATAAAATCTTCCAAGAATAAAGTTCTACATTCGCTATTACCCGAAGTTAAGTGAGTCAATAATTATATAGTAGCGTATGAGAATAGAGTGATGACATCCATGTGCAGAAAGCCATAGATGCGCCATGTGTAAGCTGACGGGCAGTTGTCAATGAACTATAATCCTCCTAGCGAGGTCAGCATGGATCCTGCCCCTCATATAAAGGTCCACAAAACACAACATATTTAGCGGAGCACCACTTGTACAACCTTCGACGCCGAGTAAAATACCTATCAACATTGAATATCTCAACGCTGCGAAGCTCCTTCACAGACATAATCTACTCATTCCTTTTCATCTGCTATCACAGGCAGGACAATAGCTGCGAGGTCCTAATCAGACACCTCAGCTTCACAATATCAATTCCGATACCCCAAATTCATAAATATTGTCCAAGATGGCGAAGAAAACTACTCTTAAGGAGTTCGAGTCTGTCTTCCCGAAGCTCGAGGAAGACCTTCTAGCTTGGGTAAAGCAGTATAATCTACCCCAACAACAGCAAGAATGGTACAAGAAGGTTAGCACATCTCTTATAGCTTGACTTTGTTGTCTATCTGGACCAAATTACGCTATCTCACTCTCACTCTTGTCACTCCTTAAGTCCTTCAATGGCTCTCATACCGGATAAATCTCAATTCCTCGTCGCACATAATACTAACTCAGACACAGATGTTGGAAGTCAACACGGTTGGCGGAAAATGTAACCGTGGAATGTCAGTTCCTGACTCAGTGTCTATTCTTCTCGGCAGGGAACTGTCTGAGCAAGAATATTTTCAATCTGCTACTCTGGGTTGGATGATCGAGCTCCTCCAAGCTTTCTTCCTGGTATCCGACGACATCATGGACGGTAGCATCACTCGGCGAGGCAAGCCTTGTTGGTACCTTCACGAGGGCGTTGGCAACATCGCAATCAACGATGCTTTCATGCTTGAGGCAGCAATTTACACGCTGCTCAAGAAGCACTTCAAGACTCACCCTGCCTATGTCGACATGATTGAACTGTTCCACGAGACTTCGCTCCAGACCGAACTTGGTCAGCTGTGTGATCTTCTAACGGCCCCAGAAGACGTAGTAAATCTAGACAACTTTAGCTTGGAGAAGTACACGTTTATTGTCATCTTCAAGACCGCCTACTACAGTTTCTACCTTCCAGTAGCTCTGGCGTTACACCAGCTCAACATCGCGACCCCTAAGAATTTGAAGCAAGCCCACGACATCCTTATCCCCATGGGCGAGTACTTCCAGGTCCAGGATGACTACCTAGACAACTTCGGTCTTCCAGAACACATCGGCAAGATCGGTACCGACATTCAGGACAACAAGTGCTCGTGGCTGGTCAACCAAGCACTGAAGATAGCTACCCCTGAGCAGCGCAAGGTGCTCGAAGACCACTACGGAAAGAAGGACAAGGCTCATGAAGCCGAGGTCAAGAAGCTTTACAACGAGCTCAAGCTCGAGCAACTTTATCAGGAGTACGAGGAGAAGCGCGTTGGCGAGATCAGAAAAATGGTCGACCAGATAGATGAGAGCGAAGGCTTGAAGAAGGGCATCTTCGAAGCGTTCCTTCAGAAGATCTACAAGAGAAGCAAGTAAAGGACTGTCGTGAAAAAGGTTTGTATTAGTGACAATGTGCGAAAAGGGTATAGAAGAGCAGGTGACGTTCATTCAAAGTGGGTTTAGATGTTGAGTAAGCAATGGCACAAATAATACCCTTTACAGTCTTCGTCCAAATTCGGGAGACCCCTTCAAGATTCAGTGATGACTTAAATGCGGATCCTTAAACTACTGCTTTTTAACACAATCCAGGTCATCCCGATTACGAGGCCGGAAATCCACCATGAGAGGTGCCTTCTTCCACATCATATTCATCTGCGCGTTTCCGATCCAATCTCCAGGGTCCCGGGCCGCCCGGATATCGAAAGTGTGAATCAGCTTTGCTAGCGCAATCCGCATTTCCAGATTGGCTTGCGCGATACCCAGGCAACTCCTAGGCCCGGTGCTAAACGGGAAAGTTACTTGGTCTGAATTCTTGTTTTCTTGTTTCAGCCATCGCTCAGGTCTGAACTCGTACGGCTTATCCCAGACTTGCGGGTTGTGGTGAAGAACCCAATGGGGCGCTGAGAGCCGGGATCCTTTCGGGACGAAGTACCCGTCCACAAATTCGCCGGGTGAAACCCGCGGGAGGCCGAATGCGATGGGTGGGAAGCATCGCACTGTATTGCCCCGGGTCAGCGGCATTAATTCTCCAACCCAATAAAATGCGACCTTGTACTACCGCATATGCGTGATTCATGCCGGGGGTTGATGTGACGATGGGTGATGGGTAGCAGTGAAAATAAGTGACAGAAAAAGCGACAAGAAACTTTGGGAGTACTCACTAGATTCCTCAATAACAGCATCTAAGTACCTCATCTGCAGTACTTCCACACCGGTAAGCTGCTCATACTCCAGCGCCCTGACCTCCCTCTCCAATTTCTCCAAGCAACCCGGCGTCACACACATAAAGTACAGCGCCGTCGTCATAGCCGTCGTCACCGTATCCGCGCCCGCGATAACCATGGCCTGCGCCAGCGACACCAGCTGCGTTTCCGAAATGCCGCCTTCCTGCTCGAGCACGGGCGTGAAGATATCCCTCTCGGCGGTGTCGCTGCGGGCTAATCGTCGACGTACCAATTCGAGCGTGTAGGAGTAGTGCTTTTTCAGGTTGCGCAGCGAGGAGATGGAGAGCATGAACGGGATCAGGAGGATTAGGCTGGGCGCGCGCCGGACGAAGCTCGGCAGGATGGCGGCGTGCGCGCTGTCGGCGAGGATGGAGATCCAGAAATGGGTTTGGCCCGAGGCGACGGCGTTGAAAGATTCGCCGAAGGTGAGTTCGCCTATTCGTATACATCAATTGATTAGCAGACTCTTCCAGTTTCCACCTTCCAGTAGGGTCAGTTCGGTGCCTGGAAGGGGGAAGAGGCTCACCCATAACATCAAACGCCAACCACGGCACTGCTTCCACGACATCGACGCCGGCCCCGCGTCTCGTAGCGCAGATCTCGCCGACCTTGCGCACGAACATGTCCACATATTGATGGATGATATGCTCATGGGTCTTCATAGCCACGCCGCTGAAGCCCGGGGCAAGCGTCTTCCGCATGCGCGCGTGCTCGGCCGGGTCCAGCTCGTAGAAGATGTTAGAGACATCGCCGTTGTTGTAGAAGATGCCGCATTTTAAGAACGGCTTCTTCGTCTTAGAGGGCGTGGAGTAGATATCCCGATGTGCCTGGACCGTGCCGAAAGAGAGCTCGTTCGGGGATATGCGGACGACATCCCCTATACGTTTATCAGGTCATGATCTAAAGTAAATGTCGAGCAGAGACATACCATATTTCTTGTGAGCTTCTTCGAGGATGGACGGGTATTTACCAGTAGTCCAGGCCCAGACAAACCATATCTGCACATAACCGTTTTAGTATGTCATCCGGATATAGACGCCTGATTAACGATCTTACATCAGATACGGCAGCGACCCTGGGTCCAGGATACTTGGCTAACGGGTGAAACCATATGCAATATACACACCACCCGAGCCAATATATGATCCCCTATTTGAGACGAGAGCGTCAGCACTTAGGAAGTATCTCTAGAGAAGTATGGGAAGCTACCGTGATCGCTATGGCTATGCCGGCAGTCGTGGGACTTAGTGTGACATTAAACATCCTTACAATAAACTATGCTTTTGGTATTTGCTAAGATATGAAGCTGACTTCAGAGAAATGAGTTGTCCGCGGGAGGACAGACACTTCCGTCCGTGGTCAGACACCGCGTAATATATACCTGCTCACCTACCATAGACATCTACTACTACCTAACACAGCCGCCTATGAGGTGAGGTGTTTCTTACCTAGTCAAGTCGGACAGCAGACCACCAGTTAAAGTATCTCCAAACTCCGACATAATATCCAGTTACCCATCAACCCATCCCACCACCGGCCCCGGCCTCGCGTTCCGGCCCCCTCCTCCCCCCTTTGTCATACACAACCAGCGAACCTGACGTCGTGAGAACGTATAAGGTTACAATCATCGAGCCCATGCAGGAGCATCGTCTTACAACGCGGTCCAATCGCCTGAAGTGGTTTCTATTATGAGCAAATATAGGTACCGGTAGGTAGGAGAGGTACATAGGAGGACGGCGCAACCAACACCAATGCCGGGCTTTGCACGGAAACAGCATCTAGGTAGCGAGGTTCAGTCCCCATGCCCAGTCTCGCTCGCAATTTCCATGTATCCGCATGTCACCTCGCTCACGTCTTACAAGCCCCTCTATCTTCCCCAGAACGCCTGTGCCCCAGAGATGTGAGGCACATATTGTGCGACATCATGTAATTTAGACAAGGCGCCTGTGTGAGTGGGTGTGCTGGCTCGCACATATGATACCAACGCCCTACCTAACTTATCTCATAGCATCACGGCAAGGCACTCCGGACACATATCAATCCTCACAAATCTTGGAACTACGGATACTAACGACAGCACATGATAAGTTATTCCTTCCTGCGGGCTGTGAACACACTCTTCTCAGCTATCTAGGCGCAGCAACGCCTAACCATATACCAAATAATATCGAACCTCCCGGCCAATCGGGGGTCCTGGAAACGAGGATGGGAACTGAGCCGCATTCATGCACCGCACTGCAGAACCATGCAATGGCGACGTTGGTTCGGTCGAACACCCCTGCCGCGGATCAGGTTCGCGAGAAGACATCGTGACATGCTAACCTCTCTACCCTATTGGCTGGGGCGATGTGACGCAGTTATCTAATAGTGTAAATCCGTGGCTGTTGGACGTGATAACTCCTTTTCAGCTCGTTTCGCGGAGCTAGTTTAACTCCTGCGCCTCGATAGACACGAGTTTTTCGGTCGTCGTTTCTTGGACCGACGTTAATATGTGATGGAGGGAAGCGTGGGGGCTTGGGAATGGGGATCGATTGATTCGCTCAGCTGGAGGTCACGCGGACGAAATGGCCAAATATTTGATGATATAGGGCTGAATCGCACGTGGTTAGCGGATCTGTGATGATGGGTTGCAATATGGGATTGAGGTGCAGTAAGAGTAATCCTCCTACGGTGGATGACCGCTACTCGTATCTCACCGGCAGTTCGTTCTGATCTGAGTGGGACAGATATAGGACTTACTTGGGCCCGGCGGTATTTGAGTCAGGCTTACGGTACCCGAATTTCACCTATCCAATACCAGTAAGTAAGATTCTCAAGGAGGAAATTCTAGCAAGAAATAACGGGTATCGTGGCGCAATGTTTGACTTATTACCGATAACCTCTATTCGCTTGCTGAGAGGTGAAATAGTACGGCTGGCAGTCTTTATGTGACGTCGTTGTAATACAAAAAGGGGTGTATACTTTGATAGGGAGTGAATCCTTCGATCTCGAAGGAGGCCTCATTCAAGAGAGCGTTCTTCTAAGCATCATGATGCTAATCGCGGTTGATTCCTATACCCCCTCTTATATTTCTTCCTTAACCACCTTGAGTAATCGCATTACAACCAAATACTAGATTAACCGCATTGAACACTGCTGCTCTCCGTCTGAGTCGTCATCCCACATCGTATCGACGGATAGATCATATCCAAAGGCGGATTTGTGCTTTAAGAGAACACATACAGCCCAACCCACAATCCGACCAGTTTCAACCTGCTGCTTCCCTCCCGGTATAAAGACAGGTTCTTCTGAAGATTGCCCTTGAGTACGTCTTACTACAAGCATGGTTTTTGTGCGTAAGTACAGATATCCCTTCATGTCAGACATGAACCTTTCATCCTTCCAGTTCATATTCCAGAGAGGTATCATGATATCACCAGGCTGTATTCGTTGTGAACTGATGCCATAGCCTGCACTATCTTGGTACCTCGACCCAATTGACTTCATTTCGAAAATATAGAAGTCCTCTAGCAAACGGCTGGTTTGTCTCAAAGTGACCAGTATTCTTGTGTGGAACGGCCCAGGCAGCTGCTGGATAATACTTTCGACGAGTTTATCACAAGACGAACTCTTTAGTCTTAATTTTTGATTTGGGTAACAAAAACGCACAACCATCTCAAACAGTGCAGAGACTGCAAGAATCGGAAAAATTGGAGTAGAAGCAAGTGGGAAGAACTCAACTAGAAAACTTCTGACTTGCTCCGTCTTCTGATCTTCAGTCTGTATGGGGGAGTTGATCCTTGCCACGTAAATAACTTGCTGACCTTGTGATCCACTAATCGAAGTATTCCAGTGGACTTCAAGAGAACCCCGGCGGAGTGTTAAAGTGGCCTTCGCGAGATATCCGGGGGAAGTTGGATAAGGCTCATATGTATCTATATTCCTTATGGGAGAGTGGTAAGGGAGATCTCGTCGTCGAGCCTTTGACCAGTCGGGAACCCATGATGGATAGTTGAGATCAGAAGGCTGGCGGACAGGCCAAATTCAAACAAATGAAGTATGAGTTGGAGTTTTATATCGTTACCCCCATTTCTCAAAACACTTAAAGCAATCTGTCTGTACATCTCAGTCCAGTGGACGGTATAATCAAGATGAAACCTATAGTTATGCTGTGCGAGGCTGAACAGGGCAGCAACCCGATCTTTAGGTTCAAGACAACGAGCTTCTTGAAATGTCCATAGAAGCTCTAGTATTGTGAGTTTGCCTGGAGGGGTGTTTAATTTGGCCATTACTTTCATTGGGTAGGATGACATGTCAAGAACTTGAAATCGTCTTGCTGCTGAGGTAAGAACGGGGAGAGGGATAGAACAGTTCCCGCAGTGAACAGTAGCCTTTTGAGCAAGTTGAGCCTCCTGTATAGTCCATCGACGCGAGAACCAAGCTCGTTCAGAGAAATTACAAAAACATTCGAGCGCAGTATTGGTATCGCCGAAAACGCTCAACATGACCTTTACAACACATCCCGCCATATCCCATTGCTTATCGACATTGGGAAGCAGGCTGACTTGTCGGAAAAAGGTAAATAATTTCGCGGTCAAGAGATCCTCAGGACCTAACCAAATATGAACTTCTTTCGCCTCCCCGAATATGCGTCCCATCACTGGGATCTGGTGGGCTTTCTCGATCTCGTCAGCCTGGTTGAGGCATATGGCGTCGATCCATAAGTAGCGCAACACTTTAAGTTTTCGAAGACGCCGCAGTAAGGCATCGACATTGGGAGTGATCCTCAGGTATGAAACGTCACCATCGTCTCTTATTTCCAAATTCCGCGAAAACTCTGGTTCACCCCAAACGTACGAGATAGCAAAGTAACTTTCTTTCTGCACTGAAAGTCGGCGTTGGATAATTGAGCACTTCAGAGGGGCTTCCTCGCGTCTTGCCGGGTTCAGCTCGATGAGCCGAATTTCGTCTCCTGCGCTCAAAGGCTCGTAGTGGTATCCATTGAACACCGGCATTATTGGATACTTTCAGTGAATACGGAGAATATTGGTACCATCAAAAGTGGCTTTCAATATTATAAGACGACCTTATTTAGCGATGTGTCAATGTTGATAAAAACTCCGTGTTACATCTCTGAGTCTCGTTAATCAGAGTTATTCCATGAGGGCTGGTCGGGGATCGATGCTTAATTGGCTGTGAGTGATCATTCAGCCACCCTCCCGCGCTGCCCAACCCCGCCAGAGTTGATAGTAACATTGGCCGCCTACCTCCTCCTACAGAATTACCCCACAGGCATTGTGATCTAAGCCTTCTATCACAAAAGAAGGTAGAATCTGGTGATGTGATGTCTAAAAAGGAAGTCGGAATACGTTTAATCGCAGCTGAATAGTGCCATGGTCAAGTCTTTCGTATTCGAGTATCTAGATTGTAGAGCCGTGATGAGCCTTGCCTCGATATTAAGACGTGTGCAAAGACGGTCGTTTCTCGCTCATCATCTTCCGGTAGGAGGCAACGATGTCATCTCTGACCGTTTGTAATTCTTCTCTTCGCCTTAAACTCCCCGCATTCTTCGGGATGCCACCAACTTCAACAATTGCGCCTCCAACCGTGATCTTCCTCTGCGGCTTAACGCTAAACTCCGGCGGTGCTTGGACAACGTCGTGCAAGCCCACCTTTGTCTCCCCGCGCTTCTTTTTCAATGCCTCCCATGGGTCTTCGTCTCCATCGGCAACCTCGCCTAGATACTTGGATCTCTTTCCCTTCTTCTTTTTCTTGCCACCACTTTGTGAATCGAGTTTCCACGTGACGCCCATTTCTTCTTCCTCGAGCTCCTTCTCTGCTTGGAGTTCTAGCTCTTCCTCTTTCTTCTCCTTTAATTTCCGCTCCTCCTCTCGCCATTCATCATATAGCTTGTGCATCTTTCTCTCCTTAGTCTGCCATGCCTTGAGTCCTAGAGGGTCCTTGCCGTTTCTGACCGAGTTATTGATTAGACCACTAATGGGAAGCGCTGCGTCCACTCGAGCTGCAAACTCCGACATGCGTTCGCCGGGTCGAATGGTAGGAAGTTCTCGTGCCTCCTTAGAATCCTTAGTATCGGAATCAGGCTTCGGCGTGGCAGCTGCTTTCTTCTTTTTGTTCTTCCCAGTTGGTTCGTCGCCATTGTCTAATCCAGAACGAGGTTTCTTGCCCCCGGCGAAGGCCATTAATCGCTTGAACGCGCGAGGCGCGTCATCTTTCTTTGCTGTATCGCGCTTCCGCTTCAAGTTTTTGCCTGCCTGGTTGGATCCTGGCTTCCCTGTGTTACCTTTTTGTGGTTGTGGTTGTGATTTTACAGGTAAAGGTTTTGCGATTTGCGATGGTGGTAGATCGTATCTATGAGGCACTGTTAGCTATGCGTTGAGCGGTCAAGGATGTCGTCGCACGCACGTAGAGAGATCCTTTTCCCTCCGTGTATGTTTATGAGGCATCTTGACCGAAATTGCTTGTCTAACAATATACCGGGAGGAATATGGAAAGGTATAGGCAAAAACTGAAGCTTCAAGTTAAATATTCCGATAAGATTATGGAGACTCCAAATTTTGAGAAGTGTCGGATAATGGAGCCCCACATTTTAGTCCTAGATCTTTCTAACTGGATCCGGCTTAGCTTAAATATTTAAGCGGACTCAAGTGCCGGGGCTGACTAATACATAATTAAAGGCACTGGGCCGCCGAATCCGAACTCATCCATCTTTCAACATCAATGTTTAAGGGTGAATGGACAATGGAATGAATCCCTTCAATTACATATCCCTTCGCTAGTTGTATATCTATTTGGAAGTACTCCAACAGTTAATGAGAATTATTATTTCAGCGTATCCCTCGCCATTCTCTGACCCAGAAAGTTTTGCTTGTTACGTTTCGTCTGACCGTCTCACCCGTTCACGTTAGATCCATGCCGAAGAGCATACCGCGTAACTAATTCGAACACGCGACTATTGGACGGCTGTCAACGCACTCTAGTCTAAACATTTCGTATATTGTTTCCTGCTCCCTATTGTTTTACCTAAGCATAAATGAAAAACTGCTTGGTATGCTGAATATGGGAAACGCTACGCACACCGAGAAGAAATTGTCGTTAAGTAATCTCTGGAACCGACAACGTGGTCATGACTATGTGCCTGTTGATGGCGCCGAAGAAAATGAATATGCCACCGCGTCAGGCACAGAGCCTGCGGGAAGTGTAGCACAACATGCTTCAAAAAGGCGACGTTGCCAATGTTCTCCTACATCCAACAGTATATGGGGTTTGACGATACTGTAGGCGCTGTTAACCAAACATAGTCAACGTGAATTCCGTAAAGCTGACGAGGAAATTAGTGCGTCTATCATGCTCATCTACTTGCTGGTATCTACAGCTAGGAGCTTATGGGGCATAGAAGACGACCCCGACAAAATCTTTGGTAACTGGGGAGAGCCAGGCACAGGGACTGAAGGTTTAGCTTGGTATCCCACAGATTTCCTCCGAGACGTCTTACCGATTCAGTGTCATTCACATAATGACTACTGGCGTAAGGTGCCTCTTTTCTCAGCCTTACACGCCGGCTGTGTTGGAGTCGAAGCGGATGTTTGGCTTTTCGACGACGATCCGCAACTCTACGTTGGACATGATACTGCCGCCTTGACCCCCAACCGAACGTTTCAGTCCCTTTACGTGAATCCCCTGGTAGACTTACTTAATCGGACGAACCCGCATACAAAATTTTACAATGACACGCGCCGCGGCGTCTTCGATTACGACCCAGAACAGACGGTCATACTCCTAGTCGATTTCAAGACTGATGGAGCCGAGATTTGGCCTCATGTTCTCACCCAACTAGAACCATTGAGGTCCAGGGGTTGGTTGACTCATTTCAAAGATGGAGTCGTCAATCAGCGGCAGATAACTGTTGTGGGAACAGGAAACACACCATTCGATCTAGTAGTGAAGAACTCAACATATAGAGACGTGTTCTTCGATGCACCACTTGCTGATATGTGGGAAGATCCCGATGCCCCAGACTCGGAGTCTACGAAAGAAGACACCACATACAACGAGACAAACTCATTATATGCCAGCACAAGTTTTGGCGAGACTGTGGGACATGTCATTACCGGTTTCAGCAATGATCAGCTCCGCACGCTTCGCGGTCAGATTAAAGGTGCGCATCGAAGAGGACTCAAAGTGCGGTATTGGGACACGCCTGGTTGGCCGATTGGTATTCGCAACAACGTCTGGCACACCTTGATGAAAGAGGGTGCGGATATTTTGAACGTGGATGATTTGAGGAGTGCTTCTAGAAAGGAATGGTAGATTGCATTCGATAGACTGTACATACTAGGTATATATATGTATATTCTACATATCATAGGAATCCTCGTATGATTTCTCCTATCCATTGACTCGGAACTGTCATAGAGCTCCAACTCCACTTTAGGGGGAGGGTGACCGGGGTAGCCCCCACCCCCGCTATTACGTACCTACTTAGTGGGTAGAGACAAATTCATTGCTGCCCCTCCAGAGCTCCTCGAGATTCCAACCTTCAAAGCTTCAACTTCAGCGAGCCTTCAACCGATTCCTAACCTTTCCTTTGCGACCATCCATAGATATGTCCGGAAAGACAGCATTGGTGACTGGAGCTACCGGCTTACTTGGTAGGGAGGTCGTTAGAGCATTCGAAAGAGCCGACTGGACTGTAAAAGGGACAGGTTATTCTCGCGCCGATGGCGTCTCAATCCTTAAAGTCGACTTGGTAAATACAAACGAAGTTACTGCTGCTTTGGATAGCGTCAAGTATGTTACGATTAATCTTAGATTAACGAAAATCATTCTGTCTTATATTATGGATAATCTCTTAGCTGACAACCTTCTTTGCAACTAAGACCGCAAGCTGTAGTTCACTGTCAGTTACATCTGTTTTGTATCTGCACTTAAAGCTAAGACAGCTGACGGTCCTCAGGCGCCGCCAATCGATTCCCCGACAAATGTGACAAGGACCCTGAAGGGACGCGTGCTATCAACGTGGAGGCTACTAGGAGCCTTGCTTCACTATGCGCGAGTCGTGATATCTTCCTGATCTATATATCTACCGATTATGTCTTTCCAGGCAAACCAGGAGATGCGCCCTACGAAGCCGACGCGATGCCGCAGCCCACGAACCTGTATGGGCAAACAAAGCTCGATGGAGAACGAGTTGTCACAGAAGAGTACCAAAGTGCCGGCAAAGCAGGACTAGGAGTGGTCCTACGAGTTCCCGTACTATACGGCGATGCTGAATTACCAACTGAGAGTGCGGTAAACATGCTTTTGGACACCGTGTGGAAAGCACAGGAACCAGGCACAAAGATTAAGATGGACCATTGGGCTCTCCGTTACCCTACCAATGGTATGTAACAAGCTCCCTGGTATAGGATGCGTGGTTTTGACTTAAGATCCTTCGTAAGATGCTGACTTGTTTGCAGTATGTCATAATATCCCTTCTCTAAATGAAATTGCTTCATATCTAGAAAATAAAGACCTGTGTTTCTATACGATATTAATACGTAGCAGACTGAGGATGTAGGACGCGTGTGCCATGGTACGTTCCTCGTATTCTATCCTAAATACCTATTGCTAACAACCTTCAGATATATCTGTCAAATATCTGGCCTCTGATGATAGATCGAAACTGCCCAATATCTTACAATTCTCTTCGGAGGATAAATATACCAAATATGAGATCTGCAAGCTCTTTGGCGAAATAATGGGATTGTCTATTGCGGCCATCGAGCCTAATACCGAAGGGAACGACCCCAACGCGTCAGTCCAAAGACCGTATGACTGCCATCTCAGCACTAAGAGGCTCAAGGATCTCGGCATAGATGTGTCTACTCAAGATTTCACGGGTTGGTGGAGGTGGAATGTTAGGGCGTTCAGAAAATAAGGGTCTAAGACATCGGCTCACTGTCGCATAATGTCTGTAAGGGACTCAAACATCCAATGCCTCCCGCGGTCTGGCCAAAGCCATAATTGTCTTCATTTTATTCAGGCGTGTGATAGGGTCATAAGATTATGTTTGCTGAGATTCAACCTTTTAATATAATAGGCTATTTCAAGCTACTTGGAAATGAATGAGATGAAGCCGGCTAGCAATGGAGATGAGCATGATGAGCGTGACCGAGAAAAGCCGGCGAGTGACAGCCACAAGCTTACGAATCTTAGAAGCAATTAATTCTAAAATTCCTTGATACATCTTGAGCCAAATCTTGATTCATTGATAGATGGTATATAAGTTGTCTTTGGGAAATTCCATCAGAATAGAACCTCGTGTTTCGTGCTCCCCTTGCTTTTTAGTACGCAGAAGACCCCGTGCTAAAAATAATCTCAATGCGCCTGCGCCTCAGGCAGCTACCCGTGGACAAAACACCAACAAACACAAAACTTCACCGCTAATATCCATCATATAATACTTCTTCCTGATTACAGACGCATAGAAGCTATTCCAATTTTATAGGTACCTAGGTACTTTTGTCGAACCTGAAGTTCTTTTCTGTAGGATTGTCCTAGAGTGTTTCCGATCGAATAATCCAATCTACAACTTGCATGCATATACTTTCGACATGGAACCTTTTCCTATGACTCAAAAATGAACGTGAGCGGAGTTCGTTGTCTGTCATGTGTAACTCTATAAATTGTCTTATATGAGACTCGTGCCAGCCACATGGGAAGTTGAATTGGGAAGTAGGACATGCATTCCTCTTGCCTTGCACCGGGGAAAACATTGCGAGGGCGGACGAGGATGTAGATACGTACTCTAGTACTCCGCTATTACCAAATTACGAAATTTAACCTTCTGTACTTGTCGAGCATTGGCTGCTAATGGCCCAGTGATCACTGACGCAATGCGGGATCCCCCTGCATTCTAACAATGCGCCTGAACTTACCCCTGCATACAAATTTTAACAGGCCAATTGTGCCAAGATTCAGATACGCTCTCCCGCTTTTTATTTTCCTGCTCGTCAGACTGGGCATTTTGAAGCTTGGAAACTTGTCGACGAAACATTCTTCGCTATGATTTAGAAACCCCATAATAGTCAGACCCGATATGGATACTGGTCCCTTGTGTCCCCCTGTCATCTTATTATAATTTTCCTGTCAAATAAGTTGATCCTTTCGGCAATCTGCCACATTTGATCAGTCTTTTTGATTTACTTAATCCCTTTTTATCATAATATCGTCTTCGCGCATTCAGTGGATGATCAGTGGATAATCACCGGCGCCAATGAAGTTGTCAATGCTTCTTAATCGGCAACACTTATACATATTATCATGATGAGCTGAATGAGCAAAAGAAAATATTAGAAAAGAAGCTAGTTTATAACCTAGGATCTAGCGCTATTATTTTTTACTAAGAACATACGTGTGTCTACCGACTATCTCACGCGCCGTCGACTACCGCGTCGTCATCTTCATCTGGAAAAATATCAAGATTCTCACTCGGGTATTACGCTTAAGCTTATTTAAGATACGGTCTGTTTTTTATCTTGCCCAGGTGCGCGCACCTTGCCGGGAACCGTCGCTATCTATCTTATGGACCGGAGACTGAACTAGCGGTTACGAAGCACGGTTCACTTTTTCGTCGTGTGCCCATTGCTACCGTACCGATATCTTTAGGCGGCTTGGGTTCCACAGACCCCTGGTATTATAACAAGCGATGTCGACAGGGTCCGAGACGGTCACCGTGCCGGCCACCCTTTCGCCGCCCAATTTCTTCTCTCCTGTTAAATTTCCCGTCGAGCCTAGACATAATTCGCGAACTCAAAGTCTGAAAGATAGAAGCTACTCCATGACAACAAACACGGCTGCCAAAATGAGTACCCAACATGGCAATCGAGATAGCGGCGGCAGCCAACAACAAGGTGCCCAATCTAGTAGCACTATTGCCCGGTCCATGTCTCGCTACCGTAGACGGGTAGGTAGCGTTGCTGTCAACCTCGATACTACCCAGAAAATTAATTCCGATCCACCACACCCATGGGAACTTCCGAATCGACCCCCTGTGCCAACTATTCCAAGTCAGTTAAGGACCGCCAGCATGACACAAAAGGAGACTGATGCCCCCGCCGCCGAGTCCAATTCTTCTCCGCGAAGCCAACCGCGCCATAGCGACTCCACGCAAAGGCACACGTCTCGTCGAAGCATGGCGGACCATTACCACCAAAGCCGACCTAGTACCGCGAAAAGCACGAAGAGCGCGAAGAGTGAGGAGAGCGCCTGGAAGAGGCTAGCTAGCCGAGATGGGCGCCGGAGGAGGCTAAATAGTGAAGAAGAAGATGAAGCAGCGAAGCGAGAAATCGCTCGTTTAGAGGCCGAGAATCATCGGCTGCTAATCGAGCAGAAGAAGAAGGACCTCGCGAGGTTGGAGGTGGAATTGGCGAACAATAATAGGACGTCAACTCAGTCGCAGCCGTTAAAACCGAAGAGTCCCGTAATTGAAAAGTTTGTTATGTTGACTAAAGGGCGGAGGAACAAGGATGGGTTGTCTCCAGGACTCTCTCCTACGTCATCGAATATAAGTATCGAGCCCGCGAAAGCCTCCTCGGCCTATATCGAACCTGGAGGCAGAGGTGTCGTGCCTCAGACAGATGCGCCGCACTCTGCGATCAATGCTGGGGACCGAGTAAGTGTGGAAAGGAGCTTTTCCTCAATATAACGTTACGCACTAACCTGTTATTTAGAACGTCGCGGTACGCTACAAGCAACATACTCTAAGCTTGGAAGTAACGCCCGAGACGACAGCAGACGACATAATCATAGAGATATCTAAGTCGATGAGTTCCAACGAAATTGGCCCAGAAAATTGTGTTGTGGTGGAAACATACGGCATATTGGGTCTCGAGCGTCGCCTAAGGCGCTACGAAGCTATCCGGGACGTCATGAATTCTTGGGACCGGGATACTCAAAACCAATTGGTAGTCAGGATATCTGATTCCGAAGAAGAGAATTGGGAGCTTGACATCAAATCAGTTCCGAGCCGTCGCGAACCATCCCAGGGGTTTCAATTGTATATGTACCACTCGAATCGTCCGGGGAAGTGGAATAAGAGATGGATCACCCTTCTTGACAATGGACAGCTCCTCTCTGCAAAGAAGCCGAATGCCAATTCGACGGACAAAGATACAACAGGTCTCTGCCACTTATCCGACTACGACATCTATACACCCACAGAGTCACAGATGCGAAGGAATATCAAACCACCAAAGCGATACTGCTTTGCAGTAAAGAGTCAGCAGAAGACGACTGTTTTTATGAATACCGAGAATTATGTCCAATATTTCAGCACGGAGGACCCGAAGATCGCAGCCCAATTCAGAGAAAAGGTTCACGGTTGGCGCAGTTGGTACCTTGTAGATCGTAGACCAGTAGCCCCGAAAGTATCGAGGAAAATCTCTATTAGGAAGACCGACGACAAGCCGCCCCAAATTACACTACCCGCAATCAGCCATGCGCCGAAGAAGTCGGAAAATGTTGCTTCGATGAATGGACACCGCCTCCGAGTGTCGGTCGATGAGACTCCGTATTCAATCGGCAAGTTCGAACCGCTTCTTGATATGAAGCGCTTCGATAAGCGACTTTCGCAATTTGGACAGGATTTCTTACCTCCTGTACCAAACGTATCGACCATGCCGAAGGAAATCCCGGCGCATCATCTTAATTCTGCTCCCAAAGAAGAAAAGCGCGAGCGAAAGTTGATAGATCGCATTCACTCAACTGCCGATGATGGTTTCACCGGCAATGGCTTGCTTGGTGAAGGGTATGAGGAACGTAAGGCCCACGCCGAGACAGATAGACCGGATCGAGGACGGCAAAGATCCAGAGACGATGGGTTTACCGAAGGACCTTCACTTTTGAACAGGAAATCGGAGCCGGAAACATCGGGCCACAAGCCCGAGTCACCCTCTTGGTTCCCGTCAGCCCTTGAACACTCCGCAAGAAAGCGCAGCGCTGGTCCTCCTTCAAATCGCCCCAGCACCTCTGCAGGTGTCATGCATCACAACCACTCACACGCACGCAGACCATCCCTTAACTCATCATCCCGGCCTCCTCCTCTTCCTCTTAGTGGCAAGCCTCTTCTACACGAACATCCGAGTCCCCTCACCTCGCAACCGACCGGACTTTCGCATTCGAATCGTCGCGAAAAACCGAAGCCTCTTGTTAACCTAGAGCCAACTTTCAAGGAAGCACCGCAATGGGCCAAAGGGAAGCAAGGTCATGGCGTTAAAGCGCCAGAGGGCATGATGCACTTAGTTGATCTCATCACTGTTCCAAACGAATCGAATGAGAATAGGCCAGACCTACCACCTCGAAGCGTCCTACGCCGTCCTCCGAACACCGCACCTCTCCCGGGTCTGGCCCGAACAAGGAGTAAAACCCAGGGAGCTCCAGCTCCAAGGTTATCGGCAACAGATGTGCCACCCGTCCCGTCTTTACCTGGGCATATCGGAAACCGGGAACCACTAAGGTCTCACCCAACCCCACGAAGCAGAGAGCGGGAACGGGAAAGGGACAGGCCGAGGGAGAAAGAACGCGACTACAATGCGCATAACTCAGTGCCCGGCAGAGCGGGTACGCTTAAGGTAGTATAAGCTATTTACTAAGCATTTAATCGTTAATGCTATTTAAAACTTCACTCGTTTATTTATTTTGTCATTGGGAATGTCTATCATTTATATATATTTTTTAATATCCTTTATCTATACCAACGTCATCTCTGGCGGAAGCACTGGAGTTCTGGGAAATGCGGACGGACGCATAATCGACGAGACCGAGCGAGCGAACACGATATGCATAGCACGGAAAGCGAAGTTGGGGAATGCGAGAGGCGCATGTTATTTTCGGATGCTTTTAGGCGGACGGGTGCGCATGGAGTCAGATGCATGTATCATGGGATATGGATGTCTGCATATAGTATGTTTTTTGGCATGATCTGTATTTGTCGGACGATGGATGTCTTGACTACTGCTTTATTTATATGGCCGATGTGCTTAGATATATACCTACCTACTTACCAAGGTACCTACTTAGTATACCTTGTAATAATAATATCGAATTAAGACTGGCTATGTCGCGTTACTGGGGTCTTTTATAAGGGTATTTTGTAACTTGTTCTTACTAATACATAGGTACGGGAGGTAGGTAACTACATGATCGACTCGAGTCCATTCCCCTATTCCGTGGTTAGCCGCAGACACCACCCCAACACTCCGAATAACGAACAGTTAATTGCAACTATCTATCTGTAAGATCCAGCGCCACAGCTACGCAAACTGTTGATTATATGACCAAGAGAAAGATATTCCTACATCACAGGCATTTGACGATATGTCGATCCAGTCACCAGGGGATGTGTGGAGCGCAATTAACTCAACGTCAAATGATCATGTATATAGATGCGATAATACGCTCGTGATGCTCCCTCAACAGCGAGTATAAATGCCAACAAAAGAGAAGTCGGCAAGAACAAGCCTACCTAGGTACCTTACTTAGGCGGATCATAATACGTGAACCGCTGCGGCCCATCCAGCAGCCGCGCAGCGCTCGCATACGGATACGACTCCATCTTCTTCGCGCCACCACCACCACCCGCCGTCGTCCTAAAGATATCGCTCACCCCCACATGTTCGCCCTGCGCACGCCTCATCTCATCGATCCTCCGGTCATAGCTCTCCAGCTTCGCGATCACGCCCCGCAGCATCGTCATGTAGTGCGCGATCCGCGACGAGTTGTACACGTCCTTGTCGTACTTGCGCAGGCTGGCGGCCAGCCGCGCCAGCGCGTGCCGGCTCCACTCTAGGTTCTTCTGGATGCTGGTCTGGAAGTAGCGCGCGGGCGTCGTGGGGCCCCGGGGCTCGAAGGCTGGGAGCGTCGCTTCGAGGCCCGCGATCTCGGTTAGGAGGGGAGAGATCTCGTGGGCGGATAGGGGCTGGGGGTCGTCTTCTGGCATTTTGGGGTGTGGTGATACTTTATATATTTATTGGTGGTATGTTGTTGCTTCTGCTTGTGCTATTTTGTGTAGGTAGGTATGAGAGAATTGTGGTATCTGGAGTTTTGTGCGTGCATACTTGGGTTTGGAGAAAGTGGAAAGGGGGAAGGGGGCAATTCACAGTGGCTTATATAGGAAATGGACTTCACGATACACAGGTGAGCCCACGTCATGTACGGTGCTCAAGTCCTACGGTGATGTTAAGAGATCAACTCATCGAAGACAGCGCTTCTAGTCAGTCAACCAAATCAAGCCAGGCTGGTTATTTCGATGGGCCAACGTGGTTTGAAGTATTCAAGTCTTGACTCGACGTGATAATCATGATTAAGAGGGTATGTAGGCCTCCTTGATCATTACATAGCTCCAAAACCGCTTGCCTCAATTGCGGTATTGTTCAATTTACCTGGTTAAACACACTTTCGTATTGCTGCATGGTTGAGTTTACGTTATTACACCTGAATAATTCTCAGACGTTACTAGTAAGTTATCTATATATCCCTGGGTATCTATGATACAACACTTGGTAGGTACTCACGTACCTGTTAAGCATATAAAGGGAATAATATGTTAGGGACTTGTAAAGGAAATAGGTAGTTCGTAAGGATGCGATAACTTCACAAATCAGGGGTAAAATAGGGGGTTATGTGGGGCATGATTTCTTATAATTCAAGAACTCACTCAAGTCAAATAGGAAGACTAATTTTAATCTACTGAGGTTTCTTGAATGTCTGTTTAGATCATGATCATGCCAGACTCAAGTCAAGTTAAGTAACCTAGGGCTTGGTCTATAGGAAACCCTGATCCTGCGAGTAATATGATGAGTATCAGTAGGTATAAATACACGACACACATATCCTCGAAGATGATTAGGTATAGTTAAATGTTAGACATTTTGCTTACTTAGGTATCTAAGTACCTATATACCGGTGCTCACATCTCCTTTTTCTGTTAATGGTACATAAACGACCCATTACTCTCCATGCTGCTATTCTCCCTGACTTTACTCATGACAACATTCTTGTTTCTATTCGTCATCCGAGAAGAGATTATCCAGATCTATGTCCTCCCCTAGTTCTGCCCGCTGCTCAAAACATCTGCGGGAGTATGTCTTAAACTTCGACAGCATCCCGAGTAGCATCGTTATCCCATTCTCGATGTTTGCAAGGGTATCAGAACCCTCCTCGAATTCGTCCTTCATGAAAATAAGTTGCCAATACGCCCAGTTAGCTGATTCGATGCTCGCATTGATGGTGCACTGTAGAGATTGTAGAGCCTCGAGGTCCATGCTCGAATTCGGTTCGTAGATGTAGATGGTGGATTCGCGTGCGGCTATCTCCGTCAAAAGCGGTTCAATGTTTTCTTTGGTTAGGGGTATCCACTCGCTGTAAGTTGTCTCTGTCGAAGACATGTTGAAGAC
This sequence comes from Annulohypoxylon truncatum, assembly GCF_022578515.1. Taxonomy (NCBI): domain Eukaryota; kingdom Fungi; phylum Ascomycota; class Sordariomycetes; order Xylariales; family Hypoxylaceae; genus Annulohypoxylon; species Annulohypoxylon truncatum. The sequence goes on from NW_025953787.1 coordinate 630,312, forward strand.
GATACCTAGGGTTTTCTTTTTCTTTTTCTTTTGATATATGGATTGTTGAGTATTGTTGCGTTCTCTTTTCGTAGTCGATGTATGAAGTAGAGCTTGTTCGAAGTCCTGTAGAGGTTTCTTAACTTGGAGACTAGGACCCTAGGACGAGTCTTAACTCTTCAAGCTACCCAGGTAGGTATATATAAAATGAATTCAGAGAACGTAAAAAATCCCACGTCATATAACGGAGGTAAGTCTTACGCTGGGGTTTTGTGGGATGGAGAGACCAAAACACGAACATGACTGTTGGTTTATCATGGGCTTATGACCTCATCTTGAGCTGTAATGGTTTGCAGACACCTTTGTATTACTACGTATATGGAATTATACACGAATGATTCGACATATATCTTGAGTAGTGAGTCAATAGTTAACTTGAAACACAACCCATGCTGACTATTGGAACTTCGGTTGGATTCCGCCTAGCTTGTCGTCATCATCATACAGCGCTGTCCCGTCTGCTGCGGTACTATTGTTGCTTTAGATCTGGTATTGACTTTTCTAAACCTCGTCACTAAGTCCGCTCCTGTTGCTCTCATAGTTGAAGATATACCTACATGATACTTACTAAGTAATTCAGTGATTTTACTTGAAAGCTCTTCCGACAGCTGTGAGTCGCTGTTATCTGAGTCATCTGTCACCGCAAGGACTCGGAATGGATTTAGTGCTACTGAAATCAAGAGCCGAGTTATGAAACTGGCGAACAGCAGCAACGAGTCGCGCAGCGTGCACTGAAGGTATGGGAGCATGTCCATTTCACTCGTTTGGAATGCATGTAAAAAGTCTACATTATTTGTAATGATCTTCTTTCCAATAAAGATGTTTGTTGTTATTGTGAATACTTATCGAGCATATTCGTGTAGAGCTCTGTATTGTACTGTATCTAGGCTGCTTACTATGTGTATTGTAAGAATGCTAGTGAAAAATAAACCAAAATAAACCAACCAGCTTGTAATCTTCTTTGCTTCGTAGTTATTAACAGTAGGTAGCGGTACCCGATGCATTCCTTTTTATACAAGACCGCACTTGAGTAACGAAAGCCCCTTCCCCCCAGCCCATAGTAGAGTCCTTGTGGTCAGAACGCCACTCCATTTCATCTTTTCCATATTAAGTGCCCTATGGAATATGTCTCTAATTTCTGGTATAAGTGATGGTAGCTCAACTAGCTCGAAATATTTGATCCGAAGCTTGATTGTTTGGAACCTAGGAAAGGACGCTGAGCATCTTCTGAACCCTTTCTCTTGTTTTTCAAAGCCTTGTATCCGTACCAAGTCCCGATAATACCGGCGATTGTACCAGGTATACCGAGCCCCAGAGCCGTCCCCAGAGTGATCTTGTCCGATGTCGATAGACCGGGAGGCGAGTTGGACGGTGTGGGTGAGTTGGACGGTGTAGGCGAGCTAGTCGTTGACGAAATTTTGGTTGAATTATTATTGTTCACTGTCTCAATGCCGATGAACATTGTTGTTGGTCCGGCCGTACCGGATGTCGAAGCATCCCAAGCTAAGAGTCTACCAGACTGATAATAAGTTTGGGTGCATTGTATCAACGTATATCCTTCCGCCTCTGCTCCGGTGTACGTATCCACAACACACGCCGGGTAATCTGGATCCGTACTGCGTCGCAAAAGAATTAGATATAGCCTCATCGATGTAGGACCGTCTTATTGCTTACCAACAGCCGGTACGAGACCCCACGGAATATTGTTGATAGACGTCATAATTTAGGCAAGTAGTATAGACTACTCCTAGAAGCTGTTTCTTTGTATTAGTCTCAACGCAGCCGATGGCGTTGTTATCATGATCTTGAACACAGCTATATCCGGAATAGCATAAATATGGGCTTGCTAATTTCTACTTAGTTGTTGCCGTCTTTGACAGAAGTATGAGCCAATAATTACCTGCATCGCCGCGATAATAGCCGCAAAGACCACCGGCTCTATCTCTCGCCTCCAAATTCAGCACAGGAGCTGGTGTCTGTACTGAAGCAGGCATTTCGTCAGTAGAAGAGGGAGTTATCGTAGCAGGTGTGGATACGATTATAGCACCAGAAGATCGACCGAGGAAATACGGCAGTATAAGAAACAGAGTCCTTTTGCCAGACATATTGAAAATAAGGTAGAGTCCTGCCGACTACCACAGCTTGAAAAACGAAAGACGAAATATGAAAGACCAAGGCAGGAACTTGGGCGATCCGATCAAGTTGGGAACATCCGCGGGGGCTTCTTTTTCATTCAACGGCTTGGATGGACTAGAGCCGCACATGCTTACAACTTATTTTATCCATGCTCCTTTTCGTTTTCAGCTCATGCAAACTAATTTCCGTCCATGGTCTAAATCCTGGATTGCCTCTAACTTAGGGTGGGTGACTGGGTGCCATGAGTAAGAGGCCTTTGGTCATCACACTCCTCGGTTGGGCATCGTAGGCCTGTGTCTGGCTGGGAGTAGTGAAGGTGGCGTTTGGCGTAGCCCTGCGACATGGACTTTACAGTCTAATGCTTGTAGATTTACAGATTCATGATTGGTTTATCAAATCGGTCGCATGGCTCGTTTAAGCTTTCTGCATGCAACGCGGTGTGGGTCGATCAAGCGCTTCCTCCAGCTCGGTGCTGGTGTCGTGGGGGCCATTTCATAATAAACTTCTTATGGGGGGTGGCTGAAAGGAAACGGACCTCACTCCATCATATCATACCTACCTAACTTTCTAAGGATTTATTTCAAGAAGTGTATGAAACCGGTACCAAAAAGGAACTAGTTTCTTAAGTAGTGTGAGAATACCCTTCCCACGACCAATAGCCGTCGTTCCCAATTCTGTTAATAATAGGACAGTTCGAGACGTTATGAGGCCTTGTTTCGCAAGAAATTACAATCCTTTCGGAATATCTTTAAGATGGATTTTCCCATCTTATTCATCTTTAGGGCGTCGTTCTAATACTACCATACTATAATTATTTCGTCTGAAACTCGTAATAGATACCTATCTGAACAGCAGAAAAAACGGCTGTAAATAACTCTGTTATATTTGACTAAGCCCATCGAAGGAGGGTATTCATAAAGATGTTAAAATCGTAGTCCTATGGAAAGCGTCCTTTGTCTATTTTCTCTGGATGGAGGAGTTCATCTAGGTAGGCGATCGCGACTATGCTGTCCGGAGTCGAACAGGAATCTTGGGCGCCATTTTAGCCCCCAACTTTTGGTATACATACTGGCAGGCACCTGAATAATGTGATCTGTATCAAGTTTTCTGCACGTCAGATATTTGGAAGTTAGGAATTAATACAGCATTCGAGAGAACAACTTCTGGTAATTCAGAATACTAGTTGCGACTCATTGTATTGTATGGACTAGCTCGATAGAATACGGCTCATAAATCATGGTTAATGTCCATACCTCATGCCTCGTCGGGGATAATAATTGGAGTTTCAAGCTTCTTCACGTCCTAAAAGCATAATGCATGTCTAGAAACGCCACATAATTTTAGGGCATGAATATTGACCCGAAGGTTGTCAGCACAACCTTTGCCCACCATACGGCGGCTTCGTTGTATGGGAATTAGTCACCTCATGGGATTTCTTACGTCTCTTTTCTATCCTCATCTAGGCGGCCTTCTCAGGAGTTTCGCCTTCCATGGCCATCAAATTCATATGACGCGACAATAAGCAGCTGTCGAACGCGAATAACGTAATCTTCTGAGGGATATATTGTGTCCCTGTCCAGGTTCTTGTTGACTGCCATGTAGGATTCAAGATGACTGCCAAGACCAAGTCACACGGTGGATACACTGTGGGGCGGAATTGTGCGCTACTGAAAGAGCAGACGGCGGCAACGGTCATGCTTGATCAACTACATCCGAATCTTGACAAGCCGCCGAATGATCAAAAATGAATACACCCTGGGGTCTATCGGCGAGCGTGATGTTGTTATAGTCTGTCTTCCAAAGGGCGAGATAGGTACTAACTCGGCGGCGACGTCGCAACTCGGATGGTGGATACTTTCCCATCCATCAAGGTCGATCTCATGCTTAGAATTGGAGGTGGCATCCCACCAAACGTTAGACTCGGCGACGTTATTGTGAGCGCCCCCGTTGATGAATACCTCGGAGTGGTTTAGTGGGATCTTGGTAAGGTAGAAAAGGATGGCAAGTTCAAAAGGATCGGCGCACTCAACAACCCCATAAACAGGCCCGCTCCGTCAGAAGGTGAAGACAACTCGCCTTGGAGCATACATTAGCATTAACTTATACAGTAGAAGATAACTCATCATATCAACGCGTCCCTCATACCGCATTTCTACTATTACACGTTCCCCCCTAATCCCTTCAACCCTTTAATGCTTCGACCCACACCCATTCCCCGGATCCGCAGGCGTCTTATCATCCGGCCTCGCCAACCCCAAACAGCTCGCCATCTTATAAAACACATCCACATTCCCATACACGCCCGAAAACATTTCCTGGCACGGCCCCATCGCAAAAACAGCGACGTCGGTCAACGAGTGGACGCCCGAAGACTCCGTGACGGACAACGTGCCGTTGACCACGAACCCGTCGGGGCTATCCTTCGCGTCGACGAACATATCGGCCTTATCAAAACCGGGGGTGCTGCTCACGGCCTTGCGCGGGGACTTGTGGACGCGGAAATCCTCCCTGCGGTCCGGGTTCGCGCTGAACCCTTGCGCGAGCGCGTACCGCGGGTCCCAGTTGACGGGGAAGTTGGGGCCGGTGCCGTAGGACACGCCGTCGACGGCCACGGTGTACTGCGACAGGCCCGACATCTCGTAGGTGCCGACGGCGCGGCGCTTGTCGCGGTCGCTGCGCTGCGAGGACAGGTACTGCGTGTCGACGCCGCCGTACACGTCGAAGCCGTGGCCGTGGTCCGCCGTCACGAGGACCAGCGTCGACTCGAGCTCGCCGATGGCCTTGAGGTGGGCCACGGTGGCGCGCACGGTGTCGTCGAGCTCGAGGAGGTCGCCGAGCGCGCGGTCGTAGTCCAACGCGTGCATCTGCTTGTCGATTGATGCGCCTTCCGACATTAGGAAGAAACCCTTGTCGCCGCCGCGCGTGTGCAGGATGTCGATCGCCTTTAGCGTCATTTCTTTCAGGCCCGGTAGGTCGAGGGCGGGGCTTTCGGAGCCCAAGGGGTCGTTCTCGAAGGTGGCTAGGTTGTCCGTGAACACGTTGCGGTCGAGCCAGACGGGGAAATGAGACTTGCAGAAGATGCCGAGGGCCTTGCTACTGTTTCCGAGCTCGAGGAGAGAGGTTTTATTTAGGCTGATATCGTATCCGGCGTTTGCGAAGGCTTCGTAGTAGTCTTTGCCCTCGTAGCTGCCGGATCCGGGGTTAAATTGTTCTGCTCCGCCTCCGAACCAGACGTCGGGACCGCCGTGGTTCGTCCAGGAGTAGTTGGTGACTGAGTTCAGTCCTTGGTCAACGAGAGAACCATAGGCGTAGCGAGAACGGCTGTGGCCGGTGAGGGCGATAGGAGTGGCATCGGAGATGGCTGCTGTCGAGACGGCTCCCCAAGCAGAATCCCAAGTACGCTTCAATATTTCAACAAGAGTCTCAACTTTCGGGTCATCGAAAGAATCGGCAGATGAATCAACATAGACACCCATAGCATTGACAGTGCTCTTGTGCCCAGTGTAGAGAGCAGATGCCGAGTTAGCGCTGTCGGTGATGAAGCTATCAATGGAATGGGTCTGAAAATAATAATTAGCAGACGAACTACAATATCACGGAAGTCTGAAGCCATACCATTTGGTGTCCCAACACAGGGAACTGGTCCATCTGCAGCAGAGATTGGTACTTTCCGTTGATGCTCTTGTGGCCGAGAAGACGAGCGGCCGTAATCATGTTGGTAGTCATACCATCACCAATGAACAAAATCACATTCTTAGCCTTTTTTTGCGTAGCCAAGGGTCGCACAACCCAATTCGCCGTCGTCGTCTGACCATCATAATACGTCAATGTGACAACGTAGTTCCCCGGCTCATAGATAGCAATCCTCCGGTAAATCTTCGACGCGACATTGACCACAGACGGGGTCTCTGCGTCCTTCGCAAACAGATCCTCATACCACTTGAAATCCCAGGTCTCAAGCTCCGGCTCATCGACAGCGAAGAACTCCGCCACGCTTCTGGCCTCGCCGCCCTCCTTGGCGATCGTGACGGAGAACCCCTCGTCTGGCACGCCGTCGTTGAACGCCTCGGACCCGTTGACCGGGGCGTGGACCTCGAGCCGTAGGTCGAAGTACTGACCCGGCAGGAAGTCGGACTGGTCAGGCGGCAGTACGCAGCCCAGGTCCGGACACGTGCCAAGCCGCTGGAAGGTCTGGGCGGTGGCCGCGGACAGGGACGCCGCTACTACCGCGGCGAGAGAGCTGAGTCTGCCCATATTGAACTCACGAATAAAATCCGCGGAGAGAAACGTCGGCGGGATGGAGACACGAGAACCCGGATGTCTCGAGGCTGGAAAGCGTGGGCGTTATATAGCACTGCATACATAGTAGGGGCCAAGACCAGCCCGCAGCGTAGCTACACCGCGATCCACGCGTTTGGCTGAGCTACGCTGCCGTCCATCCTGCAACAGAAGGTCGTCGAGCCTTGGCTGTTCTTGGGAGCATGAGTTTTCGCAGCGCTGAGATCTTGGCGGCGGAGGGAGCCGGGTTGTAATTGGTTATCTATGCTGCTGAAATCTCCGGCCGTAGGGCGATGGCTTCGGCCGCGCAGGAATCATAAAGGATATCCATTGCACGTGTAGTTAGTGCGAGTCTCGGCGAGCACGATAGCTCGACGGAGCATATGGTTAGAACAAAATGATCTTTGCTGTTTGTTCCTGGTTCCTGCATCTTGGAAGTAGCTCTATCTGCTACTGGTCATGTGCTTGGTGAACCCTAGAATATAAATTTGAACTTGACCAGGCACTATGGAACGTAACACTGAGTCTCTCCTTTGCGTATGGTTGGCAACTTATATTAGTAAATATGTCTTGCTGCAACATAATGCGCTAGGATATGACGAGCTCTCCCATAGGTTGGTTGAGCGAATGAGCAATGATTCTAGACGTATTCTTTTGAAGTTCAAGATTCGGAAGATTTGGAAGTTTGATGTGGGGATATAATGTCTCGACAAGGGTTTGAGAACGTGGGTTGGATTAGCAATTATGATTGGCTCTAGATTCGAAATTGAGAAGATCTGGGCTGTCCCGGCCGGCCGGGTCTTAGATCGTCAACACGTGCCTACATGGATATAACAGAATGGAAGAAATGAAACATTTATTAAAATGAGCGAGAGATTTCGAAGAATAATCATCGACAATGGTAATAGCTTTCTTGTGAGAGTCATCGTAAAAGTCGTGATTGATCAAGATTGCATCCGTAGGTATCTCTACCAATATTCGGCTGGTATTCGCGCTATATGGGAGTATTCGGGAGCATCCGTCCTCGCAAGGAGTCGTGATGAGCCAATGACAATAACTGCTTTGTGCATGAAGATCTTCACTTTGGTCCCAACCTACCGGATAACTGCACGTCAAAGAACGGGCTGACGGGGTATCATTAAATAGGCACTGACCTTGCGACCGAATACCCCACTTATTGAGCATATCCAATATATCGATCAATCTCACCGTCCGGGCAGCCAGGCCTCGTTTTCTTGTAAACCTACCTGGCTGTTTCCTAGGTCATAAAGCTATAGATGACACATCAAATGCGACAGGATGTCTGGCCATTGCATGACTATAACAGCTCACCGGTCTATTTCAGCAAACCCTTTCTCGTCCAAGTCTTTAGCATTAGAGTTGGGATCAGGGACGACTGGAGTCTCTTTTCCTTCAGCAGTCGCTCCTGTCACAGCAAGTCCTGCCATTTCTCCGGCTAGCGCTGGATCTTCAGCTCCGTTTTGGCCCCAATTCTCCCACGCTGGAGGATTTATCTTTGACTGTCCTCCTTCAGTCTTGAAGTGATACCCCCGAGCGCGCGGCCGTTCTCCGGTACCTTTCGGAAGCTCATATTCATATGACCTATAAAAGTCTTCACAATCCCGTTCAAATGTCGAGGGTTCTGCGTCAAGTGTAGCTCGGATTCCCTTGAAGAAAGCGTCCAAGACATAGTGGTTATGGATTTGAAGAAGTGTCCATCCAAGCATCTCCTTAGCATTTAGCAGATGTTGGAGATACGCACGGTGATGCTTGGTGCAAGTGTAGCATTCACACCCATCTGCCAGTGGCTTTAACGATATTTGATGGTCTTGAGACCACATATCTATTCCTAGTGGATATGAACCCGCGGTTAAGGGTGCGGGCGGCGGAAATGAAAAAGTTAGAGCGATCCCAGCATCCGAGACAGTGTTAATGAATGGCACCGTAAAAATGTCAAGCCCTAGGCGGATTTGCCGGAGAATTTCATGGGGAGAGGTGATGAAGTCCATCGAGAGTCGTGGTAATGGATTTAAGGACTCGTGTGCAATCAAATCGGGGACAATATCTGCGTCGTACACTGCTAAGCCAGATAGATGTTCAACATAATCTTGCGATAGACGAGTTATATACTCCCATTGCATTGGATAAGAGACTGGCAACAACGAGGCGAAGACACCGGACTTCATTGTCTCGCCTTCGCCCTCAGCATTTTTCAGCTTTATGAACTCGGCTAACCAATCTTCCGTCCGTTCTGTCATTCGAATCTGTCGTTTCGGGTGTGGAAGCTTCTCTCTAATATGTGAATTACCAAACGTTAAGTCGGCCAGGGGAACGACGATGTCTGGTTGCAGTCTCCCGACGGCACGGTAGTAGTCTTTGTTCTTCAACTGCTGAAAACCGGTCGAAGTGTATATAGAGATATAATCCTTCCCGTTGCCCATCGGGGCGATCACTGCCGGATGTCGGCGAGCGCCAAGCACTGTAGCCACCGGCGTAGGGGTGGCGGTATATGCATGGAGAGCGTCCTTCCCGTCTGACTGAGGTATGTTATAGATAGCGGGCACAAGTCTCTTCTGGGACTTTTCTACGACTGAGTGCTGGGTTAACTAGTTGTAAGGTGAAAACCCGGAGAACTGTCTCACTCACAGTCTTCCAGGGCCATGTATGTGCCATTGAGTTCGGTATATTTCGCAATGACATCGGGGGTCATATGAGGGATGGCTCCTCGTGATGTGAGGCCAAAGAAATTGGGCGTATCTATCTTCTTTCGTTTTGGGAGGGCTAGGCGACCAACTCTAGGCCCTCTTCCGTCAACCGCAATACTCTTCAACACGTTAAACATAACGTGTTCAGGCGATGACTCAGTCATACTTGGATACCCTAATCCTGGGTTCTGCCTTGAATTCGTTATATATGACAGATAGACATATGCAATACTAGATGATGTTATTCTCCGTTTAAAGACAAATGGCAAAATTTCTACTCTTGGGTTAATGTTCGTTATGATAGTGTGATTTTAGTAAGTTTTCATAAGGCGTCGAGATTGATACCTCCAGGACTATGATGCGTTCACCCCGGCGTCAGTGGATAAAAAAACGGGAACGATCGATGATCGATAAAGATAACGATCCGGAACTTAGAGAAGCCGCATCCGAAGAATCGACTGGCTGGAATCCACTTGTTCCTGTCGAGGCAACAAGGGAAACATGGTTAAACAAGGAAACAAGGGGAGACCAATGGCTATCGATCAGCATCCCACTTGCCCAATTGCCTGGGTATGACAAGACCAGGTCCACCCAGTCTCCAGCCAGTCTCCAGTCGGCCAGTCAGTCTGCGCCTAGCCTAACTGTTTCGCGTCTCGGCGTTCTTGAACCCTCCCACGTACAACATTCATTTTACAACTCCCAACCTCTACTACGCACCAACATCCTTCGAAGGCTGAGCGGGTTCTCGGTCTGTATTCTTGCTGATCGCAAAACCCGAAATTTATATCTCATGTATTCCTAAATATCTATTTCGTTATAGACATAGATTTGTCTATCTTTCTGTAACCCGTGGGTAAAGTATACTGTATTATCTCTCAGCCTTCGAATGTAAGCCTGATTCGATACATCTTTGTGCGACGCGGTGAATGGTTCAAGTGGTCACTAACATATATTCGATGCATTTTATAGTTTCGTATCATGAGTAGCAATCAGTTAGAACCTCGTTCAGTCTCTCCTGACATCGAACAGCAACGGCAGCGCAACGCTTCTCCGGCGCATCCGGACGATCCGCTCGGCGGCCCGGAACACCTTGAATTCAACGAAGACGACGACGACCCGCCAACTCCGCGCTTTATGCAAGACCAAGGAGCCTGGAAGAAATGGAAATGGGTTCCATATCCGATCCGGAAGTATGGGAAGATTGCTTTTAAGTGGATGAAGGGTCCTCAGAACCCTAAGGTCTGGAAGATTGAGCCATTTTTTCCAGTCGTCCAGCATGCGCCGCTTCGTCTTCTTGACAAGTTCCTCCCAAACAGAAAGCATCAAATCCTGCTGTACATGGGCTACGTCGCAGTATGGATTATCACATTTGCTCTTGTTATGTGGCGGGGTCAGGTCGCCTCTGAGGTTGCGACTTACGGCATGCCAACTGACATAAGTTGCGGTGTAGCGTATTGGTCGCGAAACAACGGGTGCGGTATTGATGGTGTTAATTGTAGGCCGTTCAACAACAGCGCCTTTGCCTTTCGTTGTCCATCGAATTGCGCTAGCTACCGAGTTCTCAACCCTCGAGCGGTGGGGGCCCAGGAGGTGGTCTATGCTCCGTTGATTGTTGGAGGACCCCCGGATCCAACGAACGACGAGAATCCCGTATACCGGGGGGACTCCTTTATTTGCGGAGCCGCCGTCCACGCCGGTCTCATCTCCAACTCCCAAGGTGGTTGCGGTGTGGTGTCTTTGATAGGAGAACAGCAAGATTTCATCAGTTCAAACAGAAACGGCATCGACAGCATTGGCTTTGATTCTTATTTCCCGCTGTCGATTACCTTTCAACAGGGAATCGAGTGTAAGGCCAAGGATGTTAGGTGGTCACTGTTGGCAGTTTCTGTGGTTTTCACTACCGTCTTATCCCTGTTCACCGCATCATCGTCGGTTTTTTTCTTCACGATTTTCATCGGGATATTTTGGCAAGTAGGTATGGCTTCTGATCCGCCGTCCTACTCGACAATCCCAAGTCTATTTTCCGATATCTTGGGTAAATTCCTACCTGCCATGTTCTGCGCTTGGGTATTTTACGACAAGATGGGAGTACGACGAACGTTGCAAGGCCTCACAGCTCAGGTTGAAAAAACAGTTTTGTGGCTCGGTGGCTGCTGGGTTGGAGCACTCACTAATTATACCTTTGACTTCATCCCCATTCAGCGCCTGACCGCGCACGATCTTGATCAGCAACCCGGTGCTAAAGCGGCACTTGCCATAATTGTCATCGTGCTATTTTGCATTGTTGTGGGTCAGATTTGGGCGATCCGACAAGAAGGAAACCTGTTGCGCTACCTCCAGCTTTACGCCCTGTTCCTCCTTGGAATCATCATCTGTCTCGTGTTACCTAACCTCAATTTGAGAATCCACCATTACATCCTTGCACTGCTTCTCGTTCCAGGGACTAGGATACAGACGAGGCCGTCGCTACTCTACCAAGGGATTTTAATAGGGTTTTTCATCAATGGTATTGCTCGCTGGGGGTTTGATGCGGTTCTACAGACGTCGTCTGATTTGCAGGGCGACGCTCAACTGGGTTCGCCTCTACCTGAAATCCTGACGCCTGTCATTAACACGACTCTCTCAACCCTTTCGACAATCACATTTACATGGCAGGCTTCGCCAGGAGTACGATATGATGGTATCAGCGTGCTCGTCAACGACGTTGAAAGATACCGTGCGTTTTGGGGTGACGAGGGATCAGACCATTTCACCTGGACCCGCGAGAATACGTCGAGCTACAACGAGTACTTTCGGTTTGGTTTCATGTCTGGTACAGACAGCGGAGACTATACCAAGGCTGGTATTTGGGACAAGGACCTCAATTGGACGGCTCCAGCAGCGGGCCCCTCGAGGATCAAAGGCCGGGATCTAGATGCGCATGAAGCAGAGCTAGTGCCGCGCTCGGTATGGAAATGAATGATGTTAGCGTTACGACCGGTATATCGACGACAGCGATGGAATCTCATGTAACATATTTACCCCATTGCGAAATCCCATGTATAAAGCGAAATTGGAATTATTGAACAGTTTACCTACCGCTAGGTATTGACTATATTGTATCAGACAAGCCTTCCCTTGCCCGTAGTGGATGGCGCGGGGCTTCCTCACAACGTTATTTCAATACCTAAATTGAATATTGTGTCCCGCTAATTTAAACGCCATTCCCTCCCCTCAGCAATAAACTCCGAGTTTAATTCCTAAGCCTGCGCATCGGCCACCTCACTCACAAGTCCTAACCATATAAGTCACTGTCTGATTTCCCGTCGCAGGGACCTTGGGCTTGAAGTCGAGGTAGACGAGCTATTGCGCCACGCGCAAAGACGTACAATTAGCTTCCATCATATCAACATCAGCTCACTCTTCCTTCCCCCCAATCCACTCCTCTGCACTCTATTTAGTATAACTAATAGAGCTAGGAGAACCCAACGAGTAGGTAGGCGAGGAGTTGCAAACATGCAGGCAAGGCAAAGACAAGACGAACTAACTCACCTCCCCTGACTCGGGCGTCCACTCCCCGTCGGTGTCGCGGTAGAAGACGAGCTCGTCGGACCCGGCGTCCCGCACCTCGGCCGTGGTGTGCGTCAGCGCGCCCTCGGTCGTCCACTCGAGCCGGTAGCACGTCGACTTCGCGACGATGAAGGGCGGCGTGCAGCGCGCGTGCCCCGAGGCGTCTTTGCAGGTCCCGGGCGCGTAGTCGAGGACCGTGCCTGAGGCTATGGTGCGTGCTGGACGGGGCGTTGGTTCGTTAGTGTGTAAGCGTTACTGGGGGAAGAGGAGGGAAGAGGGAAGTGGTAGATGATGATTAGATGGGTGAATGGGTGGATGGTGGATGATGGACTTACGTCCTCTGAGATTGCCGGTGAGAGCGAGTCCCGCTGTGAGAACGCTTTGCGCTGAGGGGATGTACATGATTGGATTGGGAATTTGTGAGATACCGAGGAGTGGATGGACTAAGTGGTTGGATACTCGACTTGGACTTGGTTATAAGTAGTATGGTAGGTTCTAAGAGAACGACTAAAGGATGAGTTTATTTATTACCTACTCTCCTACTATCACTTTACGTAATCAAGACGTCATCGAGTTCTTTGTCTTCGCGATGCCCTGGTAGTTTGGAGTAAACTAAAGTCGGCGATAAGTTAAATAGGGTATTTCCCTATGTATGCACGTACTGCTATTGAATGTCATACACGGGCAAGAATATACACGAACATCGGCATCCACATACATATGTGAATGCTTGGTGAGCAGTTCCCTTGAGAAGCATTCCGAGGTTGCTTTCCCCAGTTACAGGTATATGCGCACATATATAGAGGCCTCTAAATCATACATATGACATTGACGCAGTAGTTTGATACTTGGATACTTGCGTAGATAGGTATTTATTAAAGCTTAATAATCCCATGAATTATAAAGATTACCTAGGTTTCTGGTAGGAGATCCTTTACAGAGGATTTGAGCGATTCCGTCGAAGATGGAGATTCTAGTCCCATATCCACCCCCTTTTCAGTAATTACCTACCTACCTATCTACCTAGTCAGGTACCATTCCCCCTATTTTCGTTGATGAAGGGCTAAGTCCTCTCTTTTCCAGAATCGAGACACGATTATTCAATCTGGCCACCTGCGAAACTTGTTACCTGATTCATATGTATTACATGGAAAGCCTGTGTGTTGCGTACTGCAAGTTGTAACGGTCTGTGGGTAAGGTGCGTCTTGAAGCTTCACCTAAATGCTATGGTTTAGCTTAGTGTTAATCTTATTCATTGTACCCAGCCTAGTATCTCTGATGAACTCAAGTTAGAGTTATTTATAAGGACACTTGCCCCATCCCTTGTGCATTTTCCCCTCTACGTAGACACTTATTACAAGAACATCAAAGGTCAAATCGAATTCTCGACTTCATACCTACAAAAGCGGCAACACTACTGCCACAAAAGCCTGCCAACCTACCAGAAAATAAACCCAGTATCAATTAAGTGGTGTTTTATTACAAACCGACTATCTACCTAGCATTCATATACCTTCGGATATGAACACAATGGCATATCTTCCACCGAGGTCCATTACCGAAGAAAAATCAATACTGCCAGAACCAGTGCCGACGCCATCATCTAAGAAGTCCGCAGCCGCAGACACGTCGTTGCGAAACCGCACTCCACTGAGCCCACTCCAGCGGATTGCTTTTGTGCTCGTATCCTTTGTCGCGGCAAGTTGCGAGATGGCCCTCAAGCTCACCTTTTTGATAATTATTTTTCATCCCCTCCAGTCTCTGTACACAGGCGTCAATGGCGAATATGTGGATCCCGATTGGCGGTGGTATTTGAGCATATGCCTCAAGATTACGGGTTTATTGTTTGTGATCGGGACCATTGCAGAAGCGGTCGCGTACCTCAGCTGGCGCGTACGCGTGGTGCGATCGAGGAGAGATGGTGTCAGCAGTATACCGGTATTTACGTTTCCGGTGTCGACGATATATTTCGTATTTGCACTTTATCCTATGGTTGACCTATGCTCTGCTCTGAATAGCGAAGAGCCACTTTTGGCGAGCTCGGATCCGGATACCTGATAAAAAGTAGACAGAGCTTTTCCCCTTCACATTTCAAACTGGTAACTGGCTCCAAATATGATACTTGCCGGTGAATATGGCTGAACTACCTCTCGGTCAATCGAATGGCTTAGTCATCCAGATTAGTCCGATTCAAGCTCATTTATTAGCGCACCGTCTAGTTGCTTAAGGAATCATATCCATATGCATCCAATTACGAGCCAGATGCCTTGCCCAGTGCGTAATCAGATAATATTTTCTCAAAACCTTCGTAGAGCTATTAAGTGTTGTAACGAACTTAGCACGGGATAATGCTTGCAGTTCAACGTTAATAATTATGTAATACGACTGCTACCGTACTACCTGTAACTTGGGGGACCCTGCGGGACTGATTCAGGGACTACATGTTCTATAAATAGTGTGGCTTTTGTGGCTAATTTTGATTTTGTAAAGCTTGTGGCTCGAGCTCTTCGATCTTCGTCATCTAACACTGTAAATCGTACTTTCCACAATTCACTACTTATCGCATTTAATCATCCATTTCTCGCCCTCTTTCAATCATCATTTCGTACGACGCCTTCGTTTTGAATCCCTGGATTTATTCGAACCGCAATATTCGTCATTATTTACATCCATTTGAACTGGCTCCGATACGCCTCATAGCAACCTGTTAGCTCGAGTCCGTCGCGATATCTACGACTTCAAGTGGACTTCACTAAACTAGTCGCTCCCAAGAAGATGGCGTCTCCTCCACGCGCCTACTCGCCTGCGGGTTCTCCACCGTATTCTAGCGCACCGTTACCATCAAAGAAGCGCGGTTCTACGAGTGCTGATCTTTCGGTCCAACCACCCTCGATGAAGCGACGTAAAGCATCTATTATGTCAACAGCCTCTACCGGCTCAGCCCATCCTCTCCGACAAACATCTTTTCCCCCGGACGAGTCGCAAGCCCGACCATACTCTCCCTCATTCCAGCGATCGCCCAGTATGGATAATATGAGCCTCGTCAGCGGAAGCCAGGTGAGCGGCGCGCCTATCAAGAAGAAGCGAGGCAGGAAGTCGAAAGCAGAGCGCGCAAGCGAGGCTGCTGCCGAAGCTATGCGATATGGATCGCCAAGCGTCGCAGGAGGTCGTGCACCAACCGTGTTGAGCAATGCTAGTGGCAACAATGCCGGGAAGGATGCCGATGCAGACAAGGAAAAGGAAGAGGAGTTCGAGATGCCGGAGAACATGGCTAGCATGTCAACTGCTCGTACGCAGGAACAGGTCCAGGAACAGGAGGAACTGAACTCGTTTGTGAAGTCTCAGATGGATCCCGTACAATTTGCCCGGTATGAAGTCTGGCATCGTCAAACTCTCAAACCTCAAGACGTCAAGAGGGTAGGTTGCCGTATTCTACCATACTAATGACTTGAGTCGCGGCGTGACTAAATATTTCTATAGCACATCAACAGCGTTACTTCGCAATCATGTCCCGTTAATGTCCATCAAATGATGCAATCGGTATTGAAGCAATATATCGGGGACATTGTCGAGGCAGCGCGAGAGATTCAAGAGGAATGGGTAGCTCTGGGCGAGAAGCAGACTGACCTGCCCAACGATGAGCTACAACCTACAAGTGAACTATCCCAATCTCGCAGAGAAGCCCCATTGCGACCCGACCACCTCCGAGAAGCATACCGACGCTACAGAGCCTCTGCAGAGCACGGCGGATCGATGGGAAGTCTGATGTTCTGGAACCAGCAAACACAAAATGGGACCGAACGGTTTGCTGTGAAAGCCGGAGGACGCCGTATTTTCAAATGAGTACGGGCGTTTCGAAATACCGCTTGGTTCAGGTTATCGGTGCGATAAGATTTCCGCACTTCCAAATGCGAATGTACGTCTAAGAAGACGAAGGACCCTACATAATTTGACCGGTACTATCATAATGCGAAAGAGAGGCCCTTACGACGCATCCAAAACTACTTCGGCCTTTGCTATACCGGAAGCGTTAGGATGCACCTATTCATTGATACCCAAAGAAGTATGATTTTGCAGTGCTTTCGTAACGCCTTGTCAGGGGTCGTTATACCGAGTTGGAACAGGTCGATCGAATAACCCAGTCGATATTACCATATAAGGACTTTCATGCGACCTTGACACCTGCAGATTGATTTCATGGAGGGAATATTAGTGAGGGGGGCGAGACTGATAGCATGGTGCATTCTGTTTGGCCTGAAAGCGGAATTCTTTCAGGGACACGTTTGCTCATAGATCTACCTTTATCTTCGTACCTCCTACAAGCTATGCTATAACCTGCAAATGCGACAAATGCAAGCAAAGGCTAATCACAAGAATGTGTTACTTTGGCCACTCAATATTACCAAGTCTTGCTCATATGGTCCTCTTAAATATGTGTACAATGTTATGATTATATCAAATGAGCCACCAATTGCCATATTCAAATCCTGCATACATCGCCTTCTTACTGGACCTTTGTTATGTTTGCAGCTACAAAATCCGTTTGACTTGTTCAACGTAATAATAGCTATATAATGGCAAGGCCACTAGCTTGAAAATAGCGACATTTTACTGCGCTATTTCATGAGCAATGACTTCACAGACTAAATAAAACGTCAAAAAATCATCACGACATTGTATGGAAATCACGTGCTGACGAGCCTGTCGTCCCCACAAAAACTATGGTACTTATTCCATTACTAGCGGCAATTAACCAAGCCTTTATAGCTCAGTGGTAGAGCGCAGCACTTGTAAGTCCATTTACAAGTTCATGCTGAGGTCCATCGTTCAATCCGGTGTGGAGGCATTTACTTTTGCACATGTTGACGACGTCACTCATCAAATTTTTTCTTTTGTCCCTTATTGAATGAACCATTAATTAAGTAATTGATCACCGTTGAATTCCCTCCACGCATTGAATTAAAACGCTATTACTGCTTTAGCAGGATGTATGTAGTTCACTCACCATAGCAGCTTCCAACGGATTGAAGCGTACGAGGTCGGCATGAAGGTGTGAGTGAAGCCAACCATGTAGTTAATTAACAGCAGCTACGGTGCCGACCACCAGCGAAAATTACAGTACAGGACCGAATTCTCGTCAGGTCCAATTGTCATCATTCTAAAAGGGGAATCAAGCGGAGCACCGATCGACACCCGCAATTGATCCCTGAAACTTTCCAGGCATCGAAATTAATCCCCGGCTTCACCGTCTCAGCCGCCAAGGGGTAGTATCCATCCAATGCTTACTCACGATCACGACACGGACAGCCATCACTTCATTCACAATTACATCGGATAAACGATTGGCTTCTTTTCCAGCCCACCTATCTTTAATCTACCAAGTGGTATTCAATCACTTCTCTACTAAATTTCCCATTTTAACTACCTACGTAGTCACTTGTTCAATCTTAAATTTCGCTTCCATTAACAAGCTCTCTTTAGACTCTATCTTGTGCTTATCTCGTAATCTTCAACTAATGGCGACATATCTTCTCCTGCATGGCCTCATCTCCCAACTCCGTATGATAATATCTCTAGATGGAGTATGGTTATGTGGGGCGAAACACTGCCGCCACGGTCACCCTGACATGCATACAACAGCACGTTCATTAATCAAGGGTATCGAGTTAGAGCTCAGTTTATTCCGCTGCCTGGACCGCGATCAACAAGCTAAGGCATGTAAAGGCTGTGTGGTGAGACTTCTACTTGGCTGGTTTCCAGTGGCTGAAGATTCGAACTGCCAGGTTTCATGTAGTGGGGAGTGAACATGTTGCCAATCATAACAATAGACCTCCATCGTAATAGGAAAGTTTGAGATCGGAAAGGGACCTTGTATAACCCAAAGAATCCTTTCAGTGCAGATCACGACGCTGAGAAGTTCGTATTGACAACTACCCAGTTAGGTATATACCACTGTTACTCAATTATCTAAGAAATTCAGGCAGCAGGAAACAATGCATACATTTAAATGACTATATTATGGTAGGTATGTAAGAATAAATAAGGGTGAATGAATCGGTAGATCAGAGTGTGACACAAACTTCCAAGTGTGTGCAAAGCTTCGATGACCAACTTCACGATGTCTCCTCCAAGTCAAGACAGACCGGCATCTATCGCCGATACCGAATATGCTATCCCGGACGCCCCCCAAACCGTAGTTAGACGACCAGACCAAGCAGCATGGGACAACGCTAGATTTGCGTTACGCATCATATCAACCACGCTCTCCCTTCCATTCCTCGGGATAAGTCTGGCCGGGTTCGCAGCACCTGACGGATTCAGTGGCTACCCGCTCATGGGTACTCCGCTGGTAAGATCAACTCCCACTTTCGCCCTCGTTCGTCTATCAGGGCCAGAGCAATAGCTAACGAAATTCAAATACCAGGCTGTGGCAGTGCTCTTGTACGACTTCGCCGAGTATGTCGTGATGTGCGTCCGAGCCAGGAAAACGGGAATCCGGCCGCAAATTTCTCTCGGATTCGAGCTCGTCCTCTCGCTAGGAGGTATCGGAATGTCAGCTGTCCTCATCAGTTTCGCCTTCGACTCCTATTCGTGGCACGATTATTACGACGGCAGAGATGGGACTCCCGTCCCTGACTACGTCGCCAACGGAGACCTATGGTTGGGCATGAATATCATTGCCTGTGTTCTTGGCATGGTCGTATCGTGAGTTTTAATCCATTTATCATACATCTCGTGTCTCCTAGCTAACCCGGCTCAAGACTAGTACACTTCGTCCTGTTCGTCCGCGATTGCGTAGAAGTCCACTGGCACAGGAAGAACGCATCCGCTTCTTATACGCTACAAGAACAGGAAAGGCCCGAAAGGCAGGAGTTGCCAGTAAACTCGAATTTCGATTTTGAGGGCCTCGACGAGAAGGGACCACCAGTGAGTCCATCAAGAAATGGCAGCAAATAAGATCATTTAGTTGACACGATATTTTGTCAAGAAATATTTGAAATAGAAGACGCCATCCTAATGTACCTACGAAACGAAGATTATGCAGCGAGCGAGCCGCCCTACGATCATACGTTGCTATATGTAGCTCTAGATGTACTTAGTCAAGAAATCATCTCCCATGGGTCCTTCGATATATCTAACGATTCCGCCGGTAATAGAATTTACGAAAGATTTTGGGGGCTGAAGAAGTAGGAATCACGACACTCTTTGACGAAACGAGGCATTTATCTCTCGTACGTATAGGTTTCAAGAAGGGGAATAATCCTTCGAAGAATGAATGTAATGAGTACATAATTCATATTTGAAATATAGCATTCCCGCCCTCACTACATGATAGTCATACTGTAGGTGCCATACCTAGGTAGCTTCGACATGCCCAACCCCTGTTCTTCCTTAGACGCCCATATAATAAAATATACTTATCTGAAAGAATGCTGCGACTACTAGGTGTTCATCTAGGTATCTATCTACAAGGGTAGATTAACTTCATATTGCTGAGGTCGTTGCCTAGGAGACAATTCATGAATCAGTGAAGAAGTTTGGTGAAACGTCTTAGTTAACGAGGACGAAAGCAAGTGTTTAATAGATAAATCCGAAACTGTCACGAGGCGGAATTAAAGGACTAGGAAACATCGACATTGCTGGGCAAAGAGCTCTAGACTACTCCCTCCGATAATCAACAAGTGATCGGTTCAATCCATTTTTCTTCTCGCTCAATCATCATCCACTTATCTCTCTTGCCCATAAACACGATAATGGGATAACTCGGTATTCATTATTCAAGCCTCATGTGCCAACCGTAAAGACATAGACTGGTTGAGTTGTGCACCCCCACAAAAAGCTGCTTAGTCATAAAAGGGGTCACCCCTGAATTATGTACATAGTACCTAAGTAAATTATGGTAATGATATGTATAATGGCTAGTAGAAGTCGCCCACAAGAGTGATACTATGTGTATTGCGATATAATAGGCCAAGGAATTATCAAAGAAAGCCCTCGTTTCAAATATAGCATGATTTATGGCTTAAATGGTGCTTGGCGAGCTAAGTGCCATTCAGAGTGTTAGAACGAGGAACCCTAACATTCATATATATATACATTGGAATTAATCCTGGGGCGCCTCAAGGCAATTGCTGACATTAATTTTCATGCTATCCTACACATATGAGTCACAGCAGAAGTTTCATGTCACTGAAAAGGTTTTTTTAATTCATGGGTGACGTTTTGCATTGGTACCTAAGTAAGGTACTCGAATATGGGGAGTGTGAAAAACTCAAAGTAACCGCCATTCCGAAAAATGGTCTGCCCTCATCCAGCAGAGAGCTGTTGACCTCGGTGGCAGGCCGTATTCCGAACCGGGCAGCAGAATTCGTGATACTCCAGGCGACAAACTCCGACGTAGAACCCACCATAATGGAAGCATTCAAAGAAACATATAATGTTTCCCGTATTCTAGCCGGTTCTCACCATCGCCAGTATCGAACCACCAACGCACCTCCATGTGCTGCAAACCTAATGACCAAATAGCAAGGGTTCGTTGTTTTTATATGGGCGTCGTGTTTTGCAGCTATTGAAAATTGGCACAGGGGTAAAGTAGTAAGCGGGCAAGCATGTCGAGTACGTAGGGTATTGGGATAGTGTTCATGATAAACCACGGGTATAACGGTATTTCTGGGATTAGACTGTTGGGTTAGAGGAATCTAGTATATCCCATCCCTTGAGCTAGTCAGGCTTATGTTCCCTAGGACTGCAGGCGATGATTGCTAAGGAGTCTTGCTGCTATGTCGAACGTTGACAACAGTCTAGAATGCTTCCGTAGTAAGTCCCGGGTTAAGCAGATGCCTTTGCGATTCTCCACGAACCATTTATGTGTGAATCCGAAAGTATTTTCATTCACCAGTGTGTTAGATTGCATAAAGGCACTGTCAAGCTCGGCGTGGATAAAATCGAGATGAGTCGGGGTTCTTGGGCATTGAAAGCCGTTGAGTATTGGCCTTAAGTTGAGTAGAGTTGGCTATGATCGAAGTTAATGCATTCGTAGTAAGGCCCTCGATGTCGGTACTTAGACTAACTGTTTTCTAAAGGAAGACTATGTGTTTGTAGTCTTGGCGAGTACTCCGCAATATGAAGGAGTTGTAGAATAGAAAGGGTTCGGTACCGAGTTTCGTTAATACGGTCGATTTTATTTAGAAACCCGAAAAACGTGACTCAATGTCGACCCCATGGGACGATACTGCGGTGATAATGTCTACTGATATCAGTAACAGAACGAATACGGGAAATTTCGGGCCGACATACCTGAAGATGAGAGTGAGAGGGGAATGAGATGAGGGATTGGGTTGGCTGGCCAATTCCATATTTGGATGATTAATGACCAGATAAAGTGTAGAACTTTATGTATTTCTAGACACTGGATATCTTGGTTGTCTTCAGACTCACCAATCAATATTTAGCAAATTCCAAGACGTATCTTTGAAGCAAATTTTGCAAAGTTTTAGATGCCAAAATACTTAGAGTGTGGCATTCGCAGCAATGATACTGTATAGGTAGGTTTAATTATTAGCCGAGGATAACGTCCTCAGGAAAGCCGGTTAGTCGGTCAACCACTGATCGATACTGGTCCTTCGGATTCGCAGTGGCATCCTCCTTCTGAACCACCTCGACGAACTCCAGCTGATTTACCTTCACACCTTTTCCTTGGGTTTTCTTCCATTGCTCGAATCTTCGCAGGAGCGCTGTTTCATGGTTATTGGCATGAACACGGATCATTGCCTTCTCTCGCTTGTCGACACCCCTAACGGGAACCCTCATCAAGTAAAGTGTCTCGACGTTGGGCCACGAGCGTGTGATAGTTTGCCAGCATGGTTCCGTTGTGCCTGGCAAATGGGGCGATTCCGTCTGGACGGCCAAGAATCTAACGACGGAACGATCGTCCTCGCAGTACTGGTGTCGAGCACAATGACATCCGCGGCACGCTCCATGGCAGGGTTCGAAGATCACAACATCATTTGTGTTAAAATCTTGGATTGTCTTAAGATTGATATTGGGGACGAACGGGTCGTGAAGACCGAATCGCTTTTGATAGTGAAGCTTCGCGATGAATCGAGAGAGACGGCAGGTATTAAACCACTTTGGAGGGCTATTCTGAGCCCCAAATGCTGCTCCCGCATGCATGATTGATGATCTATTGCATATATACAACAGTCTCGGTTCAATTGCGGCCTCCCAGACCATCATCTTGAGTTCGGGAGGGAGCTGGGCATATTGTGGAAATTCTGTGAGAGGCTTCCACAAGCGGGACGAGCGACGCGGATAGCGGTTGATAGGATTCGCCTTCGTTCTTTTGCTGCCGACTCTCTTCACTCGAGCTTTGGTTAGGGTCATAGTGGCCGGCTTAACGTCATTTGTTGGGGCCTGGTGATCACCAATGCGAGCCGATCGACGGAATGGCATCCTAAGCTGTCCGATCTCTGGGTGCTCCCTAAGCAGTTTTTCCAGCGACGGTGAGATCTGATTACTATCCTTGCTTCTCAAGATGAGCTCATTCTCATTGCCGTACTTGATGTCTTTAGACTCTTCGAGCTTAGTAAGATTCAAGGTAGGGGGAGGTTTCTTAGAGGATGTCTGTAATCTGGTTCGAAGTGAAGTAGTGGTATAGGATAGGGCCTCCAAGGGTTCAATGGATGAGAGTTTGCTGATAGATCGCGTGATGGGCCTTGCAAAAACTCTCGAACCAGGCGTAGGTGCGGCCACATCTGTTAGTCCGCCAGGAGTCATGGTGAGCGGTGAGTCCTCCATTTCGACATCCCGCACCTCGTCATCGTCTAAGTCGACCACCGATTCTCGTCGCCCATTGTCTTCGAATATGACTCCACTTGCCACTAGATCACCGATGTCATCCATTTTGACCTCGGAACCTTCTGGCACCTGCCAGCCCGGTAAGTTAGAATAATGAATGGACATCAACCGATGAACCAGGTCTTTGTCCTGGCCAAGGAAATAAAAACAATAAGCTATCCAGGTCAAGCTGTTGAGTTCGATGTGTGGATAGAGAAAATCCTCGAGGCCTTCGGGTGCCGCCGATCAGGAGGAAGCAGTCTGAAAAGGTAGAAAAAATGAGGAATCTGAACCAAGGTGTTGAATAGGCCGTAAAGTCAACGTAGAACGCCCGATATTCGGTCGGCCCAGACCTAGGGTTGAAAATGAATTTATGATGGAAAAAAGAAGTGATAGTATTAGAGATGTTGAGGGGCTTGGGGATGTGGGATATGTGCGTGAAATAAGTACCGTCTGGACCTAAAGGTGTTGACGTCGAAGTCTCGCTCGACGACGACGACGTTTGGATACAGATTTATCGCAGCGATAAACCCGATAACAGACTTGTGAGATGTAGGTATGGAAGATGGATTAGCTTATCAAACCTGCCTCCACCAAGAGATTGAAGTGATAAGGATTATGCCCGAGCCGGAGAGAGGGAAGATAATGTATGTGGGGACTCCAAGGCGTACAAGATGGGAATGAGGATGAAGAGGGAGATGAAGAGTGGGATACGTTTATGAAGATTGTACTACGCCGAGAACCGTCGTAAGTAGCTTCATAATTCTTGTAAAGGGTATTCGATTCTTCGATGATGTTGTGATGGTGAAGTGAGATGATTAGGTGGTAGTTGTTCGGAGAATGTGCGATGAGGGGTAGAGTACGTAGGGTACCTGGTACGTATTGGGTAGAGGTGGAGGGTTAATGGTGGGGATATACTCCAACTTGGAATCCCCGGACACCATATTTAGCACATTTAGTGCACATGCCCCTGCTATTCGTCAACTTTCAGGTGCTTATGCATGGATGTGTGCTACATCTAAGCTAAGTCAGCATAAGGGGTGAGAGGAGGTACCAAGTACTAGGTATTTCAGGGTTTATGCCTACCTATCAATCGAGTAATCCACGCCTAATGTTCTCGCGTGAGCAACTTGGAAGCTACCGATATTTATGTATGCACCTAGTGGATGCTGCTTAAGCCTCAAACACCTAGCCTACGTGCCGCTTACAGGTAGAATGACAGCTGAGTGAATCAATCGCAGTTGCAATTTGGGCACCAAGGAAATCTTATGCGAGTGATAAACGCAGCACGATACGATATTTATATATCTTACTCCCAAAAATGGAAAATTTCTGGAATTTATAGGTCATATCCAGAACTAAAAGTTCCATTCCAGAAGTGCTTATCTGGAAAATGAAAGAGGCATCCACTCACATATATAAGAAGAAACTCATAGGCAAGTGAGGATAGCTTCATGATTTGAGTTCTTGCAGCTTCCTAAAAGTTCAAGGGGAAACCACTATAAGACGCTTTAATCAAACCTCGTTCGTCAAACCATAAAATCATATCAACTAAGAATGACGGTCATAAATATTCGTAGACGCAAAATATATATTGCCCCCATTAAACATAGGTAACTTTGAAAGCAACTTGGAGATTTAAGTATTAAGATGTAAGCGGTTTTTTACTGACGTAGTGGGTGCCGCAAAGGTTGCGCTGCGTGATTAATAAACCCCACAGAAAAACTTAACTTAACCCGATTCATCAAAGTGATTATTGAAGTTAATAGATTCATGCTTATTGGTGATATGCGTGAGATTATATCAAAGATAAAAATTTTAGCGTAACTATTCAAAAATGGATATGGATGAATAACTGTTGTAATGTTGCCAGGTATATTGTCTGGAGTAACTCGACAAGAGTTTTCAGGTGATGAACTTCGTATATAGGGGTCCGCTAAATAGAATTTAGCTGGGCTTTTAGCGTATAAGCGCCTGGGAAATATTCCAAGGAGCCGGCATGTTCAGCTTAGCACTGCCGAAGGATTGAATTAAATACGTCTCAATTTTTGATTGGATGTAACACGATCTTTAGCGACGTTGTGAATTAAAGCAGGGAGTTGCGGGGTGATGCTTATTGCTATGGAAGTGGCATAGAATATAAAAGTTTGTGCCATTTGGGGACTATGCAATTCATATTTATTGTTGTTGAAGTTGAATTGAAAGGGTGTTGCACGGGCACGCAGCATACCCATATAAGCAGTCTTGATGGATCAAGTAATTTGAATGCTCTCTTCACCTTATGTACCTAGTTGGGAACCAATACTTCCTCTCTCCACTGAATGTGAATAGCGAAGTACTATTTCACGAGAGCCGTGATGTCGGAGCCGGAGCCGAGGCCGGGATCCGGACATCACCACCCCGCCATCGGACTAGTTACAACAGTGTTCGGAACAAAGAGCCGACAAAACGACTAGGGAATGAGCTAGTATCCCGATTGTATTTAACAGAAATTATAATTTTACGATCTTGTTTGTTAGAATTTCTAGCCCGGTGAACGATTCATAAAGGTATTAGATGTGTCATGATATTTACCATGAAGAAAAGTATAGTCCATGTGAGAAGTAATTCCATATAAAATTCTCAATATTACAACACACTATAGCAAATATATATACCTGTTAAGATTTAGATTAACTAGTTGATTCTAAGTGTCCATAAGTCTACTTTCAAATGAGTGTAATACCGAATTATCCCTTTAGTTGGCGTAAGACTACAGCTCCGCCACGATTAGTGATTGTACTTCAAGCAACCCCTGAGTTCTACTGGCACCCAGAAAACCTTACTTCTAGTTGGTTGAACGCCTCTGGAGATCACTGAGAGAGCCGCAACGCTTACAGGCTTAAAGGGCTTGCGCTGTTACCAATGTACACTTACCGGTTTTGTGGAGACTGTAGTCTTGTGCCAACTAAAGGGATAATTCTCGTCTCATGGTATTTATACTCCCACAATCCCGTCGATACCATTATTAGCTTAACAGCGTCGCCAATAGGTACCTATGTAGGTGATTATACTGTTATAAACTTTGAAAACAATTTATTTTTCTAACCTGGAACTTCCTTCTTTACCCTTCTCTTCTTGATCTCACGAGACCTACACTATTTGGCCAATTCTCTTTCCAAATATCCGAAAAATCCTCTTCCACAAACAATCCACTTGAACAACAATAGACACACTTATACAAGTAAATTCTATTCAATTCGACCACTATCTCATTATGTGCCACGCTATTGCCTGGAATTTCTACTGTATGCAATGCGGTCGAGGCCCGCTGAACAGATTTCCCTGGGTACGTAATACTGTGGGCTTCTTTTCCTATTATTTGGTCTGTCTAGGACCGAAGGGTTCCTAACCACATTTACCGGAAATACTTCAAGCCTCACCACAAACACTAACTCTTATTGCTTTAGAACGTCTGGCAAAGCGTGTGCGACTCCAACATGGCAAGAACGCGGTCATGCCCCAGATATACCTATGAGTTACGCGAGAGTCACGGAGATGAGTGTGGATGGTGGGGAATTCCCGTCCATCTTCCACAAACCCCCGCCCGACGTTGAGGTTCTCCCCTCGTCGAAGCATTCTCGAAGGACAGTTTCATCGATTCACAACAATGGATCCAAGAACCTCCTAGCCGTCTAGATGTACCAAAATTGGTCGTTGGTATGATGGGACTAGGTTTATTGGGAAGTACAAAGCTAGACGTGGTGGAACAAGTCTAGAGATGGATGAACCTTATGGTCATTGAGGCTCTCTTGAGAGGATATCACATAATGCTTCCAATCGAGGCCTTTGATACGATCTAGCTTTTGTTTGTTCGAACCACGTGAGACTTGAGAGGTAGTTTTCCAACAGGGTGACTGTTAGTACTCTAGAGATGAGCACCCCTATCCATCTATGCTCTTGTTTTGGTACAATGGATTAGTGAAGTATCAACGAAAAACAACGCTCTTTCTGTAGGACAATATAGATCTAACAAACGTCTTTAAAAGGAGCCCAACTGTCAATGGAATTGTTTGGCTGAAAGCACTTGTGAATTACCAGAGACAAGGAAATTACCCAGAATCCGAAAATGGCAGCCAAACAAGAGAGAATGCTGAGCTTTGGCGTTGAGATGGAGTTTTACATCTTCTTTTGCGTACGAGGCAAGAACTTGACGTCCCGGCCTCCAGGCTTCGAGTCACACCCTGGTGGCCCACTAATTGTCGAGAAGTTTGACGAGACGTATGATCTATTTAACCCGTTACTCGAGAGGCTCAGAAGCGTGTTAGAAAAAGCACCTAAAGCATCAGTTTTATCAGTGGATGACAGAAGGCCTAACATCGAGTCTGATCAAGAATGGAATCACTTAAATCCCTTTCGTGAGTGGGATATGCATAACGATCCTTCACTACACAGATTGCCTGACGAGTTGGTAGAAATAACTACTGAGCAATCTGGATGGGTTGGAGTTGAGCTTATTTCACCGGCGCTATGGACTACCAACGAGGGCTTCGACCAAGTCCGCCGGGTTTGTGAGTTCCTACAAAACACCTTTTGGATTACTCCTGCTAAGAATTGCGGGCTTCACATACACGTTGGGCAGGGAAATAACTGGATTCCACTTGTTCCGCTTCGTCAGATAGCTGCGTTTCTTTACGCAGCAGACCCTGTCTTAGCACAGTCTCATCCAGAACATAGGCGCAATGAGCATTATTACAGCCCCAGCCCCCGTCTTTATTCTAACATAACTTTAGGCGTGAAGATAGGTCACCTCGATGAGAACGAGTCAGAGATTGATGATCTTGATAATACAGTGATAATCTCCGGGACTAGAAAAGCAGGAAGGGGGCGCTTCAGTTCCGTACTCGGATTCTTCCGAACGAAAAATGAAGAAGTTCGAGTAGAGGATAATTTTCCAGCTCGGCCCACTACGCAAAGCTACACTATTGACCCCCAAACCCTAAATAGAAGCCTCAATCGGGTTCGACTTGCCTTCGGAATAGAGCAAACCCAGGAGAACTTCTCACCTACCCCGCTGTTAGAGGCGGTTGCAGAAATTCTGCGGACGACGAACCGTGAAAACATTGCAGAATTGCTGAGAACTCCCATCCGCTCAGCTTATAATTTCCAACAGCTAGCATGGGAGGTCAAAAGGACGATCGAATTTCGCCAGGCAGCCAGCACAATAGATCCAGCTGAAGTCGTCAGTCGGGCCAGAATAGCGGTACGTCTCTGCGAATTCGCAGCGAATGCTACTCATCAACAGCTCCATAAGATGTTTTTCGACTTTTCTGTAGCAGAAGTAGACCCTCGATGGCTTGATGTCTATGATCTATTCGTTCAGCTCGATCTTCGCCCTGAAGCGAGGGTTGTACAGGCCGCTTTAACGGGAACAATAAGTGAGTCTGTTCGAGATGCTTACTTCACGAGCCGTAAGTAGGCGTAGGATGTTGCTAAATTTTCATGATAGTCATGAAATGGTGAAGGTATCTGTAAAATACTTTAAGTACCTAGACAGATAGGTAGATTATCATGGTGTGATTACGTAGGTAATCTACCAAATAGGGGATTAGCCACTTATTAGCTTAGTGGGCGTGGGTGTATCCAGCTCGCTACCATTCCGTGGGAGCAACACTCCTTTCATTTCAGTAGATCATACCGTTCATAATACAGGTGATCTAATGCCTACAAACTAGGTACCTACCTAGGTAGGTATGTGATGTGAATAAATATAAATTCAAATTACGAGAAATATACGTCAATTACCTACTCTTGTGATATGTTACGAACTGCGGCCTAATCGCCGCCTTTCTATCCCCATGATCACCATCGGACGTTTAACGCACATAGGATGGTGTTATTGGAGATAATTTTATCTTCATCTAACTACAATAATCCATACAGTTCTTAGCCAAATATAAGAACTTCCATCTCACTCCTGAATGCACTGGTTTATAGTCTATTCAAACCTTGTTAATGTAATCAGTTTCATTTCTATTACCTGGTATCTACACGCCTCAGCCAAGTGAGTAGGTACTTACTCAAAGAGGTACCTAAGCGACTCATTCTGCCGGTGTCTTATTTTCTTTGACAGTGCCATAGAACACTATTGTTGTCCCTGAAATTTTCGAACAAAGAACTGATTGTATGAAAAATACTTGATACCAACTACCACCTAGGATAGTTGCAAATTATTGGATCAAAGAGTCAGGCGAAGATAAAACAATGGTGTTATGAGTTAAATTTAATTCTGGGTTATTGTTCACACCGACATTACCTTCAACTTGAGAGAAATACTACCAAATTATCATGTTCCAGGAAAAAAATAAGCAAGTGAAAGTGGCAGGCGGCATGGGCATTTTCTTCGGTTGCGGCCATCGCTTCATCGAAGCTACTGAGAACATCCCGATCCTTAGCAAAGAACTTGGAGATCGTCTACGATGCCCTCTTTGCGATACCCATAGATGCTTAGTATGTTCCGCTCCGTTTTCTGGCTGGCTGGATTCTTGCGGCTCTTGTCATAAATTTTGTGAGTTCGAGGCTGTAGCTGACGAAGCTATTTCCAGAGGCATCCACCAAATCCAACTTGAATTTGGGATTATATTGGTGCCCCGTGTTGGTAATGAGCCATCGCGAGTGTTGGATTGGCCTGAGTCTCTGTGCTTGGGGGTGGGATACGTAGAATTCGACGGGGAAACAGATGTTGGCGGTGAGATTTACGCCACTGAATCTATGGATTTGGAGTTGTTCGAAATTCTCAGACTCGATAAGCAAAGGCAATCGAATGTTGTTCTGTCAGGGCCTCTAAGAATGCAGATGCGAATAGTCAATACTGATAAAACTTGAAGTTCGCCAGATATGTTTTAAAGAGGACTACCTAGGTAGGTATTTCCAACTAGCTCGAATAAAATTCAGGATTACCTGCTTATTCCAAATCTGCTTGATCTATGTTACGAATGAATAGACTGTACCATTGAACCCCCTTGATATGGGCAGGGATGCTGAGTTTCTCGTCCACGGTGTGAATTCCCCCTAGACCTTCAGATTCACCATCCCAACTAGGACCATAGCGGAAAATATGCTTAGTTAAATCCCAATAATACCTCGTGTCAGTATTTCCGGTCGTGATACCCGGTGCCATTAGAAGCTTTTCGCCGTATATAGCTCGTGTAGTTCCTGAGAGTATTGCATATGGAGTCACAGCATCAACAGATGTTGGCGTGACTGGCGCAGGCTCTAATATCTGATGCGTGTTGAGAGTAATGGATAATGGAGACTCTGATTCATCATTGAAAGCGTGTACAGTAAGATTATACTTGCGAGCAACTTGTTGCGCCAATTTTGTCAATTTCACCTGAACATCAGCTGGACGTTCGCCAACGTTGACCCTGTGGTTGACAAGGACTCTGACACGTTCGGGGAGTGCGTTGACCTTAACACCCCCACTGATAACATCAGGTGCCACTGAAATAATGAAAGTCAGTATTTTCTTCTGTACTGAAGGTATTTAGGCCCAGGAAGATCGATTGGAATGATCTAACCCCTGAAACCGGCCTTGGGCAATAGTAAGAGCTTTCAATATTACATACCTGATGTTGTGAAGAGATACTTGACAATGTCACCGGACTTTGCCGCCTCCAGAGCGAGTTTATCCTTCTTGGAACAAGTTTGGCTGCCATGCGAAGGAAGAAGCTTTCTGAGCTTACTTGGGAACTCCGGGCTGTGAGCAGCACCGCATTGGAGAAGACTTAGAAACGGATTATCAGAGTATAATCTTGGCTCATAAGGATTCGCCTCAATCAGTGAAACCAATTCCGACATAACTCCTATCCCATTGTGAGCGGGAGGGACCGAGGAATGACCACCTGGCATGCGGACGATAATTTCGGCGTCTATGTAACCCTTTTCGCCAACTCCGGGGAGGGCAAACGTAGAACCCCAGACGGTTGACATACCAGCCCCCTCGTCGACGATGAGTGCCGCGCCATCTTTTCCGTAGCGGCTAGTTAATGCTTTGGAAAGATTTCCGGCGCCTTGAGCGCCTGATATTTCTTCGTCAAATCCGAAAGATAAAATCAAAGTCCTTGCTGGCTGGAAACCGGCATCTATAAGCAGCTCAACAGCTTCCATGATTCCGACGAGGTTGTTCTTGCAGTCGGAAGACCCTCGGCCCCAGATGTAGCGACCGTCGAAAAAGCCGCTGTATGGAGGATGCGTCCATTGCCCAACGGTCGATTCCGCGACGGGCACCACGTCTTGATGAGCCATCAAGACGGTAGGTTTTAGCTTCTCGTCGGATCCTTGCCAGGTATAAAGGAGACCATGAGTGTTGACTTTTTCAAGGCTCAATGTGCCATGAATAAGCGGAAATGTCTTCTCTAGGTAGGCGGCAAAATCAAACATGATATCCCATCGTTTATCTTCTCCTACAGGGCCCAAATCGTCGTAGGACTCAGAGGGAATCTGAATTGCGGCGGCCATGCGAGATACGGTTTCGTTCAGAAATTTAGGTGAAGCGATATAGTCATCCATCTTAGAGAGTGCAGGATTCCCCTTAGGGAAGAGAGGCTCAACCTGTTCGCATTTTGCCAAGATCTCCGAATCGTCATTCCGTAAGCGGGGAACAATGAAGGCGTCAAATACTGATATCTTGAGAAGTACACAGACAGCGGCAACTTGAACTAGCGAAGTCCATAGCGACCTCTGCCGAGAACTGGAGACGGTAGCCTGCGGATGAGGCAGAAGTTGCCCTTTTTCATACATCTTTCAATATGCTCCCGCGCGGAGAGAATTGAATGAAGAAGGAGAAGAGCATGGAAGATGATTCGATTTAATTCAAAGCCAAGATATTGGTCATCTACATGTAGGTATGATAAATCTTCTTATCATCGGTGACTAAGCATTTTCCAGTCAATTGCACTACTATTTAGGCAGCTCGAAGTTGCACCATAGGTACTAAGTAGCTTCTACTTTACCCCGCCACAGCGATATCTTAGGAGATTTCCGTAGATTTCGGAATTGAACTGTTTCGAGCATCGGGCATAGCAGAATTGATTACATAACAAACCCCAAACTTTAGACTAGGTACTTTCCAGGAAAGACACCGAAGGTATTGCGGCTCTCAATTGGCGTTGGGGTGCAATGTCTACCTACGTAGTACCTATATTCGAGATCCATATTCGCATTCCTTTTCGGAATAATATGATTTTCGAAGAATTTCAATCTGTTTTCAATGTGGCATAGGTAGTTAACAGGTAATGACCTAGATTTACCTATGACAAAGAAGCGCAGCTTGAAGCTCTTAAATTGAGTCTACAGAATGTATATAATAATATAGCTAGGTTAGGGGCCAATATCGACGAAAATTGCTGGAGCACTCTTACAGTTATCTTCCTAGGACCATGGAGATGTTGCAACAATTGTCTAAATAAATTTCTATCACATTGTCCGACGTCGGAGAGTGAAGCCCGTAGTGGAAATACGCACCACGCAATGCATTCTCCAGAATTTTGACAGGATTTCACCGTCAACTGGCACGATGATGTCTGATGTCTGATATCTGATGATGTTGAGCCTCGGTCTCGGTGACGTGCACCTATGAGCAGCTCTGTATGCAGACCAAGGCCCTTAAAGGTCCGAAGAAATGCAGTAAAGTGATACACTACCAATTTGGCGATGGCGATAGGCTGTTTTGGGGTTTATTAGGATTGATCGGCTGCCGCTAACCGAAACGGTGCTCGTACTTACCTGCTTACCAAACCATACTCCGTAGATGATCATCGGGCAATAATAGGAAACCTGCCCGTCTCATGACGGTGGAGACGTTGACACGACAGATACGGGTTCTTACAAAAACACGGCCCGAGGCTGCAGACCGAGGAGTATGAGAGCCGTCCAGCCGTCCAGCCGTCCACACTCCACAGCATAAAGCACCTCAAACATGTTAGTCATACTATACGTTTGAATATATCTGCCCGGTACCTTGCAATGTGATGTATCATTTCTGCCACGTTCTGCATGGATGTGGACGACAATTGGCCAGGCACCTGGTCCGCATGTACGTCACGTCTAATCCATGCGAATCTGCTTAGAGTACCGTCGTGCACGGACGGTGAGCCTTGCAGAAGAAGTCCGTGATTCGTTCGGCCGATGATGGGTATCAACCCGGCCGTGCTTTGGGAGAACCTAACGGGTATGCGAGAAGGGTACCTAATTCATACTAGGCACAGTGTAGGAGAACGTGAGGGGTAGATAATATTCGATATTATTTTTCATGGATTATTTACATTTTCTGGTATTCACTCTATCTAACTACCAGCTTTCCATATCCATCAAGCCATGCATATCACATATATTTTGCATTTTCTGCTACGTAGAGTCGATTGAAGATAGAACCTCTAACGTTACAGTCTTCTTTGAGTGCTTATGGACCTGCGAACTGGCGGCACGGGTTCACACCATCAGACTAACAGCCAATTATAATGCGCCTAGGGTGGTCGCCATGCTGTTTTTGGAATGCCAATTGAAAATTTAGCCAATTAGCTTTGAAGATCATATAGACAGTATCTGTATAGATCGAGAGTTATACAAAATCTATAAGAAAATTTGAAATTCTTGCTGGAACGACAGCTTGAAAACGACGTAGAGCTTTCTCGCGATCAACCATGTCTAAGTCCACCGTGACAGAGCCAGTACCCGCGTCAACCGCGAATGTCGGCCCTAGAACACGAGTTAGCGAATGTAACGGGTCCATATCTGGTTAGTGTTCCAAACTAATCCCGTCCATGATGGGGCGGTAAGCGAAGTTCTACAAGTCCTGAATAATCGCCTCGTCCATCGCGTCCCAAAATGGTCGAATCCTGCCCCTGGCTGCATCCTAAGCGTCTGCTTAGTTACGGAAGCGTAAATTACTAAGCTCATTTGCGAAACCAAAAAAGGGACCCACACTTGCTAGGATAGATGAGGATATTACGACTTCCCTATATTCCAACCTCGCACGTGCCTTGGCAGGAAGCATACCACTCCGGAGCGTTGAACGGCTCCCTATGAGAGTCTTCCATCAAACCGGGACGCTATCGAGGACATCTGGTTGATCAATGGGGTGATGTGTACACGCGAAAAGATACACGTATGACGCTAAAGAGATTACAAGGGCCCAGATGAAGGAATATCGTCCGTTGCTTTCAGCCTATGGAATAGTACTCGCCTTGCAGTTCTCTCCACCGCCTTGCAGACTGTCCCTATACTAAATTTTGTTAGACTGCATTCCTTCCCTCTACTGCATAGTGATATATAGGAAATCTTTGCAACTAATTAGTGGCGAGCTTCTTGCGGAATTTCCCTCCCGTCTATTCCCTCCTTCCAATGGGTTGTTCTAGTCTCGAAATTCAACACTTGCCGGTTCCAACCTTTCCATATTCCCAGGACAGTTGTCAATGATCTACCCCGTCCGCAGTATCCGGTCCAAGGATAAACAAGAACTATGAGGCTTAATCCATATCATCATACCATCATAAATTCTCTTTTCAAAGTGACCAAATGCAAGAATGACAATAGTCTGGTGGAGATGATATCCGTTTGGGTAGCTCAAGTTCGAGTGCCAATGGTATATACCATATATGCAGTGAGATTGGCATGCATATTGCAGACGATATATTATACCCAGGTAGGTAGGTTTACGCCACGCGAATGATCCCTGTATCCTAAACTCGTGGGGCTATTGTGGAAGCTCTAATTACTATAAAGAGAAGTTGGCCTAGTATCCCCAGAGCCGAATATCGACGCTAGACTGGGGCAATGGGTCCTAGAACAGTAGGCAACTCTGGTAGTACTAACCCAAGTCTTATTAGTATCTCATATGATCTATCATAGTCGAATTGCTGTTACATGGGGGCGGGGCTCGTTGTTTTTCCTTCTGATATTGTCGATGAAGTGAGAACATATTAGGGAGGGAGATTCCGCATGTTCTTGCAATATCCGGAATCCTCGAGGCTTTGGCATAAACCTGTATTCTAGGGGTACTCTTCTTAAAAGTTAACAACAATTTTTATCATTTTTATACCCATGATATCAGGTTAAACAACAACATAAGATGCCCTATATTGAAGAAAGAGATATTCTTACGGCTCTTAGTCAAGATGCCTCGATGCCTATTGCAATCGTGGGCGTCTCCGGCAGGTTTCCCGGAGATGCCACAACCCCAGGCAAACTCTGGGACATGGTGACTGCGAAGAAGAGCGCACGATCTGACGTTCCAGAGAATCGGTATAACATAGATGCCTTTTATCACCCTAGCGCCGATCACCAGGGAAGCACGAGTGCCAGGAGTGGCCATTTTTTGAAGGACGATGTTGCGGCCTTCGATGCCCCTTTCTTTAAGATAACGGCACAAGAAGCCCATGCTATGGACCCTCAACAAAGAATGGCACTGGAGCTGTCTTATGAAGCTTTAGAATCTGGTATGTCCCTTAACTTGACAGCTTGGTGTTGAATGTACTAACGATAAATTGCAGCTGGTGCTAGAATTGAAGACATCTCAGGGTCAGCGATGGGCTGTTACATGGCCTGCTGTGTTAGAGACTATGCTGCAATCCGTGCCATTGATCCAGATGATTACCCGTTAGTCTCCTGCCCCTACCAAGTTCTGCATATTATGACTAACCTAGATTTAGTCGATATGAAGCCAACGGTAGCATGGGCACTGCCATGATCGCCAATAGGATATCTTGGTATTTTGATATTAAAGGGCCGAGTATCAGTTTAGATACTGCTTGCTCGTCGTCTCTTGTGGCTCTACATCTAGCTTGCCAAAGCATTCGCACGGGGGAGACTAAATCAGTAAGTTGTCACGAGCTTCAATCCCCGAATCTACCTAGGTACGTTTACTGACGGCCATAGGCTCTTGTTGGTGCTACCAATTTGATATTAATGCCGCACACATCAAATCACTTAAGTACACTAAGCTTTTTAAGCCCAGACGGAAAGTCGATGGCATTTGACCATAGGGCAAATGGATAGTACGTATTCCCCTATTCCTAGTTCATTTGTTCTTAGTCATCATTTCCTATCCCTCCCCCTTTTTGAGATCTGGGTTCGTTTGAGATATCATTAGAAACGCATAACTGACTAGGATGTTTGAAGTTCTCGTGGAGAGGGCGTCTCTGTTATAGTCGTAAAATCGCTTGCCGATGCTCTTAGAGATCGCGATGTTATTCGTGCGGTTATCAGGGGCACATCGGTAACACAAGATGGAAGAACGCCAGGTTAGTCCGTCTGTGTGAATCGGATTCGACTTGATCTAACATTTTTATAGGGATTAATCTTCCTTCATCTGAGGCCCAAGAAGCTTTAATTAGAGCAGCTTATGCTAACGCTGGATTAAGCCCTGCGCAAACGGGGTTCTTTGAAGCTCATGGGCCGGGTACACCAGCTGGAGATCCTCTGGAAGCATCTGCGATTGGAGCCGTATTCGGGAAAACTCGAAAACCAAACGATCCCTTGTACGTTGGCTCTGTCAAGTCTAATATCGGACACTTAGAGGCAGGCGCTGGTATAGCCGGCCTCGTGAAATCCATATATGCCCTCGAAAAGGGGCAAATCCCTCCAAATATCTGGTTCGAGAAAGCGAACCCTAAACTGGAATTGGAGAAATGGAATTTGGCAGTGAGTTCCCATGACATTTGAACTTGGCTTCTTCTAATATTAATTCTTTCAAGGTACCTACCGAACTCCTTCCATGGCCTACGGATGGGTTGCGGAGAGCTAGTATCAACTCATTTGGGTACGGTGGGACTAATGCTCACTGTATCTTGGATGATGCTTATCACTATCTCCAGGATCGCGGACTTGCCGGGCGGCACAATACTGCGACAACGGTGCCGGGCCGCAGGATTGAGCATTCTGCAAGTGCGCTAATGTCGCCGATAACCGACACTTCGTTTATTAGCTCGGATGGTTCTGAAAATGCGAGCGTAAACGGAAGGGCATCTTCTGTTTCCGAGTTCACAGACTTTGATGAGAGTCCAGCCACCCCTCAGCTGCTGGTCTGGTCCTCGCACGAACAGAGTGGAATCAGTCGAACCGCAACAAGCCTCCAGTCTTACCTTAAAGAGCAGCCAAAGTCGCCAGTATACGAGATAACGTTCTTGAAACGACTGGCATATACCTTATCCAGCCGGCGTAGCAAGCTGTCGTGGTCGTCGTTTATCGTGGCATCCAACGTGGACGAAGCGATAAAAGCTCTTGATATCGCGAATAAACCTCTGAGGCCCACTCTGAATCTTTCGGCGGTGTTCGTATTCACGGGCCAAGGCGCCCAATGGTTTGGGATGGGTCGTCAACTTCGCGCATACAGAACATACAACAACAGTTTAATAGAGGCAACGGCTCATCTCAAGTCACTTGGATGCGAATGGGACTTGTTGGAAGAGCTCGACGCTTCGGAAGCCGATTCGCGCATCAATGAGCCTCAGATCAGCCAACCTGCGTGCACTGCAGTCCAAGTAGCGCTAGTCGATCTTATTAAGGAATGGGGAATACTCCCATCCGTAACCGTCGGCCACTCTAGTGGGGAAATAGGCGCTGCCTACGCTAAGGGGGCTATTTCACGTCAGTCCGCATGGACAATTGCGTACCATCGAGGGCGCCTATCTGCTGGGCTGTCAACACCAGGGGCTATGCTCGCCGCTGCAATGGGTGAGGATGAGGCTCAGACTTATATCGACAAGGTCACTGTATCACCAAAACCGGTGGTTGCTTGCATTAACAGTCCTATCAGCGTTACAATATCTGGTAGTGTAGATGCCATCGACGAAGTCCAAAAGTTGATAGGCACTCAGGCGTGGTGCAGAAAACTCCTAGTCAAGACAGCGTATCACAGTCCCTTTATGCAGGAGCTCGCCGAACCATATCTCCAGTCCCTCGAAGGCATCCAAGCCGACCCAAGCACGAGCGCAGGAGTTCGCATGTTCTCATCAGTCACAGGAGAAGAAATTAGCGATGAAGCGTTGAGAAACCCTCAGTACTGGGTGGATAACATGGTTTGCTCCGTCAAGTTCAACCATGCGGTTAAGGCAATTCTGAACTCTCCAGAACTCCTCGACAAGTCAATCGTGATGGTAGAGATCGGGCCTCACGGCGCATTACAAGGCCCAATTAAACAGATCCTACAAGCACAAGAGGGGAAGAAGCAGGACGTCCATGCGCTCGGTCTTTTAACACGAAAACAAGATGCTATCCACACTACACTCACCGCCGCTGGTGCTCTTTACCAAAGAGGGTTTTCGGTTGATATCACCAAGGCGAATCATCTCGATCCTACAGAGGA
Organism: Annulohypoxylon truncatum; assembly: GCF_022578515.1. Lineage (NCBI taxonomy): Eukaryota > Fungi > Ascomycota > Sordariomycetes > Xylariales > Hypoxylaceae > Annulohypoxylon > Annulohypoxylon truncatum. The sequence continues at coordinate 669,198 of NW_025953787.1, forward strand.
GCTCCCCACCCACCTAGTAGATTTGCCACCATTCGCGTGGAACCACAACTCGAAGTATTGGTACGAGACAGCCCTTTCGGCGGCCTACCGGAACCGAAAGTTGCCCAAACATGATCTGCTCGGTGTGAGATATGAATTCTCTAACGATAACGAGCCGTGCTGGCGTAATTACCTCCGTCTCTCCGAGGTCCCCTGGCTCAGGCATTATGTGGTCCAGGGCAAGCCGATTCTCTCCTTTTCGGGTGTACTAGCCATGGTTATCGAAGCTCTTCGTCAGACCTCCGAACCAACCAAGACGATAGAAGCTTTCCAGTTACGCGATGTTTTTCCCGGGGCGCCTCTTGTTCTAAGCGAAGCCGAGGACAGTCCTGTTGAGACCAAGCTGCAGCTACGACCTTGGCGATTGGCATCGAGATCCTTGACGACATATTGGAAGGAGTTCACTCTGTCTAGCCGCAATCGGCAAGGCGACTGGACGCAACATAGCACAGGTCTTATCAAGTTGAAGTATGCCGCGGAAGACAAAACCTCAGGTTTCATAGATGAAGAGGCATCGATAGCTGAGAGTTATCGCGCCGAGTACTCGCGTATATTAGCTCTACCATTGGAGGACCGCAGCACAGCAAACTTTTATGAGAAGGTATGTTGAAAATATGCGTCTCGGGATTTGACTAACGGAAGAATAGTTCACCAAGCTCGGAATGCAATGGGGCCCAACATATCAGACGTTGGTGGACTCGCAAGCTGCAGGTACCACTATCTGCAGCACGCTGCAGATCCCCGACACGAAATCGATCATGCCTAAGAACATCGAGTCTCGGCACATTGTCCATCCGGCAACACTTGATGGCGCATTCCAGATGCTGATGGCCTGCGACGGAGTAGTCAAGCCTACAGTCGCTAAGTACATCGAAAGAATCCAAATCTCAGCCAAGCTGCCGACCCTGGAAGGCACTCGCCTTAAGGGGTTCGCTGACATCAAGGAGAGACGCTTTGACGGAACTAATGGCACGGTCGTGATCTCAGACGAGAAATGGCAAGAGCCCCTGATCATCTTCGAAGGGCTGAAATCGACAGACTTCGCTGCTGAGACGGAATCCACCGAGGACACCGAGGCTCAGATTAAGGCCCTAAAGAAACTGGGTGCCTACCCGACATGGGATATTGATGTCGAAAACTCGGTTGACGCTACTGTGGGTCTGCTCAAGAAGACCTGCGCTGGCGCACCTCAGACCGAGTATTCGGTGGTCTATGACCTCGAATGGGCGGCTTACATCGTGTGCAAGAGAGCCATCCAACGTTTCAGCGTAGGCGACATCGAGAAGATGGCACCCCACTATCGGATCTACTATAATTACATGAAGAGGCAATACGAACTCGCCAAGGCAGGAAAGTTGCCTTGTCAGTCTCCCGAATGGGCTTCAGCGAGTGAGACTGTTGAGAATGAGGTCCTAGCTCGAGTTTCTAAAGCAAGTCTAGAAGGAGAGATGATGTGCCGCATCAACGACAATATCTCTAGCATGATGCTAGGCGAGGTAGAAGCATGGGAGGTGATGAGCCGTGATAACCTGTTGAACAATATGTACCGCTACGGTCTCTCCGACGAACGCACGCCCGCAATCCAGTGTGAGTATATCAAGCGTCTATCACACAAGAGACCTCTCCGCATCCTCGAGGTCGGTGCCGGTACGGGAAGCGCCACGAGTCGAATCCTGTCTAGTCTCGGGCCCAACTTCGCGGGTCGATTACAGAAATACACATATACCGATATCAGCGGCGTCTTCTTCGAGGCAGCCAGCGAAGAGTTCAAAGAGTATAGCTCGATGATGGACTTTAAGGTCCTAGATATCGAGAAAGACCCATCGCAACAAGGTCTGGAGGAAGGATCTTACGACCTCGTGGTTGCCTTCCAGGTCCTTCACGCGACGTCGTCCATTGGGACGACTTTGGCGAATTGTAGGAAGCTACTAAAGCCGTAAGTAACCAAGATCACACTGTAATTTTCGAAAAGCCTGCTGACATTGAATTTTCTAGGGGCGGACATCTCATTGTTACAGAACTAACAAACAAGATCGCCAGACGGTCAGTGGTGTTTGGAGTTCTCTCCGGTTGGTGGCTAGGTGAAGACGACGGTCGGCAATGGGGCCCAGAACTCTCTGAAGAGGAATGGGACGCTCGTCTGCGCGCACAGGGATTTACGGGCGTCGATTGGTGTTTCCGCGACCGCGAGGACGCCGGTCATTCGTCGTCTATCATGGCATCAAGCGTCCCTTACGAGTCTAAAGGCGAATTGCCTAGCAAGATAGTGATCGTTAAATCACCAACAGAGAGTAACCAGTCGAAATCGATGGTCAGTGGGCTCTTGAGCGGACTCGCCGAAAACGGGGCTTTTGTTAAGCAGATGTCGCTTCTCGATGTTACCAAAGCTGACTTGACCGCAACGCGATGCATCGCAACCTTCGAACTCGACAAGCCGTTATTGAGTTCAATCAACGCCGATGAATACGATGCTCTAAAGCACATGGTCCTCCATTCCGAGGGTACCCTATGGCTAACTAGGGGTGGCACATCCATGGATACGCGCGAGCCAGAGCTAAACATGATCGCAGGATTCGCGCGAACGATCCGTGGCGAAGCTCCAGAAGTCAAGTTTACGACGTTGGATCTCGACCCAGACGTCCCTTGCGACCAACCACAAGTGACCCAGACAATATTGAAGGTACTCCGCTTGCAAGGAGATGAGCACAATGCCGACCACGAGTTTTCCGAGAGGAATGGTGCCCTTAACATTCTGCGCATAAGTCCTGATGAGGCCCTAAGCAGAATATTGAGCCCGGCCGAAATTCGAGAGGATCAGTTGGCGATGCAGCCAATTAAGCAGCCCGGCCGACCACTAAAGCTTGACCTCAAGGCTACGGGAGAACTCGATAGTTTCTACTTCAACGATGACGACGACTATATTAAGCCCCTAGGCGACCAAGAAGTCGAAATTGAGGTGAAGGCTGTCGGATTAGACCCTTATGATATGGCCGTCGCACTAGGCCAGCTCTGGGACCCTAACCTTGGCGTCGAATGCAGTGGTGTCGTAACCAGAATGGGCAAAGGTGTCACTGAGTTTAGCGTAGGAGATCGAGTGATGACATGCGCCATGGGTTGGTATAAGACGTTCATTCGAAACACGCAGGACATGTTCCAAAGGTTACCGAACACAATGTCCTTCGAAGAGGGCGCAACTATGATGATCTCCTATGGCACTGCGGTCTATAGCATATTTAATGTTGCCAGGCTCCAAGCGGGAGAGACTGTGCTGATCCACTCGGCATCAGACTGCTTAGGCCAAGCTGCCATCAGTGCAGCCCAGCACGTTGGCGCTGAGATCATCGCTACCGTTTCTTCGGAAGCAGAGAAGCAGTTCCTCGTCGAGCACTATCACATTCCTGGAGACCACATCTTCAGTAATAAAGACAATGGTTTCGTGCAAGGGATCAAGCGGATAACGAATGGCTTGGGCGTTCAGGCGATCCTTAATTCGTTGACTGGGGAGTTGCTAAGGGAAACTTGGCATTGTATCGCACCATTCGGTCGATTCATCGAACTCGGAATGAAAGATATCAGTAAGTAATCCCTCCCAATCCCATAATACCGCCTGGCTAACGTCAGAAAACAGGGAGTAACACGGGTCTGGACATGGTGCCTTTCGCAAACAACGCAATTTTCGCCGGTGTGAATCTCTTAACCATGTACCGAACGAACCGTCCACTATTCAGCAAAGTGATGGCCGATGTCTTCCGATACTACAAGAAAGGTGTCATCAAACTCGTGAATCCGCTACATGTTTTCAAGTTCTCAGAGGTTTCCGAAGCATTCAGGATGCTGCAGGCAAGAAAACACGGAGGCAAGGTCGTTCTTCAAGTTGTCGACGATGATAAAGTGCCGGTGGGTTAAGTCCTGATAAGATGCTCTTCCAGTATAAAGTGCTAATTAGAACCTAGACGACTCATCCAAAGCCAGTTGAGATCCAACTTCGCTCCGATGCTACTTACATCATCCCAGGTGGAATGGGCGGTCTCGGTCGATCGTTGATGAGGTGGATGGCTGCAAAAGGAGCTCGCAATTTAGTCGCCACGTCTCGCTCCGGTGCCAAGGATCCCCGAGCACAACAATTACTCAAAGATCTTTCCGAGCTCGGGGTCAAGGCCAAAGCATTTGCGGCAGACGTTGGTTGCATGGAGCAATGCCAAACAGTTCTTGAAGAAATAGCAAAGGAGGGATTCCCGCCGATACGCGGGGCTGTCATTATGGCTATGAATGTCCAGGTAAGAATCAATCGATGAGTTGTTACGTGGGAGAAGCACTAATATGAAATCAAAAGGACTCGATGTTCGAGACTATGGGATTCGACGCTTGGTGGGCAGCCTTAAGACCCAAATATAAGGTGACATGGAATATGCACAACATGTTGCCTAAGGACCTTGATTTCTTCATAACTATGTCGTCGGCGGCGGGCCAGATTGGCTCGATAGCGCAGAGCAACTACAATGCTGGTAAGTTGTCTATGTTAACAGGAAGTATGTGTTCTCGACGCTAATAGCAAAAAGGCAATACCTATCAAGATGCTGTGGTGCATTACCGCCGAGCCCAAGGCTTGAAAGCAACAAGCATCGACCTTGGCTGGATGGGTGAGATCGGATTCGTCTCAGAGCAGGGGAAGGTGCCAGAGATAGTGCGCGCCGGCGCGCCTCAACTCACGGCGAAGCAATTCCTCGCCATAATTGAAGCGGCCATGGCAGACCAAGTTAAAGCGCAGCCGGTTCTTGGTCTCGCTAGCGGTGGATTGGTCAAGGCCAATGGTGATGACGACCCTTACTGGTTTACGGATGCACGCTTCGCTCCGCTAAGTGTGTACGACACACAATTACAGAATGCTGCCGGTCCGAAAGACCACGCGAAGAGTACGGCGGCCGCGGATTTCGCAAGTATACTTGGGGCCGCGGCGAGCTTAGACGACGCAAAAGGTGCCGTCTGCTCGGCCTTGATGGGCAAGCTTGCGAAGAGCTTGATGATGGAGCTTGAGGATCTCGATAGTGCCCGACCGATCAACACGTATGGAGTGGACAGTCTCGTCGCTGTCGATATTAGAGCTTGGGCACTTAAGGAGTTGCAGAGTGTGGTACATGTTTCCGAGATTTTGCGCAATGTTCCAATGGTGGAGTTGGCTGGCCTCATTGCGTCGAAGTCGAAGCTTTTGCCGGAAACGCTGCGGGGCAGTCCATCCGCGCAAGCATAGATGGTTTCTAATGAAGATAGATGTAAGGATACGATTTACGCAAACGACACGTTGTCTTACGATTTGGGTTAGGATCTTTGATAAGGAGTTAGTTTGGCTATATACCTATTCGTTAGAAGCAATACATTTCGTTGAATATGATAGTTGACTTACTTACTATTACCTCATCTCAGCTGTGATAAGATATTGGCGATCTCATCAGCGTCGACATCTTCCATCTCCGTATTCGAGAGACAGGCTGAGTGAACAAAGGTTGACTGTTCCTTCTCATTTAGATTGAGTCGTTGTGAAATCTCTCTCGCGTTATGCTTCCTAATGCCACCGCCAACGATAATCTCGATACCACGTGTTTCGGCTTTTGTGATAATCTTGTCCAGCATAACAACATTATTCACTGCATGTCCAATGCCGCCCGATGTAAGTATGGCATCAAAGCCGCAGATTGCTAGATGGTTAAGTCCCGTCTCCCACGCGTAGCGCGCATCAATATCAGATCCGTCATCATCACAGCTTACTATTTCGTCAAAAGCTCGGTGAAAAACAACCTTGAAAGGGCGTGCTGCTTCAACAAGACGGACGCATCTATCCATATCGACCCAACACCTATCTTCATCAACCCAGCATTTATCATTACGTTGAGAATCTTCTTTCAATATGCCAAACACAAATCCATCACCGCGTCCCTCATTCAGCAAGCCTGTTTCTTTGAATTTTTGGATGTCGGCCTCCATCTGGCCAAACTCCTCATCGGAATAGACGAAATCGCGCATATCCTTTTCAGATGGCGGGCCTCGCGGCCTTATCATAATGCGTACGGGAACGGGGAGTTGTGCTACGCGTTCAAGATCCTCAAGCGAAGGTGTTAGGCCTCCGTCGGAATATGAACCCTTCGCGTTAAGCTCGATACGCGATGCACCTAACTCGACAGCTTTTGAAGCAGCAGTGCCGCCGAAGACGGGTATTTCAAGGCCGATTCCCATCTGAGTCTGGAATAATCGTAAACTTCTTTAAACTCGGGATGTTTTGCTTTGTGGATACGAGATGGCTTTGAGCACTTTAACAATGGTTCTCCAAAAAAAAGCATGAGGAAAGAGGAAGCGTTCGTAGGGGGATATGTTAGGTGCACCTTCTTGGCGGATGGCAGCCCTGCTATCGATAACGACAGTCAGGGATACATATCCTTATTTTATGCCTGTCCTCCGAAGTAGGATAGATCCTTTCATGAAGTCAACGTCATTTTGCTATGTAATTTTTTTATATTTTTTTTATATCTGAAGTAACAACGCAAATTATCATCGATACATTTTTTTTTATGTTTGTGATATGTTTTCATGGCATCGCATATCTTTTATGGTGAAGCCTCACAAATCACCGCAAATAGTTAATTTCCTACCGTTGGGTGAGGTCTCGATGAATCGACCGGTAGTACAGCACCATGGCGCCACGTCCTAGACATTAGGACCCGTTCCTGCGTAGTAATCTCCTCCACTCACGTCTTCATCGTTGGGACCCTCGCCATGCCAGTTCATAAACTTTCCCTTATGATAGTCCTGGTAAGTCATGGTGCGGTAGCCCACATCAGGCTTGACTTCCGCTTCAGTCTCTTCATCGTCGTCGCCAGATTCTTCCGCATTTTCATCGTCATCAACATCCTCATAAGGAGCGTCGTTCTCGTCATCTTCTACGAAGAGGGTGCTCTCAACTGATTGGTTGCTGGCAGGTTGGGTAAGAGCGGAGGATTCGGATGCGACGGACGAGTAGATACTGGACATTGCCTCGGGACTAGAATATCCCTGGAATTGGTATCCGGCAGAAAGCTCCCGCTGCGGATTACGTAAGCTGGCGAATGAACTTGCGCTAGGTTCTCGGCCGAGAGTTGTTGCCTGGGAAAAAGCAACTGACGGAGTAGAAGCTGGTTCAGGTACCAACGCTCCCATCCCAGAGCCCTCGGGATACTGGTGATGAGTTGCATATCCAGTTGCGGAGGTCTTCTGGGACTTGGAGGGCATTTGTGGCGATTGCTTCTCAGGAATAGAACGCTTTCCCATCTGATAGCCCCAAACAACCTCTTCGGGTTTTTTATTGCCGGATTCTGGCGACAGAGGAGTCCGAGGTTGGTATTGATGGTACGAAGCGGCGCCATAAGGGGATACCATCGACGGGCTCACCATGTTCCAACCTAAGGGGACACCTTGCTGATTGACGTAATGCAGACCGTCATAAGAAGGGCTCGTCAATGGTGAAGGGGGTAGCATACGAGTAGCTGCTGAGGCAAGAGGAGCAAGTGGGGCAAGGGGGCGAAGAGCTTGGCTTGACCGAAAAGCCCGACGATCAAATAGACTTGGGCGCGGGAGTGAAAGCGGTCGGGGGTCAGGTAAGTCCATCTCACGCAGAGTTGGTAGTGACGCCAACTCAGTAGGAGCGCCGTTCTCCTTGTCCTCTTGTGGACCATCCATACTGTCAGTGGGGCTGGAAGGGGGAGCTGCTTTACGAGCGCGACGTTTTTTCACCTCCCGACGGGGACGAGTTGCACGAGGATTGACAACCTCGCGTTCAGGGCCTCAAATTACTTGTCAGTACCTACCTAGTATAGATTTTGGAATGATAGTCTATTAGAACATACCAACTTTGCGCAAGTACTCGTTGACATACGCAGCTGCATTTGGTGATCGTCGCTCACCCTCGATGTTCTGGAAGTAATGCTCGACTAATCCGAATCTCATCAGCATTATTCGAGTGGATATGATTAGGTTGAACAGCGTTTCCGGTCAGGTGGATGTGTATGGGACGAGGATTACTTACATAACATGGTACTTGTGTACTTTCGACGAACCTGACCGAGGCGTTCCATAGCACGATGCATTTCGTAGGCAAGCTGGTCCCATGTCTTCTCGGGATTGGCCTTATCAATACCAGCTCGCTTAGAAGAGTGGGCGACGGCAGTTCGCCAGAAGTACCTCTCTTCGAGGTCGGACCACACCTTGCCTACCATCGTGATGATTGATGCAACGTGATTAGTCGAGGTAGCGTCGCTCGTGATGTCTATGATGATTGAGACTATAAACTCTCAAGAGTCTCAGGTAGTAAAGATAATAAGAAGGTAAAGAATGAAGGGAGAAGATGAATGAGTGATCGAGACGGCAGAGAGAAAGTAAGAGGAAGGTTTGAAGGATAGAATATGTGTCGGGGGTTTAAATAATTTGCGTATGACCTGAAGAGCTAGGTCTTTCCTTCAATGCTGCGTGCGAATTAGATCATTACTGGAAGTAATGAAGAGTCAAGGAAAAAGCATAAAAATCAGACGGCCATGATTGAGTGGTAACACGGTCTAGAACCTCTTAAGCATTCATGCCATGATCTGGTGGATATAGATGTATTGAACATCACTAGCTCTTTCGTCCAATGCCTCCATTTCCATTATCTGTGCGGGGAATAAAGTGATTCCTCCTGATCTAATTGAGTAGCACTAACCCTCTTATGTAAAGGATTACGGCATGACTTCTCGTGAGAAGCGTGCCTTGAAGTGTATAGGTGTACATAAGACACCAAAGGGGACCAGTAATATTCCTCATCTTGACCTCTGTTGTGGGGATATCATGAACCAGGATACAGTATAGGCAACTGCGGGGGGCTCATATGCAGGTACGTGTATTTGACGTGAAGCTATAGAGATAAATACACGTATAGCGTAAAAGTCATGATCACCTCTATGCCCGAGCTTACAGTTAATTTCCAGGGAGAGGTTGAGAACAGTTCATCTGATAAACGTTCCTTCCCTCTACTAGGGTCACGAATATAACTACTCCTCTCTATTGGACAGGCTGATCCACAAACTCACACATGATAAGCTTAAATTCTCTTGGGGCAAGGTAGTTGAGCTTTAGCTCATAAGCCTATGGAGATATTTCGCCATTAGCGTCATTAGTATGTATTTGAATGTATCAAGCCAATATGCATACGTTGTAAATTTGCGCAGTACTGGTGCTCTGGGAAAGAGCATTATTGAGTATGTAGATATCGAAACTAATAGAATATTCTAATTACTGAAAATAACTACGCTAGTCCATCTTGATAATAAACAGTGAGTTTCTGTTGGAGGACTAATTATTTTCAATGTAGGAAGAAGTAATGAATCACATAAAAGGGTCGGTTCGAGGTATCTAGGTAAGTAGGTTAGTTGGTCGTGTTCAGGACTTCCCAACAGGCACCAGGTAAGATCAGATGAATACTCGTGGCTCACATGTTCAGTGTGTTCCCACAAACTGCAGAAAGCTTGCATACCTACATATATCACTACCAAGAACAGAAACTGGCGGGACATGTCTACAATCGGTTTTACAAACCTGAGTTTCCCTTAGTCAGGCAATTCCCGGTCAGAGGTGTGATAAGGGATCATAACCGCATTCCGCAAGGCCGGCTGTGAAGAACTTGCCTAGGTAGGCATCTTTAATAAATGACAAGCATAGTTAGTTCGCATGATTTAAGTGTATATTAAAGAAGATAGGAATAAAAATGCTCTAGTGGTCGTGGTATTCTTTTCGTCATGTAAACTTCCACGCCAGTTCAAGGGACCTTGACTGTATTTGGTGACTTCACCCTACAAATTGGCATGATAGTTACTCAAATGGACTCCGTGGATCATCGGCTCGATAGCCACGTTTCATAAGGAACGGTTCGAGGCGTTGCTCGAGCTTAGAAAACTGCAAGGTACCTATGCTTAGTAGAGAAATATGATGTAAGCATGGGCGAGAGCGACATACCACGCTTTTCTCGTTCAATGGCTTCACGCCGTCCTTGATCCATAAACCCCAGCTACCCATCATATTGGCCAGCATCATATCGGTCATTAGACGATCCCCGACTACTGCAATCTGACTAGGATGGGTTACTCCAACTTCAGGATGGGCTTTAAAATGAGCCATAATTTCATCACCACAGCCTGGCTTCTTCACTCTATGGGCTAACACCGAAATTCCGGTTGCCGCCTCAAGCTCCTTTGCCAGGCGACCATCACGATCATAAGTGGTGGCTCCAGCAGTATTGGATACGATTAGGAGACGATGGTTAGGATACTCTTTCTTCAGCAGCCGGAAACGCTCCTATTGACGGATAAGCATATGCTAGATATAGTATCGGGAAGACAATGGAAAATATCATATTCAAACATGCGATTTGATGTGTGACAGACACTTACAACATAAGCGGGGAAAATCTCATTAGTGTTGGGATAGGCAAAACAGTCATCCTTGTCCAGTATCACTGCTCTGATGTCTACTTTCCTGCCTTGGCGCTCAAAAACTTTCTCAAATGGACTTGGTATCTCATTGAAGGTAGAGACTGTTGAGTGGGGAAGACATAATGATGGCTTTGCGAGGAGCTTGAAGACGTTGATGGTTCCAGATAAGTTGAGGTTCATCATAACGGTTGGACCTCCATATATCGAAAATCGTGCTACCAACCTTCACCGAAAAGAGATAAGTAGGAAAAAGAAGAATGGGATTACCTATGATATAAAAGTATAGGTATTTATTATCATTTTGGCCCCGTAACCAATTAAATCCGTGTAGCAGGTGCTCTGGCAGTTCTCGCAGTCTTAGATGTTAAAATCTCCGTAGTTGCTACGGGCGTCGTTACATAAGCTTGCGGCTACAGGTACGGGCAGTACGGGGCAACTAGGGCCGGCGCTATCCCCTGTCACAGATCGGCGGGAAGCTGTGAGCTTGTACAAATTGCCCCACAACAAATATGCCTGGACGCGGTGATCAGTCGCGACCGTGAATGAAACCACTTTCCAAGGTAGAGCCAGGTAATAAATATTCAATATTTACACTTTCTCAAATTACTTGTCATCGCCCACTTTCTAGAGTCCAAATTGTTTCACAATGCCATAGGAAAACAGCGGGAAAATAAATTCTTCACTCGCAATGGTACGAACTAAAAAGTCCACCGCAGAGCCTGGGCGCAATTCTAGGGGTTCGCGAAAGCGAACACATGATGAAGACGAATCCAAGCAGGATACCACAACGAAACGGCGAAGTGGCCGAGAGATAACTGCGTCGGAATCTAATAGTATCACAAATGGCCACCGATCCGAATATGACTTTCCCTCAGACGAAGAAGATATAACTTCATCGGTGAAACAGACCCCTAGCAAAAGGAAGCAGCTCGCGACCGCCACAACACCCAAGGATGTGGAAGTGTCCACTCCTAGAGGCCGTCGAAGAAATGGCGCCGACCTCGTAACACCGTCGAAGACCAATGGCAGTACTGCACAGACTCCGAGATGGAAACGAAACGATCGGTCCGCAAGGAAGAAGAGCGCCAGAGCCCTAATTGAACAAGTTGTAGGGGAGAATGGGAGCGACGAAGAGGCGGATGAAGATATAGCTCGGGAAATCTTCGAATCGAGCGATGATGAAGAGGATGAGGAGGGAGAAGAGTCGGATAACCTCCCCGACGAACCGGCAACGCCGTCCGGAAAACCTCGACGGGGTCGGCCGAAATCCAAGTTTACCACAAAGCGGACTAGGAAGAAATCACCCACGCCGCCCAGAGACCTACCTCCGCACGAGCTGTATTTCGCGCAGAATCGACCCGGGGCTTCGAAGACGTCGAATAACAATCTGACGTCCCTGAAGCTTCTGACTCACGATGAGTACTTCTCGATACTACGTGATTATACGGACCCGCACGCCGAAGACGTCGAGTTTCTCGAGTCGATACATGTCGAATCGTTCCCGCAATGGACATTCGAGCTCTCTCAGGGATTTAGCATATGTTTGTACGGGTATGGGTCGAAGCGAGGTCTTCTACACCAGTTCGCGAAGCATGTGTACGACAAGTATTCGGACCACATCGCTCACAAGATCGTCATAATAAACGGATACGTGCGGATGACTTCTCTACGCGAGATTCTGGGTACTGTAGCTAGCGCGGTCAATCCCGCTCACAAGGTCCCTGCTGGTAATCCTTCGGGTATACTTGATAACGTGAAGTCTCTCCTCTCATCTCACGAGGTTGTTGTGACAGTTATTTTGAACTCCATTGATGCATTTCCTCTACGAAAAGCTGGGACACAGTCTATCCTTGCTCAGTTGGCGGCCCACCCGAATATCCGGCTCATCTGCTCTGCCGATACACCAGACTTCCCCTTGCTTTGGGATAGTAGCTTGCGGTCTTCGTTTAACTTCGTGTTCCACGATTGCACGACGTTTGCGCCTTTCACCGCAGAGCTCGAGGTCGTGGATGACGTGCATGAGCTTTTAGGCCGGAAAGCGAGGCGGGTCGGAGGGAAGGAAGGTGTCACTTACGTTCTTCGTAGCTTGCCGGAGAACGCCAAGAACCTATTCCGTCTGCTGGTTAGTGAAGTCCTGGTGGCTATGGATGACGGTTCCGACGGGGAGGGTTCTGGGGTGGAGTACCGGATGATATACAACAAGGCAGTCGAGGAATTCATTTGCAGTTCGGAGATGGCTTTCCGGACGTTGTTGAAAGAGTATGCTCCCCTGTCCATATTTGAGATATGTAGTAGTGATGCTAACAAGCCGTAGATTCCACGATCACCAGATGATTACGAGTCGCAAAGATGTTCTGGGTACTGAGCTCTTGAGTGTGCCTTTCCAGAAAGAAGAGCTTGAGGCGATATTAGAAGATCTTATGTCATAGAGGGATGGTATGAATACGTAGGTATTTAGGCTATCATGATATTTTGATACTGGAAAAGCGAAAGGAAGCATAAGCATGATCACTTTATACCGCATGAGATACCCTCGGATAATTTAATTCTCTATATGCTCAATTCTGGCTTCGCCTAGGACAGTGTGCTCATCTGAGTCTAATCTGTCTACCTCCTTCATCAGCTCACTCTGCCCGTCCAGCCGCGACCACTTGGGCTTCCCGTCGTGTATATCCACAACGCGCTGGCTATAGAAAATGTGACACCTAATCAAGAATTGTTAATAGGTCCGGTCATCATATTTCGTGCTATTCCGAAGGTAAAAAAAAAAACCAGAACTTACTGAGGATCAAACGCCTTCTTACGCTCCGCATCGCCAAACTCAATAATGCCCGGGAACATCAACACCATCTTCCTTCCCTCATCCATAATCGGCGAGTGGCAGTACGCGCAGCTCACCTTGCAAGGCAGCTTATGCTCCGTCGACTTGTCGGGAGAGTGATAGAACGCCAGCCCTTCGACGCCGCGCTCGAAGTGCAGGTCCGCCTTCTCGAAGATGGCGGCCCATTGGAAGGGCGCCCCGTGCAAGGCCTGGCAGTCCACGCAGTGGCAGAATTTGCTGGCGAGGGGTGCGGATCGCGAGAGCCAGTAATTGACGCGTCCGCAGTGGCAGTGCGCCGTCCACGTCTTCGCGAAGTGCTCGTTGCAGTGCGTGGTACGGTACGGGGGCTGCGATTTCCAGTCTTCGCTGCTGTTGGGTGGGTTTGAGCTTGATTCCGCTTGGGGTTTAGACATGGCTTTCTGCTGTTGATTGGGGGGCGTTGGTTGGTGTGTAGAGTGAAATTGCGCTTTTGGCGATGATATGTATCGAGGGTTGCGTATTTGATACGCTGCAGTTAGTGATGGGTAGAATGGAGATGTTACTTTGGTGTAGCACAATATATGACGTCGGAGAATGGACTCAGAAGTTCTGCTCGGTAGTGTTTGGGCTTTATACATTCTTCAGTTTTTGAAGAGAAGATTTAATTTAACACCAAGCCCTATCGATTATCTTAAGACTTGAGGCACTCAAAATTTATTTGAAGTCTCGAGTATTCTACATCATCGATATAATTGTAAGCTGCGACTTACAAACAAGGGCGTATCAGTACTAGTGTATTAGACATTATGACGTATAGACCTCAGATGAGGAAGCCATAGCTTGAGTTTCCATGTACCTAGTTACGTACTAGGTAGGAATGTTTGTTAGACAGGAGCAACTCTCATATTACTAGTACAGTAGTTTTATAGCTACTAGAAATAGCTATCTACTAATGGTGAATGACTTTGTAATAAAATAATGATTTCCTTCCAATGTTTCTACCAAGGTATGACACGGGGGATGATAGTCATAATATAGCGACCGTAACCACTATATTACAGCGGCTATCGGCCCCCGTCCCTTCCACCATTTGTAGCTAGAGGTAAACGGTGACGCTAACCTGCGGCTCGATATGGAGCCCCTAGCTGCCAGCTCCAACCAATCATGCCTCTTACCCTCACAACCAAGTCCACTAAATAGGCTCTCACGGAACTCAATCTCATTGTTTAGCCTCATAGATCTAGATAATCGCATCACCTCATACATCTAGCTCAATCTTTTCCTATGACAATAGGACAGTAGTAACCGAACCAATTGAACACGAGACAAACAAAGACGACTGAGTACGGAGGCAATTGTATCCTGTGGTACTCGTATACCTAACGATTCTCATCTGGCCTACGCGATGACCTCATCACCATGCGCCCCACCAAAGCCTTAGAGAGCGAAGATACCAAGGAGGCCCAGTGGGAGGCGGCGCGGGGCGCAGCTGTTGGCGCCGTGAAATGGGGTGCTGCGTCGGCCGTCCTAGGAGGTGTAGGCTACGTCTTTTCGCCTATATACCGGGGTTTGACGGTCCAGTTCAAAGTGTGAGTTACTCTTGTCACGGGACTACCCCGTTGGTATGAGGAGGGAAAAGAGCTAAGTAGCTGTATCAGATACCTCCAAATGTCCGGCATGATCGTTGGCAGTATGATTGAAGCCGATTACCGCATGCGGCAATATGAGCAGAGGGTGCGCATGCAGCGACGGATGGCGCGAGACCGTGCGCTCTGGGCGGATTACGAAAAGGAGCTGGTGGAGATAGAGCAAGAGAAGAAGTGAAGCCATCGTCACCAGTACTAACAGGGAGACCGAGCGTACTGTGTATCTAGGATAAATAACTCAACAATTTTGTTACTTTTGATTGTTGATACTCGTGTCAGCTATGTGGTAGCAATCAAATGGAACTCATGACCTCGTAAACGCCAATGCCATGCCATGCAAATACATATCTCAAGCCATTTCGCCAACCTTTCACATAGCCCTCCGTCTCTCTCATTTTAAAGTCGAAGATCTATTATTTGTCTTCCTCATTTACTCTTCGTCTGAAACCGCTCGGGCTTCATGTTAATCTTGCACAACCTCGCCACGCACCCGCTTAGCTGCAGCAGCGTCTGCACGCCCTCGAGGATCTTCATGTGGGTGAAGCCGATCTCGCGGATGAACTCGAGCTTCGCGTGCTCGCTCAGCGTGTCGATGGTCTTGGTGACCTTGAACATGGTGCTGATGATGTCGTGGCTCGAGTAGCCGAGCTCCCACAGCTCGCGCAGGGTGTCGAGCGCGCTGTCGACGTTGCCCTCGTGGCACGCCTTGAGCATGGCCTGCACCTTGATCGGGTGCGGGCTGTCGACGACCTTGAACACGTTGTCGCCGCTGACGAAGCCGAAGCCGGCCGACGTGCTCTGCAGGTTGTTGATGGCCTGGCGCATGTCGCCCTCGGCGCTGAAGACCAGCGCCGCCAGCCCGTCGTCGCTGTACTGCACCTTCTCCGCCTCGATGATCTGCAGCAGCCGCTTGACCACCTGCGCGTCCGTCAGCCGCCCGTACCGCAGGATGGCGCACCGCGACTGCAGCGGCTCGATGATCTTGTTGGACTGGTTGCACGCGAAGGCGAAGCGCGTCGTGTTCGAGTAGATCTCCATCGTGCGCCGCAGCGCCTGCTGCGCCCCCGACGTCATGCTGTCGGCTTCGTCGAGGATCACGAGCTTGTGCCGGCCGGCCGGCAGCGTCACTTTCTTCTGCGCGAAGCCCTTGATGCGATTTCGGACGACGTCGATACCTAGTTGTGAAGTCTTGTTAGAGCTAAATCCTGTACATCTTGGGTATGGAGGTTGTGGGTTTCTTACCTCGCTCATCGCTGGCATTCAATTCCAAGACTGCTTCCTTATAGGAGTCTCCGAGTAATTGGCGGGCCAGGCACAGAACACTCGTCGTCTTGCCTATGCCAGGCATCCCAGATATGATAACGTGCGGCATATTTCCGTCCTTCGCGATGATCTTCAACCGCTCTATCGTCTCCGTATTTCCCACAACATCGTCAAGGAAAACCGGTCGGTACTTCTCAACCCTATGCCAAGCGTTAGAGTAGAGCAGGGAGAGCTCCAAGGAGAGCTACATACCATGGCAGCTCATAAGTGACATTGCCGTTAGAAGCACCAGACAAAGCCTTCTTGGCGGCCGATGTCGAGGAATCGCCTTTCTCTTCTGGCTTCGCTGCTGGCATTGTTACGATGTGGTGTCAATTGCCCAGTACAGGAAGCTATAATAGTTAAAAATTGGCTTTGGCACGAGATAAGAACCGACCGCTTTACGCGTGTTTGGGCGCTGAGACGCGTCTGAATTTGAAGTGGGCCCAGCTAGCCTTCCACAGCGCATTACCTAAGCACGCCGCGTTCCTTGGCAAAGACTTGCAGGAAACAATTAACCGTTAATTTACGGTTTATATTTTTCGAACCATAAATATATGGTTTATCTTAATCTAACATTTATTTATCCGAACGTTTATAAAATTAAACGATTACTTACATTCTATTGTTAAATATCTTCAAACGTTTAAGTTCAACAACCGTTTCTACTTGGGAATAGCTTCAATAAGCGTGTGTAACTATCCTAGTATTCTAGCTATCCTGGTCTACCTCCTGATCTAGGTGTGTGTAGCCATTTTGATACTTTGGACCTTTGATCCTAAGGTGTGTGTAGCCATTCCAATCGTTCTAGTCTAACTGTTTTGATCTTGTTGTGTTACTTGCCTTCAAGTTCTATATAAGACTTTGCTCCCACCCACTTACTTACACGCCTTCTTCTTCTTCATAACTTCAAGTGCTCCAAGGTCCAGTCTCTGAAGAAGTCTTCAAAAACCTACCTACCTACCTACCTACCTACCCACCCAGGACCCACCAGGATCGTCTCCAGGAACTCCAGGACTTCCAGGACTCTTATTTGCCAGCAGCGCTTATCTACTGATGAGGCTCAACAGGTAGGTATCGCAATTATAGCCCAAATACTGCAATTGCAACAAACCTAGGTAGGTCCGTATTCCTGTAGTTGTAGATATCGTAGAAGGCCTGCTTGGCCTGAATAGATTCAACCTGACCTGACCTGACCTGTTTACCTGTTGGTCCCAACGTTACACCTACTCCCGTTAGCTCCCGTGGCCTTCCCGTCTAGGTACATCTCAAGCTTCAAATAAACGATTGAATATTCAAACGTTTAGGTTTAGATCAAATATAAAAACGCATATAGACGTTTATTTAAAATTATGGTTACTCAGTGGTTTGTCTATTCTCAAACGTTTACCATAAATAAACTGTTAATTAACGGTTAATTGTTCCCTGCGGATCTTTGGACGGTCGTAATACAGAAAAGAACCTTATGTAAGCATCTACTTATTGTTTACATAATAAACTCTGTTTACGTAAGCTTTCCTTTGACCAATCCATCCCCTTTTCCCCTGTGGACGGTATTCGAATATGACGTTTACGATTTTAAGATTCTTCTATTTCGATTCATTTCCGAATTATAGCTTTTCACTTTTGTGGCTCTAGGGCGAGGAGACGCGCATATACCATGAATTCATGGAGCTGCGAACTCGAGATCTATCATGACAAACAAAGTAAATCGTCCTTCAGTTCATAGCCATGCCATATCCAGGCCATTCACCCACATTGCTATTGCTATTTCCTATTCCCCATCGAGTCAAGCACTAAAGGCGCTGCAGTTTCTACAACTAGGTGCGATAATCGCCATTGATCGTTCTAGTAAAATTATTAGTATTTGCACAATGAAATGTTTAGGTCTCGCGCTTACATGTACTCGTGGCTGTAATCGCAAGTCCAGTACGTAGCCTCCTTATCGCCGGTTCCAAGTCTGACGCGGATCTCAAGGTCCTCATGCTCAAGAATCTGACCAGCGCGGGCCTCGTCAACGACCTCGGGCTCTCCATTAACTAGCAACTTTAGTTCAGGGCTGCCGTCCGTAGGGACGAAAGACACGTTCGTCTTCTCAGGCACGATCTCCACCACTTCGTTCACGGGGTTTCCGGGCTCGCTGATCAACGAGTAGCCCGTGGCGCAGAGAATCCGGCCCCAGTTGGCGTCTTTGCCGTATAGTGCGGTTTTGACCAGAGGGGAACGCGCGATGGTGCTGGCGATCTTCCGAGCGCCTTCTTCGCTTGAAGACTCGGTTACGCGGATGGTTACGAATTTTGTAGCGCCTTCGCCGTCCCGCACTACGAGCTTAGCGAGATCGATGGCGAATTCGGTGACGATATCTCGGAATGCTTGGAAGTCGGCAGAATCCTCTGATGTTACGCCTTGACCTCCTGCAGCTCCATTTGCAAGTAGAGCGATTGTGTCATTCGTGGAAGTATCCCCGTCGATGGTGATGCTGTTGAAAGACCGGTCTGCGGCGTACTTCAGAATAGGCGGGATGACAGTAGGTGAGATAGGCGCATCGGTAGCAATCACACCTAAGAGAGTTGCCATGTTCGGATGGATCATGCCAGCGCCTTTGGTCGTTCCGGCTATGCGATACTCTATTGAAGGCGAAGAGGGCAAGTAGAAAATCTTTGAGATTAGCTTCGGGAATGTATCCGTCGTGCAGATCGCAGTGGCAGTAGTCAGCCAGTGCTTGTGAGTGTCTCCAAGTCCCTCGTAAGCTTTAGGGATATTGTCCAGGATTTTCTGGATAGGCAGCCTCTGTCCGATCACGCCGGTACTCATGACGATTGTCGCCTTGTCGGCGCCGAGATTCTTGTCTGCTTCCTTAGCCATGCGCTCAGCATCCTCAAGGCCACCCTTTCCTGTTACGGCGTTGGCACATCCTGAGTTGATGATGACGCCTCTAAGGCCCGAATTCTTTTGTTCCTGAAGTAGCGCACGACTGAAAGTCACCGGCGCAGCCTGGAACTTGTTCTTGGTGAATACGGCCGCCGCAGCACACGGCGTATCCGAGGTGATGAAAGCAAGATCCGGCTTAGAGGTGTTCTTCGGCTTCACGCCAACTATAGTTCCCGAGACCTTAAAGCCACGCGGATAGGTGCCGCTTGTCGGGACATATTTCCTCTTGGAAGCCGGGATGCTTCCATTGACAGGGGCTGAATAGAATCGGACGCCCGAGACTTTGGCAGCCAATTGACTCAATTGATTTGACACGCGACACTGAAGAGCCATGGGAGCGTTTCGACCGTTCCCAGATCAAAGGATGGGTCTAATTGCTCTCGATGCACTCTTATAGGACGAAAGAAGGTGGATCAATTGGGACTCAAAATTGACGAATTTCATACCAATTTAGAAAGTGCCGAACGGCGCACTTTGTGTCAGGTGATGGAGATTATTGGCAGCTGTTAGCGGCCGGTTCTTGGAGATAGTATCATCTTCTCCACCCCGGTTACCTAGATCAAGATATCCGAGATATATTAGATTTCTAGTCTGCAGAAGACCAGTACTAAGTTTTTCAAGGTCGGGAGGCCTCCGTATGATATCACCCTTGGCGTGAGTTTAAGCTTTGAATTGAAATGGCTTTGCTTCAATGGTGGCTTACATGCGAAATTTTGCGTATGTGAAGAGTTCGATTAGTAATCAAAGTACCTTGATTGGTACACACTGAGCATTACATCTTCATACTTAAAACTGCGCAGTTAACAAAATCGTAACAAGATCGAGAAGGACAGATTTTTCTATGCTATTTGATTGATTGGGCCAATTATAGTACCAACAATAGCTTCATTAATTGGTTGAAAATTCTTCATAACGACATTATTTCAGCTGGTACTGAATTGTCAAGTGTTCGAATCGCATAACCCTAACCCTGAGAACACTGTGTGAGTGTAGAATAAAACAACACAACATTATTAGATGCTTACTTAATGAGATTTCATATTATTTCGATTATCTCCTTAATAAAGAATCTTTTAGAATAGTGATGCTAGTACTCGTGGTGGTAATTCAAATATTCAGAATTTAAGTTCTGAGGGGTTCTGTTAACTTTTAGCCTCAACGAATACCTTCAACGATTGATCAAAACAAGTCAAGAAGTAGGATACATGTTAAATTTTCTGCTAAATAGGTAGTTGCGGGACAATCTTGGATAGTTTATTCTTAGCAAAAGCGAGATGCAATACAATTGAAGTTATAATATTGAAAGGGTTGAAAAGTCTTAGCCCTAACCCCAACTCCAGCCTTGACTTTATGCCACGTATGTGCAGTAAAGTAAATAGGAATATTGTATCAAAGCTGTTCAACAATATGTTTGTTATAAGGGTATATGCATGATTCATGATCTATATATTCCCGTAGATTTCACTTGGCTTGGGTAAGTTCTACGAACAGGTGAGTGGAAACCTACAGTTTGAAAAGGGGTAATAATCCAGCCATGTATTACTAATGAAAAGCAAGTTCGTAATTTTATACAATGTAGGTTAGGTATATTTTACATGAATGGAGAACAATTTTTAACCGAGGTCGCCAAGGGCATTGGAACAGTGAGTACTGGGTGACTACCTGGTTTGAATCATAGGTAACTTGAATACCTAGGTAAGCTCATGATTACCGCTTGTCTTTCTTCAAACAGTACCTAGAGTCAATAGCTTTCTCCGTCTCTGTTTATACCCATTTTAGTCTAAACACATTGTTCCTTATAGTAGTTTATCGATCGCTGGAAGATCAGTTTTTCTTTCAACCTTACGGACGTCCCTGTGCCATCGCCATCAGGAGGTACTCCAGGAGTCCCATGCGCCAAAGATGCCTACCTAGGTATACTCTAATGACCTTAGCTTCTGGTATTTAAGTACCTAGCTACTGAAGGCAGAGGACATCTCTTGGAAGTTGACAAACTTAACAGTATCATCATCTCCTAGTCGTCGACAATTGTATTATCATTGATGGTTTTGAGATTCCTTGCTTCATTATAATTAGTTCAATATTATATCTAGTCAGCAGTCTCGGTGCTATTGGCTTCCAAGGTTTCCAGTTTTCTATGATACGGCTAGGGAAAGACGGCTATGTTACCACTTGAGATTGTTACTCTTATTTCAATGCACTTCATTCCCTAGGTATTCATGTGTCGAGTTAAGCATTTCATCGGAACCCCATATCCTAGCGTCGTCAACTCCGAAGTGAATCTTACCTACACTTCGAAACTGAATCTAGTCCCCTTACAGTCAGTACACCATGCATCACTTCGTCTATGCTTCCGTGTACCAATTCGTGATTATGAAGCCGGACATGTATGTAAAACCGTCGGGAGCCGCGTCCCGTCGAGCAGCCGATGGACCCAATCGCTTAACTAGCCGAGCCGACCGATACCCCGAGTTGACGACAACCATGTCGATAGCTTCCCCAGCAAAGTGATCAGATCTTTACCCCAGTTTTCAATTACCCCAGGCCCGCGGGTTTCCCCGCATTCTGGACTGGTTTGCGGGGAACGACGACGTTAAATGCCACGTTCGACCTTGAAGTCCCAGTTATTTTGAGAGACAGAGCTAGAATAATGTAACTTGATCGTAGCAAAGCTCCACCATTCTCAACGATGTCATACATACCCCAGATACCTAGGTAATATCGTAATTGCGGGGAGTGGGCTGGAGCTGGAACGAGCTGGTGCGGGTTATGCGTAGGAAACTGGGAATGACCGCGGTCATTTTAACGCACGGGGTCGACGTCGTTATATGGTCAAGGGGCCTCGGCAAGCTACGGCGAATTCGTGGTAACTATTTTTGTTGGTCGTCGTATAATTAATGAGTAGACATCCCCAGGGGCCCTTTTTGACGGACTTGTTCCATCTGGTCTCGAATCCCGCGAAACATTCAAAATGGCAGCCAACGAAAAAACTCACGACAACGATGCTACTCGGATCGCCTCCGTGGGGGATGAAGACTTGATCAAATATGATCTCGAGCATTCGGAGGTAGCGACACAACATGTAGTTGAGAAGCCAGAGAGCATTCGAAATATGAGTGCTGAAGAAATCAAGAAACTTGAGACTAAGATGGTACGCAAGATGGACTGTGTTATTATGCCGATAATGGGTATATTATACCTTCTTAATTGTGAGTTGCTTCTCGACCCGAGTCATCATCAGTCAGATTATATCGGCTATGACTTGATTTGGAGAAGATGTTATTAATTTCTGAGATGTAGATGTCGACAGATCGGCTCTCGCCGCCACGAAAGTCTATGGGATTATGGAAGATCTAGGGATGTCCACAACAGACTTCGCAACTGTCATATCCATTCTTTTCGTGGGCTATATACCATTTCAGATCCCAAGTAACTTGTTGATGACGAAGATACGTCGCCCTGGATTATGTAAGCCACTGCAAGACTCCATCGACTATAGGTAGGTAATTATGCTGACAGGTTCCTGTTGCAGATATATGCAGCGCAGCTACTGTTTGGGGGGCTGTCAGCGCTGTCACTGCCACTGTCAAAACATATAAGGGGCTTTTAGCGATTCGCGTGTTCCTTGGTGTCACCGAGGCCGTCTTCTTCCCGGGTGTTATCTACTTCCTTAGCGCGTGGTATACCAAGAATGAACTCGGCAAACGTCTCGCTGTCTTATTCATATTCCAGATGCTCGGGTCCGCATTCGGAGGTTTCGTGGCGGCGGCTTGCCTGACCTTAGACGGACGATATGGTATTAGTGGCTGGAGATGGCTTTTCATTGTCGAAGGCTCGGTTACAGTGGGTTGTGGTGTTTTGTTTGCGATGCTCATGCCCGAGTACCCGCACAATGCTCGTCTTCTTAATCCTGAGGAGCGTGACTACGCTGTCTGGAGACTCGAGGTGGAGGCTGGTGCAGGAGAAGCTCATGAGGATGTAACCACACTGGGATCATTCAAGCTTGCTATCCTCGATGGCAAGGTTTGGACGATGGTCCTCTGCATGGGTTATCTTCAGGCTATGGGATCAGCCGTCAATTTCTTCCCATCCATAGTAGAGACCCTCGGGTAAGTTATATTCTTGTCGCAAACTGATATCTAATACTCAGTATCATCTTACTAATGAAATCATCAGCTTCAACCAGATAGATACGATGCTTCTTACTACGCCCCCTTACATTCTCGCTGCTATCTTATTCTACGGAATATCCCATCTATCTGACGTAAGGATATCTTCTCGGCTTTGAATAGACCTTCAAGGAATTGTCTAACCATTCGACAGCGGAAAAATATCATCTATCCGATTATGATCGGATGTATTGTTTTTGGCGTCGTTGCATACTCGGTAGCACTCGGAACAATCCAGATGGGTCCGCGCTACTTTGCTATGATGCTCATGCCTTCAGTTTGTAGTAAGTTCAATTCATCATATCTTGTTTCTGAGTCATGTTATTAATAACTCTACCTTGCAGCCGGCCCGCAAATTATGATATACAAAACGATGAACGTGCATATGGCTCGACCTTATCCGAAACGAGCAGCTGGAGTTGCCATGATAAACGCTATTGGAGGTCTTTCGAACGTCTGGGCTTCATTTTTATATTTCGACGCGCCTCATTATTATGCTGCTTTTGGTGCCCGTGAGTCCCCAGTTCCGCTTGCCCCCAACCCCAGAGATGTGCGAGATAAAATTCTTAACTGACTGAGGTCTTAGTACTTGGATGCAACATTGCATTCTTTATTACTATCACTGCTTATCTAATCTATGTGAGACGCATCAACAAGCTCCTATCTGGCACCCCCGAACAGCAGCGTCGTGCTATGAAGAGCGGCGTTACCCAGCAGCAAATTGACCTTGGATGGCGTTACATTGGTTACTAGCAGAAACGGAAGGAGGTAAGTCTGTCGTGCGAACAATTTTGGATTTATCCTCACAAGTTATGGGCGGTATACGTGTTTTCATGAAGCCAAGTTTTACTATATGCCTCCGTGCGACCACAAATTCCATCTTCGTAAATTGAAAGACCATTAATCAAGATGGGTGATGTCTCTTGTCATGCATCATACTAATATCACATAACATGATAACTCAAAAAGCACAAGTGCGTATGGTTTGTTGGCAATGGACTCATCCAACAATCTCGCAAACCGGATGCCTGCATACAATGCGTTTCTTTCCGTGCGTCTTCTCCCACTTGTGTCTACTTGAAGGTAGAAATACGACATATAACTCGACCATCGTCTATGGCAATGTGCTTCATGCAGGTATGCGTCGGCGAGCGGGCACTCCTTTGTATGGATGACCAAGCCTTTCAATTGTGTAACCACACCCATAGTTAAGAAATGCACTGCCTTCAGAATGTAAACATATAATGAAGGCAGATTATCTTTCAACTAATTTATTGTCCGTTACCTATCCATTAGCCTGCTCACACTTATCGTCATGACTCTACGTACTACTACCATTTCGCGCCGAGACCTTCAGGGGGATACCGCTCTAGCGGCCAACATCACTGAAGTGAACCACCTAGCGTCATATAGCTGGATCGAAGCTCCTGTTCCAACAATTGCTGTTCCGGGTGTTCCACCAAGATGGACCCCTCTGAGGGGCCAGCAACGACTACCGAAGGATGCTGGGCTAATATACATCGCCCAAAATGCTGCTCGTCATCCTGATAGCCCCCTCGAGCCATTGTTTCGCGCGCTGTATATTACTCAGCCTGCTTTTGACATCCTTACCACCGATGTTGTGACCGATCGGAACAACCTTCGCAAGTTGCTGTCATTCGTCGACCCTTCCTCAAGCAGGAACGGACTCGAGTCATTCACCATCGACGTAGAGGTCACAAAGGATACGGCCATTTTTTGTCGGATGGAGACCGAGACTCAGGAGATCATAGGCCCAAATGAATTCAGGGGCTTCGGTCATGAGTTTGAGAAAGCATACACTACTGATGCTATCAATGGTAGTACCGGCCATCACCGTATCGTTTCATACAAGTTCTATGGCCTAAACTTTATCATACGTCACGAGGTAGATGGATATGTCAGTAATCGTAAGGAGACATCTTCCAGGGGACGAGGAACGGACGACATCTCTAGCCTCTTGGGTTCGTTGTCTCTTTCTACAAGCGACAACACCAACAAGGCTTCACGTGTTGCAGGATCAAAGCTAGTCATTCGAGAAGAGGGCCATATCGTGCCTATCGAGTCTACGCTCGAGATTAAAACGCGGGTCGCCCACAAACCCCTCAACATCATGGAGATCGCACCACAACTTTGGGTTTCCCAAACTCTGAAGCTTGTTCGAGCGTACCACAGCAGAGGCGTATTTCAGGAGCCGCGCGTTGAGGACGTGGCGGCAGATATCAGAAGATGGGAACAGGGAAACCAAGCAAACTTGAAGAAGCTGGCTATCCTCATCAAGAAAATCATTAGCGCGGTGAAGGGCTTTGGCGGAAGAGCTACTGTTAGATACGATGCGATTATGGGCCAGCTGGTGATAAAACAGACTGATGAGGAACGGATGTTACCAAAGGACTTGTATTCCAAGTGGGACAGTAGAGACGACTTGAAAGGAAAGCTTCCATCCATGCGAGACGCGCGACAGGCTTTGGGTCACGGAAACCGCAATGGTACCAGAAAAGAAGACGACATCTGATGTCTACATATGGCTCATTGATAACACCATGGTAGAATATAGAGGTCTGCCAAAGACGGTCGTAACCAAAGCCTACGCCGTGGTTTGAGTACGCAGGTAGATTAGGTACCATCCAAAAATACTTGCCTTGAATTCATTATGATTGATAAAGAAATACGTCATGTTCATTTGACCATGTAAATGCGTATTTGGGTAGGATATGCCTTTTTTATGTACGTAGTACGACTGATTGCTATGGTAAGTGACCACAAAGTTGAAAATAAATCGCCTTCAATTTTAGTCTAAGATCAAATGAACTAAAAAATAGGAAAAGGGGGAATGTAAAGGTTGCTGTGGGTCAGATTAGCATCATGCTCGAATCAATCACGCTTCAGTAAATTCAAGTCAGGCTTCCACCCCTCCCATTTCCTACAGCCGTGAAACTTGAAGAGGTGTTGCCATAGATGATCTTTACGAGCGAAAGTGCGGTCGGACCCCTCGCGCTCGGCACAAGCCTCGAACTCGTGAGATCGAAAGTGTTCTTCAGTAGGAGAAACATGCCCGCAAAAGATGCACTCCGGTCCTTGTTGGTCGAGGCGCCATATGAGGGATGATTGACCGGTTGATAATGGAATGCCGCAAACCCACCGGGGCGCATTACTATTTAGAAGGTGAACCGCTCTTTCGTGGCGACGCCAGTCGTATTTCTTGGTGAAACTGCGCGGGCATAATGTACACTGAAATGTACGACCTTTCCCTGGAATCGGTGAAGACGATGCGGAGCTTACGTGTCTGTTGAGCATTCCTATACTGTGGGTAGAAGCAGAAAATAGCGATAATTCGTCTACTGATGAGCTCGTGTGATAGGATGATGCCGAGTCGGACGACGGATTATGCCACGGAGCGTGAAGGTCAAAAGCCGAGCCTCCGCTGCTGGATGAAGGACACACGTCAATCTGGGTGGCGGCCTCAAGCGCCTCAAGCTCGCCGAACCCTTCTATCGGCATTCCGAGGGCCTCCTGAATGACAGTTTCGGATACGGGCTCCTCCTCAGGGGGTGAATGCCGCCACCGTTCAAATGGAGTCATACTTGACATAGGTGGGCTAGGCATAGGAGATCCTTGGGGGAAAAAGATATTGTCAATTGCCCTGGTAGACGTTCGATGTCGCCGCCGAGCATTTGAGAACCAGTCCGCGACTTGGGTCCTGCTCAGTCCAGACCGTTGAGCAAGGGATGCTTTTTCCTCTTCTGATGGATAAGGACGATCAAGGTGAGAGGAAAACCAGCTTCTTAGAAGATGCGTTTTCCTAACAGATCGCGAGTGGGCTCTTTTCTTTGAAATTGGCGTTACGTTTGCGGATTCTTGCTCTCCTGCGACGTTATTCCCGGAACTCGGTAGACTCATATCGAGTTCCTCGTTTACTCCATGTAGATTGTTGATGACCGGTTCAGGAGTCTCAAACTCGGCTGGCTGTCGTTTTCCTCGTTCAGCTAGGCTGCATTGGCGAAAGAGAGCTACGCAACTAGAACATGACGTGACTGGATTCGGATTGGCCGACGTAGTCTGAAGCATAAAGCACTGAAGACGCAAACGTCTACAGTAACTACAGGGTTGAGGGGGTCGCCATGCTCCATTATCTCGGAAGAAGTCATCGAAACTAATGTTTGACGGGTCAAATTCGTGTGTTCCAATGGCCAAGGTATCATCTAGTTCTAGTGTAGTATGCGCGAGGTTGTGATCTCCATCGAGGGAGTTGGCCCCGTGTATGCCGGAGGGCGTTTCCTCGCTTAGCAATGTCGTGGCCACGTTCGCTGTACTTACTTCTCCCGACAACTCAACGGAGAGATCTAAATGCTGTCTGCTAATTTCACCGTGAAATGCTGGATCGATGGCATTGTAATCTTGGAACTGATGTAAACTAGGTAGTGACGACTCCATTGTATAAAATCCACGATCAACAGAAGGAAATTGAGATTGGGAGAGTGAAGAGTGGAGAAGCTGATTTCTTTAGGCCAACACGGGTTATCAGCTTATGTCCGACGCTGTACCGAGAGGGCGCAGATGGCCTAAATAGCGCGAATAGCGTCATGGTACCTACCTACTCTCAGCATGAGTATGTTGCTGTCATTTTTTACACACTACCGTCAATAAAATGGAAATAAAAGGATGTCGTCCTCCAATCCAACGACATACGCCCCTAATCCATCCAAATTTCACAATCCATCATGACCGAATTTCGCCGACCAATATACTTCAACCCAAGCGCCCGTTCGTGGGCGGTTCCTCGGTCTACTTCCAGTGACTTAGCTGCGAGGTTTCATCGACAGTTACCGAATTATCAGCCAACAAAGCTATTTAAATTAGATGATGCAGCCAAAGAAATTGGAGTTCGAAATATCTTTCTAAAAGATGAAAGCAGCCGACTTGGTCTGACATCATTCAAAATCCTGGGTGCTTCATGGGGCACTTTTCGGGCGATTGCCCGCGAGCTCGGTTTGACCCTAGAAGTAGACCTTGAAACGATGAAACATGCTCTGGCTCAAAAGCCGCTCACATTATATGCTGCAACCGATGGAAACCATGGTCGAGCAGTAGCTCGCATGGGAGCCATTTTATCCCTCCCCGTCGAAATTCACGTTCCTGCAAATCTGGACATCGCCACAATAGAGTTAATTCGAACTGAAGGAGCAAATATTCTGGTATCAGAGGGCAATTATGACACCGCTATTAGGGACGCAGAAACTGCTACTAGATCAAAAGGGGGGCTTCTGATTCAAGATTTCTCCTTCGAAGGTTATGAAGAGATCCCCCAGGTTAGCCCCTTTAGCTCTTTAGCTCCTCCCCCTTTTAGTGGAGCCCACACTAACACGGGCTCCAGTGGATTATCGACGGATACGGAACCATGCTTCAAGAAATCGATGAAGAGCTCCGAGATACTCACGTAGACCTCGTGGTAGTCCCAGTCGGAGTTGGCTCCTTTGCGCATGCCGTCGTCTCTCACTACAAAAGCAAAGAGGACCTACCCGCAATTCTTACGGTAGAGCCCGACACGGCAGCTTGTCTCTGGAAAAGTTTCAGGAGAGGGAAGATACAACCAGAGCAAACGGCATACACTACTCTAGCGGGTTTGGATTGCGGGACTGTATCATCCATCTCTTGGCCCCTCCTTCAATCTGGTGTAGATGCCAGCTTAACTGTCTCGGACTATGAAGCTCACACAGCATCTCTCTATCTTAAGGAACAGGGGATATCAGCAGGTCCATGCGGTGCTTCGACACTGGCAGCTCTCCGTCGACTCAGTGTCCCAGACAAGGCGAAAATAGGGTTGGATCACAAGTCGGTTATCGTGCTACTCTCCACCGAGGGCGTCCGAGACTACAACATCCCCCCAGACGTCTCGGTAGATGATCCCGTTGCTTTGACTCAGACTCTAGTCCAGATAAACTCCGCGAATCCCTCGCTAGGGTCGGTCCCAGGGCCGGGCGAAACGAACATTGCCCGATACATAGCGGCATGGTTAGAACACCGTGATATCGAGACCCACTGGATAGAACCTACGAAAGGACGTCCATCGATAGTCGGAGTGGTTCGAGGTTCTGGCGGAGGGAAGAGTCTTATGTTTAACGGGCATATCGACACGGTGACGACTATCGGATATGAAGGCAACCCCCTCGGCGGAGAAATCCACGATGGAAAGCTATATGGTCGCGGAGCGGCAGACATGAAATGCGGATTAGCCGCAGCACTCATTGCCCTCGCCAATACTAAAAAGCTTGGCCTTCGTGGTGATGTCGTCTTCGCTGGCGTAGCGGACGAGGAGGCTGAAAGTATCGGTACGGAGCAAGTACTACAAGCTGGTTGGATAACCGACGCCGCAATCGTAAGCGAGCCGTCAGGTCTCAACATAGTCCATGCACACAAGGGTTTCGTGTGGCTCGAAGTCGATATACACGGTCGCGCTGCGCACGGCTCCCTTCCAGAACTCGGTATTGATGCTATCTCCAAAGCTGGCTACTTCTTAGTAGAGTTAGATCGATATGCTCAACAACTGCGCGAGTCCACCATTGATTCTGGAGTTGGTCCACCTAGCGTCCACGTCTCGATCATAAAAGGGGGTGAAGAAGCATCTTCCTACCCGGCCCTATGCACTATCGTCTTGGAGCGTCGCACTGTCCCTGGCGAAACTCCCGATACAGTGAAGGCGGAAATCCAAGCCTTACTCGAGAAGATCTCAGACGATGTTCAGGACTTCCAGTTTGATCTAAGAGTCACCTTCAACCGATCCCCGTTTTCGATACCACGCGATGACCCTTTCGTGTCTCTTGTAGGTGATGTAGTTAATCAGACACTTGGAACGTCACCTATCTTCCGCAAGGACCCCTACTGGACAGATTGTGCCCTACTTGCGGATGCAGGAATCTCACCAATTCTTTGGGGGCCGGATGGAGAAGGCCTCCATGCGAAAGAAGAATGGGTTGATATCAATTCGATAAGACTGGTCTCGAAAGGGTTGACAGAAGTTGCATGCAAATTCTGCCGTTAGATTTAATGATATCCACAGTTCCTAGTATACATGAAATGAAAATAGTACATTCTCGAGATCAGACGTACGTGCTGGTTCAACTAGCAATCGCCCGTAATTAGGTACCTAGGTATCAATTCTCTAATACCCCTTTACCGTCTTCACGTGTTGTATCTTCTCCCAGACCCATGGAGTCAATGTTGAGCTGAAGTTGTTGCTAAATTTAATATTAAGATAGTTGTAGCCCTTGTCAGGTACCCACTCCGTCGCGATCTTGATCTTGCCATAATCTTCCAGGGCCTCAATGGCCGGCCTTAGAGACTCGGGCATAGGAGTCGTGACGCCATTTTTATACCAACTGAATGAGAGTTAGCGCACATTCAGGTGACAACAGCGCCGAAGCCATTTTATAATATGCTTGAAATATAACTTACGCTGCATAGTAAACAATTGCAAGCATGATTCGGACATCTTGCGTGGGGTTCGGCATACCAGCATGCCTAAAGAGCCAGTTAGCATATACCCCTTAATGCACTACGGAGCAACAACCCTCTACTAGGCCAAAAAGAAATGAGTGCGGTTTACTTACCATAGCCTTAGATCTCGAAGAACGATAGAACCTTTCTTTATCCTTGGGTAGCACGGGCCCCTGACTTTGCGCCTCGCCTCCAACTTCTCTTCAGCGATCATGGGCTCTCCCAACTCTCGATGGTCGTCGAGATTCGTGTTTTGGGTACCTAGCCAAAGCTCCGTAGTACCGTTTTCGGGCCCAACGTCAATTAAACAGGTATTAAGCGCGATGGCGAAGGGGTGTTCCGGATGTTCAAACCGGAGGTCGGCGTGAATTTGTTGCCTCTCATCGGTAGTTAGGAGGGTGTTGCTGCGAATGAAGTGAACCTCCGGCCGGGGACCAAGAATGTTAGATACAATACGAGCACCATGCTTGTTAGCATAGACCTCCGGGAATAGCCACTCTACAATGATCCCATTAATACTATCTTCGGGGGAGAATCTCAGACTCGCTCACCCTTCTCAAGTGGAGGTACCTGTGACAAGTTTCCGCCGGCTGCAGACCCCCTAGTAGCAGCATTCTGATTCAAGTGACTGGATAGAATATTAGCCTGTTGCCATGTCTCGTCGTTCCAACTTTCTTTTTACGTATATGGAAGGGTTCTTACTTGAAGTGAACTTCTCCTTGACCGCTAAGTAATTTCTCGGTGTCTTCTAGCATCCTCTTGTTAAGCCTGTCGATGATAGCTACATCAATAGCGTTCTCAATGACGACAAGACCATCCGTGAAAAAAGCTTCAATAGCATCATAGAGCTTCTTGTCGCCCATGACGCCACTATCACGCTCCTCGTCAGTGAGGGTAACGACCTTGGGTGCGTCGACTGGAGCTGTTGTTGAGGTTGATACTGCCATGGTGATGACGCAGGGCTAATGAAACATGAATCAAAGGTAAAATTTCTTGATATTGTTGCAAGTCTGATTTCCAATTTCTCGAAAGCCCTTATTTTATCATTATCAAGTACCTAGAAAGCCCTATGATGATTTACCGTTCATTCTTTACATATCCCCTCATCTCCACATCCCCAGCCGTCGTACTCATCCCACTGAAGCAGATTGCGGAGGGCGTCCCAGCCGATCGGCTACCCCAAAGAACCCCAGAATCTCAAGGGTTCTCTTACGGCTGGTGTGACAGCAGACAGGGGTTCTCCTTTCGCACCCGAGACCCCCAGGTAGTGATAGTATCCGTGGTAAATCCGGACCAATTGGTAGCGTACCGACGCCATGAATCCAAGTAGTCACAAGATGTTTCCGAGCGAGATGAGAATAGAGACTAGATTCCGCCGTTTAATTCTCGCTTCCTGTATTCCATCCTCGAGAAAATCTATCAAGTCAAGCTCGGCGACATTTGGAAAAGGGTAGCTCGACAGTTGGTAGGGTACTTTATAGGGTGAAGAAGCAAGCAGCCACCCCCTTTTTTTCAAGGGAAGTTTTCTGATACTGTGATCGATTGAGTTGACTACTCTTCCAACTATCAACTACTTGAATTTCGCGCATTTTACTGCATTAGAGATTCACTCCATGCATCAAGCTATTATCCATTACCCTTATGACCGTTCCTGCGAATTCTAAGATTACCTCACAATAGTCAATTGGTCTACAGATGTGAAGAGCGATCGGGCAATATATTGTTAACCGAGAATTTCAGAGGGGGAACTTCCAGTTTTAGTGGCCGTGTCGATGTTAAGCCTTCAAGAAATGGAAACCTTAATTAAGTAAAAGGCTTTAACTTTTAGCGCCCTAACATAATTCATTGCTTTGCGGTATGGAACGTAAGGTGGCATGGACCGTGAGGTGGTGAATTTGTACGTTAAACAAAGTTATCCTCAACAACAAACTTTTCTCTCGCACAGGATTTCTCTCGCACAGGAATCTAGAAACAATGGCGTCGCCTGACCAGTCTACTCCCCCTACTTCCATAGCTTCATATGAGGAGCCGCCGCCGACCATCCAATTTACAAACATCGAAGCGCTCTGCCAGGCAATCGAGGAGGTTTCTGGAGATTTTCTAGTTGTTCAAAGTATTTACCATTGAACTATTTCTCTAGGAAATTTTATACTAATTATTAGATGTTTCTCCTACCGATTTCGAGGAGATCAATCGCCAAGAACCCCGACGATTTCGTCTACGCCGTTACCATGCCGACAAAGAGATTCTGATTATCACAATCCCTAATGATTTGCATGAAGCACTCCACATCGGGATCTACCGAAGATATGATTATCAACTTGGGCCAGGAGGGATAGAGAGCTGGAGATCGATTGGGAGTACTACCCTTCGACCAAGAGGTCACCCCGGAGGCGATGGTGGTGAAGGTGATTCATGTGGTGGCCCAAAGCCAGCACGCAACCACAAGGGTGCTTGGCCAACCCTAGTCATCGAAGCTGGGGATTCTGAGTCCTTAGGTGCCCTACGAGATGACATGAGATGGTGGTTTTCCGCATCAGACCATCAGGTTAATATTGTCCTTCTTGCCAAGTTTGATCACTCTAATCAGCGGATTATTATTGAGAGATGGGAAGAAGAAATCCAGATTCGCCCTGGTGCTACAACAACCACACGAGCAGCTTCTAGCGCCGTTCAGCCTGTATTACGGCAGAGCATTATTATTACGCGGGATGCAGCTACCGATTCATACCATGTCGCTAGAAGCGCATTGGCCCTTTCGTTCCGGCTTCTCTTTTTACGAGATCCAGGTCCACAGGAAGGAGATTTCATCATAAGTATCGCAGATTTGAAGGCTTACGCACGAGATGTTTGGGAGGTTGTTTGATACTAAATAAATAGGCGATCTGGGATTCGGTTCTCCAAGTTATAGGTCAGATTAACATACGGCGGTGTCCAGCCGATCGATTCAGACTAATACACTTAATAGATACTTAGGCAGGTTACCCCAGATAGTTATGACTCGCGGTGTCATGTGACATCCTTAGTATTAGAGAACACCTTATTGAACGTTAAGTTACCTTAGAACTTAGGAGAATACAACATCAATCTACCACTTATAGCATTCTTCTTGCTACACGCGGTCTTCCAGTTCTATTCTTGTTCTTTGTTTGTACTGCACCGGATCGCCTCTAGACCGGGGTAGGGTACCCCGCGTAATACCTAGATGGCTTTCGAGGCTAGTTCTACTGCACCCCGCAGTTGCCCCGAACCTTTAGTGTCCAGGGGTCGATGAGCCTCTACCCCGCTATCCATATTGATATGCCCAACTAACTACCCCGCAATGGCGCGAACAAACTCCAAACCGACATCTAAAAATATCATTCACTAAACAAATCCCAAGGTAATTGTTATGTTATGGCAGAAGATATGGCGGTTGGAATAAGGCCGGAGCTTATAATGGATGGTTTTGACACTGGCAAGGATATGACTATTGGAAGGGCACTTTTTATTCCCTACCTACTAATGAAACTCATAATTAAGAAGATCGATAGTTAATTCCGTTTCCCTCCCCTATTAATGAGAAAAAAAAGACTTCCAGGATCGCGACGTTTGATTCTTATGGACCGTCCATTCTCATCGCGTCCACTGTCCTCCTACTTCCTTCTTTACTCGTCGGGCTCGAAGAACAATGAAGGTCGATAGGTGGTGCAAAAGTTACATTCCCCCACGATCTCTCCCTCATCGTCATGCCATACTCTAACGTAGTAGCAAGTGCGAGCTGGGTGCATAAACGGACATTGATGACATTTTTTGCAATGATGAGGCGCCTTCAACACTGCAGGAATGTAACGGCGGTCCGTCATGTATGATAGCACCTCATCGGCATAGGCAGGTACGTCGTCAAAGATAGGCTTGAAAAAGCCGGATGCCACTGGCCAGAACATAGTCGCCTCCGCGAAATCGACCCAGATTACTTTGAGTTCGTCCACCTCATACTTGTACGTCTGGACAATGGCGTCTTGGATGGTGTCGATTTCATTGTCGGGTAAGAACTGGGGCTCTAAGAGTGGATCGGTATCGTGAAATGCTCGCTGCCATTGTATGGCTTTCTGGCGCAGATAGGCTTTCATTCCGAGCTCGATTTTCAACATCAGGCCAGATAGTTCGAATCTCCAGGCAGCTCTGTAAAGTCGCGGGTAGGCAATTGTTCCAGTGTTGTAAATCGTGCCGTCGATCGCTGTACCACGGTTAGAATGCCGTAGGTAAGCCTCAACAGAATTGGCGGGATGTAACTTGCACTTGAAGTAAATCCACTTGATGATCCAGCCTACAATATCCTTATCCGAAGCGATGATGATCTCATTGATCTCGCCCTATGAAATTCATTCGATTAGCTTCTAGACGTTGACAGAAACTTTCGTATTGCCTTACCTCAGGGTCTTTCTCTACTAACTCGCGCTTGAACCACGGGCAGCGGCTGACCAGGATCACTTTGTGAAGTTTCCATTTAGCATCTTCACATATGACAGTTATGTCTGAGAACTGGCCAGATCGGAATATACTAATAGAGTGTTAGCTCAACTGGACATTATACAAGGTATATGTGTATATATGGGTATCCAGTACTCTCCAATACGCTCTTGATCAAGCTGATGATCCTTGTCCGTAGTTAGACCTGAAGGATCCATACTTGGGTAGGTTCCAAGCGTCTGGAATTCGATTCCAATTTGACTTATATCTCAG
Organism: Annulohypoxylon truncatum; assembly: GCF_022578515.1. Taxonomy (NCBI): domain Eukaryota; kingdom Fungi; phylum Ascomycota; class Sordariomycetes; order Xylariales; family Hypoxylaceae; genus Annulohypoxylon; species Annulohypoxylon truncatum. Next base: position 704,806 of record NW_025953787.1, read on the forward strand.
AAGCTTCGCGCAGACAACAAATATCGGGTTTCATGGATCTGGTATGTGGTTGCTCAAGGTAAGATGTGGTAGGAAGAGATGTTTGAGAAGAAGTGTGTTTTTGGATACCCATAGATATTTTTAATGCGATGAGTAGGTGTGAAAAGCAAGGAACACTGCCACCTGTAGAATTATAAGCCTGGCCATCTGCAAAAATAACAAGCACTTGTCATTTACTGTACGGCCCCGTACGATGGCTCATCCGGTACTTACTCGAATCTCGTTTATCTGGAAGATATTAACCATCATTACTTTGATGGGAATCCTTGAATGAGTTGACAGGGCTCGTATTCTCGAACATCATGGAGTTTGGTTGCGATGGGCTATATTACTTTGGATCTTAAAGAATTGTATAACATTTAACATCAGTTCAAAGAGGATTAATTCAAAGGGATAGTTTTCTTATTCTTTCCACGTTTTAATATTAGCTGCCTCCATCCCCTTCCTTCACACGGGGCGACAATCCTGTAATTGTTCCGGTAACTAGTGCCACACCGAGATATTATTCAATGCTCTCAAATCCTTCTTGTTATCCTATTCTTTATTATACACATCTGGGCAGATAATCCTTCCTCCTTCCTCGTGAACCTGAGTCGGGGCATGTTAAACGATACACATACTAGTCACAATGCCACCACCTGATACAGACACCTTAACGGCTGTTAGTAGATAGCCCTGGTTTGCTTAGCCCCTCCAGACGATATATCATTGGAAAATCTATACATGTAGCTCAATATATAACACGACACCCGATTTATCTGAAGCTTTGCACATGAGCTTTTATATCACCCACTCCGTCGAAAGAAAGAGCATTGGTCATACCTAACCAACTTAGTTAAATCCCCGCGGAACTTTCTTCAAGCATCATTCCATTATGGAATCTGGCACACACCCAGCATCAGACCCACAATGCCGGGGATGATGGTAAATCCGTGCTCAGGATGGGGATTTGGCCAAGGCCCCAAGCCCATTCCGTCTTGTTTGGTGCAATAGTATCGTTGCTGATCTCGAAGGCCTCGAGTCCGTAGTAAGCGATAGTTCTCTCTTCGAGGTCCGCAATGCAGAATATGATCGATCGGTCTACTCCCCAGCTTAGAGTGATTACAAGGTGGGGTTCCCCGTGGCAGGGTTCGTCAATGGGGAGTGCGTAAGGATCAGGGGGGCCTTTTGTACTGAATTTGCAATTGAATTCACCTCCCGATTTGGTTTTCTGTATGAAAAGATTGTACTCGCAGGAGGTATTGCATATGATGCTACTGTTGTGAAGTGTCCACGTGTCTATGGGGGTAGTCCCTTTGCAAAGGGCTGCAGTAGCAAGGACCATGAAAGAGAGAATGGTCTTCATGATAGCCATTGCGTTTGATCAGATTTCTTTGTAATAACACTGATTTGTATGTTTGGGTTGTACTGAAAATTTCCATGCTATGGAGAGCTTCTGTGACCTAATTTATAATCTACCTACTAGGTTAATATAGGCATCATTGAAAGTAAGGCATAACAACATTTTTGTTGCTGGGGTGATTATATAGTTCCTGAGGGAAAATTTCATTGCCACGAAGTTTAGTTGTAGGCAACGCATAGTATAGCCCCTTGTTTCGTATTATTTCTGCCCAATTTTGTGAATGTTGGCGTCTAGGTTAAACGCAAATGGAAGATAGTTCTCATTTAGGGTCATTTCGAACCGAATGGAGAGTTACTTGATAACACGTAAAGTTTGATAAGTACTTTTTAGAAGGCGGCCTTTAAGTTCGAAGCCTTGATGCTTAGTGTATCTCAAGGCAGCAAGATCTCGAGGTAAATGATATGACCAAAGTTGTGTTTACTAAATTAATATTTTATTCAAGGCTGAATAATTACAATAATGTCGATTTTGTGAGGATGTAGACATTTGGTTCAAGCAGATGCTGTCATATGAGGTTGTGGGAGAAAAGGGGGTGATGGCTCATCAATAAAATAGGGGTGAGTACACTAGCCACAAGTCATTATCTAAGCAGCCACAATAGTCGAAAGTGTGGCTGGTGTAGCACAGGCACTAAGGTAATTCTTCCTCATCAAATTTGACACGAGGCAAAAATTCTTCTTCCTTCACATTCCATTCTTGTCTTGCCTCCAATAACCGAGCGCTGCTCCCCAATTGGCCAACCAACATGCAAACAGCAGTGCTGTCTGTGTCCCTGCGTGTCGTGCCGCCATACTCGTCATTGCCACCTTGAGGCTCACGTAGTCTTGTCGAAAATAAAACGTGTCTTCGACGTCCCAAACCTTTTCAACGGGAACTAGCACGATTTTCAATCGTCGCTTTGTGCCTCGTTAACTACATACTAGTAGTAGGAACATTGTCTACGAACTATCGCAATCATGGCCGATATAGTCAGTGCCTACATGAGCACGCCTCCTATTGCTAGGTAAGTTGTACAATATCCATCTCGATTCATGCAACATACGCATGTCGAAAACACCAAGCTAATAAAACCTTAACAGGACGGTCGCAACAGCTGTATTTCTATGCTCTGTAGGAGTCTACACAGGCATATTAAGCGCTGAACCTTTCATCTTCCATTACTCCCTACTCTTCAAGTTTCCACCTGGACTCTATCGACTTGTAACAAGCTTCCTAATAACAGGTTCTGGAATGGCTGTGTTGTTTGATACATACTTCGTCTTCACATACTTGAGCCAGCTCGAGAACAACTCCAAATTCCGGAACAAGGAGGACTTGGTCTGGTACTTGATATTCGTCACAAGTGTCATTTGTGTAGGTCATGATTTCTTTCTACCGTCCGTATTCCGTATCATACCGTCTGCACTTCGAGTTGCTACACCTCATATATCTGCCCGCATAGTGATATTTCACTACAGCTATGACGGTTCCTGGAAATGAGGAAGATTACCCCTACACTGCTACTGGCCCGTCATTCGCATACCTCATTAGGGTCAGTTAGGAGTGTAGGCATGGTGGGATGTCTAATTGGATGACTCGGGTAAAGTCTTCGGACACATTTGCTCGGGTGGTTTTCTGCGCCCTACATACTTCGCCTTCCTAGGTTGCTTTCATAAAACTTATTGTGTATACTTGATCATAGTCAGATATGGAACAGCTAGCTAACTAGGATAACAGCCTTTGAACGCGCTCTTCACAGAAGGCATGTTACTCCTACAGGCATTGCTCATTGCAATGTGCTATACAGCAACGCAGGACCAGAGAGGCATGAACGCACACTTTTACATCATCACCATTCCCGCACAGCTTATGCCGTACTGTCTTCTGCTCGTCCAGCTCCTCTTCCCTGGCGGCTGGGTTAATTTCAAGATTGGATTAACTGGCCTTATTGCCGCTCATCTTCATGACTTCCTCACACGGATATACCCCGAGTTTGGAAATGGTCCCAACCTCATCCCCACTCCAGGCTTCCTCTCGTGGTTTGTGAATTCGCCAAGGGTCCGTGACACTGTCTACGGCCAAGCGATCCAGCCCCAGAGGGCAGGAACTGGAAGTGGTCCTTTACCCGATTCATGGAGGAGCAAGGGTCCCGGTAGGCGTCTAGGTTAAAACCACACATAGATTAATAGTTAACGATGGACGATGAATGTAAACATGATCTGAGTCTATGAATCGCTAATTGATGACGCTACTATCTGAATATATTGTGCTTGTTTGTACTTAAATAATACCGTGAAAGTCACTAACCTGCTAGCCTCCTGTCATAGGTCTCAAGTTAATTATGTAGCTAGGTAGATCTACCAATATGGTTACCTATACGAACTACTGTGTCCGTCAAGTAGAGGATCGGCTTTAAGCTCATCATCCAGCCTGTTATGTTTGCAACTCTATGTAATGTCAATTCCATGCTATACCTATTTTTCATAACTCATTCCTAGCAAAGCATCCAAAACGCCATTCATACCTGATATCACAAAGATCCACCTGGGTATCAACTAGATATAAACTGCGAAAATGTGTATAGAAGATCGTCCTCAGCCGTAGAAAGAGCTGTCTCCAGTTTTTACGCTCATATCTTCTCTAAACAACGGCGGGGGTGCAATATACTGTTCTATGATTTCCGTATCCGATGTCAGGTTAGTTTGGGTGGCAACGGGCGCTCCATAGGCGCTACGGTCTTGGAACCGTCGCTCGTGGATTATTAAGGGTTTTGAGATCTGCATGTCGCCATTCTGTCTGTCGACGGGCGTCGCACTTTGAACGTAGATCTGCGGTGGCGAGTACTTCTTGGGGATCTTGATCCGCGACACCGTAGGCAGCGACAGCGACGGAACTCTATTGCGGTGTTGGGGCTGGGGTGGGGGCGGAGGTGGTGACAGGCTGGTGACCTGTATGAGTCGTGTCGTCGCCGAGTCCGCGGGAGAAGGCGACCGGTTCGACGTTCGGGACGGTGGGTGAGTTGCGGGTGGTGGGGGTAGATGTATCGAGACGGCGTCTTCCGCGGCGTTGAGGTATTGCTGTAAGGCGTAGGAATCCGGTGGGTGGTATTTCACGGCGGGTGGGGGGATGGGAGTGACAGTTCTTGATGAGCTCCGGCTTATATTTCCGGGGACGTACGCTGGATGAGTCGGCAAGGCGCCGTTGGAACCCAGGCGACCACTCCGTGGATCAAAGGTATAATTTGCCCGTCGAATTGACATCTCTTTCTCCAGGACATCGTAGTATTCGGCGTTGTTCGTATATGCCTTCTGCGCCTTGAGCTCGTAGTCGCTCATCATAGCAACGGGGGGCCTACTTTCGATAGACGTGAAAGCTCCTTTATTCGGTGCTGTGATGGCGCTACTGCCTATTCGGGGGTCGTAGTCTGATCCCATTCTGCTGTTCTGATCTCGTGCCAGCCTCTTCTCTCGGCGGTGATGAATTGCGAACAGCCCCACACCACCAAGGAATAACAATGACGATCCGGTGGCAATGCCCGCGATTGTCCCGTTGGTCATCGCTGCCGGGTTGGAATTACTTGTCCCTGCTGTGCCGTTGCTAGGCGGCGCCGTGATATTGATTGGGTTCTCTGAGAAGAGCTTTCCCGATAAACCGAGTAGAGTACCCGGCTGAGGGGTCTGCTGGCATCCGGCCTTCAAAGCTAGAAGAACTGATGACAGTTAGCTTGATATATGCTAAATGTTATGATTGACCATACAATTTGACATGTAAATTTGATCAGTACTTGCTTGAAAGCATTGATAGCATGCTTCAACAGCTGGGTCTTTAAAACTGCCATTGTCCGCCGTGCAGTACCCAAACTCTGATCCATTGTTGGGGTTTAAGAGATCATACTTGAGTGACTCAGCTAAGGGAGCACATCCATAGTCGATATCGCAAGGAGACGAAACGGATTTCTGAGCTTTCGGAAACGCGAACAGGCATACGTCAAGGGTGTACCGCAAGTTGTCTACCAGTTCATATTAGTTACCTACTTCGACCACGAGCAAAATAACCGAGGGTCTCTCACATAAAAACCAGGATACATCATTCTCCGTGCCATTCACAGTCTTGCTCTCTTGCAAACACGAAAGACATTCCTGGAATTTAATTCCTGCTGTTGTGGAACTATATTCACTATCGAAGCAAGAAATATCTGACGAGTTGGTCGATGATGCTGCTGGGTCTTGGGAGTCGCCGTCAGAATGGTCTAAGCACAGCGAGGCGCATGACGAGCCTGGTGTGACTTGGAGGCAACTGGTGGTTCCGAGCAACAAAAGTAGAACACAAAAAGTAAGGATATAATGGGGCATTGTAGCGGCCGTAACGGTCTATGATTGAAGGGATTAAGGATACGAGAGGATATGAGTACCATTAGGAACAAAACTCCTACAAATTCAGTGAAGGACGCATTGCAGACCCCTAGGCACCGCGCTCCGCTTGAAAAGACGAGACTTTCTCCAAAAGTAGCACTATGCTCTATGATAGCATTATACAGGAAGGGTGAGGCTCAAGGCCTGCGGTGTGGGAAGTCGCTATCTCATATATGATGGCATTTCCCTCAGCTCCCCGCAACACAAGGCAACTCGAGCCGCCACACGGACATAAAGGCATCCAGTATTCTAGATCTTTAGTCAAGTCTAAGCATTTTGTGAGTGATGGGTGCATCTAGGTAATAAGCTTGTACCTGTTGACTTGTGGAGAATAGTTCTGATAATAGTACTAGATCTCCCTTGGACGGAAGCATAAGCATAGAGGATCCAATGGAATATCAGTAAACCTAGCCGACGGGAATATGTAGGTCGAGGAAAAGGGCTTGGGATCGAGTAAAATTGGCCGAAATGTCTAGGTAGTTTGGCAGGTCTTGCAAGTCTCTCTGGCCACATAGGGGTCCGGGGTTAGACAAGCGACAAAACATCCAGCCAATAGCGATAGAATGGGAAGTGGTGGAAGCGCGAAATCTAGTAGCTCAAGCAAAATCCAGCAAATTGATTGGTTGGTCATTCGCGGGAGAGGTTGGGCCACCCCGAGATTTGGCAAGGATCTCAAAAATGATGGAATCCAATGTAACCAAGCCAAGCAGATCCAGTGGGCTCGCAAACGCCGGCCAAAATGGCGACCGGCTGGACCCTCAGCTCTGATGAACAAGCCAACCGGAGCGTAGTCCTATTGAGCGGGCAACTATCCGTATGTCAATTCTTCCAGATGAAGTCATGACATACTTTAAACGCCCACAAGAAGGCGAGATTGACCGGAGCCGGAGCTCAGTAACCAACAAGGAATTACGCCGTCCATCTATGTGTTTGGGTAAGATCCACCAGAAATCGAAAAAACTAATGTAAACATCGCCTGAGGCTCGCCGACCTCAACGCGTCTAATCAGTCCAGCGATCCTAGAATATGTGAGATCAGGGACACCACGAATAAAGCTTAAACGCGTCAATAATATGGGTGTGATAGCGGCTGCATTGCAGATACAGAGATTATTGCCAATGAGTCCTTACCTAACTGCAGGTTGGTATGTTCTTGCACGCACCTAGGAGGTAGGTAGGTACCTACCTAGAAGGTATGTAGGTACCTGGTACCTACCTAGAAGGCATGTAGGTACCTGGTACCTACCTAGAAGGTATGTAGGTAGGTACCTGAGGGATACCTAGTGCGGAACACAGATTTTCCGGTAGATATCCTCACCAATTTTACAGCTCTGCTAATTGATTAAAACTCACAAGTGTTCCGTACCATGCCACTATTTCTCATCAAAGAGATTACCAGGCAGCTTTGTCAAGTACCTAGTATGTGAAAATTTCTTTTGAAGGTCGTTTATTAGACTCAACTAATGATTTCAGTCCGCAATTGAGACATAACAGGATTCTATGCAGTAATACGGGATTTTCCACCTCCTGGGTGGGTCACTCGACAATTTTTGGCTTTTTTGCGTGTTAGCCCTCGGGAGCTCTGTTGCTAGCCCTAGACTGGCTGGTAGACCCTTGCATTGGCGCTTAACTTTATAGCTAGCAGGGCATAGACGCGTACTACCTACCTAGGTAAGCATGTCGACGACAGCTCTCCAGAGTCCATACTACGAGCTTGGGACCTTCCGTACCGTCCTTATTAATTTCTACCAGTAGACATCCATATTAAATGTACCTGGAAACTTTGGCGCGATTAGTATCCTACTTGGAACTTATTAACCTTATCGCCCATATGACCTACCATCGCACAACTTCGAAGAATAGCATTCCGTGATGACTTACGCCAGAGCTAAATATAAACTCGTCAACCCTACCCTAGTAGGGAGACATACCACTGTTGACCCGTGTATAAAATGCAACCGACTTCCAAAGCCCACATCCAGCTACCTAGGTATCTAAGCTCTCTAATCTAACGACATGCCACTATCGCACCTTGAATCCCTACCTATGGTACTTCTGTTTGCGATGAAGACTAGCGTCAACAGAGCACATGCTCGCATGTTTGCCTCCTCGCCTGTATCAGAAATGGACTGACTCTTGTCCACCCAACATCATAATATTAAACCAGGAACGCGTACATCCGATCCCACATATGCCGTGGACCTAGAGTATCTGACTTGAGTGGTTAAAATCAATACTAGGTGGGCACAGAAGACATAATCACCCCAATTGTTCGTCGCGCGGAATCTCCGTTACACCATCACTACCTTCTAATGCAGGGATGGATTCAGCAGCCACCATATACGATCAAATATTTAGAAGCATGACAAAACCATCCAGCTAGATTTGCTGACTAGAGTATGATCCAATAGATCATGGGCCAGAAAATGAGAAGATACATCATACCCAAGACTTCGAATGTTAGCAATGAAGAATCTTAGTATTGGAGTTTCAGTAGATATCTTTCCATTCTTATTCAATCTCTATCCAGGTAGGTAACAATGGTACCTATGTGAGTAGTAGGAAATCTGGAGCAATGGACACACATCCAACACAAATCAACAGCCTCAAAAAGAAATAAAAGGGACTTCATATAACGTAAGTCAAACACTAACCTAATGGATGCTTCCGCTCTCGTAGGGCTGACAGAATGAAACATTTTACTCAAATAATTAACTCCCTACCAAGCAACTTCAAGTTCTGTTGCCTGATAAATTACCTGGTACCTTAAACCATCAATATATAATTTTGATCGTGCAGTAGGATGCCGAATCATAGGATATGAAGCTCCGTTTTGGTTCGTATTCAACAAAGACCATGTCCTCGCTTTTCTTGTCCCTCCTGCTTGTCATGACTCTTACCGGCCGTATGTAATTAATAATACTTTTTACCTTATTTAATAATTCATGGCTATCCTAGGTTATCCATCCTATTTCTTAATTAATTCACTAAAATTCCATCAAATTTGTCTCTATACTTATACATTATCACACCATATCCAACGTCCGTTTTCTATGTCAAAGCAGTGCTTAAAGATGTAATTATGATCGTCAGATTACCTAGATGTTTCCCTAACACGAATATACGAAGTATAGCAGGCATCTATAATTGTGTGGAGTGCTTTATTTCATCCCTAGTTCTGTATCGAAAAGTCTTGCTTAATACGAAGAATGGTTTAGTACAAAAGGGCATATGTAGCGTCGCGAGTTTCAGTCAAGATCATACTAGATAACCATTCCTTTTCATATCAGGGCCTTCACTATCTAAAGATATCATCTAATATTCTTTCACTGCCAATCTCAACATGCAGAAATTCACAATCCCCCTTCTATGCCAGTTCTTCGTATCCCTAACTCAGGGACTAGTAGTCCATGAGAAGCGGGTGGATTCTTCCTACACCTGGAAAATCAAGGATCTGAACCGACGTAAGGCAACAATAATCTCTATGCTTAGTTACCTAAGAAAATGGATTAACAAGTTGTTTAGTTGTAAGATGGGACGAGAATCTTGTCGACTTGTCTATGACTATTGTTGATGGATCACCCACCGGTGTTTATTGCGAAGTCATTGCAAGAGCCCCTCCTGATACAGACCTTAACGCATGGTCATTTTCGAACTTCAACTGCCTGAACAATGACTGGTCGATCTACTGGGGATATCAATACGGGAATGATGCAGGAGTTATGACTGTAGTCTCGTAAGTAAGAACCTATAAGATACTCCTGTCGTCCATCTTGCTGATCATTTTCGTAACCTTCAGTCCTGATAAAGACAAACGCGCCTTTTTCGGGTTTGATCATGTTAATACACAGACTCATCTGGGAAACTCTGGCCCCAGTCAAGTTTCGGCAGTCTAGTGCTTGGGGGATAAACATCATGGACTTCAGCATAGATTCATATGTTGTTACAATCTCTTGTTTCTCGTCGCTCCTTCACGTCGGACATATCTTTATTTCCAGCTCTCTGAGACCATGAAGTATGGATTATATTAAAACAATGTTAAGATGATGGTATATGGTAAGATTTTCTGGTTCCAATTACTCCTATTTCCTTTCTTTATAAGCAATATGAACTTTTCCATGTACTACTTAGATAGTAGATATCATCAACTCATCATCCCTACTCATGAAGAGCTAATGCATACTGCTACATAAAGTTCTTTTGTAGGAGTTCCTACTGGTTAAAGATAATGTGAATATATATAGCATTTTCACCTCAATACGACGATTCGGTTGCCCTAGTCGTCTCGTGTAACAGTGCGATCGCAAGGATGAGGTATACTGTTGAGTACCTACCTAGGTAATCGTTAACTGGACTCGGCCACGGGTAATCCTAAGCCTCACATGGGACGAGACTGCCCACTGAGTGTCTAAGCAAGTTTGCTTTCAACGTCCACTGCTCCACTTTGCCGCGAAAGTACCGAGGCAGAAGGGCCTCGGAATTAGTGCCCCATGTAATAATAATACTGTATTACACGGTGCTTAGGTAGTATGTAGCTTCCTTTGTAGCGCCAAGCCGCTATACCAAATTTGGATTGAAGCTTAAGGAACGTTGATTTTTCAGGATTACACTTTTAACCTTGATAACTTTATCAAAAGCTGCTTTATCGACTAAATTTTAATATTGAATAATTAATTAATTTTCGAACTTTTTAATAAACCACGTTGCATCATTTTAGCTCTTCTATGTGGTTAGTTATATAGCATTGTTTGAAATTTGTATTTTATGATGATTAAGAATGATCAGGTAATTGCCAAAGTATTTAAATGGATACGCCTAATTAGGTAGTTTTCTTTTACTTAACTTAACTCAACAGAGAGTTGTCCAAAAGAAGTGCAACTAAATTTATTATATTCGCTAAGCCTTAAGCTATACCTAAGTCCTGAAAAAGCCATAGATAAGCTCGAACTAGGAAAGTTATCTAATTATGAAAGTAAAGAGTAGTTAATAGTTGTTATTATATAATATCTAATTAGCTAAACTTAAGTTTAGCGTTACAACTTAGCGTCACTTTTAGACTACATACGGCCTGCTTAGTCAGCAATACAGGTACGTACAGTGTAATACAGTATTATTACTACATGGGGCACTAATTACGAGGTCCTTCTGCGAGGTAACTAGCCGCGCTAGGCAGTCAACTAAATCACCCTATGAATAAGGTGAACGTTAGAGAATAGCTGTACATCATAGTTTGAAGATAGTAGGATAGTGGCCTGATTCAACGACTACTAGATAGGTGGGTAAAGAAGCATGGTGTTTTGGTGTGGAGTGAAAATGACAACACACTTATAGTGGTTCTCCATAGCTACCTAGTCTCAGGGTGTCATAGGGCAATTAGAGGTAATTCATCCATATAGGGATTAGCCCTTGATTACATCAGCTGAGCGTGGGTATACCTAGTATCTAGCACTCCGTTCTATAGGAGCAAAGCTCCCTTTTACTTAATAGATCATTCCGCTCACTATGCTAGAGATCCGGCACCCACAGACTGTGTGACACAGGGTGATTGGTTGGACGTAATGCATTTGTTGGTTGCTAAATTTTCAGATCCTGGCCGGGACCTTCATTACTACAGCACCGTATTCACTAAGGCTTAATTCAACACGCGACTAGAAGCACCTAGGGATAATTTTCACGAGACATAGCTAAATGCTCGAAAACAAGTAACACAGGTAGGTTGAAGTTGAGTTATGAACATATGATTAGGCACTGAGGGAACCTAAGATGCATTTGTGAAATGGGCAGGTAGGTAGGTAGAATGTTATTCCCTTGTTCAAAGTCATTTGTCATTTCATAGCCAGTAGAGGTGGCCAGCAACAGCTCCAATCAAATATCGCACTGATTTGTAAAGGCCAGTGAACGAATAACAATGTATAGATTGCGTTGACCCAAGCTGTCGGGACGAATACCTACGGTCACGCGGCAGCTCGTTTTATGGATTATAGATGGGGTCAACAGGGATATGCCCGACTTTAGGAGGGTTAGATAAAAAAAAAAAAAAACCGTTGTTACCGAATTAAGAGGGTGGGTCCTGTAGCTAAGGTGTGGCTGGTAGGGCATTGCGAGGGGGGCGGGGGAGACCTGTGATAGGCAAGTCAAAAGCGGAAACGTATGATGAGTCAGCAAGGAATGAGCCAATCAGTGAAGAGCTAGTGGGTCCAGCCCGATTCAGGCGCGGATTACGTAAGTACTGATTAGTCAGTTCAAATGAGTGTTCAACTTTAGTCCTACCTACCTAGTAATTGACTGATTATATAATACAGCAGCCCTGGCTTTTAGGTCAGGTCAGGTCAAGTCAGTCCCTGACCTAGGGGCAGTTGAATAAAACCTTCAGATAATAATAAGTCCCCTATTCTAAAAACTTGAGGCTCAAGCTTATATAATTAGCAGAGCGACCAATCAAAAGCAATTGAACCGCAGTGGATGTTGCTTACGTCAAATGTTGTCTTCAACGGGGTGCTTAGTCAGTTGAAGAGCGTTGGATTGATTATATGATAGGTACAGGATAGAACAGGTTAGGTCCAGGGACCTGTTCGTTTCATGATGCGCCTACTACGTAGTAGGTTTCTTTCCCTTTCTGGTTGTCGCTTGTGCAGCCCCACTTAGGCTGGCTTCTTTCGTAGATCTCGGATGCCGTTTCTTCCTGTCAACCGTTTAGTGAACCGACATATAATAGCATGAGGAGCGGCCCGGTTACTCATCATGGGGGCCGAAAGCCCAAGTTGGAAATTTCCCTCGTATGATTTACTAGCTTACCTGCCTAGGTATCTATCGTTACAAATTATAATCTAACGAGGAAACTCAGAGCGTTACTCTAATCATTAAACGGGGAAAAAATCCTTGCTCATCCGTGCACAAAGTTCGTAGATGCCTCGACCGTCGTGACATAGACCAGATCCTAAGCATTATTCGATTTTCCTAGTATCAAGTGTTCAGTTATCGAGCATCACTTCCCAACGTTCTTTTCGTTGGCACTTCTTCTTCATTGAGTCCAACAGTTGTCCACATTGCGAAACAAGGTAGTCCTATTCCTGGTCACCTCCGAGTTAAGACACATAGGCACCTAAGTACTTAACAGAGCCTTGACACGCCCTTCAACCTTTCCTTCTATACCTACCTAGTCATTCTCGGGGTATTACTGTATATATGAGCTGTCTATCTATCGAGCGATTGGAGGAAAATGAGGATAGCTTGCCTACAGTTCGCTCCACAACTTGGAGAGACCGACAATAACCTCAACCGAGCCGACGCGGTTCTGAGCAAGGCAAACCCCGAAGATCTTGATCTCCTTGTTGTACCAGAGTTGGCTTTTACAGGTAAGTTCCTGTTGAAAAGTAGAATGGAGGTACTGACTTTGTGAAGGATATAATTTCAAGTCGCTTCAACAAATCAGTCCCTTTCTCGAACCGCAGGGCTCCGGCGTCAGCGCATTGTGGGCAAGAACCACCGCCCTCAAGTATAATTGTGTGACGCTGGTTGGATATCCCGAACAAGCTGATATCAAAACAAAATGGCCAACATCCCCAGAGTATTATAACTCTGTTATTGTCATTAATGGCGATGGCGAAACAATCGGCCACTATAGAAAAAGCTTCTTGTATTATACAGACGAGACATGGGCATTGGAAGGGCAGGATGGGTTTTGGGAGGGTCATATTCCCGGTCTAGGACACACATCGGTGGGCATTTGTAAGTGGTCCTTTCTATTGACGTATTCCATCTACTCAGCTAACTGTTGATTAAGGTATGGACCTGAAGTAAGGTCTCCGTTCAATGCACATGGATAAACTTGCTGACAGTATATAGCCCGTACAAATTCGAGGCACCATGGCATGCTTTTGAATTCGCATTTCACGTTTTGGAGATGCAATCAAATCTCGTCATCGTCACTATGGCTTGGCTCACCCGAGAAGATGGCCGCCTGTTTTCCCGTATGCCTAATGACCCGGACCTAGAGACCTTATCGTACTGGGTTGCGCGTCTCGAGCCTATCATTCGATCAGATAACCAAGAAGAAATCATAGTTGTTTTCTGCAATCGCACCGGCATTGAGGGAGATGCGGTTTATGCTGGAACTAGCACCGTGATCGGGATAAAAAATGGCGAGGTCTCGGTTTATGGAATGCTGGGAAGGGGAAGTAAAGACCTGTTGGTAGTAGATACGGACGCTGCCCCGTATGCTAAATTAGTATACAGGCCCGATGGGGAAGAGTCGGGAATTATTTCAATGAACGACCATTGGGATGGTGATTTGACTGCTAGACCGACGAAACCCGAGGAGAAGGACTTGTTAGAGAAGCCGACAAAGCTTGCTTCTTCCGGAGAAACGGGATCGAAGAGTGGCTCAACAACTAGGTCTCCTAAGCATGCTAGACCGTCCGAAACTCCGAATCGAAACGTCCAACCTATGTCACCTCTCAGCGAATCAGCACTCGCCAACCACAACCCAATATCCTCTGGGGGCGCGACGAAAGACTACGATTACGTGCCTTTAGGCCGAAGGTCCAGAGCTGGGAGTGACAGGAGTACGGCGTCTATTCAAGGTTCAGTTTCCTCGAGGCATTCGGCTAATTCTAAAGCCTCAAAAGATTCAAGGAAGTCAAAGAGCTCAAGTCGTTCCAGGGCTTCTAAAGGATCTTCTAGTTCAAAAGGGTCGAGTTCTCAGAGATCATCGTCTAGGAAAGTGAGGGTAATGTCTCCTCCGATACAGACTTCGAATCCCAAACCAGCAAATGATACAGTTCCAACTCCAACAGGACCGAGCCCGACACCTTTGGCAATTCGGCCTAAGTTGGTCATTCCGAAGGATGCACATAGACGTCCTCACATCCCCACGCCGCATCCAGCTGCAGCGCAAAAGGCCCCTGGACGAATCTATGGGGGAAGCGTTACGATACAACACCAGAACAATCTTGCAACACCAACTCCATCAACTGCTTTCGACGACTTAAGCCCCCAATCGCCCAATAGGTTCTTCTGGGTTCCATCGGACTCACTCCTACAAACTCCCATGGAACCGCGTATTTGGACGCCTGCATTGGCCGACTCGCCAACTATTGAGCTGCGAACGGCTGTGCCTTCACAAGCGTATATCAAAAACATTGCTACCGTCAGAACACAGCTACCTGTTCCTCCACCAAAAGAAATACTTAGCTCACGATCTCCAAAGCCGAGCGGTGATGTTAAACCCGGGGCCGAAGCGGCGGTAGTCTCCGGGGGTGAACAATCCCGGCCGGCTGCCAAAGATGACCGCGCTCCGGTGAGGCCGTCGTCTCCCAAGTCGCGCAACGCCAGCAGATCGAGGAATCACGAACGCTCAGACTCTGCAGTCGGTCAAAGGGCTGACCTAGCGGCGATTGCTCAGCGCCTAGAAGCTCTATCTCCGCGCCCTAGTTCTGCCGCCGGGCAGAGGATTGAGACGTCCTCGCCGCGTCCCGGCTCAGCTCTGGCTCGACGAGGCGATGGGAAGGAAAAGAGCTCTAGCGATATGCCAGATCGCCCTTCTTCGCCAAAATCTCGCAATGCAAGCCGGAATAGACCCGCCGCAGCCGAGGATTCAGTCGACCAACGGGATTCTAACCTTTCAAGGAGTTCTATCTTAATTGGCGCGAGCCCTAGTATACTTGACAGTACTTCAACTACTAGAGGACCGTCAGCGATGTTTCGGCCGGATAGTCGCATGAGTAACGTGGAGCCCATATACCGCCCCATGTCACGGGAAGCACACTCCCGGAGTAATAGTGTGGCTCTGGTGTACAAGTCTCAGACACCAATTATCCCAGGGCCGGCTGGCAATCGTCCACAGTCCCGCGCCGTCAGTCGTGGGCGGCAGCGTGGAGCAAAAGATGTTACCGGCGCCCTTGACAATACGGATATTGAGAGGAGAGACTGTTCGATTCCCGCTCGGCGACCAAGTGCCCCCTCGATCGGCTTCAGGAGCCCGGCTGAATACGAGGCCGAAATCCAACGTAACTCTCCAGGGAAATCTGTCCAGGGAGTTTCATACGATGATGAGATTGTCAAGGAGATCATCGTGCGTCGCTCGCCGAGCTGCGCGGTTCATGGTAACGAAGGTCATCGGGTCGCAACACCAAGAAGTGGAACCAGCCAAGCCAGAAGTACTCCTGACTCAGAGGAATCGTCGAAAACTAATGATACCAATGAGGGTAGCAAGACGGAACAGAGTTCGGATATACCCACGCTTGCAGTTGAGACTACTGCTAACACAAAAGGTTCGCTCGCCACACCCCCGTTTTCGTTTGATCCTAAGACTCCGAAGGCTATGGCATTCATTCGAGATGACGACCGCCCGATCCCTACTACTCCTATGTCCGCTCCATTTGTTAAACCCTTGAAGCTCGCTAAGTGCTTTGGACAGGAGGCAGTTGGTAAGGTTCTCGTCAGGCCAAAGAGTGCCGTCTGGTAGCGGCGCCGTCACGCGTCTATGAATATGACTACGATTTAATGCCAAGTATACCTCATTGCTCTATTAGCAAGGAGTTATTTAGATCTACGATACATGTCACACGATAGTAATGAGAGTAGCGAAGTTAGAATGACTGATTAACAAGCAAAATTGCGCACGGTGTTGGAGCAATGGAATGGATGGTTGATTCTTGCATTCACCTTTTCAACGCATCATGTATTACGGCTTGGGGTTCTGAAATCTATCGTTTTTTTTATCATGTAACCAAGTTCTCTAGTAGCGATGCTTTGGTAGTGTTGTCGCGAGTAGCATCATATCCATAAGTGCATGATACTAAAACAATCAAAGGCGGAGCCTACTGAAAATTAATTAAGCCTTGGGCTATCTCATGTTGTTCATGTAGGCTGTCTACCCTGCCCTTCCATTGGATAATATCCATGGCGGTCCTTCACATACCGGTACCTGGCTGCCTGGGTACGTCGGGCTAATGCTGATCTACAGTGCCACCTGGCCGCTGGAACCGTGGCCAACCCGTCCCATCGGTCGAAATAACCTTGGCTGGCCGACGAGGAGACCGTGCATATAAGGCTGAGCGACAAATTTTGTTGCAATCTTGAGCCCGGTTTTTAATTGCTTTGACTATTTTCTAGGTAGTAAAAGGATATTTGAATAGTGCTAATAGAGGCTATGTCTTGTTACTATGTAATTGTTGAAATACCTAGGATTATTAATTAGGGAAATGGCGGAAATTCATGCTCTGGAGGGATGACATGCATTCCTGCCAGCCTGCTTCATGTAGGCATTTGCATAGGTGCATATGCTATATGCATGTTGGTTCAGTCTGTCCAAGCGGGCGCTTGGAGCTGGCAAATCCAAGCAAGGATTACGTAGCCCGTGTGATAGAATCGGGCTCGTCTCGGATTGGCACGTTCGCTTCAGTACGGGCCGATGGACTACCTTCGCTCGGTTACAAAGGGTAAAAGGTTCCTCTTCGTGGAAGGATACATGTAAATGAAATGAAAATAGGAAAGGAAGGCGTAAATAAGTCTGAAGGAGGCAGGTACCTGTCGTATTTGTGACAGGTCGTATAAATAAGGTATTATGCCAGCGTTTGCCAGGTTCCATAGCCTCCGCTTCCTTCCCGTACCTCTCTGGGTACCTAGGTATCTAGGTAGGAGGTATCCATCTTAAACGGGAGTTTGCCGTTCTTTTATTCAGAGTTACAGTTGCGACGAGAACAAGCGGCGGGATTTAAGGGTCACATACCTACAGAAAGCCGTGACACGGAACCTGCAATCACGTGGACTCAACCCTCTGTAGGTCTCGTGAAGTCGGCCGTCAGGGATTCTCAATTGGAACTTGGAAGTGCTCCCCAATACAACATCAACTGACAATTTCCGAGTTGAACGTCTTCCAAGCCAGCGACATCTAAGTATCGTGATAGCTTTTCAACAATACCTAAACAGCATAGCTTTCTACTAAGCAAGACTCAGTAATCAACTAGTCTTAAGGTCAAAATACTGTCTCTACTATACTGTAGGTACCTACGATACTATCTACTTGCCTAAGCATGCTAGGAGAGTTGCCACAAGTATAGCATATGAGATCTTTTTCCTAGGTAGGTGTTTGACCCGAAGCAGAACGTCACAGTTTATTCTCTGCGGCAATAATATATGGGGTCTAGGTGCCGGGTCTTTCGCTTTTGAGCCCGTTTGAGCCTTTATAGTTACCTACTACTAAAAGATAATATGCTTCCAGTTATTCGCACCCTTTTGGCATTCTCAGTCTCGGTAGGTTTCGCTATTGTGCTTGAGACTTCCACGCAGTTAACCGACTAATGCTAGATCCCGGAACGTCAATCTGCTGCTCTACGATTCTGCACGTGTTACGGTTGCAAGACATGAAAGCAAGCATAGGTACGAGCTACGCATCATGGATTGGCCAACTCAAACCCGCTGTAGTTAGAAGGTTGCTCTCTTCCTCGTCAGGAGCTGATGTATGTTGGCACACTGCAGCAGGTACAATCTACACAGTGACATGAGATATTCTTACTAGGTTCATGCCACATTCTTTACCTAGCTTGCAATATGTATTTTTTCTGGAAGATGTCTAGCATTTAGCCTACTATGATATTCTTTTCAACGTCGTGCTTTGTACCCGACCAGGCGGCCAACCTCCTTTTTCTTTTATGTTTTCAAAGAATTGTCATAAAATATCGTATGAGAGACATGTTGATTGACGGACGACCACGCTGGTAGCTTGGAACAACATAACGTGCCTTACCACCGATGGAACATATTATCGGGTCTTAGTCGACAGCTTTTCTAACTAGGTCTAGGATGTCTATCGGAAGTAATTTATCTAAGACGATGACATGAGCTCCTTTTCCCTGTTTTAGTGAATGTCTTTAGTCTGGGATGGACACCTAGAATCATATAGAGAGCTAACTGCAGGAAGCCGATGGGTATATGTCACAGAGGTCTCACAAGATCCACGCAGTGAATGGCAATACATGAAGACGCGGCATCGAAGCAAACAACGACCCTCGCCTTGTTGTGTTTCCAAGAGACCTAGATAGATGACGAATAAGGTTGACCCGAAGCGGAACGGATACGTGATTCTTCGCCATCATATCGCTTGTTCAATGTCTCATAATACCTTGTTCATGTCGCGCACATTCGTAAATGCAGACATCCCGCTGTTTGCTTCTAAGCATGATCCTTGATCTTCAGTAAACACATTCAGAAATATGCTATCATATCAAGGTGGGAGACGACGAAATCCCGGGAAGTAGATGGGTATATAAGGAGCCGCCCGAATCAACGCAACTTCGATCTATAGTATCAATTCCACAATTTCAATTCGAAGCAAAGAGTAACAGTTGCAACAATATCCAAAATGAAGTTTCCTTGGTCAAGATTTCTCTCCTTTTACGTCGGGTTCGTTACAGTCTGTCTGGCAGCGTCACTTGAATCGACGGGAGATTTGTCGGTATCCGATGTCCGCCGCACCAAATACCAAGACAACACGACCTGCACATGGCATTTCACCGTAATCAACTCTACTTCGGAAGCTGGCATGACGGATATCTTTAGCTGTAACTTCGACGTCAGAGTCGTGGAAGGGACAGACTGCGGCGCGGCATCCTTCGAAAATTCCTGCAGCAATAATAGTTCGTATACAGTTAACGGCGGACACAGCGACCAAGGATTTGTCGTGATCGTTCTCGTCAATAATGATCAAGGATCCTTGGCATACTTCGCATTCTCAGACGAAGACCTGGATTCTGCGTCTAAGGTCTCTAATCAGACTATGCCAACGTATCCACAGGCAACTACCCAGCGACGCGATTTGATCGTAGGACGACAGGACAGCAACAGCACTCCCTCTTCTACCGAATGGAAAATCGAGGATCTTTTTAGAGGTATGGTACATAGAGGGAACCTTTAGGGAATTTCACAGCTGACATGAGATATTTATTAGACGTCAATGTCCAAAAGCATACGGTGACGGTGGGCTTTAGACTCCTTGATGGAAGCATGGGTGGTTCACATTGTATGCTCACACTTACACCCCCCGAAGGTGTTGATATGCAAAGCTGGGCGTGGTATAACCAGGAATGCGTAGGGAGCGGTTACTTCGCTTCGTGGGGATATATGGAAACTGGTGACGCTGGTATCATGACGATAGTCAAGTAAGCCCCGCAACGCATTGCCCCAGTTGTAATAGAGAATCACGATATGCTAATGTGCGTCTGCAAAGTTCGACTCGCAATGGCCTGGCGTTCTTCGGATTCTCCAATATCAACTCCAGTTCGTACTTAGGGGATGCGGGACCAAGTACGGTTTCATACTGTAACTGCGGCTGACCATGACTTGGAAAAGCCTGTAAAAAGCTCGAAGGAACTTCGAAAAGGTGCAGGCCTACTCGTTTTATCTGGAAGTAATGTTAGATATTAGATAGAGGATAATATGAAGTACTCCAACCTATCCAAGGCCAACCTAACATATGGGCCTAGGGGCTTGTATACCTAAGCGCGCGGCTACTCTAATACATCTTCAAGGACTCCACATTGTTGCTCACCGTCTTGAAGATTCAGAATGATAAATCTACCAACAATACAAGTTTAGGCAAAGAATACGATCTCTCTAGCCACACAGACATGGACGTGACATCCTACACTTGACGTACTAGGCCTGAAGACTTTTCGCGGCACAGGGTTCTAGACTTGCGGTCAAGTAATATTACGTACCTACCTAGGTACTTGAAAGAAGGATCAATATGTCTCACAAAGTATCTACATGAACGTAACAGTTGGGTTATCGCCCTGCGACGGCGAGGCGCCGCATCGCCAAGACTGTGGTCCAACACTCCATAAATGGAATACTCGCAACGGGTACCTACTTCTGGATGATCGGAATAGGTATCATGGCAATAATAATCCATTAATTGGAAATGGCTAATACAACTCTATTGGCATCGTAATCTATGTAATAGCCTAGAATTTTACTTGGTGATAACCATGACAATATTCCGCTGCAGAAAATATCCCTAAGTAAAGAGCTGCCGTGTAACTTGACTTGACGTCTTTAGGCGGGAGGAGACGCTATGTACCTTGTAGTAATGTTTGGAAGGTTTATCAATCAGGTGGGGTCGGGTAGCTCCATAGTAGTTGATACCTACTACGTGCATGAACTGTGAAGGCAGGCTGGGAGGTGGGAATAAGGTCACATTCAACATCATAAAATCATTCGATGTCGGCAGTGGGATTTTTTGCCCTTTGAAAATACCGATGACACCATCATGATATGGAGAATTAAGCGCGCGTATCTACCTGATGTGCATATCCATTAACTTGGTGGCCGATTATGACTGGCCCCCTTTTCGAGGAAATCGAATGACGAGCTTGTACTTGGGCTGAATCTCATATTTATTTGTCGGGGAAGGTATCTTTAAAAGAAGGATTGCAGCCTTTCTTAGTTATAGGTTAGAACTTCACCATTCTCCTCCGCACCAAGAGGTGCTGTAAACAGTAACTAGGTACAATTCATATGATTACATTCATGGGAGAAAATGTTAAGCCGAGAACATTCATCATAGCTACGTAGATCTGGGAGTTTTTACACGTGTGGATCGTTGGGCTGAATCTTGGTGGTTCGCTGATGGCCCTTGTCAGTTTTTGGAGAGCGCTAAACAAGCACTCGCAAGTGGCTGCGATAGACGGTTACCCCTGTTGTGATCTTTTGAGAATTACCCTAACTGGTGGTTTGTAGGGACGACCTAAATCGACCCCACTCGCTATCCACTGCTATAGGTACGTACAATTAGTTGTTAGGATAGCCCGCCTTGGAGTATGATCCATCCCGCCTTCACATATATGTAACACTACCATCGTGGTTTTAACTTTCGCCCTCTCACACGATAAGCACTAGGTCACCAAATTCTCGAGTACCGACTCGGCGACCGCTAAGTTGTCGCGGGAGCAGGTGGCGCCGTCGACTATATCGCAGTAGAAGCTGTCCTACCAAGTCCACCGTTTCAAAGCTGCCCTGCCAACAGATCCCGAGATATTCGCACGGTAGTCATTAGGTAGTAAGACGAGCACGAAATTGCGACGATGAAGATCGCTTGCTTGCAATTCGCCCCTCAGGTATTATCAGGTCGGTCAATGAAGTAGATACCAAGCTAATTTTGATCAAGGTTGGCGATGTCGACAACAATCTAAACCGAGCCGATGCCATCCTGAACAAGGCGAACCCCCAAGACTTAGACCTTCTCGTCCTACCCGAATTAGCGGTAACAGGTAATTATTCGCGATATCGCGGTGTGCGACAAGAACACAGGCTAATTCGCCCAGGTTACAACTTTCGATCGTTGCGTGACATCTCTCCGTTTCTCGAGCCGACGGGGGCGGGGATTTCCTCAGTATGGGCCAGGACAACTGCTCTCAAATACAACTGCACGACCATTGTTGGATATCCGGAGAAGATGGACGTTTCTAGACAATGGCCGACGTCTCCTGAATATTATAATTCTGCGTTGATGGTAAACCAAGACGGAGATACGATTGGTCATTATAGGAAGACGCATTTGTATTATACTGACGAAACATGGGCTCTCGAGGGATCCGGCTTCTTCAGGGGTCGTCTTCCTGGTATAAAGGGTAATGTAGCCATGGGCATCTGTAAGTCTTCTATGATTCATAACGATTTTGTGGTCTTTTCCTGGCTAACGAAGTTCACTAGGTATGGACATTAAGTAAGCGGCACACTTGACAGACAGCTTACCCTACCTAGATACTAACCTTTTTGATAGTCCATATAAATTTGAAGCCCCGTGGCATGCCTTCGAGTTTGCGTTCCACGTCTTGGAATCAAATGCGAATCTAGTCATTTTGAGCATGGCTTGGCTTACTACCGAGGACTTCGGGGTCTACTCGAGTAAAAGTTCGGAGCCAGACTTGGACACATTAACCTACTGGTTGACTAGATTGGAGCCTCTGATTCGCGCCGAAACTGAAGAAGAGATTATCGTCATCTTTGCGAATCGGACTGGGGTTGAGGATAATGCAGTGTACGCAGGTACGAGTGCAGTAATTGGAATTAAAGAAGGCGAAGTGAGTGTCTATGGAGTTCTTTCGCGTGGGGCGAAAGAACTTCTGGTCGTCGATACTGATGCAGCACCGTACGCGAAACTAGTATATCGGCCAGAAGATGATGGGAGATCGGTTAGTACGACGGAGGGCGAGACTCAATTACCACAAAGTGGAAAAAAAAGTTCAGGAGGTACGCCAAATAGCCACAGCGCGCCAGCAGGTGCCTCTGGAAGCCCGGGGGCATCGACTGAGCCCAACACCGAAGACCTAGAGCCGCTTGTAGAGACCGGTCGTCGAAGCGTGCCGCGTACTGTGCATGTCGATACCCCAATTTCGCCGCGATATTTTTGGCAAAGGTCAACTGCAGGATCCGAATATAATGGATCCACAGACGGTTCTGTTCCTCGAAGCATCAAACGAGATGCCAATGTCGAGTCATCGGGGTCCGTAAATAGACTGAACGACACCATTACGGCTAGCGAGACTCCTGTCAAACGGCCTGGTTCAACGAAATCCCGCAATGCAAGCCGCCATAGGCCCCATAACTCACAACCTGCTAGTACAGCAGAGCAAGTGTCTCAGTCAAACCCGATAGGAGTAAGGAGGCAAAAAGATCAGGATGTCAAAGTAACACCTAGGAGACCAACGACCGACGTTGGACAAACAATGCTATCTCCTGATTTAGATAAGCTAGGTGCAGACCTCATGGTGTTCGAAGGACCTTTAACCAACGGGCCAAGGCGGGATAGTCTTATATGTCATGTGGATGAAGATGATTATGCTGCGGTACTATTGGCCAAGCATAAAGACTACGCCGTAAAGAAGCCGAGCAAACCCGATACACGCAATGGTCGTTCTAGCTCTCGACACGCCAAATCCAATGGCTCGCCAAAGGAAGGTAGTGGCAGGTCTCAGTCGAGAAGTAAAGTCTCAAACGGATCGCCGACAATTCCTTTTGAGACAAGTCAGGGGACACCTGTTCGACCGGCAAGTCGTGGAAGACACCGAAGCGGCAGCACGACAACGCCGAAGGGTTTATCGAAGAAGTCATCGCACAGTCGTATGGCGTCAAACGGGCCCCCTCAAACACGACTTGATGAAGTGCGGAGAACACCCAAGGAACTCGGCCACAACGCTAGACATAAACGTGAGGGTTCAGCGAGCGCAACATCTCCATCTCGTCAGCATCGGTATGATCCCGTACCATTGCCAAATAAGCCAGCTAGGTACATGAACTCGGAACCGGCCGTTGAACGTGAAGTGACGCTGCCCGTCAGGACGAAGCATCGCAAAGATGATTCTCGCTCTGCATTGACTAAGGGGGCAGCAGCTTCCCCGGAGATTAATCATCCAAGTCCGAGTGGTTATGTCCCCTCGACTGTAGCGGAGACTAGAGTACCGGCACCGAAGGTCTTCCCAGAAAGAATCCCGCCAACGCCCAAGGCTATGATACTTCCTCCCGATTATGATGGCAGTGTCAACCATCAGAGTATGCCTGCGCTACCAAGAAAAGAGCCACAGGTAGTTAGCATGAAATGCGTCGATGAAAGCACCGATGTACGGTCCGATAGGCCAAGGAGTGCGGTATGGTAAATCGTGAGTAGGGACTTGTCGGGAAATTATGGTGATACCACCTTGTTTATTCTAGCGAGGAGTTCAAGGAAAGGGAGTATGTATGTTAGTTCCGGGTTGTATGCCATGAGACGTTATAGATGTATGGAAGTTTAAGTACTTTCTTTTGAATGAAGAAGGCTTGTTGATGAACATATGGTTTTGCATAGGTATTGAAGTGTTTTTCTGTGTTTTATGTAAGAACACCGGTCACTTTGTAGACCAGCCATATTGCGACTCATTGGGGGCATTTAAGGAGATATACGCGCGACTTGATACGCTTGGGAACAGAAGTGCATCCCTTACCTTGGTAAGGTAAGGTATACAGGTATGGATGTACAAGGAAGATCGATGTCATAGGTCAGCCCTTACGTCCGTATAAACTCGGGTTGCCGATTCTATCGGAGCTTCAAGACAACGTACTTATCCGAATCCTCTGTATCAAGCACATGCCACGTTTAGATACACGCTAAGCATGTGAAGCGATACCCTAATGACGACTCATTGACGAGAGATTGCTTTAATGCATGTCGATTCAAACTTGTATGTTGAATGCCAATCAATGCGCAAAATCGCTGTACTACCAACTTCACTAAATACTACCTCATACGCTGGGTTGGACGCTTGGAGAGTTTAAGTGTATATAACTTAGTAGTTACTAAAGATATCTATTTTCGGCATTGGGGTGGAAGAGCAATAGGGACCCGAAGGATCGGCAGAGCCGCCGGTGGCGTAGCCGATCATATGGTATTCGTTACGGCCCCGTAAGTCATAAACAAACCACAATTGAAAAACATGCTCGAATAGCCATGTGGCTTCGACATAATGGCTTCTCGTCAACCGCTTGGTAAGAAATGTTTGCTCTTCTACTGCGCTAGTCTGGGCGCTTGAGAGCAAGACATTCTATGCAACACCATAATATTTAGCGAATGAGGGTAAACCGGCATTCTCCGGTCTCTTCGTCATCAAGTCCCGACAGCCTGGATCGCTTAGCACACCAAAATCTCCTGGCGGTTCGCTCGTGCGAGACTTCGTTGATGTGATACGAGTGACGAGACACCATCAGACCCCCGATCAGGAGGGACCTGTGCCGGACTCCCTCAACGCACGTCAAATCAGCCACTAAGGGGGCCGAATTGGGCCGTCGCAATATCGCAACCATGGCAACAAAGCATTTTCCGCTGCATGACAGACGAGACGGCTAATTTCTCGGTCGACGGCCATCTCGCATTTGCATTTGTATTTGCATACAAGGGTGGCTGGCCGCCCCCGAAGGCCCCCGAGGGACCCCAAGGTGGGATCTGCGTAGTAAGTTCCTTTGGGGGTTCGCAGGACGATGGATGACGACTCTGCTAGCCTGCATACACGTTAACCATGCCGATTGTGTACTAATGTGTACCGTGACGAGGCCGGTAGTGTACTGGCTGACTGACTGATTGAGAAGTCGATGGATCGATAAGAGTTGGGGGATATTTGGTTGCTAGGCACATTTAATTGATTATTGGATAGAATATTTAGCGGGCCACTTTAAGCATCTCCAATCAACGCCAACAAACGGCCGTATCCGAAGCTATCAACCTGGATCTCCACTTGAGAAGGTGGCACGGACAGGGTTCCCTGCAGCCGGAACCGAGAACTAACACACGTGCTCTAAATCCCCATTGGCCGGTTGTCTTTCACCTGCATCCTGCCCCCGACTTTTTGGAAGGCATATCCTGGCATAGTCCCGATTGTCCGACCCCACCGAATCACGATGATAGCTCCGCTCGACCCCCTCTCTGCCTCCTCTTCCCTTCTCAAATCCTGCAATGATTTGCATACAGCTTTACCAATTCTGTTGGTGGACCGATCAGGCTTAGTGAGGTGATGTGCCTGAGATTTCACAAGGCGGTCGAGCCAGATTGTTAGTTATCACCAAGCCATTCGCGCTTACGGTCGTGCTCTCTTACAGAGAAACTTCTTTCAATTGGGAATGAGATGATACCACAGCGTCCAAGAAGCGCTCAATCCTATCCCTTGCTTTGTGGTTGAGCGAAGCTTTTGCCTCCTCGTCGCTGTCTCTGTCTCTCGGGGACTTTATAAACCTCCGTTTGAGCCTCAACAACAATTGATGCTTGGGCCCTCAGGGATTCTTTCTTAGCTGCAGAGATAGACGACATCCGTCTCGAGTCCTTGTACGATTAGCGACACATATTCTATACCTCTTGATATCGCTCTACGCCCCTCGCTCGCAGGCGGAACCGCCAAAGGATCAAGAAGCCAAGGAGCAGTGGTTATCATGTATCGTACTCTCGTTTTCGCCGCGCTTTGGCGCATATCATCTCCTTTACTCGTAGCGAATGGGTCGCCGTGTGGGACACAATGCGGCAACGTTCTTTCCTCGACAACGGACGACATGATCGTCTGCGACGAGTCGGCGTATAGTACCACAACAAATGGTCAAGTCTATGAGGCCTGCATCGGTTGCGAGTCAACAAGCACTTACTCGACAGTTCGTGGCCAACAAAACACCTCAGACTTGCAGTACATGCTCTGTACGCGCTCATCCGTACCCCTGCGCATAAGTCCTAGATTTACTAATTTGCGCCACAGATAATATGCGATATGCCGTCAACGTATGCTTATTCGAAGCTCAAACGAGCCCGTGTATAACTTCGTATGTATCCACGAGGTTCCATCACACGACTATTGCTAATTCCAGTAGCTTCGCCTGTAAAAATATAGAGTCAGCAATCCAATATCAAAACCTCTCGTCTAGTAGCTCGATATATGGTTACTGCGATCAGTGGACCGATTATAACCTCGATAAATGTCATGAGTGCTTGACTTCCGAGGCTAATGGCCATTATCTCAGCAACTGTAAATCTCACCACGAGCCCCTTTGATATGGCATCAGTTAACATAATTCACAGTCATATCGAT
This sequence comes from Annulohypoxylon truncatum, assembly GCF_022578515.1. Classification (NCBI taxonomy): domain Eukaryota; kingdom Fungi; phylum Ascomycota; class Sordariomycetes; order Xylariales; family Hypoxylaceae; genus Annulohypoxylon; species Annulohypoxylon truncatum. The sequence continues at coordinate 732,230 of NW_025953787.1, forward strand.
CCTGGATGGCGCCTGTAATTTAAGGCTCGAGCCGCCGGCCACTATTCCATTGCAAGGCAGCATCTTTTCCACCAACGTCTTGAACGTGACGAGCCCTACGCCTACGGCAACGTTTACGCCCCCAGGCCTCAATGGCCCGTTAGACTCCGGTGCCATCGCTGGTATCGCCGTCGGCGGCCTCGTCGTCATCCTGGCCCTGGTTGGATGCGGGATCGTCCTCAACGGCAAGCGCCGCAGAAAGGCGTACCTCCGACGCCGATCGCAAATCAGCAAGAACTGGCCCCCGGGGCAAGGCGGCGGCGAGATGTACGAGACGCCCATCAGCCAGAAGCCGCTGCGCGGGTGGGAAGACTCGCCCGTCAGCGCGGCCACGCAGTCGACCTTCCCGCCGTACTTTTCCCCCTATACGTCGCAGTACAACAGCCCCGTCAGCGGCGTCGAGGCCCCGGGCAATAGGGCCTGGCCTATGGAGAAGGCGAACAATAACATCGGCATCGCCATCAGCCCCGACCGCGAGGTCCAGTCGCCCTGGGACGATAAGAAGGGCAAGGATAAGGTGGCGGCGGATAACGACGGTTACGAGCTCCAGGAGGGGGTGAATAGCGCGGGCGGCTATGGGTTCCCGATTCCACCGCCCCCGCCCATGGCTTCCGCACCTATGCTGGGTCATCCCGGATATGGCAGGCACGCCCCGCAGAGGGCGCCGCAGGTGGGCGATGATGGGATGGGGAATGCGCTGTGACGGGTGATACCCTGTTTCGTGTTGTTTGCTTTTCTGGCTTGAATTAGTTGTTTGTGTACTAGCATGGCGTTGAGGTATGACATGCTGTTTTGGCAGTAGGTATGTTGGGTTGGAGAGGTAATTGTGATACCACGAAAACGGCGTTGGCGAGGGCCTTGGATCTGCCGGAAGGTAGTTCGGGGATATGATTGTTTTATTATCATGATATGTACTTGTGTATCTGTATAGGTACCAATGGACGACGATTTAAGAGGTGACATTTAGTTGTTCAATTCGAACTCGCGTGTCGGTCACGAGTATCAGGTACCTACCTAGATATGTACCTACTTATTACCTAGGTGACTCGCATTAAAACTGCTGCAGTAAAGAGGGCTATCCATGGTATCGAATCGTAACAAGACGGACTACTAAGTGCTAGTAGGGCCCCTCCCGCACGGTCAGCCAAAATCGACACGCACTTGAGAGCAAGCGCTTCTAGGTTGTGGGAGGTCGCTCGGCTCAGATAGCCGCGGCTTAGCATCTGACGAGGGCTATTACTCCCGGTTTTCACGGGGCGGCGGGAGCACCTAGTTACCTAGGTACCTATGATTCATAGCTTCGTTCATCTTTACACAATTAGGAATTTATCATCCATTCATATCAATTTTAGATGTAACTATGTACTTATGTGTGCAATGGGAAAAGGGGGCTCGGCCAACTCAAAGAATTCAGGTTGCATCGTGTACGCATCTAGCAGTATCGGGGCAATTTGATAAGAAAACATTGATAAACATTTTTACCCCATACTTGAGGTTCGTCGTGTTTCCCTTGTTCCTGTGTACCCTATCCATATTGGCCCTGAGGCGGGAATGTCTCTTGTCCTGGAGGTGGACCTTGTTGATGCTGAGCATCCTGAACCCCTGCGTAATAGCCACCCATGGTTCTAGGACTCCAACCGTGCTGTGTCTTTGGTTATAATGGAATTTGGTCGGCCCTGGTATCTGGGGTTGCCCCGAATAAGGCTGGTATACTGAAGGTGATGGAGCTCCGAGCGAGGATGCTCCGAACCTAAGACCTTGCCCATCCGGCATATAAGGGGTGCCATAGCCCTGTTTATATGGTCCTGGCTTCTAGCGATTGTATTTAGCAGCGATTCGAGTCCTGTGCTCATCAAGCGAGCTTGGATGGCTGCCGCGGAAGGGAGTAGAAGGATTATATGCTAACGGATCTTCCGGTGCTATTCCCTTCCCTTCCCTCCTTCGAATGCCCACCAGGTGCCCATATCTCTCCTGATCCACATCCCGTACGTCTTGTAGATGTATGATGAACTCGAGATACGTATTTGCTACCGTCTCCATATGGCTCACGCCCAAGTGTACTGCGGCATCCGGATCCCTAGTCTTTCTCGTTAGCGCCATGAGCCTCGAACTCAGTTACGAGACCGTTCCGTTTGAAATCTTGCAGTGTCCACCGAGCGAGTAAAACGTCAGCTTCTTTAAGAAGGAGAATCGAACGCCATGTATTCACAAGGGCAGAATTGGTTTCCAGTGCAGTTTCAACCTCTCGTGCCGTTGTACCAAGGTCCCCTAGAAGTTCATATGATCAACCCTTCGGTGTATATGAAGATGGATATCAATAGCTACCACATGTTATCTGGAAAAGGGGTCTGTTGAACAGCTTAGCAATACCCTCTTTGAAATCGTCATGGTTAAGCTTAACTGTCAAAGGCTTTTTCCTTTTGTTCGGTTGGTGTCTCTTCTTCTCTCTTCTTCCTAGATTCTCCTAGATTCATAAGCTCGTGAATGTTAAGTTTTGCTATAACCTCGTTAGCTGGGAACGAAAGTTAGTAGACTACTGAGCTGAAGACACAATGTCGCTCCCACTAAATGGAAATAAAACCTAGCCTAGCTCCTACTACGGAGAACAAAGCTAAAAACCCGATATGTCATTTGATGACTCTCTCGTCGTCATGTACATAGGTAAAAGGAGGTAAGCATGTCCCTACCCAGCTAGGTAGATAGTACTTAAGCCCTTGCATCGCTTCAGTAACATCGACACATGCCCCTCGACGTCCAACTCGCCATATGTTGGCTCGTTGGCTTCTACCTCCTTTCATTTGTCTCCCAACTGGCACTCATTGATTGATAACCCACTCCTGCTCTTTTCCTCAATTCTTCACACTCATTACCGCAAACCACCACTTGAAAAGCAAAGTGAAAGTATCATGCCTTTTCAAAACCCCCTTGTGTTAAGCTTGACTGCGCTGACCGTCACGCTGATCATCATGGTCTGGCGCAAACTCTGCCCGACCCCGTGCCCCGGCATTCCATATAACCAAAAGTCAGCCGGCCGCATCACCGGCGACATTCCCGACCCGGAGTTGAAGGCCCAGAAGCGCTTGTGGGCTGACGTGATGGGCTCCGAGTTCCTGCACAAGGCCGCGGCGCCGAACATCTATAAAGCCACTCTCGAACTACTAGACCTTTGGCAACTCAAAGCATCGACTGTATATAGAGTCCAGCCTTTTAGTGTCCACGAAGACTTCCAGAACGCGGCTCTGGATGCCATTTGGGTCGCCGTTGTCGGTGAAGAGCCTGGAGTAACGAGGCACGAGATACACACATTGCGAAGTCAAAACGCCGGCTATACCAACACGGACAATGGCGCAAGCTTGAGTGAGCCTCCTCGTGGTATCTTCCTGATGGAAGAGGTTGCATACATCGCGGACACAATAGCTTCCAGAAGAGCTTAAAACCATGCGTGCGACGGGAAAGATTTTTCGGCAGCCAGATATGCTGTATGCGAGAGTAAAAGCTCTGTAGAAACAAAGGTAGATATATGTAGGTAACATCTCCTTATGGCGTCTGACACAGATAAGTGGGATTTGGCGAAGGGGACACTGATTGGCTAGGTTCAAAATATCAAGCTGAAACAGCGTCCGCAGTTACAGCGGCATAGGTCATGAGCTCAGCGTAAGGCTAGCCCTATGCGTTACCTAGGCGGCGTACCAGCAGACCACTAATCATAGATAGATGCCCGCACGGATCCTCCCGAAAATTTTCGATCTGATTTCTGATTTGCCCCATATTCTATCAATCTGAATGGCACTATTTACCGACATGTAGTAAGTACCTATCTAATTATGTAAAGCAGGGATCTCAGCATAACAAATGCGCTCAAGATTCAAGGGCGAGAGAGTCTACCTCGCCGAACTCACGCTTGTTCAAACCTTACCATTTAGCGCTTCAACTCGTCAAATAACCGCGTCTGAAGATACAACTCGAGCTATTGCCGGAAAGTTTGGTCTGGCAGATGCATTTGACACAAAGGTAGGATGTTATCGGCAGTCTTCACGATATTACAAGTAAAAGCGAGAATATACGCTTGGAGGCTGAAAAGGCCGATATGTTGCAGTCTACAACGAATTGGAGAGAGGCTAAACAGCGTACCTAGTAAGGACTGTAATAATAATAAGTGCCATGTGGAATCACTGATGATCGTGAGTTGATGTTAGCTTTCCAGGTCACAAGGAACTTGTCAACTGACAAGAAACCCTCATAGACAACCAAAAGAAACTGATGCAGAACCAAGACTCACATGTTGATAATCTCGCGAAGACCTATCAAGCTATAAACGAGGTATATAATCTCATATGAGAATACGAGAAGAATCAAGAGCAAAAGTGGCAAGGTGAACCTGAGTTATGCTATAATCTTCGTTATCATTAGGCTCTCAGAAAGGTTTACTAAACAGAACTACCTACGCTCGAGAAGCAAGACATTCCGGCTAGCGAAAGTGTCATGACAGAGTTACTTGTCGCGAATGCTCGGTTCTGTGAATGGATGATCTCGCCTATGCCCAAAGAATTGTTGATACAAAGGAATCTTACCGGAAACTGTCAGATATCCACCCAGTCCATCTTTTGCTCGACTGTCCTGCAAGCCCTTAGAGAAAACTCCAGGTTTATCTCGCTCTTATACTTCTGTGGCCTCCATTGCAACTACGAAGATCCATATTCAGGACCGCGTGGCATGATGATGAGTTTCGTCGCACGATTGATCCTACAATGGAACTTCGATACGACAGGAGTAGACCAAGCCATGGACTTTCTATGGGACGAATGCAGCGACGAACCAGACATTAACGATCTTTGCACCTTAGTGAGCTAGTTAGTCGACCAGCTTCCCGCCGACATGACTGTTTTCTGCATTATTGATGGTATCAATGCGTATGAAAAGGAAGGCTACCTTGAAGATCTTGTTCACGGGTTAGCGTGGATCTTAGACTTGACTATTGATACACGTGTCAACGCCACTATTAAGATCCTTATCACAAGTTCATGTTGCACTTTGGAGGTGCGGGAAGGATTTCACGATGATGCCGTCCTAGCAGCTTAGGTATGGCTGGCCAGCTGGGATTAAGTGGGGAAGCAAATCAACGTCTCCTTCAACACAGGATGTTGAAAGTCTTTAGAAACGAAAGGGATTAATTCCAAATTTGGATGCTTTCGTAATATCAACCAATCGGACACGGAACATCTTCACGTTTATGTCATAATAACCTAAGACGGGTTGCTGCATTGTGTTTCTGATTACCTAGGCATACTATTGATATTCCTTCTCCCTCGCTAGGTACTTGCCGATGTTAGTTCACTATTTCGCGCAAACTCCACGGTCTTTTCTTCATTGGCAATTGTCGGTACGCTTCGTACGGTACGTATAACGTACACCGCAATTGCAATGTAACCAAATGGCCTAAAAAAAGCGCCGCATGGCGAGCGCACAGCATTAAAACAAGAATTTTCCAGATTAATATAACCCATCGGGCATGCTACTAACTATTATAGTCTGACTAAACGCTACTTAATATGGTCAGCTATATAGGCACGTATTTGACGGGCTGGGCAGTGTTGGAGCTGTAGAAGGATGGCACAGCCCCTTAGCGCTAACAGCCGGAATATTTGGTTACATTCAGTTCACCATTGATCTCGTCCTCCCCCTTTAGCCAATTATCTCCATTGGTTACGTGTTACGGACTAGGAGATAATTGGAAGAGTCGTCCGAACTATGACGGTTCCAACACACGCCATGTCTTATCTCATTCCTTGAATGGGTAGTAGCTTGGTATCTATTGAGTAGGGCTACTGAAACCCATATGACTTATCCCTCTACACCTCTCAACTCTGTTTTTGTCAGGTTTAAACGAGTCGTATCCGCTAATTGAATGCCATAATTTTGTAGATTTACCTGCGCAAGTTACCTATTATGGTTTGATCACTATGGAGGAATTCGATTACGTGGTAGTAGGTGCTGGTAAGTACCTATCAAACTTCCTCCCTCTGTCTCGTGGAGGCAGACAAGTGAACCGCTGAGTTAATACGCACATAGGATTCCACGGTTTGGCCGCTGCGAAGCAGTTTCACTGTCTAAATCCCAACAGGACAATAGCAGTTTTCGACGGACAGTCGACGCTAGGTGGAAAATGGGCTGTAAACCGGCTGTTCCCAGGGCTAAAGAGCAATAACCTCCTCGGAACCTATGAGTATCCCGACTTTCCAATGAGCAGTGAGAAATTCAATGTCCAGCCCGGAGAGCATATTCCCGGCGAAGTGATCAACGCCTATCTTAAGGCGTATGCCGAGGAATTCGACATCATCAACTCCGTACGGTTAGAAACTCCGGTTCTCGCCGCAGAGCACCAAGACACGGTGGAGGGTGGGTGGATTTTAACCGTGCAGCCACCAAAACAAGCCCAGGTCAAGGTTTTTGCTCGGCGGCTCATTATAGCTACGGGCTTGTTGTCAGAACCCTTCATGCCGCGATTTAAGGGACAAGATGAATTTGGCGGGAAGATATTCCACAGCAGGGACTTCCCGCAGAATAGCGACACCCTGAATGCGAAAACTGTCACAGTCTTCGGGGCTGGAAAGTCCGGCTGGGATGCTGTGTATCAATACGCATCGGCCGGTGTTAAGGTTCATTGGGTCATAAGATGTGCGTTTTTCATGACTTCTCAACAAATCACATCATATACTAAACAGAAGAGCAGCAAGTGGCCATGGACCCGTATGGATTGCGCCGCCGTACGTCACCCCCTTTAAGAAATGGATTGAAAAGCTATCGAGTAAGTATAACGTGACTACTTTCTTCGCCTGTATACCTATATACTATTTAAGATATTTTCATTTTCAAGCTTCTGACTTCCCAATCTAGATACACGCTTTCTCACTTGGTTCAGTCCATGTATCTGGGGTGACGCCGACGGCTATGTAGGTATTCGAAACTTTTATCATCGCACACCGATCGGCAGGTTCATAGTGGACCGTTTCTGGAACATACTCAGTCAGGACGTTATTGGACTTAATAAATTCGACTCGCATCCAGATACTGCTAAATTGAAGCCCTGGCTAGAAGTCATGTTTACGGGATGTAGCTATAGTATTCTGAATTATGAACAGGATATTTTCGAGCTCATCAAGAGCGATAAGGTCGAAATACACATCGGTGAGATATCCAACTTGAGTCTAGGAAAGGTTCACCTTTCGGACGGAACTGAGTTCGAATCCGAGGCTTTCCTTGCGAATACTGGCTGGAAACATGTGCCGCCCATGAAATTTCTGCCAGAAGGAATTGAAAAGGAACTTGGCATCCCTCACGAAGTGGTAGATCAGGCACCTCCAGAGGATCTGGCAAACCAGCGCGCTTTGATCGAGCGCGCCGACCGAGAGATCTTACAGCGTTTTCCAAGACTCAAGAGACAGCCGGTTTGGAATAGGGATTTTGTTCCTTTATCCGATCAGAAGGGAATTGTTGCTGAGGCGACATCTCGCACATCCCTGACGCCTTATATGCTATATCGGTTCCTGATACCGCCATCTCCTCGGTTCTTACGCTCCCGCGATGTTGCATTTATAGGATTACAGACAAACTTTAGCAATATCATTACGGCACATATTAGTGCGCTTTGGATCAACGCCTATTTTGAGGGACAGTTAACAATTGATCCCGCAAAGGCGGTTGACAACGAGGAGGCTGTAGCGAAGCTACAGTATGAGACAATGCTACACAATCGATTCGGCAAATGGCGTTATCCCACTGAATGGGGCAACAAGGGCCCTAACTTTATCTTCGATGCTGTTCCGTATCTCGATCTACTCCAACACGACCTCGGCTTAAACCCGCACAAAAAGGGGGGCATGTTAGTAGAGATGTACAGTCCTTACGGACCTGAAGATTATCGTAACGTCAACGAAGAGTGGCTACAGAAACTCAAAGAAGGCCAAGCTTCTAAAGGAACCGATCGTTCATAACGCCGCAGCTATGACGTCTTTACACGATGAAATAGTTGGGATTTATATGTTCTACCCCCCTATTCTTATTCTACTATCAACGGTGGCATTGGCCGTAATCCCTATATCCTACTCTGGTGTGCAGATATCTATATCCATACTTGAAGTAGAGTCTGACCCCTAAAAGGTATGACACAACGTTGGCGTATTCGTCGAAAATTGACGGTCTTATATCCTGCTATATGAGTCCTCAATTCCCAATTCTAATTTTGTCGATTTATATAATACTATTTTCGTCATCCATGTTAATCCTAGAATCGCCTGAGTTTCGCCCATCGGTGGTATAATCATTTAGTCTTCGTGAGGTGAATGCATATGTAGATCGCCTATGAAAGGTTGTATGTTTTCGGGTCCATCTCATCCAGGGGGGCGGTTGAAGATTTATAATCCCAAAAGGCCAACACAGGAACCCCAAGTCTGGTTCAATGAACTAGTGTAGGACTGACCCTTGCTGCATATACATATGTGATCTACAGTAACATAACCAGAAAAACACTACAGATTCTAAACCAACGGCATATAAATTTGAACCCAGCCTTAGCCCGCCAAAACTTATCTTCTCACACCGACAACACCTGTGTGTTCTACTTCAACTACGTCCTGACACCTTCATTCAAGATGAATATCAACCAAGAAGGGTTCCAACGTCGCTTAGGTGCTCTGCAGAAAATACTACAGCAGTACAACTTGAAGGTAAGCCGTCATTAGTAGATCGACGTCAAAGGTGTAATCTCACATATCTGCCAAGTCGACGCAAGTAACTCCGATTGCCTACGTTGAGCACTGCCCCTTTCATTTCAACAATTTCATTTACAAGGTGGATCTCGAGGCACCGGCAGTTCCGGCAACATTCGCTAGGCAACAGCCATGTACTTCGGCTCCGCCTCAGGAAGGCGTCACGGCGCTAGTAATCCGCATGAGCAACCCTCTTGCCGAGGGGCTTAACAATGCCAATCGCGTCGAAAACGATATAGCTGCGCAGCACCTCGCGCGCCAATCCATCAAAGACGCCGGCTTACCCCCCGTGGTGCCCGCGGTTTACGCCTGGGCTCCTTGCAGATACCCCGATGTGCCAGGCGAGGACGGGTTCGGGTGGACAATGAGCGAGTTCAAGCCAGGCTCCGACCTGGATGCTCAGTTTCCTTCGCTAACTCTCGACGATGCCGTAGACGTAATCCGACAGCTAGCGAAATTCTTCGCCGCCATCCAAAGTGCTAAGATACCCGAAACAGTGACCACATTTGGAGCACTGACTGTAGACGATAGCGGTGCCATCACAGGCGGACAACCACCGCTTCTAAAAGGGGGGCCGTTCAGCTCGTATGCGGAATATTGGACTGCTATTCTCAAAGCGAAGTTAAGCGAAGCGGACGAAAGCCCGTTGCTAAAAGGATGGAAAGACGGAGGTGTGCGGGAACGAATCGACAAATTCCTCGCATCAGGCGGCGTAGACAAAGTTCTAGAGAGCGTTGACACTGACAAGAGGGTTCTGGTACACGGAGACCTAAGTGCGTTGTGAACCATACTATTACATCCTGGGACGACTCCATAAGCTGACATATCTGTAGCTTTGAACAACCTACTATATGACAGCGCAACTAAGCGCATCACATCTATTCTCGACTTCGACTGGTCGGGTGTCACACATCCCTGTGACGAGTTTCTGACGGGACTTTGGGATATAGGGGGAGGTATCCACGAGAGGAACGAAAAGTTCTTGCCAATGCTTCTATCGGGCGATTTCAGCACTCAACTTGAAGGGCTATCAGCCGATGAGGCCAGAAAGTGGGAGGTAGCCAAAGCTTGGGACAAGGCCATCGCCGAAGCGGGCGCCATAAGACCAAGTGATATTGCTGGCGTGGATCGTATACAAGCATTAAAAGACCTGGAGGACTCGCTATGCCCATTCGAATTGGCTAACGAGGTTATGCTGAAGCGTAAGTCGGACGAGGAGAAGCTCAAGAAGAAAAATGAGATGGAGATGAAGATTCTGAAGTGGCTGGAGACTTATGACACTGCTTAGTGAGGCTGAGTATGAGACACGATGTATGGATGGCGATATCTATTTTGGATAGTAGCCATAGTATACTGAATACTAACCACAGCCATCTAGAGAATCTTGTTATGAGATTTGATGTCAGAGATACTTTGGCCTTGGGAAAAAGAAACGGAGGAATATTAGAAGTGGGGCGATAATTGGCTTGCACTAGGCCATGCTATCGATAATCCCATTTAGTATTAGCGCCGGCTGGAGCTGTTGGATTGGATCAATCAACGGTTACTCTTTTCCCCACACAACGGTGCTAGAAAAATTTTGGAGCTTTCTCTTTTTTTTTTCCAATTCGCAGAGTTCGCAAAGCGTCTCGATCCAACTTCCCAAACTCCATCTGCCATTGCCATTGGAACAAAATAGTTCCTTTCTTCCCGCCAACACCGTCGTGAGTGTGTTTATATACCCATAACAGGTAAATCCTACGACTGGCAAAAATGGCAACCAAAGAGGATATTAAGCCCAAGGAGGACGAGTTCTCAATCAAGCCGACCGCGGTCACTCCGTCTGTTGACACGAGCACATGGCCGTTGTTGCTGAAGAACTACGACAAACGTACGTGAATTGAATTAAAAAGAAGCTTATCATTGATCTCCGATACTGATTTCACTGCTTAGTTCTTGTCCGAACTGGACATTTCACTCCCATTCCCAATGGTAGTTCGCCTTTGACTCGAGACCTCAAGTCGTACATTAGCTCCGGTGTTATCAATCTCGATAAACCCTCCAACCCTTCCAGTCACGAAGTCGTTGCTTGGGTGAAGAGAATTTTACGGTATGGTGTCCTGATCTAGAATCGATTGAGATGTTGAATATTTTCGTGAGACTAATTCCGCCATTCTAGTGTTGAGAAGACTGGCCACAGTGGTACCCTTGATCCCAAGGTTACCGGTTGCTTGATTGTTTGCGTTGACCGTGCTACTCGACTGGTCAAATCCCAACAAGGTGCGGGAAAGGAATATGTCGCCGTTATTCGACTACACGACAAGCTTCCCGGCGGAGAAGCGCAATTCTCCCGAGCACTGGAGACATTGACCGGTGCTCTATTCCAACGACCTCCTCTAATCTCCGCTGTGAAGCGACAACTCCGTATCCGAACTATCCACGAGAGTCGAGTTATCGAGTTTGACAATGACCGCCATCTTGGTATTTTCTGGGTCAGCTGCGAGGCAGGTACATACATCCGAACTTTATGCGTGCATATGGGTCTTTTACTAGGTGTCGGTGCCCACATGCAAGAGCTACGACGTGTGCGAAGTGGTGCTATGGACGAGACGAAAGACCTAGTCACGCTCCACGATGTCCTCGATGCGCAATGGATGATGGACAATACTCGAGACGAATCCTACCTCCGCAAGGTCATCGCTCCTCTCGAGACACTCCTTACCTCCTACAAGAGAATTGTCGTCAAGGATAGTACTGTCAACGCCATTTGCTATGGTGCGAAGCTTATGATTCCTGGTCTCCTACGATATGGTGTGTTATTACCCCAGTTTGCTCCCTAAGCTTTCATTAAAACTAACAGCATATTCTAGAGGATGGAATTGAGGTGCACGAGGAAGTAGTCTTGATGACTACGAAGGGTGAGGCCATTGCTCTCGGTATTGCCATGATGTCGACGGTTGAGATGTCCTCTTGCGATCACGGTGTAGTGGCGAAGGTGAAGCGATGTATTATGGAGCGTGACCTATACCCTCGCCGGTGGGGCTTGGGTCCTACTGCTACCGAGAAGAAGAAGCTGAAGGCATCCGGAAAACTGGATAAGTTCGGACGAGCGAACGAGTCTACCCCCGCCAAGTGGACAGCCGAGTACAAGGACTACAGTGCACCGGCCGATGCTGCAGCACCAGCACCAGCACCGGCTGCTGATGTTTCGATGACAGAAGCTCCCGCCTCAGCTCCTGCACCCGACACCCCGTCCGCACCCACGCCTGCGGCTGATGACGACAAGAAGAAGCGTAAGAAGCACGACGGCGAGACGGCAGAGGAGAAGGCAGAACGCAAGAAGCGAAAGGCCGAGAAGAAAGCGGCCAAAGAGGCCAAGCGCACCTCACTAGGCAAACAGGCCGACTCCGACTCGGAATAAAACAAGTACCTCGAATTACGGGTCGAATCTCTCCTGAGTAGCATCTGCTTGATACCTTTGGTCGGTCGGTCATTGCCTCATTGCATGTAAATGCATTTGCTTACGGCGTTATCTGCTGTATTATACAGTTTCTGAGGGTCAGGAAAATCGGCGTTTAGGAAGTTTTACCTTTTTTTCATTGCCAAGTATCATGAGGGCTCGATGTCGGGGATGATGAAGTGCGGATCCTGAATCGAAGTAGATAGCAGGAAACACCGCAAATTTGCACATATGAAGTGTTCACATGACCCCGGGCTTGTGTAGACCTGGCGATTAGTATTCCTTGAGTGATTTGATGAGGCTATTGTCGTCAAATATGCATCTACTTTATCAAATTCTTGGCTTAGCCAAGTGGTTGCCGCTTTAGTATGGATAACGCAGCTCGACATGAGAAAGTTGCTAGGAAATACCATATGGGCTGTGCTGGCTGTGCTAGCTGTGCTACGAAGTCGTGTTACCGCAAAGGCGCTTTTCCTAACTCTACTATGAATTACCTCGTAATCTTAATAGTCTTCAGGCTGTACGCTGGTGATTTCGTTATCTGGTCAATAAGCAGGCATATCGAGCGCCTCTTAATAATACCTAGTTCGCCACTCAATAAAGTAAAGAAACTCTTAGCTCCTGCCCTATACGTCGTGTTGGCAAGTTTCCCAACATTAGGTACGCTGTTCAGCTCGTAGTAGCTGAATTACAGTGTAGACTATGGCGTCAGTTAGTTACACACGAGTCCTAGACGAGCGTACATACACCTTCCCGTGTAAGTAGGTCGCTCAGGTCTTAGTCGTTCAAACCTTGTTTTCCCCTACCCTTCAACTTTCCTCGACCTTACTTGTGTTCTGGACCAAAATTGTCCGAGACTGTGGTCACTTCCCCGGTCGGGTATTGCCCTAGGTAGTAATACACGAATGCGCCTCACTCGTGTGGGGAAGGTCCTCTCCGTAGGACGCTCCCTCGTGCTTCCGCCCGCCTTGCGAAAATCGCAGTGCTGAGGTCATAATATCCAATGCCGTGCGCGAGGCGAGAATGTCTCGCACTCCGGAGGTATAAATGAATCAATCTCGGGGAACACAGAGATATTAGATTCATGGTTTTGTGGTTCCAGATTCGAATAATTATCGTAGGCACGATTAAGCCCCTATTGTTGAGTTGTATGAACTGTATAAGAGATGGCCGTAAATACATATCTGCGTCGATATTGCAGGTGGTTATATAGGCAAGCTTGTTCGCCTATATCTTACCGCTTTTTAGCCCTTGCTGTCGCCTGATTCAGTTAGGTGGACATATTCCATGGAGTGTATCTACGTAGGACTTGTTGGCTATGGGGCAGGAGGCAGGAGGCAGGGCGTAGAATATTACACTGGAACATTTCCTCGGTCCGTTCGCCCTAACGCGAGTAACCCGTTAAAATCCGAACGCCAGGGACTGAATTAGGTTAATGACCTCAGTCGCCTATATGTTTACTCACCTAAGTAGATAAACGATAAATTTCATGGTCTGACAAGACGGCGAGAGTCGCACCTGGACTGGATATTCCCAGCTTGAAAGATGCTTCCAAATATGCTTAAAGGCCTTAAAAGGGCCGCAGAACGATCAGTTTCTGCAAGGAGGGTCGTCCAGGGTATGGGTTCACTGAAATCAGCCGCAATGCCGCATTGCCGCATTGGATCCGCACAGGCATTGGTCCAAAATTCCCATACATTGGGCGCATGGGAAGATCAAAACAAAGTTTAGTGAAGATCATCAACCATTGACTCTGCCAATGTCACCATGCCTGGCGACCAGCTTCTTTTCAGGGGGGTTGCCGCTAAAATCGGGTGCTATGCCATGGTCACGGCCAGATTTGGCATAGCGTTCGGCAGTTGTGCATAAGTAAAATTAGACGACTACGACGACTTCACCTCGTAGATTCGAGTCTCCTTTACCATGTAAGAAATCAGACGAGACTTGGACGGATAAGCACTTTAAGTCTTTTGCGCCCGGGTGTTGATTGGCCTGAATTATCACCACGCCTACAAGCTTGTGCGGTGGCACAGAGGTTAACTTGACGCTCGTTAGCATCTAGAAGGGCGAACATAATTGGACAATCTGTAGCTAGCATTGCACGAGCCATGCAATTCAATTTAGTGAAGCCTTACGTATTGTACCAAAATTACAGGGAAATAAAGGGATGAGCAAGGCCATACCTATCACATCGACTTGATACTCAGAGCTGTCATACTTCTACTTGCGGGCATTCTAGAGGCCAACGGCCCGCTGTTTTCGTGTCGAGCCATGTCCAAAACCGATACTGCTCGAGTATCAGATGTTGGTAATAATGTATGGCAATGCATAAACCCCGGCCTGCTGGACATCCAAGTTTTTTGTTTTTTGAGTCAAGTAGTCGACCTAAGGCTCCACGACAGGCGGATATTGGATAATTCGTTTCTCTTATCCCTTTTCTTTCTATGTTCTGTCCTACCAAGTGGCGTCAAGGAGCGTGTGAGTTTCTGATTTGACCCCGCCAGTTACACTGCTGTCAGCCGCACGAATTCAAGCCATATTCTTTACCGCAAGACTGCGTGTGCGTCTAGTAGGGGGGAACAAGAAAGGGAGACTTGCGTCGATACACTCGGTCTAATATCATGGGCCTTTACCGTCGTATTTTTATATAATACGGATGAGCGCCGGCCCATGCATTCCGAATTCACTAGCCAAGGGCGGTCCATTTATCTGATCCATAGATCGGCTGTCAGATTCAAGTCAGCCCAGTTCTCGCATCATCTCTCGTTGGTTTTAAGTTAGGTCTTTGGCACCCACCCCGTTCCAATTGCCTTGCTCGACATGCAAGCTGTTGGGAAATGATGTTTCTCTATACGCTTGCAGCCACCGCGCTGTCATTCTCTCTTATATCCGCGTCGGTGATTCGAAGGAACGAGGCTCCGGTATTCAACCAACAATTCGCCGATCCGTCGGTGATTGAAGAGGCGGACGGCACATGGTACGCTTTCGGGACGGCAGGTAACGGCAAACATGTACAAGTCGCCATAGGGGACTGTCTCTATGGAGACTGGAATCTCCTAAACGACACCGACGCGCTTCTCAGGCCTGCCGCCTGGACCACCGGACGCAATACTTGGGCGCCTGATGTGCGCCGGTTGGCGGACGGATCCTATGTTATGTACTACAGCGGCGAGGTAGCTCAGGACCCTTCCCACCATTGCATCGGAACGGCTGTATCGAACACGGTATACGGCCCATACGTTCCCGACGACGAGCCTTTCGCCTGCGATCTCAGCGTCGGCGGTTCCATTGACCCCTCCGGGTTTCAAGATGCTGACGGCAGAAGATACGTCCTATACAAGATCGACGGGAACAGTGTTGGACACGGCGGTAGCTGCGGCAATACCGTGGAGCCGATCGTGCCTACGCCGATTATGCTTCAAGAGGTCGAACAAGATGGCGTAACAAAGATTGGCGACGCAATTCAGATCTTTGACCGTACCGACGAAGACGGCCCGTTGGTAGAGGCACCGAGTGTGGTGCTCACTGCTGAAGGGATGTACATCCTGTTTTTCAGCAGCGGGTGCTACTTGGAGCCAACCTACAACGTCAACTACGCGACGGCATCCAGCCTGACAGGCCCGTACGAGCGAGCCGACGACCCGATGATCAGGACGGGAGAGTACAACTTGCAAGCACCCGGCGGCGCCACTGCCGTAAATGTCAGGAACCAGGTCGGTATAGCTTACCATGCGAATTGCCCAGCAGGACGGTGTTTGCACACGTCGCCCACCATAATCAAGGGCCGACAGGTGAAAGTGGTGGTATAGAGCACCGTCGGACGCCATTATGCGGATTTGCAGAGGATGATGAAAGTTTGTATTGGACCTGGGTGGCTCAACGAATTCCGAGATATCCATGGGCGAGTGTGAACAGCGTACGCTTAGAAAATTGGGGAGCGAGGAGTTAGGAGATGGCTTAGTCGACACTTGTCGCCCTAGAGGTGTTACCAATTGGGGGGAATAGGCTTCGATACTTCATTTTTTAATGCCCTTTAGATCTTTAGATTTGGGAATGAAAGCCAACGATACCATATCACAGATGGTTATTCTTAGAAGCATAGAGATATTGTTAATAATACGTTCTTTTGGCTACACATGTGGCCGGCTAATGATCTGCTGAGAGGACGCACTCCTTCGGAAAATTGATGAAGATATTGAGTGAGAAGTTTAGAGTGAATGAATCTACTCCGTCTCGTTCCGTTCTACCAGATATTGGAGATTGTGGCTGACCCCGACTTTATATCATCAAGCTAGCCCTGATACGGAGTAATCGCTGTGGCGCTGAAACTCTCAGCCATTGAAGAGGTACCTATGTATTTCGTAGTTAAGTCTCTTGAAAATAAGCGCCGATTTAACCTTGGAACCTTTTCTACCTGGCATTTTCAACTGCAAGCTGCAGGCGTTCTATCACAGTCACATTTACTACGCGTAGAAATGTGACGACATCTTCCGCTCCGGTAAGGCTGCTGTTCTTCAGTCAATTTAACCATCTCCCGAAGGCTCCTTGGCACTTTTCTTGGAGCGCGCCTGCGACAGTCGGGCACTTTGCTGCAACCCCTTCTAAGGGTTTCTTTCTACACTACTGGTCATATGTCCAAACTGAGATGACGAAGCGCAAATGTGCGTATTGTCAAGCAAACCAAGAACGATGAGAATATCATAAAATACCAGATTAGGAGTCGCCTGAGGGCTTCTCGAAGGAATCCCGAATCCGGTTTTCCTCAGGCTCGCCGAATCTGCTACCATCCGATGTCGCGCATTATTCATCTATTAGGTAGTCCTATCACATGGGTTGCCTTACCTTTTTGAGATATTGCGAGGCTCTTTCTTTCCCAAACAGGATCATGGTTAATGAGTCTTGTTTTTTTGGTCTCTAAATGATGACCAGGTAGTCATGATTCTTGCCGCCAGCGACCTCACCACCGACCCACTGGAGGTGCTAGGTGAGATTACCGAACAAATCACGGCGCTTAGGAACAATATCTAGGCCAGGAATTAACCTCATTGGCTCCTATCTTTCCGGGGTAACCTTTTTGAGATACTCAGCTTTTGTTATTCATGTGCTCTCCTGTTTCTGATCATTCTTCACAAAATATATGTGGACTTGGTCGGGGTTTTTCAATACTACCAGGGGTAAGATGGGTAAGTATTGCTTCAATACCACCCTTCAGCGTGTGGTTAGGTGGTATTTCACGTCTTGCTTCTAGGCGCCGACCGCAACTAAATCGCCAGTGGCATGCGATTGATAGCGCGCGATGCATCGCCATCACCACCTCAATGGTCCATCAAGACCGATCGGATCTAATATATTATTTGGTCTGTTCCGGGTCTCGCAATATGGCTCTCTAGCCGTTAAACCATTGCACTATTTTATATTTCGGAGTATTTGAATATCTCCAGGCTCTCTTTAGAGCGTATTCAGAACTCTAACCAGCTGGCTGGCGGTAATTTCATGAACATCTTGTAATACGTCCAGACCCTAATAATTTATTCTTACCGCCACTCTTTTAGTTTAGGAGAATTGTCCATATGTCTCCAGGCGAGATGTCTTCCCTTTCGTCCATTCTGATTCTTGCGCTCTTTACACAACATACCGCTAGTTTACAAGTTACACCAAATTCTCCTTGCGCTTCGTTGTGCGTAGACTCTACCAGCCTAGATCTGTCTGATCCAAATTCGTCCACGACGAATAATTCCGACATCACATGTTACGATTCCGAATATTCTAGCTCATCTGCGGGCCAGAAATACCAAAGCTGTATGAGTTGCCTTCAAGATAGCACCTTTGCTCAAGGGAGTGAGAGCGACCAGCTTTGGTTTTTATGTAAGTACATCTGGTCCTTACCTACCTAAGTAGATATCAATTCTAACATTAAAAAGATAACCTCAGATATACGTTTGATTATTGCATATTAGGATTCCCCAATGCCACGAATGTGCCGTCGACTCCCTGCTCAACGTCCACTGCCTGTGGTGGATTAGATGAGGCCTTCACGGATGACAAGCTCAACCCAAATACGCCTGACTATTCTTACTGTAGTGCGGATGGTTCTGGCATGACTGATGATGTGGTGTCCGAGTGCATGTCCTGTGTAGGCGCCTTGGACGGCCAGAACTATTTGGCAAACTGTAAAACGCCCCCATCTTTCCCTTTGTATCTTAATTGCTAACGACAGTCTTAGTTCTCATCGCTTTGGATGCAGGTTGCAAACAGCAACCTTCGATAGGAACACTTATAGGATTGAATGACACTGTATTCTCCGAGACTAGAATCAGTGCTGTTGATCCAGCCGTTGAGAAATCTACTGGCAACAGAGGGCCTGCCCTAACTACAACTCAAATAGCTGGAATTGCTGTCGGCGCCGTTGTCATCGTCTTAGCAATATCTGGCTTTCTATTTGTACATTTCCGTAAGCGGAAAAACCGCCGTCTTCTACTCGGAGGTGTCAGAGCCTCAGTGGTAGGACAAAAGAAGAGCCGCCATCGTCCTGACTCATCACTCTCATTCCGATGTCAAACGCACCTGACACCTAGATCGCCAGCATTCTTTCCAAACCCATCCAACGATACTATCGAAGAGGAGAAACCTTACGCAGGTCCATTCTCCGCCCTTGGTTCCCACCCCATTTCCCCGAAGTCGCCAAGGCAACCCGCCTGGCGATCTCAGACTGGCGATTTAAGTCTCAATTCTTATTCTCGACCGGGCACCAAAGCCTTACCATTACACAACATCGCCACCGCAATACCAACTATACCAGGAAACGTGCACTACTCTACTTCGCCGAAGGCTGCGTTCTTCTCGCCTACTGATGAGCCGACCAGCACCACTAGCACCAACAGCACAGCGCAGCTTCTACCCCTGAGGCAATACAACCCGGCCGAGTACGGAATTTCCTCTCCACAAGTGGGCGACACTCCCGACGGCATGTTTAGCAGTCCTACATCCGGGTCCACTTCCAGTCCCCTGCTAAGCCGCGCGTGGGAGCAGAGGGCTCCGACGTGGGACTTACCGCCTCGCAGTTCTAGCAAGCCGGCAGGTATTGGAGCTTGGGAAAGGGTGGCAGCTGGGGTCGTGGCGAAAAATAGGAGGACTAGTAATTCGGGGAGCCCCGTCGAGACCAAGCAGATTAATTTCAATTTTCCGCCCCCGCCTGCTCGGCGATGATTCGCATGTACATAGCATGTATAGTATACTTTTGTATTTGAAAGCCATGATTAATTAATATTACCATTGAGCTTAGTGGGCGGAGTTCGTCCAGTGACAATTTCCATGACGACTCATAGATACATAATGCGGCAGGCTAGCTGCGAGCATTCGGTGAGTTCCATGGCTAAGAATAGGGATAACCCCGCTCCTAATTTCTCTTCATGCTCGATATGTTTTGATAAAACCTACGAACCACAATTGGTAAGTTTTGCTGCCAATGGGAATAGGGTTCGCGGCAGCACCTTTTCTTCCAGAATTTCAAAGCCTCGGCGTGCATATAAGATAAACATTTCGATACGAAATTACGACGCAGTATAAATCGAGTCGTTATGCCGAGCATTCTCAGGCGCTTCGTCGAAAAGGGCAAGTTCAAGCGAGAGAAAGAAAAGAGGAAGCAAATAGCGGATAATAGGACCGACGATGAATCTCCGAAGGCTGAAGAAGAACCTGATAGAGCGTCCCTTAATGATGGCCTTGGAGCGCTAGCATTCCTTGATGACTGCGAAGATCACAGCAATGGGATTGATCTCGTTTTCGTCCATGGACTCCGTGGGTCCCGATTCAAGACTTGGTCTAAGGGGGACATTTTTTGGCCCCGGGATTTTCTCAAAGATGATCTAAAGAAGGCTAGGATAATCACATGGGGTTATGATGCAAATATCGCCAACGCCTTCTCGTATGCCAGCAGGGAGAGTCTCTTTGGTCATGCCAATACGCTGTTGAATGACTTAGCTAGGCTTAGGCGAGGAATAGTTCGTCTCTTACCTAAAATCCCCCAAACCCTTGATTATTCTTTGAGATTAGCACAAATTCGCAGGATAAGATGCTGACGAAGTTCAAAAGACCAGGCCTATCATATTTGTCTGTCATAGCTTCGGTGGCCTCGTTGTCAAGGAGGCTTTGATAACCTCCGACAACTACCGAAACCACAATAGACATCCTACACGAGGTGCAATATATGCTAAGACTATCGGGGTGATTTTCATGGGGACACCGCATCAAGGAAGTTCAAAGGAAAGCTATGGCGAAATTGTAGCTAATATCGCATATATGTCTTTCCGGCAACCAAACAAACAACTCCTTCGGACCCTAAAACCTTACTCGCACGTCCTCGAGAAGCAACGCAATGATTTTACAACGATCTCAAACGAGATGAGCATCGTTTGCATTCGGGAAGAGCTCCCGACAGGAGCCGGCATAGTATGCAGTTGCCTATATTCAACCCCAATACCTTATTAGTCGCTAATACGAAACCGCCTAGATCGTCCCAGGAGACTCTGCTTGGCAATGCAGCTTCGGAGTTATTCTTGATTCAGTTCATGCAAATCATATGGACATGGTTAAGTTCTCAACTAAGGACGAGAATTATAGGAAAGTACTTGGCTATATGGAAGAGATTCGTGACGCTAATACATCTGGCGCTGATCCGGGTATGTTGCGCCACCACTTTTCTCGGTTTTCTTCATGATGAGTTTTAAATGAAAAGAATTCTAGATACTTGGTATTACAATGGATTAGGACCAGGACTCTGTACAGCCACAGAGCATTCTCCGTGAATAATCTTTAATCGCACGGAAGCTAATTAATCTCTTAAACGAGGAAGAAATGGTCGAGTCGCTAAGTAACGGTGCGTCTGTCTGCAACAATTGGTACTTGATCTAACAATCACTAGAAATACTACGTACCTTGAAATCCTTTATGATCGGAAACAGGCGACAAGGCATAGATGATGCTTATGCAAATACCTGTTCTTGGATTTTTGAAAGTGAATCACAGGATAATGAAACGACTGCGGAATCAGGTCAATTCTTGTCTTGGCTCCAAAACGACAACCCATTTTTCTGGGTTAGCGGCAAGGCCGGGTGCGGAAAGTCTACCCTGATGAAATATATGCATGAAGACAAAAGAACCGAAGCCGCTCTCAAAGATTCTCTGTGGACTGAGGCCAAGGAGTTGATATTGATAGGGCATTTCTTCTATGATCGCGGCAACGACAACCAGAAATCGAGGGAAGGAATGCTTAGGAGCATTCTATTTCACATCCTACAAATTCACAGAAAACTTATCCCAAAGAGTTTCCCTATCTTTTTCGAAGGGAAAGGCCGTGTCGACATATCTTCATGGGTCATTGATTGGGGCAATCTTAGCGAGGCATTCTTTTCGATGCTAAAGCATCTCCAAAATACCAAAATTTGCCTTTTCTTAGACGGCCTAGACGAATACCGCATGGTAGGAAGAACCAACGAATACACCGAAGAAGAGTTGGATCTTATCTATGATGGTGAGAATGAGGACGAGGCTTGGGGACTAAGCCCTTGGATAACGAACGGACATAAGGAGATCGCTCACTTTATCCACGGCCTCGGGGCTAGCGGTAATATAAAAGTATGTCTATCCAGCAGGGAATTGAATGTTTTTGAACATGAGTTTCGAGATTTCCCTCGGATAAGGGTCCATGAACATACAAGCGAATCTATCGTCCAATACTGTCGGGGCAATCTAACCAAGGCGGCGCCAGATCTCGATGGCCTGATGGAATTTGTGTCTAAGATTGCCGGAAGGTCATGTGGCGTGTTTCTCTGGGTGCGAATCGTCGTTGGTATGCTCATTGACGGATATACCGAGGGCAATTCAGAGAACGATCTATGGAAGGTTCTGAACGCCCTTCCAAAAAGACTCGGTGGTGATGATGGACTTTATATGCGCATGATGAAAAATGTCAGGCGTGAATATCTATCAGAGTCAAGGAGACTATTCCAATTAGTCTCGAAAAGTGAGAGGCGTGAATATCTATTGGAGCTAAATGCACTATTAGAATTAGGCTCGAGAGATTTGAGTTTTGCCCACGCACCTCTCGATATCATAACTCTATTCTTGGCAGAGGAATGGCATTTAGAAGATGGAGAGCAAGAGCTAAGGGCCAAAACCGACAAATACCAACCTAAGACATGGGATGAAATGAAACATAAATGGAAAGCGCGAGAAAGGCGTTTGAAAAGTCGATGCGGTGGTTTGCTCGAGGGAACGGAGGAAGTGCAGTTCATGCACCAAACAGCCAAGGAGTTTATCTCACGGGCCTATTTGAACAACAAAATCTTCCAGAACGCCGTTGGGTTTTCTACCGAATTTGACATACATTTGGCTATCATGAGCGGATATATTCGGCGCTTAAAACGCTGCGCAGAAGTCGTCGTGACTCCTGACAAAGTCCAAATCAATCCACAAATTCAAAACATCACCACGAATCCATTCGAGACAATTGAAATGTCTTCTACCGCTCCCGTGCTTTTCCAAGATATATTCTTAAATGCCTCATGTTTGGAAAGGATGAATATGGAAAGTGATGCTTACCGCCCCTATATCAAACTCCTTGATGAGCTAGATATCGTCGGTGGCCAACTGGTTGCTTCTTTGGAGGACCTATCTTACCTTGGTTTCACTTGGTTTGACGTTTATTTAGCGAATGGGAGTCCCTCGCAGGGGTCGGGGTTTTTCCCGAGAGTTCAGAGCTTTTTGCAGCTCGCGTTCCTCATCGGTTTAACTCCATACATTCGAGCAAAAGTTAATGGCCAAAGACTTCGAAAGGACCAATTGGATTTTTTTCTATTACAGATTTCTCGCCATCCTACAGTCTCATTGCGGCATGTATATCCTGATATCCACAATACGTCAAAGCCTGAAATATTTGAATTGTTGTTCGAAGAAGGGGCTGAGCCTAACTGTCGAGTGAGTGACCCTACATGGAAGTTGCAAGATGGTTGGACTGCTTGGACATGTCATCTCGCACAGGATAGAAACATTCGTCATTCAAAAACGAGTGAACGATGGGATACTATAACAAAGCTTTTCCTAAGGTTTGGAGCCGATCCAACAGCACACATATTCGAAGAGGGTAAGCGATTGACAGCAGAGGATGTCCTAAAGAACGCGTTGGCTAAACATTGGGATTTCCAGAAGGATTTGGATGAAATCTTAGAACTTCTGAATCAAGCTAAAACAAAAAGAGATTTGGGAGAGCTGGCAGCTCTTGGCTAGTCAGTCGTCCGGGACGGGAGGATCGGGGGTTGGCCTGCAATACACTGCAATGCTCTTTACGTAGCTCTGGAGAGTTTGTGATTGAAGAGCCCCTAGCTAGGTGGCTTTCGTACATAATATCAAGATGGGTCCATGACAAAAGTTACTTCTCCTCTAACACACCCAACTCTCCCAGAATAATATCAGCCGCCTTCTCCCCAATAGCACAAGCAGTATTCATCGTATTCGCAGACACGCTGCCCGGCACAATGCTCAAGTCCACCACCTTGAGCCCCTCCACCCCATACACATTCAACAGCGGATCTACGACCCCCATCTCGTCCCTAGGCGCCATCTTGCACGAGCCGAGCGGATGCCAGCTCAAGTCCACATTCTCCCGCAGCCACTTCTCCAACACCGCTTCATCCTCCGCGTCATACGCAACCTCCTGTTTCCCCAGCGGCAGCGGCCCCTCGAGCCCCTCGGGCCTATCTGCCCCGGCGAGCGCCGCGCGCGACGCGGGAGAGAAAGGCGGGTGGCTGAGCGGCAGCTCGCCCCGGAACACGTCCATGCGCCGCACGACCTCGCGCTGCTTCTTGTACAGCCACTTCTGCATCTCGAGGTCGAGGCCCCGCGGGTCCGTCAGCATGCCCGTGGCGAAGTCGAGGCGGTCGCCCGGCTCCGGGCCCGTCGCGTGGACGTGGCCCCGCGAGTACGTGTTCACCGTGAAGGCCGACACCCCGAAGTACTGGATGGGGGCTAGCTTCGACGGGTCGCCCGGGAAGCCGGCCACGCTCGCCATCATGGCGACCGGCTTGCTCGGCGCGTCCGCGAAGTCCCGCGCCCAGGCTTCCTGGAACGCTGGGCTCAGGGACGCGATCTCCGAAGGGCTTGGGCGCACCTTGCAGTGCACGTCTTCGGCGTTCCAGCCGAGTATTTTGGCTTTGGTGCGCATGAGTTCGTCGGTACTCACCCTGCCTGCTTGCACGCCGTCGATGGTCTCGTCGGGATTAAGACTCGACTTGTATCCGTAGAGCTTGATGTTGTGGTCGTTGAAGTTCTCGCCTACGCCGGGGACGTCGGCGACCAAGGTTTGGATTCCTGCTTTCTTCAGGATCTGCGGGTTTCCTATTCCCGATCTCTCCAGGACGGGGGGCGTGCCCAGAACGCCGCAAGATACGACAACGAGCTTTCTGGCTTTGACGGTGCGGATTGGCAAGTTCTCGGCTTTGGGTTTGTACTCGATACCGCTTGCTTTCTTGTTGTCGTCGAACAAGACGCGGCGAACCTGCGATTCAACCAGGACGTGGAGGTTTGGGTGTTTGCCGTCCTGTAGTAGCGGGTGCACGTAACCATGAGCCGTATCCTGGCGCTTGCCATCATGGCTTATGTAGCGCATGGCACGCTGGGCGCCGTTCATGCCGTCGAGGTCATTGAGGTCATGCCGCTCGGGGAAGCCCGACCTTTTAGCTGCTGCGAGGAAGTCCTCCTCACATCTCGGGGCGTTGTAGGTGCCGCTGGTGATGTGCAGGGGACCTTGATGTCCATGAAGATCCTGATCTCCTGGTCCATGATAGGTTTCGATCTGTGACCATCTTGCATCAACACGGGGGATTTGAGGAGAGCAGATGGGAAGGTCAGCAGCTGCTCAAATACCTTGTTCAAGTACGGTAGCATCTCGTTTGTGGACCAACCGGCGGTGTTCCATGCGTCGAAATCAGCCCTCTGGACACGGCTGTAAACCACTGCAGAATACAACTATCAGCCACTGATCCGTACCATGATCCAGACTAGGTATATATGCATGTTCCATAATGAAGCCTTTGGGAAGCAGCCTTACTCATGTTTACAGACGAACCGCCTCCAAGGGTGCCTCCAACGGGCTCGATAAGCTGCCGACTACCCAACTGCTTCTCCCGGTTAGACTGATGGAAGGTGGTGAACCTGTTGATGGGGAGGTAATGTGTGATGAACATGAGTGGCTGAACGATGGTCGGCTCATCGTGATTGTTAGGTCCACCTTCAACGACTAGGACTGAGACGCCAGCCTCAGCAAGGCGTCCCGCGAGAACACAGCCTGCCGTTCCCCCTTTACCTCAGTTAATGACAGGAAGCGAAAGTAGCATGAATAGGAGAAGGCAGGTAAGCGTACCTCCCGCAATGATCACGTCCACTTCCTCGACGTGGTTTGGCAGCTCAGTGTAAAGGCCCATCTTGAGTTTGTAAAGGTATCTAGGGCGTGTGAATGACGCAGACTAAAGCACGGAGGGTCGTACAGGAGAAGAAGGACTGGAATAATTGGTATTGAAGGTTGCCTCCCTGAATCGACTTCGCGAAACGCACCGGCGGGTTTCAGTATCGCATACAATGAATTCGCATATACGTTATCTAAAACAAATTGCAGCTCATACAGAAGCCTCGCAAGTTTTCAGAAAAAATACGATCTGAAGGTGTTGGGTGTTTCGTCATTTATTAGTAGTGCTGATGCAGGCATGTAGTACACGTGATCCTTGGTCCTGTTGGCGGCAAACACAGGGTCGAAACCAACACGGTTATGCATTCTTCTTAGATATTAACAGGTAGAACTACCGACTGGTGGTCGGATAGCGATGCCATTCTCCACTCCGGGGCCGAAGATTGTCGTGTACTTTGATATCACGGAAGTGTATAACAAAAAAATAAGAAAAATAAATGAAAAAAAAAGTATTATAACAACTATTAAAATGGGGTAAAGTAGCAAGTAAGGGGTGGAAATGAGTTCATTTGCATTGAACGTGCACTAACAGACCAACGCGCAGCCTGCGTTGGGGCTGAGCGGGGAGCTATCACTTGAACGTGTGAAGCGAACGCACAGGGTGAATTTGAGCTTGATGTATCATTTATGTAATCGTTGAAGATTGTACTTACAAGAATCGACAATCCTAATGCCAGACTTGACACCCACGTACGTAAACTTCCTTGATATTCCGGTCGTCACCTGTCATGATGAACTTATCAAAAATAGTTCTCAGGGAATCTTCATCTTCCAACATAGTCATGACCCCAGAGGCATTCGCATCGATAACCAGGGCATCAAACTCCTTGCCGAGCTCGAAATTGCCAACCTTCGTATCCAAGCCGCATACTTTAGCCCCTCCAAGCGTGGCCAAGTAGAAAAGCTCTCCGATGTCTAACCCCTTGTCCTTTCCCTGACTCATCACTTCCCGCGCGTTCGATGCCACAAGTGCTTGTCTCATAGCATCTAGAATGCTGCTTGAGAATCCCCCGCCGCTATCGGTCCCGAGACCGACTTTGATGCCGCGCCGTAAGAAGTCCCTTACCGGCGCCGCCATGAAACCGCCACCGACCGTCATATTAGAAATAGGACAATGCGCGACGCCGCAGTCAAGCTCCTTGAGGCGGCTCATCTCGTACTCGGTCATATGGCAGCAGTGAGCGAGTATCGAGCGCGCGTTCAGCAACCCGTAGTGCTCGTACAAGTCCGCCTCGCTCCCCTTAAACTGCGGGAACAACTCCCGCGTAAAATTCATCTCTTGCTCCGCCTCGTTAAAGTGCGTCTGGATCGGCAAGCCCGGGTTCGCGGCCGCGATCTTGCCCAGGCCGTCCAACAAGTCCGGATCGCAAGAGATGGCGAAGCGGGGCGTCAGCACGTGTTTCAGCAGCTTACTCTCCGGATCGATGTCTCGGATGTGTTTGATGCACTCTTCGGTGTCCTTGAGGGAAGCCTCCACGCTCACGTCGCGGTAGTAGTCCGGGGCGTTCCGGTTCATGTTGCACTTCCCGACGAGCGCGCGCTGGCCCTTTTCCAGGCAGATATCCGCGAGGATGTTGGTGGCCTCCGCGTGTAACGAGCCATAATACGACGCCGTCGTGATGCCCTGCTTCAGGAAGCCGTCCACGCAGCTAGAATAGACCCGGCGTGCGTACTCCGGGTCACGGAAGCGTGCCTCATTCGGAAATGTGACTTTCTCAAGCCAATCCAGAATGTGCATGCTCTGACCGAGACCGCGCTGTGCCCATTGTGGCGCATGGTTGTGCGTGTCGACGAAACCTGGGATTAGGAATTGGCTGCGGGGTAGGTATCGCACGCTCTCCGAGGAAATGGAGGGGATTTCCAATGACGATAGTAACGCGGGCACCTTATCTCTAGAGATATTCTCAGTTAGGTTGGCGATCTTACCGTTAGCGTCGACGATAAGCAAGGCGCTCTCGAGTATGACGAGCTCCGTCGGCCCTCGTGAGTGAATCACTGTGCCGTGGAAGAGCTGATAGCTCATTTGATGTGCTTTGTCTATTAAATTCTTTGAATAAATCTAAAATTGACGGTGTATGGACTAACAAAATGTTATTTGAGACTAGAAGATAAAGTTTCGTAGTAAATAGAGAGCCCTGAAGCCAAGATTGAATGCTCCGATTGTACCGCAAACATAAGACACACTGTGTCAGCTGAGAACCTGACAGTGCCAGCTGTGGCCAGGTGTTCAGGGGTAGTTTTTGCTTCGTTACCGGACAGTGCAAACGTTTAACAACTAAAGTTTACAGAGGAACCTTATAATAGGTACGCAGTGTGAATTAGCATTAGCGTATGACGCCTCCGCTTGCCTTTTTCACCGCGCATTGATCGAAAAAAGGAACGATAATTAAGATATATATTTGAGCAGTAACTAGCCTTTGTGTTGGTAGCAAGTCTTACTCCCGTGTATTGATATCCTTACTTGCAACGTATTTATACTTTCCTTTATACGAAGCATCTTATATAAATGTAAAGTACCTATTTCTTCCTTATTCATTGTTCTTTTTTTCGATTCAAATGCCGTACCAAATGTACGACAAGGCATCACAATCCCATGCTAATACCGTATAATATAGGGGATGCTACTAAAATCATCGTAATAAACGACCTTTGATTTTCTAGGCCCTTATCGTTACATTTACATATATACCAAGAGACCTACCTCGGTGAGTTCATTATAACCTCTTTTTTTGCTATGGTATTTTTCTTTGTGTACAAGGGGTCATGCGCCGTTGTCTGGGTGACTGACGCCTGGTAGGACTGGTGTAATCGGAAGAAGGCAGTGGCTCAAGACTTAATAACTCACGTCTCCAAGCACCGACAAGAAAGTTTAAAGGGTTAACTAAAATACTAGGTACCTACTAGGTACTAGTATTTATCCCGCGCCCAAGATTTTGCTTGGAACTTGTACTTTCTCATACAATCTTTCCCACGCGACTGCACGCAATATCAGCAACCATGGGTATGTCGATAAACAAACAGATGGGCGAAGACAATGCGTCTGCTGTCGCCGACATCATGCACCATGACGCCCAAGAAATCTTACTTGAGAGTACGCAACAAGGTAAACATATTGAAGACACAAAACCCGACGACCAACTTGCCTTCAACCTCTTCCTAGAAGAACGAAACGTTCCTAGAACAAAATTTCCTAGTCAATCCGAGCACTATTCTATTTCTCGGTCCAAACACGAGAGGACTCCTCGAATAATTAATCACAACACATTGCAAGCTCCCGGGAACGGAGAGAATTCCTTGAAGACAGGACAAGCCAACATTAAACATACAACCGAACATGAATCTATCGAAGAAGAAAAAAACTCACCATTTGCTGGTTCAAGTCAATCCAGCAATATGAGACCATGCGTGGCTTGTGGAGAGCATAAATTTCTCTCAAACTTAGCTCGTACTCCGTGTAAACACGGATATTGCTCGGAGTGTACCAACCGAATGTTCGAAATGGCGACCCAAGACGAGGAGTTATTTCCTCCGCGATGCTGTGGGCAACGAATACCCATTGAGGGGAACGAGACATTACTAAATGTCGGAGTACTGGCTAGCTTCCAAGCAAAGGAAGCTGAATACACCGCACCTCATCGAACATACTGTCATCGGCCAGAATGCGCTGCGTACATCGCGCCGACGGCGTATATAGATGGCATTGCTATCTGTGGCAAATGTCAGCAGAGAACCTGTTTGACATGTAAGGGTGCCACACATGATGGCGAGTGCCCGGATGATAAACAACTCCAACAAGTCATGCAGCTGGCACGAGACGAGCAGTGGCAGCGCTGCCAAAGCTGCAAAGCTCTTGTAGAGCTAAACTTCGGATGTAACCACATAACGTAAGTTTAGAAATCTTAACAGCAACTATAACGCAGCCTATTTACACTCTCTAGATGCCGATGCAAACACGAGTTCTGTTACACCTGTGGTGCGAAATGGAAGACGTGTGAATGCCGGCTATGGCAGGAGGCTCGCCTACTCGCACCCGCGGCGCATGATCGTGTTCTACCAGATCTTGGCGCGGAGAGACGGGCCTGGAGGAGAGCAGAGGAGATCGTACGAGACCTGCAACGACGCATAGGAGAGGACCCGCAAGTTCCGCACCGGAGACTCATATTCCGACGTAATGCTCGAGTTTTCCAGAGGTATTATGTCGGCTAGATGTCTTTTTACGTGGCGAGTATATTGGACTACATGGACAGGGATATTCTTATTACAAAGGGATAATGCATCTACCGCAGCAATGCCTTTCAATCTCGCTTTTTCCAGGAGTTTGCCTATGACAAACAGGTTGTACTTATAATAATAGAAGTTCTGAAGTTACATACAGGTAGAACGGGGGAAATCCGTCCAACACCATTTTCGGGGCTAGTTTCTCTAGCTACCTTTAAATTATACAAATATGATGAGTTAGGCGTGTATAAGTCTCCCGAAACAAGATACCTTGGAATTTGGTCCTTCTACTGGAGGTACCTTTGCCCCTTCACTGACCGTGGCTGACAAAACACCACTAATTCTACTGCAATTACGGCACGTCTCGCCCCCTAAATCCCCATATTTATGGCGTACCCAATCCGCCAACCCATTCCCTTTGTTCGCCCACGCCACCTCCCCAAAGTCCCCGAATCTTCGCTATGCCCTGGGCTATGAGGAGACCCACCTTCCTATTTGGAACATTTGGTCAAGTCGAAACGGATTCCCATTGGTTGGCAGGCATTCAACGATCGCCAATATTCGCGTATAGTGGAGGGTCATAGGTTTCTCTTCGAGGCATAGAGGATATAATTATTATGTAAATTCTAGTGCAAATATTTCTATGAAAAACCTCAAGGTGTATGTCAGTATAATAATAGTGACCAAATGGTTGTGCACCATCTCTTCTTTTCCCCTTCTTAGAGGGGTCGTTTTGACACCTGGAATTTTAGGACTCTTCTTAGCGAACATGTTACCGGCCACTCCATCATGGTGCTCAGCACCCCAATCACACAGCGGAGAAATGAACATACCCACGGATATCGAACTTTCCTTCACTCCAGTAGGTAGGTTGAATCCCCGTCGAGCTCAATACCACGTATTGTACCAGGATCTTGCATAACTGTTTCCCTAATGGCGATCTGTCCGCTAATTTTTAGTGGATAACCGCTATAACTCAGTGAGCTCAGTCACTAAAGCAAGGCGTTACACGGTGCAAACATGCTCGAGATCATGTGGTTTTAGCCTACTAGGTAGTACGAGCAGGTGTGCAAGACTTTTTTACCTGGACTTTCCTACCTCTAAAGATCAGATTATGCGACTGGAGTATTTGAAGAGTTATTATATAATGCACAATCTAATTATGTATACTTTATGATATAACTATACTGAATAGTTATATACTATGTCTTCAACATCGTCTTCATCATCCCGCAAAGTCAATCAACTATCTGAGGTGCCCTTGAGTCTTTGCTGGAATACTTTGTAGTTTCTTTTCCAAACTTCATCCATTCCTGGTAATGGATCTACCCCGGCCTTCGTTAGATCTCTATTGACCCAGTTCAAAATTTTGTCTATGTACGCATCCTCCGCTGCGAACATGCTGTGGAACCTATCTCCAGGCCGGAACCGAGCTTTACGTTCTCTATGTTCCTCCTGCATAATCGATTTAGGGGGCAGTTGAGCTTGTCCTGCGAATACTTTGGCTGCCACCTGAGCCTGGAAGTCAAACAGAGAAAATGTCGACACCAAGTGAGAAACTCCGATAAATGCTAGCGTAGGGTCCGGGATGTAGAAGATGTCCTTGTGTAAGTTGTGTGTGATGTACCCGTCAGACGTAATGAGGACCTTCTCGTCGGCGTCCTCCCAGGGAGTTAATGGTTGTTCCAAATCGCCAAGAAAGGGGTAAGACGTGATGTAACCCGTTGCAATAATAACGTGATCGATGCCTTCGAGAACCTTCCCATCTTCAAGGACGACTTTGCCCGGTATCGCCTGACCAGGCTCCAGGGGCTGAGATTTAGACTCTCCATCGACTGTGTCAGGAATAAACTCGGCAACCATCGCAACCCTCTCAACACCCTCAGGTAAACGTGATACAAGTACATCATACTTGCTTTCCCGTCTGCTCTGAATTATCTTGGCTCCCAAATGTGAGGTCTCCTTGGCAATGTCTAAGGCCGAGACACCGGCGCCAATTATGAGAATAGTCTTATTACTGAAAGGAACAGGGGTTCGATATTGCTTTGAATGCGTGACACGATCCGAGAAGAGTCGTTTCCACGTGGGGAGTCCTGGAACATCTGGCACAAATGGGATATGATAGTGCCCGCTCGCTACTACAACAGCGTCAAACTTCCATGTTCTTTTCGTCAGCGTGTGGCCGGATTTGGTCCTTGTGAGTGTGCTAGTCACGATCGTCCATTTGTCATCTCCATCTGGTTTTGATACGCTTTCCACTCGCGTGTGAAAACTTATCTTCTCGTAAACATTGTGAATATGAGCGATGTCTTTGATGTATTGGTGGACCACTTTTTGATCCACGAGATCCTCACTACCTTCTGGCCATTGTAACAGGCTACTTCGCATAATAGGAGTTGGAATATTATTCTTCAACCCGGCATAGCTGCGATTATGTCAATATCCTGTAACGAAATTTGGAAGTGGCTTTAATAAAGGGGAAAAATCCACATGATATTATTAAAGATAGAGAGCATGATGGAAGGTTAATTTGATGATTTGAACATGACGTTCGGTTTCTGCTCGGGTTACTCATACGTACCATGGATTAGGTGGACCATGTATCAACGCAACTTCGTTTGAGCTTAATCCTTCTTTTTCAACCTCTGCCCAATTCGGAGATGGAGGTCTGACATTAGGAAACGGTGGGTCCCTGTCGGGTTGGGGTTCATAATCCCAAACACCGCCGACTACTCCGGTTCGTTCAAATACGGTGACGTTAAAGCCGGCCCGGAGGAGGTGAGCTGCCGAAACAACACCACTGATACCCGCGCCGATCACAGCCACATCCTTAATGTTACCGAGGTCCGGCCCGCTCTCAACTTTGCTGTCACTGGATAGGGAACCCATAGTAGTAATACATAGATAGATGAGGAAAAAGGCTCAATGAGTAGCGGCCAAAGCAAGATATGAATAGAAACGAACCACGGTTGACTGTGGAGCATGCAAATGATTCATCAGCTCATTTACTCGCCAGAAGCATGCTCTCCTCATTTTCAATGCTTGGTGTTGATTAGAAATCGCGGCATACTCCTGAATTGGATCCGAGGGATGAGGCGATATGCAACAGCGATTACGTGCTTGTTACATCCATGCTTATGCGGTAAAAAACGTGGGAGAGAACTTACGATCGAACGGAGATGACGAGGTAACAATTCTCGATATATCTACTTACTTAGGTACATAGGTCATATATAGGGGAATTGCGCAATTTTAGCTAATGCGTGATTATCCCTTAGTTCGGCCCTCGACATAAGAGAAGGCGTATTCAGCTTAGGTCTCGCGTCAATATTCTCCCTAGCTTCTCATTGTATTTTCTATCATCGAAACATGGCCTAGTCGTGTCTGCCACTCTAGTAATTCTCTAGCTATTCTATGCTTACTGACCGTGCTTTCTTAGCACGCTCTCGGCGATGAAGGATTCTTATCGTGAGAGAAGTCACAATAAGGCCAGCAGCTATGAACACCATCGTGATGAAACCCTTGCGATATCGCGGCCCATCAACTTGCTGCCAAATGATCAATGGTAGCCATGCCTGAACGACGTACGCCATCTCGTTCATAGTTCCCACCACTAGAGCGCGCTCTTCATTGTCGTCACTACAGATCTCATGCGCCCACGCGAACGTCAGCCCACTGATCCCTCCTCCAATAGTACCTATGATGTAACAAGCCCATTTCCAGCCAACGGGGATATTCCAAACCCCGAGACTTGTGTTGGTAATGATGTTGACAACCCCTGAAAACACCATTGCTGGCCACCTTTCTCCTTTGAATAATGAATCTGAAGTCCAGGCGTATATGTACGTAAAGATCACAGCGATGGCCGATGAGATAGTCGGGTAGGAGTTTATCGCGGTAACGCTGTACCCTTCCTGTTTCAGCCAGATCGCGAAGGCCGGCTGGCTACCATAGCCCGTGCCATTGTTGAAGAAAATGTATAAAAGCGTCAGTGCGTATATGTGCCACGAGGAGAAGATCTTCTTGAGTTTGGCCTTGGTGTATGGTCCCCGGTTAGCTCGACCTTCTAATTCCATGCGTTTCTTTGCTAGCACTATCTCGCCCTTGTTTAACCACCACGCTCGAGTGATTTCGGGCACATCCGGAAAGAAGAAGAAGCCTGCGATGGCGATCGGTAAGGATATCGTGGTATTTATGATAAAAAGCCACTGCCAACCCTTAAATCCATCCACGCCGTTCAGATTATAGACTGCAGCCATCAAGTAGCCGGAAAACATCGTTCCTATCGTACCGCTTGCATGAAAGATACAACTTCGCTTGGCAAGTTCATCTTTTCGATCTGCTATTTATTAGCATTTCGTCAAAGAGCGGAAGTATTTTATTCTATAGTATATCTCCCATAGAAATAAATAGATAAAAACATACTGTAGAAAGTTAGTTCTTAAATCCTCAAAAATGTTCGATTTGCCACAGAAATAAAGGGGGTGGAAATGATACGAAAACGGTGAAACTTACCACCAAGATCCAATGACATATTGCATGCCGGGATAGAAAGCGCTCTCGGCGAGCCCTATAAAGAATCGGAGGACGTATATCTGCGTTGCCGTCTGGCACTTTGAGATTAAGATGGTCAAAACTGACCACACAACCTCACATGCCGGTATCCAAATAGAGGGTCGAATTTTGGTGAGCAAAATATTGCTGTTATTGTTAGTAACGCCGATCTGGAGAGGTGATTAATAACGTGCCTTACCTTGGGACTTCGCCAATGACATAGCCAACCGTCCAGCATGCAGTCATGTAGTTGAGCTGGTTACCGTAAAGCCCAAGATCCTCTTTCATGCCAGATACGAAGGCGCTGTTGACGTTTATCTGGT
Organism: Annulohypoxylon truncatum; assembly: GCF_022578515.1. NCBI lineage: Eukaryota > Fungi > Ascomycota > Sordariomycetes > Xylariales > Hypoxylaceae > Annulohypoxylon > Annulohypoxylon truncatum. Next base: position 767,084 of record NW_025953787.1, read on the forward strand.
CGAGATTTTTGATGAAGTAACCCAAAGAAGCGAATGTTAAGATCACCGCGTCTAGCTTGAACAAGAATCTCCTCTCCTCTGGTGATTTATCAAACGTGTCCCAGAAGTACGATCTCCATGTTTGCTTCGGTTTCACAACTACAGGTGTCGTCGAATCAGCATCGCTGTGGTCGACGCTTTTGGCAGCCACTTCGCCGTCGACTTCGACCACGTTCTTAGTCGTGATCTCTTTGTTCGCCATGTCGTACTCGTGAAATCAAACCTGCATGGAAGCTCTACTGGAACGATCAAACAAAAATGCTCGGGGTATTACTATCTTAAAAAGAGCCTGCCTCCCCTGAAGCTACACAGGATTTGTTCACGCTATTCTTCGCGTATAAAAATATTTATCCCGCGTTTTGAGGAACGAAGGCCCTTCGAATAGCGTCTCATTATAGACAATCCCTGCTCGATATCAACCTAGATCTCCCGAGCAAGGAAGAACTACGATGTACGATTATCAATAGGTTGCTCCTCCAGGGACCGAAGCTTGCAAAGCTTGGTCGAGCATACGTATAACCCAGCAATGTGCAAGGTCATGGGATAATACGCCTAGCCATTTATGGAGGAGGAATTCTAGAACTATTATGTACACGGCCTTACAGCTCATGCAATGTAGTGACCTACGAAAGAAGAGTGTGGGGTTCTAATTGTGTGTTATTTGGAGCTAAAGAGGTAGAAGGGCCGAGGCAGACAAGGTGGTGATCACCTCAACGTTGGCTACCATGACGCCATGCTTCACCCCACAAACGCGTCGAATAGCACCCGCATTACGCACCCTACCTGCATTTAAGAGGCGATCTTTCTCGCATCATCCTTCTCCAATATCGCGAATTGATAAGGAACTCCAATCACGACATTTATCAGTCGCGGAGAACTGTTTACTCCTCAGTAGATTCTGCAAAAGACTGTCATGCAGCGGCAGCTAATAGGAATGAAGCAGATACAGCTTACCAATCGTCGAGTCTGAACATTCGAGTGTGTCCATGGAGTTGGAGAATGACCTGTCGTCGAATTCAGCGAAAATGAGGTCAGTGGTAAGGGAACTCCAACTGAATGCTCAATGCCACTATATAATTCCGTTGGAGGTCATACGCATCTTGGGGTAGGTGAGAAGTTAGAAGAGAGCTCAGTTTTTCCCCTTGGAATATTTACAAAAAATTGAAATAAATCAGATAAAAACATACACCAAGTCTTCTTGAAATCGTGAAAATGGCACCTGCACCAATTGACGAGCGCATCAAGGATGTTGCGGAACCTCGCAAAGACACGCTGGGCCTACCCGAGCCGGCCCTCCGCCGCCTAAAGAAGGCGGGAATCGATCTCTCTAACGGCTACCCTTACCGTCCATCGAGGCCTCTTTACCTAGACGACGTCTACCAAATCAGGAGTAAAGAGTGGAAACACGACGACGCCGGAGCCCGCGCGGATAAGTCAAAGTCGGCGCTCCTGTCAGCCGCCACCAAAGTGACAGACCTTACCGCACACATCGGAACCGAGATCGAGGGCCTACAGCTCAAGGACCTCACGGACCAGCAGAAAGACGAGCTGGCGCTCCTCATCGCCGAGCGGAGCGTCGTCTTCTTCAGAGACCAAGATATCTCGCCACAGCAGCAGCTCGCGCTCGGCAAGTACTACGGCGAGGTAGAAGTTCACGTAAGTCCTACCCAAAACCAAAACACCTCCTACCTCCCCCCCCTTAGTGGAAAAGTACCCACATACTTACACCCAACGAATAACAGCCGCAAGTCGCCCAAGTCCCCGGCAACCCAGGCGTGACGGTGATCTGGCCGGACCTGCAAGCAACAGAGCGAGCGGCCAACTTCCGCAACCCGGGGGGCGCGTCGCGCTGGCACACGGACCTGGTGCACGAGCTGCAGCCGGCGGGGATCACGCACCTGCACAACGACACGATACCTCCGGTGGGCGGGGACACGCTGTGGGCGAGCGGGTACGCGGCGTACGAGAAGCTATCCCCCGACTTCCGGCGGATCATCGACGGCAAGCTCGGCGTCTACCGGTCCGCGCACCCGTACCTGGACCGCGCGCATCCGGAGGCCGGTCCGAAGTACGTCGAGCGCGTGCACCCCATCGTGCGCGTGCACCCGGCGACGGGCTGGAAGGCGCTGTGGGTCAACCGCGCGATGACCGATCGCATCGTGGGGCTGGATAAGGCGGAGAGCGATGTCATTCTGAACTACTTGTACGATGTGTATGAGAAGAACGTCGATATCCAGGTGCGCTTCCGCTGGACGCCGAATACTAGCGCGCTTTGGGATAATAGGTAAGCGGACCCAGCCCCCCTTTTCTCCTCAGTCGTCCGCAGTTGCTAATTTAGGCTCCTTTGTAGAATCACTATCCACAACGCGAGCTGGGACTATGGTGGGAAGCACCCTAGGCACGGGACGCGTGTTACAACTTTGGGCGAGAAGCCGTACTTCGATGCTTCGGCTCCGACTAGGCGAGAGGCCCTTGGTTTGCTGGATGAGAGCGAGAAGCAGGTTGATGGTCCTGCTTGAAGACTTTTGAATGTACCGAGATAGATATAATAAATTGACTATATCTCGGAACACATTTCACGATTTTCTTTTTTGCCTTATAGCTGAAAGAGTTAGCATGTTTTCCCTCTCCGCATTGGTTCGGTTCACTAACAACGCCTCATGAGAGATAAGGGCTTTCTTAGTCTTAAACCTGACATGTCAAAGCTTTACCAAGACACAATCGACAATCCTTTGAAAGATTCAGCTTGCGTATCACTCCCCGCGGGAAGAAGTTCTCACTAACCTAATGCTCTCCACCTAGGCCGAAATAGTTATTCCGCGTCAGCTTGTACAATTCGACAATTAGAACAGGTCTCGAGCACATATTAGTATCGTGGAGACTTTATTCTCGGAATACGATGTAGATTTTTTCTCTTCTCAGTCTGGTAGTCAAGTTAGTAGTCAGTGGAGATATCAAAGTTGGTAATGCAGACCATGGTAGAACAAAGGGGGATCACGTGACTGAGCTAGCCCATATTTTCCAATACTCACGCCAAGCGTACATTCAAGTAGTCATTCATATTCATACTCATCTCTATCTACCTTAATAGGTACGCCATCCACAGCCCGCCTTTCAAGCAAAAGATACGGTCCAATCAGCGCCAATCCTAGCACCGACCCGTTTTATAACCGCAAAAGCAGCCCTGCCACCTTCCGCCTTGTGGTAGTCCAATGGCACCGAGGTCTTCTTGCCCTCGGACTCAACTTCTACTTCCTTCTTGTCTGCCCATGATGAAGGCGCCCCGATGACGATGATCTTGTCAACGGATACACCGCGCATGAGCTTCAACCACTGCCCTTCCTTCACGCTCTTGGCGTCACGGCCTTCCGAATCGGTAGAAGTAAGGGTTGAGCCCTCGAGCTTGAACTTGCGGTGGATGTACTGGCCCTTTTCATAATCGAAGGAGTCGCCATCGTCGACGTAGAGCTCACCTTCCGCTTGGCCATTCTTGCCAACCGCCACAACAAGAGTGTAGTCGTCGAATTTCATCAGCTGAGTAGAACGACGCGGTGTATCCCGACGAGGTAGGATGTGTCCGCCGCGCATCAAAACGGGGATAGACTCGAGGGGTGCGTCGACGGTCAAGTATTTCCCTTTAGTTGTAGCAAGCTTCTTGTAGTTAAAGTAGTCATAATAAACCTCGTCATCCGGAATATAAATATCCACAGAACGTTTATCCTTCTCCACGACCGGCTTAACCAAAAGACCAGTCGATCCAACGAAGAACTGGTCATCGATGTCGAAACCACCTTCTTCGCTTGGATGTGTCCAATATAGAGGACGAATGATAGGGCTACCATCTTGATTGGCATGATAGAATGCGGTGTACCAAGCCGGAAGTAAGCTGTAGCGGAGACGCAAAGCAGAGGTGATGATAGATCGATACGGCTCCGCAAGGAGGAATGGTTCCCGGCGCCGGGCATCAATATGAGCGTGTCCTCGGAAGAAGGGATAGAAGGCACCGGCTTGATACCAACGACTCTGCAGTTCCAGTTCTGGGTTACCAAAGAAACCACCGACATCAGCACCGGAGAAGGGAAAACCAGAAATTCCTTGGGCGAGAATCATAGGAACAGATGCGCCAAGGTGTTCCCAGCTGGCCTGGTTGTCGCCGGTCCACATCGCACCAAGACGTTGCGAGCCAGCAAAGAAGGAACGGGTAAGTACGAATGGGCGCTTCAGTTCGCCCTTCTTTCGCGATAGCATAGCCTCGTACGTAGCATTATGGAAAGTCATGCCGTTGACGTTATGGATGTCGCGATGCTCCCAGCCGCCGTGGTGGAGGTTGTCTTTTGGCATAGTAACCTCCGGTCCGTTGAATACCGATGGCTCGTTCATGTCATTCCAGATGAAGGTGTTCTCCATTGTGCCCTTGAATCTATCATAATTGAAAAGACTTGACCACCACTTGATGGCGGCCGGGTTGAAAGCATCAATCCAATGCGAAGATCCAGGCCAGCACCAACCATCGAAGTCATTACCATCCTTATTCTTGACAGCCAGGCCCTTCGACTTCAGTTCGTCGGAGACATGGTAACCTCCGACATTCTTGATGTGAGGATCAATGATCGTGACCAGTTTCCTCCCGTGTTCATCCAGGTGTTTTCCCATGGAGATGGGGTCCTTGAACATGTCGTTGTCCCAAGTAAAGTACTTCTTGTCATCGGTGTATTCGATATCCAACCATATTACATCGTACGGAATATGATACCGATCCATTTTGCGGTCAACCTCTTTGACATCATCGTCCGAGACGTAGTTCCATCGGCATTGATGATAACCAATGGAAAATTCCTGGGGTAGGGCAGTGGTGCCAGTGAGTTCGGCATAATTCTTAGTAATATCGCGAGGCGTTGGGCCAAGGAAGACGAATACGTCCATCAAGCCAGACTCCGAGATCCAGTGGGTTTGGGTGTTGGTCTTGGCACCAATTCCGAGTGCTAAGGGGTTCTTGGATTCCTTGGCCTTGGTGATGTCGATCCAGGTTTCGGCCGTATTGAGCCAGAAAACACCAACGGTGGAATCCTTCCGCTGAGCTTGCATGAAGGGAATCGCTCCATACAAAGTCATTGGGCTGTCCAAGACATACTCGAAAACATCGGCATTATATAACCTGTACGGTTCAGCGTAGTTGCCCTCACCGCCGCGGGTCTCCTTCAGTGACAAGGGACCAGCATGCTCCGGAATTCCGTAGACGTGCTCATAGCCCAAGAAAGTGATATCAAGGGCAACGCTCTCAGGTCCACGAGGCTTAGAATCGGTATTACCACCGAAGGTCTCTTCCCACCAAGTGCTCTCGTCTTCTGATGGAGCTACCTCGGGAGTTTCTTCCTTCTTCTCTTCTTGTCCTTCTTCGCCTTCCTTTTTCTCTGGTGCCGGCTTCTCGATCTTCGGTCGCCAATGCTCCATATTTAACAGGCCGCGGTCGTTGAGTCTGATTTGAGCAACGCCATCTCGCTTGAATTCAATCGAATATGGTTCATAATTGATGTCGGCTTCAAATGCTAAGTTGGGGCCATATTGGATCTTCATGCCAGTCTCACCCTCATGGGAGACTTTAGCATCCGTGTCAACATCCAAGCCGCCAACAAGAGTCCACTTTTCAGCTTCGTTATATCTTTCTTTTCTAGCCCCGCTATTGTGTCTAATTTCGATGTCCTTATCTTGTCTCTTTTTCTCGTCGATTGTAACACGTGCCGTACCCGATTTCAAGAAAGATACGGTAATGGGAAGTTGGACAGTATTTCCTTGTTCGTCGATAGTTTTTAATATGGTAGCATGGAATTGGCCATCCTTAAACGAGGCCAGCTCGGAAGGAATCTTGTAGGGTGCTTTCCACTCGGATCCTAGGGCAACAGCATTGTCGGCATAAGCTCTATTTCTCTTGCAGAAGCCCGATTGATGACATTTCTTGAAATCATTTTCCTTCACCGCAACTAGTTTCTATTAGCTTCAATTGACGGGTTTTTGATCAGCTATTCAAGTTATTACCTCCTGGCGTAAAAAGTGAACATAGAACAGCGAAAAGGCACAAGAAAGCGGCCCATCTTGGGGACAACTGGCTCGAACCAGCACCGGCCATCTTGGTCCCCTTGGCACGGCGTCCCTTGATATAGTGGATTGTATCGACAATGGGAGAGAAAAGTCAAAGCAGGGAGGAAATTAAATCATTGAGATATGTAAACATTAAATCATGAGTGGTTTCACTCAATTGCTTCGCACGGTCGCAAGCAATTGGATATGTTGTGCTTGTTCTTTGTGGGAGGTTTAACTTGATGCGAGCTGTCCATTCAAAAGATACGAGATACGTAGCTGTGCCTTGAAGCTCCCTTGAATTAGGTAATCTGGGTAGTCTGTATTTTAGCCTGTAATTAAGCCACAATTGTCGGTATCCACTAGTCTCCACCATCAACACGGAGCTCCTGATAAGTTCCAAGTTGCAACGACGAACAGTGATCCGTTAGTTACTAGCCACACGCGCAGACTGCGATATTGCAAGTATTGGATATACCATCTTTGCTGTTAATCTGTACAATGTTCATCATCTAGTTGTGGCCTGTTGTGAGCTACATCGTGGCTGCATGGGAACTTGGGCAATAACTGAGACTCTTCTGATTTGTGAATAATTCCCTTCACTATTCTCCGTTTGATCAATCACGACTCTTAGCCACCAATTGTCACAATCAACAACATCAACAATATCTCATTTTCTCGTACATCTTATCCACATTCCTTATTCTTAGAATACTAAGAAAATTAATCGATAATTTCCATAATCATTACTTATGCATCTTTTTCTATACTCGATAACCAAAACTCCTCCAAATACATAGTGTTTTAAGGTTGAGTCTTCAATTCAAGAAATACACGAACAGCCTTAGCATACAGTTACACCCTAATGACCGAGATGTACAAGCCACAGCCACAGAACCTGCAAAAACAACCTTTCGTACTTGGAGGCAGCGGACCTCAAGCTGGTGGTGGTAGTGGCAGTGGAGGAAGGCGCCACAATTCTGAAAGCCACGTCAAGCCCAATCCCCGGCGACCCAATGGACCTTCAGGACCCCGCCATGCCGCCAATCACCCCGCCTTGAAGTATCTTTTCTTCAGCTTGTCAAGTCTGTGCTTGGTTTTTTTTCTATTCTTCCTTTTCCCCTGGACACAACCAGATCGTCAAGGTTGGACATTCGGCCAAAGTGTTAAGCACGACATAAATATCTACAGAGGAGCACTATTCCAGTCTCCTTCTACTTTAACTATCACCACCACCGTTACCCAATCTCATATCCAACCTACCGAAAAACCGGTGCCAACGGAAGAACCCAAGATGTCGACTACCGAGCAGACGTGAGTATTCTATAATACCATATTCCCCAGCTCTAAATGTTGCGACTATGTATAAGAGACTAACATATTGTTTACAGTTTCATTGCCATCAAGCCTGATGGTGTCCAGGTATTCCAATCCCTACGCAAAGCTTGATCTTCCAAACATTGTTCTGACCGTTGCCCTAGCGTGGCCTCGTTGGTGCCATCATCTCTCGCTTCGAGAGCCGTGGGTGAGTATAATAGCCTCTTCCCATCATTCATAACCTCAGTCTAATCGTCAATAGCTTCAAGCTTGTTGCCCTCAAGCTGGTCACCCCCGGCAAGGCCCACCTTGAGCAGCACTGTAAGTCATTTTCGTCCCCACCAAACTTCAATGGCTCCATGGACTAACACAATTATAACAGATGCTGACCTCAAGGACAAGCCCTTCTTCCCTGGTCTAATTGAGTGTATGCCACCGTGAAAACGACTATCCCATTCGATATAGCTAACCCAAACATAGACATGAACAGCGGCCCAATTGCCGCCATGGTCTGGGAAGGCCTTGACGCCGTCAAGACTGGCCGAAGTACGTTCACACTGCCGTTCTGTAGTAATTATAATGCTAACCAGCAATTTCACAGCTCTCCTCGGCGCCACCAACCCCCTTGCCTCTGCCCCCGGCACCATCCGTGTAAGTAAATGTCTTGACATCCACATCTGACTCAGCTAACGAAGCATAAACAGGGTGACTTCGCCCTTCAAACCGGCCGCAACGTCTGCCACGGCTCCGACAGCGTCGAGAACGCCAAGAAGGAGATCGCTCTATGGTTCAAGGAGGGCGACGTCATCAGCTGGGAGAACGCCCAGGCAAAGTGGATCTACGAGTAAAAAAAGTGGTTACGAAGTTCCATATGATGTCGTACTAGCTTGATCTAGCTTGGACAATGCTCAAAATTACGTAGCATGGTCCAGCAGATAGTGCATGTCGCCATAAATAAAAGAAACCATAGAGAGAATCTTGTTTATTATTTGTGGTATTTTTTTTGGAGTATGCGTAGGTAGGGATGTAGGCTTGGTTAACTGCGTTTCCTCCATATCGAACGCCTCGCGGCTACAAACCCTCTCGCTAGCCAAGGTGTCGCCCAAAGACTTAGTGCTATACGGGGTATAAGCAGCATCTTTGTAATTGCGTAGGCGGCAGCGATTTGAACACCGATCTTATACCCTTTCTCCGTATTCTCAGTTGTAACCACGCCCTTAACTTTCTTCCAAGCTGCCTTCGTTTTACTCTGTTCCGCACCAGCTCCAGCTTCTCCCTCTCCACCCGGAGTATCATCAACATCGCCATTCCCGCCCCACCACCTGCTAAACCACCTCCCACCCCTCCCCTCCTTCTCCCTAACCCTCTCCCGCTCAACCTCCTGCCTCAACCGTTCCTCCAACCTCTCCTCCCCATCCCTCCCACCACCACCATCACCACCCCCCTCCCCCAGCCCAAACCATCCCTTCTTCCGGAAATACCCCATATACCGACTCAGCCCCTCCTCGGCCCACGCGGCCCACGGTCCGAAGACCCACGCCGTGGGCACCCAATCCGCGCTGTGGAACAGGTACGCGAGGCCGAAGAGCGGCGCGAGCGCCGTCAGCTCGTGCAGCGCGAGGAACGCGGCCACGTGGCTGAAGGGCGCCGTGCGCAGGCGCTGCAGGTAAGGGTGCAGGCGTCTGGGCACGAAGCGCGACGCGCGGTCGAGGATTAGGCGCGCGCGTTGCGTTTTCTGCGCTGAGGAGGAGGAGGAGGAGGAAGGTGAGGAGGAAGGGGTGGGGTTGTGCGGCTTGCTGGATTGGAAGCGTTGCGGTCGCGGGGCGCGGGGGCGGAGATGGTGGATTGTGTTGGAGGGTCGAGGGAGCGGGCGGGTTGAGGGTGCGAAGGTGGTGAGGAAGCGGGTTTGTTGGTGCCAGAGGCGGTTTGTCGGGGACATTGTCGTAGGCCTCTCTTCTCGGCGTTGGTTAGGATAGGTAGAGGTAGGTTTCGAGCTCAGTGGCTATATGGTGAGAAGATCTAGGCGGTGGAAACCGCAGAGCGAAAAACTATGTATTTTTATTCGGTGCCGGTTTTCTTAATTCCAGGTTGTAAAGAGCAAGCTTGGTTTTGCGGCACAGAATTCCTTGTGGAGAGCTCAGCTCAGCTCGATAATGCGGGGCTGAAATGACGTTGATATCGCGATTCGGGGTAGCTTCGTTGGGCCGTTAGCGAAGATCTGAGATTAGGGGTAAGAGACCGAGACAAAATGACAATAATAAGAGATAAAAATAGATTATCCAGCTATAGAAGAAATGAGATTTTCATTTCTTTATCTTCAGTATGATACAAACCCTAGTAATGTCTCACTCCGGGAATTGCGCACCAAGGCCCTTGATAAGCATACTCTCAGCCTGCAAGCCTTTACCCTCAACCAGGACTCCCGCTTTGCGTAGAATATCGACACAGCTCTTGATAACTTTCAAATCAACACCCTCGGTCTTGGTAGCAAACCGCACAGTACTCAACCATTCCCTCGCATCCGCCTCCGAGTAGTCCAGCTCGGTACTAATGTACTTAACCGCTTCGTCTTGATGCTCGCCAAAATACTTAACGCCTTCATCAAGCTTCTTGAACAAGTCCAGTAGCCTTTGATCCGTGCTCGGTCCCGAGAGCACCCGCTCGGTGGACGCCACGATCTTCCAGCTGCTCCAGGGGGTGTAGATCTCGCCCACGCGGCGTATCTCCCCACTGTCGTAGTACCGCTTAGATGTGAAGTGCTCCCACATGAAGAAGTCGGCAGTGCCATCGTTGACCGCGTTCCTCAGATTCGCGAAGTTCTGCAATATCACGAAATCCTCGTATGGTGTCTTTCCCGGGGTCAACCACCCTTGCTGGTCCGCGAGCACGTATCCCATCACCTGGCTTCCGGAGCCGATGCGCGAGATTCCGATCTTAGACCCCTTAAGCGAGGATACGGATGTAATCTCAGGCCGCTTAGCGCCGGTGGAAATTGCCCAACCTATTCCTATTAGTAAGTCTCATGTACGCTACGCAATGGTATTTATGGCGCTATACAAAGAGGCGTCTCGACATAAGTCCCGACAATCCGGTAGCCACCATCGCCAGGTGTATCTTCCTTGCCAAGCCCTGCTACCCACGCTTCCGTGAGACCGATTCCAATGTCGATTTCGCCAGCCCGGATAGCAGTGATCATGTGTCCGCTTCCGGATGGAAACGGGATCAAGGTAGCGGAGAGGCCGAAGTACTTCTGCGCAAAGTAGAGCGGCGTGGAGAAGTGCTCCGGCACGAAGCCGATTCGGAGGGGTTGAGAGGAATCTGCCATTATTCCGTCTAAGTACACCAGGTACTACTACTACAGCTCGCCTAGACTTGTGGGAAGACGAACAGCTATGTTTAATTAGCGTAAGACGAACACGGGAGAAATGAGTTGCAGCTGTAAAGGATCGGACGGAAACAGCGCATGACGTTTACGTGCTGAATACATCAATTCGGCAATTACTTGCAGCGGGTATGCGCGGGACTAGATACTGTGGGGCAGTAACTATACGTAGAGTTTGATTGTTAGGTACTGCGATATGCTCTAAGCGGGTAATTGCCCTTATAACAATTACGAGAGGGAAAGAAAGAATAATACAGAAAAAGGCTTAATTAAGTAGAATATATGCCGGAACAAAGTGTAAGAGAATAAATATGCCATATACATAGGTAATAAATGTCTGGCTGGTTTTGGTTCATTTAACCCCTTTCACGCGTAACCAAAACCCCTATTCGAAATGAAGGGGGTCTTAGTATCACTGATATTAGGACGTCAAGAGATCTAAGCACAACGTATATAGATTGATGAATAAGATAAGCCAATCCAATTTCGTATAAAATCTGGGAATCGGATTTACTTTTCGCAAGGCATTCTATTATGTCTGTTTCAAAACGTTAGTCTAGAAAGAAATTAAGCCGTTTGAAACAACATAAGAAACTGCCACTAGAATGCAATGGTCAACTTCTGGCCATACGACCTCATAACAATAAAACTAAGGTCAAGGGTACGCTGCGGTTCGTTTGTTCTTTTACCACGTCGTACTATTGTTTGCGATTATTTCACTAATGTTCTGACAATGGAGGGAGACCCTAGCTCGCTAAGTCAAGCTCTCTTGTTCCATGTGATGGATCATCAGCGAGATCATACATTCGGACTCCACGAGTTTGCTTCCTGGATTACTAGGTACCAAAATTCTGGCACATGATAAAGAAGTTCGTGTTAGAGGTATAAACAGTTGTGAATCGGCCCCGACTTCGGCCTGTTGGAGGCTCGACCGTTACCTGTGCAGGTCTGTTGACAATAGAGCATAAAATAATGTAGATAAATTGATTTTGTTTGTTTGTAGACCGCGATGTTTGATACGTTGCTGTATTAAGAAGTCGTTATGCAAAAGCGTTGATATTACCCTCCACCACCGGCCCTGTAGAGTGACAATTCACGCAGGCAAGGGAAGCAAGGAAGTTTGAGAGATCAATAACAGCTTGTTCACTACTTCAGAAACCATAGCTTTTCAGGTTGATACTTGACATTATTCCGCAAGGACCTCAAAGTTGCAACGTTCCTTTTATAATCCACATAATATTCCGCAGCCCGTAAGACAACGCAGGGATCCAGTCATATGAAGTATATGCAGTAGTTAAGAAACTTCAAGATAACCATTAATTTTATTTTTATCATACTAAAAACGAAAAATAGCAGTGTGAGAGAGCTGCAAATCCGGGTGTTTTTTTACTCCCTACCTAAAATCAAAGTCATTTGGAGTAATAATTCTGATTGTTTACGCGGCCGATTTCTGAACCTGCCTAACCCACCTACCTGTCTTCGGATATACACTTCCGGGTATATCATGTCTTCCCGAACTTCTAGAGGTAATTAGTCCATTCGATGAGTAAAATACCGGGAAGCGGGCCGTGAGATATGACGATTCGGAGCTTGTTGCAGCCTCAACACTTTTTCGCGAGTTGGATACCTGCTTAGGTACTAATCAGCCAAGGATGTCAAAAAGCAGTTGTCGTCAGCGCCTTGAAAGTCTGTTGTTGTAAACGAGTACGAAACACTTCTGTTCTTTAACAGTATGCGTCGTTAGGAATAGTATGTGTTTAACGAGGACAAACTTGCCAAATGAGCTGCCGGGTCATGTTGACAAATTCTCTCCGCCCCCAAAAGAGATGCAGCGGTCATGATGCGTGCCGAGCGAGGCCGCATGAAGGTGGTTAATTTATGAGTATCACCGTTGACACCACGTGTAAGAAGTGTATGGCTCGACCGTGAACAGAATGGAACAGACTTATATCAAAGCTCTTGTTTATCACTGCGATACAACGCAAGGGACGCCACGAGAGGGGAACGCGACCAGTAGGACACTGGCTCTTCACCGATGTAAAAGGACATCGCTTCAAACTCGCATCGAGGTGGTGTATGGTAAAACCGAGCAGGTCGAAGTCGTACTCGTACTGACATCGCGGCCGCAATTATATGGAAATCTGAGGCTCGTTCCGCGAGCCTGATGGAATCTCTCCGCTTTAACATGATATGATATCAGCATGACAGAGCAATGCATGGTACTTCCGTAACTTAATAAGCCTTCTGCGTCCTGCACGTGCCGTGCTGCTCTCCGCTACTCATAGGCGATTTTCATCTCCTGCCCCTTATGCTAGCTTGGCGTGTCTGCTAAAATGATGGGGCGGACATGTAACGTGACGCACCGAAACAGAGCTCGCTCCCTATCTAGGGATTTAGTCTAGACATCTATAGTGTCCATTCGCCAACTTCGCAACTCGCTTAGGGTACGGCGTTGTCGTGACGGGTGATGATTTTAAATAGCGGAAATAAACCGATATATGGTAATCCGATGCGTTGTGATCTACATGACGACAGTCTTACCGAGAACGAGTAGAGGTTTCAATTTATATGGTTAATTATAAAGATGACCGTTTCATGGTACCAGATCCTCGGGAACATTTAACTCAAGAAGCTCCACAGATGTCAAGACCGCATCGTTACTTTAAAAAACAGACGCTATGATAGGGCGTTCAAACGACACAGCTTGTTAAAAGGACCGTACCTTGTTCGCTGTCTTATATTAAAACCCACCAGAAAAACAAAACTTTTGAGCTAGATACCGAGACCCGACTAGGTTAAAGTTTAGCGGGATGCCGGGATTATAATAAGATTATGGGGCCTGTTAACCTTAAGCAGAGCATTATTAAGTTCTTTCGTTCTTCAGCAACTGCGAACCGTCCAGTTAGAAGCGACGTTCGCTTCCGAAAAGGGTAATAAGGGGGGTTCCCTCGCTACCTGGGGGTAGGGGTCGGCCGCTGTGCGGTGCGGCGCTGCAGGCCCTTTCCTACCCCCAAATTCCGCTGGTGTGATGCATTGTCCTTTTGTTCTAATCCAGCCGCAACTAATAGCAGAGAAAGAAATAGTACAGGAGAGGTGGAAGGTAAACTTTTAATCAAACACAACGTGAGGAAACATCCTCTATCTAATCGAAATCCGAAATCCGCTACTTTCGAGATAAAAAGTTCCAAGTTGCAAAAGAACATTACCGAGATGCGTTCGAATGACTGGACTACATAAGACGGATTTATACAAATGGCTGTGATGCACTTCCTTCCAATATCCTTTTTTGTTCGCTGTTCGTTGTTCGCGGAGCACGAGTACAAGCACAAACGCAAGCACAAGCACGTGAATGAATGAACACATCATCGATAGCGAGCCGGATTTGCATCGATATTTCACCTAGCCATCTTAATCATAATAAATTGTTCGAGGAAAAGAGAAAGATGTTGTCGAAGGGGACAATCCTCATTACCGGCTTCAACGGTTACCTTGCCGGCCGGGTTGCCGAGTTGGCAATGAAGGCCGGGTACAGCGTGCGCGGCACAGTCCGAAATCTCGACGCCGGCGCCGAAGTCCAAAAAGCGTTGCTGGGACTTGGCTACGGATGCCGGGCCGAAGTCGTACAGGTCCCCGATATGACCACACCCGGCGCCTTTGACCAGGCCGTAATTGGTACGAACTTCACATTGTGGGGGCAAACGGAGCAAATAGTTATGGCCGTTTTCGTCTACGAGATACGAATTGGGAATGAGAAGCTGACGAATAACACCGGGTTTTAGGGTGCTCCGCAATCGTCCATCTCGCCTCACCAGTCAAAGACACCTTCATTCTACCACCGGCGGAAGTGGTCCGCATGAATATAAGCGGCACGATGGGGATATTAGAGTCAGCGTCGAAGGCCGGACCGAAAGTGAAGAGCGTGGTATTAATGTCTTCCGTCGCTGCTAATTTCGACGTACCTACCCAGCCCGGCATCTATTCGGAAGAGAACTGGAACACAACTTCCGAACCGGCCATCGCGCAATTAGGTTCTGAGGCAGGCGGTCTACATGCCTACTGCGCAAGCAAAACCGCCGGCGAGAGAGCGTTCTGGAAGTTCCGCGAGGAGCGGAACCCGTCATTCAGCATGACGACGCTTCAAGCTACGTGAGTGCCCCTTTCCCCCTTTCCCCCTATTCACCAATACCCACCATCGCAAATCCCTCACTAACCCGCGATCCACCACCACAGCTACTTCACCGGCCCGCCCCTAATCCCCTGGACCAGCCCCTCGCAGCTCCCCTTCTCGCTCGCGAACCTCTTCTCCCTCCTCAGCACCAAGCAGATCCCGGGCCCGAGCCTGCTGTACGAGAACACGGTCGACGTGCGCGACGTGGCGCGCGTGATCCTGTGGTCGGTCCTGAACCCCTCCGTCGCCGACGGCCAGCGCTACCTGTGCGCCGCGGCGACCGGCGGGCCCCAGGCCATGGCCGACGTCCTGAACAAGCGCATGCCGGAGCTCGGGCTGTCGAGGGGCAGTCCCGGGGAGGGCTACGACGAGGGGTATCCTTCGACGAGCGGCGATGTGGCGTTTGATGGGAGGAAGGCGGTCGAGGCTACGGGGCAGGACTGGATCCCGTATGAGACGACTATTGTGGACACGGCGAAGGCGTTGGTTCCGTTGCTTAAGTAGAGAGGTTGGGTTTGTTTAGCTTGGTTTTAGGGTTTTGGTGAGATGGATGTGAGTAAAGACTCAAGGAAGGAAGGAAGGAAGGAAGCATATGGCGCTTCCCTGATGAATATACTTGATACCTTTTTTACATGAATGGTCAATTAGTATTGGATGCTCGAGGCTTACCTATCCATCCAGAATGATAGCATATATGAATTAACTAACTAACTATGTATGTATGGGTTTCTTATACTGATTTTAGTTATGTCAAACCCTTAGTACGTAAGTACAACTAGCCCTTCTCAGTTCTTTTACACTGCCTATCTTAAGGGAAAGGGAATGAGTGGATGGTGAGCCTATTTAGCTACCTAGTTGAAGACATGATCCTATTACTGCCTATCGACTTTGAATTTAGATAATGTGAAATATCCATGTCAACATTAATCGTAGGAACATAGATAGGCACACAGCGAGCTCATATATTTACCTAATAGGAAAGTCACGGAATTTGTATCTTTGTAATAGATTCGAAGGACCTCGTATGAAACTGTGTTTCATTTGTAGAAATAGGTCTAGCTTTCTACCACATGAATTGAAATACCTATGAAATTATGCAGAGCTATGAAAGATTGTGAAGGAAAGCGCTTTCATTCATCATTCGCCCAGTCAATAAGCGCATAACACCTAACAATGACCGGAATCACAGTCACCCATGAACTCCATCCCCTTTGAACCAATTCGCATACCAAACGCCGTGACTTTACATAAGAAAAGTCCATTGCAATTGGACCCCGATGCCATAGCGATACTCATCCATGTCAAGTTCAACGAGATGCGTGCCCAGCGAGCCCGCCTTACTCCTATCCCTCAAGCGCAGGCATGATTCCGCTTGACACAGCCAAGGTAGAGACCAATTCCTTGCATCCTCCATGTCCATTCTTTTCTGCAAGTCGGATTGCTTTACGGCACTGCTCAATTGGTATACCAAAAATACTCGCGTTCCAGAGAAACTGGATCATATCTACGCGGCCATGCTCAGCAGCGGCCTCGATAGGCCATATTCCACCGAACTCAGATGGGGCATCGTACACGCTAGCGCCGTAATTCATCAAGATTACGACGATATTGCAATTTCCGCTCATGGCTGCGAACTGCAAAGCTGTCCCGCCACGATGAAGTGCTGGTTTGGCGTTAACGTCCGCACCGTTGTGAAGAAGCAATTCCACAATATCCAGACTGCCAACCTGGGCAGCAGCTTGTAACGGTGTTTGCCTGACTCCATACCTGGCCTCTTTGTTGATATTGGCACCACGGCTTATAATAAACTGTACCAGGTTCTTGTTTCTCGTTTTGATTGCCGCTAGAAGTGGTGTCACATTAGAGCCTAGCCGGTTCGAGATATCGTGCTCTATAATGCCATTGATGTCGCACCCCGTGCTAAGGATCCTCGTGGTAAATGGGAAAATGAGGCCAGAGCAATCCGCATCCCTTCTAATTGCTGTCGAAAGAGGCGTAGCAGTGCCGACTTTTAGTGACTCGTAATCAATGCTTTTGCATTTTAGGAGAATATCTAGCGCTTCTGTATTGCGTCCTAAAATAGCTGTATGAACAGCCGTCTGCCCAAACCCTGGGTCACCTCGGTGGTTCGGCGGGATATGCGCTAAAATTATGCGAAGTGTGTCGGGACGTCCTACGGCATACATAAGCATAATCTCGTCCGTTGCATCTGCTCCTTGCCGAAGAAGACTATGAAGCATTCGAATGTCGTTATTCTTAACAGCTATACGCAAACAGTCTGTTAGGAATTCTTTTGTGGCCCGGCCAGATTTGCAAAAGAAGTTGAACATATCCACATCTTCTAGTTTTGAATCTTCAATGGCGCCGCCTGTTATTCTTCTGAAGATGAGACCCGGAATGTTCGACATCATGTGAAGAAGGAGCGATTTGTTTCCCCGTTTGTAAACTTTAAAGAACCAGTTCGTCGTAGATGTCATATAAATATCAAGATGGCATATCCCTATATCAAGCAAAAACCGCACGACATCTTCTTGCTGATATTCAACGGCAGCATCAAATAATCCTGCAATTCCTTTATAGTCAATGTGATGATGGAGTAACAACAGCTTTTTCATGTAGTCGATATCTCCTACTTGCGCTGCAGCGGCCATCGCAGAAGCAAAATGGCTTGATGAAACGTCTTCATCTTTTAGGCTGTGAAGTACAGTTCTCTTTTCAAGTATTCCAATAAGTATTTTATCTCCCGCGATGATTGCCTCAGCCAGTGGTGTCGTCATCTTAGAATCCAACTTTTCAGCCGGTGCTCTGCGTAAATCAATATTTTGGTCGAGTAGGTAATTGATTAGTTCTTGATTCCCACTTTGTATAGCCGCGCTGAGGACTAGAGCCAGCGAACACTTCGCATATTTGAGCAAAAACTGAACAAGCCGTGTAAGGCCTCGCTTCGCGCCAGACACGAGTGCTTTCTTCATCGTATCTGAATACTTGCTCATACATGCCTTACAACCGACCTGCTCACACTGTGATATGATTTTAGCCATCACTGTCTGGGCAATGTCATCCGGAAATGCCCGCGCGATTAGGATCGGAATATCATCTTCAAAAGCTTCCGAATGGAAAGATGGCGTAAGTCTATTGAGAAGCGTCTCGGCGAGACTCGTATCGACAAATCCTCTGAATGCTTGTTCAATGGATGAGCTGCAAATTTCTGCCCCTGCTTCAATTAAGGCATCCAGTACCCCAATAAAATCCGGGGTAAACAGGCTGTGGTCACGCTTTGCCCCGTACCCGTACCAGTTCGTAGGACATCTCCCCTTTATCAAATATCCTAGGGCTCGTCGAACATCAGGTTTGAATATGAGCAACTCCTTAACGACCTTGAGTCCTTGGAGTTCGGCGGCTCGCTCTATAGGAGTACGCTTTTCACTATTGACGAAGTAAATTGTATTGTCGACATCTACCAGGCCCATTTGGAGGAAGAATCTAGTTTTCTGGTGATCGCATGCCTCTATTGATGCCCGGAACAGATTCTCTGCAAGGCTCCTCGCGATAGGGCTTCTATTCTCTTGGAAAACGCGCGGCAATAGCGAGGTGATGTTGCTATTGCGATCTAGAAACCGCAACGCCGTTTCGATGGGTATATCGCCCATCCCGATAAATCCATTCGCAGCGGACAATAAAAGAAGTCGATGCAAGTCAACATCAGACATTTCTTGTGTACATAGTGCTATGCTGCCGTTATCATAGCCATGCTGATCCCTTGGAAGAATCGTGCCCAATGTTTGCAATGATCGCCAAGCGTTGTAAAAGTTCTCTTGGTTGGATTTTTCATTTCTGCGTGACATAGCAATTGCGGTTTCGTGGATGAACATTGAGGTTAATTTTGAGGCACCAAATAGCAGACGTGAATCTTGCAGTGGTGACGGGCAGTCAGTTAATTTGAGACCTTTCGATATCA
This sequence comes from Annulohypoxylon truncatum, assembly GCF_022578515.1. NCBI lineage: Eukaryota > Fungi > Ascomycota > Sordariomycetes > Xylariales > Hypoxylaceae > Annulohypoxylon > Annulohypoxylon truncatum. The sequence goes on from NW_025953787.1 coordinate 786,023, forward strand.
ATTCCCGCTCAAATCGTTTGAATGGCAGTTCCTCCGGGAAAAGCGTCCCAAACGGAAATGGAGTAGTGTCAACTAATCGCAGCGGAGAAGTTACTACTTCTAGGGTCGAAAAAGCCGTAGCAAAGTTGGGTTCATTCTGTAGAAATGATTGTGATTCCGAAGGCTCAGGGCCAATAAATGGCTCGTCCATAAACGGCGGGAAATACTGACTACCGCCAGTGGAAAATGAGTTATCGAAGGATGTATCAAATGGAAGATGCAGAAGAGATGCATTACCAGGCCCTGGAGGAATGGGTCTCTCGTCGTGAAGTAATCCTATTCGATCATCACTATCCTCAACTAGATGCAATTGCGTATCAAGGCGAGGTATTCCAGGTGTTGAGCTAAAGTCCGCTTGGGTGTCACTGATCTTTGCCATGGTGGTATGCTGAGTCCATCTGCCGCTCTGATCTTGGACTTCAATCAAGACGTCGCTAGTGGTGACGTTTTCCATTGTTTCATCGAGATCTGCCTCATCCCGACGGCGTTTACCAAGGTGAGATTTACCCTTACAATAACGCCTTGCTCGATGGACTTTATTCGTCGACACGGGATGGCCTGAGATTACTACTCTAGACTGAATACCTTGAGAAGATAGGCCATCAATCTTTTCGAGTAACTGTTCCCATTCTAGCCTTTTGAGGTTCTTGCGAGCCTTCCAGACTTTCAGCTGGGCCTCAAACTGTGAAGAACTGAACGTATTTTGTTAGATTCGTGAGGCTAAGCTTTGCATAGGTAAACCTTACGAAGCGGAGAATCCATGGTCTCTATCCATAATCTGGACTAAATCCTTCAAAGAGTGATCTGATGTCAAGTAGAGACTCAAGATAGTCTCTTTGTGAAGATTCCAGGTGTCCTGGGAGATCTTACGCGTTACAGTGGCCATTTCCGCTTATGAAGTTGAGATTTGAAAAGTATGCAGCAAGGAACCTTCACTGGCATAGATGAGAACGAAGGGAGTCTCATATTTATACTAGTACGAGGCTATGTACACTTGCTATGATGAAACCAATTCATGGAGAATCCGTTCAATGCTGTACCAAACCCCATCGGGCACGTTCGTATGCTACTTCATGTAATTACTACACTGATTATGGCGTTGACCTGCTGAGGAGGGTGGGAAGATAATTCCGCCAACTGCCGTCCTGTAGCTCCTGTAGAATTGTGCATAGTGGTACAGTAGCCCAGCCCGGTCTGGTTTTGTCAGGCAGGCTGTAGACATTGCATAGACCCAGGTTTTGCAATCCGGTTTTGGTGTCCAGGTTTTGTCGGCCGGGTTTTGTCACCGAAATTCTGTTGCAATGTCAATCAGGCATGAATGCATGCGCCACGCAACTTCGCCCGACTGATTACATTATATCTGCATGTTAGCAGCAGGCTCTGATATGAACAAAGGAAGCGGCATTGTAGAGGTGTGGCAGAGGTGTGGTAGTGATGTTGTGCCAGAAGAGGTCGTTGAAGTTCAATAGGTACTGAAGACTAAGATTACATAATTATATCCACAATTCCTCGGTGGGTAAATTTGAAGACAAGATCAAAGATATTTATGTAAATTATATATTGATAGAATGTTTTCGTAGATAGTCGCCATAAATCAACAGGGTATCTTTTCGTAAAAGCATTCGACGCGGGACCAGTTCCCCTCGCTTCCAAGCATCCGATCTCCCGATCGCAACCACACCGTCAGCGTTGCCAGCCACCAATCCGCAACAGGACCAAGCCTCTCGTTCATAGGCTACGTCGTGTCACATGACCGCAATCAGAAGTGCACATTTGCGGCCGCGATCGAAAACGTCATCAGCAAAAGCAGTCCAACCAAATCAGGCGGCTTCCCAAGCCACCCAGCACTTCCATCTTCAGCGTCGTCCTGCGCGGGAACGACCTGTCCCGAGGACGCCACCACGGTCTGGCCCGTGGGGTACCTGATATTGTACACGGGCGCGGACGTCAGGTTCGCCGGGTCGCCGAGCGCGCTCGGGCAGCTAGCCTGGTTCGCAGCCGGCCAGTCGAGGGTGCAGACCTCGTCGTGGCCCCAGGAGCAGGTGGAGTCGAGGATGTTGTAGAGGACGTAGTTCCTCGCGACCCAGCTGTCGGGCTGGGCGAGGCAGCCGGCGAGGAAGTTCATGCTGTTGGCGGCGCTGAGTGGGAGCCGGGCGCCGTCGGTGCGCAGCAGGTCCGCGCACTCGGACGCGTCGACGTCCGCGAAGTCCATGGCCACGGCGCCGCCCGCCGTCGGCCGCTCCGTCGCCGGGTAGCCCGTGTACAGGTAGTTCCAGGCGTCGTAGCTCACGTCGTGCGCGCCCTGCGACTGGTCCACGCGCAGCAGCTTCACCGTGCGCCCGCCGTAGCTGAGCGACACGCAGATGTTGGTGCAGTCCACCGCGCTGGGCCAGTACGCGATCCGGTTCGTGTCCACCTTGCACCCGAGCACGCCGACCGACGACGAGTAGCTGTCGTGCGGCGTCGCCCACACGGCGCCGCTATCGGCCGCGACGCGCGACGCCAGCCCGAGGGTCAGCGCAAGCGCCGTTATGCGGCGCATAGGTTTAGCCCGGCGTATATGCGTATGTGCGTAAGCACAGTACCTATGTACAGTGGGGTGTATAATGAGTGACAGAATTATCTATTATTATTATGTAAGAGAACGACGATGATGTAATGAGCGGCTGCGCGCCTTCGCGGCGGCGGCGAGTAGCTTAGCTCTGGCAAGCGGCCGACATCGATTGAGACAATTTAATTAGTTAGTAAAGAACGTTGTGAAGCGGGAAAAAAATCAAAACGGCCAACTCACGATGCGCCTCGTAAGATTTCGTTAAATGAGATGGTTACCGAACCAGGTTAGCGCGTAGTCCGGGTGTCGCATTTAGGTTAGAGCTTATTTTCTGGAACTATGTTCCCCCCCTTTTTCCAGGTTGAAGGTGATTGGCCAGGAACTCACCTGCAGTCTCTTATCTCGGTTAGTATTGCCTCAGCTCACACTTTTTAGACTTCGCCAATCAAATGTTAGAAATTAGCAACTCTACAACTTTACTTCATCTACGTACTCGGGCACTTGTGGAATGTGACAGCTAATTCTTATATCATCGTTGGGTTTCACTCGCATAAGATCATAGTCACATTGATGAGTATTTGAGGGTTACAATCGTTTTTTATTCATAGCCAGCAGCGGCAAGATTTACTATTATGGTGAGTTAATATGTATTTACGGCCCTTTGTATAACAAATCAACCTTGATGTTACCAATAATCTATAATAACATCATCAGACTACGGGAACAGACGTTACTTCTGGGACAAGGTTAGAGATAATGGCGCTTCGAAAATGTGGAATGGTCTTCGGTCTGCCAAGTCAGCTGTGATAATACAAGTCAAACAAAACACCAGATCCGTGTAAGCGAGTCGGTTTTCGAATCATGCACTGTGAAGGTTATCTGCTGGCAACAATGACACTCGACGCTGCAAAAGTCGTTGACGATGGCGTGATCCAGAGGAATAGGCGACATAAGGCGAAGGCACAAGAAAAACAAGCACCAATTGCCTAACCACACAAGCCGTAAGAAGGTGGTTGAATTTGCCAAAAAGAAAAAATGTCTAAACGTCTCTCCAGGAGGTTGTCAGTCTTTCCAATCTCTCTAAGTTTGTCATGCTTGATGGTTAGTCAATGCTGATACGATGCCGTTTAAAATCCTAAATATCCAAGAAAATTCGTCATCCCCCCCAATTAACGCCCTTTCCCAAAAACAAAAACAAAAATATTCATCATCCCGTCATTATATGATTGCGGCGGCATCAGCTGCATCTCCGTGTAGGACCGGGTTGATCCGGTCGTCGAAGTGCATCTTGAAGTCGTCGCCTAGTTGCTTCCGTAGAGCAGTTTGGACCGCCTCCAGTACGTTGGGGAATACACCAAAGTTGGCTGGGTTGTTCTCGTCGTTGTCGCCGCCTTGGAAGACACCGGTGCGGACGAGGCAAGTGTTCCAACCGTACATGTTGCCACCGATGATGTCAGAGGCCGGGTTATCACCGATCATGTAGATGTTCTCCGGTAGCCTCTCCTCGCCGTGGAGTTGCTCCATCCATGATGCAAGAACCTCATCGGCGTACTTGTAGGTAGCGGTCTCGGGCTTGCCGTAGACGACACGCTCAAGGTCGGTGCCAGTTAGAGCCCTATACATAGCCTCAAGACCAATGCGGAATGCACCTTGTGACATGCGGGGCGTCCAGTGCTCCGTGGGGCACAGGAGGTCACCTTGAGAGAAGTAGATAGGAATGCGCTGGGAGACGGGGTCCTTGGCCATCGTGCCTAAGCGACCGTTCTCAGAGCGTAGAAGATCCATTATGATTTGCATGTCCGTAGCGTAGTCTCGGGAGTCGGAGAAGACCATGATAGCCTCAATGTTGACCTTGGTGAAGTCCCGCGGTCGGGAGGAGGCTCGCTCTTCCTCGGTGAACACCCGGTAAGGGGCGATGGATGGGTCTGAGGCAACGATGTCGTTGGGAACGACGATGTCTTTGAAGCCATATTTCTCGGCAACTTCGCGGCACTTGTAGCCCTCGCCACCCACAACTAGGACAGTGTGGTAGTACTCTGCAAGAGCGCTCATAGGGGTATGTGATTGAATGAATTGCTCTGTGTTGACAGGGTTTTGTAGGATCTTGGCAAGTTGCTCGCAGCGAGCCTGTTCGGGCTTGCCCGATCCGTTCGTCAGGAAGATGTGGGGAATTCTGATGCCGAGCTCATTGTCGCCGTTTAAGATTTCGAGCGCACGGCGACCTTCGGGGATGAGACGGTCGCCGTGGACAAGGACACCGTCGATGTCGAAAGCGAATGCCATGTTCTTGGCCTTCTTCACCTTTTCAACTTCGACGCTCTGTACTTGCGAAGCTAAGATGGCACGCGAAGGCTGCACAGGCGGCATGCCCGGGCGGGTTGGACGGGTAAGAGCCTCATCACCATCGGGGTAGTGGACCGAGGACAGGCGGGACTGTCTCTTCGATCTGGGGATGGGGAGAGTAGAGCCGAAGGAGTTACGCGAGCCTCTTCTCTCCTTCATGGAAGGTGTGGCGCTCAAGTTGTGCATGTATTTGGCAGCCTCGGAGATGGATGATCTTGAAGCAGGAACCTCGATCGGCCCGTCATCATGCTCGCCGGGAATTGCTAGAGAATCGTGGCCCAGGTGATGTTCTACCGCGTGGTCTGCTCCGTTGCCATTGCCGTTGGTGTTGGCCATGGAAGCGGTCTTCCTCACCTGCTTGTCCTGCTTGTCCTGCTTCTCAGAAGCTTGGACGAGGTCGTAATCTTCGAACATAGGCATCTTGAATGTAGTTAAGGGGTATAGACTCTTCAAAGGAGTATCAAAAAACTTCAAAATGCTTCGAAATGGGTATATGAGATGAGAAGATGGAGGATAAGAATGTTTGTCATGTGGAATTAAGAAGAGACTAAATGTTAATTATGACGGGAGGGTCGCGTTATATCTAGTCATCAGCTCACGCAAGTAGCTTCTCATCTGCCTATCTCCCTGTCCTCCCTGTCTGCCTTGTTACCGTACCGTATACTACACCGTACGGGATATAGATTAAACTTTGATGACGACGAAAAGTCAAACTCTGGTTCTCCATGCACAGCTAATGTAACTATGCCTCATACACTCGACTGAGCAGTACATAACCGACACAAAGGTTGACCAGGTTGCCCCAGGGGACCACAAAGGACTAAAGGATGAAGTCTCATAATCGGACTATCAGCGTACTGATCTGTTTACCATCAGCCGTAATCCGTGGCCATGATGGAGCCCGGTTGAGCCTGGTTAAGCGTGGGTGCTGAACGGTCCCTTGCATAGTTTGCAGGTCGATGAAACGGTTGGATAAGCTAGTGACAACGTTTCCCACCTATGGAAGACGGTATCCCGAGCGTTTGATGGCTTTAACTGGGCCTATCAGATCCGGAACATATTCGTTCTTACTGGTATCTTCTGGTATCGACTGCAAGTCCAGCAAACAGGTCGCCAACCGAACCAACGAAAACCAGTTGTCAGTCCGAGAAGGAGCCGCAAAACGTCCCGAAATGGATCTATCGTGGATACAATCGTGGGTATTATTTGGGTACTTTTATGGGTATTATATGGAAACGAATGGCGACCCTTAGACCCACTCGGCCCACGTACCCGTACCCGCTGTCATACTTTTGTTGACATCATTCCGGGTCCGCCGCACTCCGCTTTAGTTCCGCTTTAACTACTAGTGGCCCCGCCACAGATCCGCTCCCTGCTGTTTCCCTGCGGTTTCCCAAACTTTCCTTTGGTTCCCTGACTCGGGATGTGCAGCGAAGTGGGGGTTACGGTGGGTTGTGGTGGGGCGTGACAAGGGGTAGTCAGCTGCAGGGTTTTCCTAGCGCCTGCAAATTGCGTCGTCTCAACTCTGCAACCTTTTATTCAACATGCTGCAACTTATTTTTCTGCAACCAAGCAAAATCAAGCATCTATTCTGGACCCTTCCTGCACCCTCTTCTGCAAGCTATTCTGCAATCTCTTACCATCCATCTCACATCCTTTCCCCTTCCGGCCATCGCTCACAGATCTGTGTGACGGCTATGCGATTTAATAGGTGACGCCACAAACGCCGACTAATTTCTCCCATAGGGCCAGTACCCTTGACCGCTCTCTTCACGGTTGGGATCTCCCCTTCTATCGACGCCTACGATAGCTCACCGATTAAAACCGACCCGTAAAAAACTACTTGGAACGTCGGAATAGGTAGGAGTAAACGGCCAGAAACTGCAGAAACTGCCAGTCTGCATTGCATAAGAACCCAGTTATTTTACTTATCGTTTTATCATTTTATCGCTCTATCACCTTCCGGGATCCACTTCACATGTCATGATGGATACGAATATGATAAAAATATGGTAACTGTGGTACGTATGTGTCTATCAACACCAGTAAATCGACGGTAGGAGGGGAGTTAGCTACGCTGACAAGCCTGACAAGCTTTGACAAGTCTGCAGAGGGGCCAGCTGTCGCTGCAAACAACTGGAGCCCGCGATAGCTGATCAAGCCCGTCAATAGTTATGGTGAAACCGACGGCGCACGCCGCTCGCAGCTTCGTCAACCGGAAAACTTTTTCCACTTTTGCTGACTCAGGAGGGTCAATCTTGTTGAGGATGATGCAATCATGCATCTTAGTAGCAGCCTGCCCCCGTCTGCCTTAAAAGAACCCCATAACTTACTAATTCTTAAGCTATAGCCGGCCATTTTGCGGGCTTTACTATATCCACCCGAGACTTCTACCAGAGTAGCAAACTAACCAGCCTTCCCTTATCTCTTCCCCCCTTACGCAATAGAACATCTGATCTGTGCGATCTGATCACTTCTCACAAGTCTTATCAGCCAACATGTCAACACCAGCGAACAAGCAGACGTTCACCCTGAACAACGGGGTCAAGATCCCCGCCTTGGGATTCGGAACCTTCGCCAACGAAGGGGCCAAAGGGGAGACCTTCAAGGCTGTCACCAAAGCCCTGGAGGTTGGCTACAGGCATCTAGATTGCGCCTGGTTCTACAAGAATGAGGCCGAAGTCGGCGAGGCTCTCCGCGCCTTTCTAGAGAAGAACCCGTCTGTGAAGCGTGAGGATATCTTCATCTGCACCAAGGTGTGGCCTCACCTGATGGAGCCGCAAAATGTAAAGTGGTCGCTAGAGAACTCGCTCCAGAACTTTGGTCTGGACTACGTCGACCTGTTCCTGCTCCACTGGCCCTTCGCCGCCGAGAGCAACGACGACCACCTACCCAAGATTGGGCCGGATGGCAAATATATCATCAATAAGGGTCTTACTGAGAACCTGGAACCGACGTGGCGTGCAGTAGAAGAACTCTACGAAGCTAAGAAGGCTCGCGCCATTGGCGTGTCCAACTGGCCTATTGCCCACCTTAAGAAATTGCTAAGTTACGCCAAGGTCAAGCCAGCAGTCAACCAGATTGAGGTCCACCCGTTCCTACCTAACCAGGAGTTGGTCGAGTTCTGCCTACAGAACGACATACTGCCTGCGGCGTACTCGCCTTTGGGTTCTCAGGACCAAGTGCCTAATACGGGCGAGAAGGTTCGCACAAACAAGACGCTCAACGAGGTCGCCGACCGCAGTGGCCACACCCTTGCCCAGATATTGTTGGCTTGGGGAATCCGCCGTGGATACGTAGTGCTGCCTAAGAGCTCGACGCCATCGCGCATCGAGAGCAACTTCGAAGTCCCGGATATTTCGGACGCCGATTTCGAAGCTATCAATGAGGTTGCTAAGGGAAGGCACACGCGATTTGTTAACATGAAGGATACCTTCGGATACGACGTCTGGCCCGAGGAAGCCAAGATCGACGGCGTTTCTGTATAAGCGCTCAATGCTTGGTTGGGCAGTCAGGTAATTGTTCAACAGGAAACGTACGAAGGCATGGCGCCATAAAATGGCATAGTTGAGCGAGCGAGTAGATTTACCCGTCGGTCTCTGCGAAGAGGCTACATGCTTGTGGCAAGTTAGCATGATGTCTAAGATGCATACCCACGACCACGAGTTTTGGGTCTTTTTGGGCGTTGGCGAATTAAAAAAGACGACCCTACCTAGGTAGATGGAGGGAACGCGTGGGGTTATTTTTATTCCCCGAAAGGGTCCACGATGAAAATGCGCGTTAACGAATAGATTTGCTCATCGTTCTATTTTCCTAATATCCCTGAGAAGATCGTGAAGTCCATATTTTATGTACTCGTTTTCAACCGAGACCCAATTCCCACGTGCGCCCCCCGACCCTCAAAATCCCATTTCCCATGTAAGCATCAAGCACCCATCACTCATGTATTATAAGACAAAAAAACCCACTTCCCGTCCTTCCCGTCCTGGCCCCATCCATTTTCCCCCGTTTCAAGCCCTGGCCGCCTCCGCCAAAAAACTCCGATGGTGCTCCGGGTGGCCCTTCTCGATGTTGCCCTTGACCATCTTCTTGGTGATCATGTTGCTATCGATCTCGATCTCCTCCTCGAGCATGCCGGCGTCGCCCCTGACGCGCCAGCGCGTGCGCACGGCCATGGTGCCCGTCGGCGCCTTGCCGTCGACGAGGCTGTCGATCCCCTCCTCGCGGTTCGTCAGCGTCAGCTTGTACGTCGTCTGCCCCGTCGGCCGCCGGTCCACGACCTCGAACAGGACGGGCTCGCCTAGACCCGCCGGCGAGGTGGTGGAGGAGGAGGGGCCCGACACCCGTTTGTAGGAGATCAGCTGCGGGCACGTCGTCCGGATGTACGCCTCGTGGTCGTGCAGCAGCGCTACCACGGCGGCGGGCTCCACGCCGCCCGGCAGCGGCGTCGTTATCGTGGTCTCGACTGGCATTGTCGACGACTCGCCTTTTTCCTTCTGCGTGCGGATGAATTGGATTATGGTGCGGTGCAGCGATGTGGGAAACATATAACGGTTTCACACTGCAGCTCTGTTTTTGCTCCTTTTGTCTTGTTACGAGTACTAGGTAGGTAGGTTTGGTAGATTTGGTACTACGAAGAATCGTGGATGTTTGGCTTGTTGTTTGTTGGCGTCGAGTCTAGATGCTATACACACATGCTATATACTTCTCGCAATACGAATTTTCCGGAGTCTATGATGTCTCGCCGGCGAGTCTGTCAACCCGAGATGATTGATACTTGGACCTTATTACCTTCGATTCCGCAATGGCCATTGAGGCCAAGACCGGGACTTACATCTAGCTTGCATTGTTGCGTTGATTGTTTCCTTGGCCATGCAGTCCTACTCATAATGTTGTTCAATTAAGGTGTTCGAGCTGAGCATTAACCTCCAAACCCTGCAAGCCGTAGAGACGGACTAGGAGGTTTGAAGTTTATTGCGCATCGGCGATGTATTAGGTATTAAGCAAGTTTCGGCATGCATCCATTACCTACAAACCAACCTCCCGAAGCATTAATCCAGTTTCCGGAGTCGATCTGAATATTGATAACCGGGTGATCTCGGGAAGGGCGCAAGCATTACCGAAATCTACGATCCCCCCAAAAAACCTCTCCTCCCTGTAAATTAGATTTAAGTTAGGAAGACGCGGCTCCCGCAGCTCGACGAGAACAGGTGACGCTAGCTCGGACGTTGGGGCTGGGAAATATCAAGCATAGCCGGGACTTGCAAATGTTGTGCATGAAGCCCTGCGGAGGGGTTGGTATGGTTCGGGTTCGGTTCACGACGTAGGGTCCATGGAAAGTGGATTGCGGGTTAAGGAGGGGGGGAGTGGGAATTGGAAGATCCCAAAAACGGTTGAAAACGATGCTTTTGAAAAATCCCGTTTTACTCGTATCGTGAAGTATGATGACGCCACTTTCTTCGGCCCTATGGGTCTAGTGCTCGCACGTTTCATGCTAGAGAAACCCACACACTTTTTATCCTAGCGTCGACTAGATTATCGGCCAAAATCTAGTAAGACTAGTTAAGGCGATTGCGATTTACTTGTTTACATAGGAGGCACTATTTGTAAAGCCCGAGGAGAATACAAGATATCTAGGTTGATCGTAATAAGTGCACGTTGCTAGCTTTATCATAGATATGATATGTATTAGTTCTTGTTAGGACAGTGTGTTTGCAAGTAAGAAGGACACCGGAAACTCCCATACATCCATTCTCCTTGAACTCGGATGAACAATAATTATATGCTCTAATAAGCTTCACATATAAGAATGGATTAGAGAACAAGAATACCAAATTTAACAATTAATATTTTACTCAATTTGGGTTAAAATGGTCTTTTGTATAGCCTATTATTGTTGGATTAAAGTTGAGCTAGCCATGGCTACATACAAGGCAGAATTTGGAAACAGATGCATACAGATAGATATATCAAACCTCTTCTACTGGTTAGTCTCCTTTCTCCTAGCATCAAAGCCGTTAATACCAATCGGCGAATCTCACTATGCATCAATTTAGTCGTTACCAAGACAATCTGCATACACACTAGAAAGACATGTGTAGTGGAAAATCTGGAATATTGTTGAGACGGAGATTAAATCACCTCTGATATTACAATAAGTAAGACGCTGTGAATGATATGGAAATCTAAATAGAAGTGCCTTGGCAGAAGTGCCTTTTTTTAACCAAAAGAAGACAAGAACATGGAACTGAATGCCAAATTAGAGATGATTGGCTCGGTGTTGAAAGTGTTATAAATAATGCGGTGCAAAAGAGAAAAAGATTGACTTGGTCGCCTAGGGAATCGAACCCTAGCGGTTAGCGATATTTGAACGATATTCGATAATACTTATTTGGGTATCATGGAAGGATCGTTAACCGGCGCCACCACGACCCTGCGTTGGCTTTGAGGGTTGGTGACCTCTGGCTGAAAGTCAACGTAGTTAATTTGACCTATACATCTTCATTCACAACTTAGGCACGAAAGTTAGTCATCGGAACTTGAGTCATCTCGAGGGTACCGTCGACATTTAGAAATGGGCGTATTAGTGAACTCCATACAAATGAAATACTCGTCCATAGCATAGTCACCAGCATTGGCCCAAATATATCTTCATGCCTCTGTAGCATTGTCCTATTGCCTTTACCCTCGGCCAGCAAAAATATACCCTCAACTTCCTCAGTCTTGATCTAACATCTTATTGTCAACCCTCTTCCCCTTCCCCTTTACTCCGCCTTTGAAGTGCTTCTTGCTGGAACCTATCTGAACATCCTTCGGGTCAACGCCCGTCTCTAATGCAATCATAGCTCTAGCCTTGCGCCCACTAAGATGCTTAGCTTGAGCCTCTGCCTGCGCCTTTCCTTGCTCAGTATACTTGTGACTAAACGGCATCTTCATATGCCCCGAGTTTCCTTGACGTGCGAAGAAGGCCTTGTCAAGCTTCGCCGACTTGGCGCCGGTTGGCAGAGCCAGCATTTCAGTGTCAACTGTCGATTCGCCGTCACCTACGTCTAACGCATCCATAGCTGCAAGCAGGGCTGCTCTGCGCTTTTCTGGCACATGTTCTGCGTCGTAAAGCTCACGATTAAAATCCGCGCCGTCACCCCCATTAGGTGGGGGCTCGACGTATAGAAGCTTGCCGTTCACGTAGTCCTTGAGTATAACTCTGGCGGCTCGTGATTCGTCTGGCTGTCCCACGCCCTGGGTCTTAAAGCCTCGAGCTTTGGCATATGCTGCCAAGAGCTCACTTGCTGTGGGGATTCCTGTGCCACCTTCTTCCAGTGGTCGTGTCTTGATGTGGATACCATATACAGCTTCTAAGAATGGTTGAGGAATTCTGTGCGCAACTAGAGCTGCAGGGCCCGTGTATTCCCGGAGCTGATCAATCGGTAAGACGCCGTTGCATACGAGATCTGCTTTTGTGGTTGCGAAATTGGGGAACACAAGACCGGGACAATCGCACAAGATGACCTTGTCGCTTAAGTGGATAGTTTGGAAATGCTTCGTTTTACCGGGTGTAGCAGAAACAGAAACTTTCTTGGCGCCGATGAGGGCGTTGATTGTGGACGACTTTCCGACATTGGGATAACCGACCAACCCAATTTGTAACTTTTTGTCTGGGTCTACTAATTATTAGCATTTGCAAGTATAACCTGGACATGAGAATAATATACCATCAGGGTCATATGCATGTTTAAGGAATATATCTTCCAACTCCTCAACCGTCAATATTCTCGTATCGTCATCAAGATTCTGATCTAAGGGCACGCCAGAGTCTTCTTCATCGTCATCGCTTTCGTCTTCTGATGCACTATCCGACTTGGATCTCGGGATAGTTTTTGGATTCGCACTCTCGCCGACCAAAGGCTCTTCTGGTTCATCCTCTAAACCACGCTCATCGATTAATTGCTTTGCCAAACTGGCCGAGAAGAAGCGGTATGCTATTCGCTTTTCTTTGAAGTATTGTGCCCAGGCCTTTCTCTGATTCGTCGTCATCATATCCGCTTTGTTTACTAGTAACAGGTTCTTCTTCGCTGGGTCCACGTCCTTGACGTATGATTCGAGATCTTCAGATCGGAACATCAGGGGGTTGCGCGCATCGACAATTTGAACCACCAGGTCCGATCTCTCAATCACACGCCATAGTTGCCGCCATACCTCCAAATTGCGCTCGAATGGAGTCATTAGCAGATCGTTGCTCTCCTGCAACTCAGCAAGGCCTCTTCGCCAATTCAAGAAACTCTCTCTTTCGAGTTGGTCGAGCTCATCTGCAGTAGTTGAAGAATCCCACTTCGGTCGCCTCGGCACGGTTAACCTAGCTCTGTGTTTGGCATGCTTCCCTAACACACCGCGCTCCTCGGCCGCTGATAATAGGTACGGGTTCCTTTGGTCGGTATGTATGATCTTGACGTTGTTCATCTTCTCGGCGGTGAAATCGGTACCGGCAAGCTCTGCGGTCGCAAGAAACTCGTCTAAAGCGCCTTGCTCCGTTACGGAGCGCATCTTGACCCATGCTGCCTCTTTTCTATCGTTCGTGATATACTGTTCGATACAGGTGTGAGTGATCTTTTTCAATTCGAATCTTAAGTAATTCAGTAGATCATACCTCTTCTCCTGTTGAGTGGTTGATTCTTGTGACTGCCGAACCCTTTTTGCGATCAGATCCTTTGCCTTTACCAAAGCGATCGTTCATGAGCGAGTTGCCCAGTCCGACGGAAGTTTTGGACTTGGCTAGAGGCATGATGGGCAGTTATGATTTAATCCGAAAAGAGTGATGTTGTAAGAAGACGAATTTGCATGAATCGCCCTTTCATGAATTTTATTCTTTATGGGATTGGAAGTTGGGGAGTCGCTTCCAATACCTATTGTCATTATGATTATTCAGATCGTCCCGCTGAATAATTAAGTTGCCCCTCCATATTTTTTCTGCGTCACTCTACTATATCCCGATAAGATAAGAATTTCCAGTACCCCACCAAATTTTTAGATGCGACTTAGAACTTAGAAGTGAATATACGACCACCAACCTTGATGCCCATTTCTTTCCAATCAAAAGAAAATTCCTGATTACTCACTCGTCGTATTTCTGCACATACCATAATCAGAGACGAGATTAGAAACAAGGAGTCAAGATGCCTAAAGGCAAGTGGATGTAAGTTCACACAAGCACCACTCAACTCACGGTTCATCTAACAATTCCTATAGCGACAAGAAGACGGCCCAGCACTTCACGCTGGTGCACCGTCCGCAAAATGACCCCCTCATCCACGACACCGAAGCGCCTTCCATGGTGCTCAACCCCACCGCGCTCCCCAACGCCTCCAAAGTCAGAAAACTCGACGACCTCGCGTCCGAGCTAGGAACCGACGCGGAGCGCATCCGCGCCAACGAGGGCGAGGCCGCCAACCACGGCATCTACTTCGACGACAGCGAGTACGACTACATGCAGCACATGCGCGACCTGGACTCGGGTAACGGCGGCGGCGAGGTAGTCTTCATCGAGGCGGACGGAAACAAGAACAAGGGCAAGGGCAAGCAGAAGCAGAGCCTCGAAGACGCGCTGCGGCGGCTGGACGTCGAGGACGAGGAGCGCAAGCGGGACGACCTGTTCGGCGACGACTTCCTGCCCTCGAAGAACCTGCAGCACCTGACGTACCAGGCGCAGCAGAGCGTGCCCGATGCCATCGGCGGCTTCCAGCCGGACATGGACCCGCGGCTGCGGGAGGTGCTTGAGGCGCTCGAGGACGAGGCGTACGTCGACGACGACGAGGACATCTTCGTCGAGCTGGCGAAAGACGGACAGGAGCTAGACGACGTCGAATTCGAGGAGGAAGACGGCTGGGAGTCCGACGACACCGCCAAGCCGACCAAAGAGTTCAAGGACTCCTCCGAAGCGCCGGACCTAGTCCCTGTCGCGGACGGCGAAGCATCCGAGAACGGAGACTGGCTGGAGGACTTCAAGAAGTTCAAGAAGGACCAGTCCAAGCCCGCCGCGAAGCAGTTCGGCGCACCTTCGGAGCTGCAGTCTTCGCTCATGACCACGACCACGAACGGCGGGCGACGAAAGAAGCGCAAGGGCGCTCTGACGAGCCAGTCGGGCTACTCGATGACTTCTTCGTCTCTCGTCCGCACGGAGCAGCTCGGCATCCTCGACGCGCGCTTCGAGAAGATCGAGGAGCAGTACAACGAGGACGAGTTCGAGGACGGCGACGATGACACCGCCTCCATGTCGCAGATCTCGACTGCGTCTAGCGTGACGGGATCGGTAAGGAACGACTTCGACAACATCCTCGATGATTTCCTGGGAGGGTATTCCATGCACGGCAAGAAGCAGATGAAGAAGGGCAAGTGGAAGAGCGGCACGGCTCAGCTGGATGAGATAAGACGAGAGTTAGGACCAGCCAGAATTCGTGGTAGAACTACTCAACCGCAGACGTCTTGAACGACATCAGCGTCGGCGTCGAGATAGGATGGACATATTGATAGATACCCACAGAGTCTGCCTCAATGAAAAAGCTACATGTCACGCACGTTACGATATCTGTTTTGGTGAACAACGAATTTACACATCGAGAGAAGTATCAATTCGCATTTATTGCTATAATGTACCACTGGCAAGGAACGATACTCGCTCCGGCGACAACCGAAAACCAAGTTGCTTGTCCCGTAGACCAACGCAATCAACAGGGCCATCTATTCTGCAAGAAAACATGACCAACAATTCTCTGCTCTTCCGCGCAAACGACCCAACCCTCGAAACGTAGGGACAGATTCCGAAGGCTGGGCATTCGTGAAAGAGAATGCATGGCATCGTATGGGGGAAAGGTCTTCCCCAATATCTACGCCGGTTGACAATATGACTAGCGTCGTCACGGCGGCGGCGGCGATGGTTGTCTCGGCGTTATAGCTAGACGGACTGAGTGCCGTAAATCGCCAAACCAACGGACTACATCTTGGAAAGGTTGGTTGGCCCTCGTCTCCTGCTGCTCTGATACGTCTTCCTCCTAGCGATGACCGTTCATTGCAGGCGGTCGTTCGGGTCCAAATGCGCCCGGCACTTGCGGCATAATCTCTTCCTCCGTGTCGTCGTCGAACTCACCCTCCTCACTTACCTCCTCATCTCCTTCGTCGTCGTATTCGTAATCGCTTTCCTCGTCGCCATCCTCGAGCTCTCCCTCCTCGTCGCCCTCCGCGCCTTCGGCGTAGCAACTCTCTACCGTACCCTGCATACCCTGGGGTATGCCGCGGCCCTGCTGCTGCATCTGGTTGATGATGCTTGTGAGCTTGTCGTTTTTCTTCTTGATGTCCTCCAGATCTTTAATATTTCTATTGCGTTCCTCGGCCATCTTGAAGATGTTCTGGTTAAGGGCCCCCTCCTTGCGCTTATAGGTCTCGTTCTCCTTTTCGAGTTTCTTGGTCTTTTTAGACATATCCTCCATCTCCTTACGAAAAGTCAAGAACAGGTCGTTGCTATTGTTCAGCGTATCCTCGACCTCCTCATTTGTTAATGCCTTCCCACGGCGTGCTAGCGAGGGGCACAGGGCGCATACCTGCTTGAACTTCTCGACATAAACGTTTAACTGATTTCGCAGCTCGGTTTCTGTCTTAGAGAATGTAAGCACCTGGCTATTCAGTTGACGTGCGCGGTTGGCCTCGGCCTCGGCTGTTTTCTTCTGCTGTTCGTAACGAGCCATATTCCATTGCACCTCGATCTCCTTGGTGCGCATTGCAGAGTGGAAATGCAGCTCTCGGAGCTCGTATTGGTCGATGAGGGATTTAAACCGCGCCTTGAACCTATAATCCTCGTGTCAACATAAAAAGCGTTCGCGCAACGAGGTATAGGAGTGGCGCACAATTCTTCCGCCTTCATGTACACAACCTGCTTTCGCGGATTATCCTTTTCTTCTTGGTAACCTTCCAGCGTTTCGAGTACTTTCCTGAAACGTTCATCCGACGACGTTTTAAGCCGGTCATGAGTGTCGCCCAAGGTGCGGTGCTCGTTCTGTGAACCATTACCATCAGTTGTAATTCACCAATCTCCGGCACTAGACTCGTATAATACCTTCAGTTTATTGTTCTCCTTCTGCAACTCACGGCAAAGTTTCTCCAACTTCTCTTTGAGGCTAATTTGCTTGCTTAAGTCGGTGCGGCTAGAGTCCTTTTCCTTCTGTAACTGATCGGCGCGTTTCTTATTTTTTAGATTTTCGCGCTCGAGGCGTTTCATGTTTGCGAATAATTCCGACGACCGCTTGGTCAAGAGCTCTATCTTGTCCATGTCGTTCATCTTATTCATTTGATGATTGAGTTCGCGATTTGCTTTTCGCACTTCTCGATCTAGTATAGGACGAGGAATTAGCAAAATGAAGGCACCACAAATAAAACTAATGAAACATGAGAGTTCGGCAATAACACAGTTTCCCAGCATAGATCATGATCTAACAGCGTACGGAGTATGGGAGCCGTAAAATCGTAGAGGCCATTTTCAAAAGCACAGCAGCCTAGGCAACCGCTAGGTCTCTGGATCAAGCGGACGAAAGTCGTCCGCAGATCTATACTGTCGCAAAATGACTGGAACTATCGTTCCGATTCGTCCACTATCGCCAAAAACGCGCCATAGAGTACGTGATGTCATCCTATCGTTCCCAGGCTTGCCGACGACGCCCTGAATTGGTAGGTAATTCGCAACCACCGTAATTTACGTGTACAAAATCAGACCAGCATCGATTCCCGCTATTCCATGATTATTCAAGCGATAGAAATAAGAAAATGACCTACCAATTTCCGCCTCTTGCTCTTTTTCAGCAGCCGTATCGACCTCGAGCTGGGAAATCCTTGCTGAAATGAGTTTTGAAGCCTCATTTTGGTCGAGGGCTTTCTTGCCCTTGCCTTTCTTAATTGCGGCGTTAGAAGCCATGGAGGGCGTCGGGGTCGGGGCAGGTCGGGGCTCTTGTACCGGCACATGATGGTGGCCGTTTGGTATCGAGTCGTCATGGACGTGGGCATGAGCAGAATTACCATTAGTGTTCGGTGCGGAAGCGAGGGGAGCAGGCGCTGCTGAGGGGCCACGGTGGGTTGTTGTCGCCATAATAGTATCCTAAACAAATACGAAGAACTCTCTAAAATGGAGATGTCTTGTTAGAATTCCACAGTTCCGGAGCGACTCGTGGGATAATGCATGATATGCACGATTATGAGGTGTGCACGTACCGATCCGAATTATTTCTGGACATTGGAATGGATTCTGTAGTAATACGTCTTGAGAGGTTAAAAATGTAGTGGGCGGGGGATATAAACTGATGTGTAAGCTATGGTGGCCTTGGTTGGTCGGGTTACGTTGTTGTTGGAGGTGTTATTCTATGATGAATGAAGACTTTTGAGGGTTGAGATGAAGCGCGGCGTTTTAGTGTCGGTTACTTAATCACACGGCGAACGTAGCCCGCCTTGCACCTTACACACTTGCTGCACATGCGACTTCCTTGGGGCTACAGTATGTAATCCGTGTACACAGGTACAGAATAACAAAATACTTAGGTACATGTAAATAAAAACCGCCCTAGAAAATCTGAAATTGACGCTAGCGGATCCGAAGCACCGGATTTATATGGGACCTATCATACTTAATTGCACCTTAATATGTATATAAACAGCTATTATGCATTTACTGCTACGTATTTGCATATCTGTATCGAGTCAGTCATTTCTATGCAGTAATTGGGCCAATAGGTGGTTAGATAATGCAATTAGACTAGGCAAACACTGGGTAAGCAATGACTCTATCCGTCATATTGTTTGTAGCAGGGATTGACTGACAAATTTGCGTCATCCGACAGAAACCTTTACAATTATTCGTCCTCGGAAATTTTCTAGAATTTAATATCTAGATCTTTCCTCCCCTAGCCACCGTAACATGCCGCCCTAACCTGTGGTGCTGTCTTTATTTCTATAGCCGCAGTCGGTTAGTTCCATCATTTCACGGCCTGGTTCGCCCTTTCGTTTCTATTCGTCTGGTACCTCTTTCGTGTGATATTAACCGTCTTCTTCATACAACGAAAAGATGTTACGGAACGCGGTGAAAGGCGCGGCTAAGAAAGCCGTGACGGAGTTGTCGCAGTACCCAAAACCTGGCGAAAAACTCCATGGCTTCACCTTATTAAGAACAAAACAAGTGCCAGAGCTCGAGCTGACAGCGCTACACCTACGGCACGACAAGACGGGAGCTGACTACCTTCATATCGCCCGAGAGGACAGCAACAATGTATTCTCGATCGGCTTCAAGACGAATCCGCCCGATGACACAGGTGTCCCACACATCCTCGAACACACCACATTATGTGGTAGTCAAAAGTATCCTATACGGGATCCCTTCTTTAAGATGCTGCCCCGGACCCTCTCAAACTTCATGAACGCCTTCACGGCTTCCGACCACACTTACTATCCATTCGCCACAACCAACGCCCAAGATTTTCAGAACCTCATGTCTGTATATCTCGATGCAACACTGCACCCGCTTCTGAAAGAAACAGATTTTACTCAGGAAGGTTGGCGAATTGGTCCTGAAAATCCTAGGATCGCGGAAAAGGATGGAGCTGAGAGTGCCGAGGATAGTAAGCTTGTCTTCAAAGGTGTTGTCTATAACGAGATGAAGGGACAAATGTCCGACGCCGGTTACCTATTCTACATTCGGTTCCAGGATCACATTTTCCCTTCCATCAATAACTCGGGAGGTGATCCGCAAAAGATCACCAACTTGACGTATGAACAATTACGCAAGTTCCATGCTGAGCATTATCACCCGAGCAATGCAAAGCTAATGACGTACGGCGATATGCCGTTGGCCGATCATCTGAGGGAGGTTGATGCTCAGATGAATGCATTTGAACAGATACAGGCAGACATTGAGCACAAACAACCGATCGACCTTAGTGATGGACCACGTACAGTGACGCTCTTTGGACCGGTCGATCCTCTTGCTGACCCAGACAAGCAATATAAGACATCAGTATCCTGGATCACTGGCAATACTGACGATGTACTAGAATCGTTTTCTATTGGCTTACTCTCGTCTTTGTTAATGGATGGGTATGGATCTCCACTTTACAAGGGGCTTATTGAAAGTGGTCTAGGCACAGATTGGAGTCCGAATACAGGCTATGATGGGTCGGCAGCCACGGGGATCTTCTCTATAGGATTGACTGGGGTCGAGCAATCTAATGTAGAGAAGATCAAGGGCGAGGTACAGAAGATACTTCTTGATATTCGCAACAAAGGTTTCGAGAAAACCAAGATTGATGGATATCTTCACCAACTCGAGTTGAGCCTAAAGCACAAGACAGCAAATTTCGGACTTTCCGTCTTGCATCGTCTAAAGGGCAAGTGGTTCTCCGGTACTGACCCGTTCGACTGCTTGGCATGGAATGATACTGTCAAGGCGTTCGAGGCGAAGCTCGCCGAAGGAAACTATCTCGAGGGCTTGATGGACAAGTATCTCTTAAACGACAATACTCTCACATTCACAATGGCTCCTTCGGAAACGTACGGTGCAGAAATTGCGAAGGAAGAAGATGACAGGTTAGCAGCGAAGATCATGGAAGCCACTAAAGAAGCAGGTGGTGAAGAAGCTGCCCGAAAATTCTTCGAGAAGAGAGAACTCGACCTCCTTGCCGAGCAAGGCAAGTCTAACACACAGGACTTGAGTTGTCTACCAACCGTCTATGTTAAGGACATCCCAAGACAGGAAGAACCTGTCGTAATAAGGGATGAAGCAGCTCACGGCACTACCATTCAGTGGCACGAAGCCCCTACTAACGGTCTGACTTATTTCCGAGCGATCAATACCTTTGACAATTTGCCGGAGGAGCTCCGATCACTGATTCCATTGTTCACCGATTGTATCATGCGGTTGGGGACGAAGGACATGACTATGGAACAACTAGAAGATCAAATTAAGCTCAAGACGGGAGGTGTATCACTCGGTTACCTGTCAACCGCATCGCCCACTGATTTCCGCCAAGCTTCTGAAGGCCTCATACTAAGGGGGACGGCTCTTGATCGCAACGTGCCCAAAATGTTTGATCTTTTACGGAAACTTATCCTAGAAACTAATTTCGATAGTCCTGAGGCCGCCCTTCGGATAAGGCAACTACTGGAAGCTGCCGCAGATGGTGTCGTGAATGACATCGCATCTTCAGGTCACGTCTATGCTCGAAGATACGCCGAGTCAGGATTAACACGCGAGACATACCTCGCCGAGCAAGTCGGTGGTTTATCACAGGTCAAGCTCATCACGTCACTAGCTGGGCGGCCAGAGTCAGATCAATATGAAGACATAATTGAGAAGCTCAAGCAAATCCAGAAATTTGCTTTGGCGGGCAGTAACATTCGCACGGCGTTGACGTGTGGTGTTGATAGTGTCCAAGCCAACTCTTCGGCGCTATCTCAGTTCATGGCATCTCGGCCGACTGACCCTGTCACGTTTCCGGCTGCTGGGAAACAAACGTTTGCGAGAGATATTAAAGCGTTCTTCCCACTTCCTTACCAGGTCTATTACGGTTGCCTTGCCCTCCCAACTGCTTCCTACACGTCTGCACATGGTGCGCCGCTTCAGATCCTGGCGCGACTTCTAACTCACAAACATCTTCATCACGAAATCCGCGAGAAAGGTGGTGCTTATGGTGGCGGCGCTTACATGAAAGGTCTTGAAGGAATATTCGGTTTTTACTCATACCGAGATCCAAACCCGCAAAACACTCTTTCCATCATGAAGAGCGCCGGTCAATGGGCAGTCGACAAGAAATGGTCAGATCAAGATCTTGAGGAAGCGAAGATATCGGTCTTCCAGGGTGTCGATGCACCCAAGTCCGTGAATGCGGAGGGTATGCTCCGTTTCACGGCCGGTGTCACACACGAAATGCAGCAAAAGAGACGCGAACAACTTTTGGATGTGTCCAAGGATCAAGTTCGCGAGGTTGCCCAGAAGTATATCGTCGACGCCCTGGCGAAGGAAGAAGAAAGAGTCGCCTTCCTGGGAAAGAAACAGGACTGGGTTGATGGCTCCTGGAAGATAAACGAGATAAACGTTAACGGCGCCGAGTAACGACGTTATGACGAAATAAATGATGTACAAAATACCTGTACAATATTGTGCAAATACCCTCCTCCAGCTAACTAGACTAGCCGTATATAATCATGGCGGTTCGAAATCGAACCTGTTTCGTGCTGACAGTGATTATTTGCAGGTGAACCATATCATGCGAAAGAGCACACCCCAGTGTGTACGTTCAGCGTTCAGATACGATACGTCTTCTTGCTCGATATCTTCTACGGGAGACTCTACTATAGCATGGAGACCACAAAAAGACGCGAGAGTAAACTTTTTTCGAGATAGGGTTAGTGGACAACACTTCGAAAGGGGCTGATGGACACAAAACCCTGTTCTCTCCTGCTCGTTCTTTCAGACTCGGACTCCTTAACGTTAGGACTCCGGACTATAGAACAGAGTACATACTAGATTGGTTGAGAGACGAGAATAGAAATTACTGTATTCTCTGCCACATAAGCCAACTCATTAGCGCCGTCAGAATACGTAGGTACCTCGTCACGATAGATGATGTGAATAGGACACGTTTCCTGTATACATGGTTTATATATATCATGATTCAATCAAGAATATTAAGCATGTTTACAAGATCCTTCTTCATCATGATGTCGTTCAATGTAATGATGCGTACGCCTTTTAAATGAGAATGGGCACCTTATGTCAGTTTTTTTAGCAGCATCAGTAGCGAAGTGATCATTGTTGAGTTAAGGGGCATCCTCATCACTGGTACTTCCTGGTTCGATGTTTCTTTTAGTAAATGTAATTCGGTGATCATGAAATAAGCTCTCCTAGCCATGTTTCATTACACAATTGGCCACTAACCATAAGCTCGCCGCACTAACTCGACAATATCAGAAATTCAGAGGTTCGGAATCCGTTGGGGGAATCCGAGGATATTAGACATTTTGTGAAAGGAAAAAAGAATCATCAGCGAGTGTGCTTAGGTATGATATAGGGGTTCATACCTCATCAGATGTTGATATGACGACCTATTGGTATATCTGTAGACCCCTTTCATCATTCAGCTCGGAAGAACGCAGGCTAGCCACCGTAAATTCGGTAACGTTCTATCATCTAGGGTAGTAAAATCATAGTCCAAGAAAAACTTCAAGAAAATGAGCAAATGACTAGATCTCTTAGCTGAACTTGTCTATATTCAAAGCCGCATGTTGGTTATATTACATGTCGTAACCGTCAATTATGTCGTACGATACTAGATGTTTATCTAAGGGGGTAGCCATCTAAAAGAGGTTGGAGAAAAAAGCCAAAAAGCTCAGTCCTGCGGATCTCACTGACATCTTACGCAAGACCTGTGAAAAACTGACTGTCCATGTTGAAAACAAACATTAGTCACGGTAGTTGTCAATATTGATGGATGGTATGTTCGAGGTGTCGACAGTTGCTACCGGCTCGCCACATAGATCATCCGAGTAATCCATACATCAGTTTGGATCATCAGCTTTTACTACGAGTTTGCTGATTATTCCCTACATCTTTTTATATCCGATTCAATCAGGCAACAAATCGAGTTTCAACCCTTTTCAAAACAGGCACTTGTTATTTGTATTAGCTGTCCGTACAATGGATATCAAGTACTCAACTCTCTATGTGTACCTGGCGATAGAAGCTTAGGTAGGAGTACTTCGTCGCAGACGAGAAAAACGTAAAATCATGGGATGAGGGTAACCGTTCAAGTATGTAGAACGGCGCCAGATGACTTGGTACTAAGTAGACAATCAGACAATTACCTATGTCCTAAGCACGGAATTCCCCTGATGAATACGGTTGGGACTTCCCTCCCTTTTATTAATGGTTATCCTAAGATGGAGTACATATTCGAGCAGGTTGCTCAAGCCATCACCGATCGCCATCACCGGTTTATTTCCAGCTTAGCATCTACCGACCCAAGTAAGTCGGTAAGCATATCAAGACATTCCACAAATTTGTTCCGTACTAACACGGCACAAGGCAATAACGAAAAGAGTTAATCAAAGAAGAAACTGGGGTAAGAAACTTATTGATATTAAAATGCTAAATCTGTAGCCGAGGGTTCGAAGCTATTAGTAACAAATATTCCAGTATAATCAGTCCAGGTGAGAAATAAAGGGAATATGACCGCTGAGAGATACCTGTTTATTTGCTTGGCTTTTTCAGTGGCGTCCAGGGTGCCTTTAATGGTGTTTTCATAAAATCGTTTTCATATGCCATTTAACGGAACATCTTTTCAAATTCATACCTAATCATACATCCGGTCACGTCTTACCGGATATTCGGACGTCATTGTCGTACTGTTGGTAGCATTGCCACCCCGAAGACGCGACTGCTACGTTCCACAGACACTTCTGCCGCACGACATCGGCGAGCTCAAGGCTGGCGGATCCTGGTCCTACTTTTTCAGCATTGACGCTTCTCATCCTATGGTTCGTGAATCCTTCTTCCCGGATTCGTTCTATTTGGAACGTGCCACAAACCATATTATCGATGATAGGCGGGCAGTCGGCGTATTGGCCGTTGGGGTCGATGTTGGCTGCATAATTTTGATGTTAGAGAACGGCTGCAAGAGATGGCGAGCATGAGACAGGGGACGTGGCCGGTTAGCACATGGAGGTGGAGGCGGAAAGTCTCCGATGGGGGAGAAAGAATTTGGTAGGCGAAGTCGTTATGGCTGGTGTGTGCGCGCGCGTGCTGTAGTTAGAAAAGGTTCCCGGCAGGCAAGCACAATATATACGAGGATTAGAAGGCCCCCTTGCAACATTCATGCTTCCATGCTTCCTAAAATCGTCCTATGTGTCGTCTCACCATACCCGATTTTCCCGGTTTTCTAAAACCCCCGGTCTCTTCTTGGGTAGAAGCACGTGTCTGTCTCGCACGGCTTGCCGATAATGGCACACAGCTATCCGAGGGACCGTTGAAGTTCGGTTGGTCGGGTGCTGGTATGCTGATATGTCACTTTTCTTACCCTGAACGGACCACTTCTTTCCTCCATTCGCTTCCAGCCAACAGTCTGACGCGGGTCTCAATAAAAACGAAGAGACCCCACCAGAGTTAGGTCTTGATTGGGTAAAACGGGCGCCAATGTCCAGGATCTTACTCGAGATCCGGGGTCATCGTCAGCAAAGCTACGAATTTGGTCGTTAATCTTCCTAAAAGAACCTAGAGAACCGAGCTGCGTTTTCACTTCGTCCCGCGCCACGCGGGTCCACCCGCCTTCTTCGTCTCGTCTCCGCGGCGCCCCTATCCTCGTTCTGGTTCGATTGATTGGCCCGGCGCTTGGCAAATAGACCGCTGCTGGCCCCATACCCTTCTTTTCATCTGTGTCACTCCGCGGTGCTGTCGGATTTTTCGTAGGATTCCCGAACTCCAATTCGGAAACCACGATAGAAATGGCAGAGACGACAGCGAAAGCGAGATCGCTGTCTCCGGGAGCGACAACGTCAGCAGCGGCAGCCGGACCGTCGACAGCAGCAGCAGCGACGACATCACCTAAATCGCCAGCCTCGCCGAAGAGTCACTCGTCGGGAGCAGAAGTGACGGGCGAAGTGGTTGGAACCGAGCAGACCATCCAAGCTGTAGGCATACCTCGACTCTCATGGCCGTCTTTCCAATCACACCATTGACGCTTTCTAGGCCGATAATCTGGACGAAGATGACGATGATGCAGGGTCGGCGCTGGGTAGTGAGATGTAAATTGACTAGCCGCTCCACATCTTCCGCGCGATACGGAGACTAACTGACGCTTGCGCAAAGACAATCCTCGACCGGTTCGTTAACCGAGAGTATCTATAACTACCGCGTGCTACACGGCAGGACGTTCAATGCGCCCAAGACGACCGAATACTGGGCGCCGAACGACGAACAGCAGAATGAGGGTCTGGATCTGCTGCATAACTGCCTCCTGATGGCCTTGGGCGATAAACTGTTCCTCGCGCCAATTGACGATAACCCGCAAAGAGTGCTCGATCTCGGCACGGGAACTGGAATATGGGCGATGTGAGTGTTGCGAAAGGGTTTTTTTTTTTTTTTTTTTTTTTTTTTTTTGCGTCTGACGCTATTCTCGTCCTGGTCGCTAACAGGAATTCCAGTGACTTTGCCGACATGTACCCCGGGGCGGAAGTAGTAGGGACAGATATCAGCCCAATACAACCGGTTTGGACACCACCTAACGTTAAATTCGAGATCGACGACTGTCTTCTCGAGTGGACATGGCCTGAAAATCACTTCGACTTCATCCACATTAGAGCGTTATACGGTAAGTTCGCCTTGTTCTCGCAATTTGGCCGATTGTCCGGACGAAGGATGTAATCTCTGACATATGTGTAATATCATAGGCAGCATTCCCGACTGGGGCGAGCTTTACGGCAAGGCCTTCAAACACATCAAGCCCGGCGGCTGGCTTCAAGACCTAGAGATGGACGTGCGCATACAGACCGACCACGTTCACATCACAGACGATCATATCTTCGAGGAATGGTCGCGCGGGTTCATTGAGGCGGGCGACAAGAATGGGCGTACGTTCGGTATTAGTCGCGACCATATGATGCGGGACACCATGATTGCAGCCGGATTCGTCGACGTCACGGAGGTTAAGCTCAAGGTGCCGTGCCACGGGTGGCCGCGCGACCCCAAGCTACAGCAGGCCGGCCTGCTATTGTACGCTATGCTCGACCAGAGCGTCGAGGGTTTCTGCTTGTACCTGTTTACCAAGGTACTGGGCTGGTCTGTGGAGGAGGTTCTCGTGTTCGTGGCTAGGTTCCGCAACGAGATGAAGAAGAAGAGTAACTGTGGTTGGATTCTCACGTGAGTGCTCTCTCTTTAGGCCCCCTTTCTTTCTTATAGATAGGATGTTCATTCATGACGCGAATGACGCTAACGGTTACATAGGACTGTGGTATATGGTCGCAAGCCCGAGATAGGGGAAACGTAATGTTGATATCCTAACTGCAATATGCATCGCATCAGGTTAGCAATCGAGCAAGGCGCACATAGTCAAGTTATCGAAACGAGCCTTTCGTTTATACGTTCATACGTTTATACGTTTATATATTTTATCATACTAAAGCATAGCATTCGCTAATGACTGGGGATTGGCATGAAGTCGATCGGAAAAAGTTAATACCATTATTACGCCAAACATCGCATTCTAGGTTTACCCCTGAGTCAGGCACTTCTGAACCTTCCTTTCTCCACTTGTCCTCCGAAGGAAGCAAACAGATAATGATCTTGAAGTTCCAGTTTAAAGCATATTCGAACATCCGGCTTGCCAACTGCGTATCTACCTAAGTATCTCTGTAGCTAATAACAAAAGTCTTAGTTTGGCTTCCCGGCCTCATGGCCACCCAACGGGTGAAGGATATGCAGTGCTCCGTATGATCCAAATAACAACAAGGACATTGCCGAAACTGTGCCAAAAATCTATAAAATATGTCAAGCACCGATGCCTGGCCTGAACAAGCATAGTCCATATAAGCTACCAGCCCTTTCCACGCGCCATACCACAACATCGTTACGGTGACACGAGCATCCAGAATTTGCCTAGTGCTCCACCGTTCTAAAGCTGCAACATTTTCACCTGATATGTCTTTAGCACAACTTATCGACCTACATCTAGTTGAAAAAATAGGTATGTACCAGCTTTGTCCATGTTGTTCATTTTTTTCCTTGACAGGCTAATTACTTATAGTTCCATCTCGCCGCGCTTCAAGTCCTCGGTTTCTACTACGTCAAAGGGGTCTAAATACAGCATCTAGTCAACAAGATAATTTATCGGCATTGATATGTTCGAAACCTAATTAGTCTGCTGTAAAGAGACGGCCTAATCATAAGATATAATTACCTAACGCTCTTATGTGGTATCAACGAGTTACGAAATTCAATGAATGCTTACGTATGCGTTTTTGTCACAATGTAAATCTCTGATATATAATAAGGACACTGTTGTCTATGCAGAGAGATCAACCTGGTGCTACGAATTTCGCAACGATATTTATGCTGATGAGGTTCTTTGTCCCTCTGTTCATATCCGACATGCTCGACCCCTGAGTGTTTGAGAAGCATTAACCTAATGTGATATCGATCTATGCCCAATCTTAAGGATCATTGCAAAGAGATTAGAGGGGAAACGACGAATATACATCATGTAGTCGTGGGACAAGTGACTAGGTAGAATAGTTCTCTACCCCTCAGTTCTGTACGGTTAAAGCTGAGAAGAGGGGCGAGGAACATGTGGGATATGTCACGTCAATGAGTTGGCACGTACTAGGTCCCAATATCAACTCCGATATCATATAAAAGAAGACAAAGGGCCTCAGATTTTCAAATAAGAACGGCTAAAGTTCCTTTAACGACAGCATTCATGGGATAGACACCTAAGATACTGGGAAAGTCTGGCCACTTTTCCATAGCAGTCTGGGTCACTCGGTAGACGAATGGCTGGGAACCCTGATCTGAGCTGGATCGGCTGTGACATGTCTTTTCCAGCATCATACCTATGGATGATATTCTCGTGGTAGGGACATTGTTGGCATTCATTATAGAACCATTTCGTTCTAGGGAGCAATGCGATTCACTTACTCAAGGTGTTGGTATATACAATCTCGAGCATACAAGGATAAAACTAGTACCCGACCTTGGTGAGAAGGATTATCTGAAGTATATGGTCCAATGTTCTAGATGCCGGTTGCAACATAATCCCGTTGGTTAGTTTGTGGTACAAGGCCCTCTCCATAACTAGGAGATTATGACATCCTTATTAATACTATATCAACATATTACCCTTCGAAAGCAAGTCCCAAGGCGAATCATCTTGCCGGGTGTCATCAAATGGTTTCTCTATCGGCCCAAATATATACGATGGGCGAACTCCTTGAGGATGGCCTGAGCTTATCCGAACTCAAGGTACGGCAAAATCTGACACGGCAGGACAAAGATGGCACTTTCCATATATAACAGATATACTAGATAGGTGCTCACTCTAATGACATCGCTCTCACCTTGTTGATGTGTCCTACAGCGATACTAAGCCACACCAATTTCGGAAGTACTTCTTGTACATTTGACTATGCAAATACCATGGAAAAGGGGTTCCTGAGAGGCGGCAAGAGAGACGGTCCTACAGGCCGTCACTTTATCAACCTCTTTCATACGCTAGCATACACTGTATATGCTACCCTTAAGAATGAGCATGGCTTTGTCTATCACTTTTTACTTGTCAGGGGGTTGGCCTGTAGTTTAAGACTGTGTCGGAGTGAGTGATAGTAGCAGGTCGTTCTCTGTACTCGGTTGTATGTAGTAGAAATTGAATGACTACCTACATAATACCCTCTGACCACAATCGCAAACCCTTTGGGCCTCCAGCGCCTTTTGTTTTCATTTCATGTAGCTATGGCGCTGCTATCTCATTTCTTGCTATTAGCCCCTGACGACATTGCTGTCTTTCCACTCTATCTATAGTCATTCAAAACTATAAGTGTCTCCGGGGTCCTTTTCAAATTTCTTCAAAAACAAACACTAGGGAATTACCTGCCTACTCTTTATTTGGGCATTTTTAATCGTAGAAATGGATCACTTAGGGCATGGAAAACAGAATATCGCGTAGTGAGTTTTATAAGATAGTATGGGCCTGAGATGTAATGAGAGCATATTCCATCTTCATACACTTACAGAAAAAGCATCTTAGGTGAGAAGTTGCGTTAGAAATCTTGAAATGTTATAAAGTGACTTTTAATTTTATATTTCTTTTATTTACTGTGTACGCAGATACTATCGGTCGACCGGATACTATGGAAATGAGTCGATGAATACGATCGGTCGGTCTATATCACTTGCAAAGAGAAACTTTATCTTAATTTTCAGTAGACCTATCGTATTCCTTCCCATCCTTCTCGTATTTATACTTGCCAGGTATCTAGGTGGGTATCATTTTGATAGTTAAATGTGATCATATTGACAGCAGGCTTCAAATTAAAATACCCAAGTACACAAAACCTAGAAGAGCAACTGGTAGGATATCAGACCTTCTAATCAATAATTATTTCTGAACAATGAATATTCGCCATTGCGATTCCATGTCACATACTACCTTCTTGTTGGTAAATCGTTGCTGAACGATAGAATTCTGGGAAGTGGACTCATCGGGCGATACAATTGTCAAGACTTCCTTCCTCCATTGCTCCTTTTCCGTTTTAGGAAAGCCGGGGTATTTGGGGTGAGAGCCTGACATCTAGGTCCATTACGATTGAAATGTGCCCAACAAGTAGTTGAACAATTTGGGTGGCATCAAGCCTTGACTGCGTCTCTATAGGCCCCGGTCTTTGTGAACAATTGCTGTATTGGGCAAAATGAATCACATTTTGGTAGAAGTTTTCGGCTTTATGTTGGGGTTGTCGTGGATATGCTGCTCCTCTTACTACTGCAATGTATATGTAGTTTCCATGTTGGAAATCTTTTCATCCGAGGCGCCTGTGATGTAGATCGATGACCCGACTTGTATCCACTTCAATAGATGCATGGTGATTTCCATACGACTTCAAAGGAGGCGACTAGAGCAGTAATATGATATGCTAGGCCGCGTAAGAAATACGCCGTGAGCTTCTATTAGACGGTGGCATTCGAATACGCCACAGGTTAACCGATAGGCCACGAGACTTGATGATGCTGCGGATCCGCGAGTTCGCTAAGACGTGAAAAGGAAGAAAAAAAATCAGAAACAAGCATAATGTCGTGTAACTGTATCGGATATTAACTGCAGAGCATAATAATAGGTGGCGTAACTCGTTCTTAACTGCCGATCACTGGATGCGTACTGATCCGGAGCATCTTATGCTGATGGTTCAGATGATAATCCTCCTTTAAGGTCGAGGGTCACAGCCAGAAGTGGCAGTTGGTTTTTCGTAATTAACCTGCCATTGGTTGAAAGACGTGTCCTGCAGCTACACGCCGAATAGCTCGAGAGCGGGGAGCTGATCTCGTCTGGCTGCAACACAACTTCCCCAGCTCTCAAAATCTCCAATCTGCGAGGTCGGACAAGCTCGAAATAGCTTACATCATTACCTTTTATACCTCTTACACGATAACCCCCACCGAGTGTATTTCACTCACAATATTCCCTAAAGGGTCGCTCGGACCCTCATCCTTCCAGCAAGACCAATCGTGATGATCCGCTAACCTACTGAGAACGCCTGGCTCCTCACGAAGCGGCCAATGAATAGTACAGATGAGTGGGAACTTGTGAACGCGGCTTGCTTATTTGAAGATGTGTCGTGTTATCACGGTTACGATATCATAATGCGAAGTTCCTTGAGTCGTCGACTTCAACACTGTACCACAAGATGCTACCAATATTATATTGAGCCGAATAGCTCGGGATCTTCAGACCCTGAGGCATCTTCGCTCTCCTTGCCGTTTGGGCGGACTTACGGGTCCATTGAGGCTCCTTTATTGGCATTAAGCATGATATCCGTGTCACTATCGTCAAAAATTTGCTGCAGCTCTCGTATATCTTTAGACATTTGGTCATGACCCATATCGCGGGTATTGGCAATGGCGGTTTCGATATCGGGCAAGTCTTCATCGCCATCGTTAATAAAGCTGCCAGAATCCGACTCTGACTCATCGCTTATCTCTACGACTGCTTGTCGCGGGTGGGCGACACCCGCGCGAGATTGGGTGGCAGCATTCGAGGTAGGCTGTAAGCTGGGCGGTTCTATGCTGTTCTGTGCGACGCTTTTGTTCTGCGAAGGGGGTTTAAAATTCCTGTGATGTGACGACTGGATCAAGTAATATCTGGATTTCTCTATCTCGGCGGGAGGATGATATTTTTCCCTCTGCTGCCACCATGCGGCTATTATGGCACCTTGTATTTTTCCAGTATTTTTCAGCTTCACGATACGTGACGGGGCGATAGATGACAGGATCTTTACACGGCCTGATCTCTCGCAGTTGTTCTTCTGAAAGAGGCTCCTGACCCGACTTTAGACGGGGCGCAAGAGGTTCGCCAAACTCGTTTTTGCGGGCATCTGCGACGCGATGATTTACCAGCCAGGTCAAGACATCTATTTCCCGCTTCCTCGGATATCTATGGTTATGACGGATAGGTTGAACGGGAGGAACTCGGAGGTCGCATCGCTTACGGCGGGTGCCGGGAAAAGGCTTCGGTCCCCGTTTAACACCGCACCGAGGTCTACTCCAGGGCATTGGAAGGATTCGCGATATTTGCAATATTCCCGAATATACAAAGAAAGAATATGTATATTCGTTATTCTTTAGTAATTTCGGAAGCTCGAATGTGTAGGTTGTGTCGTGCTCGTTGGAATGACTGGTCCACTGATGATGTGGCGGATGATGGAGAAAGGACGGATTGATAGAACGGAAGTTGATTTGGGGAAAGATCATTGGTTAGCGGATTCCCAGCTAATTGTTCTAGATTACCTCTAATAGATTATTACTGGTCGGCGTCTGGTCGGCTAGTAAGGACGGGTTTCCCGTTCCAATCAGCGCTAAGCTAAATTGGGTCTAGACAGATCTGGGCCTGCCCTATCAGGTCCCTTGATGAAAGCCCTATCAAGCCTTATTCTCTTCCAATGTTCCTCATTATTACCTATATTAATACCACCGAACCCTTTCCTTGCCCTCGTTGCCCTCCTTCGACGCAACCATTGTCGTTGCGTCGTCGCACTGCAGAAGTGGACGAGCACCTCTTACTCTCTCTGATTGACGACGATTCGCAATCAAGCTTTTCTACCGGCCTTTGCTAGGTGGTGTCGCAATCAATGGAACTGACCGGTGCTACGTCGAAGAGGGCGCGTGATGGCGATTGCGGCTACAAACGCCGCTCAGGTCTTCTTCTAGAAGCAATCCCCTGTTTCGGCGATCGATCTGGTTGGAGCGTCAAAAGTGGTGGGAGAAGGTCGTTGGCCAATCCTGTCAGGGGCAGCGTCCAAATACTGTAACCGCAGATCTCCAACGTACCCGAGGTGCTACTCCGTGCTACGTAGTAAGGATATGAAAAGTATGAAATGGTGTGTTGCGGCAAGCCTTGCATATCAGAATCGACACTCGTCTGAATGGATCACGGCGGTGAGAAGAGGCCGAATTTCATGATGAGGCGCTATTGACAAATTGACTGCAATGATTGATCATTCCAAGTCGCAGTTCGATAAACAGGCTAATCTCGATCCGCTACGAGCGCGGAGGATCAGATCGCCCGATTTTCCCTAGTTAGACCATGAGACTGTCAGGCAGGACGATGGGACGATGGGAAGTGCGCGTCCTAACTCGAGCCTGCATGAGCAGCTCGAAGCAGCTCGAGTCGACCATCGCATTGGCTACTGCTGTGTAAATTGACTCAATGTCATACAAAGACAGCATGGTCGATCAAACCTGTCGAGGACCGAAAGTGCCGGTCGTCGGATACAGCTAGGTCTTTTCCATGGCTTTTTAATGCAACCACCCTTCTTCTCCCATTTCGGCATGAGTCGATGGTTGATCATAGTTAATCATATATGTATGTGCCTGGGGGAAGAAAAAATCCGCTGCATATCGAGTTGCGGTCAGAGATTTACCCCTAGCTGCCATTGCCATTGTCACTTTGTTAGCGCAGCAGCAGAAAAGGCCGAACTTGGAAGTTGGACAAAGTCAAGTTTCTATCAAATAAAAAGCGTTGAAGTATATATTTTGGGACCTAACTAAGTGGGGCAACATCCATCTCTTTGTACCTGACGTACAGATATACATGCATACCTAGGTACGTAAGGCATCGAGATATTTCATATCGGTCGGCAGGATTTGAGGTTGTTTTGGTCGCTACGTAGAGGTCGAGATGGGCAGATGGGTTACGGCAGGTTGATTTGTCCATGCAGGTTCTCCTGGTTTTGAATCTGCGATGCTGCGCACCATAACGCGTTTCTTTTTTTGTCCTCGATAGATGGGTCAGTGATCACAGCATTCTTCATCTCCAACTGCAGCTCCGCATATGAACCTCAGCTAATTCTCATAGATGTTGGTCGGTCTGGTCGGTCAAGTCGGCCAAACGCATATATTGGATCACAATCCGGCATTTCGTGAATGTAACTCAGTTGAGCACTCGCTTATTTGCTTAATTGCATTTCTACGCTATACGTCATTGGGTAGGCATAGGTAGGGAGCGCATAGCCCTCGAAGTATCTCTACAGATGTAGGTACATCATGGATGGATGTCTTATGAACGAACTCTGTCACATGCTCCATAATTTTCTATCTATGGTAAGTGGCGGGGCCGCAAAGTTTACTTGCCCGTGGCTAGTAGATTCTACTCTAATTCACACACAACCCCATCAAATTCTCAATTTTACCCTCTCTCTTTTTCCACTCACCCTCAGAAACAGCAACAAAATACTGTCCGTCACTCTAGACCACTTGCGTCTCTCGGGAAATCAACATCCAGCGTACCATCAGCATACAACTCCATTTTCTATAAAGACCCGTCAAGTCTTTCCGCAAACGAACACATTTGCTATCACCCAGCTAGCTTGTTGACTGCGAGTCGCAAAGCTTCCCATAAAACACCGCTTCGACTTGCCTTTGGTCTTCTCAAAGGCACATTAGCTACCACGGCTTCCACGGCCGTGAGCTTCGTATCTGATCAAGATTTCAGTCTGCGAAAGACTTTCCATATCATCAACTCTCGACCTCCACCGCCCGCTTCTGCTGAAGTCGCCTAAAGAGAAACGAACGCCCATCTTGCTTGACAACGCCCCCCAACTGAACCAATTTCTCCCCCCAACCCACCAGCTGCCGCATAGGACGAGTTCTGAGGTTCTTCCTCTAATTGAGGGAGAGTCGAGGAGACCTCGTCAGATCGCTTCGGGATCAGGAAGCTACCGTTTTCGACCCCCCTAACACCTATTCGGAGGAACACGTTCCTAGGACCTTTCTACTTATAAGTCTATCTATTCTCCTGTTTAGATAGCATTTATACTCTTACTGGAGCTCCCTGTGAAATCCGATATCTACCGGACCTACAACACGAAGTTTTCTATCACTCCCCATCAATATCCTTCATCAAAAACGAGGGATATGGTTATGGCAACAGCTGCCGTTGATCGCTTTGCACCGACTCATTTTGACAATCATATTCTTGTCAAGAAGAATTTCTTCTATGATCATCAGCATCAACACAATGGCGCTGTGATCGCTAAACAGTTGATTGGCGATGCTCTTCGCCATCGCGTCGAGAACATTGACCATGAGTCTTGTGAGCCAGGGGATGAGGATACCTTTTTCGTGGGCGATCTTGGCGAGGTCTACCGCCAGCACATGAGATGGAAGAAGAATCTTCCACGCGTGAAGCCATTTTACGGTACGTCATATCTATTTCGCTTCTGAACGTCCTATGGCTAATAATTTTCTCATAGCTGTCAAGTGTAACCCGGACTCTAAGGTTATTCAGCTTCTTGCTGGATTGGGCACCGGCTTCGATTGTGCCTCGAAGTCCGAGATCGAGCAAGTTCTCAGCTTGGGCGTCGATCCGTCTCGCATCATCTATGCTCAGCCATGCAAGACCAACTCTTACGTGCGCTACGTCGCCAACCAAGGCGTCAAGCAGATGACTTTCGACAATGCTGACGAACTGCGCAAAATTGCCAAGCTCTTCCCTGATGCCGAGCTCTTCTTGCGCATTTTGACCGATGACTCATCGAGCTTGTGCCGTCTAAGCTTGAAATTCGGCGCTTCCCTTGACTCCACCAATGATCTCTTGGCTCTTGCCAAGGAACTTGGCTTAAACGTCGTTGGCGTGAGTTTCCACGTGGGCTCAGGGGCATCCGACCCCCTCGCCTTTCTCAAGGCCGTTCGGGATGCAGAGCATGTCTTCAAGCAAGCCTACGCCCATGGCTTTGACATGAAAACGCTCGATGTTGGTGGCGGATTCAGTGGCGATACTTTTGAAGACATGGCCCTCGTCTTGCGTGAGGCTCTTGACGAATATTTCCCGCCACACATCAACATTATTGCCGAGCCTGGCCGATACTACGTTTCTTCGGCATTCACCATTGCTTGCAACATCATAGCTCGCCGCACCATTGATAACCCAGCTACGGGCGAGACTAGTTACATGACCTATCTCAATGATGGCTTGTATGGCAACTTCAGCAGCATTATGTTTGATCATCAACACCCTATCGCAAAGGTGTTGCGATCGGGCAAGCGGACCTACTACAACACTCCTCTTTCTAACAGCTTGCCTGAGGGTGTCAACGCTGGCACTGAGTACTCTATCTGGGGCCCGACTTGCGATGGCATTGACCGCATCACTGAGAGTATCCGCTTTGCCCATGAGCTTGATGTTGGTGACTGGTTGTACTTTGAAGACATGGGTGCTTACACCAAGTGCTCGGCTACGAAGTTCAATGGCTTCAGCAACAGCCATGACGTTATTTACGTCTGTAGCGAGCTAGGTGCGAGAGCTCTCATGGATCTCTAGTGTTCTAAGGATCATTTGATGGATGCTTGGCCTACGATGCAAAGTTGCGAAGGCTATGTTTTTTTGTTTCTTGCTTAGAGAATAGACTTAATGATGGTTCAGTCATCGTCATCCCGGAAGGGGCCTATCTTTTTTCGATACTCAAATTATAGAATTGGATTACTTGGTCAAGAGGCTAGTAGACATAGAAAAAAAGAAAAGAAAAGAATAACTTATAATAGCGAGGCAACTTTCATTAATAATACCTTCCTAGACATAAAATCCAATCCCTATGCTACTATTAATCAATTGACTCGTATCCATAGATGCTTCTAGCCCGTTAATTCACACCTTTTTGGGCAACGAGTAAATGTAAACATGATGTGACCCCAGCTTAATTTTCACTTCTAGACCTAATTAGTTCAATAATACCTAGTACTATACAGAAGCATCTAACTCTGTATTATCCCTAATCCATCTATCAAATGTTTAATAATTTTAATTGTTGACCTTTTCACGATTGAACTACTACGACCCTAGTAGGTCATATTAGAACTAGATTTGAAGAAAGGCCTCTATGAAGTATCATATCTTGATAACTAATATTTCTATAATCGACGAGAATATAGCAATAACTTTCACAGCTACAAATATTCAAATAAAGTATATTGTCAAACAACTACGGAACGGCATAACTTTGAATTCTTATTAGTCATTACCTAGGATTAGAGCTCATAATGAGGAAGAACTAGGACGGAATTTATGACAGATGAAACTTGAGGGTTGCTTCGTCATTCAACACTATCTTAGGATATTACCTTTCCCAAGAAGTTAACTTGCCTAAGTAGCCCTCCAAAAGACATGTACCTTGTAAATAGTGGAAATAGTAAGTCGATATGGGTCAAGAATTGGGCTTGGCCCTTACATTGCGTCCGTAATGTGCAGAACTTTGGCATCAAAACAGAGTCACAGTATGACAGGAAACTGATCTATAAATTGGTTGGACCGTCTGAAGGCACGAAGCAAACACCGAGACATGCAACTCAATAGTTGTAGCTCTTTTCTCGCTTCCACCTACCTATGTAGATGACTGCGACAGCAACGTCCACATAAAGTCGCACTTGACTCATTTGTTGCAAGAGCGCCTATGTAGTTAGATATTTAAGGGCAACTTCCACCCTCCAGAAATCTTCATCCTAGGGCAGCACTCATCCAGCAGTTGCTTCCCAAACTTAGGTACCTTAAACATTCGATTAAAACCCTACGGTTCAACCATTCCTTTCGAAAACCCATCAAGCTAATCCTTTCACCATCTCTTCAAAACACCACCTACCTAGACAAATAGCTCTCCACCTACGCTCCTCTGTAAACCTATCAACCCCTAAAAAACACTACGATGAAGGTCTGCTCTGTCATCACCTTTGCCTCATCAATCTTGGCGGCGGTTATCCGGGTAGGTCCCTTTGCCTATCCCCTTTGAACGGCCAAGTATGCTAATCAATATTTCACCGTAGAGCCCGCCGTCTCTCGTCCGACCGGCAGGCCTCATCGCGAACCAAACTCGTCCTGTATACTTCAAGGTGAGACTTACAGGTTTGGGTTTTCTATACTTTTTCTTCCTATGAGGCTCCGTGATTGCTGATATGCTGCACGATAGCGCGATGATATTAGAGTTCTCTGTGGTGATCCCCCAGATTATCCCAACACCGAGTTTCCTACCTGGGATTACAGCTACCCCATCGGCATGCTCTTGAGCGGCGGTAGCCGGCGCATTCATCTCGAAGCTGGTCCACGCAAGTGCATCCAGGCAGCCTGTAACGCAGGTGGTGGAGCAGGTGTCTTCATTTGCAACGACCAGCATAATTCCATCGACGTGTTATATACCGACGCCGTAAGAGTCCCTTTAATTTCCATGTATCCACAATCTCAGTACAAGCAGATAACGTCTGATATCCATCCCCCACTTGTCAACCTCCTGCTTCATATCCGTTTTCCTTATGTCTTCCTTACTGAAAAGGTTGCTGACTTCGATCTTAGGGTTGGTTCGCGCAACAAGTGTATTCAAAATGTAAACAGCGCCGAGATGGAACCGACTACGTCGAGAAGGGCCAGGCTTTCTGCCCTGACAATTGGAATGTTATTCTGAGCGACGTCGGCGATGAATGCACTGCTTCGACTCTACCTAATCTCGATTAAGCGGAGTCTTTCGGTCTCTTTCGCTCGTAGAACTGAGTGCCTGGTCCATAACTGTATCATTAGCTCGCTGGCAAATATCCTAGAGGCCGTCTTCTTTTACGGGGACTCATGAATAGACCTATTACCTACATATAACTATAGTTAGCAGTTTTGTTAAATATTGTGATATGTGCAAAGACTTCAGATACTATAAAATAATAGTTTCTCAGTCTGTTCATTGCTTACGTGACACTGGCCTCTCGATGGTATGATATTTCTTCCTTGATCGGGCGTTCGATATCGAATAGGGGGAATTTCCCATACCCCCTTTTTCCCTTTCACCAATCATCCTTGCATCCGCTTTTTCGTGGCACACTCCCATGCATACCTACCTAAGAGCCTACCTAGAGTTTGTGTAATCGGTTATTGAGTGACTGTGTAGGTAGGTATAATTGACTACTCTCAACAGGAATCAATATTAGTGGGCCGAAGGAGTGTAATTCGAAAACTCGTCACACCGGGGTCTAGCAAGCTTAATAAGGAAACACCAAAGACGTTCGGCGCTAGAATCTATGAAAAGAAATAGCGGATTTATACTCGAAGTTTAATTATATATTACCAATACGATGATTAAGTGAGTTAGATGCTGATCAACGAAGAATCCCATCGATCGACAAGTAAGCACTGGAGAGTATAAGCGCGCTAACAATTAGCACACAGCATCCGGAGGGCTATGCAACTCCTATTCGATGCCGCATTAGTCAACTCCGCACTCGTCGTC
Source organism: Annulohypoxylon truncatum (assembly GCF_022578515.1). Lineage (NCBI taxonomy): Eukaryota > Fungi > Ascomycota > Sordariomycetes > Xylariales > Hypoxylaceae > Annulohypoxylon > Annulohypoxylon truncatum. The sequence goes on from NW_025953787.1 coordinate 825,480, forward strand.
TCGATAAGCTATACGATCTGTAGGAAAGACGGATGAGGATTCCAACCTAGGAATCAATCCACGAGCTCCACCAGCTAAACAGCTTTCGCCGCATGGGTGCTCACTCAGCAACCGCGAATTGCCTACTACGGAGGCATCCTAGGGAAATACGTACCGCGCAAGGAGTATAAGTCAAGTATATCCATCCTCCTGAGGGAGGTGTTGACAACTCTTTTCATACATCACTGCACTTAGTGATCGTCCTTACTCCCAAACTTACCCAGATACATATCGTCCTGTCAGGTATCAGCCGATATACAATATGCTTAAGCTAAGCCCCGACGAGAGTTTCAACTTCGAGATCTTGCGCATGTTGTCGCACTCCACGTTCAATGGAGCCGATATCAGCGAGTGCCTCATCGCCGCCGACGAGATCGTCCCGGGTGACTTTGAGTCCTGGTATGCGGCGTGGAACAGGCGTGCCGAGCGCGTGCTGTCCCATATCAAGGACATGAGCGACCCGGTTTCTATCCGGGATTCGTACTTCCGCGCCTCGACGTACAGCCGCGCGGCAGACTTTTTCCTTCACGGGAATTGGGATGACCCGCGCATTAACTCGCTGTGGAAGAGACAGGCCGACTGCTTCACGGAGGCCATTTCCCGCCTAGAGAACCCTGGATATAGGAAATTACTCAAGGCAGACGGCTTCGATGTTCCTATCATCGTGTTCCCGGCCGGGAAGAAGGGCAATGAGACGAAGAGACCCACGATCCTGATGGGGAACGGGTACGATGGGTCTATGGAGGAAATGTATCACATGCACGGCGCGGCGGCGCTCGAACGAGGATATAATGTCGTCGTGTACGATGGGCCCGGACAACCGACGGTGCGTCGCGACCAAGGGTTAGGCTTCATCCACAACTGGGAGGCTGTCGTGACTCCCGTCGTAGACTACGTCGAAACGCTGCCCTTCGTCGACCCCAAGAAGATTGGCCTCGTGGGATACAGCATGGGCGGGTACCTTTGTGCCCGCGCCGCCGCCTTCGAGCACCGCATCGCGGCCGTCTTCCAGATCGACGGCCTGTTCGACTTCACCAGAAGCCCCGTCTTCACAACCGGCGGGCTATCCCAGTGGAAGGGAAACGACGACGAGGCTGCGACCCGCGCCATCCTGGATAACCCCGAGGTGCCGGCCGGCTTCCGCTGGGTATTGGGCCATGGCCTCTGGGCCTTCAACGTCAAGACGCGCGGAGAATTCCTCGAGAGGGCGGCGCGGTTCAGCTTGGATAATGGGATCGCGCAGCAGATACGGTGCCCGGTCTTCGTGGGCGACCCCGAGCACGATATGTTCTTCCAGGGCCAGCCGGAGCTCATGGTGCAGGCGTTGGGCGAAAAGGGCACGTTGGTGAAGTTCACGAAGGAGGATGGGGCGCATGAGCATTGCCACTTTGGCGCCGGGAGGTACACTAATGCGGTTATGTATAAGTGGTTCGAGGAGAAGGTTGTGAAGGCGTAGGCTAGGAGGCTATTGAGAGTCTGGCGAGGGCGGGAAAATAAGAGGTTTGAAGTACTGGGCATACAACCCCAAGTTCCATTTCTATATACCTCCTGCTGGCTATGTAGTAATTATCCTTACCTAGTTCCTGTGTACCTAGCTAGGTAGCTAATACCAGCTCTTGCTCATAAGGTAAGAATATGCCATCACTTGATATCTGAACCCATCGGCTTAGATCTCAGGTACCAATATGTGGATAATAATTTCATGCGGAGACATCGATAAGTTCTTTATTGGGTCGAAAATTGGGTGAATTGCTTTCTCCTGATATACATACCTGGTGTGCAAATGTGTGTGACTGTATATCTCTAGTTGGAATAGGTATAATAGTATTTTCTTCGAATAGAAGATATATGAGGTTTAGAAGATGACTGTCACATTAAATGCTAAGTAGGGTGATTGGATAAGTTGTATAACTGGATGAGGGTAGGCACGCTATTTCAATTAGCGTCAACTCTAAGTCGCGTCATGTCCATGTCGATTGATCGCGGTTCTGGGATGCAGTGGGGTAGTACTGCCGCGCCTGCTGTCTTTGTTTAGGAACTTGAGGTGATTTTCGTGAAAGTAACCTACCTCAGCTAGTAGTTGCACTTTAATTAAACTGATTCTTGGAAGTGCGACGGTTTTAACTTTCTTTCACCCAAGACCGAAATGCAACTTCGTTTCTCTTCACCATGGCTCCCAATGCCACAAATTCAAATCTTCCCGCAAGAGACGGAGCTCTCGTCGGCGGAGATGAAAGCCAGGAGAGTCAAGACCTATTAATAAAGCACATGCTAGAACATGGCTTAGGTGTGGTGAGTGGCGTCTACTTTTGCGCATTGCGCATGTTGTGCTCCTGGATTTTCGGCTAACTGTTACGAAATTAGACGAGTATTGCTTCTGTACCTGTTGATCCTTTTTATCAATCGAAGAGAGATACCACGGGATTGAGCATAGAGCCATCCACAGCAGATAAATCGCATTCGGTGAATGGGCAAGATGGAGGGCTAAGATCCGCTAAGGTAAGGATGACATGCATACACTATTCGTCGGTACCGCTGGTCGCAAGAATTGCGACCTATCGATTTCCCTCTACTTACAAGGGTGGCACTGATCCAAATGCGCCATACTAGCAACCACAGAACGCGTCAAACACGCTCGTTACCGGCGCCGCGAGCGACTCTGCGAAGCAATCAATCCAACCGCGATTCAAAACTTCGTCGCGCCCACTCTCGAACTCTGAAGCGAACGTTGCCTTGGCTCCGACTCAACCGATCCCCGACAATGCTGTTTCTGCAATCGAGGGGCTAAGTCAGTCGACTAGAAACAATCCTCTGCCCATACCTCCACGGTGGCAAAGACCACACAAAATAAAAGACAAAATGTCTTCAGACTCGCCAACTCAATCGAACGATGGTCGCAGTTATGAGCAATATTCTACCAATGACAATTCACAGCTAGATTCGTCGCCGCAAGCGAGTAGCGTCCACGAACCCGAACATCCTACTCTCCACGAACATGATATGGGTTTCTTGAACTTTAAGCGCGATATTGATATACCGGATACACTACCAGAGGACACGGAAGTCAATTTCGCTGGTGGTATACTCAGGAGATCGAGCGCAGTGTCGCAAGTGCCTGGGGAAAGTAGTTATCATGTCGCACCTCCCGAGACACCTGCGATAGCGCAGAGATTATTTGGTGGGAAAGGCGCACCATTAATGCCAGCATCGCAGATGTTCGGACAGACGCCCTGGACATCGACAGTTAAGAGAGCCAGTCCTACGTCGTCACGTCCGTCACCCGATGTCTTTAACCAGAACACAATATCGCCAAACCCCATCGTATCGTCTCCGTTAAAGAATAAAGGACTTAGAACCTCGCCCACTAACGCTTTTACGTCAAGTCCCGGATTTCCTAGAACATCATCTAGACCTTCGGGCGACGAAACACCATTGGTACCTACGAATAGTCATGAGGATGAGAGGCGAAATCAAAGAAGCGTTGCTGAAACCCCGCTCCCCCGATTCGAAGGCCCCAAACGCAAGAACTTTCCAGAACCAATTGGCGAGTATAAGCCTTTGCGAAAGCAAAGTTTGGAAACAAATGCTACTAAGTCCCCAAAACAGAGCGATGAAGAACAAGATTCCGATTCCGAAGTTGATACAGCCGCCTATCGTCGACGCCTAGCCAAATTAAAGCAGGAGAAAGCTAGCAAATCCTTTCCATCTATTAGCCTCCCTCGGTCGAACTCGAACAAAGATGACAATGTGGAGGTACCGTCAACTAATCGGACGAGGTCTGCTCTAGGTCGAAACAGAACAGATTCGGGGCAGTATTTGGCGCAATGCTACGGCAAGACAGCGATCGATAAGAGCGGATCGCAGGAGACCGTTGCAGATTCTCAAGAAGCCGCAGTACCACCACAACAACAGGGTGATAAACCAACAGCATCAGATAATTCGAACGGAAGGGAGGCTGATAATACCGAAGCATCTCCCACTACTGATCTTCCGGAGCCTGGAGCGCCTGTATGCAACGTGGAATATAGGGAGACTATCCCTGAAACCAGTCCTCCGAGCACGGATATAGGCCCACCTAAATTAATTGGTGATATAATGAAACAATACTCTAGTATTAGGTCTGAGATGGAAGCAGTGTCATTCCCAGTCTTATCAGGTGGTACAGATCCTGAACAACCGAAACAGCCAACCGAACCAAGATCTTCAAGTGCTCCAGAACCATTTTCATCGATTCCCGCAAATCGAAAATCTCGACCTAGCCGAGGTCGACCATTGGAGTCTTCACCCTCTATAGTTCTAGCGTCCTCCCCACGGAGCGCAAGTCGCCGTTCGGTGAGGCTCGGGAATATAGTCACACCATCATCGACTGGGCATGATCCACCTCTTCCGTCAGACGTTGGGACAGGAACATCGACATTGTCATCTCTGTCAGCAACGCCAAGCGTGACTTCTAGCATCACACCAAGTACAGATCTTGGTCGTACGTCCGAAGCCAACAGGAGCCGCAGTTCATCTCCAGCTGTGGCAAATATACAGCGTCGAGGAAGGCTTGCATCATCCGTTTCAGGACCTCCATCTTCTCTCCCCCAAATCAGGACCTATTCTCGTTCTCGAGAGAGTACCAAAAGAACGACACGCCATAGTTCCTTATCAACCGATGAATTAGCTAAGTCACCATTATCTGCGACTGCTATAGATGAGCGGAAGCCACCTACCCGCAAGACGGCAAGACAATCCGCTGCCAAGCGACATCTGCTTCGTGAGTCTGCAGTTAATCATGGGATCTTCAAGGGAATGGTATTTGCTCTCTCATTTAAAGATGAACAGAATCGAAAGAACAAAGAGAAACATGCTGATAGATATTCTATTGAACGCATGATTCTCCGGGAAGGCGGCAAGATCCTTTCCGATGGTTTTCATGAACTCTTCAAATTCGATTCATTTCAACCCACGACGAACCCGTCTACTGCTAATACTGTGTCCAGTTCATTGACACTGCTTAATCAAAATGCTGGGTTCACAGCTTTAATAGCTGATGAGCATTCTCGGAAAACGAAGTATATGCAGGCTCTTGCACTCGGCATCCCGTGCCTAGCACCCAAGTGGATAATGAACTGCGTATCTAAGAATGAAATCATAGATTGGTCCTCATATCTCCTATGCGCGGGGCCAAGTGCGCTTTTGGGGGAGGCCATCCGCTCGCGTACTCTGCAACCATACGATGCCTCTACGTCCAAGTTGGAGGATGTGATAAACAACAGGCCCAAGTTACTAGACAAAGCACGGATTCTTCTTGTGATGAAGAGCAATAGGGGTGAAGAGAAGAGGCTGCCGTATGTGTTCCTAGCGCAAATTCTTGGCGGCTCGTTAGTACGGGTGAATAGTCTCGAGGAAGCTAGGACTAAACTCCGTGATGGCGAGTCCCAGGGCCAGCCCTTTGACTGGGTCTACGTTGATGGTGACAATCTTCTCAAGGCCCACAATGTATTATTTGGCTCAACTGCAGGAAACGGAGCTTCCAAAAAGCGGAAGCGGCAGAGCGCAGGGACAGACGAAACCGACCGGCCGCCAAAGAGGATTAGGACACTCAGCGACCAGCTAGTAATCCAGAGCCTTATTCTAGGGAGGCTGATCGAAGAGGGGGAGATGGATGAGTAAGATACGGTTGGGACCTGTTTCGTATATAACAGGTTTAGTAATGTGTCAATTGGTGACAGCATATTGGTGGCGTCGTGCTTTTGGGACAATTACAGGTGTCTGCATTGGGGGGCGTTTCATGGCATCCACGGATGACAATGTCAGGACTGGAAAATAACCGACGTCGTGGTACGGCGAATTGGGAAAGGCATAATGAATGACACGGCGACTACTCCGTCCCCAGTACCTAATGTAGACTTGTTGCATCAGCAAGTGTTGCCTAGTAATGACTCCGTGAACATTTTGGCTAATTGGGAAGTCTTAATTCGAAACTAAGGATTTGGTAACTTCTATGGACGTCATATAAGCTGTATGGTTCCCAAGATGGAAGTAAGGCTTTGAGGCTTCACAAGATCCATCTTAGGTAGCAATGGATTTGTGGACGGTGTCGTCATCCCGACGGGATGCGCCAACTACTATGCAGGTATATAAAGGGGGCGCTATAGCGACCTGCCTTGATTTCTTGTGGCTAGGGCTCTTCTTGGTTTGTACGACCGAGCCATTGCAAGGAATCCAAGCTGCCAGGGCTGCCAAGTTAGAGAACGCGGGAATTGGAAGCGAAATGGAGAAGATTATTAGGCGAGATCGAGATCTTGAGGCTCGATCGGAAAATATTCCTGGTCATTCTTTAAGTGTTTTCTTCAATATATCAAAGCCTTGCTCGGTTATACCCGTACCCGACTCGAATCCTTCGATCCTTGATATAACTGAAGTAGCAGCAATGAGACTCTGGAGAAAAACTTGGAAATGTATCGTACGGATTCACTCACCGCATTGAAAAGTGGGATACCGTGAGTTTGAAAAGGGAAAGTAAAAAAGAGAGCGTTCCTGACGCTGGCGAGGTTCAACCCGAACTGGAACAGGAAGGATGACTCGCGACATCTTTCCTTCCCCTTCCCGGTCACGGGAAAATTCCTAGTTCCACAAGCGAGCTTTTAGGGCCGGATGAAATTGGGGCAATTATCTTCCATGACGTTCGAAGATAAGGATGTATGTAGGTACTGTATAAGGAAAGGAGCCGCAAGCTTCGGTGCCGTCATGGGCCTGCCCCGGAAGATACTTTCGGAACAGCTGCTTTTAAGGTGTGAGTTCCGAAGTGGAGTTACCCAACAACAATCTGAACAGTTCAAGTGACATCAACGGCTAAGATATTAGGTTAAACAACACATTCGCATACACGTACAATACAAGGTACGAGGTACAAAATAAGTTATGGAAAAAAGAGAATGGCTGAATTGGTATCTCAATAGCGCTAACCCTCTTCACCCCTCCCTCTATCCGGCGAGGTTTCTAGAGAAGATGATAACATTGCTATAAGTTATCATCTCGCGGCGAAAAGAAAAGAAAGGAAGGAAATAGGTAAATTGGAGCGGGGCGCGACGGGGCGGCGCGGAATCACCTATCGTGAATGCCGTTGAACGCACGGGGGATGAGACATTAAGAACTCGACGTTCGCACTACTTCTTAGGTACATGAAGTTTCGATAGTCCCGGCTAGAACATAATCGGCCTGCAGCAGCGACCCCTCGTCAAAGTACTAGTAACATGGGGATAGATTTACCATGCATGAGAATGGCACACAATATGTGCCATACCAACCCTACATACATGCCTACATGTGGCTAACTAAAGTGTACAATTGCTAATGAATAAGTACAATACATAGATGTTTGCGTGGTTTAGAAGCTCTGACCGCTCGGTCCTTATCGTCGCATTGCAGCTTTGGTTTAAGCTCTCGTGCCGTGCCAGAACAGACGCTGACATGCTCCAATGCATACATAGGATTCCAGCGCAGGGCCGTAACAAATGCTCCGTTGAATCCCTAGCTACAACCTCGTCGGTCCGGTAGACAACCCCAACCCTATCAACTTTGGGAAAGAATTGAGAAAATCGAACCATTTGATGATCTCGTAGGTAAGCAAGTCGTCGCTCAGACAATCGCACGCCGCCGAGATCCAGATAGCAATTGACATTGTAAGAACTCATGTTGTATCGGAACACGTGCCTCATTCCATGAGGCCGGATCTCTCGGCGCGGTACAATATCAGTAGTCGAGTACTATAACCCTGGATTTAACAGGGATGATGAATGACTACGGTTATCTGGTTCACTTCAACAATTATCGCCAAGTAAACCTATCATCAACCCTATGCTCTGTTCAGAGCAAGCTTCTGATTCAGCTCTTAAACGATCGCGGTAGTTAAGATAGGCTATTGGAGAAATTAATAGTCAGTTAAGTGAGCTTAACAGACTTGTAATCTGCTGATTGGGGCCGGGCTCCAGCTAGAACCATCCGGAGCGGTCTCCGCTTATTGATTGTCAATATTGTAGTGTATTTCCGCCATAGCATGGTCCGTTGGTAGAATGGATGCAAGACGTGAGATTACTGATATGAAGTTATGAACCCCAGTAGCAGTATGCAACCCAAGGAAACTAACGCCTGTCGAGATGGAAAAGTGTACATAACTTGCAAAGAAAACAGGCAAGCATAGCGAATATAGTTCCATAGTCCGGTCGAGTCTCAAAAAGCTGAACAACGCAGACATAACCGTCTGCGATTATGTCTTGCTTTGACAGGGTTCGTCACTTGTATTCGCTCACCGTCTATATCTGTAGGTATCACAAGCCTCATACCCTTCTCATCTTGCAACTGTCCTTCGGTGACATATCCTTAACCAGGTAGGGATTGCAAGATAATCCGACTTCCCGTGCAGTCGGAACGAAGCCTCACGAATTACCGGACAGAGCCTTGGCTTTTGTCATTGTTTGCGGAGTAGAATAAAAAAAGATTCAAACATGCGGACCTCGCTGGCCTCGTGTAAGAAACGAAGATGGATATCCATGTTACTTATCTCTAGTTTTATGCGCTACTGAGCGAAACCTCGACGTTAGGGCCGTGGCCAGCCAGCTACCTTCACCCGAGCAGGCGTCACAGCGTTTCATTAGAACTCCCAAGCTATCGGCGCTAGCTACTGTAGAAAGCTAGGTTTGGGTTGTATCTCGACTTAGCCACAGGCGCATCGTGAAATTCGCCGAGTTTGAGAAGATAATTTCGTCACAGTTTGTCGTGTTCTCATGTCACGAACTTACCGCAACCTGCGCGACCTACTGCACGGCGGACAAGTGTCAAAGCAAACTTGTTGCGAATGTTTGCTACCGGGGTTCCATCAAGAAACAGAGTGGAAAGGTGGAAAGGTACGGGTAAGAGAACAGTTTGAAACTTTGACGATCGAAGATTTTACGACTTCCAATCGTACTGTACATATAATTGTACATATCGATGTATATTGCACTAGTTTATTCCTTGTACAAAGCAATTGTGGGGTTCGGCATAATGACAGGGGTTGAACAGCTTACTTACAGAATGTACATTACCACCTCAGGGAAGTACCCATCCAGTCCATCTTAGCAGGCAGGTCGCGATGCCTAGAGTCTTAGACAGCCCTAAGTAGAGCGCTAGAATGCTAGCAATAATTACCTAGTCGGCTAGGTACCTAAAGAGTTACTTCCCAGGGCCATTGCCATTGCACATATGGGACCGCGCTAGAGAACACTTACACTTCCACACTTACTGAGCGAGGCAGGAGCAAGTAGGTACAATAGATAGTACCTATGGAATATGGAGGGAAGGATCATGGATAGAGGTATGGGTGCGATGCCAGGCGCGATTCGATCAATCACAAATTCACATCCAATCCAATCCAATTGCGTGCACAACTTTCCCAAAATGCAACTTCGGGGAATCCCATATGTCACATCTAACAAATCCCATTCATGGTTCATCATTCTGGCTGTCTGGCTCCTGTCCCCCGCCTTTGGATGGGATAGTGGGCAGTTAATGATTCGAATAGTAACACCGAGGACGGACGATTAATTCCAATCGTTGCTGAAACTAGAAGAATATAGAACCATACTCGATCCCGAACCTTAACCAGGTTTTTACAAGTTTGTTGTTCTATGGATTTCTGTTATTAATAAAAGGGACAAGCCATCATCATCTTGAGCCTTGCCTTGGAAGTCAAGTCAAGCCGCTGCATTGATCATCGGTATCGGCATCGGTAACAGCATCAGCATTGGTGTCGCCCCCTACTTAATTACAATTACACACTCAAGACATATACACGTACTTGTTTTCAGAACCTTACCAGCTTACCTGCCTTTCTCATTCCAGTGTAATTGGATATACACCCAGAAAATCAAAACCCTTTAATATATATACGCACACAGACACACACCTTGGGTTATCTCCGCGTGTTTACTTGATACACAGAATAACAGAGGTTGATCGACATCCGCAGCCCGGTTTCCCTACTTACGCCGCCATTGGACAATCGCTTCTCTAAACGTCAACAACGTATCGAGATCACGTCAACAGCTGCGAAGTGATTAGCGACTAGCGAGGCCGCCTGCCGCCAAACATAAATTTGATTGGACGAAGCTGGCGAACAACCTGCTCGGTGCCACACCGAACCAAGCGCTTTCAGCTGGGATTGCCCCGTCCTTCACCATTCTGACACCACTCTGACTGCTGTCATTTTTATCACCTCTGTCTGCTCTGTTTATTGTCCTCGGGCGTCAATTCCGGAACCAAAGATCGGACCAACCCGCACTAGGAACGAGTACGACGGGCAACTAGACACTGAAGAAGAAACAAGAGAAGCCGACTCGGAGCAATATCGACGTCAACTCTTTTTTTTTTTTCTTACTTTGTGCCTGAGAATTTCTTATTAGTCGTTCCGAGGTAACGAAAAAAAAATTACTTCAGAACAAAAAAGTATATGGACCTCCTTAGCGCCTCGGATACGTAACGCATCATAGACGATAACGCTGTTACGCCGTACGGGTTTAAACAAAAGATCAGAAGATCTTCAACATCCCGGACAACCTTGCTGAGCATATTCGAATTGTTCAACATTAGACTTTTTGTTGAAGGGTGCGAATTTCGTCATTCTCCAACAACAATTCGCCGAGGCTTTTATTTTTATCTCTTTGACTGGGAAAACATACTGTTAAATTCCTTGTCCATCGTACTCGTCTTATTATCTCGTCTTTGCGGCTACTACCTAACCAACATACCCGCTAGTGCTAGTCTTGAGGAAGCATTTAGGTATTAAGGTACCGTAACAGTAGCGCTAAAAGATACGACCAGCAACGACTCAACCCCCATTCCACTCGATCCACCCATTCCCAGGCCCTCCCCCCACCAGAAAAGGCGAAGCCCAGCCCACTTGGAAAACGCTAGGCTACGGATTGCGCGAGAAAGGCGAAAAGGATTCCCACATTCCTCACGCGTGTCAACCAGTCAGAGCCCTGTTTAAGAACGAGTTAGAACCAGTTAGAGCCCGTCAGCACACGCCGAGCTCCCAACCAAGAAAAGGAACCAAGAGAAGAAACACAGCTCTCGGCGACTGGAGATCATCCACATCAGCACCGACACCTGCACAACAAGTGACAAGGAAAAGAATAACACAGCCTATGCAACGTTGACTTGCCCAGGTACCTGACTAAACCTGGCTACCGCCTACCAAATCTTCTAATACTTTGTTCTCGATTTCCCATCCACTTCAGCCTCCACCATCGCACGATATTTCTTTGTAAAAGAAATTCATACAACAATACAATAACAATTGTGAGCCGGTCGATCCAGCACCCTAGCATTTTTAGGATTCTAGGAGTCACAAACATCCCGGCATAGAGCAGTTGAAAAGTACCAACTGTCAGTTTCGGTTATCTCTCTACCCACTCGTCCCGAACAGTACCATTGCATTTGCATGCATGTCTTATTAGAAACGGATCCTATCTTCTCCAAACGCCTATCTCTCTCCCTTTGCCAACCCAACGCCGATCCGGCCTAACGAAGCCACCGACCAGAGAAATAAGCAATTAGCATCATCAGTGCTTTACCCACTGAATTGCTAAAAAGGGGGGCAACCAAGAAAAAAAAAACTCATCTACCATGTTAGGGCAAGACCATAATATGAGGATGAGATCTCTCGATCCCTCTCCTCAAGTTTATGCCCACTCAAGATCAAGAACATCCTCCTCCAACGTATTCCCGCAAGCATTCACGCCAATGCAACACCTTCAACAACCGCAGCCCTCGATGGGCCACACCCGACGATCGCCCTCCGTCAACACCTTCAGCACCACATCTAGCAATCCCCCGCCCGCCGCATACCGAAATTCCCCTACTGCCGAGGTTCGGCGTAGTACCTCGTCTAGGTCGGGAGGTGGCGCTCCTACAAGCTACGTTGCCTTACTCCGAAAACAGAAGGCTACCGTATGGTGCGATCGATCGCAATCCGAAGACCCGCGAATCCAAGCCCAGCAGCGTGCAGCGAAGCAAAGAGCTAATCAAGAAGTCAGCGGCGGCACGATACAAGGCCGCACCTCAACAGGCCTAGGCAGCACCGGCGGGAAGGTAGCCGCCAAGATTCGCCATCATGGAAAGCCAGGCGTTGTGGGGTATGCGCCCGATAGCAATTATATGGGTGTGACCGGAGTGCCGATGCGTCTGAGCGCCACTGAAGTTGAAGGCGAAGATGACGACGAAGATGACCTGTCGATGCGGCGCCTGAATCACCGTAGAACGGGCAGCAGCGGGCGCAGTAGTACCGCCAGCAGCAGAAGAGGCCTCGCGTATCGCACCTCTGGTGCTTCCCAAGGAGGCAAGAGGTGGAGCCCTGGCGACACTCCAGAGCGGGCGGGGAGCATGGTTATCGAGGATGCGGAATATACGCCAGGGGACGACAAGCTCGAGCTGGAGCGTACTCAGAGCACGCGCAGCGGTAGCAGTGCCGAAAAGGCTGACGCTCTCCCTGAGTTAAACAGCACTAGCGCCGCTAAACTTGCGAGCAACAGTTTGCTGAACGCCGCACTCACTAGGGAAAAGAGTGTCAAGAATCCCGAGGACCTCCGAAGACGTGGCAGCGTAGATGAGCGCACCATGACTCTCACGACTGGGCGGTTATACATCGCCAACCCCGATTAACGGGCTTGCATATCCGGGGATTGCGTTCTTGCGTATTCCATATTACTATTTCATTTTCTAGGCTTGAGGTCGAAAAATACGCAGCGGGTGTTTTTTCGATGGGATATTATTTGCATTGCAACGGCGTCTTATTGGTCCTTTTGTCGGGGAGTAGGACAGGACATCGTGAGGGCATATCGAAAGATTTAAGGGGTAATGGACCAGTCCATCATACAGGCTCCATGGTTTTAATCGGCTGTGCTTTTTCCTGGTCGTTTATTGTGTCTTCAAAGCATATACCCTCGCTACCGCTTTGAATTTTGCGTTGTTCGTTTGCGTGTTCGACCGGCCGGGCTCGTTGAGCGAGACGGCAGGGGTTTCAACAAAAGTTGGTGGAAGCGTTGTTTGCCCCTCTTCGTGGCCCCTGAGCCAAAGAGTTAATATGGATGCTATCAAGCAGCAGGAGAGGTTAGGAGAGAATGACGTTGATCTTGTATTAGTGTCATCGTCAAAGGACTTATTATTTGCCCTACCGCCATGAGCAAAGAGGGGATTAGAAGGAGGAGAGGAGAGTAAACGTTGGAGACATCAAATATGAATACCAAAGTCCGCTTGCGGCACTAAATGTTCGAATCACATCTGTCTTGAACGCTTCCTGTGAAGTAAGCACGTGCGATATCCATCGTATTTTCTCTGTAAGGTACTATGAGAAAGATGATTGGTGGCGGATTGGTGGTGCTTATTAGATTCGTAAATAGGTAGGTAGTCATAACTCAAAAGGAGACCATCGTTTCCTGCTTGTACCAAATTTTGATATATCGTCTGAGTGAAACCTAAGAATACCTAATGATATACGTGAACTGCCAGCGCTGATTATTCTAATATTCTAAATCGATTATGGCACTCTGATATGTATCTAGGCATGAGTAAAAGAGGTGAGGCCATCCCGGCGCATATTTATGTAATAGGCGGGAAAAGTTCGGACGGAGCTTCGGACCTCTCACTTCACCTCAGTAAATTCAACTGCAACACACTCATCTACTACAACTACGGCGCAAGCATATGTTACGATTCACAAGCTTAACCTCCTAGGTATATAAGCGAAACCGGATTCGAGATGGCGGAACATCCTTCGTTCACTCTCGCGGGCTTGCGTAAGTCTCCATGAGCTGCTATATGAGGGAGAATCGCGAGTTAACTGAAGCACCACAGTTGCCGTCGGCGGAACGGCCGGATATATCCGCACACGCTCGCTGCCGTCTATTATCGCGGGACTGGGGCTGGGTGCTTCTTATGCTTACTCCGGTATGTTGTTTTATGCCTACTATATTTATACCATATCTCCCCTAACCCTTTCTCACCTAAACTCTTACTTATCTCATGCCCATTTTTCCATAACCCAAAACCTGGGCGTTCATAAAAATTACCCGGGTTTCCTAATGGAAATACCTAAGAGCCTAGGCAGGTAGGTAACGATTCTTAACTTACGGGGAATGACGAATAGGCTACCTCCTGAAGAACAACAAGGACTACGGCGCCGAGCTCGCCCTCGGCAACAGCGTCCTCCTGCTGGGCTCTGCGGTGCCCCGTGTCGTCAAGACTAAGGCCCGGGCCCCCGTGCCGTTGGGGCTTCTGGTCGCTGGCGCGCTTGCCACGTTTTACTACCAGAAGAAGTTCCGGGAGTTCCGGTTCGGCGTGTGAGCTGTCGCTGTGATGATTACATGTCCGAGCTCACGCTTTTTGCTGGGATTTGCTGGGAAGGCGGTGGCTCGACGTATGGTTCGGCAAGTGGGCGAGATCTCGAATGATCGATCATGGGTGTCTGTGAACAGAAAAAAAGGTGATTGGATTTTTGAACGGGAACTGGAGCTGGAATTGAGATGGTGATGTGTATGATAGGTTATTGATATCCCTTCTCACTCCAACAAGACATACCTGAAGCTCTCGCTTTTCGGTTTCATTGGCTCTTTTCTCACATCTGAACATGCCATCTCATTTCTACGGAGCGAACACCAAGCCTTAAGCCTCCATTCCATCAGGGCTAGAATCCCGATCGCGATCGAGCTACAGCCACTACACACCACATTGCCCAACCGCCTCAGAGAGTCTAGACCGTCGCTCCCCCACAGACAGACTCCATACGTAGAACCCATTCCAGGCACCAAAAACCCCAGCGGCTAATCCCAAAAGCTTCACCACGTATATTGGGATGTTCGTCCCCAACGATCGGTCCATTTGCTGTTCGTCCGGCCCACGGGAGAGTTTTTTTCTTTTCCTTTCTTTCGCTTTGCCCGCATAGCCTATCTTAGTCAGGGACGCGCGGCCGGACTAATGTATGTCGGAATTGGGCGGATAACCCCGTCGAAAGTTAACTCACCGCATTTCTGGTTTACATACATAGGTCCCTAGGTTGGTAGTAAGTAAAATTGTACATATGTAGAGGTAGGTTTTGTAGCCGAGTCCGAAGACCGGGGCTGGACGACGTTAGGGAGTTAATATGTTGCCGGTGAGCCGGCGATTGAACTTCGCAGTCCGAATGGCTTAACACGTAGCCGTCATATCAACGAAGTAGATGAATCCAGCCAACTTGAGTATTGCCATAGCAACAGCTTCACCGATT
Organism: Annulohypoxylon truncatum; assembly: GCF_022578515.1. Taxonomy (NCBI): domain Eukaryota; kingdom Fungi; phylum Ascomycota; class Sordariomycetes; order Xylariales; family Hypoxylaceae; genus Annulohypoxylon; species Annulohypoxylon truncatum. The sequence continues at coordinate 840,805 of NW_025953787.1, forward strand.
TACAGAATACACCATGGAGACGAATTAATATTGATGTATATACTACGCAGACCCTAGCCCACCCGCCTAGTCCCATCACCGGCCGTCATTACCTCGGCCGGGGATTCGCCTCGATCTCTCTTACGACCTCCCTCGTCCTCGCGTTATCCACGAAGCTCAAGCCGATCAGCTCGACGACCTCCGCCACCGTGAAATACAAGCTAAGCTCGCTCTCCATCCACAGGAACCTGACGTCCTGAAGGTTGCTCTGCAGCACCTCGCTGAGGTACTTGAGCCTGAGCCAGCTGGCGGCGTACTCGGCCGTCGTGGGGACCGCGTTTTCTCTCTCCGCCGTAGTAGGTGGCAGGAACAAGTCGTCGAGCTCGGTGATGCGGGCGATCAGGCTGGCGATGTTGTAGGCCTCGTCCTGGCCGATGCCCGCGAGGTCCATGACGTCGGCTACGAGTTTGGCGGCTAGCGTGTCCACCAGTGAGCCCACGGCCTGGCTCCAGACCGACTTGGACAGGATGGTCGACCATGTCGCAGCGAGGGCGCGCACGTGGCCCGTCGCGCTGTCGACCTGGGCTTCGAGGTCCGAGGTGCCGAGCCCATCTTGCTGAAGCAGGTTTTGCGAGCCGCCGAGCAGGTCCCGGAGCACGGTCTTCTGCGTGCTGATTTCGGACGTGTAGGCCCGGTTTGCGAAGGACTGGAGCGCTTTGATGTCGTTGTCGAGTCGGAGCATGGTGATTGCCCGGGGAGCTAGGTCCGAGCGGACTTTCCAGGCTTTGGAAAGGTCGGAGAGTCGCTCTGAGAGGTAGGTGGCGTCGTTGTAGAGAAACCTATAGAAATAAATATGTGATCCGGCGAAAAAGTGGCGAGGAAAACTTACATGTTGCCGCCTGTGTTTAGAGTGTAGTAGTATGGTGAAACGGCACGAAACATCGCGAGGATAAGTGTTGGAAGCGAGAAGAGGCCTGCGGCGGTTTTCGCCATCGGATTGGCTTCGTCCCTATTTTTTTGTCGTTAGGCGGTTGATATCTTGTATAAAGGAGTCAGAATGCTTACCCAAGAAGCAAGGCTGCATCCTCTAGCACGGCCGAAACAAGCGCTAGGACAGGTTCTGGCATGGAAGAGATATTATAGGTCTCTTTCAGTGTCAACTCGCGAGTCTGTGAATCTTTTGATGGGACTGCTGCCGCCGCCGCCGGATCTTCAGGAGCTGCATTTGCAGCATCCTCTTCACCCCATCCCCAGGCTTCCGTAGGGTCTTCTTCAGCTGGCGGCTCTGCCTGAGGTTGTTCAGCGGGCGCTTCGGGCTCTTCAGCACCATTATCGTCTTCTCCCCAACCCCACGCATCGGTTCCATCGTCTTCATTTGTATCTGGCTTCGCACTAACGTCTTGCTTGGCATCTGCCTCCCCATCGTCCCAAGCTGCGCCCCAATCGTCATCATTGGCCCGAGGGGTAACACCATTAGCGGCCAACTCCTTGCCTTCAGATCTCAAGACAGTCTGAGTCTCTACACGCTCTACCTCCTTAGGCTGGCCGAGTCCCTGAGCTAGTTTTGTGCGCACAGAATCTAATGCCGTTCCGCGGCATTTGGATAACCACACTTTAGGTGCGTCGTCGACCCATTCCTGGAGTTCCTGGAATCCGTTGAATTTGAGATTTTGTAGGCGGTTGCAAAATGTTCTGACGATTTCAGTAACTTGCTGAAACCCATCCATTTCGGCTAGAGATGCTGGAACAACTATATCTAACCACGTGCCAATAATTCGTGGGATCAAGTCGGGCATCATGACGTTAGAGAGCGAGTACACAAGCTCCTCTGGTAAGCGCTCTGAGAGATAAGTCATTACTTGGTCCAGATCGGAAAATAGAGAAGTGATGGTTTTATCTGCGCTCCCACTCAGAGTTAAATGCGACTAGTACTTTGTTAGTGCTTCAATCAATGAAAGTTGAAGGGGTTCTTATGGGTTCTTACATCTGTTCTTTGAATCTTGGGTAACTCATGAGCCTCGATATTAGTTCGCGGTCCGACGATGGCCTCATCGAGGTGATGCCAAAACGAGGCCATCCTCTGGTCAAGCTCTTTATACGCTTTTAAACCTACGACAGCGTCGTCTAATCGCATTTGCTCATCTATGCGATGTTAGAGTCTTCGAGATTTCAGTTGGAACGAATACTCAATACCTTCACGGCTCCCGTACACAGTAACTAGTCTGTTTTCCGTATCAATATGTACCAAGGAATTCCAGACGCGATCAAACACATCATGGACTGCAGACTTCAACTCAAAAGCCCTCATGTCCAACAATTTCATAACGCGGCAAGACTTGCTAACTGGGATTGCGTCCAATGCCGTCCAAGATTCTAGAAGCAGTCAGTGATGACCAACACTAGACGACTGAATAGAGCTCTTACTCTCTAGTAAATGAAGGGAATCCAATATCCTACGCTCATCTCGTGCCTGTTCAACTTGATCTAAAAGCTCGTTCACATGTTTGATGCTCTTTAACGCATGATGAACCTGCTGATTGTATTCGGCTTCCCGTCGCAGAAATTCTACCTTCTCTTCGGCCTCTTGTATTGTTTTGCCTGATACATCTGGGGCTTGTGATCGTCGTACAATATCGTTCGCCCAACTTCTCGATCGGTTAACATCGTCCTCGAGGGATTTCGCATTAGTGATCCATTGGTTTACGTCTGGGGCGGTCTCTTCGTTGATCTGTTGTATGTTGGACTGCGGCATATTAACCAATGGTTCAATTATATATAGCTAGTTTCATGGGTATTGTATACCTCTAATCTAGTCTTCGCCGCGGCCAGGGATTGTAGAGCTGACGCGAGATCCTGCACTGCAACTCGGCAAGATGATAATTCCTCCTCAGGGAAGATCCCTTGCAGCGAAAATTCGACCAGTGCATGGCCGATCTGGGCATTTTCGCTGCTAGACATGATGCTGTTTCTAGAGCATGTAATAGCCACACTGTATCTCTTTTTGTGGGTGGAGCTTTTCAGCTAGAAGCTTCAGTTATAAGCTTCAGCAGGAGGCATAGAAGATGACAGTAGTCGAGGCGCTAACAAAGATATCGGTATTGGTTGAGGTTTGGAAAGACACAAGTTTTATATGGCTATATTGGACCAGTTTCCATGAGACATCGTACCAAAGAAGTAGCTTAGAACTATGGCCGTACAAGTTGGCATGAAGCTCACAAAGAAGTGGTTTCGCGATAGCTTCAATAAAAGTTGGGTTAGGTAATCGAAAGAACAGGTCATTAAAGCTCCAACTGGTCGCAAAGCTCAGACCACTTTATACCGTCATTCTTAGTTTATGATAGGTCATTTCCATGGATACATGATGACAAGGTCATGGCCCACTATACCGGTAATCGCTTAATTTTAGCGCTTAGCGCTCGCCTTAAGCGCGTCAACCTGCATACCAGGTACATCTTTATACCCCGCCGCGGGGTCTTTTTGCAGCAAAGGGATTTGAATGTGAATTTCATTAGGAGAAATATCGGGGAACCCAAGTATTTGCAATAATTGCAGCTGTCATTGATCATTGACGCCTCTTAATTTTACTTTTCACTTTCACAACTCACTTTATTCAACTTTTTTGACGGCTAATAATAAAGTCAACTTTCCATACCGCGCTCTTTGCGTTAGATTTCTACCGTCTTTGTTCAAAACGTCTCCTCAATCTTCCCCTCTTCCTTGTATTACCCTCATACCCATGCCCATTATCAAATAATTTGCACAGCATTGGCGAAGCTACTGCGTGCCTAACGCATCTATCATCTGTCAAGCTGCCTCCTGTCCTTGGTACCCGAACGTTGGCTGCCTCAACCTGGATCAGATTTAACCTGGTTCGATTCTCACCGGGGTTCTATTGGTCTGCTGTTGTACCACCACACACACCTTTCTATCAACATAAGCAGTGGTATGTAAGAAGACTCCTTGTCACGTCCTTGTCAGACTTCATCATCCGAGACTTGCATTCCCCGGATCGAGCACAATACATTCTCTCTCACACCATACACCATGATACCTTACGGATAATACCCGTTGTCCGGTACCCCTCGATCACCAATGGTCTCGTGCCTCTTAGCAGCCTTGCCAATACGAGCACCGCGATATACGAGTCTTTCATGACACTATGATCGGTCAGGCTTCAGCTCAGGCATCTATCTTTGCCATCATTGCGGCCATTGTCACCATACTCGTCACGGTTTATCAAGATAAAGTCAGAGATATCGGGTATGAAAATTTACCTCATGTTGCTATCATGTTGGAGAGTCTGCATGGCCGACGAATGGTGTGTAACAGCGGGAAGGATCTGATGCAGAAGCGGAAATTTCATCTACTTCTTACATCTCACTTCTGATGAGCGGCGTCTGACTGGACAAAAAAGCCCGTGACGACGTACCCTGACCGCACATTGAGTCCTCCGCCGTCTTCGTCGACATGGATTTGTCTATATTTTCCCACTTATAATGCCATCAACTAGCATTTAACTCACTAAATAATGTTTTATATTCGCTCATTTACAAAGTCATAACGACCTGATTTATTTCTTCTATTATCCTGACTAAATTGATACTAGGCTGACGAGTAAAATAGCTACTTTCAAGCCGTCTTATCTAAGCCGTTCTCGGTCAAGATGGGCTCACAAGGCCCGAATGTGCGGTTTCGTAGGGTTCAACAATTCAACACAGATTATGCCCACGCAACAATTACCCAATATGAATCCGAAAGGAGCGGAATGCAGGTCATTGTAGCCGACCGAGAAGGCCCAAAGGTCAATGGTTACTTCACCTTGGCTACTGAAATCTTTGACGACTCAGGGGCACCCCATACCCTCGAACATTTGGTCTTCATGGGTTCGAAGAGCTACCAATACAAAGGCTTATTAGATAAGCTAGCCTCTAGGGCTTATGGAACCACCAATGCCTGGACGGCTACTGATCAGACGGCGTATACTCTTGAAACTGCTGGATGGGAAGGCTTTGCCCAGATTCTGCCTGTCTATCTTGAACACCTGATTTTACCCACTTTAACAGATGCGGCGTGTCTGACCGAAGTTCATCACATCAATGGTGAAGGTAACGACGCCGGCGTTGTCTACTCAGAAATGCAGGGAGTACAGTATACGAGTGGGGAGCTCATGGACCTTCAAGCTCGACGCCTTCTCTACCCAGAGAATGTCGGGTTCCGATACGAAACAGGCGGTATGATGGAAGCTCTGCGAGTTTTAACCCCGGAGAGAATACGTAGTTTCCACAGGGCTATGTATCAACCGCGGAATATGTGTGTTATTATCATTGGCGAAGTCAACCATGACCACCTTCTCAATATAATGGACCAATTCGAGGAAAGCGTCAAGAATGATATTCCCCCTCTTAACGCCCCATTCAAACGACCTTGGATAGAATCTGCACAGCCACCTCCACTCAAGAAAACGGTTGTCGAGACAGTCGAGTTTCCGGAGGAAGACGAGTCTACTGGCGATATGGTTGTTGGATTCTTCGGACCCAACTGCACCAACGTTATTGAATCGACTGCTTTGAATATCCTCTTAACTTACCTAAGCGGATCTTCCGTCGCAGTGTTAGAGAATGTCATGGTTGAAAAAGAAGAGCTTGCTAGCTCCATCTCGTACTTGGTGGATACCCGGCCAAATAGCGTGATATGGCTTCAGCCGACCGGCGTTGCCACGGAAAAGCTAGAATTTGTCGAGCAGCGCCTTATCTCTTTGCTGAAGGAAGTTGCCTCTAAGCCATTAGACATGGCCTATATGAACGAATGTATCCAGAGGGAACGACGTCAGGTGAAGGCTCAAGCAGAAGAGTCCGAGCAATACTACGCATTAAATATTGTGACGGATTACCTCTTTGGCAACCGAGACGGCTCGACCCTCAAGGAACTCGCGAGCCTTAGCGAATATGACCACTTGGAAAAGTGGACCGATGAGCAGTGGCGGTCCTTTCTCAAGACATGGATCTCCGACGCCCATCACGTATCGATTCTCGGAAAACCGTCTCTCAAATTGGCTACAAAGCTAAAAGAAGATGAAGTGGCAAGGATTGAGAAGAGGAAACAAGAATTGGGCGCCGAAGGTCTAGAAAAACTGGCCAAGAAACTTGAAGATGCCAAAAAGCAGAACGAGGTTGAGATTCCGGCTTCATTACTTGAGAAGTGGCAAGTGCCCCCTGTTGAATCAATTCACTTCATCGAGTCCCAGACCGCCCGGTCCGGTTTGGTTCGGAAACTTGGAGTCCATGAAAACTCGGCGCAAAAGATCATCGACAAGACCTCGTCTCCTCGCTCGCCCATTTTTATGCAATTTGAAGACGTTAGGACCAACTTCGCGCATATCACAGTCCATATCGGCACCTCCAAAATCCCTGTCGAGCTCAAACCCCTGTTGTCGATATTTAGCGACAATTTCTTCAATACGCCTATCAAATGCGGAAATGAAACTCTATCGTTCGAGCAGGTGGTTATGGAGCTGGAAAAGGACACGGTGAGTTATAGCCTAGATTCGGGAAACAAGTTCGGCGATTCAGAAAGCATCCTCATCCGATTCCAAGTCGAACCAGAGAAGTATGCTACCACCGTCGAATGGATCCGTAGGATGATGTTCGACAGCATTTTTGACGTTACTCGCCTAAGGGCTGGTATTGCCAAGCAATTAGCGGATGTACCAGAAGCGAAGCGCGACGGCAGAGTCATGACTAGTGAGGTGGAAATTGCTATTCATAATGACCCTTCCTCCCTTATGGTAGCAAAGCGTACTCTTGTCAAGGCGGTTTACCTCAAACGGCTCAAGAAGCTTCTCGAGAAGGATCCTGGAGCCGTATTGTCACGCTTTGAGGAACTTCGGAAGTCCCTCTTTACCCCCGATAACCTCCGTATCCTGGTTACAGCTGATATCTCGAACTCGAAACTACCCGACCCTGTTAAAACTTGGGACATACTCTCTAAATCACTCAACAAGAACGCCGAGGATATTGTTCCTATCGTTAAGCCTTACACTCTTCTAAATGACGAAGGCCGCAATCCTGGCTCTGTAGGCGCGACGATTGTGCCTATGAGGGCAATTGATAGCTCTTACGCTATCAATTCAGGCAAGGGTTTGACTTCATTCTCCGATCCAGCGGTGCCTGCTCTCCTAGTTGCTATGCAATACCTAGAGACTGTGGAGGGGACATTATGGAACGCCGTTCGTGGAAATGGCTTAGCATACGGTGCCTACTTCGCAAAGGAGTTAGATGGAGGATACTTGCATTTCAAAGTGTACAGATCTCCCCTGGCGTCAAGGGCGATAACAGCAGCACGCGATGCTATCACGGCGCTAGTCAACGGCAGCGTAGCCTTTGAAAAGCCTATGATCGAGGGCGCGATTAGCCAACTAGTGATGGGCCTAGCAGATGAACAGGCTACCATGGCCACTGCAGCTGTGCAGAACTATATAAATGGTGTTGTAAGAGGGCTTGAACCTGATTATAACACCAAAATGCTTGCGAAGGTCAGAACGGTGACTGTTGAAGACATCAAGCATGCCATGAAGACGTTCCTCCTACCCTTGTTTGAGCCTGGAAAGAGCAATGTCGTTGTTTGTTGCGCACACGCAATGACAGAGGTAAGTTAGGTCCTTATTATAAAATCTAGTCGTACCGTACTGATCAAAATATGCAGAAAATGGAAAAAGATTTCCAGGCTATGGGGTATAAAACAGAAATTAAGCAACTATCCGACTTCTCTGGCGACTACGGTCTAGAGGCTCCAGAAGGTGAGGAAAATGGCGAGGATGACGAGGAAGATGCTGAGGATGAGGGCTCAGAAGGTTCCGAGGGCTCCTATGATTCGAAGGAAGAGGATGAATAGACCTTTTCTGTCATGGAATGATGCGACTGGAGGCTCAGTGGGCCCGCATTGCTCGGGTTCGGCTCGCCTCTATACGACGTGAGTTTAGAATATGAGACACGAACTTTTCAATTTACTAAAAGACATTAGACCTTAGAACTAAATTCTCGATGCGACATGTTTTCATCTTATTAATATGCGTAAGATTTCCTCGTAGATATAGCATACCCGAGCGCTAAGGGATAGCTCTCCATAAGCACCTCCTTGCAACAATCCTCGTGACAACTAAGCTCACGTCATCAAGTGCAGTTAGATGGTTGACCACTCACCCGCTGATTTCATCAGAGCCCTTAGGAAATGATCTGCTCGTCGATATTAACGAACCTATAGGAGATGAAGATGGCAGTCATGCTGGCACCAGTAATGCATATGTTCATATCAATATCTGCAGGAGATGAGAGCCTAGGCCCTAGGTACGTATCTAAACGAAACTACACGGAAGACAGGTTCACGATAGTTGTAAACAAAACTGCTTCCAATGCTCCTGAAATATAAAGAAACAGTACGGGAACTGAATGACCCGGCTCTCACCAAAACAGGCCGGTTGCAAATGCAGTTAATTCGATTCATGTCACCATACCCTAGAAATATCAACCATGGCTATAGATTACCACCTTAAACACCTAGACCCTACGTGGCTAAATTCACTCAGCAATATCGACGAACCCCATCCAGTCGCGTTCAAACTCGCCTTGAACCTGAGTAAAGGACTCAAGTGCGGCGGCATCAAGCTTGCGTCCATCGAATGCCGCCAAGCTCTCGGCAGCTTTGACGATGTTCTTGATCTGGCGGCCGTTAAGTTCGGGCTTGGCTAGGCGATCCAGATCCTTCTCGGTAATGTTCACGCCGCCAGGAACGCGGTTGCAGAAGTTGCGCCAAATCTGTCGGCGCGAGGGTTCACTTAGGTTTGTGTATCTGAGGGGAACGTGAATACGGCTTGTGAAAGCATCGTCGAAGGTTGCCACGCGGTTCGTGGTAAGGAAAAGAATACCACGGTAGTCTGCATAATCAAGTCAGTGCCCAAACTAAAAAAAAGAGAGGCGTTTTTTCCAGTTTCAGGGGATACATACACTCGAGAACTCTCAGGAAAACGGTCACCATTGCATTCCGGTGCAAGTCGCGCAAGCTTCGACGCTCAAGGAAAACATCGGCTTCGTCGATCAACAAAATGGCACCCCAGGTCGTGGCAATATCCATAATACGACCTAGCTTGTGCTCGAGATAGTAGCTGTCGGTTCCTAGATCACCCGCAGATACCATGTAGAGAGGCCGATTCACACTCTCTGCCACACACTCGGCCGTCAAAGTCTTTCCGACTCCGGGCGGACCGTGAAGCACCATCACGAGGCCTTTTCCCTTACCCTCGACGATGTCGTCAATTCCGGGCCCATCTTGGCCGCGGCGCGAGTGCGTCGTCACCATCGCTTGAACAGTCTTCTTCGTTGTTGGGTTTAGCACCAGCTGATCGAAGCAGGTCTCATCCCACTTAATCGAGGACAAATTCTCGATGAAGAACTCGACGAAAGTCTTAGACGACCACGCGAATCCGCGCACCCTCGCGTTTGTGATCAGAAGATCTTCCTCCGTCAGCTCGTCGAGGATTTCCGGGTCGCTGGTATCGATGCCCTCGTTGTACTGGCGCAGAGTGCGCTGCCTCTTCGCGGCCTCGGTGCGCGGCAGGTCCTCGAGCTCGAAGTCGTCCTCGGGCTCGAACCGCTGGTAGTTCTTGCAGTCGACGACGACGCGCCCGGAGATGTTGTGGCGGTCGTACTTTGCGCCGTTCTTCTTAAGCGCGACGCCCTTGTACTGCCTGAAGTTGGTGCCGGTCAGGCTCTGGAACTTGCGGCCGCGCTCCAGCAGCCGCGCGCGCAGGGCCGCGCCGTCGGAGTGGTAGTCGAGGGGTATGATGTTCAGGTCCTCGCAGCGCATGACGCCGGAGTACTTGGGGATGCGGAAGAGGTCCTTGCGGGTGCCGAACTTCTCGCCGTCGTAGTCGACGTACTGCACGCGTATGGCCAGGCACGGGTCCTGGTCGGTCTCGTACCAGAAGCCGCGCAGCTTGAAGGCGCGCGGCTGGCCCTGCACCTTGGCGTACACGAGGCTGCCCGGCCGGAAGGCCGTCCACAGGTACTCGTAGGCGACGGGCCGCTGGTCGCTGCTGTGGAAGCGGCGCGACGCCTTGAAGGACTCCTCGTGCACGCGGTCGATCCAGCCGAGCAGCAGGCCGAGGTGGGCGCGCGAGGTCTCGTCGTCGGCGAAGCGCGCGCTGCCGACCTCCTCCAGCTTGTCGCGGTAGAAGAACAGGCAGTGCGCGGGCAGGTCGAAGTCGACGTCCTGCTGCGCGTCGACGGGGTCGTAGGGGAAGTCCTTGACGACGTCCTCGAGCAGCTGCTTCAGGGGCTGCGGGTTCACGTGCAGGCGCGTGCACTTGTAGCGCCCGTCCTCGTGATAGTGCCGCGTCTCCGTCAGCGCGTATAGCTTCCACCAGTGCTTCGAGGACGCGTCGCCCCGGTCCTTGCGCTTGCTGTATACCTTGTGCCCGTCCGAGTCGTATTTCTTGTCTAGCAGGGCGAGCTCGCACTTCATCTCCTTGGGCTTCTCTTCTTCTTCTTCTCCGGTGGCGTCCTTGTCCTTAGATTCTGCGGAGTCTTCGGACTCGTTGGATTTCTCTGGTTCCTGTTCTGGTTGGGTTTCCGGAGAGGGCTGGACCTGGGGCTCCTGTGCCTCTTGGGGTTCCTGGGCTGGCGCCTCGGGAGTTGGCTCTGGGTTTTGCTAGAGATGTGTTAACATGGCTTATAAATGTCTATAGTCACTATGATCTAGTGACTATACTTGGCAACGAGTCAAGCTTGTTTGGGGGAATGTCGCACTTACTGCGTCTGAAGACATCGTGAGAAATGGATTTTTGTATAGTTCTTTAGTGATGGACTATATAAAGTGAAGAGATGTTGTATGAATCAGCAGCCACATGTCTGGAGGAAGAGAAGAGACATTTTGGAGTTATATAGCTGTAAAGTCCTAGATTCCCCAAAGCATCTCCCATGCTGGAATATCATGCACTCATACGTGACTGGAACAAGTGTCGACGGGATGATTGGCTGTACCACGGTTTGAAGAGACAGGACGTCTCTTAGCCTACATATCAGGCGGAGTGAGGCATATCGTGATTGGTCGTCTCCGCTAGGCAGCCAATGCGATATCCACCTTCTGCTGTAGGCTGCGCTCTGAATACATGGGTAATGGTTTGTGGATGCGAAATGTTGAGGGCTGAGATTAGGTTCCAATTCGTATCTGGATGGCTTCTGGTCACATGCGAGGCGGCATTGAAACTGTATTGTCCCTATGGAGGATCCACTGCGTTTTGACGAGGTGATATAGCTACCTGGGGAGCATGGGAACAATAGTTGAGGGGGTCCGAGATTCCCCCCGTGGAATAAGCTGATAAGGCATCTATCAGCCTCCATTCAATAGAATGCTTACATACGAGATCTACATATCTGGAGTAAGTGGTCTAGACATATGATCGTGCATAAAGTGCCCACATAGGGACCTGATGTGGATGCGGTTCCAGGTTCTTGGCGAAGGATTGGAAATGCCTCCGCAAGGGTCACTAGGCTACATAGACGGGAGTTTCCGCTACTCAACCTCGCTATGACTACATGTACTTCAGCCTGGAGTCGTTATGGCATTTCGATATTTGCTAAGACGAATCAATGAGTTCGGCTAACCCACGACAGTGCAAATTCTTACATTTGGTGCTGCTCTCATTGCATGCGGAAGATATCATTGATAATTGACTACTTGTTAGCAACGAATAATTATAATACTACTTTAAATTCATTCATAGGAAGTAACTAGATTAATGTCGTTACACTACCCAAGAGTTGGGAGAGTAACTGCATGAAATATCATCATGCCTACAATGTGAATCAAAAATTCATGGATATCTTCCGTCAGCACGAATGTTTGAAGAACTCATTCTTTCCCCCTAATGAACAACTAATCGTCTCATGCAGCAGTAGTGGTCACAGGAGGTAGCAAATGAGATAGTTGATTAGCAGGGAGTGTATGCCTACCGCCAACATGTCTTTGTACAGTCTCTTGGTAAGTATATTAACTTCTCCTAAGTGAGACATCAGATCCATAGAGTAAAAGAATACTACGATAACGTGAGTAAAATTCTGGCGCTCAGAATATTTACTCAGGGTGACGTTCTGGGTGATACATTGTCCTTTCATCCTATTGCCAAGACGCTACCTGCTATCCTACGTAGTCAGAGCCTTCTGGTATGAAGGGAGTAGAACAACCGGAATACCGTACTCGTATGGAAGATTAACATGTCATTCAGCTCTTGATATCGGCAATAGTTGGTAGGAAGGAAGTTATGAGTAGAAATTGTACCTAGATTGATGTCATGACTTCACCGTCTTGTTCAGGGGTTGGTCAAAGTCAAAAGGATATTAATAACAAATTCGATCTAATCACTAATGACTAAAGTTTAACAATTGGAAACTTCGGACGATATTATAAACAATGTTACCACATGATAAAAGTCACATAACCTTTTCGAGCGAGTTATTTGTCATTAGTATTTAACTTCGTCCCAAAACAGGCCAAACAAGCCAGCTATGACTGGATAAAAGTTTTTGAAAACCCCTCGAAGGGGAATACTTAGTCACTTTGTATGTTCATACATCGGCTTGAGAAGTAACTACACATTGAAGTCAAGATAATAGGCTTAATGTACGTAGTCACTATGGTCATAGTCGACTCTCCCGTGTCACGATCATTACGATCAATAAAAATCTTCTCTTGAGACTCATTACATACATCTAATCTATTGTAGGAGTTCTTTCTATATATACCAACTAATTTCTCCTTCCAAAATTCAAAACATTCTTTTCTACATCATTAACCATACGGTAATTCAGTGGAATCTATTTCAACTCTGGATTATTTCGCCAACTCTTTGCAATAATAACTTCTCGCATCTTCTAGTTGTCGGTATCACTTTCATTTTCACATCAAGCACATTATATCTAGTATCTTACAAGTTTATCGCCTCGGACCTTCATTGAGCATCAGATCATCATCAAATCCAACAGACGAGCTCTCGATTAAACTTCAACCACTGATATTTCAGTACACCTCAACCTTCACAGGTCGCTTTCGAATATTTATATCTCCAGAATAGAATGGAACGCTCAAGCGTCCCTAATCAAACAAGCAGGGACACTTCTGATGAGACGCAAAGTAAGTTGCATATGGTTCCTTTGGCATAACTTATAGGAAGCTAAGCGTCCAAAATCGAATCGTCAGAACTGGCTAACCTTTCCTAATAGATATCATCTATCCCTTTATTAGAGATGGCGCAGCCTCGCTCGTCGCTCTAAATTCACACCGTCGACGACTAGGCCTTGGTTCATCTACGAACCTCATCAGCAGTGGAACTTCTCAGCCAGAAATTCCTATCAGCCATGGTATTGATTTTCATCATACCATGCTGCATCGGCCAGAGGAAGAGTTGTTCCCATTTCTCAATATTATAAATCCAACTCGCCCATACAATGATCTCGACAATTCACATGCTATACCTGAGCCTACGCAGCACGACGTTGCTCAATCCAGCTCAGCAGACACAGAGAATAAGATATCAGAGCTCGACTCCAGCTTTCGCGCCGAAGAGGGAAGAAATTGCCCCTCTTCACGTAGATATCGTGGAAACCGTGCTCTATCTCGTAATAGAAGTGCAGACATTTCTAACGAGATGAACTGTAGACTCTGGATATCAGGACTGCCCCCAGGTTGCACTATCTCAGAACTATTAAAGGAAGTCAGAGGTGTCGGACCTATTTATGCAACACATATCGTTCCGCCCTTAATTCGTGTCTTAGAGACGGAAACGAAAGTAGACATACCTACATCTGCAGCTTCTTTAACCTTCTTTACTGCGTCTGCGGCTCACTTATTTTTAATTCGCCATACTATCCACCCCTTCACAGTCGGCAGCTACACCACCGCCGTTTCTCGGCACCGAATCCGCACGAAACCTGTACCGGTCGACGGCCAGTCTCGGGTCCTAGTAATTACCGGAGACCCGGATATCGTTACTCCAGAGAAGCTCACGTCTCTTTTTACTGAGAAATGGAACATTCGGTACGAAACCGATTTCATGGAGTATACACCAGGCCAGGGGTCAAACGAAATCATTTGGGCGTTTGGAAGTTTCCGAGCCCAGGCGGAAGCGGTATATATCCGCTTAAGTAAATATCCGGCAAAGAATATCACCATCCGGTACGAGTCCGATCCGTGTGCTTAGGGTTATTCTGCCCTCTTTACAGAGATCCGTTTGGGGGGTCTTACTTCTGACTACCCGTACACGAGTCGACAGCATCGAACGCAAAGTACACTTGAATATATTTGCGAGTTGCCAAGTCCGTGGGCATGGATAGCAAAGACATAAGTCCAACAGCCACGGCAAAGTCGCTCAATCTGGAGGATACTGATAATACTTAAAACTGTTGCGCGATATTGAATTATCTATGATTTTTCTTTTGTGATGTTCCTCTCGAATGGGGAACGTCTGAGGATGCCGACGAATCCATTCTCAGAGATAGTACGTTCCTGAATGCTAACTTGCTGATCACCAACGACCTTGTTGCCGGTATTTAGAGAAGGCGGGATAATGCAAAGGTGCGAAAGCACAGAAAGCTTGCCGCTGGAACCCTCAGCCCTCTAAGGAACCAGAGAGATATCTTGCCACAACGGCATGAGGCACGTCGTATGTAGAGGAAGCGAAGATAATTTTATGAAAGCGAGAAGTGGGATTTCCAGCAACGCTCTCGGACGAGATGCTTCGGACACGACTGCGATCTACTATTCCGTTGACCGGATTTTGTTGAAGATCGATCAGTTGATGGAGTTGAGGAGAGACAAACGCAATGTTTGGTATTTGGCGGATTTTATCTATCTCCGATACTTGAGAAGAGGAAAAAGAGCAAGAACTTAGCAGGAGGACGGCATAAAGGTCGGTACCTATGAAGGCTGCGACAAACTTCTCAGCTGGCCTCCCAAGCACTGTTGGTGCATATCGTTCCTTTACACACGTTGGTACACATGCGTCCTTTCTCAACTTATGGGCGTAGAAACATAATTGAAGCATGTTCGTATAAATGAACCCAGGTTATAGGTAGATTACAGAAGCAATTATGGTGACGTCGATGGCACAATGGACAGAAGGACGAGGCCCCACCGAGGTGGCCACTAAGTTGCCGTCCAAAGCCCGTCGTCACGTTGTGGCACGCCGCAAGTACCTATGCAAGGAGTGAAACCGACGAGGAACACGACCAATAGAGGGCGGAAATCATGCGTCGGATTAAGACAGCTATTTCGACTGCGATTGGCCAGTAAACGCGGCGAGGATGAACCGAGCCGTCTGGCCGTGCTTGATGCGGCGCAGCTAGCAATATGTCTCCAGTAAAGGATTGCGGTACCTTATAAAAAGCAAGGGAGATCTCTCCATGCCCTTACGCTTTCGGGCAACTGAGAGCATACGGCTTTACCGGGATGGGTAAATTACTTTTTCCCATTTCGAGAGCAAACAATGGATTTATTAATGGCCTCGGCCGACGAATGGTATAAGAAGGTACGGACAGCCAGCCACGCTTCAATGGCGTGTGCTTTGTCTTTTCTGCCTCAGCACTCTTACTGCAAATCATCATGAGACCTGGAGCATTCATTCTAGCTCAGACCCTCGGGTCCCTGAGCGCTCACGCTCTCCCACAGAGTATTGACGAGCGCGATTTGATCGGCATCAATACTACAATTCCCGACGCCCTTACCCTCAGCGAGCTGTACGGCGCACCAGCGAACAACTTCACCTGTAAGAGCGAGCGCAACCCGGTCGTCATGCTACACGGCCTTTCCGCCAACCGCGAAGTCGACCTGAACATGCTCCAATACGAGCTTAACCGCCGCGGTTACTGCACCTTCTCGCAGACGTACGGCGCTTGGCCACTCGTCCCATGGATTGGCGGGCTGCGAACGATGGCCGATTCGGCGAAGGACATCGCGGATTTCGTCAAAGAGGTCAAGGACAAGACAGGAGCCTCTAAGGTCGACATCGTAGGGCACTCCGAGGGTGGTGTCCAGTCAATTTACGTCCCGATGACGCAGCCCGGCATCTCGAGCATTGTAGAGCACGTCGTGGCATTGGGGCCGGCAATCCATGGCGCGCAATACTACGGCTTCACAGACCTGTGGTATATTGGCGGGAACGTCACCCGCGCTCTCGCCAAAGTTGTTCAGGACGCACTGGGGTGCCCTGCCTGTGACGGTATGATGACGGGCGGCGCGGTGTACAAGGAGTTCCAGACGAACACGGGGCATATCGCACAGCCCGGCAACAAGGTCACGGTCATCATGTCCAAGTCAGACACGCTGGTGTCGCCGGACGTTAGTGAGATTGATGAGACGGGGGTGAATAATGTCTTCGTCCAAGATACTTGCCCTGATGATACTGTCGGACACGCAGGTCTGATGTGGGATAAGAGTGTGTGGCGCTTAATCATAAACGCGCTGGAAGAGAACAATGATGCCGTTTTCGCTTGCGATAAGGGCCTTCCGATTTGATGTATAGTTCATATTTCGGAAGAATCTTAGTGTAGATAATTATCCAATAATGTATGTACAAATACTTGGAAACATATTACGCCCTATGACAGAGTATGAGGTTCTACATTAAAATGCAACTTAACCTATTGAAGTTACAAATTACCCATAAAACTGCAGCACATTTGAAAACCAAGATTCTTAATGTAACCATATTATGTAACTTCAACGGCAAAGCCCGATTACTTGTCATTGTGTAACCCGAAGACCCGCACGGTCGACCGGTTAAGTGGAGAAAAGACCGGCAGGAAAGACCGAAAGTGGAATTTATATAAGTGGAACGTTATCCCCCCTTTCCTCCACATCCTGTGAACAGCTCATACCTTACTAGGTATTGTTAACACTGAATTGATATATTTCATTACTTAGGAAATGATGGGAAAATAGATATTGTAAGATGGAAATTACTTGGTTGAAGGAAGCTGCAAACTCGACTTCCATGTCCCCAGTTCTTTTAGTAGAGAATTCTGATCTACCTGGCATTTGTGGCTTCTTTCTTGTTAAGCAGCTCACGGAATAGTGCTGAAAACTTTTGTCTTTAGCGTACTTAACATCCGAGATATCAACAAGCATATCTCGGTCCATGAAGACAAGGTCCAGACCCCCTTGGCTCCATCCGAAGTCCTGTATGAGCTTACGTACCAGTTCATTATTGGTATCTATATTATTTAAATTGCTACAGATACGGCTGAGAATAAGGGAGTAAAGGTGGATATAACGGGTGCTTCTAAAAATTAAGCGTTGAAAATCAGTAGGTGGGTGACACGAGGCCGAGCCGCTGATCCTCCGACCGTCCGAATCGATGCTCCGGCTCCGACAGGCGGTATCACGATATTAAATAGACGGAGCATCGGGCACCACCCCATTAATATCACTTGAAGTCACGTTATCTGGTTAAATCAATTGTTCCTATGGCTATAACTACTTATATAACAACAATACCGAGACATTCAACTCTCCAGACTTCAGGAAGGATATATGATGTAACCTCACATACATGTCATAAAATACAGCGTATAGTTCATATTCATAATTATCTTCAACTAGATTCCCGTTAATCGTTTGCTTGACCTTAGAAGGCATACATTCTGTTTATTCTCTATTACTTCTATCTTCCCCTCGAGATTCTACGGTAGTTCATCATGGCCAACCAAGGTCTTGACTCAGGGAAGACAGTCGGATCCAATAATCCGGACAAGAGAGAAAACGAGGACATTGAGCAGGGTGAAGTATCATCGGACGAAAAAGGGTACGACTCCAATATCGTTGACTGGGATGGTCCCAATGATCCTGCGAACCCAATGAACTGGTCAGCATTGAAGAAGGGCCTTCATATCGCCTACGTTAGTCTCTTCGTCCTATACGCGTATGTATCCCTTACCGTCTCTGCCTCCTAACTCAACTGACACGCTATCTTCTAGAAACCTAGCCGCGACTATGTTTGCTCCCGGAGCATCAGAGCTAGTCAAAGAATTCCATGTCACCAATTCCACGGTCGCCACATTCACCGTCAGCATCTACGTCCTGGGCTTCATGGTCGGACCCCTATTCCTCGCGCCGCTCTCCGAACTCTACGGCCGACTCGCCATCTACCACATCTGCAACATTTTCTACATCTGTTTTACCCTAGGTTGCGCTCTCAGTAAGAATGTCAGCATGTTTCTTGTCTTTAGAATTCTCGCTGGCTGCTCTTCTGCTGGCCCCTTGACGATAGGAGGTGGTACGATAGCCGACGTGACTCCGCAAGATAAGCGAGGCAAGGCGATGGCCAGTTTCCTCTTAGGACCGCTTCTAGGACCCGTATGTAAACCCGTTGCGTGGACGCTTAAGGCAGCTTCATTAACAGGTGGCTATACAGACAATAGGGCCGATCGTTGGTGGTTTCGTGTCCCAGTACATCGGCTGGCGCTGGACATTTTGGATCATCCTTATTCTGGTCCGTTTAGATCTCCCCCATTGTGTGCGCCGCCATTCCCAGACTAACCTATTCTTCATAGTCCGGCAGTCTCAGTATTGTAGCTCTTCTATTCTTAAGGGAGACAAACGCCACGGTCATCCTACAGAGAAAGACGGAGCGCCTTCGTAAGGAAACCGGAAACAGCAAGCTGACCTCCAAGTTAGAATCAAAGCTATCGCCCCGAGAACTGTTCGCTCGCTCCATCGTCCGTCCGATAAAAATGGTCACCACCTCGCCCATCACCCTCTTATTATCCCTCTACACAGGCGTGATCTTCGGCCTCATCTTTTTACTCTTCACCACATTCCCAAGCATATTCGAGGGACAATACGGCTTTAGCGCTGGCTCCTCCGGCCTGGCGTACCTAGGCCTCGGCATAGGCATGATCTGCGGGCTAGCGCTGTTCACCCTGCTGAGCGACAAGCTGCTCGGCCAGACGGGAGGCGGCAGCAGCAAGCCGACCAAGCCCGAGAAGCGGCTCATCCTGATGAAGTGGTTCGCGCCCATCACGCCCCTCGGCGTCTTCCTGTACGGGTGGAGCGCGTACTACAAGGTCCACTGGATCGTGCCCGAGATCGGGACGTTCATCGTCGGGCTCGGCTCGCTCTTCGTCATGCTCCCGTGCCAGACGTATCTCGTCGACGCCTTCGGCCCGCAGGCCGCGGCTTCTGCTCTAGCGGCGAACGTCATCATCCGCAGCCCCTTTGGAGCGTTCCTGACTTTTGCTGCTCCGCCTCTGTATGATAACTTGGGGCTTGGTTGGGGTAATACCGTGTTAGGATTCATCTGCTTCGCCTTCACGCCGGTGCCGTGGCTGTTCTACCACTATGGCGAATACCTGAGAACTCATTTCGCTGTTAAGGTATAATATTGCATCATATTGGATATATTGGATATAGAAAAAAAGAGTATACACGGGGATTTTGTTACATGTTACTATTATTCAATCGAGATCGAGGGGGATGAAGGAGGATGGTGGTATAGAGGAAGGGGTCGATGGCTTAGGAAAAGCAGGGTATGGCGCAGTCCACTCTGCGGTATCGTGTGCAAGATTCTCGAGAGTACTTGGGTCCGAAAGCCTGGGTCGCTTTGGACTTATAATTCCCATCTCTACCAGTAATTTCCTATCCTTGAGCTCAACGGAATTGGTGTATGTCCCAAAATGTCTCATAACGGAAGGTTGCTTCGCCGTCATTTCCATCAGAGCTGGCCTCTTTACTTTTTTCCGAGGGGATGAAATGGCCGCTGCTCTAGAGAGACGTTTGGCGGCCGCCATACCTTTATTCACATCCTCTATGGAGACCGTTGTCTTGCATACTTTCTTCTGGCGCTTCCCCCGAGACTCCTGTACACGAAGTGAGTCTGAAGTCCGTTCGTCATCGGAACTAAGCAAGCTGATAACCCGAGGTTTAGGACGACATTTCGGTCGCTGTCGGTTTCGTGGCAGTTCCACCGAGCCTGAGCTTTTAAAGGGGTCCGTCTCCCGTTGAGCTACCTGAATTGGAATCCCTCGCCGTGGTTCCGGGCGTAGTGGATCGTGGGAAAATGTCAACCATGGAGCCTTGTAGTTATGAGGGCCTACAATAGGATTGGTTGTCAATGTAGTTTAACTGGGATATATTTCTAACGCTTACCAGGGGGGTCGAAGTAGAATGCATCCTTAGGCATAGTTGGGAGCGGTTATGTCTTAGTTCAAAGTCCAACGTCATTCTTCTTCAAACGGAAAATAGTTAGCATGCGAATATGATCTCGAAGAGACAAATAACGCGCTTTTCAGAGCGCCCGCGCGAGCGCCCTGCTCGAGTTAAAAAGCAATATTTATGTAGCTAAAGGTACATGACTGTGCTTCAATGCATCAATCAGGGGGTTCTTTCGCCGATCAAAAAAGCAACGCCTTCGAGAACATCAGCTCGAATATTTCTGATACCGTATTTTAACTTCCTCTTGAACTTGACAATTCGTATATGATATCTGTATAAGGTAGGTATATATTAGACATCCTCGATAAGATCATCCGAGATCCCACCCTATATCCAACCATCGTATACCTGATTTATATGCATTGTGATCGCCTTCGCGCGAGAAATTGCTTGTTGGGCTGGATATCCTCGGCTCTCAAAAATATGAAGAAAATATTGGAGCTAGCTGGCTAGTTAGGTACGGGTATAACCAAACAATACAAATTGGAATTTCGGAATTTAGTTCGAGATGTATTCCATAGGTCGGCATCATGCGATTCCCCTCATCTATTTCAAAAAGTTGTACCTACTTTGCGACCACGAGCAAATCCCGGATTCCGAGGTCAGAACCCGACAAGGTCATTACTAAACGTCTAAGTCTAGATTATTAGGACAGTGAAATGGAAATAGCACCATACGAGAATTTCATAGGAGTAAAATACCCGAGATCATTGATAACCCTCGATAATAATGAGCACTTCAACGCGAATAGCCGCCTGTCACGCCTCTCCCGTCTTCCTATCGGCGAAGGAGACGACGGCGAAAGCCATATCGCTAATCCAAGGAGCGGCGATTAACAAGGCCAACCTCGTAGTCTTCCCCGAGTCCTACATCCCAGCATTTCCCATATGGAGCGCTCTACGAGCCCCGTCTGAGAACCACGATCTGTTCAAAAAGATGGCGACAGAGTCTATCTACGTCGACGGCGACGAAGTCAACTCGATCCGCGCGGCGGCTAAGCAATTTGGTGTACTCGTCAGCCTCGGCTTCTCAGAAAAAGCGCGCTACAGCAGCGCGACATTATGGAACTCGAACGTCATCATAGGGACGGACGGCGAAATCCTCGTTCACCATCGGAAACTCATGCCTACGTTCTACGAGAAATTGACCTGGGCTCCCGGCGACGGACATGGTCTAAGAGTGGCCGAGACCCAGTTTGGAAAGATTGGAACGCTCATCTGCGGGGAGAACACCAATCCCCTCGCGCTGTACACTATGACGGCACAGGGCGAACAGATCCATATCAGTTCTTGGCCGGCTATATGGCCTACTCGACTACCTAAGGGTATATTGCCTACACCGAGCAACGAAGTTGCCAACGGTACTGGATCCGATGGTAAGACATTCGTTTCGAGCGTTGCCCGTGGAGCGAACTACGACAATGTGGCTGCGAATAGGACGCGAGCGGCTGCCCACTGCTTCGAGGCCAAGTGCTTTGGAGTTCTTTGCGCCGGCTACCTCGGAGCCGACGCTATCGAGACAGCTACGTCTGGCTCTAGTACGCCGGATATTATCTCGCAAGGGCTACAGTGCTCCTCGAGGGGCGCTACCATGTTCCTAGATACGACGGGGACATTGCTACCGGGGTTCACTATCGACCCCGAAACAGGTGTTCGAGAACAGAAGGACCTTCTTCAAAATGAAGAGGGAATCTTGTATGTCGACGTCAACTTAGACGATTGCATAGAGGGGAAGCAATATCATGACATCGCTGGAGGTTATCAGAGGTTGGATGTATTCGAATTAAAAGTTGATCGGAGGCGAAGGCAGCCAGCTTTATTCGAATGAATGGACGAAGTTACGAGACTGAATATGATTTACTATTGGTCACATTAACTTAGCTTCACTTCAACTATCACCAGTCATTATTTTAAGATCTTAAAGTCTTTCGGGTCCTAAGTTTTCAATTCTTATGTACTTAGACCATCATGCCCATATACGTAAGGCACTCGCGTTGATATTCGCAGGACATCATCCTGCTAGCGTTCCGTTCGGGCCATCAAGGCTCCGCGATCTCAAATCGTCGATCGGGGCGGGTCGCGGCGATAACATCGACGCGGCGGATCCAGTCGTCGACTAGCCGAACCAGGGGCGTGTCCGGACCCATCTCGCCTACGGGCAGTCCCTCAACGTACTTGATCCGAGTCAGAGTAACGTGCTGGACAATCTCCACCACGCTGTAGATTTCAAGCAAGTTCACATCCCCGGGATTCCGCGAGTCCACGTCAGCGTCACCCGTAAGCAGCGAGAAGCCTCCGCCCTCGAATCCTCTGCTCTTGACTTGCTCAAGGACGTTGATGTAGAAGACGCTTAGGCTCGATTCGAAATCCCACACCTCCTCCTCGCCGGGAGCCACGCGCGAGTCGAAAACCCGGGAATGGGTTAGGCATGCTTGGAAGACGGCGGTCAGCAGGCCTGTGAGACTATCTCGCCGCTCTTCTTCCGATTGTTTAGGCCTAGACCAGTTAAAACCCCCAACGACTTCTATGATGTTTATCTCGGATTCCACAGTAAAATCAGGCAGGTCGTCAACGTAATCGAAACCAGGAATCTTGATAAAGCCTAGAAGCTTAGAAGGATCATCCGAGCTGGGTTCAAGCTGCAGGTTGGCACAGAAGAGATTGGAGAATGCGTGCTCGTTATTCGGGGTGTGAAGGAGGTTGATGCTGAGGTCGAATCTTCCCGGCATGATGATAGAACCCACTAAGTACCACAGGTCAGTAAGAAAATCTTATGTGACATTCGGATAGTATATATGGATGGCATATTGATACAAGAAAATAAAAGGATTGGTACTTACGGCACTTCCTGGTGTTGGTCAGGGGTAGATATCTTTGGCTTCCAAATGATGGCTTTTCTTTTTCTGCGGAAGTCAAGCCTCCAGAACGGAGAGGAAAAGGAGAAAGAGACAATGTGACCCTCGCTCCAAGTCTTGAGTAAAGACTGGAGGCTGGATCAGAAAGAAGTCGATCTCATTCAGGTCACTCTTGGGGAAGAGTTGGAAGAATGAGAGTTGTTTTGGGAGAAAATATGAATTAAAAAAAATTCACAGGGAGCTTTTGTTTTATACCAAGTGACTGTTAATTACGAGATCGAAAACTACTTCCCAATGACACTGTCTTCGATGGTTAAATATGCTCAGGGCGGTCTATGCTTCCCTTACGAATTCGATCATATCAACGGGGATTAGTCCGATCTAGACCATCCCGCCGAGCTCTCCATGGCAGCTCTTGGCTTCAGACGATGATAAAGAATCAATAATGGTCCTTGAACTTAGGTGTGAAGTTGATAACGGTGGATAGAACTTACTAGTATACATATTGAACTATTGCTATACGTTAAAGGGTAAAGAAAAACAGTCATTTATGAATAAGGGGCTAGCCCTGTGTTAGTAAGTTACGTTAGACTATTCCTTTGCTTATAGAATGGAACTTAGTAGACATAAAGTCGGTATATCATTTCTCATCGTTTATTTTTATCTGCAAGCATGGTCATGAAGTTGCTTTAGCCGCTTCCTTCTCCGCGGCCTTCGCCGCCTTCTTCGCCGCTATCTGTTTCTCCTTTTCTAATTTCTTGAGCTGATTCTTCGTCAACTTCACTTCTCCGCCTTCACCTTCTGGCTTGGCTGACCCATCCTCTACAACAGGAATGATTCTTGGCGCCTTGGGATTTCCTCGCCACTTCAACGGCCGTACTGACATGAAGTGTCTGACTGACTCTTCCGTTACTTTTTCTCTCCGTTCTTGGAATGCGGCGACGTACTCCTGGAGATATTTGATACATATTGCTTTCAGCTAAAATCAGGTTAGTAACACGGCCTTTTGATGAAGGATTTTGGTAACGTACCTCTCCAGTAAGCAATTTGCCTTCTCTGTAGTCTTGCCCAAGTTTTGCAAGTTCCTATAGAACTATTAGCATCGGAAGGATAAAATTGGTAGGACAACTACATACCTCATCGTCTTCCATGAAAAAGTGGAGATATTGATACGACACATCTATGTCGGGATCTCCACCTTTCTCCCTTTGCTCCTCCGCACTCACTTGGCCACCGGAGAAGGCGTACTTGTTAATCTTATCCTTGATCTGCTTGGGGGTATCCTTCATGAAGATTGCCGAAGAATCAACGCTAGCAGACATCTTGGAGCCAGGACCTTGAAGCGCGTCAAGGAAACGGGAGTGAATTAAGGAAGGCTTGGCGTATCTCAATTTGGCAGCGCAATCTCTAGTCAAACGGAAATAAGGATCTTGGTCGATGGCGCAAGGAATCAAGCATGGGATGCTGGCAGTCTTCTTCTCATCCTCGCCAAATATGTGTGGGAATGTAGTCGCAAATGCAGTGGCACCTTGTATACTGGTGAAGTGAATCTTGCCAATGTTCGAGCTATATAAATGTTAGTTGATAGGTGTCACGTGCTAAAAAAAGGGGTATAAATATTCGACAGTATAGGGGCTTGGTTCACCTTTCGTCAAAGCCGAAGGTAGCCTTTGCTGTGTTGTAGGTGACAAGTTTCGCAAATCGAGTAACGTTCCTATAGAAAGCACCGCCCATGTATTCGTAGTCAGAGAAGATAAATGTCTTGTCGGGATCAAAGCCTATGGCGATGATATCTTGGCAGTTAGTTCGCGAATAGCCTATGACCTCCTCGACAGTTCTCTTCTCGGAGAAGAGGAATTTTTCGTCTATTAATGCATCATCATTAGTTTATGCTTTTGTAGGTGAAAAGACTGTGGAACAACGAACCATCCGTAAGCATGATGAGTAGGGGTACGTCGAAGACATCTTGTAGCCATCTAAGATAAGTTTAGTTCCATATTCTATAACATATACAGTCCCACAGAGAAGTACATATACTGACTTGCAGAAATCGAAGATTTGAGTATGTCCGACGTGCATACTATCGCTACTAGGACCACGGCCAGTATATAAGAAGAAAGGTTCGCCCTATGATTACTTCTTAGATACAACCCGGTAGCGATATATTATCTCTACACCATACCTTCTCATGTCGGTCCAGTATGAGTCCGAGGTCTCTTTCGCTGAAGACGATCTGCCGTCGTAAGAATCGGTGCGGTTTGTGGCCGGTGACTCGCTCGAATCTTTCTAACATCTCCTTGTCGATCAACTTGGTGCCAAACTCCTCCACCAACTTCTTGTAGTCGATCGCCTTGAGCTTTCCATCTTCGCCAACCTCACCAGACACGTTCCAGGGGTCGACGGTCTGCTTCGACGGCGCGGGAGCAGCAACATCGGGGTCCGCAGCGGGCGGGACCTGCTTAGCCGGCGCCTCCAGCTCAGAAGCCATATTGGGTGGCTTGAGAGTCAGTCCGTTAATTGCGCTTCTCACAAGGCAGTTCAAGCGACTAG
Organism: Annulohypoxylon truncatum; assembly: GCF_022578515.1. Lineage (NCBI taxonomy): Eukaryota > Fungi > Ascomycota > Sordariomycetes > Xylariales > Hypoxylaceae > Annulohypoxylon > Annulohypoxylon truncatum. The sequence continues at coordinate 866,444 of NW_025953787.1, forward strand.
AACTATCTCAATTGAAGTTTGTAGGAGACACAGTGCATTAAAGTACATTAGTAGAAGTCAGCATAAAAGATGACAGCATGCGAAGTTATTAAGGTGACTCAATGGAGGGGCACTTTCCGAAACTTTTTGGAGGGGCATACACCCAAGTACCAAAGTATCTTTTGCAAGGGTCTTTTGCCAAGACTGAGGTGAACAAATCTGGTCTAAGGTGAGTGCACTGAATTATGGAGCCATCTTATCGATATGGATCAATAGGCGGATCGGAAAAATTCGTCTCCCATGTACAGTACCTTGAGCTCCTGCCGCCTTAGTAGCAATTACAATTTATTGATTTCGATATTCAATTGTCAATTGTGAACAGCCATCCCCAAACGCGCCTTATCGTCGAACCCAATTCCGATCAGACTTCTCGCCAGATAGCAAAATGACGTCGACAATCGGAATCCCCATCAAGCTTCTCAACGAGGCGCAAGGCCACATCGTCACGTTGGAGATCACCTCGGGCCAGACATACCGTGGCAAGCTGTTAGAAGGTAAGGTCGCGTCTCGCATCTCACATATACACATCTACTACCTTGCCCTGCCGGCGAAGAATGACTGCTAACAGTTTTCACGCAGCTGAGGATAACATGAACGTGCAGCTCAAGGATATCACGGTCACTGCGCGAGACGGCCGAGTGAGCCATCTGGATCAAGTTTACATCCGTGGAAGCCACGTGCGATTCTTCATCGTACCTGACATGTTGAAGTATGTGTTAAATCCTACGCGGTTTGTAAAGATACTTGCTAACGTGACTTCTAGAAATGCACCCATGTTCCGAAGCCGCAACGCCCGAGGTCGTGGTGTTGGTCTAGCCCGAGGACGAGCTACAGTCAGCCGAGCGAGAGCGAGCGGGCGCGGAGGACGATGATCAGATTCGGTTTGAGGAGGCTATTTTACGACATGCACCGGGCGGGCGTTTAATGGGAGTGAAAAGTTTGGCATGCCGATTGGTGATTGACTACCGGTTGCCAACGGACGAAGCTACCTACATATCGTGTTCCTGGTTAGGAAGCAACAGAGCAAGATTCTTTTGGGGGTTCGCTTTTCTTCTACTCAAAGTAGGCAACCTGACGTCTGTTCATTTTCAACTCACCGCTGAACACAATACAGCCTATGGCACCGTCTCCAGAGATCTCATTCCGGTAATTTGAATGGATGGAGTCAACGATGGGAGGCAAGACTCGAACAGGTAGCCAATATTAGCACCTGGTTTTTGTAGCTTGGAGAAAGATGAATTCACAGCTGACTTGCTGAAGCACACGGTGATACAGAGATATTGACTTAAGGAGACTACTTTGTGATATGCCTCGACCATTACCCTCTAAGCCTAACATTGGATCTCTGGAGCTTACTACTATGTACTGGCTCAAAATTTACAAGGAACGAAAAATTGGGGTTTGCAATGTCGAAATCACGATGCCCGTACGAAGGGGTAATAGTTGAAGTGGTATCACCGTTATGGTACAACTAACGAATCACTTCTACGAAGAGCTCAACTGCCACAGTAATTTTGCCACATCATTATAATGCATTGAGATGGTACCATTTAAATTGGCTTTAGTTCATTTATCATTTATTCGTAACTAGTCATCTAGTTATTGAGTCCCAATGCTCAGCACGCAGCCCGAATATCCATGATCTATCTATAGATCTAGTAGTCGGTGGAGGGGTGGCGGCTGGAGTTGTTGCTACAGAACACTTAAGTCAATATCATTTCTTAATATAACAGCCCTCTCGGGTCGGCCATTGGGGGAGAAGCACTTACGGGTCGTACTGGTCCTGGTCACCGTACTGGGTCTCGTACAGGTGCTCGGCCTGCTTCTTGGCGTGGTGCTTGGCCTTCTCACGGTCGATCATGTCAAGGCCCTTGGTCTCGAAGAGCTTGTCGACCTCGGCACCAGCAATGCCAGCAATGACCTCCTTGGCAAAGGCGTGGTTTACGGTCTTGCCTGCAAGAGACACATACATTAGCCGGCTGCTTCTAGTAATGTATATTGATGTTACGCGGCGTGTGAGAGGACAGCATATATGTACCTTCTTTGCGTTGGCGGTCCTCGAAGAGCTTCATGGCCTCAAAGGCGGCACCGCCGCCGATGAGTTCGTGGGACAGCTTAGACTCATGGGGCTGGCCGTCGTAGATCTCGTCACGCTGGCTCTTGGCGTCGTCTAGAACATACAAGTCAGTATGTTACACGGAGATGAGACGAGACGACTTATTGTCTCTGTGCCATGGATCTAAGACATACCGAATCCGAACATGGTTGCTGGTTTATGAAGAAATCGTGGGTTGATATGTAGAAAAGTTTCGTCTATGTAGTCGTTTTTGTCGTTGGAATTGCTTTGATGTCCAAAGGCAGACGGAGAGAGGGACGAAGCTGGTCTATTTATGATCTATGACTAGCTGACATCCCCTCCGTAGGAAGCAGGAGCTGTGAGGTAACCCCTCTACCCCTCTAACCGATTAGGTAGGCTATGGCAGGCTCATCACAAGCTATTCCTTTGTTACCTGCTAGGTTTGTACCTACATGTAGCTAGCGATGATGACATCCTCCCATACGTGGGTGGATCTGAGGGACTATGTTGAAACTTACCGGGTATTCCGGCACGACTATTGGCAGGCCAGTCTAACCAGACACGTAATAACGCAGGACAGAGCAAATTAAGTCGATACAGCTTCGTGTCGACTCGAACCAATACGAGGCTAAGTCGATATGGTGGAAAGGTGGAGTACTAGCCTTTCTTTCCTGCCCCCGCAACTTGATTTGCTCCTGAGTTGCACCCTGTGCTTGCTTGTTGCTTGCTTACCCCCGAGGATCATGAGACTTTTCACGGGCTCCTAATCAAGAAAATCCCCCCCTCTTAGAAGATGATGTAGGGTTGAGGAGAGCATTGCCTTCGACCCCTCGACCCCTCCATTGATAGTCATATTCCTTTCAATTATGTAGCTCTGGCCCCGCGGGGCGTCGAGGGGTCCTGCACTGTTTACGGTTTCATCAATTCACCGCTTCCCCATGAAGGAATCTGTTGCTGTTTGCATGAAATAGAGCTTGCAGTACACCAAGGTAGCACGTACGCACATGCTCCCACCATCTGAAATCATTGGGTGCAGGAGAGAGAGGCTTGAAACGGTCTAGTTCTGGCAATGCTGAGGCCTCACATCCAACAAGGTCGTTTCCTGAAGCTATTGAGGTAGCCCACAGGGTTATTATGGATGGTCACCTAAACAGAGCAACCGCATAATATCTTCATGTATAACCTAATAGGTACTACTAAGTAGCAAAGCTTCGTCATGCAGTCGTCACTGACATCATGCTGGCTTCGCTCGTTGGATATGGGTATCCCCCGCCAAAATTTCAGCCACTATTTGCTGAAGAAGATTGTTTGAAACAGGGCGTTTAGCGCCGAGTCGAAAGACTCTGAACTTGTTTACGCATAACTAAGGCATTAGGTAGTGTACAGCTGGGCAAGGTTACTTGGACGTACGATAGAACTCACCAAGCTTACCTACTGTGGCTAAGTCTGCTAGGTACGGCATGGTAGCTGCATGGCGCAATGCCAAGTCGGGTATCGACTTGGCGAATGCTTGTCATTGACAGCTGGGTCTGCTGCTGGATCATCAAGCCAGGGGAATAAACGTGGGGTAACTCGCTGTGCCAGCGTTCCAGTGTTCTAGTGTTCCGGTGTTCCCTCCTGCGTACCCGCCTAGACCGCGATCATCTCTTATGCTTCCTTATGCACATAGTACCTCAAACGCACCTTTTCTGGTTACATGGGAGCGGATAAAACAGGAATACGCAAACCAAAACACCATTTATCCACCCCAAATAAGACGTTGATAGTTAATAGTAACACACCGCTCGAGAATTGGTATCCTGATCATCGCTTACTCTCTAGATAAGCAAGCCCATAAGCGACCTACGCTGTGCTCCCGCCAAACTTGGCTTGGTATTCGCCGTGCGCCTTCTTCTGTCTATCCCAGTCCTTCTTCAGCTTTTTCGATTGGCTCTTAGGCACTTCGCTGCCGTCCTTCATCTTCGTTGGCAGACCATCAGCATCCCATTCGCTGTAGCGATCGTCGCCCTTGAACATTTCCTGTGGCGCAAGCTTCGCCTTTTCCCATTTTTCCTCTTCTGCTTTCTCTTTGGCGCGTTTTGCCTCTTCCTTGGCGCGCGCCTTCTCTGCTTCCCTAGCTGCCTTTTCTTCCCTCGCCGCGATTAGTTCCGCTGCAGGAACGAACTTGATTAATGATGGCTGATCTGGTCTATCGTCCAGGTAGACCCCGATATTGCTGAGGTCGAAATCCCGCAGGCGGTCGCTTAACGAAAGAATGGATTGCTTCGTTTCCGGTGACGTCGAAGGCGCCAATCGTCGGAGCTCATTACGGAGTTTTGCGACCCCACGCAAGTATGGCAATGCCAGTTGTTCTGGGTCCTTGACCCCGGCACTGACCAACGAGTCAAACTCCGTGTCAGGGGAGTGAGATAAGAGGTTCGTGACGGTCTCAGAGGTCGGGAGCTTGAGGGCTTGTACGTCGGAATAGAAGGTCTTGTGTACTGCCTTATATGGTTGCACCGCAGTTGAGGGATCTAAATTGGCAGCAGCAGCAGCCGACACCCAGCCGATGCCCTCGTAAGGAGGTTTCGCGTTCGCATCGAGACCAAGGATTCCGACAATCTTCGTGACCCATCGTGCGATTGCTTCAACCGTCTTGAGATCCATGTCGTCCTTGTGGATGCCGACGTGGACGTTGGCTTTTCTGATCACCTCCGCCACCGCTCGCAAAACTGCGGGGGTATCGAATGAGTTCACGAGCGCCTCTTCGACCTCCTTCTTAGCTTGCTCCAAATCGGCCTGTAGGTCCTCTGGGGATTTGTCATTGCTAATCGACAGGGCCTTTACGCCGCTATCCACAGCCGCTGTCGTGTCGGATGCTTCAGCTAGCAGTGCTTTTGTGTTTGTGAAGAAATTCTACTGCTATTAACACATATTGAGAGTCATGAAACGAGGACGCGACTTACGTTAACTGCGGTTTCCCAACTATCGGCTGCCGTACGCATATCTGGCGATATCTCAACTCCGTCGTTCCACCTACCGAGCAAAAATACTATGCGCATCGAGCGGGCTGTGTAGGTAGATGCTAACGCATCCTTGATCGTCTGGAAGTTCTTGAGAGATTTAGACATCTTCGATCCAGATATTGACAGGTGGCCCATATGCAGAAAATAGTTGACCCAGGTGTGTTCGTGGCCATGCTGGCAGAAAAAAGCTTCACTTTGAGCAAGTTCGTTGTCGTGATGTGGGAATGCAAGATCAATGCCACCGCTGTGGATGTCCATACGTGAACCTAGAACATCAGATGCCATTACTGAGCATTCAATGTGCCAGCCGGGCCGTCCATTGCCCCATTTACTTGGCCAGTATGGTTCGCCCGGTTTCGACTTTTTCCATAGAGCAAAGTCACCAGCGCCTCTTTTCCCGCCCAGACCTTTAGATAATGAGCCCTCTCCCTCCTCTTGTAATGCTTTGTCATTGCGGTTTTCTGGTCGAAGTCTCGCGTATGGGTTACCTGCCTTTTCGAATGCCGCAATATCAAAGTAGACGGACCCCTCAGCTTCGTACGCGAACCCCTTCTCGAGGATCCTCTCGACGAACTTGGCGATCTGTGGGACGTATTCGGTGACTCTAGTGACGACATCGGGTCGGAGCACATTCAGAGCATCCATGTCGTCGGTAAATTCCCCCTCCATAAATTTAGTTAGGTCGGTGAATATTGATTGGTCGCTAGTATCGATTGATTCCTTGTACAAGGAATCTAGGTAGGGTAGTAAAATTTCGTCTGCGCCCTTGAAGACCTGGTTTCCAGTAATGGCAATGACGGCAGATGTCATATTACTTATGTGCATTTTGAGCTTTGCTTCGGCGTCGCCCGGCTTGCCTTCTCCTGACAGAGTACCACCTGCCAAGATATTTCCATATGCCGCATCTCTTCGTGGGATATAGTTGTTTAGATCTAGCTCGCCCTCACCTTCAAGAAGCTGGGGGAGGTTGCTTTCCGCATAGGCTCGAAACGCTGCCTTTCCCAATTCGAAGAGTTCGGCATCGGTGTATGTCTTTTGCTTTTCGAGGTCGAGCAGTCGCTGTCTTCGGGCTTTTATTATGATCTATAGATGCTGTTAGTCACAGTATAATATTGCAAGCTATTGTTAACGTAGATCCTTGCGTGCGTACCTTGTCGTCAACGTCTGTAAAGTTCATGACAAACTTGACGTCGAAGCCGAAGTAGTGCAATAGGATACGCCGTATGATGTCGGTGGACACGTAATTGCGAGCATGGCCCAGATGACTCTGGTCGTAGACAGTTGGACCACAAGCATACCAAGAAACTTTCCCCTTCTCGATTGGAACGAAGGGAACCGGTCCTCCTGGCTTCAAGGAGTTATGGACCTTGATCGAGTCCATGGCGGGGTATGTCGCAAAGCTTCTGCGCAGTAAGTATTGAGTTGGACGAATACTAATGATGGGTTTTCTCGTCAATCTCGTTAAGAGGAAGTTCATCAAGGAAGAAAGACTGTCGAATGAATGTAGATAGGGAGGGGAAACGTGTCACATTTATGCACATTTATGGTCAGCGTTGGAAGTTTTTGAGTCACAGCAGGAACAACATTGAATGTCGCAATTTATTCGCATATAAATTTGTACCACCTTACTCTGATCTACATCCCAACCTTATTTCTTGTATTTTTAGCATACTGCCGGGCTTTTAGGTTCCGTCGCCCCTCCATTTTACATACATACAATTCAATTAGAGCCCCGCCATCAACCTTATCGTCTTATCTAGTGTCTTTTTTTCTTGACTTTCTTTCAGTTCAAAACTCAATTCGTCTGAATTATTTTCTCTAGACGAAACACTCTTAACATGTTGATTTAGGGTGCTCTTGATATCCTCTTAGAAGGGGCTAAGATGTCGGATTTATCACCGTTCCTAAATCCCGGTCCTCGGACGAAGCCGAATACACTCGCTCTAGCTCACTTATCCCGCGACAGCATCCAACCCATCTATCTGAACGACACCTCAGATGCCGTTGATGGATACGCTGAGGGAGCGGTATTAAATACACGATTTGGATCTTTTCCACATTCCACTTTACTCGATAAACCATGGGGTTCGCAGATTCGTGCCTCAGTCGTAGATACCGGCTCTAGAGGTCGAAAATTGAAGCTCAACAATGGCGCAGAACCGGAAAATGATATGGAGGATGCTGGTTCGGGTGTTGTAACAACGAAAGACGTTAAAACTGCGTCAAGCGGTTTCATCCACATATTACCACCCACGCCGGAACTATGGACAACAAGTTTACCCCATCGAACTCAAGTTGTATATACGCCCGATTATAGCTACATCCTTCACCGCATCCGCGCGCGACCTGGTATGAAAATAATCGAAGCCGGTGCAGGAAGCGGCAGTTTTACACATGCTGCTGCTAGGGCGGTCTATAATGGTTATCCGAGAGATGCGCAAGATACGAGAGGGAAGGTTTTCAGTTTCGAGTACAACCAAGATCGATATGAGAAGATGCGCCAGGAGATTAGCGATCACCGCTTGGATAAGCTCGTTCAGATTACCCACAGAGATGTTTACAATGATGGCTTTTTAGTTGATGGCGAAAGTCCCGAAGCCGAATGTGTTTTCCTCGATCTACCAGCGCCATGGAAAGCTCTCCCTCATCTATCAAGACAAAAGCCAACGCCAACTCAACTCTCAAACAGCGAAGTAGGCAGTCTTGATACGGGTCCGGAATGGAAATCTCCTCTACATCCTGGCCGGACCGTCTATATTTGTACATTTTCTCCGTGTATTGAACAAGTTACCAAGACCATTGACGTTATGCGTCGATTGGGATGGATGGATATAGAGATGGTCGAAGTCGCACATAGGAGAATACTTGTTATGCGAGAGCGAATTGGGTTAAACATACCGGCAGGAGAGCGAGGGTCGAGTCAGACAGCAGCCAATGCTACAGAGGCCATCACGAAGCTAAAAGAAATCGAGGGTCGATTCAAGAATCAACAGTCCCGAACCCGTGACGTTGATGTCGACATGGAGGACAATGAAGATATTGCGAGTAACGCTAAGCCCATGAATGGGAAGAAAGAACCCGATTCGCCAAGTGACGAGGCCGAAGACGAGACGTCAAATAAGCCATGGATGGCTGGAAGGCTAATTCATCGAACCGAGCCAGAGCTCAAGACACATACCTCATACCTTGTCTTCGCTGTGCTTCCACAGGAATGGAGCGAGGCACAAGAAGCAGCAGCTTTCGCAAATTGGCCATGCGGTAATGAGAGCAAGGTCATCGGTAGTCTGGACAAGGAAGCTCGTAAAAGGGAAAAGCGAGAACTACTTCAGGGGAAGAAGCGAAAGAAGGATCCCGGAACTAATTCGGAAGGCGGTCGCGCTTCATCACCAAAGAAGAGCAAGGCCTCCTAGCTGGAGAGTCGCGAACGAATGAGACTATGATACCCCGACCATTTGGGTCATTCAATCAATGAAATGAATTACTTTCACTAACATACCATCGAAACCGGCTTGCCGCTTGATATGCTCGAACGAAACGGATTCTTGTGCCAAAATTGTGGCTAAACCATTCTCCATGAAATAGCAGTAAACTAATGGAAATGGTGATTGCAGGACGTTTGAAAACGTGATGCCACGACTCTGGCTCCTTGCACATTGATAAAAGAGAAATCTCCAGAGTAAGGCGAATCGAACGTTGTGATCCCTAATAGGCGCCTGAAATAACCATTGCAAGTGATGTTAGCTTGGCGGTCAATAGTCTCGGATTTTGCGTTTGCCAAGATAAAAGTGATTTTTTTTTCACTTGCTCGGCTTGATCGACACCATGGATTCATTGTGGCATGAATCAGTATTCTCCATTTATGTATGAAGACGTGACTGATGATTCAGTAGGGCCGATAATGATATTTTACTACCCAGACGTCTTTCTGATAGGAGGCCTGGCGCTTCATTTGCATGATAAAAGCAACAAATATTAAATATGATGTTCTAAATTTGTTGAGATTCTATACGACCGTTTGTTTGCCTACTTATAGCAATGAAAAGACGGGGATTTGTCCATAACCTACATAATTAAATCGTTGAAGATTAACGAGTGAAATATTAGCCGGCTGGATCTACATGCGTATGCAGATCAAAGAGGGAGCGGCAGAGCAGCCTGAAGATCTAGAGATCTCAACTATTAACCCCAAGCCAAAGTAACATGATCGCAGGTTTATAGCGGAAAGAAGCGACATAAGAACGAAATGGAAGAATCATAGAAGGTGCCAAGGCACGTAAGCTAGCAAGCCAATAACATGGCAAGAAAAACGCCAATAATTATTAGGTAATTGGGTGTTTGATGAACTTAAACGCGTTGTTTCACGAGCGATCCCCGGTCGAGGTTTCTAAACTTAAGAGCCGCCTTAACCCTTGTAACCCTCTCAGTGCTACCCTGACTCTGCCCTAACTCTACCCTGCTTATTTTTAAAATAGGGACGAGCCGCGTCTTCAGGTTCAACGCCCAGCATTTCAGATCAAAATAGCTCTATTCATTTCAAACTTTTTCCTGCCCAGCTGGACATATTTCCTATTCAGTAGCGAATTCGATGCTCGAAGCAACAGACCAGATCGAATCCCAGAACACCAGCTAAAGCAATCTCTCGACTCTTTGACCTCCCGAAGCAACAACGTGGGCATCTCAATTGGTTAAGATAATATCATAGTATAACCCAGGTATACGAAACATATTAGATTTTAATCTATTAGGTATCAGCATTAAGATGTATCCCCATGCCTCATTCGCGAGGAAACGCAAGGCTTTCCGTGGGCGATGATGCGATATTTTACAAGACTACCTAATTAGCCGTTAGCTCGCTTGCTCCTCCATTGCAACTTCTAAGATGAGGCGCTCGTGAACCTCTACTCCACAGCAAGAGTTCAGAATGTCGCCCGAACGATAACAAGATGCTTGGTGGGACTAGGAGAAAGCTTGAATGAAACTTGTCGTTCAAATTTTTCAGATCTAGGACTTAGATTATCCCCAGAAAACTCGGGTAAATCTCTAGACTTTCTGAAGCATCGGGACGCCAAGAGTAAACCCAGTATCACAGACTTGACTTCAATTCGCCTGCGAGCTATTGGTTACCTTGGCATGTTTCGCTTAGAATTGGACTGGTGGCAGCGACCCCATATTGGATGACGAGTACCGTTAAGGAATAGGAGGTTACGCGTCACACGGAGATGATCATCGCCCATCTAGTTGTGAAGCACAGGCATCGTTATCACCGGTGCAGCTAAGATACTGTGATGCGGCAAGTTATGAGCCTCCTAGTTACTGACTGGGGCTGAAAATGTCTCCACAGGGCTCAAAGGCTCGATATTGTTAAGTCTACAGGTCTTCTAACAAATATCAAAACATTTTGGCTTAGAGATGCTTCAAACTGAACATCTATATTCTTCTGCTTCATAGAATAGATTTCGCTCTGTTCCATTTGCCCTGGTGGTGTTCTATGTTTCTGCCCCGGTGGCCTCTTTATTGCTTACATTCACTAACTTGCAGTACCCCTTGAGATATCCTAATTCCCTTTTAGTTGATACTAAGATACCCATCATGTCAGAACGTTCGTGTCCGGTCTCCGGTTCCGTTGGCGGGCAATGTCCAGTCGGCCATACGAACACAAGCAGGAGTAATAGTCGAATGGGCCCCCGAGGCTGCTCGTTCTCTGGCTACAGTCAACCAGGAGATATACACGCAGCATTCGATGTACGTCAGATGACCTATGCTTCTCTATGGCCAACTAACAAATGTAGATCCCACGAGGAGTTGATGCTGAAGAGTGGCTTCGAATGAGGTAAGAAAATATTGTAAGATGAGCCGATACATCCCTAGACTAAACATATCTCATTCAGAGAACGCAAATCAATAAATCAGCTGCTGTACAATAACATTCCATCTGTCCGGGAAATCGACGCGGCCAAAACTCAGGCAGAGATCGATGCGTTCAACGCTCATGAACAGGACCTGTTAGCTGTGGCGTTGGGAGCGCCAGCTAGACAAGTCATGTTGAGAGCGGAGGAAATTGGCCCCAAGACCGGCTGGCTTGATGGCTATCTCAGCGCGGAGCATGGATTCTGTCCCCCGGACTACGAAGAGGCCATCGGTGCTTTATCGAGGACTCCGGGTAGAATATGGGCTGATCTTTGCGAGCGAATGCCTGGTTGCGTTGCAAGAGGGCGTGTCCAAGAATCCGTTGCCGCGCTCGCTCTTGTGGAGGGTACCAAAGAAGTCATTCCAGACCAGGCACTATGGGCAGCCTTAGTAGCCTTAGGGAGTAAGTCTACCATTCAGTTGCTTGGTTTTACTTGAGGACAATGAAGGCCTTCTGAAGTGCGCTTAGACACTATAAGTTTACAACCCTATTTTTTGCTGCTCATGCTTAATTGTTCTAAGCACTAACTTAATGCTTCAGTGTTATGCTCTATCTATCGCTTCGTATCCAAATATGATGGCAGCGAAGGAATTTCTTCTGCTCTCCCTAAGAAGAAGCCGCCGAACGTCCCTATGGGTGATGAGCTTGGTGAAGAGCTTGTCGCTATCCCGCTGTGTATAGCGTTGCCGTATTATCAGATCTCGCGACGCATGGGTCGAACACTTCCACACCTCACGTTTCCCGACCAATCCAGCTATAACATCAAGATCAGAGACCCTACTTCAACCTATCCTTACGTTGCACGTTCTGAGAACATAGACCTCCGATGGTCAATGTTCGGCGAGAAAGCCGAGGTAGCTTTTCTCAAGGGTTGCGCCGATACATCAGGTTAGCAATATCCTTGGGTTGCTAGGAATTCAGATACTGACTTTTGCAGCATCTTTCCAGCATGGGCCGGATGCTATCGCGGCGTGCCAAGAGCATGTCATGAACAAGAACATTGAAGGACTTTTACGCGAAATGATTCGATTAAAGGAGATCCTGGAGCGCATGCCAAACGCCTTTCACTCCATCAACGTTAACCCAAACTCGGGAGAGAACTATGTCCCTGTGCACCAATGGGTTCGTTGGGCCAAGTTCTCCGCTCCACTGTCTAAGAGATGCCCGGCTTCTTCAGGTTTACAATTCCCTCCCTACCTTGTCATGGACGCTTTCCTTGGTCGCAAAAAGTAAGCTGAGCTTCAATGTTGTTACTCTGCCCTCAACCTTACCACTGCCCTATTAATCCCACGAATCCATATATAACCCCAAAGTAATATAACTAACATCTAAAAGATACAACTCTTTCCTTGGTGCAGAAGGTGTACATTTGAGAGCCTGGCTACCTTCTAATCTTCGGGCCTTTATTGCTGCCATCGAGTATCATTATAGAATTCCCGAGTTCGTCCAGCAGTCTGGCGACCCGCGACTGATGGGTGTTTTGGACGGCATTATTGAGGCATATACAGGCGAAAGAGGTTTCATGGGGACGCACCGCTATAAGGTCTTTGGTATTCTCGAAATCGCTGCAAAGACAGGGCGAACGGAAACCAATGGTGCGTCTGGCGCTGCAGATGCGTCTCGCCCGTGGGAAGAAACCCATAAACAGTTTTCGGACGCAATGAAGGAACGTCTCGAGCCATATCGTAAGTCATTAATACCTCTTTGATAAAGTCCGTTATGTTTTCTCCGAAATTTATCTATCGGAGCCTGGATAGCTTCTCCCATTACTCTAATTCTATTAGAAGCTAATTTGATATGTAATATGTAGGGGGTAACTTGCCAATAGAACCGCACCAAATGCGAGGAACCTTCGAAGAATGTCGCTATATCACAAGAGTTCTAAACCGATCCAATGTCGATTCCGATCCAACACGGTCAATTGGTCTCGTCACCTTAGATATTCAAGATACGGGTATTACTTTCATGCCCGGTGATCGTCTTGCAGTTATGCCTCTCAACAGCTGGGATGAATGTGCAAAGGTTGCGGCAGCCTTAGGCCTGGAGACCCGCCTCGATGACCCGGTTGATGTGGCCGGTACATGGTCCCGTTTTGAACAGCATCTCACATCTGTGAGAAGAAAGACGACAATAAAGAAGTTGACGGTAGCCGATATCCTCCGCCGCGGTCACCTAGTACCTATTACAAAAGAACTCGCTTTGAAGATTCATAGTCTACTTGCTGCATCCTCAAACACTGTCCTCCAAGTCCTTGCCACGGATGAGTGGCCTGTTCGAGGCTCACTGGGCGACATACTACAAGATGCCCTCATGGATACTCCAACTCACATTTGGGATAAGGCATTTAGCCTGGACAACCTTTCGTGGCTAGCTGGTCTCATCTCTGTTGAGATCCCCCGTACATATTCGATAGCTAGCTATACTGATGAACTTCTTCCCAGCACCGTTGACTTGGCTATATCGCGCGCCGAATACAAGCTCTGCTCAACGTTCTCCAAACAAGAAGATGTGGGACGCGCTGGCGTTGCAAGTGGGTTCTTCAACCCGTACCCGTCATCAAATGAGATGGAATCTGATGACGAGATCCTCGTTGGCGTTTCCCGGCCCATGTCTTTCCAATTACCTTTGGATAACATGGCTCCCTGCGCTTTCTTCGCTGGTGGTAGTGGAATCGCCCCATTCCGAAGCTTTTGGCAATATCGCCTGACCACCGACGGCTTGTCTGGGGGCAAGAACTATTTGTATCTTGGTGTCCAGTCGCGCGAGAAGTTTTGCTTCGAGGACGAATTGAGAGAGTACGTGAACGCGGACTTTATGGAGGTTCATGTAGCTTTCTCAAGGGATTCCAGGGGCCTTGCATACGATCCGCACTCGCGCGACCTAGTCGAGAAACATATTCCTCCCCGTTATATCGATACCCTAATCGTCGAGCAAAGTGCCACCATCTCCGATCTTGTTATGTCAAAGAAACAGGGCGGCCTAGGTGGCTACCTTTACGTGTGCGGCTCTGTTGCCGTTTTCGATTCTGTGATGAATGGAATTCGCAAAGCAATATATACCCACTGTACGGCAACTATGGAAAACGTTGACCTAATCGTCAACAAAGCATTTGCAGAACGGCGGTTTATGCTCGACGTCTTCATGACTCCTAAGCCCCTTCCTTGCAACCTACCGACCATCTCATTATCTCAACTTGCTCAACATACTGGTCATAGACCAGGATCGCGGATGTGGATAGGAGTTCACGGAAGTGTATACGATGTAACTGATTTTAGTCCTATGCATCCTGGAGGCACACAAATCATCAAGTCGAATGCAGGCGTGGACTGTTCAAAGACGTTTGACAACCTAGCTCATACCAATAACCCCGAGGTAACTAGCCTTCTAAGCAAGTATTTTGTTGGACATTTAACACCCAAACCCGACTACCAAGACGGTGAGGAGGAAATATCTGCTTTATACGATATTTGGGCCGCGTACCTATGCACCATCGTGGAGACGCTAGGGGCACATCAAATCGAGATGCACGAGATCCAGGGGGCATCGATCAAAACGTCCTCATCGTATGACCGTTTGGGGAGCACTAATATGTGGCTCCACGAGAACTTGCCCAGCACAATCGCTATTCGCGCTTTCTATGGCTACCAGAGCAGATTATTACAAATGGGATTCCCTGCTCTCTTCGGAGCGAAGCTTCAAGAACTTGTTCTCAAGCTGTCGTTCAGCCTTGCTAACGCAGGTGGTGCAGGCGCAAATATCCAATTGCCCGATGTATTAGGAGCGGTAGCCCGCGCGAATACGGGTCCAGACGCCGTGTCCTGTATGAACGAGGTAGCTCTTATCGGTCAGTTTATCAGCGGCGCCGAAAGTTCTCTCCGCTTCCAAGAACGCGGTGTCTTCGCTTATGCAGCTAGGAGCGTAGAATTGGACATCGAATTACTTGAAGATCTTCGCCAGGAGATCGGTACCGGTATGGATGCTTTCGACAGCATCGCCAATGCATATAACTCGGCCGACAAGATGCAGGACCCGGACTTTGAAGCCAATCGCATGACAGCTCTTTCGACATTCCTTCTTCAGATCCTCGAGCGCATTGCACGTCGACTTGGAATCTTTTACGCCCAACTGGCTCAATGCTCAGTCTATAGACCTGAACTCGAACGAAACCCTGCCAGGACCCGTTGGGCTCTAGTGCGTAGATGCATTCGAGATGGAAGTTTATTCGTGATGACACACAAAGCAGCCACTGACGTTCTCACCACGGGACAGCAATCATCCTACTACATGTCGCGCGCCAACCCTAATCAGAATGTCGACTTCGACAACGTCATGTCGCAGGTCCGAGCTACCCTAGGCTCAGCGCAAATTGATACACAAACCAGCATCCCACAACATCCTATGACCCTAAGTGCCGTACACCAAGCTCGAGGAAGGAGCTCGGGAGATGCTATGCGGACGGGAGAGAACCCCGGGGCGCTCAAGGCTATGAACAGCTTCGTGGAGAAGCATAGCAAAGCGATACGGCGACTCAGCAAAATGCCTCCTATGCCAATGAACTTTGAGGATTTGCAGAAGGCCATGGCGCAGACGGGCTCACACACGCCTCCGGCTGAGCCTCATGAAGCCATGGCGATGGGTCTCGGCATCAAGAACCAAACGCTGATCCCCGGACACGCTAGACTCCCGACTCCCCCATCCAGCCGCGGATCTAGCCGCTCACCGTCTCGCGTTCGGTCGTCCACCGGTATGTCGCCCTCAGCCGAGATGCTCCTTAGCAAGCTGAACCAATCACGGTCGCGGTCGCGCGGAAACTCGCTGCAGAGCCAGCACTTATCCCCCATGAGCCAGAACTACAACCAACTCAACCACACCCCGCAACTACAAGCTCAATATCAACAGCAACAAAATGCCCCCTACTACCCCGTCATCGGCGGCCTCCCAACCCCGCACATGAGCGCCGCTACTAACGTTCATACCGGCCCCAAGAGCAACGTCCACGCAGCTATGAGCTCTCTCATGGGACAGCTGAATACCAGGCGTCCGCGCAGTGAGGCCCCTGGTGCCGTGGGTATTTCTGTGAACCTGCCCGGAGTCCGCCACGCGCGGTCCGCGTCGAGGTCCAGCGCGGGAAGCATCGCGGGAAATGGGCACGGTCATTTCTCGAAGCAATCGACGAATTCGCTGCGCGCGTTCAAGCTTGGGGCGGTGGGCGGGGAGAGGTTTATGCCTGCTTCCTAGGGGTTTATTGGTTCCTCTACATTGGGTCAAGTTAGGTTTCTTGGGGTGAGGTTTTGCTGTATAGATTCATATAGATATTGGATATAAGTACATACATAGATGCTGGTCATGTAAAATTCTGTTCGTTCGGTGATATATTAGTCAATGTTTCCCTTCTAGGCTATCGTACCTCTGGAGTAGAACATGGCATTATTGCGCACAACGATTATATGTACACCAAGCAAGTTATTGGAGGGAGTGATAGGTATAAGAGTCTAGCGTTCTTGAATGTCCCGTCATAGAGACATTCATTCACTCGGATAGGGCGTGGCGCCATCAACCTTGTGATCCTCGGGTTTGGGGTAATGCCAATCCCAGCCCAACCGTCTGTGAAACGAGTTTGGTTTGGTATGGGGCTGCTGTAATGACACGGCACAGCATCTGTGGAAGTCCTCGATAATATACATGCAATACTATATTATGCCCGGCATCATTGTATACTTCCTAAGATAGGGTATGTCATATATACCCTTCTTTCCTCAAATAGGGGTCAAACTCAAAAACAAGGCGTCCGTGCATACAACCGCCTATAAACGACCCCTATTTTCTTTCCTCCCAGCGGACAGAAACTCGTAAGGTAGCTACGAGGTATGAATCCTAGATTCATGCATGCAGGTTCACGTCACAGTTCTATATGTGGTCGTCACATGATTTCCATCCCCGATCACAACCCTACCCAACCGGCCGGGAGCGGCTAGCTATCTCATGCGGCTAACTTTGTTTCGACATCAGTTGAACCTTGTGTCCTTAATGAAACCAACGCTACCTAAGGTAAGTTTGAGCAGCCTGAAATGTCTTGAATGACGTTGGCATATGAAGACAGGCGACCCATTATAAAGGATGGGTTCCAGTCTCCGTCCACCCCTCCACAATAAATCACACCAAGCTCAAACAACATTCTCGTCACAACTTCTCGTTGCTGGTCAATTTCACTAATTTATTTAGTTATATAGTTCTAATAGGTGGTGTTGAACGCTTCCTAGGCTAAGGGGGTAGGTAGGTAGTAAGTAAAGTCTAAGGAACTCTTTCGCGACGAAAAGGGAGGTTCTCCCCTCGCCCGTCTATCTAAAAGCAGCAAAGCCAGCATTCTAAAAATGAATCCAGTTCCTGTCCTTTCTTTCCAAGATGATGATTGATGACTGATGATTGAGGTTCCCTTACGCACTCGACATAGACGTAACGCGACACCGATTAGATTTGGAGACTTAGGTTGTTTCTCTGACCCAACCATGGTAGTGTTGGGTTGGAGTCAGGACAGCAGCAATAGTGGAGGTGATAATCGCTGTTTGGCGTATTGTGTGCACTTAAGCACCGAAGGCCTTGTAGCGCTCCTCAATGGGCTGGAAGTCCTTGGGACCGGCCTCGCCACTACGGCCGCCGAAGACGAGCTGGGCGTTAAGCTTCCAGCTCTCGGGGATACCCCATTCGCTGGCGACCTTCACGTCGATGAGAGGGTTGTAGTGTTGGAGGTTGGCGCCGACACCCTCGGCCGTAAGGGCGGTCCAGACGACGTACTGGGCCATAGCGTTTGACTGCTGGGCCCAGATGGGGAACTTGTCGGCGTACAGAGCGAACTTTTCTTGCATGCCATTGACGACGTTCTGGTCGTCGAAGAACAGGACCTATTTGCTGCGTTAGTACCACGGCCAGCGAACTATCCTAGTATTGCTGAGAAGAGAAAAGGGGGGAGCCTACGGTTCCGGCGCCAGCCTTGAAGCCGTTCATACGTTGGGCGGTGTGCTCCCAGGCATCTGCAGGGACGATAGTCTTTAGAATGCCACTGGCGATATCCCAGAGCTTGTCGTGCTCAGCGCCGAAGAGGACTAGGATACGGTTGGACTGGGAGTTGAAGGATGAGGGGACGTGGAGGAGGGTCTCCTTGACGATCTCTTGGACACGGTCCGTAGAGATGGGGAGCTCCTTGTTAAGCACGTAGTACGTGCGGCGGGCCTTGACGCTTTCGAGAAGGGAAGAAGCCATTGTGCTTGTGCTTGTGCTGTAGGGGGCGGAGGGTGTCGTCGAGGGTTTAGAGGTACACTGGGAAGCGGTAGAGGAGAATAGTCTCTGGGTGGGACAGGTCGCTGCAGAGAGGGCTTTAAGGGGTAAGTTGGAAGTTAGGAGAGCTTTGGTTGTCCGAGAGGTGGCCGAGGTGCTGGTAAGTCTAGAGAGGGAAAAGACGGCTGAAGTGACAATATGCGGGCGCATCGTGGTCTATTTATTTTTTCCAACGTAACGGAAAAGCAACGCTATAACCCCCTTTCAAAACCGGCAAGTGGGAATGACGAATGATGAATGGGGAACAACTTATGGAGCTTATGGATTGAGCATAGCATGAAAAAAAAAACTTATGTATGATCCAAGTGGGATGAAAAAGATGCTGGAGGGAAGGAGAAATGTCCAGAAACACGCTATCTCTCATGTACTATATGGTACAATATGTACCCCCCCTACTTTCTTAGTGTGTCCAATGCCCCGCTGATGCACATGAGCTTCGAATCCGTCACAAAAGAAAATACGGATGGAGGGGTAGGTCGTAGGTACCTTACTTTTACCTTCCCGGCCAGCTTTACCTAGGTATCTCTTTCTTGCATTAAACACGTAAGATCGATCGATCTATCCAGGTTAGGAGGCTGGTTATTTCCATATTGGTAATTGCTCCCCTTGGTAAACCGAACGGATATGTAAGCTTTAATAAGGAAGCGGCAGTATCAAGTTGATAGGTTGTTTCATCAAATTACCAAGCATTTTTGAGTAGGTTAGGTACCTATCCATTTTATCACGCTATACGCCATACGAAACATCCGCGGTTTATCCACATACCACCATATCATTACATTAGGCGAGCACCTTTTTTATTTCGTCTTTATATTTCCAAGTATCTCCATAGTATAGTACTGTAGATACTCCCGAATTAGCTACATGCACGACGTAACACATACTATGCTATATCCCGCATAATGGGCTGAGACATCCGGATAGATTTCTGCCTTGTGCTCATCCTTACTATTGCGAATTTCGATATGTGTCCATATGCGGAGTACTATCGTCGTGTAGCGTAATACTTGCAGACTTGCAGATTTGCAAGGCAAGTCTCGGTAAGCGCTTGTCTGCGGGTGGGTCTGGACTATGTAGGATGTGATAGCGCAAGAGACGGTCAAGGCCGAATGGCGACATCCCGTCTGCTGCTTACACATCTATTCATAATCTAAATGCCAGTAGCATCGGTCTGATTTCCAAACAATTTGAAATCCAACTCTGCCTTGACATAACCTGCCTAACCAAACCAACAGACTCTTCGAGTAGTCAGGTCCGTCAAGTTTCATGCATCGCCCCCGAAGCGAAGTCCTGCGCCCCGACTAAAACTCGATTTTCTAGCATGTCGGCGTATTTTGTAATTTTGTTTCTTTTATTTTCCATCTTGTGTTCTTGTGGTCTTGTGGCACCTCTTATTTCATCCACATCTTAGGCGACATGCATGCGGCTCTTTTTATACATCCTGAGAAAAAAAAGGGGTCGTCTCACAGCTGTGCCTTTTTTTGTGCCCTTTTTTACCCCGCGATTCATATGAAGTCGATTGGCATCGCCTGTTTAGCCGCCTTTGCGCGTTCGGCAACTCGCTTGAGGGCGGGAGTATAGATGAGTTGCCTGCTACCGGCGCTTATTCGATACTACACGACCCGTTCTGCATCCCATCATTCATTAATTCGCGTGGTTTTTGATTAAAATCTCATATATTCCCGGTTCGTAGGCGTCTCGGTGTCTCGGTGATGGGATGGGGGATCAAATATGAGGCACTATCAAAAGGGGGCAATGCTATTAATTACACAGATCGGCATTGACACAAGCACAAGCATAGTATTTCCCGTATATCACCCGTATAACCACTCTTCCCATGTGCGTCATGCTTTCAATACCTATACTCTATAAAGCAGCCTCTTTGCTGTGGAGTCAAGAGGACTACCTACGATTATTCTTGACCTGACTTCACATCTTACCTAACCTGCCGACTAGACCTACAATAGAAATAGACCTGCATATCAAAGGCTTACGGAGCTGCCCGCTCATGGCGTAGCCAATCGGTACCGTGATCCTGCCACACGGGATTTAGATGCTTTCCCGATTCGGCAATTTTCTTCAACTTTGACCTATCGTATGTCGAGCCCTAGAATCTTCATCTGGTTGCTAACATCGTAAGGAACCTAGTAAGAAGCTTAGTGAATTGAAAATCCTAATAGAGTTACGTTCTGTGTATGCCGGATTCTGTGAGGAACACGACAATGCAAACAATAAGCAAGGGATATTACTTAGTGCCATAATTGAATTATGTAGTATATACGCGGTGCAACTCCTATATACAGTCTCCTATTTCTCAAGGAGAGGGAAGCATCGCATAAAACTTTGTACGTAAGGAATCGCATGTCGTCACCATCCATTACCGATTTACCTTTTCCGAGCGTCCTCATATGCAAACTCCCTCGATGCTATGAACAGAAGAAATGCCACCTCTTAAAATTGAGCCCGACCAGTCCAGCCTTATCCAGCTTAGACGAACGCCAGACCTCTAGGTGATTTTCGGGACGCCATTAAATGATTAGAAAAGCAGAAATTCATGATCCCTGGACCCTAAAGGAACCATTCAGCCGTCATAAGAGTCTATGTCAGTACAGCCTCATCTCCCTAGCCTACTGGGAAGGCAGAAGGCAGGCATATTACCACGTCTCGGTGATGTACTGTCCGACGTCCTTCTTCAAATTCCAAAACTTCCCAGCCTCGTCATGCTCTAAGTTGCCCTTCTGCATGGCCACCTTGATGAGCGCCTCTTCGACGCCTTCTCCCATGCCCTTGGAACTACCGCAGACAAAGACCCGACCATCGACAGAGTTAATGATGGACCACACAAGGTCTGCCTGATGAACAACCTCGTCCTGGACGTAGCGACTCTCACCACGCCGGCTCTGGACAACTTTCTTGACTCTATCCTCGTGCACGCCCCACTCTCCGCCGTATAGCTCGTCAACTAGCGAATCTCGGATGCCCTGAAGAACCCATACCTTGTTGGCACAGTTAGCGTTCTTCAGACGATGCTGGACAAAGCCACGGAATGGGGCGATGCCGACGCCAGCCCCAATAAGGAGCATCGGACCATCAGACACGAATTCCTTAGCTAGCGGGTTAGCCATAAGCCCCTTGAAAATAGGGGCATAGAGCCGAGGTGAGCTATCTCCAGCATGTTGGAGCTCCATAAACTTGCGAGACTGGCGTTCGAGGAAACCGGAACCTACACCCGTTCGGGTGCCCGCCCGCCAGTCACTCATCTCTTGAACGGTGACAGCTATTTCAATAAGGCGGTGTTGCTTCCCGTCGCGAATTTCCCAAGACTCGTGAGGATCATTAGAAAGGGAGTAGAATCGTGGCATCAGTTGCTGGAGTACTGAGAATAACAAATCCAAAGGAGGTTTGGCGGATGGAAACGCGGTCAGGATCTGAGCAAGAGAGGTATGCGGTCCAGTACGCAGATCACAGAATGCACCTTGTCCTTCGCTAGAGCAGAGGAATAGGAGAATCTTTTTCTCGTTGGGGTCAATGGCATACTCGGCAAGGATTCGCAGAAGAGCTTTGGTAGGAGGGTATGATTGAATGTCAGAGCACCAAGTAAGCAAGTCCCTTCGAGTGGTAACCAACTCTCGGGCCTGATCTTCACCCCAAACAGTAGGCCAGCGGCCACGCGTAGTGCGCAGCAAGACAGGCTTGCCGCGCAAGAATCGCGGAACAAGGAGCAAGTCGAGGATTTGCTCTACGGCAGCAGGGTCATTTGGGGCATAGAGACCAATGGCGCCACCGACTTTGAAGTCTACACCTTCTTCGTGAGGATAGTCGGTGATGTCGATGTCGAAGTGAAATGTGCGCTTCTCAGCGCCTTCCCTCGTCAACTCGCGGGTGTTGTGAATTGGGGCCGGGAAAACGTGGTAAGGAGCATGCGGCTGGACGAAAGACGGAGGTTGTATCGTGGTATCAAGATCTTCGAGGGCAAGGTTCTTGGGGGTGGTGTCAATGCACGGCGAACTAGGTTGGCTTCCGAAAGAAATTGCCGAGTCGGTTGGGGACGGAAGATTCGACGAGACGCGTCGAATGGATTGAATGAAGGTGGTCTGCTCGGGCATGTCCGGAACCTTGGTCAGGGTGGTAGGGATTTCATCAATCTTCAATCCAAGCGAACGAAAGGCGTCATTGTCCGGAAGTGGGATGCGTTCGTATTTGAGTCCTTCTTTCTTCAGCTGTGAGTTCATACAGCAACCACCGCCGCAACATCGATTGAGCAATTGTTCGGTGGATTCGCCAGTAATGCGTTGGACATCCGCCGGGTTTTGCGCGATCAGTCTCGTAGACGCACGCCGTCTCCGTGGAGTCACCTCGGGTGGCTGAGGTTCATCCTGATCTTCGGAGTCGTCCGAATAGGTTAAGGACGGAGCAATAGAAGGTGCACGTGTCTCCTCCTCCGACACATAGCCGGCCGCCGTGTCAACTAGCTGCGGCTCAATGTCAAGAGACATGGCCAGCAAAGGTACGGCAGTACAAGGGAAGGAAGAGTTTCGTGTGCTGATGTGAAATTGGACAAGTCGAGTCCAATTATACCGATAATACCAGAATCAATTGATTACCGAGAAGCCGGTTATTCTGGGGAAAGTGGTGGGGGAGGGGTCGGGACTTGGAGACAAATCCTCTTCTTTCTTCTTACGCGTCGTGTCGTCGAATTGTCCTGTCCCCTTTTGGTGTTGTTTGCCCAGGGGCTTGTCGAAGTAGGTGAATTTGTGGAGTGGAGTAGTGGCGATAGTGCGTGATGTTGTGTGGCAATAAGATACACCACAAAGCAATTGAGAGTGAACGTCACGGTTATATAAAAAAGGTCGACAGAGTGAAGTCACAAGGAACAGAGCACAGGACAAGCTCGAAAAGGGGAAAGGGAGAGAGGTGCACGACAATATCGTGACAATGGAGTCCTGAGTCGTTCCTTGAAGGGGATGGGTTGGTTAGTAAGGAGATTTCTTAAGAAAAAAAGGGTGCCGATCTAGAAATATTTCAATCGTCGCGGGTTTGTTGAAAATGATGATGACAGGGGTACGAGCTTAACAAGGGGGGCAAAGGTAAAAAGGTAAAAAACCCTATCAGATGGCCAGATTTGCTTGCATCAATTTTTAAGTGGAACGATTGTGGACAAGAGTCTGGGTCCTGCGCTCTTGCCGATTGCTGTGAATACCTAAGTCTAGTAGCTCAAAGCCAAAATTAAGCTCGGGTATGTTTAGTACTGTGTACCGTACCTGATTTTGATAATTGAACTCAAAACGCGCGACTGCCCAGTCAGTCGAAGTCTATCGACAGTGAAAGAGCCATATAAGTCATGTGGGGCTCCGATCCTGGCCGAGCCTGCACATCTGCACATGTTGTCGACAGTTGTCAATCCGCGGGTCTGTGGTAAGCTTGCCCCGTTACTAATAACTGATCTTGATATGATAAGATCGTGCGTGTTCCAGCTAAGCAATTTCATTACATATAATAAATCATCTTCCGAAATTACACATGTCTATGCTTTCTGCTTGTCTCGCCTGCCTAGGTATCAATGAATACTTGTTTTCTACTTGGCACAGTCCCTCGTAATTTTTATGAATACCTAGAATTTAAGCCTTCCCGAAACCCCCTGATTCCTGTTCTTTTCGTTGATGACGAAGCAGCCAAGATGGCTAGGATAGCTTGGATAGGGGCGTTGGAGGGATGTTACTTACCAACGCTTATCAGATTTTTTATGCACGCTCATCGGCTGTCCGCAGAAGCAGTAACCATATGATGTATGTAATTGCTACTCGTAGAGCCGACATTGATACATGGAATTTCTGGTTGGTTCGTCAAGTATTGCACAATATTTCGTCACCTGTCTATCTGGCCGGGTGGTATTGGCCTGCCGCTTCTGCTGCTGCCCGTTACCCCGGATCTTCTCCCTGGACCTCCAAAAAATTGGGGCTCTTACATACCCGAACGTTGCGACTACGGTGTCATCATCCAAACATGGACCAGTCTATTCTTTCTCCCTCGGTACGTATAACACCGGCACCGGCTCAGTGGAGTAGGAATTTGGTCCCGACGGGTTCAAGATACCGAGATAAACCTCATTCGTTCTGAATGTCTACGAAAAAACAACACTATTATCGTGCTGACTGATACCATCATTGATCAGGCTCTTTACCGGTCTGGTAATTTCGGGTATCCTGTCTTCTGGCGTCTGATTTTTCTTGTCTAACGATAAGCGGAACCAACATATTTAATTTTTCTAGTGCTGTCTTTAGGTAACCGATGTCAAGTGGTGCCAATCAGCATATCGAGGCTTATTGATTGGCGGTGTAGTTTAAAGCCTCCTACGCGATCGGTGAAACTGACAGACAATGTGATCATAAGCAACGAGAATGATATAATCGTATACTCTTTTCGAGTTTGTAAGCATTAGCCAAGAAGTTGGAGGACTATTACAATTCGCTTGCTTCTATGGTATAACAACTTGACAACTTTGATAAACTTGAAATGTCGGAAAACGTTCTCAGATTCTGGAAGCACAGTATAGTGGACAGTAAAACAACGCGGTGGTTCAGCCCAATGAGGTAACACAACTTCTCTCTGTTTGATTTGTTTAAAGGAATGGCGGATCGGAGGATCAGCCGGGCAATAGGTACCTAATCTAATCAATCAGTCTAACAAGCTCTGATCCAGCCGCACGGAGTACAAGAGTTTATCAATCTGATCAGTGAAGTTTAATGTAATTTATAGTACGTACCTAGGTACTGATTGATTAAATATGACCACCGATATCGGATCCTATGCTTAGCCCCATTTATACCTGACTAAGGTTACATTAGTACAGAAATGCTTCGGAAACAAAACATGGGATCGATCAGATAAAACATGAACTTGACCTCATTATCCAATTCCCCGGAAATGAGCCCAGTGCCGAAACAATTAAAATACTCCGTTCGGTAACTTGACAAGCAGGCCTAGGCAAGGGCTGGCAAGGGTTTTTGGCAATGAGGCTGAATATTAATCCACATAGTAGTTCGGCAATGCCTTCTAAAGTGAGACGACTTCGCTCTCCGCGCGTTTCGAAACGTCCCATCGATCGTATGACCCCCTGAACTCACCGACAATTACCTCACCTTGGGATTGGAATAGTAAAAGATGGGCTCCTTTCGCTTAAGATTATCCTCGCCTCAACATTTCCGGGACTATTTGACGCCGGTCACGCCACGTGTGATCCGTCTGACGAGCCATTTTAGTTGTCCCCAGTCATCGGGCGAGTCTTGATCTGATAAGATTCTCCTTTCCGATGGGAAACAGAGGGATGAGGAACCCAGCGGCACGGTCCAACTCCTGGCCCTTTAAAGCACGCGTTCCGCCAAATTAGAATACAGGCATCAGTGAACGTTGTCCAATTAAGTTGCTGTACGCACCTCAAAGGCGACGGCTAGACTGATTGGTCCTATGAAGAGGAAAGTCAAGTGTCGTTGGCTCTATCCGTCCAACATGGACGAATCATGAGAAGGATGGAACCTCGCGCTCCCGCAAATTATGTAACCACATCCCATCTACTCTACGTGTACGCCTCTTATTACATACTTGAGTTTTTGGTCAAACTTTTTTCCTCGCCGTAGCTAGGCGGGTGCATATACGCTCTTAAGGAAGCTTCAATAAACGCACCGACTGATGATGCGGGAATTATCGAAGGTTTGTATGCACCAAGTGGTGCATACGAGGGAATGGGGTTTCATTGTGACACCTTTTCACGATTCACAAAGATCTGACAGGCGCTGCCTTTTGCTTTAGTGGCTTTACTTTGCTTGAAGTCTTCAAGCAAATAACTCAATTACCATCAAGGTTAGTTCTCAGGTTCCATATCGCATATATGTAACGTCCCCTATTTAACGGCTTGCCTACCTATCTACCTACCTAACGGTTAGGAGTTCGCAAGCAATGGCTACTATAAGCACAGACCTACGCTTGTTATGGCAGTACCTCGATAAGTTGAAAGCTCGTGACTTATAGCTTTATTGGGAAGTTATTCGAGAGCTGGTGACGTCGATACTTACGCGTTTCCTCGAATCGTGCAAAGTTAAAGCCGTTTTGTGTCGAAATCCCTCAGTCACCATGTGGTTCCAACGTCTTTTCTACTATATATACAAGGTCGAAGATGGCTGAGAATCATCGTGTAAAAGTTGCTATAGTGGGCGGAGGTATCGCTGGACTGGCTCTTGCGGCAGGCTTGATTAAAAAGCCACATCTCGATGTGCATGTCTACGAGTCAGTGCCGGCTTACCAAGATGTTGGCGCCGGTCTCGCCTTACACCTGAATGCCATCAAAGCCATGGCGCTCCTTGGCGATGAAGTGAGACAGGCGTACTCCGGCAAGGCACTTACCATGGGCGACGAGAACCAGGAAATGGTAACCGAAGTGATACTGGGCCAAGGCCCACATCATGGCCAATTAGTAGCAGAGCTTGGGAGAGCAAAGGGGAGGAAGACAGTCAGCCGAGCTGACTTGTTAGATGGGTTTCTCGCTCTGATTCCGAAAGAGCACATCAGCTTCGGCAAAAGGCTTGTTAATATTGCCGAGAAATCCTCCGACAAGCATGTTGTCCATCTGTCATTCGACGACGGCTCCGAGACAACGGCAGACTGTCTCTTAGGCGCAGATGGCATCCACAGCGTAACACGCGGCTACCTCCTAGGAGCGGATCACCCAGCCGCATCTCCTAAGAACCACGACGGCTGGCAGATCTACCGGACCCTGGTCTCGACCGAAGAAGCGCGGAAGCAAATCAATCCCAAGTGGACCACCAGCGTCCCCATCCTGCTCGGGCCGCGGGGCCACATCAACTGCATCCCGCTGAACAAGAACACGCGCCTGAGCGCCGGCGTCGCCGTGCGCGGCGCTGTCGTCTCCCCGGCTTCGCAGAACGGGGACGGGAACGCGAGTTCGCGACCGCTCGACCCGGCTCTGTACGCCGACTACAGCGAAGAGGCGCAGCAGATCGTGCGCATGGTGGCCCGCGACACGAGCGCCTCCTGGGCGGCAGGCGACCACGACCACGCGCCCACCTACGCGCGCGGCCGCGTGGCCATGCTCGGCGACGCGGCCCACGCGGCGCTCCCCTTCGCCGGCAACGGCGCCGCGCAGGCGCTCGAGGACGCCGCCGTGCTGGACGCGCTGTTCGCGCTCGTCAGGCGCCCCGACCAGATCGCGCGCGCGCTGGCCGCGTTTGACGAGGTGAGGAGGCCGAGGAGCCAGGCCGTCGTGGACTTGGCGAGGAAGTTCGGCAGGGTGTACGCGTATGCTGAGGACGGCATGCATGAGGATCCCGAGAGGATGAGGGCGTTTTTCGCGGAGATGGCGGCGTTTACTAATGATTTCGATGTTAGGGGGCAGAATGAGGCGGCGCTGAGGGTGTTTAAGGGGGTGGATGGGGTTAGTGGGATGGATGGAGTTCGTGGGGACTTGGGGAATTAAGACGCGTAGACGGGGTTGTGGTTGAAGGCAGTTTGCTGGTTATAGACGTCCACAGTGTTTCGTTCATTAGGTAGGATAGACCACATCCATAAGATGTGTATGCTTTGATTTAGATGTCGAATGTACCTTCTCTCATGCTTGTAGAATCCACATATCTACAATAGGATCATGAGGTACACATGCTCTATATAAGATATATGAGAGTACCTCATATAATAAAATGGCTACATATTCTTAGCTACAGCTGTTGGTACAGGCCAGCTCCTTAGCTGTCCTTGGATGTGATTTTGGTTTCAATGTACAAGTACGAATACCTAAGTAAAAATATACTTAAGGTGAAGTGACTTCACCACCCAAACCCTTCGAATTTCGACAGTCATAGTACATCGAAGTGTATGTATGCGTATTTAGGTTGTTACAGTTTGACACTTCGACGCACCTGGCAACGACGTCGATGAACAAAGTGGCCTACAGCTGCAACGAGTGCTGGAAAGAGGTTCACGGACCGTTCACCACGAAGCATGGGGCACACTTTGCTGAGATATCTACGGTGACTCAATGCTCAGGCCTTCGTCCACAAGGTATAAAACACCGGATCTCCCTCACGACTTTTTTTCTTCTTTTCCTTTTCCTTTCCACTTCATTTCACACCACTAAACGGTGTTGAAAATAAATTAATGTTCGATAAACTTAACGAACTTTATCGACCGCGTCGTGCATATGCACGTACGCACTAATAATTAATTATAATAACCGTTAATTATTATAATAATCATTTATTATCATTAATTATCGTCCTATAATTATAGGACACGACAGTGTGTCTATCATCAACCGTCTCTCGCTCTCATGAGAGAGGGGCGTCACCGACGATAGGCATACCCGATCCAGGCGTGCCTGGCGTGCCGGCGTCCCTTTTTTATGGAGTGGTACGTTGTTGTCACGGCCAACACACCAAGGTCGTTGGTGGCACAACACACCGCCAAAGATCAAAAGTAAGTATAGAAGTTGAGGATACGAAGACACGGGGATCGTTAGATACAGTGAACTAACATTTTCGTTAGCACTACGACGCCATCCACAGAAGCGTGGTGGCATCACGCCAGTCGTGAGATACTCCGACTCTAGAATTATTCTATTCTTTAACCACCCTTTCCCTCTTAATTTCCCGTCCTCCTAAGTCATTCATTTGATACTCGGTTAATCACCCGAGTGGATCATGCAAAAATGAGGATCGGGGAGTCCGTAACGGACCGTCCCTATTGGCGAGACCTGATGGTCCTTCTACGGGAGCTGGTCTCTCGGTGGGACAAGAGACCAGCAAGCAAGGGCAAGAAGGCCCAGAAGAGTGGCCTTGTACCCAATCCATCGTCTCCTTCAGTAAGTTCCCTTCTCTTCTTGTATAGATCACTTCTATCTCGACGCCTCGCTAACATGACGGTCTTAAGCAATGGGAGTGGACCCGCGCCGCCGCCCATCCACTTGGGGCAGCACCTGTTAGATCTAGCAGGTGCCTGGGGGGTAGAGTGGCATTCTACCGCCCAAGAACACAGAGTAAGTCCCTAACATCCCACTTACCCATGAAACAGAATGAAGTTCTAACATGGCCTAAGTGTTCAGTAACTTTCAGATCAGCTGAAGTGTTGTCACGATGTTTATCGTGGCGGGTAAGTCTACACAGTCACCTATATAGAAACTCCGTTGGCTAATTCTATATATCTTAGGAGCCGCTGGCGACCATGGTAACTCGTGGTCCTAAGGATGGACATGGGAGCGGTCCCGACACCAATACAATGCTGACATCGAAGGGTGTCTAAAGCGACGAGCAGGAGGACAATGACGCTGGATCCATGCTCTACCTTCATGGGGGAGCACCTGGACACATTGGTGGATATGTCAGGGTGTCAGCATTGACAATGGATCTGATCAACGATATTGCCTTTGTCAACGGCATCCTGACAAGACAGAACGAGGGTCAGACGGAAATCCGATGAGGGAGACTCGTGGAGGGAGACATATCTTATTCCTCTCTACTCTCCTCTACTCTCCTCTACTCTCCTCTACTCTCCTCTACTCTCCTCTACTCTCCTATCCTAGACAGGAATACAATTGCTTCACCTCGCTTAAAAATATCACCTGCATTTCGTGAATAGCATGTCTTTAACAACCTGACAGCAAGTGAACGAACAAACAAATCCGTAAATGCAAGACACAATGAGCCTCCCAACTACGAGATAATTTGACCATGTAATTCGTGATGGAACTCTGCACTACCCGGAGTCACATTAGATAAGATTCCTTAAGGCCTGATCATGGAAGCATACATACTCATACACAATCCGGCAGCAGCATCGCCTTGTATGCAATTGGTCATGCCAATACCAACCACAGGTGTGTCAGTAATCAGGGATAGGTGAGCAAGAAAGGGAATATGCGTATGCATATCATCAGATCCACAACAACCAGACAGTCAACAAGGCAATGCCCAAAAGAAACTCACGGCCGTAGTATTTTCTTTTTCTTTCAACTACCGCTGGAAATATATACGCCTGCCCATCGCTCTTTTATGATACACGGA
Source organism: Annulohypoxylon truncatum (assembly GCF_022578515.1). NCBI lineage: Eukaryota > Fungi > Ascomycota > Sordariomycetes > Xylariales > Hypoxylaceae > Annulohypoxylon > Annulohypoxylon truncatum. The sequence goes on from NW_025953787.1 coordinate 896,870, forward strand.
GCATGACAATACCACCTGCCGCCGACCAATTCTATCGCTGCTCCCATAACGCCCCGTTGCGCCCTTTTTCTGTTGCTTTTGCTGTTGTCGTAGTCGTGCCTACGTAATCATTTCCGCCCGCGCGGATTCAGATCGTCACAAAAAAATATCATCCCAATCCAAGGTGGTAAAACGATAGATCAGAGGGGAATCCAGACTTCCCGTAGCAAGGAGAGTTCGTAAAGCATGATGGTATCTCATTTTCGATAGAGGGGAGTCGGTAAAGGAGTCATCCATGAGGTCTCGAAATGTAGCACTCTTCTTTTTATTGACTCTCTTCCTTGGGAGGCTGAACGCTCCCACCGTCGACAATTATTTGCCTGTCAATATGGGCCTCGGTATCGCCATATTCAAGTCGCTTGTAAGTCGTAATTCGGGCGTTGTTCATGTCGATGTCGAAGAACCGAACCCGCCGGACGTAGCCGCCATAGCCGCCATATCCTCCAAATCCCGCGCCACCACCGTAGCACATCCACAGCTCGGGCTTCTTCGTCTCCTCATTTTCTGAAAGCATGCAATACTCGTTGGCATGGTCACTAGAAGGTTGAGTGTTAGCTAGTACTAGAGTACTAGAGAGACAAACCTGAAAAGTGGGAAGGATACGTACTGTCCACAGCTAACCATTACAACACCTTGCTCAACTAAGGCATCGCGGAATCCCGAATTGTATTTAGGGGCCGTGACACCCTCCCTCAGTTCGCCTACACGAGGGGATTCTGCATCTCTATACTCCGGGAGAGGTATGTGAATGAAGGCGAGATCCATATGTATATGAGTATATTCCTTGTGCTTTTTCTTCAGACCTTCCGATGTCTGTCTGAACCAGTCGATCTGGTTCTTCTTGATCCAATCATAGCCGCTCCACTGCCGTTCGTCTGGGGAATATGAATGTGAATCAAGCAAGTATATTGTCAATGCAGAATGCTTTGAGGTCCCTTGGGCCAGAACCTCGATATAGTAATTGCCGATTCCATCAATATCGTCCGGACCAGCCACGGATAGCGAATATGGCAGCTGTTCAATCAGCGCCATCTGCGAGGCTCTAGATAGCGCTCCTTCATCGTCATGATTTCCAAATATGGATACGTAGGGAACCTTATGCTTAATAAGTAGTTGTGCATATTTGAAGATCGCCGATTGCGCATCGGGCGCAGTGTCTCCGTTTACCTGGTCGCCACTAAGGACGACCAGATCCGGCTTCTCCTCATCCAATAGCTTGGACACGAAGTCGAGGGTCCGCAGATCCGCAAGACAAACCCCTCCTTCATACTCGTCGGGAACTGCATCTCTGCAATGACCGACGCCAGTGCTCAGGTGTAGGTCTGCCAACTGCATTATCTTGAACTTTCCATTATCCTTCACCCGCGGCTGAGGCTTTACAGGTTCAATCTGGTTCCCTTGCCGGATTGTGATATGAGCAGTTGGTATGTCTGCGCCGGCATCGAGCAATAATGGAGTATTCTGGAACTGCCATCCACTCCGAGCTTCCACAGCATCGTCGCCGAAAAGGACATCGACCGCGGTGACGGCCTTCTTAGAATCGCTCGCCGTCGGCTTAGATGATCGCAATACCCATAACCCAGCCGGACGAGACTCCCATTTCCCATCGGATTTACCCTTAGCACCCGTTGAAGGGTCCTGTCGACTAACAGTGACGCCTATGACGACCTTATCGGTGGTGGTAAGCTCCTCCTCCTTCTTCCTCTGTACGTGAAGGTAGGCGCTAGAGACCCATGATTTGCCCAAGTAGAGGTTTTTCTCCACTCGATGCCAGGATTCGGGGTCGAGCTTGCAGGAGGAAAGTAGATTGATTTTGGAGCACTGGGTTATTGTTATATCGGTAACGACTTGTCCATGATGGTGCTGTGGCATATACTCGTGGACGGCATTGGGGAGGAGTCGGAAATTCCGATCGAGGAAGAAGATGATCAGGAATGCGAAAAGTGCTGCAGCGGTTAGCTGGGATATGGTGCGCACCTGTTTAGAGAGGACGATGTTAGCTTTGGCTTATGCATATGTACAACAGTTAATAGGAATAGATGAAATAGATTGCGACATACTATCCTTCGCGTCATGATGCTCGAGATGAATATGGTGGGCTGGACGGCGCTGCTGGCCCGACTTCAGGTAGATATTGTATGTTAGCACAGTAGCGATGTCGTAGTGATGGGCGCCAGCGGCCAATCATCTTCAACCATGCGCATCTAGATAATCTCTGCTCAACCCTTCAACCCTGCAAGTCGTCGGTAAACCGGTTCTCTAGGCGGTAGTCGATTCGGTGCTCGAAACTGGAGAAATAATGTATTATCAAGCTACCTGAGAAAAAGAAACTAAAGAATTTGGAATTTGGAACATTAGAAGGAGAAATAAATCAAGACCCCGGTCGAGTATTCCCGATAAAATGATAATGACAATCTGGGGAATCGCGACCAATCCACGCCAGAGACACCCCTGTATGCCCATCCTTTCCCGGATCTAGCCATTAGGTACTTTGATGTACGTACTGCCCCTATCCAATTTTCTATTGGTCATTCAATGTTCCATTCAAGATATTCACCTCTACAACTCGCCAATGAACATAACAAGTTACGCAAGCCTTCGTCGTTACGAGGTGAACAAGTCGATTGATGCATATGTAAAGAGTAAGCTTCTAAGCGCAAGCCGTAGATCATCATAGCTATTGCATGCAGCTCGATTAAACGAAGGGATGAGTACGTAAGCCTTCAATAGAATATCTCCGAGACACGGCACAGTTGACCGGGGATAGCTCCTGCATCCACCTACAAATCTAGAATCGTTGAAATAACGGCTGATCGGCAGCCACCTTCGTTCAACTCAAAAACAAGTCGTCGAACTAGGATCGATCAAAATAACTCGGACCTTGAAAATGACGTTTGCAATGTCACCCTACGCACATGATATCCTTCAAATGGATTGAGGATTCGTAATAACCTTATCAGGAGAGAAGGTTGAAACCTACCTCATACAAGGATAAGACAAGCTCGAGTAGGTAAACAAGCTACATAAAAGGAGATGGCAGTAGAGGTAGGAAAGAACTTCTAAAATGGCTTATACAACAAGTCATCCATATGGATACCATAACTAATATCGAACAACTCTATACCACCTATACTTAAGGAGCTTGTACTATATAACCCCATCCTTAAAACAATCACGACCCATGGATTCACTCAATGCATGTCGAATGATATATCTCTAAGCCTGTTCTAACCAAACAGCACAAACAACGACTCAGTACTACCGCCATAATCCATGACAGAACCCCCTTGCCTTATCCCCTATCTCACAAGTTTTCGTTGTCGAAAGCTTAGGCTAGAACCCATCACTCATCATTTTACATCCTCATCAAGCATCAGCAACTCCTCGGCAATATCCCACAACTGCGCTGTCCGGCCACCAGAAATCTTCCTCTCCCAGAAGCCGTCCCGTCTTGTTCTACCACCACTTCTCCAAAAGTCGTCATCCTCGCTGCGACTCTTCTCATTGCTAACCCCCGCAGCCCCTTTCTTCATATTTCGACGTATACGGTCGTTGAGGTCCCCCTGGTCCAAGGTATGCCCCGAGCAAGACGAAGAAACGGATCCACCCACTGTTCCTCGTCTGGTAACGCGGTGACTTTGCCCGTCAACCTGTCCCTCGCCGCCTAGTTCCTGTATGCTATCCCTCAATGAAACGCTATCCCGGATGCCTCGAAGCCTTGCTGTAAATTGCTTAAAGACCGCGATTCGCTTCTCAGCCGCTTCAGCTCTCTCACGCCACATTTTAGTTTCGCGCTTCGCTATCCTGAGTTGCTCACATAATTTGCCGATATCCATATTCTTGCGAGCCTCTAGCTGTCGCCGTAATTGTGTGTTTTCTTCCACTCTGTGTTCGAGCAGCTTTTGTAAGTGACGGATTTGAACATGGAGCATTGAATTACTACTTCCGGGCCGGCTCCCACTTGAAACCCTTTCATCATCGCCATCATAATGTCCAGGTGAAGTGAACGGGTACGGACGAGCGAAAGTAATGTGCTGGGCTACTGGAGGCTCTTCTTGATGAGGAATCATGGTTCCCAAACTTGGTGGTTGGCTAAGCTCTCGATCACGCAGAGGAACCGGTGGAGTCGGTGAAGAAAGAGGCATTTTCTTTGGTGCAGAAAACGAACTACCGGTAGAACGTAGAGAAACGTGTGGAAATTTGGTTCGTAAGTCGCCAGGAGTAGTCTTGGAGGAAGCGAGACTAGTGTTGCTATGATTTACAGCAGAAGCAAATTCTGGATTACGCGTCGGTGTATAAACCGGTTGGAATCTGTCTTTGAAAGCGTCGGAATTCTTTGATAGTATACTGGCTGCCGGAGACACGCTAGACTTGATAGATTTAGTCGGTGTGACTTTTCCAGAATGTGTAGACAGAATACTACTGGGTGCTTTAGAACCTCTCCTTCTTTCGCCTGAATGTGCAGCTGTCGATCCAATAGGCGAATCTCTAGCAGCATTGTCAAACAGTGCAGTCATCGCCCTAACTGCACCATTGTGAGGTTTCGAGCTTGAACGACGTGGAATTGGTCTACTTCGGTCGAACCCATTTTTCGTCGGTGATGCCGAACTTTCAGACCGTGATTTCTCGAATACGCTTTTCTTCTCGGGCGAAAGTTTGGAGGGCATCGATGTACTGCCACTTTTATTCCTCGTGAGCTCCCACTTTCGTTCCGGTGTGACTGGTCTCTTGTTTCGCTGTGCCAAGCATTCGTCTGTATGTCGAAAAAAGCCATTGCCAGGACTCCGTCTCATACGCCTTTCCTTCGCAGCCCTCGCCAACGATTCTGTGCTAGCCCTACTAGCCAGAGTCAGAGCCTTCCACTTGTCAGCCGGGCTTGTGTCCCGAGTCTGGACATCGAGATGTTCTCCAGTTGGGCTGTTAGATAGATCTTTGATCGAGAGGGGTGATCTAATTGGCGTTATCGTCCTCGGAGTCCCTGTCAAATATTCCTCATCTTTTCCAAGTACGGAAAAAGAGGATCTAACGCTATGAAATGTCATTTCACTTCCAGCTACCCCATGGCCTAGTGGACTTCCGTGATGGCGTATTGGAAGATTTTCATGTCTACGAGGCGCTTGCCCGGTTGACGGACTTTCCTCAGCTGTTGGCGAAAGACATTTCGTCGAGACTATAGAATTAATCCGTCGTGATTGTCGTCGCTTCATAGATAATGGCTCAAGTTGACCTTCAGACGTAAATTGAGGCTCCAGTAAGCTAGGTTCTATTTCTAATCGTCAACTTGAGATGCCATGAATGGTGTACGAATTTACCTACTCGGTGTTTGGATTGGACTTCTGGCCATCGGATAAAGGCCCCTATCTTTTTTCTGATGGAATGGTTCAGGACCGTCCCAACCTGGCGGTTTTCTTAATGAGCATGTATCCGAGGCCGATGAGGTCAATTTAGGCCTGCGTTCCACATGATGAACATTACGCTCACTTCTTCTGACCTTCAGTGTGCCTAGAGTTCGCATCTGTCGAACTACCTCCCTCCAATGCACTATCAGCATCTCCGCAATACTGTTGGCGATGTGCAATTTGTCTACCGCGATGAGTGAGGTTGAGTCATCGACGGTGGCTTTTGATCTTGATCTTCTATGCTTGCGCCTCTCCTTGCGGGATTTTGGATTCGATACCGGCAGCAATACTAGCCCAACTGCCGGATCTGCCACCTTCATTTTGTAGGATTGAATCAGATCATTGATTAAAAGAGGCCCGAAAATGATGCTCAAGGCATTATATCCCATCAAGCCAGATGTTGGAAGAGGTCTCCCATCTTCATCCTCGCGGGGAGTATTTTCTGCGGCTCGACCGATGAAGCACAATAGGCCGAATACTGCGCAAATAATCTCCCTTTGATACTGTGACTTTACAGTCCCAATTGCAAGCGCAATCAGCCGCGCGCGAAGTTTGGTCTCTTTGGTTTTGGCGAGCTCGGGGTTAGCGTGAAGCTGGCTGTGAATTGCAACGAAGGCATCAAACAATGATAGTGAGCCTAAAATGCCACCAGGTAGTCCAGACAGAAATTTCTTGAATGCAGAAGCGACATCGTGGGTGTTACACTTGATATGATTGGGAAGATTCGGGCACCGAGTGGTCTCTGAGATATCGCTTGTATCTCTATCGGCGCAATAATATTCATAGAGTGTGTTTACGGTTCGAATCGATCCTGGTATTCGGAATATCCCTCGTGTATTAGCTACGATGAATACATGTTAGTCAGAAATTGGTAGAATATGAATTGCACTTCCTAACCTTGTTGTACGAGTGCTTGTGCAAGTGCTCGGAAGCATGTTGGCAACACTAAGGAGCAAGGCGTGTATTCTGGGGGCAAATAGAGCAAACTCTTCCCGCACAATCGAACTAGATCCTGAAGATTTGCATTCTCCAATCCATCTTTCTTTTGATGATGTACAATGTTCAAAGCGGCATCACTGATGCTCCGTCGACGTCGAAGCGGCTGGTCTGATTTAACAATCACAGTTTGTGTTGATTGGCCAGAAGATGATCGTCTCAATGCTTTGGAAAACCAGCTCGTTTTTCGAATTGGAGCAGACTTGGACACGTTTTCCTGTCAGCGTGATATATCATTTTCTCGTCCCTAGATGTTACTTACAGAATCTACGGGAAAATCTCCAGGCACAAATAATCGAATACCGTACTAAAGCCCCAGGTCAGTAAACTCATCGGCTACTAAGGCATTGGGCAGGAGATGCTACCTTCTTTGCAAGTCGGTTGTACTCATTGACGAACTCTTCTCTATTGTCTACCTCATCATGTTCAGAAAGCAAGCCTCTGTCGCAGCTAGAAGATGTCCAAGTGCTGCTTCTGCGTCCAGGGACTTCCATGATACCAAGTGAGTGAGATGCATTTAGACCTGCTTGTGGTCTAGCGATGCCTGAGTGCGAGATTGGGCGTCTTCGTTGATATGGAAAGGGCTGCGAAGACGTTGACCAACTGGTAGGGATAGGCTCTTTGCCTTTGTTGGAGATCGAAGGAATATCATGATGGTAAGACTGCATTTGAGCGACTATGTAAAAAAAGGGGTATGTCGTGAATAAAGGAAAGGAAATACTGGAGAATATGGAAAACTTCCAAGTTGCAACGGCAAAGAATGAGGCAGATTGATGATACGTTTAACACTACCGTATCACATACGAATGGGCCACTCCTTCCTGCCTTTCTCCTGACTATGATTTTGTTAGAGATACCAAGGAAGCAACGGGTCGTACATAGAAGGCGATATTACCTCGACAAAAGTGCCCGGCCATATAGGTATATCCAACCCCGTAGCACTGCATGCCGCAGGTACGATCTCATGGATACCGTGATACCATGATTTACAGAATGAGGTAAACACACCTGGGCATGTGGGCGATCTTCAATGTGTGCCAATAGAGTTCCTTAGACATCTTTGAAATGTATTGCACTTACAAGAAAGGCTTGTGCTATGGCCACAGTAAGATCCAGACCCATTTTATCTTCTGCCAAAGCCTAAAGCCTCCCTCATCTAGACCGTGTAATTCCTCCTTAACCTAGATACCTACTCTGAGAGAATGAAAACCTATGCGGGCTCAAAAGGACTGATCCTTATGCAACCACTTTAGTCTTTCGAACGCCAGACTCCTCTGCAATGCCCATCAATAAGCTCCCTTGACTCCATGACCTCGTTGCCGCCATTTCCAAGGTGTCGTATGCGTCGTCAAAAATTCTCGAAGGGTTGCCGATAACCCATCACGGAGGGGGGAAGTAATCACCTTCCTCGCTAGTAACGCCAGTGAATAAGACGTACTTGAGGATGTCCGAAAGGGAAATAATGCCCTTCAAATGCCAATTATCATCAATCACTACCAGCCTGTGGACCCGAGATTGACGTAGAGTGACAAATATCGAATCGAGCCTATCATCCTCCTGACAGGTATAGATGCCTTGGAAATCATCCGGCCTCCTTGACAGTGCCTCTCCTACCGTCGACTTCAGTTCGTCGTAGACCCCTCCTTTGATACATGGTATAACATCGACGGCTTCGAATACGTTGAGCACGACATTGTTTTTGTCAATGATGGGTACGGCGGAAATATTGTGTACCACCATGAGATTAATCACCGAGAGAACCGAATCGGTCATCTTGGCCGTGGCAAGGTTCTTGTACGTTCCCAACCCGATCTCCCGCACCGTCTGCTTCAAGAGCATGGTATGCTGCTCCGTATTGACAGCAATGAATTTGAGGATGCGATACTGCGTGATGACGCTTACTACCGTCTCCCTCTCGGTTTCGTGGTCGACGTCGACGAGCGGAATTCGGCGAGCGCGACTCTTCAGCATGCGGCTACATGCTTCGTAGAGCGGCTTCGACGGGTGGACGGACACAGTTTCTAACGGGAGGACGCCGATAGCCCTTTCAATATCTTCGACGACCTAAAGCATCAGCCACACAGATTCAATCGATATGCCCCGCACATTCGTGCTTCGGGCGCAACATACCGCGAAGACTGCTGAGCCTAAACTTGTCAACATCGTCAATATGCTCCGGGAATTGGCAGTAATACTGGATCAAATTTATATAATCGGTAGCCGTTAAAAGACCGGCGAACCTGGACTGATGCGAATCCCAGAGAGGCGCGGACACGATTCCTAATTATTTTCACGTTAGGAATGGTTCAAACCGTCGCAAAAGCTACGCATGTAATAATACCATTCTGAATCAATATGTCCAAGCTCTTCCGGATTAAGAGGTCATTGTCGAGCACGATGAGTCGGAAAGACAGCGGAAGCACATCGTAACTAGTTCTTACTCGAAGAAAGTTGCGCAGACCTTTCTATAGACATGGAACGACGGTCAGTAAAATGGTTGAGACCTGAAGCCCGATAGTCGGATTCGGAGGGGAGGGGAAAGCAAGGCGGGAGAAGCCGGGAAGTTATGATATATAGAATGCGAAATCTCAAAGCTTACCAGGCCTTGCAACTGCTCTTCATCAATGGGAGTCATTGGCGTCGTGGGCACGGGTGTTGTACGACTCCGAAATTTAGGTCTGAGATACGAGGATGGCTGCACAAAGGGAAGCTCGTGACCAGCTCGAGGCAGCGGTATGGGTATGGACGATTGCAGGCCCGACAGCATGGCGGGGGCGGTCGCGGTTGGCGCACGCTGTGGCTCGTCGCCTGGCGGATTTTTGGGTTGGCGGCTCGAAGGGTCATCCATCGTTCGCCTCTCTTATTTTTTCTCTTTAAACCCTTTTGGGGCTCACTTGGGGTTCAGGGCAAGTCGGGGCGGGAATTATTAGTGGAACGCCCGTCTCCCCAGAGGCGTGTAGTAGGATGTTTGCAGCAGGTGTGAGCGTGGAAAAGACTTCGGTGTAGGAGAGACCTTCTTTTTACAGGGAAGAGGGGGAGGGGTGCGGAGAGTAAAAAGCGACGGATGTTTTAAAAAAAGGACCAAGAGGAGTTTGCTAGGTATCGGGTAGGGCTGGTCAAAGAATTGGAGAACAGAGCTCTAAACATGCTTAGTTAAAATAGCAGCATGGAGAATTGCTAGCTGAGACAAGGTGATATGTAGAAGCCGACAATTGAATTCATGACGATGACGATAATCGATGGTGGAGGGATTGGGAATTGGTGCAATAATAATGAATGAGGTCAGATTAGACAAATAGATAAATAAATAGCCTCGCTCTCTTGAGTGGTCTAGACTGGGCTGCTAGCCGAGTGGACAACTGAGAACTTGATTATTTGTAGGTATTGATATCTCTTTAACCACTAACTAGCTGGCTGGGTTGATCATTGATGTAGGTAGATAGTAGGATGTAAGTGAGAAGGTTCAATTTTTGGTTACTACTAGGTACGTAAATGTAGGGGTTCAGAGAGATCTGATAGGGTAGTGCCTAACAGTGTAAACGGAGGGAAGCTGCAGCTTGGGTGGTAGCGATACTTAAGTACTCTCTTTTTCAGTGCTTTTGATAAGGGTAGCTGCATGGGGATCATGGATGATGCTTGTTAATCACGAACCATGACATGTGGATTTAGGTCTTCACGCTTGAGTCTTCATCTTTGTGATGTCTTGATTCAATTCATTTTTAGATACTTACATATATAAATGTGTTGTGAGAACGTAAATGAATAATATCTACTTGGATAAATAAGCTTAACCGGGTTGACGTAATCTGGCATGGCCTCTGCCTAGTTGCTTGGCCAAGCCTAGTATAGTGCGTGTGGATAAAAGTGGCCAAGTTAAGACTCTTGACTGTGAAGTTACTATTCATTGTGTGATTCCGTGAAAGTCTGCAGCCTATTGTAAGCCATATTAAAACCAACATTGAACTAGAGCACAGTAATAGTGAGTTTAGATACCAGCTAGTTTCCACTTTTGACTTCGACTTTAACTTAGAAACAGATAAGGTAGCTGGAACACACAAAGTTACATAATTTAATTATGGCGGTAAGGTAACACACCTAAGATAGAGATACTCGTGTAAGGTCGAGGTTTCTCCTTTCTTGTAGACTCAACCGTAGTAATCCCCCATAAACGGCTAGGGTGGAAAACACACTCGATAGTGAGATCAAAGCGTAAGAAAGCAACAGACAATCAAATGATCTATCATATCGTATTGAGGAAGTGATGTAACACCAAGGAGACACAAAGTCGTCGTATGAAAAGTCGGTCTCAGCTTCTGCTTCTTAATCTAAGCCAAGGGAGCTTCATCCAAGGCGGGAACGGGATAAAGGCAAACATCACTCTTCCAATTTAACCAAGATACCTAACTTCGAACCATAACATAGAAAATGCTAGTCACGAGAGGATCAAACATGTCTCATGCTTATCCGACCTCTAAATGTATAGTTGGTGTGCAGGTAGTTAGCATCGAAGGCGAAGTTGGCGTCATGAAGCGATATATGCAAATGCCAGAGTGGGTGTATATCACCGTATTTAAAAAAGAAAATTGTTGGAGGGCTCGGATTCATAAGTTAGATGGCCATACAGGCTAAGACGGGATGCTGGTGTTTGACCATTCTGACCCCGTTGCGCCTTAGAGGGTCAGGTCTCATGACCTAATTTCTTAAGAAGCTGTTGTTGACAATCAGCGGAAGTCTTCCACACTTCAGCGGAGTCAAGAAAATGATTGGCTGTCTATAATTGCGAATAGCTTCAAGCTGAGGAGGTTCTGCAGCGTAATAACAAACATTGCTTGGCTTCGGCTCATCCACACGGTAAGCTGCATGAAAGATGGATGAGCGGCTGGGTACATTATATCTTTGAGACAAGACGAGATGGTGGACAGTGGATGGATGATGTTCATTTTCACAAGCCAAACTAAAAATGATCGAATCAACAGCTCCGGCTCTGGAGTGACGAGCTCCCGCCATAGTGGACTGGCTCTGTGGCTGCCGCAATACGCAAGAGCTGTCCTGAACAGGCAAGTGAGATGATAATCGGGGTCCTGTTCGTTCATGGGTAGGTGTTAAGTACGTCAATTCGCTCCTGTCTTTGTGATTACATGTTGAAAGCTCCAACCTCGTCTTCAAGCTGCTTACATCTATTGGAGGTATATGCATGTACCTACCGCCATTCCGTCCTGTTGTCTATACTGGTTTCATTGTAATTTGGCATACCTCTATATGCATAACTTGATATGCGGATCACTTCCTGTTATACTATTCTTAACTGTAAATACTTGTTAGACATATCTTGGAGTTGATAATATAATAATATAGCTGATAATGTCTCGTATAAAAACTTGGAAATACACCTACCTTAAGTACATTATGTAGGTAATTAAAAGTTTAGATAAGCGCATTGTATCTGATTTAGGTATGTACTGATAGATACAACAGGGGGTGGTATCCACAAGCCGAAGCTCAGGCAAGCACGCCGCTCCCACCGAAACCTTCCGCAGCTCCACGAGAACAAGAGAGAGAAAAAGGCAAGAAGGGATTGGTCACCTTCGTTAAGCCCACCTACCTGCACCGCCTGCAGACCTGCACTATTCCTTCTCTGTACGCAACCACACAGCACTACCCATAACCACCCCTAGGCTACTGCAGCGGAAGCGGCAGTAGCGCAGCAATTGCTATTACAATTACTATCGTCCTAAAGGTTAGGAAGGTCCCGTCTTAGGTTCGAGGTATACTTGTGACTGGGGGGAAGGATCGTCCAATGTCGGAACTCGTCAAAACCTCTACTTACCTTACGCAACAATCTTTTTGAGCTTTCACTTTCTGGTGCGACTTACATTTGCAACTTTGTAAATCGTAAACAAGTCCCCAAAACACCAACGTCGAAGGTTCGACACCATTTACTCCTCTTCAATAATCACAACAATATACACCGGTCAAGATCGATCTCTTCTCATTCCATCGTTCTGTTTCGTCAATGCATCGATGCATATAATCCGGCAGAATTATCGCCGTGTCGTCGACCTGCACGAGATAGCCCGCCTACCCTAGCCTCTCACGAGGATACATCATAGGACCACCCATCCTCGCGGCGGCAGGCTTATTATTTGGGTCTAATCTCAGTTTGTTGACTACATTTCGCACACCAGACCGAATCGATTCTTTCGAATAAATTCAAGCCAATACTACCTGCTACCTGGATACAATTATCCATCATTTGCTCTTCGTTTCATCGGCAGTAATCAACCCTCATCATCATCGATCACGGTGCTTCGCCTTACCCATAGCAATGGGGGCCTGCCAGTCATGCTGCGGAGGTAACATCAAATCCTTCCGTATCAATTAGAGCTTCGCAAGTGCTAAAAATTGACGTAGGCAAATCTCGCGAGGGTCTCTACGAGCCAGTATTGGCCGATAGCGAAAGAGAAGCTGTCGCTGATCTGCTTCAATATCTCGAGAACGTATGTTTATCTCCTACCGATTCTTCAACCACTCCACGCTAACCGTGTTCTAGCGCGGCGAAACCGATTTCTTCTCTGGCGAGCCTCTCCGAGCCCTCAGCACCCTCGTCTTCTCCGACAACATCGATCTTCAAAGGAGTGCTAGTCTAACGTTTGCCGAGATCACAGAGCGAGGTACGTGATACTATCAAGACGTGACAAGAGAGGTGTTGGATTTTGTAGTTACCAAGCGAGCCCACTTTGGATCACCAACATATACCTCTCTAAGGCCAGCTCCCGAGACTGACCGGCTACTAGATGTTCGCGAGGTCGACCGCGATACGTTGGAACCCATCCTCTTCCTCCTCCAAAGTCCCGATATTGAAGTACAGAGGGCAGCTAGCGCGGCGCTTGGAAACCTGGCTGTTAATAGTGAGTAAATCTCCTATGGTTCTATCTAGCTGTTGCCTTACCAAGTTATCTAGCCGAAAACAAGGTCTTGATCGTCCAACTGGGCGGTCTAACACCGCTCATACGTCAGATGCTTTCACCCAACGTCGAGGTTCAGTGCAACGCCGTAGGATGCATCACCAACCTGGCAACTCATGAGGAGAACAAGGCCAAAATCGCACGATCAGGAGCGTTGGGCCCGCTCACTCGATTGGCCAAATCGAGAGATATGAGGGTTCAACGAAACGCGACTGGTGCTCTCCTCAACATGACACATTCAGGTATGTATCTCGCTTTCTGTAACCGTGTTGATGTAGATATTTCTAACAGCACCATGCAGACGAGAACCGACAACAGCTTGTCAACGCAGGCGCCATCCCCGTATTGGTTCAGCTCTTGTCCTCTCCCGATGTCGATGTCCAATATTATTGCACGACAGCACTCAGCAACATTGCCGTTGATTCTAACAACCGTCGGAAATTAGCTGCGTCTGAAACTAAACTAGTCCAGTCGTTGGTGAATTTGATGGACTCGTCTTCCCCCAAAGTGCAATGTCAAGCGGCGCTGGCGCTTCGAAATCTAGCCTCGGACGAGAAATACCAGCTAGATATCGTTCGAGCACAGGGCCTCAATCCGTTACTACGCCTACTTCAATCATCCTACCTCCCGTTAATCCTCTCCGCCGTCGCATGCATACGCAATATATCCATCCATCCTTTGAACGAATCTCCCATTATCGAAGCCGGATTCTTGAAGCCCTTAGTCGATCTCCTAGGCTCTACAGACAACGAAGAAATCCAATGTCACGCGATATCGACTCTCCGAAACCTTGCTGCTAGCTCTGATAGGAACAAGGCTTTAGTACTCGAAGCTGGTGCGGTGCAAAAATGCAAGCAACTTGTCTTAGATGTTCCGGTCACTGTTCAGTCGGAGATGACAGCCGCGATTGCAGTCCTCGCCCTGTCTGACGATCTCAAGACGCACTTGTTAAATCTCGGCGTGTTTGATGTCCTGATTCCCCTCACACACTCGCCAAGTATCGAGGTTCAAGGAAACAGCGCTGCAGCTCTCGGCAACCTATCCTCGAAAGGTACGCGCTGTTCCCCCCCTCCCCCCCTATTTTTTAGAATGTCTAATAGTTGACTAACTCCTTAGCAGTCGGCGACTACTCTATCTTCATCCAAGACTGGACGGAACCAAATGGCGGTATTCACGGCTACCTCAGCAGGTTCTTGGATAGTGGTGACGCGACCTTCCAACACATCGCCATTTGGACGCTCCTGCAGCTGCTAGAATCCGAGGATAAGACCTTGATCTCACATATTGGGAAGTCTGATTCGATTGTGGAGATGATTAAGCAGATTGCGAACCGACAGATCGAATCGGATAATGAATTTGAAGAAGATGATGAGGGTGAGGTTATCAACCTTGCGCAACGTTGCTTGGAACTGCTCGGTCAGAGCATGTCAAAGGCGCATATAGAGGGATGAAGTGACGAAGCCTCTATCGACGGTCATTACCATTTTCTCACTGTTCCCTAGTCAGCAAATTTTGCCGGGCTGCTTGTCTTGTTCCCGGCTGGCATTCACGCGGACGTGGTTGGTCCCGGTGTTCAAGGCGTATTTTATATAAGCAGGCATCTGTGTTTTTTTTACCGATGTTTAAGGCTGCTTCGATATTCTATAGGGAATGCATATCCTCATTGGGCGGCTTGAGTTGCGGATGGGGTGTATCGTGGCTTTGCTCCGAACCTACCCTCGTGAAAAGGGAGGCACCCGATCTCATTTGTACTACTACGGCTTCGCCGTTCGAAAAGATGACCACTCGGTTCGTCGCTCCCACCAAGTCACGGATGCTCTCGTAGTGCCTTGCGTGGGACTGTTAAATTCTTGTAATTAGATTGCACTTCCTCGCCTAACAATGATATCCCACAAATCATCCCTTCCGGACGCCTTCCATGCAGCATGCATAGTTATGCAGTCGTCGTATATTACAAGTATATACTATACACGTGATCAACTTTGAGATACGTAACTTCACTTGTCCTGTAAGAGAAAGGGTATTTGTCACGGCTTTGGCGAATCGTCGGCCGAGGCGGGACGAAGACCACTTTCTACTTTCGAAAACCAGTCGAACGGCCACCAGCCCTTCACAACCACCTTAGAGATCACCTTGCCCTTGATCAGGCCCATAGGCAGGGGGCCGAAGTCGCGGCTGTCTCGAGACCAGGGGAGGTTGTCTCCGACTATGTAGCAGTGACCTTTGGGGACCTAGATGACTTTGTTAACCCTTCCATGTTTTGCATATATACAACGGGGGAAATATGAATTCGGTTGGGGGATATATATATAACGGGGACAGTAGAGCGTTACCTGTATCATGTTGCCGCTCCCGACGCCGGGGGAGTTCAGCAGGACGTAGTCGCCGGGCATGCCGAGGACGCGCTTGATGCCCTCCTCGCCCGGCTCGACGGGGATGGCGTAGACGACGCAGTCGCCGACGCGCACGCCCCGGCCGCGCCGGTACGACCGGTCCGTCACGAACCACTCGTCCCGCACCTGGAAGGTGGGGAGCATCGACGGCCCCCACCCGTACCCGGCGCTGTACCCGTAGGTCACGAGGACGTGGCCCAGCGCCATGGCTTTGACCGTGTAGAGGAGCACCCGGAAGGGGTGGCCTATGAGGGAGGATGACATTTGCGGCGACGGTGGGTGGGAAGCTCTTGGTGAGGGGCAACGAAGGATTTCTTATGCGTTGAGTTGCTTCGCGGGAGGACTCATGATACCTTTATGAGCCAAGGCGTGCTTAGATGAGAAGCTTATGTGTATATGTATACACGTAGATATTTGAATCAGTACATGAGTTGGATATGCACCTACATAGATGTAGACGATCTGATGTATGTAAATGGGTAGACGAACTCGAGCCAAGTCTTGGCACCGAGCTACGGCAGTAAGACCTGGTCGACGTACTAAGCCGTGATTGGCTGTGCGAGCTTTAACTCTAAATCTGAAAGCTAATCCATAACCGTGGAACCTTAAAAACTCAATTGCAAAAATAGCGAATCTTCAACAACGTCATTTTTCAGCCTCAACAGCGGCACCGTTGGCTGAGATCGTCCTGTACCTATGTAAACCTGAATAATACTCGATATCATTGCCTTTCTCTCCCCAAGGATTCAAGCGCAGCAAAGGACCTAACACACCACCCAAGATGGCGCACCCACGCTGCCTCGCCCACGCCTCCCCGGCGCGAGCACTCCACCGAGTCCTCATCTCAGACCTGCCCACCGCCGCAGCGCCGTCCCTCGGACGACAAACAGCCACCTACCTCCTCCCGCCGCGGCTCTTCTCCTCCTACACCCAACTCCTCCCCATCACCACCAGACGACCAATCCCCTCCCCGCCGACCGCGGCGCAGACCCGGTTCCTCAGCACGACCCCCGCGCTGCGGCGCGCGCCCACCTTCGGGCAGCGCCTGACGAACAGCAACATCCCATACAACTGGGTCCGCATCGCCGACGACGACGGGCTCTCGGAGCCGCAGCCCATAACCGAAATCCTCGCCTCTCTGGACCCGAAAACGCAGACGCTGGTCATGGTCGCGCCCCCTCCCTCCTCCGCCCCAGAATCCAACCTAACCTCCTCCGACTTCACCTCCTCCCCCTCCCCGTCCTCCCCCTCCGATCCCGCGGCGCCGCCCGCGGCCATATGCCGCATCTACGACAACGCGACCGTCGCCGCCGCCGAAGCCGCGGCCGAGCTCGCGCTGCGCCGGAAGATGGCCGCCACGAAGGAGCTCGAGATGAGCTGGAGCATCACGCCGCACGACCTGAAGCACAAGCTGAAGAAGATGCGCGAGTTCCTGTCCAAGGGGCTGGCCGTCGAGGTCGTGCTCGCCAAGAAGCGGCGCGGCCGCGCCGCCACCAAGGAAGAGGCCGAGGCCGTCCTGGCTGCGATCCGCGCTGCGGCCGCCGAGGTCGAGGGCGCCAAGGAGAATAGGAAGATGGACGGCGCGGTCGGCGGTGTCGCCAAGGTCTTCTTCGAGGGGCCTGTCGAGAAGAGGAAGAGGAAGAAGAGGGATATAGAGGAAGAGGCAGCGGCAGCGGCGGCGGCGGCGGCGGCGGCGGCGGCGGCGGGAGAGGAGGTGGTGGTTGGGGAGTCCGTTTAGTTGTTAAGACTGCTCGGGAATCATTGGGAAAATTCGCGGACTATGTCGGCGATGACTGGATCCGTGAAGGACCCCCGCTTCATTGGCTGGTGGGATGGGTATCTAGAAGGCTTTGGTGGCGCATCTACTTGCATCTAGATCTCGCCCTACGTTTAAACAACTAAACTTAGAGCCGAATAGAAGCACGTAATGACAAAACTACGATACCTCATTCGTGAGGCCTCTTACACATCAATATCATGACTTGGATATTCGTCCAAAATACTGGTTTATAAATACATTTTATTTGTGATTAAAAATTGCTTTCAAAGCATATGAATATGTTCATCAAATATTCGCCTAGAACGCCACCGGTTTGAGACCCCTCCCAGTGCCAGGCAGGCATATTTCCAGTACACCCTTATATCTGGCATTCCTAATGCTCTAATAGTTCTTGACTGGGGTTCCCTCATTTCGTCGTTAATGATGCGAGTTTTCTATTCTTTCATCACGAAGAAGGATGCACCCGCGACGCTAAATGCAATCGCCGTTGTCAGGAAACCAGCCGCTACCTTTTCGCCTGTTGTAATTTCTGGTATGGTTGGCATATAATCATCCACTGGTCGTCCGGCATTGACGTTGCCGATAGAGGTTCCGCCGGTATCAGCAGTCACAGGGGCTTTGACTGCCTGCTTCTTCACTAGCGTATATTGTATGGCAGACAGGGCACTCATCTGCTCTCCAACACCAGCAAGCCCGTCGAAATTTGCCCCGGCTGTCCATTTAAAGCCGCATGCTGTGCCGGCCGGGCCCTTATATGCGCTAGCCGATGGTGAGCCAGAACACTGTTTCGCTGCCGCTGTGGCGGATGATTGAACTAATGGCATAAGCGTATCGAAGGTATACGGCGCCATTTGAGATGCCGATGCCATCCACCGCATTAAGTAACCTTTGAAACTTTGTTGATCGTAATCGCAAGAGTTGAATTGTTCGCAAGGTCGCTCAACTGCGATTCCATCGTCGAAGAAGAAATTAGTCGTCCTGTTCACCAGACCGTCCAATCTCGCCTTCCAGGTACTGTTTCCATCGGTGTAGTTGTACATCATAGCCGTCCCTTGCATGAATATACCGGCATTATAAGTCCACTGGGCCTTGTTGATGTCGACACAGTTTTGATCCACGCCGGCTCCATCGTAGATATTAAAGTCAGAGTCGATGAATTTAACTTCGGTCATCCAGTCCCAGACTTTCTCCGCCCAATCAGCATACGTTTGATTCCCTGTATACCTCGCCAACCGGGAAGCGATGTTGAAAAAGCAGCCGTTTGAGATCGAATTCTTGTAGTTAAACCCATTGTTAAACGTAAATATTTGCCATCGCATGCCGCCGCCACAAGTTTGAGGGTCCCATCGAGTCACATATTCGTTAAATACGGCCTGGGCTAAGGCCAACCATTGAGGCTGGCCCTCGGGCGGATTTGGGAAATTGTTCTCAGCGGCAGACATGGCCGCCATGGCCCAAAATCCTTGGTCATCGTTACCTAGTGTCCTTGTCTGGTTCTGTGGCATATAGTCGCTATCTTCGCCTGCTTGATGTTGCATTGCCTGCATCGTCACATCGTTGTATGTCGAATCTCCGGTATAAAACCAATAGTCGACCAAAGTTCCGAACATAGCACCCGCTTCCCACCCTGATACTGCTATGAGCGATGGCTATATACGTTAGAGTGGATTGGGTCACGTACAGAAATACGGGTCAGGCAAGTTGCCCGGAGTATCACCTGTGTTGTTTCCAGTGTAATACTTTAACAGGCCAAAAGCAACTGTGCTTGCTGCCTGCTTGACAGAGTCTATATTTTGTCAACCAGGCTGTTCATATGTTGATATTGGCCAATACGCACCATCACTGCTGAGGTCCACTTGTATGGCGTTTGTGAGACCTGCCAGCAGGCTCACGAGGCCTGCTGCATGAACGGATAATTTCATTATAAAAGGAACGTGATATAATTAAAGAAATGAATGCAATGGGACTTCGCCCGCGAAAGGCTTCGCCTTCGAACTGAGAAGGATGTTGGCTTTGCTCAGGATGTCCTCATGTCCTTTACAAACTGAGGAAGTGAAATATCTCGACTACGATTTCGAAGATTGATAATTCAATCGTCACCGGCGTTCTCGATGGCCTAAGCCTCTTAACAGTCACTCGAATAATTCGAAAGGAAGCAAGCCGCTAGGGCGAAGTGAAAGAAAATAAATTAAACTCGACCTGGAGCGAGTATGAATAATAGAAATGAAGAGAATGAAGCCTGAATGAAAGGTCGCCCTGCGAAACGAAACGAAAGGAGAGAAACTCCAGTCCAGAAGCGATGATGAAGAGAAGTGAAGTTGAAAGTGTCAAAGGACACAGACTCCTTCAACTACAAACAGTTCCAGTAGGGTGGCAGACCCCATGTTCGTAGGGTTACCTGGGACCCATATCGAAGCAGCTTCATGAACCGCGTAAGCTAAGCAACTGTCAAACGATGCAACAGTGTCCAGGTCAATCGCCTACAATTGACCAAGACTGTCAAGGTTAGATCCCTACCTAATCGATATGTGCGGGTGAAGCTCCGTCCCAGGCCGTGAGGCTATGCTTGTTGAATCGGTATGCTGAAACTGCTTGAGTTCGATCTGAGCGGATCCCTCGTCTCAAAGGAGAGAGGTCCGGGGTTGTAGATCTCTCATCTTAGAAGTGAAGCAAGAATAGTTTCTTGGCAAAGCAAATCTTTTTCGGTTGTAGATCATTTAGTTGCTAAACTTATAGATAGAGTTAATTCATCTTTGATAATTCTCAACATTCAATATCTGAAGGCATGTTTAGATAGATGTAAGTTAGAGAAAACGTTGAAAGGGAATAAGTTGGAGTAGATGAAGTTGTGGGGGAATACCCCTTGTATGTGCCTTACATATTGGGCAGCCGCTGGGCTCCACCTGCAGAGAACAACTGAAATAACAAGGATCTTCAACACCACTACGTCCGGAGTCACAATCAACCGTATGCAACTTCCTTATTCTTGGTCGAAGTTCAAATTGGAAAGGGTAAACTTCACATAATTCTCCAAGCGTCTATCACGTGAATCAACGTCGAGGAGAGCCGATACCCGATGACAGGTGTGGTATAATTATTCAGGGGCTCGAATTGACATCGTCAATCGAGTTCACCCAGATGCATCTGCAACTAAAGTTCTCCCCATGCTAATTAATTCTAATCCGAGATAAAAATCTGTTTCTCAGCACTCTATATAGGTTCGATGTCATTGGTATCGGAACACAAGCGTATATAACCCCCTTTTCCCCATTTTCTCAAACATCATCAACAATCTTCCACCGCGAAACCTCGAATCTAGCGATTATTTTGTGCGAGCTGTAATATAGTGAAATTAGGAACCTTCATTCTGTCTTTAGCAAGTTTAGGCCTTCCGTTTTTTAGATGGGGGTTGGGCACCATTGGCTTTGGGTTTCTCTTCCTCTTCGTCGTCATCGCCCATCTCTTCATCCTCATCTTCGAAGTCTACGTCGCTAACATCGACCTCTTGAGCTTGGCCTGCAAACATGTTAGAAACGATCGGCATTCCGCGTTGTAAGAATCAACTTACTGAAGTATTTGATAGCGTTAGGCCAGAGGTCATCGCTAATAGCGAGAGCGACTTCTTCCCCATCGGGGAAAATCTCAAGGGCCAAGGGGTCCTCATCCTCATCTTCATCCTCCTCATCCTTTACCTCCTCGAGGTCGGGAATCTTGCCTGCAGCTCTCTCGGCCCGCCTCTTCTTGTCTTCTTCGATAGCTAGTCGGCTCTCTTCGGCAGAGACATTCAAGCCTCTATATCCGAACCAGCCGAAGAAAGAAACTGCACCCAGGCCAGTGGCCTCGATCTTTTCACTCAACGCCTTTTCGTCGGCCGTGTAATCCTTCACCTTCTTGATCTTCGTGCTGTCTGAAGGGCCATTCTTCTTGTCGTTTTCCCAAACCTTCATTACTAAGTCGAGTAGTCCCTGAGTGAGATCCTTCTCCGCCGACTTCCACTTAATGGGGACCGGCTCGCTAACCAGGCCCTCCTCGCCGTCTTTAGAGACACGATACCAGAACTTCTTCTCAAGTACTTTGTCTTCAAACCACTCGTTCTCGGAGAACTCTAGTTTGATGGAAACGCTGCGAGGGTCTCCCTTGCCACCATTTTCAATCTCAAAGTGGGAGACCGAGACAGAAGTCAATGAGGATAGGAGAACAGCAGAGTCGCTGGGTTGAATGTATTGATCTAGGTCTGGGGGTGCCTGCTCAAAAACCAAGGCCCAGAAATTGGGGATCTTAGCGACTAATGCTGCTCTCCTCTCATAGAGAGGCTTGTTCATAGCAACTTGCTGACGAACTAAAAGAGGTGTTAATGCCCATTTACTCATTTTCGATTTACGCATTTGGGTATCGTTATATGTCATGAAGTGGCATGTTAAGATGCTCTTCAAGATCGTTGAATGTCACAGCCAAGGGGGCACTTACTGATTTCAGTCTCGACGTCATCAAAGTCCTTCTCGAGGTCCATCAGCTCCTCGTAGGTAGCAATTGCTACATCGACCTCGTCCGTCATGGCTGCAATGTTAGTTGATGATGTTCAAGTATAAAGACCTGGTACTCTGACGTGAAATTTTCGTTGAAGAAATGTGAGAAATGTTTAGAACAACTTGGATTCTGTCGCACTATGGAATTTTCAGAAAAAAAATACTTGTGTTTAGAGAAAAAAAAAATTCTCGTCGATCAATCAACCTCCGTCATTGGTGGACAGGGCTAGCACAAGGGAAACACCCCTGGTAGATTGATGCTGTTATTGCTTGGGTCCTCCCCGCGCAAAGGCTTGGCAAGGGTCTGAATCCCATACCCCTCCATTAGAAGAGTGTTGTTTAATGGAATATTTAAGGCAGGTGCATTTTACTTAGAGAAGAAATTTCATCATTGTAAGTCTATGAATGATAATAGAAAGAACAACATCTACTTTCTAAAAGTTTGGTTATATTTAATACCAACACCGGTCATCAACATTCTTGTTGCTAAAGGTTTTATAGTTGATCTAATTCATTGCTAGTGGGGATAAATGTATGTCTTAGATGCTTCGCATGTAGGTATACATTGATCTGTAGTAGGGGAAGTACCTACTTATTATTTTTCATCCTAAAACTACACAGTAGAAGTTGAACACACTAAACGCATCTGGCCTGACTCAAACATCCTAAGCATACATAGTATCCTTGGTCTATGCTACCATCTCCAAATGTCAACAGCTCCTGAATAAATAAATAGACGTGAAGTTGGCGGATGTCAACTTAACAAGAGAGCGCCCACTATCTTCAGTTATAGGCAATACCCCCTATCTAGCCATCCCGGCAGCTTGCAGAGCTGCGAAAATACTTCCTGCGGCAACGTTTCCAATGCTGCTCTGCCAAAGTGCCGCCAGAGAGCCTAGATAGAAACCGTATGAGTTAGCAATCAACCAGGTATGTCAAAATACCAAATCAGGCTACGTACCACCGCCAATGCCTATACCACCAAATCCAAACATTGCAAGAATCGGGCCTGCTATGGCTGCACCAATTGGATTACCAAGCGTAATCGTAATAGCAACCTTGGCAGCCGTGGTAAGAACGTTACCCATATTGGAGTGGTGGGTTTAGTGTAGATGATGAGGAAAATGTGATTTTCTAGCAAAGGACGATGCTTAGGGGGTCAGTTCCCGATCAAGATGACAGATGGGATGTGCCAGATGTGCAAAATATAAATTTGCAGTGGTGTTGTTTTGTACGACTTGACAAGAGAAGGCGATGAGTTGTTCACTCAAGTCAAATAGAACCAGCATCTACGGATAGCCAAAGCTTTTATAGACAAAGCTCCCGTTTGAAATTTAATCAAAGCTTCTACCAGAATGGTGAAGTTCTTGGGAATTCCTCGACCGACTGGTGCATTCCGATTCGGACCATCAGCATTAATATATTCGTTTGCAAATGACATGAAAGACGTATCTGCATTGGACCACGGAATGGACGAGTGTTTACCGTAAGGCAGCACAACCACCAATAATGTCGACAATGACCGGGAGGTCTGCGTGTGGATTCGAATGATGTCCAGTGTGAAGCACGGGTGCCTACCTGCAGCTGAGGAAGCGAGTGTATCACGAAGTTGACCAGTCATTTTCACAAATGAGAAGTGTAGTCGAACTGATTCAGTCAACTTCGGATAATTTCGATGTTTCTCGACATCGGACCTGAAGCATTATAGGGACTACGGAAGATAATGGCTTTCACGTTTGAATGTCAGAAGTCAATATCAGATTGTTCTGTTATCATATTAGACCTAAGATGTAGGTAGCTACATATGTACAAATATGAACCCCTTGTATCAGTGCGACATCGAGCCGGCTTGTGACGGCATGCGGGTAGAGTGGGCCAATGCAGGTCCCAGTAAACCGATTCAAGTGGGGGAAACCTACCTAGATACCCACCCGGAATTAGCCCACTTTAGAGTGGGCGGTCGCATTGGGCAAAAAAATAATTATCTTCAATCGTTATCGCATGCGCAATTCCCAGTGCTACGTCGCTACGCCGCATACAGTCGCATCTGAATACCGTCTATCCCTCCGTCTTTTCACTCAAATCTCATATATTTCAAGATGAGCGGTATACCTGGAGCCGGAGCCGGCGCCCCTGCAGGGCAGAGCCAATATGACCCGAACGATCCCAATGTCAAAAGGGTTTGCGCCCCTCCTCGAGTGACTTTGTCCGATCCAAGATATACTGACTTGGATGAACTAGTTGAACGCGATGATGGAGTCCTGCTTTGGCAAAGCCGCAGTCTCGGGTGTGATGGGGTTTGGTATGGGTGGTCTCTTTGGAATGTTCATGGCATCTGTATGTGCATCCTCACATATTTCACCTCAAGTCCGCAAGACTATATCTCTAACAACTCACCATAGATGTCCTACGACACACCCTTCCACACCCCCGGCGCCCCAGGCTCCTCGCCGACCCCGATAACCTCACTCCCGCTCCGCCAGCAGCTGAAAGTCGGCTTTAAGGACATGGGATCGAGGTCGTACAGCACAGCCAAGAACTTCGGGCTCGTCGGCCTGATGTTCGCAGGTATCGAATGTGGCATCGAGGGATACCGCGCCAAGAACGATTTGTTCAACGGGACGGCTGCCGGTTGTCTGACGGGCGGCATCCTAGCGAGGAGCGGCGGCCCGACTGCAGTTGCGGGAGGATGTGCGGCGTTCGCAGCGTTTAGTGCAGCAATCGATAGCTGGTTGCGGCAGCCAAAAGACGACGAGTAAGGGGTAGTACGGGAACACGGATCCAGAACATAAGAGCGCGGGTGTACGATTACGAACATGGTCCTTTCGGCAAGGAAAGGACCTAAAATGATGTTGGGTCACGGATTGCATAGCACGACGGCGTTACGGTTGCGCGGATCTGTAGAAGGGGGCAAATTCTCCACTTAGGATCTTGAGCTTTGAACTGGAAACTGGGCATCATGAGAGATTTCACAAATGCTACTACTAAAATACGAGCCAAAAGCCAGTTACGATAAAGTAATGTAAATATTCAGCTAGTACTACCTAATTGCCTGTGCCATCCTTATTATGACTAATGGTAAGTGGGGACAAAAACAAGTTTGCCGTCCGGGTGGACTCTCTATATTATAGTGTTTACGAAAGGGGTAATCTACCAGCAAGCAGCTATCGCAGCGAATCCGAATTGGTGTAGTGGCTAACATTTGACGCTCTCATGATTGTACAGTCAATAGGACCGTCAAGCCCGGGGTTCGATTCCCCGATTCGGAGTTTCTTTTTGTCCTTTTTCCTGGAAATTTACCTAAAGTGGGCGCTAGACTGGCGATCTAAAGGATCCTAAGCATGTTATATGGAAAATGACCAACGAGCCAAAGCCTGACGCGAATTTAATCATGTGCGCACACACTGTGAAATGAAGCCAAATATACCCGTGGATGCCTCTACACTGACAGTTGAGGACTCATGTATCCATGGGTGCTTTGTTAATGAGATTCGTGGTAAAGTTTGGTTGAATCTAGCTAGTTATTAGTTAGTCGTAAAGCATCATGGAATTATCAATTCCTATCCTGACCCTAGCAAGCGTCGTTGTTGTAGCTGCCTACGACGAAATGCTTGTGAACTTCTAGTTCGATATGAGCTGCACTACCTACAATATCCGGTAAGACGTAGTCAACATGCAGAACACCTCCCGAGAGCTACAGCAACGACCTAGCAACGAGCTATTGGCCCAGGGCCAGGCTCTCTTTCTATAGTATCAAACCCTCATGTATTCCGCTGACTCCGAGCTCATTGATATTATCGATTGGTCGTACGTGTTTCAAAAAACCGCAAGACAGTGAAAGCGGCTTAGAAGAGTAGAGGGGAGTGCAAATAATAAAGGAGGGAAGACAGGAACATTAAGTAGTAGTCGACATAAAACTTTTCTCTTAACTTGCTTTTGTTGCAAGCTGGATAGCTGTAATGGTAGTCTGGCTCATATCGCATAGTACCACCTCATAGTAAACCCGCCTCCCCACCATCCACCCATCGTATAGCATATCCATCACATACCCGTCCGTCCACATCTCAAAAGATTAAGAAATTCCACGTAGAGCCTCTATCCATGTCTTGCCAGTTGCGCGGCGCTCGCCTCGCCCGCCGGCAACATTATCATACCCTGATCAAACCGGAAATAACCACCAACTCCAAATGATACCGATCATTATTAAGTCATAAGTCTCTAACGCTTAAGAGGCCTTGTAGACCTGGAATGTGCCAAATTCCCAATAGGCATCGGTGAAGGCCGACGGGTAATTAGCGACGTAGTCGGTGCAATTACTGGGACCTATGAACAGTTAGTGCTCTAGCCCGCCCTTCAAGAAGCGAAGAGAGATAACTTACAGCCGCTTGTCGAGTACACGTTGCCAGCGTACTGTCCACATAAATCAATGTTGACGATGATGCTCTGGTTTCTGAAGTGCGAGCCGATGTCGCAATCCGTGTTCGGGAAGTCGGCAGCGGCCTCGCCCCAGGTGGTCGGGTCCGGGCTCCCGGACGTGATGTCAGTTGGGATCCCGTTCCTCCCGAATTGCCAAACTCGGATACCCGCGTCACGCCATTCCATGGCCATAATACCGCCGTTAGCGTCATTGTAAGCACTGCCATAGGTATCTGCGGCGGTTTTAACGCCGCAGCCAGCGTTGTCGTCGGTGGCGTTATAGCAATCGGTTGTGATGGACGAACCAGTCATCTTGCGCTTTACTTTCATTTCGCAAGAGTCCGTCGTATGAAGTGTCATCTGGTTGCCATCTGCAGCCTTGTTCACAGCCTCCATCACATCAATTTCTCCATTGTCCGGCCAATTGTTGGGGTCGACGAGCCATAAAGCCGGCCAAGTTCCGCACCCGAAGGGGGTATGCTTGACGTCGAAGATGAAGAGGCCGCTGTCGTACTGCGTCTTGGATTGGACCCGCACAGAGAAACGTCCAGTAGACGCATCTGGGGTAGAGGTATTGCCGACACTAGTGTCGACCCTTAAGACTGCCGAATCCGTGCTTGCGTACGTGAGATTCTAAGAGAACGGTTAATGTGGTGTCGAAGGGCCAATAATTGAGCGCGTACCAATTGTGTAGCTTGTTCCTCCGGAACATAGTGAACAAATCCTGCGGCTGGATCGTACCCTGTGAAGTAATCAAACTTGTCGAAGAAAGTTGTTCCGTTATCTGAATAGTGGAAGGTTAGTATAATTATTACTTCACTTTCCATGGAATTAAGTTGAGCAACTCACATGAGTCTGATAGAGTGTAATTGAGGAAGGAATAATCCGGATATCGGTTCGCCTTGGTGACCTCGACCGGGACGACGATGACGATAACGATAATGATAGCTACAATTGCTGCGAAAATCGCCCAGCTTCTTTTCCCCCAAGTCTTGGGATTCCACCGGGATGCGGCTTGTTGCGAGGCCATGTTTCCTCGCGGTGGTAGTGGGCGTTCTGTCGAGTAGTATGGTGGTGCACCGGATACCATTTCGACGGGACCATCGATATCTCTGACTTGAAAGGAAGCGGGACCAGCCCTTGGCTGGTAGTTTGAGTCCTCCCAACCCATATTTGTATAGGAGCTGCAGAGACCTTAAAGATAAGCTCGTAAAGAAGCTCCGACTAAAATCGCTTGGCGACCGTTGACAACGAACGAATGCGAGTAATACTTAGTAGCCTAGCTGCGCCGCAAACTCGCCAATGAATTGATATCCAATTGAGGGAAACGGGATGCGATTTCGTCGAAAAGGTTCCTTTTTTTCTTCACAACGAATGTGTTCTTTTCGAATATTCAAGAACCTGCTTAACGATTGTAAGGCGTCTAGCCGTGGTGTATAGTGTTTTGTGTGTGTGTTGAAGGTTGGAGGTATCCTTTTCTGGGAATTGGTTGGCAAGAGACAAGTTTAAAGAAACAACCTTGAACTTGAATGCTTGAAGTGGTGTGTGTAAGGTTCCAGGATTCCTAAAGTTGGTTGGACCTGGTGTGTAGTCGGTACCTACACCGGATATCAAAGATTAGGTACGTACGGTACTGTATGATACTTTCAAATGATTTGAATTAACATTGGAGCCTTCAATGTTATTCTGAGGTTAAGTGGTAGTAAACACCTTGTTGTCACGCAACCACCAAACCGAAAGAGCAGTGACAATACGAGCTAAGCCCCTCTGATTTCAATAAAAAGGGAAGCTTCAAAGCACATCTCGGGAGTACCTTGGGATGTATTGTACCTAATACACATACAGTACGCTACGATACAGCTACCGTAGCAACTCAGAACCTTAACACCACAATCTCTAAAATCTTGCAACGCTAAAAACCTGTACAAGAGGAACTGGAGAAGGCTGACGCGTTGGGAGTTCCACGTTCGGTCCATTCAAGTAACTAATCATGCTGATGACGCCGGTCTATCTTGCAGTCCGTCAGTCCGTCGCCCTACCTACCTACACATGTACATAGTACGTACCTGTAGTTAGGTGGTGCGATAGCTCGAATGACACATCATTTGGCGTTTCCCTTGTACTACACTACAGGGATAGGCCATTGGTACCTTTTTGCTTTTCTATCGTTGATCATGATATCGTCATACCCAAACTCCCGGAGCCCTAAATTGAGTTTTAAGTGCTGTAAATATTGATATATGTAGGGCAGATAAAGATCAACCAAAATAATCTAATCGGCGTGTATTCTAAGCACCGGCACATCAAAAACAGATGAAACAAACAAGTCTTCTTTATTATCAGACTATGAACTGCCTGAGTACCGGTTGTTTCTTTTCATGGAGGGATACATAAGTGCATGTACATCGTATTGCGGGTCTGGGCCTTGAAAAGTGTTTTGCAAAGATCTGATCCACGCTACGGTTAAGCACAGCCCCCGGATGACGTGCGGCTAATTTATCGATACAGTATCGGTATCGTCAACTACATACTTGCAGCCAATCCAACGGTTCGCTAATAAATGGCCCGTGTTCTGGAACGCCGTCCGTTCGAGATGCAGACTTCGCGTCTTATTGCCGCTTCTTGCTTCGCAACTACCTAACGCCCTTGGCGGACCGGACCGGGATTCAATAGAGGTATGGTGAAGTGGTCGATTTTATGCCAATTTAGAATAGAACGAAAAGAAATTTTCATGGACGGATACAAATTTTGGAGCAGTCTTGGAAGCCCTGGATAACTCAAGTCCAATACATTTGCTGCGAATCAATGCATCTTCAAGAATTCATTGACTCCTTATTTCATTGAAGGATGACTATAAAACCCTTCTAGTACCTGTATATACATAATTACCAAGGCAACTAAAGCGAAGAGGAACTGGACGTTTGAGTCGTTTAATCATCATCCTCGTCCACTCGAGCACGTTTCGGTTGCCTCGACTCTCCTTCCTGCAATCCAAAACCTCTCTTCGATGAAGAGCTCTGATCCACTTCGGCCATGAACTTATCCATCTGAAAGGGGTCATTAGTGGCGGTGTCCTTCTCGAACTGGACCGGCCCTTCCCGTGCCTGTTACCACTTGAATTAGTAAAAGTCAATTGTAAGTGTTTGGTAGTACTAACCTCAGCTTCGCCCGTCCCTTTGAAAGTTCCCTTACCCAGTACCTCGCCGAATCGGCTGGTCTTTTGGATCTTGGCCATCTCCCGATCTCCGGCACCTTCATCCTCGTACTCATCCATATTTTGGCTGGGGCGATATATACTGCTGATTGCATCTTGGGCTGCGAATAGGGGTTTATCGTAGGGATTGTCTTCATTAAACCCACTGTCAAAACCGCTCGTTTGGTTGAATAGACGCGAATCGTACATGGACTCGGCCTGTGCTGTAGGTTTTGCTAGGCCAAGAGCGACCTTCTCTGATATATCACGGTTTTGCTCACGTGCCATGACCTGAATTCGTCTCTCCGCGCCCATACGCGACTGGCGGAGTTTGCGCTCTTCCTCCCGACGCCTTTCTTGGCGGGCTTGTTCTCTTTCGCGGACCTCCGAGTCATCGCTATCTGAACCAGACTCCGAATAGCTGTAACTACGTGAACGTGATCGTGAGTCGCGCGATGACCTTGAGTCGCGACGCTTCGAGGCGCCGCCACGTTCTTCCCGAGCCTTTTGCGCGAGCATGCGGAGATTTTCCTCCTTTTGAGCCTTCTCCTTTTCCGCGAGCCTCTGCTGCATGAGTGCTCGTTGCCTAACTTCCTCACGAGCATGTCGATCCGCCATAAAGAGGGCCTCCGAGAACTGTGCAAATTTGTCGTTGATCGTAATATCTTGTAGACCTCTTCCGTCTGCCGCAAGTCGCTTATCCAGAGGGACTGTGAAACCCTTGGGGTTCTTCCAGTTTGAAACCGGGGGCGGGATCTTCCACATCTCTTGGTCTTCGGCGGTCAATTTTCGCGGTGGCGAGTGCATCACAGGAGGCGGCGGACTAGGAGGTCCTCGCGGAATCTTTTTATGCTTGAATTTAGGTGGTTCCACTGTAGCACATGTAGTTAGTAATTGACGTAGAATGGCGAAGCTTGCAACAAGCAACGAAGAAGAGGGGAAGAGTACGTACTGGGATCCTTTTGCCTTTCTACAATCTTCATGATGCGGTCTTGCTTCTTTGATTTGTCTCCCATCTGATTCGCCGGTGTGTAGCGTACAAATGTTGGATCCTTTCGGTTTCCGACGTTGACATTCTTCGGCTTCTGAGCCGCTACAGCTCCGCTAACAAGCGCAGCCAGAGCTTTCGCTGTTCGATCTTTCGTCTCTGCTACCTCCTGCTCACTAGGCCTCTCCAGGTTAATTTCACCCGCATCGGCACGCTGTCTGAGGGGAATCAGATCTTTGAATGATGAATGAACTATCCTCCCCTCGCCATGGCCTTGTCTCGCGATGGCGTCGTACTTGACTTTGCCCGCGGCATCGACCTGAATTGCTAGAGCATTGCTTGTACCGGACTCTTTACCCATCGATAATGGGTATTGCGCAACAGGAATCTCTGGGAAAGCACCGCCATCGCCGAAATCTTCTTGACCTCGAGGTCGCCATCCCGTTCGTTGGCCATAAGGGGGCGGACCCGTTCTTCGTAGGACAATTTGTGATTCATCTATTTGACCTGCTCCAACAATTCGAGGACCACGTTGCTGGGCATGCGCTGGAATATCTTCATCCTCACCCGAGTATTTCGGCTTCGGTAAAGCGGCGGCAAGCGACGCTGCCATAATGAGGGTTGCTGCGGTGTTGCGAAGACGCGCTGTTTTAAAAAATTACTAGACGAAGTGGTGAAGATTCGCGTGTTGAAAGCAGATGCTGCAAGTTGAAATCTTGTAGGCTAGGTACTTTAAAGTGGGTCTTATCAACTAAGGCTGTGGCTGGAAGAAATGCATTGCCACGATTTACTCAAACGCAATTAACCCGAATATGTACATAACGGTATTTTCCTTATAATGAAAACTGTTAACGGCATCAACATTGACGTCGATAATATGAACTATCGAGGGCAAAATGGAACAAAATCAGAAACTACCTCCCATCCCCTAATTATCAAGACAGTCGACCCGTAGGAGAAGGGAAGAGGTCTTGCCGGCTTGTCGAAGCATACTGCAATCAATCTAACATGCAGTTGGGCCACAAGATATACTTGTAAAGCTTACACTGGACACACGTATAATAACCTCAGTTACTCAATGTTGTTAATGTAGAGTCCTATCAAGCGACTGAATGTCACAGGGTGTATTACGGGATTTCATTAGCTCCTTTCATATCAATTGCAAAGCTTCTCCACTCAAACAAGCTGACAATTCCAATCCCTTTTTGACTCCTATGATACAGTACGCATGAGGTGCCAAAGCCAACCGTTGTTCCAATATACGCCGCAAAACCAGTCCTGATCTTAATGTTCGAAATTCCTCATTTACACATAACCCTTTCGTGCACCCTATGATACTATTAGTACAAGCCCAGCCGCAGATGAATATTTCACATACCTGGAAGAAGAATCGAACAACAAAGACTTGTAGAGCACCCATGCAGACCATCATGAGACACTGGATTAAGCTAAAGTTGACAATTCTGCCTTCTGTGCTTCGGACAGTGCTAAAGTTTCGATTTTCTCGTGTGCGGAAGTATTTCTGGTTTCGTGCGATGGTGGATAGTTGACCTGACACCTTATAGATGGATTCTTCGAGGGCCGAGGTCTGTTCCGGAGTCGATCCTTGCTTAGATGGAAGCTGAGCCCGCACTTCGTCCTCGACCTAGACAATTCGTTAGAATGTGTGTTGCCTGTAAGCAAGGGATAAACCTACGGCAATCTCGAAGTCTACAAACTTCTCCGAGTAGGTGCTCATATCGTTGTTGAAGCAGAACTTGTACTCGCCGAGTTCATTGGCCGTGAAAACGAAATCGCCCTGACGTTCCTTCTCCCCGTCCAAAATAACCTTGTCTCCAGGGCCAGTAACTTCATAGTTGATATCGAAAGAGCCTCCAGATTGTACCTAGAGCAACAGCCAGTTAGATACCCAGGTAGGTAGCAGATTGGGGGAGGGTAGAATCATACAGCAAAGTAGAAGGCAATCTTGGCACCTGTCTTGTCGGGTGCAGCGAAAAAGCAAGCTTTCTCGTTTGCTCCAATCTTGTATGTTAAAGCTGTTGCCGAGACTAGAGAGACAAGAGAGGCGAAGAGCCCGGCTGATGATAGTGTAAGCTTCATCGTGTATTGTTGTGCGCAATCGGAGTTGTGAAGCTAGTCAAGGTTTCCGAACAGCTTGTCGTGATTGACACTGCTAAACTGCCACGCTACAGAACCTTGACTGATCAGGGGTCGGGTTATTGGATGGTCCGACAAGAATCTTATTGTTGCGAACTAACCCTTGTTGAAAGTAGTACGTACTATTATGTGGGGCAGAAATTAAACCTAATCACTCTAATCTCATTGGTTAATATTGGTTAATAATAAGCTTTCTTCAATACCTGAGCAAAGCAACGGGCCAAAGACCAATTAGCGGAGACTGTGGAGAGCTCAAGCCACAATATGCAGCTAGGTAATCGCTGTCGTCACATTCAACCTTAGAACATTGTAACATTGCGACAGACTGCCTAGAGTGCCTACAGTAGCTTGCGACGTTAAATCCTACCTTTTACTCTCTACAACTTTGATGGCTTCTTCTCGTCACCATTATTTTGTCACGCCATAATAGGTCTTCTAGCTTCGGGGTTCTTTTCTATCTCGAAATTCATGTTCTTTCTTCCTGTCATTCACGCGTGTTGAAATTATACAAATATCAGATCTCCTGATTAATCTATTTAGCTTATACAAATTAGGCTCGGCCTCTCCTCTGTCGCAGCCTGCATCCCGAAGTTCCCAGGCTGTCCAGGCAGTTGAAAATGGGGGGGCATAAGACAACAGCGACGGTTGCGTCGGCTGGTATAAGAATCGGTTCGATTATATTCCTTCGATGGGTACGGTCCCTTTCCCTTTCTAATAATGTACCATCCACTAACTGTCGCAGGTCGCCTTACCCGTAAGTTTTATAAACATCGCCAAAGATACCAACTGAATCTCCTGTTTACGATCGCTGACGATCCTAGCCTATCATTTCCGTAATATACACTCTATTCGCGATTTATATCCCGTCTTTCGTGTTGGGTTACCTCAATGAATCCAAGTATGAACTTCTTGATGAAGTCGACGTGGTATTAAAGGAAGACATATTAAATAAAGACGAGGTCGCAAATGGAACTACTGATGAAGCTGTCGTGGTTGAAGAGGTTGACGTGGAGGAGACTGCCACATTAAGGCAGAAACCGTTGAATCCTCTCAGCACTCTTCTGAAGGGAACTCCGAACCCGAACAGCTTTATGCTCACGGCGCTCACATTTCTCATCAATGCCGCATGCATCGCGATGGTCACTGACATGGTATATACACCTCGATGGTCCCATCCTAGCCATGACCTTTCTTTTGCTCGTCTTGGATACGTTTCGGACACTGAAGCGAAATTGCTGATCCGAGAGCCTGATCAATCCAAGATGCCTATTACGGTTCAAGTTCACATCAAGGATGCCAAACCACCTTTTGATAATCCTCTATGGCAAACTGCTGGCAATATCAAGTTGACTACTAATGAGACCGACTATACCGCAGTAGTCACTCTCCCCCTGACTCATTCCAAACAGCGGACATACGAATGGACCACATCGAACAACCATTCCGGTGAATTCACATCCGCCCCTAAGCCAGGGACTATGCCAGAACTGTTTGATGGGAAATTCACTTTCCTTTCCACCTCGTGCATCGTTCCCCGTCTTCCATACAACCCTCTTGACCACCCTCTAGCTTTCCCAGGAATGAAACATTTGGCCAAGGTTTTACCGGATCTGGGCGCGCAATTTATGTTGTTCCTCGGAGATTTTATCTACATCGAGGTACCTAAGCGATTTGGCGAATCTGTGGAGCACTATCGGCAGAAGTATCGTCAGGTTTACGCCTCGCCCGACTGGTCTGCGGTAGGCCAGAATCTCAGCTGGATTCATGTGCTGGACGACCATGAGATCTCCAACGACTGGGACTCGAACTCGACTGGCATATATCAGACTGCTGTAGACCCGTGGCACCATTACCAGACTGTGGCGAACCCTCCGGTGGCTAAGAAGGCCGGAACTCAGAGCCTCGTATCGCGCGAAGAAGCCACTTACTTCTCTTTTACTCAAGGACCTGCTAGCTTTTTCATGCTCGACACTAGATCCTATCGTTCCAAGAACTCCGAGCCATTTGATAGCCCAAACAAAACGATGCTTGGTGAGACACAGCTTGGAGATTTCCTTGATTGGTTGCGCCACCCAGAACCAAAGGGAGTACAGTGGAAGGTCGTTGCCAGTTCCGTCCCCTTCACGAAGAATTGGAGGGTGAACACCAGAGATACTTGGGGCGGATTCCTTTCTGAGCGTAGAAAGATCCTGGAAGCGATGTGGGATGCGAGCAGCCAGCTTGGAGTAGGTGTCATTGTCTTGTCTGGTGACCGCCATGAATTTGGTGCGACTGCTTTCCCACCACCAAAGAATGGTACGTGGCCGGAGAGTGCGACAGTCCATGAATTCTCGGCAAGCCCCCTAAACCAGTTCTACTCGCCTATCGGAACTTACTCGCAGACGGATGATGAGGATGTTGAACTGAAGTAAGTTGTTCATCGATCTTATGTGCGGGCAGCACACTAACGTCAACAGGTACATAAACAAGGGCAATTCCAAATTTGGCGTGATCACGATCGAGAAGTTCGCGGGAGGTGAGCAGAGCAGCTTGAAGTACACTGTCTACATCGACGGCGTAGACAAGTGGAACACCGTGGTCTTGTCTCCAGAGCCACCAGCACAACCCGCGAAGGCTACAGGTGGTTCTTTCTGGGATAGACTCCGCGGGCTTTAATCGAGTCGCTTTCTTCTAGGTACTTAGGTACACTTATAGGAAATTACATAGCTCTACGCTCACGCGCTGGATGTTAGGGATATGGATGCAATAAAATAATGATTTTTTAATGGAAAAAGGAGGCGTTGTAAGGCCTTGCGCGAGCTACGATTTCTAGACGTAAATAATTCCACCCTCTTTTTAGATATACCGCGTAATATCCAATTACTCTCTCTTAAAGCCATGTTTAACCTGAATGTACTATATCACTCGTATCGTCGATAGTCCGATGAGCTACTGCTACTTCTAGTAGCCGTCCTACTAGCCGTCCCATAGACGTCTACGACGTCGGAGAATCCTCTACTGCTCGCACGCGGCGGTACCCAACGCGTCCGGCACGGATAATGATCGGCGTATCTAGTTCTTGGGCTGATAGCGAGCTCCTCTTTCTCCGTAAAAGTTAGAGGGGGTTTCCTACTTGCGTATCCCTCCGTCATCGTGTTCGCTCTACGTCCCTTTTTCTGCGGGATCCGCTGCTGACCCCATGATCTGTTCAGGGGCCTTTCGCTGACTCCCTTTTTCGATTGGAAGTAGTTGTGAGAATTATGGTACCCGTGCTTCCACCAATCGCCCTGGGCTCTGAACGGTTCCGGATCCCTACGGCTGGGAGGAGGCTTGGTTTTGGGGGGTAAAGAAGGGAGCTCAGGGGACGGGCAATGATTGGGTAATCCCACGTGGCCATCTAGGGTTCTAGATCGATTATGTTTTTGGCTAGAAGAGGTTGCGTGTCCCTTTTTACTTGTTTCGTATCGTCGAGGCTCAGCATGAGAACGTGATGTTGGCGACGGGTGAGTTATATCGGATCTATCGTCTTCATCTGGCAGACCTCCTATGTCTTGACGCTCCTGGACGTTTGTGGCTTTGGGGGCAATGTTTTCTGTCCCCAATCCCTTAGCTGCGTCTATATAATCTAAATTTTCATCCTTCTTCCGTTCCTGGACTTCGCTTCTTGGTTTCTTCCTGCGGTAATATTTACATTCGCATTTACATCCAGGCCTAGCCGCATCGGGTTCGTCATCTGGTTCGCTCAGCTGGTTGTCGATTATGTAGAGGTAATTGTCCGGAAACACCTTAGCAAGTGTTCGATCATTGATATTCTTCGGAATGAGCACTAAATTTGCGAGGGGTTCGGTATTGTCTACCTTCAGGCGAACAACTCGCGGGTCTGGTTGCAGTGCAGGCACGGGAAATTCACGAGATGTTCTAGTTCCAGGCACATGAGGAGTTCGCGGAGAGCTTTGAGGGCCATTCTGTGCCTGTGGATTTCTATTTGCGCTTGTCATCTCTGCTTTTGGTGAATAGGCCGAGTAACGATCTCTGTGATGAGTACTTGAGTCGTGACTTATATAACTTACTCCATCTACGTTAGTATCTCGTACGCGTTTATTCTATATGGGGTTAGCAACTCATTGGGAACACTGGATTGAAAGTTCTATTAGTTATATCTGCTTACCCTTGTATTCGAACGCTGCGAAGCTAGCGTGTCTATGTCATTTGGGATGTAATCCTGTTCGTTCTCTTCAGGTGCTTCAGGTATTACTACTTCCGAGGGCGCATAAGAGTTATGACGAAGACGAGGCGAAACGGGGATCCGCCGTATGGGTTTCTCATTCAGCTGCGCAAGTTGAGACCTATCTCTCATACCATAGCCCGGAAGTGTCTGGTTCTTAGCCGTATTCGACGACCGCACGTTATATGGTTGTCCAGGAGCACGTTGTCCTCGACGCGAGGGTGAGCTTGGGAGCTCGGTTGGGTTATTCGGTATACCTTGGGAATTAACAGCGGGTTCGGTTTCACGATGATGATGAAGGATTTTGCCAAGTTCAAACTTGCCTATCGTCAATGTACCAATTACACTAGCCCTTTCTTTCCAGGTCCTATTCTTTGGGGGAGGACGATCTGGAGCATTAGGTCCTTTTGTCAGGGGTGGGTAATGTTTCCTATGATAGAGAAACATTCCGCCTAAACAGAAAAGGATAAAAAATACAAGGAGCATTATAGATACCACGATTATGTCCTTGGACGGAATCACCTCGCCAAAGTTGAGGGTTATAACAAGCATAGCGCCAGCAGAGAGGACAATGAGGAATCCAATACAGAAGGGGATGACTTTGCAAGTGATATCTCGCACGTAACTGGTCAGGCGAGTGCGGTCAGACTCAACCTGACCCTTTTCTAGGTCACTCTGAAGTGCGCTTGTAGTTGCAGCTGTAGCCATGGTGCCAAGTATCAGGAGACGGAGATATTATTTCACGAGTCAACGACTTCGAGCCACTTGTATCATATTTTAATATTAGAAATGAACCCATGATAGATAGTCCTCGAATAGTTGTGCATATTCCACGAGCAAGTCTTGAGTTGGCGGTCAATACGATGATTGCAAACAAAGGTAGGCAGAAGCAAAGACTTAGAAAGAAACGGAACTTGTGAACTTGAGATCCATGTCAATTGAGCGGTAGTTTTTATCACCCCTTATTTATGTCAGTAGCAGTGTCCGACCTTGATTATTAGCTACCTCTATAGAACAACTCTAAAAGTTGTAGGGGGGTAAATAGGGGATGTTGTATCAGGTACTCAAGTTGCTCTAGTACCATATTGTCTTCCCATCTGTATGGAACAATACCTATTCTATGCATTAGCGATAATCTACGGCTTTGTCCAGGTGGTAACGAAGAAAGAAGAGCATTCTTGCACGAAGAGATTGAATATGTTCTTTGGATAGTAATGCATAAACGGAAGATGCCAGTGTAGTCCACTGCACATTGATTCGTTGAGCAATCCCAATGTCCTCATATTTCCATCTCCTTGCTAGGTGCGTATAGATGGAAAACTGTCTGTAATTCGGATGTTCATGTAGTGATGAAATGGATTAAATTTGGAGATCACCTAGATTAATATCTTATGGGAGTCGTAGTTGAAGTACCTGTAATGTGTGGCGCAGCATGGTGTCTAGCCACTATTATAAACACGCATAGGCGACTTCCACTACTCCGACCTCCACTATAATGGTCCCATTTCACCCGTCTTACACTCTTCTGAGAAAGGTGCCTTTTATCGCTCAGAAGATCGTGTATCCGCTCTATGTATACGATCTTCGATTGTACAGAGTACCACCAAATTCTACATCTGTACGACTTCGGTTAGGGCTTAAGATGAGTTTTAGATTGGGTGTGACGAGATGCGGCCGGCATGTGGTGAGGTTCGTAGCTTGAGACCCCTTTGGTAAGTACATAGAGGATACGAATGAAGAAGCTGACCATTCTCGTAGCCGGGCTTCTGCAACTCGCCCCAACTCGCTATATCTACGTCAATTACAATGTAGAATGTTGGCGACAGCTTCTGAGAAACCTCTCGTATCAACTTCGCCTGGTAAACTCAAGTTCTCGTACCCCAATACTACTGCTAGTAACTTGAAAAGAACCTCACTGTAAGTAATCGTTACAAACGTTAAAGTATTGGAATGCCGGTGGTAACGTTGGAGAAGCCCTTATTTCTGGCTACGGTACGTGGGCCATCCCTGAGACATAGCATATGCAGTGCAACTCACAATTCTAGCGATAACTGTCGATGCAGTAGTTGTGTCAATCAAGATACAAGGCAAAGAAACTTCAATACGTTCGATGTATGGACTTCTCTTTTTCGTACAATAAATCATAGCTAAGGAGAAATTAGATCACGGACGACATTGAGCCGTCGCAGATTGAAGCGATTGAGGACGGTGTCAAGATACAGTGTGAGAGTTGCCGTTCTTGAATTATTCTAAAGAGCGCCACTTAATCATATGAATAGGGTCGGGAGATGATCACAGAAGTTTCTATGCGTGGGATTTTCTGGAATTCTATCTGAACTCCGATAGAAGATCGCCAGAACCTATTGAGTACGCTTTAGTGCGGTCAATATATGATTCGACCTCGACTAACTAGTCACAGGTTAGAGTATTTTGGGGCACAAGGGCCGCAGAACTCACGTAGCTGGCCGCCGTCCTTGAAATATGGCGAATTCTCAGCGAACGAGGCTGAGACGGTGGGCCGTTTAACAGATTTTATCGTAAGTCAATTCTCATCTGGCTCAGGTACAAAATCGCTTTCTCACAATTAGACTAGAGACGCAATGGTTTCGCATTCATCACTGAAGTGCCAATTGAGTCCGCTGAACCGACTGAAAAGCTATTGGAAAAGATTGCGTTCATCAGGTTGACGCATTATGGAGGCTTCTACGACTTCATACCAGACCTCGCCCTTGCTGACACTGCTTACACAAACCTAGCACTAGGCGCTCATACTGACACCACTTACTTCACTGATCCGGCAGGGTTGCAAGCATTCCACCTCCTTTCCCATACGGACAGTAGTTCAGGGGACAAATCAGGTGCAAACCTTGGGGGGCAGTCCTTGCTTGTTGACGGCTTCAATGCTGCAAACATTCTCAAGAAAGAGGATCCGAAAGCATTCGAAGTACTGAGCCGAGTCAAGCTGCCTTGGCATGCTAGTGGCAATAAGGGAATCACGATATCGCCCGACAAACTCTACCCAGTCCTCGAAACCGATGAAAACACCGGAGAGTTGCACCGGGTCAGATGGAATAACGATGACCGTGGTGTTGTTCCCTTCGATAGCGAGTATTCACCGGAAGAGTGGTATAAAGCCGCAAGGAGATGGAACAGTATCCTGAGAAGAGAATCGATCGAATACTGGTTCCAGCTTAAGCCTGGCAATCTCTTAGGTACTCAAATGTGCACTCTCTAAAGTGGAAACTATGCTAACTTGAACTTGTAGTCTTCGATAATTGGCGAGTCTTACATGGCAGAAGCGCATTCACGGGAGTACGAAGGATATGTGGGGGATATAGTGAGTCTACGGGTTCCATTTTACGGGTTCCATTTATTTGCATCTTAGTCATCTTGCTTTGCTAATGGTTTCCTAAGTCAATCGGGATGATTTTATCTCGAGATGGAGAAATACCAATTATCCACGAGACGAGATCTTGAAGCGAGTCATAGGCTAGCGCGCACTTGGCCATAGAACCCCCGGCCGCTACCGACCACGATCGGGCAAAACAGGTTCCAAATCGGCGAAAATGCCTCTTGGCTCCCAAGTTTAGCCCCTTGAGAGTACTCGAGTTACTGTAAATGGTAATCCACCTACTCATGATACCTATTCTGTTGTCAGAGTCTGTTTGTGCCTCTCAGCAACCCTCTAACATGGATGACGGGAACCAAGTGACCATCCCCCGTGCCTCTTTGCCTAAAGGTCTTAGGTACTACATACTATACACAGATGGAACCTAGCTCTCGCTTATCTCCATCCCTCCATGTGCCACTATTACTGAGCTCACGAGCTTGCATTTTAGCGCAGCAATCCCACGTTCACCTGGATAGTTGCTAAAATAAGGGCTGCAGTAGCTAGACAGTCCAGCAAACCACAATTCACAATCTCATTCAAGCGGTTAATTCTCCGCAGTTTGCTTGCAGGATGCAGCGGTTCCTGGGCTACCCCTAACTGCATCCGTACGTCATCTTCGGCCCGGGTCCAGTACATCGGCGCAATTCGGTATAACCCAATATAGAGCCTACAATTTTCGGGATATCGCGCCTTCACACATAATTCATTTGAATATTTCGTTTTTTTCCGCAATGTGATATCTAATTTCTAGTTCTTTTCGATTTTCTCTTTCTTGTCTTTTCTCGTTGCCAGTGAAAAAAAACGGCTTATGAAGTCTTACCACCCGTGCCGTCTTTAAGGGTCCTCAGGGTTTCTACACTGTTGAGATATTCAATAGCTACCGTCGAAAGCTATCAATATGGCCGATATAAATACTGGTGCTTTTAAACATGACAGTACGGAACCTCCGACGTCTAACTTGGTGCTACCGTTATTCTCCCTGAAGGGTAGAACGGCTATCGTCTCTGGAGCCGGCGCTGGTATCGGTCTTGCAATTGCTCATGCATTCGGTACGAATAAAAGGCTCCTTGTGTAAAATCTACAGTTTCGTCGAATTGCCCTAAACTTTTA
Source organism: Annulohypoxylon truncatum (assembly GCF_022578515.1). Classification (NCBI taxonomy): domain Eukaryota; kingdom Fungi; phylum Ascomycota; class Sordariomycetes; order Xylariales; family Hypoxylaceae; genus Annulohypoxylon; species Annulohypoxylon truncatum. The sequence goes on from NW_025953787.1 coordinate 938,427, forward strand.
CGCTTGTTACGTCGTCTACCTATCCTGTACTTGTACTAATAGAATCATAGTAAGTGGACTAGGCCTCGTCATCCCAATGCTTCCGCACGAGCCCCTTTTTTTAAGATCGACCTCAGGTGGAAGCGGGCTATACACCCTTCAAACCCAAACGCGCTTCCAGTGACGCGACCATTTCACCCTGAGATGCTGATATGGAATAGGCTGAGGCTGGAGCGAATGTTGCGATCTGGTATAACTCCAACAAGAAAGCTCTTGATGAAGCCGCGAACATTGAGAAAACATATGGCGTGAAGTGTAAGTATACCATCTCGACTTCCACGACGCCGACATGTCTAAACTGGGCTTGAACGACTAGGCAAGGCTTACCAAGTCAACGTGACAACCTGGGAGACGGTACAAGCCGCCGTTGACGAGATTGTAAAGGATTTCAATGGCAGACTCGACATCTTCGTCGCGAACTCCGGTATTGCATGGGAAGAGGGTTCGTTCATCGACGGCCCGCTCGAGACGATGCAAAAAGTACTGAAAGTTAACATCGACGGCACACTTTTCTGCGCACGCGCCGCTGCGCTGCATTGGCGACGGCAAAAGAAAGAGGGAACCACGGTCGACGGGCAACCCCTGGAGAACTTCACGTACGGTAGCTTCATTGCTACGTCTAGTATGAGCGGTCACATCGTCAATATCCCTCAGCAGCAGACCGTGTACAATTTGTCTAAGGCTGCGATTACTCATGCTTGTAGGTGATATCTGGCTATAGGGGAGTTGGACACTATACTCACATACTGGTTACAGGCAGGTCGTTGGCTATCGAGTGGGTGGGTTTCGCGCGTGCTAACTCGGTCTCCCCCGGCTATATCAAGACCGAGATCTCGGCTTTCATTCCTCTAGAAACTAAGAACATCATCAAGGGCAAGATTCCAATGGGGTACGTCTCTTCCCTTAATCCCATTCAGAGTCCGTCCCTCTAACTTTTTGGCTGTAGACGGGAAGGCGAGCCGGAGGAGTTGAAGGGCGTATACTTGTACCTGGCTTCCGACGCCTCGTCGTACACGAATGGCACAGATATCATTGTTGATGGCGGATACACTGTGCCGTAGTTGGATCTAGAAGGGGTTTGAGGGTACAGCATACCAAAAGTACTTACTAGTATAGATAGAATTTTGTGTACGTAAACTATAGCACTTAGGCGTTTCATTTTACTACTACAACCGCTGTCTACAATAATTATCGATATAGACGGCAGCTGTACTGCGTTATAGATATGTTTCGAGACTCTTGAGGCTTGTCAAAATACTTATGGTCAAGTTGGTGAAGGAGACCCAACGTGGGAGGGCACCCTTTGCATAGGTAACTTTGAATTAGTACTTACGTATTTTAGGCATTCATAATATTAAGTGTAATAATACGAAACGGATATTAGTATAAGACATGAAATCTCCATGACAGGAGCGGTACTGATGATCTTTTCTTGATTAAGGCGGTAAATACAAAAGCAACTTTTTTCAATTAGCACAAAGATCAGTCGGGATTTCCTCTTCAGAACAGGTGAGTGACGATGGTCCAATCAATCGACGGAGGCGAGGCGCATCACCATGCATAATGTACCAAGCTAAGTGCGTCCGTAGATAGAGAAAGCTCAACCACAGGATTGCCGATTGTTAGGCAAATTCTTTCGAGATGACGGACCGTGCTCTCAAAAATGGCGGTGCGAGGAAACGAAAATATAAGACGAAGTCATGCCCAACCTTCTTTCGACATTCATTTTTCTTCTTAATCCTCCGAGTCTAGCTTCACTATACGGTACCTAGAGACATTGTTAACGAATATCTCGTGGACATGGACAAGTCTGCATTCAAATCCCAAGTCGACCAACTCATCTTTCACCCTGATCCTAATATCAGAAAGCCTCTTGCTCTCTGGGCAACCCTTCCAAGTGCTGGACGGCCAATACCACCACATACGGCAATGATCCAAGAGATAGAAGACTCATCATTAGAGTGGCCATCCTTAATTCGACATCACAAGATAGGGACGACTTTGTAAGAAGCACCGCAAACATATGGGCGTTATACGCCAACATAAAGTTCGAGTTTGTCTCATTCTTAGAACGTTCGGAAATCCGCGTCCTATATGCTGATGAGTCTTGGTCCTATATTGGGATTGATGCCTTGGAGCATGGCCAGCATGAGGAGACAATGAGACTCGAGTATATCGACGGCGACGATAGACATAACCAGCGTACTATTCTACACGAATTTGGCCATGCACTCGGCTTTGAACACGAACATTCTTCTCCAGAGGCCGGGATTCAGTGGAATACGGATGCTGTCATCGCGCACTACAAGAATTGGTCAGTCGAAGAGATTGAACACAACATCCTTCAAGTCGCCGATGATGCTAGCATTAGGAGCCGCTATGACCTCGAATCCATAATGGGTTACCAGTTGTCTCAGAGCTTGGTAACAAGTGGTATGGTCTCGATCAAGAAGTTTACTAACTTGTCGCCTTTGGACAAGGAGTGGGCTCGAAAATTCTATCCCTTTTCCAACCGTCCGGAAAGGTCGGATCACCATGTCCAGAGAAGTCGAGATGCAACCGAGGCACTGGGCTCGCAGGCTCGCCAATATAAAGATCACTTTATATATCGAGCTAATAAAAAACTCGATGACTGTTTTAGGGAGTCTGGTATGAAGGTCTTTCGATGTGGTAAACCAAATTGTCGGCCGAAGGATAGGCAATGTGATGCTTGCCTTGAACGACACGACTCATTCCAAAATGGGGGGATGGATATGATTTCCCACCATGACTTTTTGGATATCCTCATATGTTGAATGCGTTTAACGCGGATGATGTGTGTGAGGCCTCGGATGGCAGGGGTGGCTTCGGGCTGATAAAGGGCGGCTTGCCTTACCTAAGCATCACGTGCAATGTTTAAAATATACTAATTCTGTCTTTCTCCTGAATGAAGTCATCGCTAAGGGCTGAGCATTACGTAGTCAATGATTCGGTAAGTGGTCTAGAATCCATACTTCCTCCTCGTGTAATAGTACTTTAGAAAGACGCGATAGACGGACGGCACCCAAGTACCGAATCAGCTTCTTACGCAGCTGGCTGCATTCTAGGCCAATGCGGTCATCATTAATAGGAGCGGGTTCAGATTTCTCAAAGGCCTCCTGGGCTAAAAAGTATCAGAGGCTACTAGGTAGGTAGATTCAGCCCCTATTTCGCTCGGCAGATAAGACATGAAGGTACTTCGGAACACGCACTAAAATGTGAAAGCGTAAAAGTACTTTTTCCGCACTCCGTACCTACCCCACAGTGCGTTGTACAATACCAAAGATGGCAGCTTCAGGTAGTGTAAGAGCAGGTACCTCTTGGATGTAACACACAGCACTAGAGCACGTAACGAGTAACATGCTGCGGGCACCTTACCTTTGGTTTTCGTGCCTTGCCAATCTTGCCTGCCTTCCGCCTAACTTATCATTTCCATTATTATTCTCCAGTTTCAGCCCTCGTGCTCTTTTCTACTTCTTCAACAACCTTTCCACTCGGCCATTACCGCCAAGTGCGCAATAGACATCCAAGTGAACTTAATTTGATTATTTATTTAATCCGCCCACCCTTTCTACCAGCGGCGCTATCGTAATAGGGGTCTCGCACGCAAAGGCGCATCACCGATCATTCGAACATCATGGACGCCGCCGGAGAAGGCCAGGCGCCTTTCTCCCCCACCGTGGTGGAACAACGCAACATCCAGGTAGATAATGCTATTCGCGCTATCAAGGAGAAGAAGCCGCTGCCTGAGATCGACTTTAGTATTCATACTATGGAAGATGGCACCCAAGTCAACACCATGGAGCGGGTCTGCAAAGGTGAGCTTCTCTCGACCTTGTAACTACCCCGCCACTCAGACAAAAGGGGATTGACTGGCTATCTAGACGTGCAGGCGCCCGCCACATTCAAGCCTACCGACGAACAGTTCTTCGAGGACGAGTCCCATACTAAACCCAACATCACTTTCCTGAAACAGCACTTCTATCGAGAGGGCCGATTAACCGATGAGCAAGCCTTATGGATCATCAAGCAGGGAACCGAGCTTCTACGCGCAGAGCCCAACCTTCTTGAGATGGACGCCCCTATAACAGTCTGCGGTGATGTCCACGGTCAATACTACGACCTTATGAAACTCTTCGAAGTCGGTGGCGACCCCGCCGAGACCAGATATCTCTTCCTCGGCGACTACGTGGACAGAGGCTACTTTAGTATCGAGTGCGTCCTGTACCTGTGGTCTCTGAAGATACACTATCCCAAGACTCTCTGGCTGCTGCGCGGGAACCACGAATGTCGCCATCTGACCGATTACTTCACCTTCAAGCTTGAGTGCAAGCATAAGTATTCCGAGGCCATCTACGAAGCTTGCATGGAATCCTTTTGTGCTCTCCCACTCGCCGCTGTGATGAACAAGCAATTCCTTTGCATTCATGGAGGACTCAGTCCTGAGTTGCACACTTTGGACGACCTGAGAAATGTAGGTCATGAGACTGCCTCTTACACCTAGTGCATGTTACGAGCAATGTTGGTAGCTGACCCGAAATAGATTGATCGGTTTAGAGAACCACCAACTCAAGGTCTAATGTGTGATATCCTGTGGGCTGATCCTCTGGAGGATTTTGGCCAGGAGAAGACCAGCGAGTACTTCATGCACAATCATGTTCGTGGCTGCTCGTACTTCTTCTCCTATCCTGCCGCATGCGCTTTTCTGGAGAAGAACAACCTACTCTCCATCATTCGGGCACATGAAGCACAAGATGCTGGCTATCGAATGTACCGTAAAACTAGAACGACTGGATTTCCGAGTGTCATGACCATCTTCTCTGCGCCCAACTACCTCGACGTTTATAACAACAAGGCGGCCGTTCTCAAGTACGAAAACAACGTTATGAACATTCGACAGTTCAATTGCACGCCGCATCCGTATTGGCTTCCTAACTTCATGGATGTATTCACCTGGTCGCTACCTTTCGTTGGTGAAAAGATTACCGACATGCTCATAGCAATCCTACACACTTGTTCCGAAGAAGAACTCAAGGAGGAGACTCCGATGTCGACATCTCCCGGTCCTCAATCCCCCCCACTTGGTGGGCCTTTCTCAGACCCAGATTCGATCGAGTATAAGAGGAGGGCGATCAAGAACAAGATCTTGGCAATTGGACGACTGTCGCGGGTATTCCAAGTGCTTCGAGAGGAAGCCGAGAGTGTCACGGAACTCAAAACCGTGTCAGGCGGGCGACTACCCGCAGGAACGCTTATGCTGGGCGCAGAGGGTATCAAAGACGCAATCAACACCTTCGAAGATGCCAGGAAGGTCGATCTTCAGAACGAGAGACTGCCACCGAGCCATGACGAAGTCATGAAACATCAGGAAGAGGAACGACAGAGGGCACTAGAGCAAGCTTCTAAGGAGGCCGATAATGATAAGAAATTGCAGACATTGTCCAGGAGGTTGAGCACGTGAGTATAGATTTCTACCTAGTTTGCAGTTGCCATTCACTAACGGCTAAACAGTGATCGCAAGCGATGATGCAATATGAATCCGTCTCAGCCTAGTCATCAAGTAATCAAGTGATTATTAACTTGACGTTTTCGTTCTTAACAATTGCGCCGGCTATTTGTCTTGGCCCAACAGATTAGAACATGCTGTCATGGCAAACTTTGACAATCGTTCTAGTGATGTTAGTAAAGCTTTAGCTGGTTTATTGTTCGCATGGCACAAGACCAAGGAGCAGTGTGGCTCAAGACAGATGAGTCGAGTAAAAACAGTTTCCGGTAGCCGATGTGGGAACGAGACGAAGACATGCTATGGAGTTAGGAGAAGGAGTCCTAGTTGACACAAAACGATTTAATGAAAACCAAGCTGGAAACCTTAGAACAGTGCCAGCCTTCTAAACACCTTGCCGTGCTTTCTTGGGGCCTTGCTCTGTCGTATTTACTTAAGAATCATTGCTTATGAGACTGCTGCTTAGGTTTCTCGAGTAATCGGCGGGTAGAACTGTCATAGCTTTGCTACGTCGGATAGGTAGGTCGAACGATCAAAAGGCATTCAAGCTATTTCATTGCTAGCATGTCGATTAATTAGGTGCTCCTTATGATCTTATACTAACTAGCCGGCTTTCCCGTCTGTCCTTTAGGTGATGGGAATTTGGTAGACGTATTCGGTCGAGGGGTCTTCATCAAAGGAGATACCTTCATAAAGAAACCTCCATTTCGCTCATCGTGCTTCTCCGACTTCCTCTCGCCCTTTCCTTTTCCCTTCTACCAGCTAAACTTCTCCTATCTGTACAGATGACACGATACGACAATCCACCGCCAAGAGACACCCGAACATGGATCCAACCCAGTACCCAAGGTACTTAGGTAGGTAAGTACCTAAGAACTATAGACAACCCCCAATCCCCCACGCGCCTAGAAAATCGCAAGCACATTCGGCGGGCTCGCCACGCCGCCGGGCACATTGCACGGCTCGCTCGAGACGAAGAAGGACCACCGCTTCTGGCTCTCGCAGTGCGCGGCCAGGGCCTCGAGGTCGAACAGCTCGCCGACGGGGCAGCCCCAGCCGGCGAGCAGGACCTCGTGCAGGGCGTAGGGGGCGTCGGGCGGCGCGGGCCAGCTCTCGAAGCTGGGCTGGTCGCCGGCGACGGCGCTGAAATTGGACCAGATCCAGCGGAGTATGTTTTCGGACCGCTCTACGCCGCCGAAGTGGTGCGGCACGACGGAGCGGTGCGATGAGATGAAGGAGGAGGGCTTGGAGGGCAGCGTGGCGAGGAAGCCGGAGCGGATGAAGAGGATGTCGCCGAAGCGCGGGACGGTATCTTGGGAGGCGAGGCAGGCGAGGAGTTCGGTGAGTGGGATGGAGAGGCTGGAGAAGGAGTCGTAGGGGGTGACGGAGGAGGGGGGTTGCCGTTGCCGCCAGCTGTGGTGGTCGATTAGGATGCCCCGGCCTACTATGCCTTGGTCGGTCCACGCTTGGGTGTGTTAGCTAGGTCCTCATCAGGGGAAAGGGGGTATGGAATATGGGTGAAAGATAGGTGAGATTCATACCGTGGATCCCGTTGACGGTGGACTTCTTGCCGTCGGGCCCGCAGCCGTGGATGTCGTCCTGGGTGACGCCGTTGTAGAAGAGGCCCTCGCGCTGGTACGCGAAGTGGCGCAGGCCGTCCCACTGCGTCGACACCTGCGAGTTGAAGGTCCAGACGTCATCGTTGATGACGCGCGGGTCCTTGCGGATCAGCTGCTGGTGGAAGACCTGCCGCGCGAAGAAGGACTCCTCGGGCTGCGCGTCGATCGGCCAGTTCAGGGAGATTCTGGGGAAGTTGTTAATAACCGTTATCCTTTACATGAGATCCTCCATATGAGAAAAGAAAAGGGGGGGGGGGGATACCGGTGGCCTGTTCTAATCTCGCTCTTGGCTGCGGCGGCGACTCGCTCGTCGGTTAGCCGGTTTAGCGTCCCTAGCTCGTCCTTGTCGCCGTATAAGCCCCATGCCGAGAGGTGCGGATCCCCCTTCCGGATGGGCAGGTCTTCGAAATCGGGGATGCCGTTCTCGTTGAGCTTGATGCCGGGGACTGGTGGGGCCATTGTCACAACTTTGTGGAATTGTTCTTCGTATATATATGAATTGAGGCTTTGTTGCTCTTCAGTAAGGTATGTTCAATGTTGGTTCGCATATTCCAGCACAAAGTGACCACTTTTTGTAGGTGACACTATCCCCGCTCAAATTCAGACGAACACCCTTCTCCCTTACCCGAGAGTGATGCGATGCATGCCTCCTTAGTGTAACGGGATCGTCCTTTATCATGCTCCCCGCACTCATCGGATGGGGTTAACCTTGCTTGAGGCTTACCGAGATAATGGATCCAATACTGCCCCTCCGTTATGGTTTGGAGTCCAGGGCCGTACCGGTTACCATACGTTCCCACACCGGAAGCTGGTTCGCTTGGCGGGTTAATATGTAGCGAATGTGGAACTCATGACGTTAGCGCTTTTATCTTGCCTTCGCCGTGTTCCGAATAGTAACATTTAAATTTAACTTTCCCAGCCAAAAACAATTACAGGACATTATGGCTTGATTCTATCTGAGGTGTTACTATGTACCAACTCCTTACTCAGTACTTGTCAGCGATTGGAAGAACAAACGAATAATCTCCGGAAACTCAATTCTTTCCATACACTAGACATTTCAAGGGGTGTACAAATCCCGTTGTTGTAGCTGCGGGAACATGTTTCTTTGAAAATAGTGTTGAATTAATGAATTGTATGATTGATATCTTCGTCTATCGATATATCGGTTTATCATGAGGTATCTAGAACATTAATAGAATTTGCTCGTCTTCCACCGGACACCGGCGGAGATATAGTCTTCAAACATGGAACGATCTTCTATGCTGTGATCGACTGTGATCGTACGACTCATTACTAGGGGGCAACGATGCCATACTTCTCGTAAGGGAAATTCTCTAGACTGGCCAACCGTTCAGCCCAGCCATCATCGACAACTCCGAGTTGCTCGTCGTTGCCGATAGGAAATAGTGCCGTCCTCCCGGCAAGTACATCTTTTTCTTTGCCTTGGTACTCGGCAGCTAGGTTGGGATGCGGAACCCATACTACCCTCATACCAGCGCGTCTTCCCGCCTCAACACCAAGTACGCTGTCCTCGAAGACTAAACACTCCTTCGGCTCGATCTTGGGGACTCCTTCAGGTAGCGACGAGTTGATGGACTGGAGAGCAAGGAGATAAATATCAGGAGCGGGTTTACCCCGGCCATGCTTAATTCTAGGGTCGTCCCCTAGAACTCGGTGCTCCGCCGGAATGGTTTCTAAGACAGCTCTTGTTGCGGGACGCGACGTTTTCAGCTCGTAATTCTTCTTCTCGCTACTTGTAGCAAGGGCAATTCCAACTTGGAGCCCCTGTGTAGTTTTCGAGCTCCTCAGGTCCTTCAGGAGCTTCTCTACTCCGGGGAGGGGTTGGCATTGGGGGAAATAGATTTTATGCTGTTCGCTCTGCTCCTGTTTGTATTGTTCCCTTGAGATAGGTAGTTGAGCCCAATTATGAAATACGTCGCCGTTGGACGATCCAGGAATGCCCATAAGTTGAACTTTGACGGATGCTGGTAAGTTGGGCCTTCCATACTTATTTAACACTATGTTGGAGCAAAGTGTGTACAAGTCTTCGGTGTTGATAAGCAGGCCGTGCATATCAAACAAGCATGCTCGGATTGGGGGGAAGTCCGGAGAAGTCGGCTTTAGGTCACCATTCTGATTTGAAGGCGCCATGATAAGAAACGCTGGTGTAGATGGTCCAATAGTCCAATGATCTGAAATCAGAATAGCTGAAAGCTACCTATGTATCGAAACCACGGTGGCGTATAATAACGACAGACTTGGTTGGTTCCTACTTTCCGCTTTCTAGGTATGAAATGGGGCAAGCTAACTGGCTGCGTTTGGTGGGGGTTCGAAGAATTGAATGGATCGAGATTCAGCCGTCGGTTGCCGTAGGAGTTTGTGTCGACTACGGCTGCTCTACCGATTGTCGAGTTGACTGTATACTTACTAGGTAGTGAGTAGGTAGCAAAAGAAAGTGACATAGGCTAACATATGATTAGCTACTGATTATGAGTTAGACTTCGAAGACGCAATCTTGCGAACTGCGAAGACCGGCGCTATTTGCCATTGGCCGAAGTTGTAGGTTGTGAATAAAGACACCCCACTCAGTTATCTGACAGTTCTCCCTCATCAGCATTCAACTTCGAGACTTATAAGGTATAAAAAAAAAACCTGTTCGATTACATTATCGTTTCTTAATTTACGCTTGGCCAATTTCCAAAGTCTTCCATTGAGGAGTATTTCCGATTTCGTAGAAAACACGATGGTAGGGATCACGAGACTCGAACTCCGGACGGCACTTGGTCCAGTTTATCGGGATGTGCTCCCCTACCCACCCCGAGACTGCACGGCGGATGAAATCCCGGTAATCGACCTGGCGCCTATGTTTTCCGACGAGCTATCCGACCGTAAACGTGTCGCCGCGGATCTTAGGTCAGCTGCAACCAACAACGGTTTCTTCTATATTAAGAACCATGGAATATCGGATGAGACTATTGCTCGGTGCAAACAGCAAGTGTTGAACTTTATGAGGCAACCCCAGGAGAAGAAAGATTTGTTGGAGTCCAGGACGCATAGCAAGTACTACAATGGGTATCTTGGAAATCGCAAGGCCCAGATATCTCGTACCGAGACCGCCGATGTTCGAGAGTCTTTCTCATTTCGTTACTCTCCAGAGCTTGATCCGGATCATCCAATGGATATCTCTGAGGTTTCCCCTGAGGTCAGGTCTTGGATCCGTGGAGAGGACTTTGTGGTAAGTTGATTCACATTTAGATATCGCTCTTGATGATATGCTGACCCTAAACTACAGTGGGAAGGGACAGCTCATCTGCTAGACTTCAAGAAAGACTGCCTTGCGTATTGGAGTAGTTGTCTCACTCTCGCGAGAAGACTGGTGAGAATTTTTGCTCTGTCTCTAGACCTAAGTGAGGATTATTGGGATGACAAGATCACCCATCCCGGAGCCGACGGCGTCTTCAACTACTATCCGCCACGGACCGAGGAGGAAGTCCAGGATAACTTTGTGGGTTTGGGAAGTCATACAGATTTACAGCTGTTCACACTTTTGTGGCAAGACAGCGTCGGTGGTCTGCAAATATTGTCCAAGGAGGGGCAATGGTTGAGAGTGAGCGGAAATTGATATTGATATTGAGGACCAACCAATACTGACAGTGTGCGAAGGCGCCTCCGATTGAGGGAACCCTTGTGGTCAATATCGGTGATTTTATGATGCGTCTATGCAACGACATTTACAAATCTACCGTCCACAGGGTCACAAATGAGTCTCCTGTTGAACGCGTTTCAATGCCCTTCTTCTTTGGTATATCAATTCTCTACTTGTTCGTATCGTGGCGTTGCTCACTGGTGTATCAGGCCTCAATTTCAACTGTGTCGAAGGCGTTGTTCCTTCGTGCACTTCAGAATCGAATCCGGCAAAATACGAACCCATATCTTGTGGCGACTGTAAGTATAGATTCATTCCCAAATGACCTTTTGGCTAATGGGACGTAGGGTGTCAGATGAGATTTAAGATGGAGAGAAGCGACTTCTTGAAAAGTGAGGAAGCGAAGAAAAATCTGGCCCCAAGTGGTAGGGTCGTTGCTGTGTAAAGAATTCATCGCTGATTCGTCTCATACCTATTGCATGTCGTCTTTAAGATTTAATTGATGCTGAGATGATCATAAAACCTTTTGAACGAGTTCGAGGACGTCGAAGAATGCTTCACGGTCGGGCTTAAGTGTTTTGAGACCAAGTCCGACAACTAGAGTGCGACGCTCGTCTGAATCTCGTCTTGCAATATGACTAGCTATCTGAACGGCGTACAGCTGCGCAAGAGATTCACGTTCTTCCCCACCACCGCCAAGGAGTGTCTTCGGCGTTAGGTGAGACATAGGTAGCAAACTGGGATTTGCCAGAGCCATTTCTACAGAAGCAGATGATGGTGCCGAGAGCGGTACTTGAATCTTCAGAATAGAATTAGAATTATATTTCCAATCAAATATCTGGCCTCGAAATGGGTTACCCATTGTGAGAGTCTACCTTCTTGAGATAGAGTAAGAAGTATCTTGTCCGAGAAATATAGAACAGAAGCTTCGGTAGGAATCCCGTCAATTGGTCCGGAAGCTGCTTTTGACTTGGCCGGGAATGGCTCTTCAACTACTCGTGAGGCATCCATCATGCTGCGCAGTTGAGCATAAGATAGAAACAGGTCCTTTTCTGTGTGAGCTCCTTAGCTGTTTGTTGTATGAAGCAGCTTCCAAGGTTTACGAAGCTGAAGAGTCTAGGTTAGTTAATGGTTGTAGGGCTAGCGTAGTGGGGCTATGGAGTCCCGCTCGCAGCGGCGACAAGGAATACCCCGCGCTAATCCTGATTTGATCAGCTAGAAGAAATTCTGCCGGGCGGTCAAAATTTCAGTATCCTTGACTTTCAATACTTGTATCACTTTAAGTTTTCATCGTCAACAACGGGAAAAATGCCCAAATTTGTACCGAGGCAGAGAAAACATAGAGTCCTTGCCCGCCAGAAGGCACAGGAAAATGGCGGCCAAGATGGAGGAGCTGCACCTCCACAACTCGACAGCAATGCGCTAGAGATACTCCCAGACGCCCAGAAAGAAGTTCGTGAAGCTAAGAGGGCTCAGCTGAGAGAGGAATTGAATGGTCAAGTCAAAGTGAGCGGCAAGAAGGCCAAACGACTTGAGAAGTACATCGAAAACAAGCTCAAGAAGGATGAGAATCGAGTTCTGTTAGCTGAATTAGCTAAGAATAAGATCGATACTACTTTGTTCTCAAGTAGTCGGACTCTCGGCCAGGGAAAAGAGACGAAGCGCCAGGCTCTTAGCCGTGCTTTCAGGGAGAGGCAAGCTGGTATTAATCAAGGTCATGACGATGTTCTTTTTGAAGAAAGACATATCCCGGCAAGCGATGAGTTTGACGACGATGACGAGGCGCAATCGAAGATCAGTCATTCTACTGGACGAAACGGTGGAATGATGCAAAATGGCTCCAGTGTAAGCGATGCTAATAATGCGCCACCCGAGAAACCTGCGGTAACAGTGGGATCCGGATTAAAACGTCCCTTGGAGCTCGATGATGAGGGGCGGCCAGTCATACAGAAGAGACAGAAACGCGGTGGCGTAAAATCAAAATTATCCATGAAACCGCAACTTATACAAGCCGAACTCACTCCTGACGATTCAGATGAGCAACAAAATGGTAATGGCGACGAGTGGAATGGTTTTAGCTCTGACGCCTCTGCCCACGAATCAGCTGACTCTCAGAATTCATCTGAAGAAGCTGAAGATGAGTCTTCAGATCAAGAGTCTAGCAGCGAGGAAGAGTCGTCCGAAGAGGAGGGTGGTTCGAAGAAGAGATCTTCCGCCTTCAAAGCTTGGGCTCATGGGCAACGAAATGCGGCTCTTGGTTACCAACCGGTGGACAGCAGTAATTCGGTTCTTAATATTACAGTTCCTAAGGATTTCAAACCGCGTCCGCTGGAACAAGATCCTCTACCCCTTGAATTACTTCCGACGAAGGATAATAGCAGAAAGGCTTTTAGTGTCTCAGTTCAGAGGACACCTAAGATTCAAGAAGAACGACTCAAGTTACCAGTCGTGGCCGAGGAGCAAAAGATTATGGAAGCCATCCACAACAATAATGTGGTATTGATATGCGGTGCGACTGGTTCAGGAAAAACGACTCAGGTTCCTCAATTCTTATTTGAAGCCGGTTATGGATCTCCTAACTCGCCCACACCCGGAATGATCGGGGTGACACAGCCACGAAAAGTCGCTGCAGTCAGTATGTCGAAACGAGTCGGACAAGAACTTGGCGATCGATCAGAAACTGTTGCATACCAAATTCGGTTCGAGGGCACAGTGGATGAGAAGACGGCTGTGAAGTTTATGACAGATGGCGTACTACTTCGTGAAGTTGCCAATGACATTGCTCTTCGCAAGTATTCCGCCGTCATCATCGACGAAGCTCATGAGAGGAGTGTTAACACGGACATTCTCATTGGAATGCTTAGTCGAGTTGTTAAGTTACGAGAGGAATTGTCACAAGAAGGCGCTAAAATAACCCCGTTGAAATTAATTATTATGTCGGCTACGTTACGGGTAGACGATTTCGTAAAAAACAAGACATTATTCCCCCTACCGCCACCGATTCTCAACGTCGAGGGGCGCCAACATCCAGTTACTATGCATTTCTCTAGACAGACACGCCATGATTACGTTGATGAAGCTTTCAAGAAGATAATGAGAGGCCATCGTAAACTCCCGCCTGGAAGTTTCCTCGTCTTTCTTACCGGGCACGATGAGATACAAAGGTTGAGTAAAAAGCTCAGGACCGAAGCTGGTGCTCTGAACCCTATTGCCTATCCTAAGGTTCGAATATCCGCCAACGATGCGCCGTTGGAAGTTGAGGATATCGACTTTGGCGAAACTAATGAAGTAGCAAATGGCGATGACGGCCTACCATTTATTGATGATTATGAGGAAGATAACGAATCCGAAGATGATGCCGAATTCGACGTTGCGGACGAAGCTGGAACGGGGCCTCTGAAGATGCATATTCTTCCGCTATACTCGCTCCTACCGACAAGGGAGCAGATGCGTGTGTTTGATGATCCACCAGAAGGCTCGCGCGCGATCATACTTGCAACTAATATCGCCGAGACCAGTTTGACTATACCTGGCATTCGTTATGTTTTTGATAGTGGGAGGTCAAAAGAACGAAAGTACAATAGAGACACCGGAGTGCAAAGCTATGAGATAAGTTGGATTAGCAGAGCTAGCGCAAACCAGAGAGCTGGACGTGCTGGCCGAACTGGACCAGGTCATTGCTACAGGCTCTATTCCTCCGCGGTATTTGAACGGGACTTCCCTGAGTTTGCTGATCCCGAATTGCTGAGAATGCCCATCGAAGGTGTGGTACTACAGCTCAAGGCAATGCGGATACACCATGTAGTTAACTTTCCCTTTCCGACGCCACCCGATCGAATGAGTCTTACAAAGGCAGAGAAGTTACTCCAATATCTCTCAGCGACCACAGAAACTGGGCAGGTAACTCAGATCGGTTCGACAATGGCCAAATTCCCGCTGCCACCTCGATTTGCACGAATCCTTCTAATTGGACATTTGCATGAGTGTCTTCCCTACACCGTCGCCCTTGTCGCGGGACTTTCTGTCGCACAAGTGTTTATTCCGGAGAACCAAGTAATACCAACTCTATCTACAGACAACGAGCAAGACTTCCGCACCAACCAAGACGTAGTCGCAGAAACCCAGCAGACCCAACTGCGACGGAAATACAACGAAGTCCACCGCAACTTCTGCTCTCTGGACGACAGCTCCGACGCCATGAAACTCCTGCAAGCGGTCGGGGAGTTCGCGCACGATCCTACGGAGGGCTGGTGCAAGGACCACTTCGTGCTGTTCAAATCGCTCCAAGAAGCGCAGAAACTGCGCCGCCAGCTCACGAGCCTGCTCCAGAAAGACATCCCCGCGTTTGCGAACCTGGTCTTCAGAGATAAGCTCGACCGCCCTAGCCCGAAGCAGGTCACGGCCCTGAAGCAGATGGTAGCCGCGGGCTTCATCGACCAAGTCGCCATACGCGCGGACCTCTCCCCGTCGCCGCCGGAACTCTACCGCAAGCCGCGCCGCGCCATCGACGTCCCGTACGCTCCCCTCCAACCCATAAACGCGGACTCGCGCGACCCGCTCGACGGCCTTGTGTACATCCACCCGTCGTCCTGCCTTGCGCACCGCAGCCCGCAGGAGTGTCCCGAGTTCATCGTGTACTCGAATCTTCAACGCGCCTCCCCTTCTTCCTCCTCCTCATGGTCTTCTAAACCCAAGACGCGGATGCTCGCCCTGACCGACGTTTCCGGAGCCCAGCTCGCGGGTATCGCGAAGGGGACGCCGCTCCTGACCTACGGGAAGCCCATCAAGGAGGTTGTGACGTCGTCCTCGACGAGGGAGTGCTGGGTCGTGCCGTACCTGAGGGCTGAGAAGACGGGGGGTCTGGGCTGGCCGCTGCCCGTGAAGAAGATCTTGCAGAAGAGGGTTCCTGGGAAGGGGTGGGTTACTGAGTGAAGAGCGGGGATTGCTATAGCCTAGAAAGGGGGAAGTGGGTATTGGCTTTAGGTTCTGTTGGAATATGAAAAGGGCATAGCTGACTACGGCGTTGGCGGATTGGTAAACGAGTATAATAATATACTCACTTCTCAGTCTTTTTGATAATAGGCATCTTTTTTCTTCGTGCCAATCAATACTAATAATTACTAGAGGATCATAGATAACTTCGTCTTAGTAGGGCTTACCTATAGAACTACTCCTGGATATAGCCGAATTCACGTAACTGGAGGCCATACACTATACAATCAACGGAATCAATTATCACTCACTCACGCAGTAAAGCTTAAGTCCTTATTAATTCATGAATCTTGCATATTCGTATTGCACACCCATTATACGTATGCCACGGTCTCTATAGCAATCCTGACTGACGTACTATACAGCGAGTGAGAAAAGAAAAAGCGTGGAAAACTGTCCCGTGGGAACCGTGACGACCGTGTAATGCAAAGTCTGTTGTGCCTGATGCTAAACCCCAACGCCTTGGGAAGAAAAGAAAGAAAAATCGACGGTAAAATAGGACTTCCTTCCCTGATGACATGCGGCGCCGAGATTTTGACAGGCGAGAAGCATTGCTGCCTCTAGCCCATTAAGTCCGATAAGTCCGTTGGAAGGATTTCCGCGTTCATGTAGGCGTTGAAACGCGCGTTCGTCAATCTCTCAATCAAGTGCGCTTGTTCACGTACCGGTGGTTCAGGTACCGCGCCGCCGTGCCGATTATGGAGTCTCTAGCGTTCATAAGGAGGAGGCGGCGGCGGCGGTGTTGGCTGGAACGAGCCAATTGTGGAGGGATCGGATATCGCCGATTGACCCGGTTGAGGCGATCCCCCGAATAGTGCATAAGGGTTGGTCGGATTCTGTGACGGTGGCAATGTGTTCACTTGTCTGGAGGACGAACCGGGTCGTGACTGACTCCTTCTCATAGTTGCCCCCATTAATTCCGTCACCTTCGTCATCATCCTCGGGAAGTACTGCTGGATGAACGATTCGCTATAGGCAGTTAGCATATGACCTAGAAACATCTACATAATGGATAGAAATACTTACGTGTAGTAGCTGTGATCCGCATTATGAGGGCCGACGAGATTGTGAGCTAACTCGTGAGCTACTACAACCCACCACCAAACTGCAGCCGATGCTCTGGCCTCTCCCGACGCCGGTTGATCTCCGTGGAGTTGGTTGTAGAAGCGCAGGTTGCAGAAGATGCTTCCAGCACGATTGAAGGCAATCGTATTACCTCCTTGCTCGTAAAAGATGTGTATGGCGGATCTGTTAATCGAATACACAGCACCTACAGTTAGGAGGAGAGATGCGAAGGCGTTGATAGCTGCATGGTTCGTTTTAAGGAAATCGGCAGCGTTGAAGTTCGGGATATGGTTGGATACGAATACACGCATCCCGTTCGAGGCGTCTGCTACGAAATATAGATCCTTCCCTATAGTATCATCACAATACGTAGCTTGTTCCTTGACTTCTCTGGTAGACGGCGGAGCGTAAAGCTGGGATGAATCATGTGCTCTGGTAGACTTGACGGCGTTGAGAAGATTCTCCTGGACGATGGCGGGATTTGTCACCTTGCCCTCGTTGTTCTTGCCAGACCTAGAACCCTCGTCCGGTGGCAGCTGAACGGGTTCCGGGTTTGAACCCATCATGTTCTTCAAGCTCTCGTCTGCTTCATCAGAAGTTTCGAAGCCGAACCTTCGAGATAGGGTTGAGAATAGTCCTCTAGGTCTTTTACCCTGCGATGGTGCTGGTACTAGCGCCTTGTCATCTTCGTCGGGAGAGCCAAATGCACCAGGCAATTTCATCGGCGGGGTCTTGTTATGGTGTTCCCTTTCTATACCCATAGCCTGACGATGTCTCTTGAATTCCTCTTCTCGTTCCTTGATCTTGGCCTGCTCAGCATCTAAGGCCTTACGTCTTTCTTCCTCGGCTATCCTAGCCTCGGCTGCCTTTGCTCTAAGGATACGATCGACGTTGTACCCACGAGCTTTCAAATCAAGTAAATCGAGCTTGAGGAATGGCTCGAAGAAGAAATACGCTTGCTGGCTTGGTCGATTCAGAATGAGCTGGCATACTGCATGTCCTACTTGGTACATGTCGGGACGGCCAGGCTCAGTCGCGACGTATAGAACCCAGCCATTCTTCTCTTTCTGACTTGCCGCCGACCGTTTTTCGGTATGTGACTGGCTTTCGCGAAGTGATCTCCGAAGCGAAACGGATCGCACAGCTTCTACAGACAAATTATTCTCAAGCCATTTCGCGTCATGTTTAATGGCATCTCGCGAGTACCTAGCGTACTCATGAATGAAGAGCTTTGAACGCTCTAGGACGTGTTTCCGAATCCAAACTGCAAGATCCTGCTTCTCACTATGCGACCCGACCTTAAGATCTACTCGGACAATAGCCGAGAGTGATTGGGAGCCGAGAGCCATGTAGAAGGTTTCTAAGACGTCCTCCTCAGGTGCACATATCAAGTGATCTTTGAACATGCGGTAACTAATGTAATCATCTAGAATGACAATGCTACCTGGAGTAGCAAGTTGGTATTGCCTGATGGATGCTTCTTCTTCTTCGTTTTCCGATGACTTGTCCTTAGAAGGAGCGCTAATCTCCTTGAAAGCTAGCAAGAATGGAGACGACTTCATCTTCTTCCATAGTTCCTTGTCTCTCTTCAGGGTTGACATATCCTCAGCTAGGGTTTTCAGGAGATTCAGATATTTTTCCGAGCTTTGGAGGATACTAAGCAGTCTGGCTGGCTCACTTGCAGCTAATTGGGCAATCTCTAATTTGGTCGGCTCAGTCTTCGAGCCGCAGGCTGATAAAAACGCGTTCGCGGAGCTGCCGAAGTCCACAAAGTCGAAAATTTCCCCGTACAATATCGAGCTACCGAGATAGCAGTGACGAGGGCTCAAGTGAACTGTTTGATTGGCTTTGCTCCCCGTGCCCGTCGACATTTGGGAAGTGGATAGTCGATTTCCCCTTACTATTGGTACGATAGGAGCGTCGCGAAGCTTCGTGATCGAAATATTACCCAATTCATTAAGGCGAGTTGAGAAGTAACCAAATAGAGAGACGGCTTCTTGGTTATTTTTAGGGGGGGAGGCGAGTAGACGCTCAACGCATTCAAGAATCGGTGGATCCGCGCGTACGCCGAATTTCTAGTGAACAATTAGTAACAATGCTCAGCGGAGTAATATAATGATGATCCATCAACTTACAGGCGCATGCAGATGGAGATCTTTCTTGAGAATATTGAAACCTAAGATAGCAGCAGCCTCGTTGGTATAACACTGAGATGGAGGCACAAGCTGCTTAGGGTTCCCCTGCAAAGGAAGAAAGGCTTTGGGAGCCGATCCGATATCGACATTCGCGTAATTGTTGCTGTGATGGTAAGAGATGAAATAATTCATAGCGTTGCCCCTTAATGTCGGATCCGAGGAGGCCATCATGCCTACGAGCTCTACGACTGATGGGTAAGCGCGCAAACCGAGGTCAGTCAAAAACTTTCCTTCGGGGCTTCCAGGTCGTAAGTTTCCACCTGGCCATTGAATAATCCTCAAGTTGAGCGGCCGAAGAGGAGCTTTTGGTTCGTAGAGCTCGGAGACCTTGTACAGCTGCTTGCTTGGCGTGATTGATTCTAAACCAGGCTGTCCTGCTTCCGCTGGACATATCCGTGACTCCTTCAGCTTCCTTAGGTCATCAATCGGAATGTCTTGTCGTACCGATGCTAAATACTTGATAAGTTCAACATGACTCCATTTTGCTTGTCCGGGATCCTCGGCTCCCATTGAAGGATTGAGCAAGCGTGTGAAAATCGTGTCCAGGTCCACGGTTTTTCTGACGCCGATGGCGGTCAGGAATTTATCCTTTAGTGATGAACATCCTTGGATGGTTGGAAGATCGTCAAAAAGCTTTACGCTCTGGAAAAATGACTCCGTCGGTTTCTTCATGCCTGATTTGGTTGGCATAATAGCCTTGCCCTGGAGCAGCGCGGTGACAGTCCCTTTTGAGCTTTGACTGAGGTTGTCCCAGCTCTTTGAGAGCACAGTCAGAATTCGGATCGAAAAGTCGGGTGTCTTAGTCATATTTTGACTGTCTGGTCTCGTGGAGTTGGTCTCGATGAGAAATCGAAGCCAAGGGACAATATCAAGTGATGCCCAGCCTAGTGCTTGCAGGTCCTCTGACTTGCAGTTCTTAGTGAAGTCATAAGGGATAGTTGACGGCGGAACGGGTAAGCCGGCCGGGATCTTGTTTGGACTTAGATAGTTCTGGATGCTACCCAGAGCGATAATACCACCCCGATCTTCGGCTCCTTCGCCGACAAGTCCTACTGCAACATCAAGAAGTCTTTCTTTACTTGGCGGATCAAGCTCTCCCTGAACAGCCTTCCTCCCAGCCCACTGTATGAAGTTGATGAGTTGCTCCTTATTGAGAGGTTTACCGGACAACTCCAGTCTAACATCATCTACAGTTATGGGCGTTAGTAGATCAAAATCGATCAATTTCCGAACGAATCCAATAACTTCCAGTTGGGGAGGAATCACCGGGATTCCATCGACAAACTTGGCAAGGTCGGGGGTACCCATCCGGACCTTGTTAGCCGGAAGTACGCCTCGACTGCTATAAACATCCACGAATGGGTCCCTAGAAGATGTCCAGAATGCTTCTTCGATTATTTGCGAGACGTGGCCGCTTGGGGTAGAATCTCCGAATGTGAAGGCGTTCAGGGTGTGCAAAGCCTCGGGCATGTATTTGGCAACCTCCTTCGCGGTAATGCCGGTGCCCGAGACTATCCCATCCCTTTGCAGCTTAGTTTCCAATTCAACCATCTCGGTCGAAAACGCAAGCCGGGTCACGATGCCAGCAGCCCGTAGCATTTCAATGTTCCATGTTCTAACCCATCTCGCATTTAGATCGATAGCCTCCCGTTCAACGGTAGGGATGACAGATGGTGCTGAAATATGAATACCTGCGCCGGTAGTTTGGGTAGTCGGGAATCCAATGAATATTCGTCCGCCTTTCTTGCTTGGGAGCACAGATGCAAAGACGTCGGTAGCCTTTGAGACAGCGTTCGAAGATTCCGTAGAACTCTCCGAAGCCTGCGTCTCATCGTACGAGGACGTCAAGACAGACAACTTAGTTACTCTGGGCGGAGGTTTTTTGGTGGCTCGCTCTAACTCGGCCGAGAAATTAGCAGAAACAGATGTCTTAATTGCGGCCGTTATTACTCGGAGGAATATGCTACTTGATGATAGCACAGTTATATCTTCCGATATCGCCTCCTGCGCCGCCTTTTCTTCTCTCGCAGCTTTGCTACTCTTCGAAGTAGATGTGTTCGCGGTCAGTCTAGAAAAGAAACTCCGTAGGGATGGCATCTCTGAACTGCCAAACCCGTACGCCTCGTTTTTTGCTGCTGTTGCTACTTCTGGTTTCCATCCGATAGCGCTCATAAAAGAGGCATCAATCTGTGCGCTTGCTCGTTCCACACTCTGAACCTTCATGAGACGCTCCTTGGTGGTTGTCTCGACATCTCTAGATAGAGCAACCTCGGCACTAGGGCTAGTCTTCTTTTGCAGATGGAGAATCTTGTAGTCGTCTATCCAGAACTCGATATTCTGGAGTGCTACAAATGTCAAACTTGTAGCTAGGAACTGACTGACGGATAATAAATTCGGTAAAGTGGTCGTCGTGTTTCGGTAATCTAGGACGAAGGCGGTATCTGGGCTGCATTGGTCCTCGGGAAGTTGTAGCTTTCTTGTGAAGAGCGCGTTCCCCTTCCAGTAGAAGGCCATGGCCTCCTGTCCTGAGCTGACAAATGGCTCCTCGCAGTCGGCGAAAACGCTATAGAACCCTACACCGAAAGCACCAATCTTGGTCTCGTCCGGGTTACCCTCTGCGATCCTCTTCAGTCGGCCCCAGTCGGTCTTAGTGAATGGCTGGCCATTGTTCTGTACGATGAGTCGGCGGAGGGTATGATTCGTGATGATGTGTTTCAGGATTTCGGACCGATCTGTCGTTGTTGGTAAAGGAATCTGAGTCGAAGGTAGGGTCTCCCACTTAATCTTTACGGTGGTAGCTTGGGCGTCGGCAGCATTCTGAATAAGTTCTCGTAACGTAGTCCATTCGCCCGAGTATCTTGCTAGAACCTTGTCGATTAGAGCTCGAGTGTCGACGGTTACCGCCTCTTCGTCCTCTCCATCCCGCAAGGCGGCGGCCCGGAGCCTTCCGTAATCCATTATTACACTTGCTCGAGTAGGTTTCCCTTTATGACATTATGGTAAAATGGAAAAAGAATGTGATTGTGCAGTAGGTTGAAAGGGCGAAACGAGAGGATTTATTAAAATCGGGTAAGAAGTTTGGTAAACAAGAAGGTTGTCGAGTGTTCCGTTGAACGTTGAAAAGTCATCCAATCCTAGAAGGGCAATTGCTGAGACCGCTGCATGGGCCAGTATAGTGCGTCAGCTCGCCCGATGTTGCCTAGGCACGTTATAATAGGTAATGTCTAGGAACAAACACTATGCACAGTACGAAGAGCGAATGATTTTCGTCTACGAATGAAAAGTAGAAAGAAAAAAAGAAGAGAAAAAAAAGTAACGCGCACGAGATTCAGGAACAAAGGTAAAAAAAAGTAAACTTGCGTTTGTACCGTTTATGTTCTTGTAGAGTTGAAAAAACATGAGGACTCGATCTTGATTGGTCTTAGCTCCTGCTGGGTGATGCATGTCTCGCCCCAGATCTCAGGGATGACAGGGACTGACGGGCCAAAAAATACAAGGTACATATCTACGTTGCAGCTAATCTTCCCCCTAAACTCCACTAACTCCGCATCTTATCGTGGGACAAGCACATGCCTCAGGAAAGCATCAATCCTATCCATATTTGTATTAAGTCAGCCCTATGACACCGTGCTCGTGCTAATTACCTGGTACGTAAGTACCCTTATTCAAGTACTGCCTATGCATGCGCAAGTACCACCTAAGCAAATTTAGGTCTAAGAATACACAGCTACAATCACTTCATCTAAAAAATCGCAGACGGCATCGCATTCGTAAAAGCCGCCAGTGTTTGTGCCTCCATTCCTCGTTCTTCGATATCTCGTAGAAATTTTTCAACTTAATCAGACCCCGTCTATGATGTTTATGCTCCAGTCCATATTGCATAGCACATCCTAGCTGCGAAATTCTGCGGTAGACTAACCCGAACCATACAATGAAGGTAGATAGTACTCAGGTTCATAACTCATCAACGACGGTCGTCTGGAGACCTTCTTCTCCGGTAGCGCTCAGGGCTTCCACTTCGTCGTGATCGTCCGTCCCTCGACCTAGGTCTGTAAGTTTCCTTATCATCCCTTCTTCGCTCGGATCTCTCAGGGCTACGATCGTGACTACGTTCCCGTCGATGGCTTCTTTTATGTCTGTGCTCGTCGCGTCCTGCGCTGTAATCCCTTCTCCCTCGACGGTCGTGTCTATCATCTCTATCATCCCTTGATCTGTGCGTAGAGTAATCATCTCCTCTCCTTGGTGACCTATCACGGCGCCTCTCTCTGCTGTGGCTCCTACTCCTATGTCGTCTCCGATGGCGTCTCTCGGAGTCATCATGCTTCTTTGATGTCTTATGGTTATTGTCGATTGGCCCCTCCCCATCCCTCACAACGTTCGAATCACTACCGCCAGCCATGCCTCGTCCTGAGCTCACATTAACGGCATTCGCGCCCGTGGTATTTCGAGGGGCAACAGGTAGTCCTAATGCACGGGCCAGAGCGTCTTCTTCCGCCTGTTTGATTCGCTTGAGCTCTTCCTTTCGTTCTCTTTCTGTCTTTTCCTGCTCCGTCTCCGTGCCAGATGATTCCGGTGCATCGGCTTTTGCGTACCAAGTAAGATCTCTGCCCTTTGCCCAACGGCCGACGGGGGCTTTTAAACTATGACCGAGATAATTTTCTCGGTGATTCGAATTGGCGACATCCTCCCAATTGAAATTGACGCCACCGCGCGAGCCCGTCTTGCGAATGCTTGAGACGAGATCCATCGCGACCGACGAACTTGATGAACTCGGGCAGGAACTATCGTATGAACTCAGGTGTATATATCGTCCGTGTTATGTGAGGTAGTTGTTGGGATGTGGCGCTATACAGATCCGTTGGTGAATTTGAGTTGGTTGAAGTTAAAAGGTTGAACGTTGGATGGATGCGAATTGAAGGTGATGTACCTGACTACAGTGTACATAAGTAATTACGTGCCCCACTGCGGATAGCATTCACTATCGATAAGAAGCTTCCTCAAACAGCCCCATGGGCCACTCTATTTACCCGCGCTTTTGTTCTCAATTCCTAATTCTTATTCTCAAAGCTTCAACTTCCATTCAAGACCTGCTGGTCACAGCCAAGCCGCGAAAATGGCGGCACCTAAAGAAATCCCTCTCGACGAAATTCAATGGCACGACCCGTTCGAGATACAGAGGATCGGGGGACTCCATTCCAATACAGTCCTGTTCTACTTTGCCTCGTCTCCGTTCTTTGATGGTACTTCGAATAATGCAATCGTCTATAACCAAGCGGTTCATAATGAGAACATGAACCATCTTATACATACGCGCGAGGCGTTTGAAGGTCGTTTAAGAGAAATGACAGGGTTGGAGTTCATGGTTGCGCAAGAGCCTGCAGAGTCCGGGCCCGGCATGGGAACTGGTGTTTGGGTCATTCACAAGCAGACTCGCCGTAAGCGCGAACCTAAGGACGAGATCATCGTCCATGCCGCCTATTACCTTGTGGGGGATCACATCTACATGGCACCTTCATTCTCGGATATTGTCAACCATACAATGGTCATTAGCCCCTTCTATTAGTCCCTTCTTTCCGCTAGTTCCCATGTCTGACTTGATTACGTAGATTACGATTACCGAGAAACTGAGCAAGTGTTTTGCAATCGCAGATAAAGCACGAACCTGGTCGCCGTCTACCGGACATGGTTACAACACTGCATCAGCCACTACAAGCGCCAAAGCGCATGCACTCGAGTCGAAGGGTACAACGCCAATGCCCAATACGCAAGAGAGCAGCACTTCGGAGGCTAAGAAACCCACCCGGTCGGCCGTAGACTCACGCCTAGCCGAACATTCCTTCATGATCCACATGCAGTATGGCGGGGAGTACATGGACGAGAACCCCATCACCGGCAAGCCGGGCGAGTTCCACCTCTCCTCGACAGGACGCAAGGACAAGATGCCGACCTTAGCTCTACCGAGTCTTAACACGACAATGGTGAGCTCGTCGCTGACCCAGCCGGACAAGAAGGATGCGAAGGCGGGAGAGAAGACGCCGAAGACACCAACGGGAATGTCGAAGATCAAGCGTAAGAAGAGCAAGGCTGGCGCAACTCCAACTTCGGCATAGGATACCGGAGCTGGGGTCAAGAAAGGCAAAAAGAAGAAGAAAAAGGTACAGGAACCAGAGAAGAAAAAGGTGGTGAAAAAAGTGAGATTTGCATTGGACTAGGTGGTTCGGCGATAAGGCATGGCGTTCATGGGGTTAGGAAATCGGATCTTGATACCCCTTTTCGTGTAGGTACAGTACCTACCTTGGTGTGCTATACGCATCCGCTTCGCAATGCGTTAGTTTTGCTTCAATAAAAAATTGCCGTCTTATTACAGTGTACACTCACCTCAGAACCTAGGTATGTCCGAGAACCATAGGTTTTAGTGAATGTCTCGTTTGCTGAGTCAGGTCAATTTCACCACTCGTTGATTGGCCGCCTCGTGATGACAGAGCGGTCTATAAATATGTCTACATGTGTGGCTTATTTCTAACTCAATGCGGAATGTTGTACAGAATCGTATGTCAGCTCCTCTTCGACACCGTCGTTCGTCTCCGGATCACTTAGCTAGGTAGTTGGCTATGTTGTGACCTTTACCCTCACTCCCGTAAGCAACTCCCCTCTGGAGAAGAGGGCTCTGTTTGACTTTTTCCCAGTCATGCAGCATAAGCGTGTTCTTCTCACTCTGCCGGACCTCCTCCCCGGCCCGAGGCCGCATTTCGCTCTCGAAGGCGTCAATCAGTTCGGCCTGAGACCGGTTTTCCGGCTTCGTCAGCAGCTCGACTAACTTGTAGGCGTCATCGAGCGACTGATTCAGGCCTTGCCCGCGATCTGGGACGTTACAATTAGCATCTAAAGAGAGTCCTAAGAGGCCATGAAGTCAACTCACGATAAGTCATCGGATGCGCCGCATCACCAACCAGCGTCACGCGTCCGCCTTGGTTATCCCACCCGTGCTCCGGCAAACTCGGATCCCAATTCCCGTTCGCCACGTAATACACCTTATCATTATCATCACTCACAAGCTCATAGCAGCTCCTCAGCGGCTCCGCAAAACCCCGGCTCTTCTCCTTGCCCTGGCGCAGGCGCTCGCGGACGCCCATGCCCGCCGCGGCCTCGGCGGCCTGCTCCTCGACGGAGCACGGCCACGAGATGTAGAAGGCGAACTGCCAAGTCTCCGGACGTGATGCGTCGCTGCCGTCCAGGATCGCGAACATGCCCATCATGCCGCGCGGGTGCACGAACGCGTTGATGATGGGGTGCGCGGAGGCGCGCAGGCGCTTCGCTTCGGCCGCGGGAAACGACGCCGTCACGAAGGTCGCCGCGATCGGGAGCCGCTTCAGCGCCGCCTTCTCCTGTCCTAACAGCAGGCTGCGGACCTTGCTCTGGCTGCCGTCCGCGCCGATAACCAGACGTCCCGTTTCCGCGGTGCCGTCCTCGAAGCGCGCCGTCACGCGCGTCCCGTCATCCGAGTACTCCAAATCAGAAAGCTTCTTGGCGAAGCGGATGTCGAGTCCCTCGGCCTGCAGGGCGCGCATGCGCGAGCGCAGCACGCGGTGCAGGTTCGGGATGGGCGACTCGAGGATCAGCTCGCCCGTCGCGCCGTTGTACAGCGGGAAGTGCTCGGACTGCCTCACGGGCAGGTTCGGGTCGACGAAGGTCGAGCTCACGCGGCTCCATTTCGCGGCGCCGAGGAGCGAGGCCAGGAGCGGCGCGCCCCAGTGGCAGGCTATGCCCCAGTCCCGCCCATTGCGCGGGGAGAGGGATGGGTCTTTGTCGAAGACGATGTATGGAATGCCTTTCTAGTATTTTCACGTCTTGTTAGTTTGGCGGTTGCTAAACTCCAGGCTGATAAGGGGTGGGGGGTGGTGTACCTGGTGAAGTCCATTGGCTATAGCCAGTCCAGTGATACCTAAGATGGAGCAAGCATATATTAGTCCTACTCTAACTATATTGGGAACCTCTCGTTAAGTTCCCTTACCAGCCCCAATGATGAGGATGGGTAACTCTGCTGATTCACCAGCGTTTGCCATTGCGGTACGTAACTGCTTCTTCAAGGCCGGTATGGTAAAATATAGCTTGGATCTAAAAGGGTACCTGTTTTAAAAGAAACAGAAGCTTGATATTGATCTACGCTACTGATGAAGTGTCGAAAATCCTGCATGATGCGGAGCTGAGGCTAAGACCAATACTGTTCTCGAACCTGGTACCATATATATTTATACCATGATCGACATGTGAGAACAGCATCGCCATTAGACCATATTCGGACTCACCGCGTTAATCTAGGACGTCTAAGTCCCATCGCTCGACTTGATCCTTCGAGTGCCGAGACGACCCGAAGTGGGGACTATCGGCGCTACGTTGTATGGATGAGATCCAATTAGGTATGTAAGGACGAGGACGGTTCGTGACATTTCGCGCTTCGCACCCTTACCCCCAGCGCGGAGTTACACGAGCTTACCTTGCAATTGACTTCATAATCCATAATCGTGCCAGAATTTATGGCATCGCTACGTAAATAGACAATTACGCGAAGCAATTAACATGAATTCGTCTCCTTGACTCATACGGCGAACCTAGATACATATTATACGGGCTACTTGTGGGGTAGTTAGGTATGCATTATTACCGCGAGGGTCGATTACTGAACCACGTCTTCGGCATCGCGTATTGGCCGAGATATTTAAAGTACGTATCCGTAATCTCCTTACAAACAAATATACTAGGTACGATCTAGTCTTTTTAAGTTATGTGAATGGTATATCTTATATTTTAGTCAGCCGATTAAGATATGTAGGTGCCCCTGAGTTGATTTATGTACATATGAAAGTCCTTGAGCATTAATGAAAGGATGCTAATGATGTGACAGGGACTCAATTCAATGGCGAAAAAAAATTATTACTAATTGTCAGACTTTTCATCGTTGACGACAGTCTTCTCAGCCGTATTCTCTGCATCAGTTTCCCCCTCTCCCCTTTCTCTGGTTTCTTGGTCAAGTCAACGTTCTTAATAGACCATATCGCTAGCAACATAGGAACTAGCACGCAAGTGGCAGCGATAGCCAATAGTTTTCGAGTGACACGATAGGCACTGACGACGGCTATCCTCTTAGTAGCTCCGACAGGAAATTTCTGTGCCACTGCTATCGAGCCGAAAATGATATTGACCTTGGATTTAGAGGCGGTCGGAAGATAGGGAGTTAGCTTATATGCCGTAGATTCGTTCGCTGTATAGCTCTAGAAATGCTCTTCGGATGTTAGAACGTGCTTTCAGGTGTAGGCTCAAAGGTCCCTTGCCTCGTTCCGATGGCACTCCCTCTATATAATGGTACACGCCATTTCCCATGGTAGACAACCTGGATTTCCCTCCTCAATACCTACACGACTCTTCGGAGCAAAAACACACTAAACCAATAAGGAATTCTATATTCTAGTAGGTAAGCTCTTGGATCCGCATCTTCCCATCTAATCTTATCAGATCCACCATCGCTGAAAGTACAGCCTTAGCGATCCGGCTGATGGAGCTCGCTAGCGTCGAGGGCTGAGATTTACGTTACGTACCTTTCTCTCAACTTGTGGTCAGCTAGACAGGAAGTGTAAGGATGTCGCGTGAGGTCTCGATAAACTATTCCATATAAGCACTAAAGAATAGAAATTTCTGTTAAATCCGTGCCGTTCCAAGCCTGTAATTTAACGTGTTTCAGGAAGCATTAACGGAGCATGAATCGAGCTGCCAGTCTTCTAAGAGAAACTGGTACGTAAGATTATGTAGTGGTATCTGATCCCTATCTATAAGATAGGTGAGTGTGAACTATCAATCGCTGATGTCTGAAATGGCGAATCTTCGAAAAAACTCGCCATGCCCCTATCGACTAAACAGGCGATCACTGTGCCATGATCTTTGCCTTCATATACATGAGGTGTGACTCTGTGTAACTTGCCACTTGACTCTAACCAATAGTGCGTGTCAAATACATCGTTTACCATGTGACCCTCGTTATGTCGTTTCTACCTTTGTTTATATTCATATATTGCTCGTAGCCGACGGCACCAGTCCGTTTTCTTATACATGACAGGGACACCTTCATCGTTATGAAGGTGTGTTCAACTAGTCCATTCACGAGGGTATCTAATTTGCACGATATATTCTTGTCATGTCTATTTCAGGCCGGCCACTCCTCTACAGATTCGATTAGTGAAGAGGTAACCCAGGTTAACACTACTTTACACTCTTGTATGAATAGAAGGTATGAGTACAGAGCACTAGATATATCACTAGGTTGGCTTGAATGTTCTGGGATCTTTCCCTTAAGAATAAGAGAACTCGCTACCTCAAGTTGTTTAGGAGAGAATCTGTATTGAAAGCTTCCTTGACAAACCGGAATTGACTACCTAGGTAGATTATAGACTTTAGTGTATTTCACTCAATACTTACTGTCACGTAACACTACCTAGGTAAAACCAAGTTTCAATAGAAATGCCTTTATATAGAGAAGAAGATAGTTGCCCCTGGGATATTATCTTTTCCAAGATGAGTGTATATGGCTATGCTGCACATCAATGTTGAAACTTGGCTATTTTCCCCTATTTTGTCTCCAACACACAATATCCATGGATGTACAACTAAGATATGGCTCCACTCAACCCAGTGTGTTGATTACGCAACTTCACTTCTCTGTGGGAAATGTCTATTGAGGATGATTGTTTTATAAATGGTTTTGTTTTTCACCTGGAAGTTGGAATCTTTACGCTCAGCCTTTTGAAAGTATTGGTAGGAAGAGATACAAGAAGGGAGGAGAAGTCGACCTCAAACCACATTCTATACATGCCTTTATGTGATGGTGATATCATGATCATCCTCGTTGAGTAAAGCAAGTCCCTGTTAACTACGATTCTCATATTCATATTTCCTTTCCCGTGAATGCCTGGCTAAGAAGATGAATTCGGTTTAGGGAATATAGATGAAATAGAACAGTCATGAAATATTCATTAAAACTCATTGAAATTGGATAATCACTAACTTCAACTATTCGTTGGTTTCATAGTATATTACTTGATATGTGCCATGCAGCCATTAATTGTTATTGACGGGTTGCCGTATTTAACGGTATCGAATTACGAAAGCTATTGGAATTATGAGAATAACATCATAATTAGATACATTTCATAAGTCTCACTTTCATGTCTAATAAAGGGCTCTTCTCTACGGTATTGTAAAGGCATCAGTTTGATTATATGACTAATAACCCTAACCCTAACCCCATGCTGACTGCTAATGGGGTTAGGATTGCTTAATAAACATGAGATGATCAGGTTGATGGAAGTCGTACTGTATCAGCCAATCAAATCACGAAAATGTGATTGTCATTTACCGATGGGATGGTTATCGTTCGCCTGGGCTTATACCTAGCTGAACCCGGTTTGCCGTTGGACAATCGGCCCGGCAGACGCCATCCGTGGCCAAGCCCCAAGTACGAGATCCTTTTGCTTTTTTTCCCGTCATCATTGGGCAATGCGCCCTTTGGTATTACCGCGCAGCAACCGGTTTGGTGGTAGTTATCTGACGTGGGTGGGGTGAAAGGGAGGAGGGGGAGAACAGATCTAAATTCGATTAGTTACCACCCTCCAGCAGCCCCAGGTCCTTTGCCCGGAGGCCCAGAAAAGTCCAGGCCTTGTGCCACTGTTCGTGACCCTAAATAAGATATACCGACATCGTACGAGACGCAAAACCGTCCTGTCTTCCCATTGGGGGCTTGAGGCTCAAACTATACGGCGTTATCTATGCTATTGACTGCCATCGCCAGCCCGCGATTGGCAAGGCAGAATATCCGATCGGTTATCCGGTAGATATAGGCTACGCGGCTTTGGATTATGTAACGTAGCAGGCCGTCACACGAGAAGATGGCTTCAGCTAGCTGATACACCAATATGCGTATGCGTATGTCTACGTTCAGCGGCTGAAACTCGCATACCCGCCGGGCCTCCGTGTCGTTTACGAGCAAAATAAAATTCTAAATGTTCCATCACGAATCTCGACTTTCCGGCTTTCTCCTACCTATACCGACTCAGAAGCCAATAGCTGCCTGAGGAGGTTGGGCATGTTGATTAATTGCATTTGCCTACTGTAGGCGACTGGAGGCGAGTGTCGCCGAGACTTGGGCTTTTTACCTCGGTGTAGTTTCAGGTATGATTGTGTGGAAGTCCGAATCGTGATTCAAGATGAGACATACAGTCGGAGTGTAACAACGTTTAGGTGCACTTTTGAGGACTGTCACGAGCCCAATTGGACCTACCGACCCCGGATATTGTAGTATAGTGTAGATCGTTGCTTCGGTGAGTTGGCTATACAGATTGCCATTAATAATCATCGAAGCTTCGTAAAGACGGCAAGGCTCTGATCATTTGTTCGATTCGATGGCTTAGGATGGGGGCAAGGCGGTTCGTGTGTCTCATCCCATATCACTTCGAAGGAAGTGGTGAAGTATGCACTGGACCTCGGTAAGTAATGGTTGTCTTGAAGAAGTCCTGTTTTTCCAAAATAGGTACCTAGGTAGGTAGGGTTGAACTACGCCTCTTAAACTAACTGAGTAACCTAAATTCTTGTGTCTTCCTCTTGGATTCGGATCAAAGGGGAAATCAACTTGAAACTTGGTAGAAAATAGAGAATTGTGTATGTAGAACAAAACGTGCGTGTTTGATTTTGGTCTTAGAAAGATGCTTGAATTTTCGTGCACTGTAACTCAGACAATGAAAATTACGTCAAACAAGAATCAACCGAAGGTCTCATAGGGCTGCAGTTAACATGTGCCAATGTTACACTCTAGGCCCATGAAACAATAGAACACCTATTTCCCTGAGAATTGACTGCAATAGAGTCTTTTGTTGCTGGTGTTTATTGTTGACATTAGCTAGAAACCCCCTTTCACAATAAATAACTACCTATACATTTAAGAAATTCTCTACTACATGCTAAGGGTTTAACTCCTCATTCAGGGGTAATAATAATTAATTGTAAATCTCCCCAAATCCATCTTGTTCCAGTCCGTCCCCCTTTCCAAGTTCTTTGACGATAATAACACCCCCGAGTACAATTTTAAACTGGATTCGGCATGATATCCGAACTCGAAGCATATGTTGGCTTGCACTGTATCTCAACAGCATCATGTAGTATGGCTTTAGCTCCTTCGATTACTAAAACGGCTATCACTCGGTGAACAATATGATTCCAATTTTACCATGCATAGTAAATATTCTTGGACGCAACTACTTCTCATCTGCCACGTCAGCAATTATGCCTTATCAATTCTCTAATCTGGTCGTATGGTCTCTATAAGGATCAGTAAAGCTACCTCGCCAGGCAATTCAATATTCAAGAATAGTATCCCAATTATAAAAAAGCTTCATGTTGGTTAAGTTTGATCTTCAAGGAGTATAAAGCCGCGATCTAGTCAATGTTACACAGCCCCTGAATTTAGCCCCTATATTCTATATCTGAATGTGTTGTATGGTTATGTAGATTTCTTTTACTTCAGTACATTTTGATGGATTATGATGCTCTTCGGTCCCGACCGAATATCTACATGTGAGCTATAATGCAGCGTAGCATTTACTATTCTAGTCGCATCATATTCTCCATTACCCCAAACCGCCGTGCCCACTTCTTGGGCGGAGGAAATTGAGGCGTTACACAAAGATTGAGAATAGTGAATCGAACTTCGTTAGGGTGGGATTTATTCCTATTATTGCTATAGGACCTATATCATAAAAATGCGGTGTACTAATCTGGGCAGTCTGGGGTGATATAACACCTAGATAGGATTCACGAACGCGTATACCTCGATTCGGTTGCTCGACTATACGACGTATGCACCCTACTTGGGTATGATGCAACATAGTACAAGCACTGCATAGTGCATAATGGAATGTTGCATCTGAAACATGCATTGCATACCTGTTTTTTTCTCTTGGTTTTCTTCGCCTTTCTTTTCGCCGTCATACTTCGTCCTACCCAGGCGGTGCGTTCCTGCATATTCGCGGCGATTAGGACTACTGCTGATTGACCACAGACAGGACTTGACAGATCTACTTATTATGTAAACTGCTTACGATGGTCTCACAACCTTTGCGTCATGCCACGTGGGTCTCTTGGAATCAGCAATGATCTTTAGCCTTCGATTGGTGGTCGCAAACTGTGCAGAGCCACTGTTCTCGTGGTTGTTCGTAGCAGGTGTGCTGCCTCTTCGTCTCTTCACTGTGTTTCGTCCTTTCGACCGGGATCGCACGTGGTCCATACGTGACGTTTCGAAGATGGTGTGCCCCAAGGAGCTGGAACTGCATGTTTCATGAGCTGCCCTCGGCTGTAAATTCCCTGAGCAATGAATAGTAACAGCCAGCCTCGAACATGACCACCCCACACTGGGAACCCGCCATATATCACAGTGGCTTAAACAGTAAACCGGTACAGCTGTAGTACTACAGTGGCGTATGAAATAGAACTCTAACAGACCTGAGCCACAAAGCTGGATATGAGGAGGCTGAGAATCCACATTTGCGCTGTCTCGAGGACCGCCTTTGACGTAGTTATCACAGCGGTGATTCCCATATCCATCACCGAAAGAAAATATTTTCGTTTTGCCTCCCTGGGAGAGCTGGACCCCAATGCAAAATTTCGGAGATTAGATGGGACATCCTAAAATTTCAGACATGGTGATGACCAACAGATTATGAAGCCGGTGTAGAACGTACACAGTATACGGCGTGCCCTGACAACTTACTTGGTAAGATAGGTAGACTAGATTCCGAGCGGGAGCTGAAGCCTGCACGTTTGTGGGGGATGACATGTACTCCTCTGGTTGCCTGGTGGCTCGAGGAATGCTTCCTAACAGGAAAGAGAAACCGAAAGAGAAAGCGGCATTTCGTTAGTATGGCGCTTGGTGTTGTAGGATCGGCGGAGGCTGAATTTGAACGTCGCTGTTGGTGCGCCTTCAATACAACTACCGAATCTTGTGATTACCTAAATACTCCACTATACCCCTTATAATCGATGCGGATCGAATGATGTGCGCAATAATGGGGTCCGGAAATCAATTGAGCTATTATATATCGATGTATTAAGTGACCAGGCAGCGAGGGGCAAAAGAAATGAAACGACGAGCGGAACCTATCGAATGTGAGGGTGTGTTTTGGGGGCCGAAACAAGGCGTTGAAAGACAGCCCTGATGGAGATAATTATGATGACCTGATTAAACCAGAACCTTGAAACCTTGAAAAGGTCTTAATTGGAGACGACGGTACTACTAGATGCTATCCATAGATTTGCGGATATCCCCGGGTTGCCTGAGTCAGAGTTAGTTCAAATAATTTGAGTTGAGTCATGATGAAATCGCATTCGTATGGATATTTTCTTTTGTTAGCAAAGTGTAGGTCAGTAGACATCCGAAAGGCGTCGGAGTATAGAGGGACAGGCGGGCAACTGGCGGACAACAGACGGGCAACACGGTCGTCGCCGAAGTCTGTATGAGACAATGACTGCTTCAATCGCCTAGAAAGCTATACTATATTCTATCATCATCTATAGCAATGCCTTCCTGCTGTCACACTTGCAGCTTATCTCTTACATAAGGCTATGTTGAAGAGAGAATGATTCATTCTACGTACGATCGTTGTAAGTGGTGGAGAATCGAGTTAAGTGGGATGCGACGTACTGCGTGAATGGTGTTTAGAGGAGTTTAGAGGAAAGCGGAGACATGGAGATAGGAGGTAATGAAGTAATATGGTAGTATTGACTGGCCTTTTTTAGTATAGTAGGTAGGTAGGATACTGAGTACTTCTGACATTCAAAGAGGTTTATGTGGCAGTGCGATTATGGACAAGAAGAAAGAAAAGAAATAAAAAAGAAATCGCTATTTCGATTGGATCTAAACCCGACTGACCCTTACTTGCATTGTACTTTGTAGTTCAGTGGACCTTCCCGCTCCTGGAGTCCATTCCAGCCTGGAGGGTTTGATGAAGTCTTAGCCTAAAGCCCTGGAGGTCTTCAGGTAGGCAGGTGCAGCTGCTATCTGTCAGTCAACGAAAAAAAGCTAAGCATCCATCTATTAATAGGCGGCCTAATTATCCCACTTTAGAAGTCGATAAGCACTAATTTAGCCCCCACCAACACGGACAGTAGGTACCCTTGACAGTAGAGTTCTAGTACTGTTCTACAAGGTGAGTGGTGGTGTCTTGTTTGGAATTCTTGGCAACCTCGTGGCTCCTCCCCTGCAACCCTTGCCAAACCCATGGAACATGAGCAGGTGGGACTCGGGACAATCTGAAAAGTGCAGATTCCAAGATAAGATTGGTCCCTTGCGCGATTTGCTGTGCATTGCGGTGCATTTTTCAGCTGTATCACAATAATTGCTTGCCGCCGGATCTCAGTCGACTAGGCCACCAAGCAGCCAGTCAAGTCACCTAAGCGGACTATTGTTACGAGCCCTGCTGCAGAAGAGAGATCGTTTGATCTGGTCTTATTTCGCCAATTGATACGACATCGATCTGAAAACTCCCCGAATACCTGTTGTCGCTCCGTACCTGCATGCACACTTTACACCTTGCGTCCTCTGTCCGGTGCGGTTAGGCGGCTAGGCTAGGCTACAGCTGTACTGTGTTCTGTGTTCCCCGTATGTTCCCCGACCTGCTTCAAACGATCCGGAGGCAGGGCTGTCCTCCGCGAGGAGCTGTTTATAGCTTGGGATTGGTTGAGCATTATCCCATCATCTTTCGAGGTCCAAACGAGCTGAGTCACCGGCGAGCAGAAAGATGACAAATGTAGATTCAATGAAGGTATATGGATAGAATACTGATGGAGTTTCCCAGTTCGGAGCAATGATCATTATGATTAATAAGGTATCGAGATAAAGTGGAAACAACCAACATAGAAAGAGTATGTGAGTGTGTGTATTGGACCTTTGGTGATTTACTATGTACAATTTCGACAGTACTCGGTATTGACCGAATAATCGTCATTGAATATTTCCTATCCTAGCATAGTGGACCATGTAGTGGTGATGATGGGTGATAAGTCTGCAAGAGCAGAGCCCCTGCTGTAGATGTGCAACAATAGATGGAAACGGGCCGTTGGAGACTACCCAGTGCTAAATCGGGGAGGGTGCCTTGCAGGCCTTGCAGTCCTTGCAGCGAAGAATGAATAAGTATGATGCGCGCAGATGCTGTGATGAGGGTATGTGTGTAATCACGCATGGCGTCTTTGGGAATGATTGGGAGTGGGGATGCGGAAGTGAGATGCTGGCGAGTTGCTTGGCTCTCATGAAAATATCCTCAGTTGATTGGATGTACTAATAGAAAGGCGAAATAAGAAAAAAAAATCGATTGTTATTATTATTCGAGGTCGCACCAATAGGCTTCGATCCCCTTACATCCACCTACGTACCAGACCAGCACCAGACGAGCGATGATGAAAAGCTCATTGGTGAGTGTAAGACCCCTGAAAAGGCTGGAAAGGTGCAAAAATTACTAGGCATGTAAGATAGAACCAAAGAAACAGAAACATTTTGAAGGCACCGACCACGAGGAAACTCTCAGCCCTACAGCGACATGGGTCCAAAAAAGGATTAGAGTCCCGCAAGCGGCCCCCAAAATAGAAGGTTTTAGTTAGCTTCCAAACCTTCCATGCGTCTTCGCTAAATTCTTCGTGCCTGCTATTCAGACGATTTTGTTCTTTGTAAACATGTAGTACTACTAGTAGTAGGAGGTACCTGGCACCTAGCCTGCTAGCCTTACGACCCGACATGCATCGGACCTGCTGCACGGTACCTACCAACAGTTCGGTGCCGCAACCACACAGTGCCCAGACTTGCAGAATACAAGATACAATTATACACTTAAAAAAGTACATTTTCTTTACGATTACCACCCACACACATTTTCAGACAACACGAAAGCGCCATACAGCCCGATCTAGTTATGGAAAATTCATCACATTCCAAAATAGGTCGTAGTAAACCCGAAAAATCCCATAGCCTTGACGCGGGTGATCCACTCTTCGACCGGAACATCTGCTTACAACCCTTCAATATGTCGTGCAGGGGTAGAACGTGGCCCCGTACCTGTTCCATACACCCCCAAACCCACATGTCTTAGACTTGGCTTTCTCGGTACGCGATCCTCCTGGGCGTGACTGCTATCGAGGCTGAAGAACCGCAGCAGTTTTGGTTGTCATCACAACCTTGAACCGGCAGACTGGATTACCAGCCGGGGGGGCATGTCTTCCACCCCCTGCCCACCAACGGACACGGTCAGCTTGAGGAGATTCCCGCGGACCAATCCGTAGACGACGGGTTATATGGGCTGTGTCCGTATACACATGATATATAAGTCCTCGAGGATTCCCTAGCTCTGAGGCATCATTATTCCTCATCACTAGCATCAACAACAAGAACAACACACCAATCTACCATATAGACATCATCAGAGACCATTCTATCTCATAACTGACTATTTCTTCCAACACAAACAAACTCCTTAAAACTTCTGTATAGCTATTACTTTTTCATCACTTTGCTTCTCAATCTTATACCAACTTCATACCCAACCAACAATCATCACAATGGCCGGCTTCACTTTCACCTCTACCTCCCAGATGGCCAACTTCGGCCGAAGCGGATACAACAAGGACGGTGACAACGAAGACAACAAGCGCAACTTTGGACGCAGCGGCTACAACAAGGATGACTCCGACGACGACAAGAAGTGCTTCGGCCGCAGTGGATACAACAAGGACGGCGATGAGGAAGACAGCCGACTACTCGCCAACTTCGGCCGCAGCGGTTACAACTAAAACCCTCACACCACCCAACGGCGATGAACAACAACTAGATTCGGTTGGATCTACTGCCGCTCGCGCGGATACTGGACCAACTATAATATCGTCGCCTTCATCCAACGACCAGCCTAAGCATTGACTGCCATGGCAATGTATCACCACGCTATAGACGATTTCCTATGTTACTGCATCAGATACTCCTTCAGCATTTACGCCGCTGTACCATTATGAATTGTACGATATGGGGGAAGAAAAAAAGAGATCATACCATTAGACTTATAGACTTTGCATCACTGCAATTATGTATCACTAACAAGCAACGCATCAGGAACGGGATAGACATCTGACGACGGAAAGGGAAAAGCATTTACACCTGGAATATTTGGAAGCATTTGGGCGGCGATAGTGGCGAACACACTTCTTTACTATATCTCTGTATTACATAGTTATCTTTATTCAGTCATTTTCCTACACAAAACCTGCCTTGAGTTAGCCTGATACGCTACTAGTGACATGATAATGCCTGTACTCACTTTTCAAATATTACGCCAAGGATCTCCTCCACGTCTCCTACTTCTCCACGACCAGTGATTCGCCCGAGGAAGTTAGCGGCGTAGCGCAGATGCTCGGCCGCCATCGTGATGTCAGCGTCGGATTCTTCAGCCTCGCCGTAGATGTTAC
The DNA here is from genome assembly GCF_022578515.1 of Annulohypoxylon truncatum. Taxonomy (NCBI): domain Eukaryota; kingdom Fungi; phylum Ascomycota; class Sordariomycetes; order Xylariales; family Hypoxylaceae; genus Annulohypoxylon; species Annulohypoxylon truncatum. The sequence goes on from NW_025953787.1 coordinate 977,043, forward strand.
TTTCGTCGCTCGTAAAAGTCGTAGAGCCCACGCTCTCAAGGTAGCTCTCCAGATGACCTCGGCACTTGACGAGAAGCTGGCGCTGACGTTCTGTAACACCGTGGAGATCTTGAAGGGTGGCGGGAAGCGATGTCATACTTGTGAACGATGACACCAACTGATCGGTTACCCCCCGTATCCCCCCGGGGTCGGTATGGTCAGAACTTAGATCTTGCGCCTCCTTACAAGATATGAGTATCGGCCGAACGGACTCGAGTCCCCCGATCTTGCCGAGCACCTCGGCCGTGAATCGTCGGACAAGATCCTGCAGTTCGTCATCGGCGACAGCATCACGCTTGTTGATAACCACAAGGCGCGCCTTGGAATCTGCCGCCAGTCTCAGCGTCTCTAAGTCGGAGCAAATCTGGGGTTTGCCAAGAGCATCTGCCTCGACGGAGGCTAGTACGATGATTACATCAGATTGGGTGGCTTTGACCCTCGCCCGGCGGATCCCCTCTTCCTCAATAGCCCCTATCTTGGCCTCGGATCCTCGAGGACCCGTATGATCCTTTCCAGCGGCACTTCTGAACCCGGCGGTATCCGCAAAGGTGCATAGATAACCGCGAATGTCAAGATTAGCCTCGATGATATCTCGTGTCGTACCAGATTCCCCTGACACGATCGACGCCTCCCTGCCGACTACCTGGTTCATGAAGGAGCTTTTACCGACGTTCGGCGGTCCTACAAGCGCGATTTTAATTCCATTACGAAGAAGCTCGCTCCGTTCACTTGCTCCTTCGTGAACGTGTATGCTCTGGAGGATTTGCTTCACCTGCTCCGTCACATTGCTAACAAGGGAAGCTGGCGATTCGTCAAAGTGCTGGTCTTCCGAGAAGTCGATGAGAGCTTCCATTTCAGCCCGGGCTCGCAAGAGCTGCTGACGCCAGTCCTCGTACGTTCGGCCTAGAGATCCACTGCTGCCGCGGACCGCAGCACGTCGCTGCTGCTCTGTCTCCGCTGCTAAGGTCTCGCTGAGGGCTTCGACCTGTGCCAAATCAAGCCTGTCGTTGAGGAATGCGCGCTTGGTGAATTCCCCAGGCTCGGCGTACCGGATGAGCCCGTCTGCAACGCACTTGGGAATTGCTGAGAGGACAGCTTTCACGGTTGCGCTGCCGCCGTGCACGTGCAGTTCCAACACATCATCGCCAGTCACCGTCTTCGGATTTGGAAAGAAAAGCACCAATGCTTCCGGATCGAGTATCTCCGATCCATTAGAGTTCGGATGATATAATGACCTGACGCTGGCATAACGAGGCTTAAGTACAGGTTTTCCCGGACAGAGTCCATGATAAATCTTAAGAATACATCAGTTATATCTATGACAAAGTTGAGCATTAAAAATTCGTACAGATTTGCAAGAAGGTCCCGAGATTCGAATTACTGCGATACCAGCTTTGCCTTCCGCAGTTGACAAGGCATATATTGTGTCATCGCGCTGTTGGAAAGGGGTTTGTCGTGGAAAGACATCTCCATGATCGACGAAATTACGGTGGTTGGAATTTCCAAGAATAGTCGAATACGTAAGAGGCTGATTTGCTAGATGAGTCGGTCTAAATAGTAAAGTATTTCTAGGCCATCTCCAACAGGTGAAAATGCACCTCCTGCCGGCACGATACATGGGCTGTGTTCCTACTTATACTCCGGTAAGGAGCTCGGATTATATGGTAAAAACCATAAAATGACGAAGATTTTGAAGAGACGAACCTGATTGTGAGAATCAACGATGTTCTAAGATATACATTGTTTGAGGTCGCTAGACGAATGTCTAAGCCTGATATTTGCTTGTGCATGCAGCTTGTGGTTAAAAGATGAGACCAAAACATCGTGCAAGTACTAGTATGTAGATTATGAACCTATACATATTGCATAAATCATTATGCACCATTTGATTGGCTGATATGAGATAAGACTAAACCACTTTAGGTGACCGCCTTTGACGATTCACCCACTAAGACCCGCTCCGCAACGGCAGAATTTTTTGAAAAGTTTCCAAACCTAACAATTTCCTAAGAATTTCCAGATGAAGTCGCATCTTTGCTGCTTCATTCAAACACCGACGTTTAACATACCTCGTAATCTGCCAACGAGCTAAAGTGGCTTCAATATCCAGTCAAGATGTCGGACGAGATTATTTGGCAAGTTATCGACAAACAATTCTGCAGTTTTAAACTAAAGTGAGCCCGTCAGCCCTTCGCAAAATCCTATCCTCAATCACGAGTACTAATGTATCGCTAGAACTACGAAAGAAAAGACATTCTGTCGAAATGAGTAAGCCTGTGTTTCGGGATACAGCTTCGTACAACAGTGCTGATTTACGTCCAGGTACAATGTGACAGGTCTCTGCAATAGACAGTCATGTCCTCTCGCCAATTCTCGTTATGCTACTGTCCGAGCGCATCCCACGAAGGGCACTTTATACCTCTACATGAAGACAATTGTTCGTACATTTTCATGTCTTCTCTATATTCCTATTCACTAACCAAATATAGGAGCGAGCACATATGCCGTCGAAATTATGGCAGAGGATCAAGCTGTCGCAGAATTATGCCACCGCCCTGAAGCAGATCGATGATCAACTCATCTACTGGCCCAAATTCCTGATCCACAAGGCGAAACAACGAGTTACCAGACTTACGCAAGTGGCGATAAGGATGAGAAGGCTCGCCAAGGAAGACGAACGCTTAGGCGAGAAGCTCGTGCCTAAAATGGCGCCCAAGATCAGACGGCGAGAAGAGACCAGGGAACGCAAGGCTGAAGCCGCTGCCAAGCTGGAACGCACGATCGAGCGAGAGCTGATGCAGAGACTGCGTGAGGGTGCATACGGTGATCAACCTCTCAACGTTAGCGAAACTATCTGGAAGAAGGTGCTCAACGCCATGGAGCGTGAGGGTGAAGGAACAAGAGACAAGGATCTCGACAAAGGCATCGAAGATGAGGACGAGGATGAGGATGAAGAGGAGGTCGGGTATGAGCAAGAAGAAGAGGACGACATCCCTGATGGAGCTATCGAATACGTCAGTGACTTTGACGAGAGTGAAGACGACCTCGAGGATATCGAAGACTGGCTAGGAAGCGACGAGTCCGATAAGGAAGAAGATTCCGAGGACGAAGAGAGCGAGGAAGAATCGACGAAGAAGGCAGTCGGCGAGAAGAGAAAGAGAGCACGTGTCATCCGCGCGAAGCCGAAGAAGACAGCTCGACGCGGAAAGGAGATTGAACATGAGCACGAGTTTGAGCGGCATAGGGATGAGCTCGCCTTCTAAAGGATAATCTGCTGGTAATTACTGGTATGAACTCAGGCTCCCAGCATCTTCGTTGCATTCAAAACTCTTGATACCCTTTTTGATACTTGGTTCAATGTTGTCCTTAGGTACCCTTATGAGCTTGCCTAGGTTCATATATGTAGATGAAATAGCAACAAGGCAGAGTTGCACACGCAAAGTTTCGTTTGAATCAAATGTATGCAATGTATCTTAAAAGAGGTGAGACTACACGTCTTTAATTTGTGGTTTTTCTGGTTGCACATCTTATTTGTCAATTCGAGCTGTCGGATCTGGGACGGATCTGGTGGTAAACAAGTGATAATTGGGCCCTTTTGTGCCTATTGGGTAGCATTCAGGGGAGTTTCAGGGGTTATGACCTGCTAATGACTTGCTAGTTTGGCGGGGCATCATCCACCGCAGCTGCCATCGTACACCGTCATCCACTGCATTTATCATTTTATCCACCAAGTGAATTCCCAAGGTTTGGCGCATTGATGTTAATCATTCTTACCAAACCTAAGCCCTTTTTTTTGAAACGCATTCCTCAGCACCCTTTTCCTTCTTTCTTTCTTCCACGATCCATCCACCCGAGACCCTATTAACCCTACCTCTGTTCTACAACAAATTGTCCCCTTTTCCGTTCTAAATCTAACACATACCTCGTACTCGACCTGAACACCTACGACATTTGCTCAATTCCGACCGAAACCCTCGAAAACAAGGCTCTCCTCGCATAATCGTACCCGTCCCAGACACACGTAACCTTAAACTTCGCAGTCGCCCCCTCTCCCGGGACCGCTCGAACCGGGCACAGAGCAGCCATGTCGGCGTGGTACAGCAACATCGTCGGCGCGACGAGCTCGAAGATCTCGAACCTGCAGCGCACGTTCCTCAACAGCGAAGCGGACGGCGACACCGAGGACGACACCCACGTGTGCCGCGTCCTGCGCTCGTACTATATCGAGAAGGGGCAGCCGCTGCCCGGCTGGCTGCCGCCGGACCCGAAGGCCCCTCCGCCCGTCGCCGCCGTGTACTCGCAGCCGCAGGCCATGGGCTCGCGCTACGGCGGCCTGACCCAGCAGCCCCAGGGCGGCGGCCTCAGCTCCCTCTGGGACAGCAATCCCGTGTCGCAGCCGCAGGACGCGCAGAGCCTGCGGAGGGGCCGGGGTGCGCCGCCAGCCGCGAGGATGGGCGCGGATCCGAGGGGCAGCGGTAGTAGTAGTAGCAGCAACTTGCTCCGCAATGACGACGTGCCCGCGCGCCCGCTGCCGAGTCAAAGGGCGGGCAGCTACCAGAACACCGGCGGAGGCGCGTATGCTAGGGACACGGGGACGGCGCCCCCGGCTATGGGGGGCTCGGCGCAGGACCGGCTGAAGCAGAGGCTGTTCGGGGGTTCGCGGACGGCGAGTCCCGCGGGGAGCGGCCCGTTTAACCCGCCACCGCAACAGGGCGGTGGTGGAGGTGGAGGTGGCTACGAGGATAGGTTCGCGCCTGGGGGCATGTACGATGGAGGTAGGAACGAGAGTCCGAAGCCTTTCATGGCGGCTAATTCACCGTGGGCGACTAATGAAGCTGATTACAATGGAGCAGGGTCGGGAGGCAGGTCTGCGGGGAGACGGGCGGGCATCTCCGGCGGCGGCTTGCCGAGCGGGCCGAGAATGAGATGATAGAGCGAGCGATTCGATGCGATGCCGAAGGGATTATGCGAGTTGGGGAACACAGTTCTGCCTACATATGTTGCACCTACATATGCTGAGGTTGGGAGTCGTGGTTAGGGGCTTAGGGGTAGTGAGGCTATAGCGAAGGCCAAAATCACAGTGGTTAGGGCGTGGATGTGCATATCGCTGCGATGCGATGCGATACTACTCTGTACTACAAACAAACGGCTGCGCCCCCCTTTTCCCGGTCCGCTCGATTTCGGAAACTCCCTCGCCTCGATCTCGCATCCGACGAACCAGCGAACACGATCGCGATTACATATGTACTGACCTAGGCAAATTAATTACGAAGAAAGAAGGGAGCGGCAGGCAGAAGGGTAAAGGGAGTATAGACTACGCCACACAGGTTGGCTACGGGTCCGGGCCGTTGGGATGGAGATAGATGGGAGAGCGGCATGGAAGAATTGCATTGGATGGTGCAACTCTTGCCTCTTGCGTACATACACTTCTAGTGTTAGTGTTAGGTGGTAGGTGATGGAAGAGGACATAATAATACTGTTGCCTATTTCTGAATTGCGTGTTCTATATGCATAGGCCTCGCAACGTTGCCAACGAGATTCGTGTCCACGCCCCTGCATCTGGGAAGGTCTTGGATAAACATATACAGTGCGGGCTTGTTTAGAGACTTGAGTCGATGGATATATTTAGGAGAACTTCCAGTTCGTTTCAGTTACGAGTGTTGGCAATTTCAAATACATACTATATTCGACAATGAATAATATCACGAGCATGATTTGTCACGCCGATGTCTTAGCCTCTTAGCCCCCAGAATGGAGTGACGGATGGAATGGATTGCAGATGACTGACTGGGTATTTGCGAGCTAATGCTGCAGGTCTTAGTAGCGAATTATAGCGGGCATTCCAGAAGCTTGAACTCTCCAGGAGGGCTCCCTCTTAGCCGTCATTAGCTGGACAAACAGTGGGTTCCAGGGTTGAGGATAAGGGGATAAGGGATTGGCGAGTGGCGGGGCACATGGGACGGCACCTGCTGTCTTCAACACCAGACCACCCCCAAACTTTTAACTTCGTACTCTCACATGTTTGAGCCTTCCTTTGCAAATTTAGCCTCAGAGGATTGCAGACACGAATTTTTTCGATTTGTCAGGGGTCGTGACCCAGTTACTCTATACCATCTCGGAATCCTCACTTCGCCAACTTTCAACTTCCAGCTCATCCGGGCCGGATAACACCACACCCCGCCATGACATCAGCTCCCCCACCGGGTCGAGCCAGCTCGCCTACGGGCAGCTTCTACGCCCTAAGCGACGACGAAGAGGGCGAGTATGACACTATCACACATACAGAGACCGGCAAAGGGGTCAAGCTGTTGTATTCCAAGAGCAAGGTCTACATCCATCCCACCCCGTCGGCAAAGGACAATATTCCGGGGTACATAGCGCTGTTGCAACAAAAAGGACCTCACGGCGAACGACCTACGTCATCATCTTCAAAGAGCTCTAATTCACCAGCTTCCGCGGATCTCCTGCTTGCTTGGCTACCTGAATCTTCTCTCGGCGACGCAGCGAGCATCTATGTCAAAGTCGACTTGATCGATGCCGATTCCCCTCCAAAGCAGAGCTATCTCGTACCACCACCTCCCACCGTGACCACCCATAAAGGATCAGTCGGTCATTACGCCTTTGCAATACCAGTTAGCGCCATATACTCGCTACTAGTACGCGCTCCGAGCTTGGGATGGTGGTTTGGGTCTCTGGTGATCAACACCAGAGCCGGGGACAGTTTTCCGGCTCTATTCTTCCACGATAGCGAATGCCAATCGACCATACTCCAGAAAGAGAAGCGAGCCAGAGACAATTTTGACCCGTTTGGCGAAAATGGACAAATGTTCTGGGGAGGCGACGAAGTTCTCCGCTGGCTGAAACGCTACGTCCGGATCGAGAGGAGCGGTGCTGAGCCCAATATCTACTTAGTAGAGCCTACCAAGGAGGACAGCGAAGCCTTCGGTGGGAAACTAACTTCCAGTACACCCTCATCAATTGGTAGACGGGATAGTTCCCAGGGTCTGCGCCCGCCTCGTGCTGGACGTTCGGCAGCAGGCTCTAGTAGCCAGAATGACGCGGGTATGGACCCTGTTATGAAGTTTGTGAAGGAGACGGGGTGGAATCTTCTGGAGAAATTCAGCAAAGTTACTACATTCACACGTAGAACAGCGCAGGACATAGTAGACAACCCGAGGCTCCCGCCCCAAATACGAAGATTGATGAGAAATCCTGAGGTTCAAACATTGCAGGATGAATTCGACAGTGCTAGGATATACCTCGCCCGATGGGCTATGGGTATGGCCGAACAGAGCGAAAGGGATAGAAACCAAAGGATATGGACTGCTCGCGATGTCATGGAGCTAGAAGATACCGATGTTGGGGAGTTCGAATTGCTGGAGACGAGCAACATGTCTTTGGAAGAGCGAAGAAAAATAGTGACTCTAAAGGAGTGGGAAACTTTCTTCGATCCTAGAACCGGACGTCTGGCAGTTACCATTGATGAGGTCAAAGAGCGAGTCTTCCATGGTGGCTTGGATCCAGATGATGGTGTTCGAAAGGAGGCCTGGCTGTTTCTGCTCGGTGTCTACGATTGGTATAGCACAGCAGAAGAACGAAAGGCTCAAATCGCATCTCTCAGGGACGAGTATGTGAAATTAAAGGCTGCGTGGTGGGAGAGGTTAGTTGATCTTGGTGGTGAAGGCGAGGAAGGTGAATGGTGGCGAGAACAGAGATGCAGAATTGGTAAGCTTTTCTATCCAAAACCGCGATATTAGCATACTAATCGTATATCTAGAAAAGGATGTGCATCGAACGGACCGCACGGTTCCGATTTTCGCAGGGGAAGACCTTCCTCACCCTGACCCTGACTCCCCCTTCGCTGAAGCTGGCACCAATGTGCATATGGAACAGATGAAAGACATGCTTCTCACTTACAACGAGTATAACAAAGATCTCGGCTACGTTCAGGGGATGTCTGATCTACTTGCACCGATATATGCCGTTATGCAAGACGATGCCATTGCTTTCTGGGGCTTCCAGCGCTTCATGGAACGAATGGAACGAAACTTCCTCCGCGACCAGTCTGGCATGAGGAATCAGCTCCTCACACTCGACCACCTGGTTCACTTCATGGATCCGAAGCTATACGCTCATCTCCAATCCGCCGATAGTACCAACTTTTTCTTCTTCTTCCGCATGTTGCTCGTCTGGTATAAACGGGAGTTCAAGTGGATGGATGTTCTACATCTTTGGGAAGTGCTCTGGACAGACTACCTCAGCAGTAGCTTCCACTTATTCATTGCATTGGCTATTCTAGAGAAGCATCGAGATATAATTATGATACATCTAAAACATTTCGACGAGGTTCTCAAATATGGTAAGTTTTCTCGAACACTCCTCCGGAATGATTATGTCTAACTATGTTCTAGTTAACGAACTATCAAACACGATGGATCTTGAGTTGATTTTAATCCGAGCAGAGGCATTATTCCGTCGTTTCAACCGGTTAATCGAGGCCATAGACAAGAAGCAGAACTTTCCGGTGCCGAGGGTCATAAAAGACTCGCCATCTCCAAACTCGACACCTGCTTCCGGGTCGTCAGGGGCGTCTCCACAGCCGAGGGCTAACAATGGGAAAGCTCCCGAGGAACAGACGAAGAAGACGATCACTCCTGAATTACGGAAGTTGTTGAGTAGGACAATAGAGGTTATACCGCACACTAAGAAGGCCCAGAGTGTTACTACTGAATCTACCTAGGAAATGGTCGATTTGATGATCGCTTAGACCAGGGTGAACTTCGAGCTTGAGGCATGTGTATTTTTATCTTGGGAAAAATCCGGATTATGCATCATGAGGTACGTGGGACTTAGATTTTGGAGGATATGGCGTCTTATGTAGTATCATAAATATTGAGAAAGGAGGTATGATACGAAGTATTTCAACACTGCTTTCTATATGCTATGTTTTTCGACGACAAAAGAGAATCATACAATCAAGTTCAAAAGCCAAGGAATTCACAATAGGCACATTTTACGTCGTATGGGATATTTCGATTTAATAGAGACAATGCAATACTCGAAAAGTCTTCGATGATGCTCCGAAAGATGACAACCTATGCCAACCCAATAGTAGTAGTAATCCTTGCCCGCACTCCGTTCAATTCGCATAATACGCATATATATTACAACGACGTAGACTGACCATTTGCCCTTCTCTTACTTCCGATTCCCGTGATCCAGGGGTATTCCGTCGTCCTTTCTCGTCACGAGATCAACTCATCAAAACTCTTGCTCCTCCTGGAAGAACATGCCGAACGAGATGATAGTCCCGTAGATCAGAAGTCCTCCGATAATACTCATGACCATCGCCGGGATGCCGATCAGAGCCGAGTGCGCTAAGACAGCAGGTAAGGCTATATATTAGGAAGACAACTCGTTAGTTTATAGAACAGTTTTACGTTTTGTGCATATACGTCGAATCTACATCTGTACGCGTAATGCGCTCGTGCCCCATCGGAAGCTAAACAGGTGGATTGATAACATAGTAAGGGGAAGGCCTTACCGATCCCCATGACGACCATGAATCCGGTGCAGAAGCGGCCGAGGTCCAGGACTCCATTCCCGGTGCTCTCGACGAAGTCGTCCGGGTTCGCGCAGCGGGTGGCGATCCAGTTGGGCACGGGCGCCAGCACGTAGGTGGCGACGACGAGCAGGGGGTAGTACACCTTGTACAGCGCGCACGAGAGGATGACGAGCAGGAAGCCGATCGCAAGGACGAACGACAGCGCTATGATGGTCTTGAGCCCCGCGGTCGGCATTGTGGGCGAGGCGAGGCGCGGCGGGCTCTACGTGTAAGTGTAGGTGTAGGGTGAGGAAGATTGGAATCGGAGGAGGCTGGCTCCTGGATTAGGCGGAAGCGGATAGCTGTAGCAGGAATCGGAATCGGAATCAAGATCGAGTATCTTCGGCGGCTCGCACGGCGGGACAAAGGAAATCGACTCGCTGCGTTGAGTAATTAGATTGGTTGGGGGTATCGTGGTGATGGTTACGAATTACAAGATGTTGTCGTCAGACTCAGCCTTGGCCGGCTTCAACCTATCGCTGGGGTCTTGCACTTTGGGGTCCGAGCTATGGAGCTTGTACTAGGTACCTCTTAAACAGCTTAAGTAAGTCACTCCCTGCAAGTTTACCTAAGCCCGGAGCTAGGGGCATCTACGCTAGTCCAAAATGGGAGGTGCGACGAAGCTCTTGAGCTGCCTTGCGGTTGCTAAACCACACTACGTCTTGGGTAATTCAGAGCTCTAGCCCAGCCAGTCCAGCCTTGCGTCTCCCCCAATTAATCACTATACAAGCCAACTTTCCGAATACCCTCTCTCCACGCCCACGTCCACGTCCAACCCACGATAATTCAAAAAGACATAAGCTTAACGTATCAGCAATATGTTCAGAAACAACTACGACAACGATTCAGTCACATTGTAAGCTACGAACCACCAAACGATATAACCCTTGTCGGTTGGTTACCCATATCTAACTGACCAACTTCACAGCTCCCCGCAAGGGAGAATATTCCAGGTCGAATATGCTGCTGAGGCCGTGAAGCAGGGTTCGGTAGTGGTGGGCCTGACCAGCAAGACACACGCAGTCCTAGTCGCCATCAAGGTACGAGAACACCACCACACCCCACCTACCTATCATCATCGAGAGTTCCAGGAACGGAGCAGAGAACAGACGAGAATGGAATGAAAATGAGAGCTGACATATATATACCCGCCCACCTAGCGGAACGCAGAAGAACTCTCCTCGTACCAGAAGAAACTCTTCGCCGTCGACGAGCACGTCGGCCTCGCGATCGCGGGCCTGACGTCGGACGCCCGCGTGCTCTCTAACTTCATGAAGCAGCAGTGCCTCTCGCAGCGGCTAACGTACGACCGGGCGATGCCGCTCGAGACGCTAGTCTCGCTGATCGGCGACAAGGCGCAGCTCAACACGCAGCACTACGGCAAGCGGCCCTACGGCGTGGGCCTTCTCGTCGCCGGCGTCGACGAGGCCGGCACGCACCTGTTCGAGTTCCAGCCGAGCGGCCTGACGCAGGAGATGCTGGCGTGCGCCATCGGCGCCCGCTCGCAGATGGCCCGCACCTACCTGGAGAAGAACCTGGACAAGTTCGCCGACTGCGGCCGCGACGAGCTGATCCGCCACGGCCTGAAGGCCCTGAAAGAGACCCTGGTCCAGGACCGCGAGCTGACCGTCGAGAACACGAGCGTCGGCGTCGTCGGCCTCAAGGAGCCCGGCAAGAAGGCGCTCGAGTTCTTCAAGGTGCACGACGGCGCCGAGGTCAAGGAGTGGATTAACAGCGTGGCGGACGATAACGAGGGCGGTGGCGAGGCGGGTGATAATGAGGGTATGCAGGTGGACGAGTAGAATAGAAAGGGGGGGAAATAACCAAAATAAAACAGAAACCCGACTAAGTGGACTTTATAATGTGGTAGATGAATTACTTGCATTTCACTCGGGCGTAAGGACTCGGCGGGTGCGCCTATTGTCGCGGCACCATCTAGATGTATCAATAGACGACAAATAAATCACGAAACAAATCGGAAAAAGCGTTTGGCATCTTTAAACTTTTTTGGGAAGTGCCGAAAAGCGGCGGTACTGTTTTTATTTTATTTTCTCTTACATACGTTATATTTCGTCTTCCTCGTCGTCGAAATCGTCCTCCCGCCCCATCTCATACAATATCCTACCTCCCTCGCCCGCCCCGATGTCTTTCTGGGCGTCAAAGTATGGCAGCACTATTCCCTCCCTGTCTCTCCTCTGCTTCTCCGTCAGCCCGAGGTTAAACGTAGTCTCCATCTCCTCTCCCTCGCCCTCCGCGCCCCCTTGATCATCATCGCCCGGATCCCGGAACGCGGGGTGATCGGACAGGAGATACAGCCTCGACGCCTCGATCTTCCCTCCTCTACTGTTCCCGTTCGCATTCTGTGCCGGCACTGAGACCTGCACCGCCCGCGGCACCAGAACGAACTTCTCGGCCACGGAACGCCCGCTCCGCCGCCGCATCTCCATCTCTAGCACGAACCCGTCCCCGTCTGCGCTTCCGCTTCCATTCCTACCGCCGCCTCTCCCAAGCCCGATCAGCACGCCCTCGCGCCCCTCGGCCAGCCCCCACTCCGGCGCCGGCAAGCTCCGGTTCTCGGCGCGCCGGCGCTCGACGGCCTGGTACAAAGAGCCGACGCGCAGGACGGCGGTGGCGAGGTGGCTCAGGGTGGTCAGGGGGTGCGGCTCGTACTCGTTATACGGGCTAACACTACCACTAGAAGCAGGAGGGGGGAGCACGAGCGGGACGTCGGCGTGGTAGACGCCGACGAGGGAGACGAGGGGCGTGACGAGGCTGGAGAGGAAGAGGGATAGGGAAGAGGGGATGGTCTGCGCGAGCGGGTTCAAAGCGTCGATTACGACGAGAACTTTGTGCGCGTGGCCGGCGGTGCCCGATGGGTAGTGCGATGTTAGTTCGGCCCGGAGCGTCTCGGGGGATTTGCCCCGCGCCTTGATGAATATGTCGACGTCGGCGGGCTTTTTGAGGGTGGAGAATGAGAGGAAGATGGTTTTGCTTTTGGTTGCCTGGGGGGTAGGGTTAGTGTGTGTTCGTGTTCACTGCATTGTGTGTTTGCTTTGAGAGTTTTTTTATATGCTATGTAGTATGTATGAACTACTAGTTCGATGAGGAATAGAAAGCATAGTAAAATGAATGGAATTTATATGAAGGATTTCAAACAAGAAATCAGGTGTGAGATGAACCTCAGATTTCGTGAATAGACGGACCTTAGCTCTGCTCAAGAACTCGCGGATCAGGGGCTTCGCGCTCTGCTCAAGGGTGTCGAGGACCAGAGTTAGCGGGCTGGCGCTATCCCGCAGATTGAGCAGTTTCTGCAGTAGCAGGAGGGCATGCGATCTGGCATGCGACTGAGCGGACGACGGCATGTCTCCGCTCTGTTTGGTGGATAATAGCTGAGAATGCCTAGAGTTTTGATGTTACTGGTATTATTAGCGATTATCGCCCAGCTCTATCCTCGGGTTCAGTTACAGGTCGTAGTTATCGTGTAAAACTTGAGGGTGACTTCTACATCAGTAAGCCGTCTAACGTCATGCAGGTACTATGGATGAAGTATCTCCAGTGCCGAAACCTTAACGGCCCTGGAGTGGTAATCGGTGCAGCAGCTAGGTCTCCCCGCAGTCCTAATTGCGGGATTTCATAGGCGGCTTATAGCGGGCCCCACTACTTTACAGCAGGCAGGTTCGGCTCATGGCAGATCTCCCAATATAATGGACCCTTCAAATACAACCATTTCAGCTTACATCGTCCAACATTTTATATTGCTTAATATATTCAAGATCTCACAGAACAATCGGTGCAATGCCACCCGACCCTGCTTCTAACCTCCTATCTCAGTCTAAGCTTACTGAGATAATATGAAAAAGTCAATGATCGTCAAGATACGTGCTCTACAGCGGCTACGACGTTCCGGTACTCCTAGCACCATGAGCCAATGTGATATGCCCATCATAGCATGTCTAGCGAATAACACCAGCCTCTGCATTCCAATGGGTATCATTAATATACAGCATGCGTTCTCTCCCTCTTGGCCTAATCTATTTACCATGTTCCGCCGTACAGTTGGTACATACTCGCCCATGAGTAATATTGAGAGAGGAAGACAAAATGTACAAATAGATGCTATAGCTCCCTCGTGGAGCTGCTCTCATTCTATGGAGTTTCCGCGTTCATTAAGGTGGCAGTATCCAGCTCTTGTCCCTACTTTATTAGAACCGATTTTCACTTGTGCAGCATGGCCGGATTCATATTACAATGCCTGGTAGGCAGCTTGACCCTTGGGCTTGGGGCTGCTATCCCCGTCGACAACATGCTTCAAACCCGTAACTTTGCAGCCCAAGTCGGGTTGTCTATTACAGACAACTTCCACACACTTGCAAGAGTCAGACGGCAACCGGGGCTCTCGCGGACGTTCGATATTCTTCGCCAGAACCGAAAGAACAAGGCCATTATGAATGACCTCGTTGATGACCCAAACGACCCAGAAGGTGTCGACAATTTGGGAGCCGAACTCAACCAGGTTGAGTATATCATGAAAGTGGGCTTCGGTTCAGAGCAATATTACATGATACCAGACACGGGGAGTAGCGACACTTGGATTATTTCAGATGGATTCAAGTGTCTAAACCCCTATTATGGGCAGGATGTACCTCAAGAAGAGTGTGATTTCGGCCCCTTATTTAAAGGGGACTTCCCGGATGGCAAGATTGACAATCAAAATCTGAATATCTCGTATTTGAGCGGCGACTACTTGAATGGCCCCATGGGGTTTGCAAAGTATGTAAAACTACGATATCTGATCCGAGTATATCCTCAGCTCACACATTCTCAAGCATCACCGTGGCCAATGTCACTATTCCAAAGCAGCAATTTGCTCTTGTGAACGTAGCAGCGTTCGGTGGTGACGGTGTATCGAGTGGTATTCTCGGCCTTGGTTTAAGAGGACTCACAGCAGCATTCACAGGCAACGATCCTCGTAATGATAGCATAGACAACCTCGTGAACTACTCGCCACTTGTCGAAACCATGGCGACGAGCAAGGTCGCCGACCCTATCTTAAGTTTCGCTATGTCGCGTGACGAGAATCGGTCTTTCATTGCCTTTGGTGGTGTTCCTCCTGTCAAGACGGGAGAATACACCACGGTACCCATTCTGCAGGTCAGGCTCTTCGCATTACTAAAATCAACTTTATGTGTTGTGACTAATGTCGTAACGTAGGGAACCACAACCTCTGGCAAGACAGATTACTTTTATTACGACATTGCAATTGACTCTATCTCCTGGAACAGTACCACGATCAATCAGACGGCAACCAACTTGCCGAACCATTTAGTAGACTCAGGTACAACGATTAATCTGTTTCCTGGTGTCGTTGCCGAGGCCATAAATAACGCGTACACGCCTCCTGGTCAGCAGGAGGATAGCATGGTGTGGAGTGTAGAGTGCGATGCCATACCGCCAACTCTTGACATCGTGATCGGCGGAAAGGCGGTACGCACTCATCCAAGCAGCATGATCCTACCCGAAACAGCAGCCGAAGGCTCCAATCGCTGCCTATCCGGCATTGGATCTGGTCAGACCGGATCTTATATCCTCGGTGATACCTTCATGCAGGAGATCGTGGCCGTGTTCGACGTTTCGGATAAGAAGGAGCTGAAGTTTGCTCAGAGGCTGGATTAGACTTTTTCAGCCGAAAACCAAATATTGTCCTATCCAACAAATTATTTGTCCTCTGAAACCTTCGTCACAACCTATGGTTGTCCCATGTACTAATGATTGAATTTATACAACGGGTTAAGTGGTCAGGATGATTTGCAATCCTAGATCTATATTTGTCATTGGGTAGACCTAGGATATATTGCCATAAAACCACAGCTTAGAGTTATTAAGACTAAATGGTTGATTTTACTCTTTCAGCACTTATTGCACGTCTTGCTAAAAGAAGGTAGCAGGTAAGATAGAGGTAGTGAATGCTATCAATGTGACTCAGGGGTTGGTGACTAAGCATGATCTTCATGTCAAGCAAGAATGTTGGCAAAGGGGACGTGATATGTCATAAAGGAACACAGGTAAGTATGGGCTTGTGACGCGTTATTGGAACGTTTTCGGGAGTGCAAGGAATAAATACGCCTATTTAGACTCTTGAGTCACATCCATGGATGAAGATATATAGCTAGGTACCTATCTTCATCAGTTTCCTATGGAGCTGTCTACACAACTTAAGATCTAACTTGGTAACTTTATATATATGTCAAACAAATACATAAGCGCAGCCGGAAATTCCAGATTCTTTTTACAACTCAAGATAGAACCAGGGATGAAGAAAGCATGGGAATAACTGAAACGAAGGAAGTACTGTTTTTGACACAAAATTACCCACCTGGTAAAAATAAATCCGATGTAAACCTTCAAGTAAGGATCTACCTCATAAATCTATCACATCCGGAAGGATATAGAAATAACCAGGCAACGCACCTCCTGGATTTTCGAAAAACTCTTCACCACTTCCTCCAAACAGCAACAACATTTGCCAATAAATAAATACCACGTGGATGGAAAGCGGACAAGAGTTTGGGTGAGCAGATTCTAGGGTACGCGTGATGAGACGACGACAAGTCTAGTCGCCCTCACTGCTCATAACCAGTATCAAAATAGACAGACAGAGAGGCGCACGACCTGTGCGGGATACGAGCCGGGTAATTACCTTCATCATGAGTACCCCTACCCGCTTTTAGCATATCTTGCAGACACGCCTGCTGCAACGGGTCATGGCGAGTAAGGGGTTCGTTGTTGCTCCCGTATAGCCAATGTGATGGTGACGATGGCATGAGGAACCGTGGAACAGTCGTCGACACAGTAATATGTCCACGGTCAATGTAAAACAAAGGTATTCCAACCCCTGGCGACTAGTTAAGCATACTGGTGAAGGTACTCCCATTCGTGACAACCGGGATGAAGATTAGTGCAAGCGAGCAAATTGATGCTCGTCGAAATTACAGAGAACCTTCACCAAGGTCTCAAGAACGTCGACGGCGTTCAGTATACCGCGGAAGGTTTCATACCCAGCAGCGATTATCTGTTATGTGAGGTAGACATAGCCTGAATATTTAGGTGAATACATAAAAGTAACCATCATGGAGCGCTCATGGATATGTGTGTAACGGAAGCCTTAGGTTGGATCTCGCCAGTTGAAACTATGTTCGGTAGCTGAATAGGTCCAGTGCTGTTATCATTTATAAAGACCATGTGATTTATACGTCTCTTGCTAAAAAAAAATAAGGGGATTAGCTAAGGGACCCAAACCTCAAGCTGGTTTTATCTCCAGGTCCCTCAATCAGACTACTATACCATGAGTGCCTAGGTTTATAAAGTCCTACCAATAAACCTGGATAGAACTCTGGGTAGAATAGTTGGCTGCATTGTGACCTGCCTTCTTTTCTCATGATATAACCGGGCTTGCTACGATAATTAGCAGACTCATGAGAATTAGCAGGCCTAGAAAGCAGATGACTAGGCGTACAAATCGCAGATACGGTTTGCCTGATTTTCATTCGCTAGTAGTAAAACGCGTCAACAAGGGTTGCGATAATCATTAAATTAAGAGCACCTAACCTCTGTTCCATGTAAGCCCTATAACCCCTTCAAGGAAAGTCCCCTGCTCCGTAGTCTGATTTGCCGTACACACATTGATAAAACCGTACACAGTACGACTACCGAGTCGGACTGAGCGGGCGGTTGAAACCACCAACACGGTTCATGTATTGTCGGTATTCGGTCTTCTTCTCCTTCCTCACAGCACCGGCATTGTTGCCCGGTATGTGAGTGCCCTTCGTAGTGCCAAATCCGCCGAACCCCATCATCGCTTGCATGGCGCTCAGACCGTCGTCCTCGACGACAACATCCTCCTCATCGACATCCTCATCCATGGCTTCCCCGTGATAAGAGTTCGGCGTCTCGGTCCGTCTTCGTCGATCCTCGGACTCTTCGGTAGACCCTCTAGCATCGTGGAATTTGCTTCCTACCGCGCTCTTACCCGCATGTTTCGCATCGTCATCGTGTTTTCCCCCGACCTTGAACTGCAGCGAGGATCCCGATCCCGATTCCGCTTTTCCACTGCCGAGTCTTGGTCTCGTCGGGAGCGGCGAGTTGTTATGCGCGCTGCGATCTACCCGGGCGGCTGGGCTTCGAGCCGGTGACGCCGAGCGTCGGGGACTTCGATCTCGAGGCGGACCTGCTTCATCGTTAACGCTAAGCCCAAACCCAAACGCATCTTCTTCTCTCTGCCCCCGTCGCGAAGCATCGCCGCTAGGAAAAAACGTACCCTTCGGAGCAGGCTCATCGCGGTCGCGATGGCGGTCTCCCTTGTTCTTCTTCTTCTTCTCGCGCCGCTCGTCCGCCGCCCTAGGCCGCGCCTCGTCGCTCTCGCGCGGCCGGCCCCTGTCGGGCTCGCGGTCCCGGTCGCGGCGGTCGCGGTTCTTCTCCCGCCGGTCTCCTCCTCGCCGCGGAGACCGGGATCTGGAGCGGTAGCGGCGGTTGTCTCGTTCGCGGGGAGGAGGAGGGGGAGCTTCGTCCCGGTCCCGGCCGCGGTCGTCTCGTTTGTCGCGCGCATTGTTGGGCTCGTGGCGGCCGCCGCCGCGACGGTCGGATTCTTCCCACATCTGCTTGCTGTCGGGGCGGTTCCGACGCCGACGGGGTTGGTCGGCCATTTTGGTTTGTCGAGGAAAGTGATTGGCTGGGTCTGCGCGTATGATTACGAGTTCGTTGACGATGTAGGTGTTGGATGTTAAAATAGCCGTGATTCAGTCCAGGTTGAGAATGAAAGAAAGTTATGTAAGGCATCCATGCTGCATATCAATTAAGGTTATCGATTAAAGCTACGCTAACCAGACTAAACGTTTGCTTTAAGCGTTTGTCAAGTACAGCTGGTTTTTTGGTGGGGTTGCCCTGAATTTATAGCGTATGCAACACGTATGCAACCGCGTAGTGCCGAGAGGGTGTAGGGGGTTGGACCCTGACGTCAAAATCAATTGGAGCTTCTCCAAACCTCCAAATTTCCAAAACTGTGTTCACTTTTAAGCTTCTCGAGCTTCTTCTTAGGCTCTTTAGGCTGGTCCGAATAGACTCTTAGAAACTTCCTTATCATCTGCTCTTTGCTCCTTCTTATACGTAAGAAGAGAAAGGACACTACTTCTTCGATGCCATTATGGCATTGCCAAGCCAATTAACAGCGTTGCTGTCGTTTCTTCTTATTTCCTTATTCCCTATCTTGTCGGTATGCGAGGCGCAAGGTGAAGGTGTTCTCAACGCCGAGATTGGTCGTCTGAACAACCAAAGCCTATTATGGGGTCCTTATCGTCCAAACCTGTATTTTGGGGTTCGGCCTAGAATTCCAAAAAGTGTGACGACTGGTCTTTTATGGGCAAAAGTTGATAACTATGTCGATGTTCAGAACAGTAAGACAAATGAGCCCAATGCAGTGAATAAATAAACGTTCGAGTTCATTGTTAATTTAAACAAATAGGCTTCCGATACACATGTGAGCAGAATGAGGGAATGGCTGGTTATGGCTGGGATGAGTACGATACTCGAAAAGGTGGTGTCCAGCATATTCACGATGCTGGGAACAAAATCGACATCACCACCGAATTTGTCAAGATCCCCGGTGGCGGTCACGGTGGAAGCTGGGCAGCCCGGATCAAGGGTGAGCCTCGAGATGATGCACCCCTTGGTCTCAAAACTACGGTCTTATTCTACGTTGCCTCTGAGGCTCTCGGTGACACCGTTGAGGTCGGCAATGGCGATGATACCGGATTCGAAGGCGATGTGACCTTTTTGGGCAAATCCCAGTCTCTTGGGGACTTTAAGTTAGTCGTTACTAAGGGTAAGGGTGAGCACCCCATCAGCGCTCATCCTATATCGGGTAAAAGAGACCTCGAGAAGACTATCGTGCAATCGTTAAGCGTTCCTGAGGAACACTTATGGCAGGCCAAGCAGCTATTATTCCAACAACTCAAGGCCGGTGTAGATGAGATTATTGCGGAATACGGAGCTGACAATGCACCACCACCCTGGCAAGTCTATCTGCTCGCACACAAGCCCAACCCTGGAAACATGCATCTTGTCCAGAAGGTGTTCGAGGGACCTTTCGAGTTCGATATTCTCTTCTCGAGTGGCTCTGCCGGCGCAGAAACTACAAGCGAGGATTTGACCCGAGAGATCAAGTCAACAACGGAATCATTCAATGAGCGCTTCGCGGATGTCTTTGCTCCCCAGGCCCCCTTCAATGCCGACAAGTACCGCAGATTTGGACAAAGCATGCTCTCCAACCTTGCGGGAGGTATAGGATACTTCTACGGGAAGCATGTCGTTGATCGATCATATGCTCCCGAATATGATGAGGAGAATGAAGGTTTCTGGGAGGAGACTGCCGAAGCTCGCGCTCGCAGACAGGAGCAGCTTGAGGGACCTTACGAGCTGTTCTCTAGCATTCCATCTCGTCCCTTCTTCCCCCGTGGATTCCTGTGGGATGAGGGCTTTCACCTTCTCCCAATTGCTGATTGGGATATTGACCTGACCCTCGAAGTTGTGAAGAGCTGGTACAACTTGATGGACGAGGATGGTTGGATTGCGCGAGAGCAGATCCTGGGTGACGAAGCCCGAAGCAAGGTGCCTCCCGAGTTCCAGGTTCAGTATCCTCACTATGCCAACCCTCCGACCTTATATCTCGTCCTTGAGGTCTTCACGGAGAAGTTGATGAAGACGAACGGCAGCCAGAGTACGGGTAAAGAACATCTGTCACCCAACACCGTCCTCGAGAGCGCTCATGTGGACAACCCTGAATTGGGCATTGAGTACCTACGCAGTCTGTACCCTCTACTCCGACGTCAATTCTTATGGTTCAAGAAGACCCAATTCGGCGACATCAAGGGATATGACCGAGAGGCCTATTCTACGAAGGAGGCTTATAGGTGGCGCGGACGATCCGTCCAGCACATTCTCACGAGCGGTCTCGACGATTATCCCCGACCTCAACCCCCTCACCCCGGCGAGCTGCATGTAGACTTGATGTCTTGGATGGGTTTGTCGGCTAAAGTACTAGCAAAGATTGCGGATTTTGTCGGTCTTCCCGAAGATGTGCAGGAGTACAACAAGGCCCTCGACGGTATCTCTCACAACCTGGTAGATCTACACTGGTCTGAGTCCGCCGCCGCCTTCTGCGATGCCACCATTGATGACTTTGAGGAGCACACCTTGGTTTGTCACAAGGGCTACATCTCTCTATTCCCGTTCTTGCTAGGCCTACTAGAGCCCAACGACCCTAAACTTGGTAAAGTTCTCGACCTGTTAGGAGACGAAGAGGAGCTTTTCAGCCCCCACGGTATCAGGAGTCTGAGCAAGAAGTCTGAGTTCTACGGCACGGATGAGAACTACTGGAGGAGCCCCGTGTGGATCAACATGAACTACCTCGCCATTATCCAACTTCGAGTAAGCCTCCCCTCTAAATTATCCCATATTCCCCCTCGGAATTTAGTTTTTTATCGCTAACAAACGTTACAGAACTACGTCCTAAACACGGGCCCCTACTCTTCAAAGGCCAAAGACTTGTATGTCAAGCTGCGCAAGAACGTGGTCGAGACCGTGTACGACAGCTGGGAGGAGACTGGTTTTGCATGGGAACAGTACAATCCCGAGACCGGCAAGGGCCAGCGCACTCAACACTTCACAGGTTGGACCAGTCTCGTCGTCAAGGTAATGGCTCTAGATGATCTGAGCTGGTGGACTGAGGGTAGCCATGAGAGCCATGAGCGAGATGAGTTGTAGAAGTGTAGCTCTAGTCTAGTCTAGGGAGACTAAACTAACTAACAGAGACAAACTTATATTGACAACGTTAGTAGGTAGTCAATAAAAATTGACTAATGAAGAGATGGCTTATGATTCACCGCCCGCACTACCTTCTAGGTAGTACTTGAATAAAAAGAGCAAAAGTTTCCGGACGAAAAATACGATTCGATTTCATGCAATGCCGTGTGGTATCCTATTCTACTATGCGACTCTATGATGAATGAGCTGCGATTTTCCCGCCCGTACCCCTTTCCCATATTTTGTCGTTGAGTTGTACATCCGTCCATTCATATCTACCTTCGATAAATGCTCCGTTGAAGAACACCCATCCTAATCCACATAAGAGGTGCCTAATAACCGCAGATCCTTTCGAGAAAAAAACGTAGGCTCATAAAACGGTACATACACATATATGCCTACCTAGTAGCTTGCGCATGTGTCTGGACATGCGCAAACACACATCACGCCTCATCATCAAAAACGCCCAGCGGCCCCTTCAGCTTCGTAAACATCTCGTCGCGCTCGCCCTCAGCCGTACTCAGGGCCGTCACCGCACCCCCAGCACCTATATGCCAGACCTCGAGATCCAGTGGCTGGTGGTTCGCGGCGGCATCCGCCGACGTGGCCTCAACCCTCTCATCGTCCCAACGGAACAAGCTGCGGATAGTGACGCTCCAGTCGCCCTTCCCGGCGGCATCCATATAGCCCACAACGCCCGAGTACAAGCTGCGCTCCCGTCCGCCCTCGATCTCTTGCAAGATCTCGCAGCTGCGTTTCTTCGGAGCGCCCGTCATGCTGCCGGGAGGTAGGCTGGCCGCGAGCACGTCGAGCCCCGTCTTCGAGCCGTCCTCGGGCAGCCGGCCCTCGACGACGCTGATCATCTGGAAGACGCTGGCGTACTCCTCGACGATGTTGAGCTTGGGGACTTCGACGCGGCCGGGCCCGCACACGCGGTGTAGGTCGTGGCGCACCAGGTCCACGATCATCAAGTTCTCTGCTTCTTCTTTAGGCACGTGGAGGATAGCCTCTGCTTGCTCGAGGGTAGAGACCGCGCGCGACTTGCGGACCGTACCCTTCATGGGACGCATCGAGCATAGGCCATCCGCGCCAAATTCGAGGAAGCGTTCCGGCGAGCTGCTTATCAGCGTGGCACCGCCGAGCCGGATATACGACCCGAAAGGAGCCGGTTGACGCGAGCGTAGGGATCGATATAATTGCCACGAGCTTTGCGGCGGTTTACCGGGTTCTAGGGGGATTAGACGGGAAGACTCTGTGGTCGAAAGACTTCTAGGTCTCGTGATGTGCGTCTGGTCTGTGAGGCACAATTCGTACGAGTCGCCTGAGGCGATATAATCCTGACAAGTTCTCACTTTTGACTCGTATTCATCGGCATCTGGCACTTGTATGGATGCTTTTATAAGAGCAGACTTCGGCGTTGACGGCGGCGTCAGTTGACTTAGTTGTGCGCACTTATTAAAATCCACACGAAGTCCATCCAGCCAAGCTGTCGAAGTGTGGAGTTTCTCAGCGATGGAATCCGCCCATTTTCTCCCTTTAGATTCTGATGGCGATAGATATTGTAGACGTATGGCGCCTTTTGTGTGGTCTATGACAATACTTTTGGTAACCCAGGCAAAGCAGAGGTCTGGCCGATTATGGAGTCTCTCTTGGTTCGACTCGACGTCAATTCCCTCTAGGCCCAGCTCGTAAGTAGTGTATCCCATGAAACCACCAACAAATGGGCTTGAATTGTCCTCCACTGTCATTTTACGCATAGCCCAGAATTCGGCTAATAGCTGCCATATGGTTTGTCCAGGACCAAGATCGATCATTTCGGAGACTTCTTGGGAGAATAGTTGAGAAGTTAGGCCGCGTAAAATAACATGCCTGTCTCCTGTTCTGTATTCCAACTTCAATGCTTCACCTACGTCGAGGGCAATAATGCTGTATCGCCCTCGAACATCAGCCCCGATTCTGTTCGCTTTCGCGCTTGCAGAGTCTAGGATAATGAAATCCTTCTTATCACCTTGCAGTATCTCGACGACGTCTGGAGCTTCGATATGAATGGGGAGATTTAGAGTCCTTGAGCCGTAGTGGTAGCCGATCCCCGACGATGCTAGGTCATCATTGTTATTGATCCACGAGTCTGAATTGCTTAGGTCGGATACTGAACAGTCCATACTTTCCCCAAGGTTACCTGTGGTGAATCTGGGTAGCTCGGTAATGGGCCCGAGTGCAATGGGTATCGAACTCGTTATGCGTTTATTCCCGACATTCCATCGCATTGCTTCGTTGAACCAATTCTTGATAACCTGATGACCAATGGGCTCAGTACATATCGATTCGGGATGGTATTGTAAGCCCCAGAACGGTTTTGCTCTATGCTTCATAGCCATGAGAATTCGCTCTACACAGTCGCCTCGATCTTCATAGACCCACGCCAGGGGCACTACATCTGGGAGATGAGCTGGTGATGCCCATTTGGAACACGCCCACTTCTCCGCAGATATAGAGTCCTGCCCTATATCCGCGTGAAGACTATGGTAGAGTGTGGCCTTGAAAGGAGAAATACCATAGAAGATATTCCCCTCGTGTAAACTAGGCCGATCTGTTGCATGGTCGATTTCTCGAATCATGCCATGTAGACCAGTTCTCAATTTCTTCACAATACCACCACAGCTCACAACTAGGCTCTGAAACCCTAGGCATATACCCAGCACCGGAATTAGATGTTCTGGCTCAAGATCCCATATATATCTCATGAGCCCCACATCCTGGGCTAGTTCCGGTGAGCCGGGTCCTGGTCCGCAAACAACAGCATCGTAACGACGCAGGAGGTTAGTCAACTCCTGAGCAAAATTCGGCTCTTTCGGGTTGAGCTGAGGCGGATCAATAGGTAAGATGTCAACATGAGCATCTAGAGTGGTGGTTAGAAGAGAAACGATATTGTTGCTAAAAGAGTCGTATGCATCAATAAAGAGAATTCTTGGGGTATTCATATTCGTGGCGTTCGTGGCTATGAAAAGGTTTTAACCCTGACTTGGATGTGCATGATGAAGTCTTCTCTGTCTAAGAATAAGAACTTAATGTACTAAGTAGATTATGGTGTAAAGAGGTATTTATCTCTCATTCGTCATTCGCAGGATGAGGATGATAAGCCCAACTTAGAAGAATTTTCAGTTATTTGCTCAAGGGGTAACAGTCGATCTTGAAAGATGTTTGCCGCTGACAAGTAAATGGTAAGTACTTGCGGTACGGAGTATTTATTATAAGCTTAAAATAGAGCAACGAGTCCGGGCACGGACAGTGGATCAGGGATCGCTGTTGCCGATTCCTTTAGACTTTTTCTAGACTTCAACCTAAAGTAGTGTTGGCTAGACCGAAATACATTGTGAGAAGGCTCTGTCAACTTACATATTCTAGGTATGTCAATATGTACATTGAATATGTGGAAATTACCTACCTACCTACCTTTGCACACGTTCCTTGACATGCGAAAAGTAAGAGCAATTGAGTTCTAAACGGGATTCATGGTTGAAGTATCTAGACAGTTGACAACCTTAAAACGGCACCTATCTAGATGGATTTTTGTAACACCCATATGATAAAACTTGGTAGATATGATGGGCTATTTACTATAGTATTCCCAGTCACGATCTATCAATATGCATCCATCTCTGACTACAACATACAATACACAGCACTAGTTTTACGTTCCGTTGCACGGGTGGAGTTGGTACGTCTAGCACAGATCGACTCTGCACTAGTTATCTATACATTGTTGTCTATGGCACCTGTGATAATTCTAATGTAATAGTCCCCTTTACTCGCTACTCCAGTCTAAGCCGTACCGCGCGTCTGAGACCTTGTACTCTCGTAATGCCTTTAGCGCACCTTCGGCATCGGTTGCTGAAACCAAGATATCGGCGTTGCCTGCTTTTACAAAGCCCTCGTCCACCGCCGTCTTGATCCATTCTGTAAGGCCGTTGTAAAACCCATTGATATTCAGTAAGCAGACGCCCTTGCTGTGGATGCCTAGTTGATTCCATGTTGCCGTCTCGAGCAGTTCCTCCATCGTACCGTAGCCACCTGGAAGCGCGATGAAGCCGCTTCCGGGCCCACCCTCAATCACCTCTCGTGCCATCATCAATTTTCGTGTATGCATATCCTTGACAACCGTCGTTCGACCATAGATCTGTTCTTCCGGGACGTGATAACCGTTGGCGTCTGTTTTATCGGAATATGTCGAATCACGCTCCCATTTGACGAGTGCCTCAGGAATAATACCATGCACCGCATCGGGGCCTGATATGGATACTATCGTCTTGGCGACTTCTCCCATCAACCCCACTGTGCCACCACCGTAAACTGGATGATAGATATCAGCCATATATTGGACAGCAGAACAACCTAAATATATATCACGAAGGGATAGAAGAAGGGTAAGGCATACCTAAGGCGATGTTGTTCTTGGCCATGAGCTTGCCCAATTCCTGTGCCGCTTTAAGATAGGCCGGGTTCTTCCCTGGCGAAGAGCCGCAGTAGACGCAAATCTTGGCCTGGGCCAGCGTCACATTGGAGTTCGGGCCGGAAGCCATGATATATCGGATGTGTGCTTCGTAGGTAGCGTCCGCCAGAGATGGAGCGTATCGAAAATGAAAACCGAGAGAGAGAAAGTGCGAAACCGCTGGGCCGGAGTTGTTCAGGGACTGGAATGCCCTACTAGTAACTACTAGTCAACTAACTACCCGGGTATAGTGGTAGAGAAGCAAACAATGTCGTGCCTAAAAGCAACGAAATAAATCCGGATTGTCAAGCTACTAAGAGAGAAGAGCGAAGGGACTTCTATTTAAGAACCCGGAGAAGAAACTTGGTAGAAATATATCGAGATTATATACCTAATCTGTAATGTGTAATGGGCTGCGTTGGTTGTTTCGGGAGGAATGTGGTGTGTCGAGTCACCCGCAGAAATCCAGGAACTTGCAAACACCAAGGGAAAAGTATGGAAGAGTGAAGAGGAGTAGCTTGTGTGTGGCGGGAAGCGGCATCATGAATCTAAGTCAGGGTGTCAGGGTGGGACTTGGGCGTTGAAGCATTTTTGCTGCCCTTCTTTTCAACACAATTTTTTCTGCTTTAGACTGGAGTCACTCGAATCGATCTCACCAATGACGTATCCGGGTCGAAAATAAGGAGTTCGCGAGCTCAACAATTCGTTCTATTAGAGATCATCTTCGATGCATCTGCATTTACCGGGGGACCAATTGTAAACCGGGCCGGTGTGTTGCTACATTGTATTATAGACGAAAAATGTCTTGGGTTTTTCGTAACCAACTAGTTTTAAAAGTTAGGTAGTTGTCTCGAGTCATTGCAGCGTGGCAATGAATTCTGGCAATGATGAAGGAAAATGGTGAAAGATCATTGGATATCCCCTTGCCAGCTGACCCAAAAATGGCTTAAAGTGGCTTACCAAGCTGCGAAAGTAAGGCAAGAACCTTTGGATTCCATAGGTTCCATAAGTTGTACCTACCTAAGCGCACCTACAAGTAGTAAAGTTTAGGTGGTATGTCACTATCCCCCAACGACGGTCCCGCTAGGTACAGGCCAATGTCGTGCACCATCGTCGGCCTATGATTCGCCGGTCTCCCCGCTGTCGGAAGGGTTCTACGACCAACCAAGAGCTGGTTAGAACTTTACAGACCAGGATCTCGGTACCTCCAGCTACACAAATCTTATCAGCACATGTACTAGGTACACTATATTCTATTTTCTCCAGGCGACGTATTACTTACCAAATTCCTGCCAGACTCATCACGACCTCAATCAGTCTGGTTTCGACCCAAGGCAACCCACGCTTTGACAACTCGTCATTGCAATCTCTTGAGTCGGCATTCGGTATTACGGGCTGACCTCATCGTCAGTAGAGATGCCGGAAGACAATGCAGTCCCTCCGGGGGACGCTCGTGAAGAGCAAGGTGTAAGTCGACGCGTCACAGAGCCTCTTAGTTTAATGCGTTCATGACAACGACTTGGAGCTGAAGCTAACGTCTCTTTGTTTGGGTAGTCAATGATTTACAAGATTGTCCAGGGTCTAGCTTTATGGTTCGGTATGCAAATGTTGATGAAGCAATTCACAGGCGGCAACAATGCGCAGACGGCCACGACCCAGGATGCTTCTGGAAATGTTGTTCAGGTTCCTGCAAATACTGGCGACATACCTGCCTACCAACTTCGTCCCAGCAGCCTCGACGAGGGTGCCGTGTGGAACCCAATTCCACAGCGACTAGCTCCCATGTGGCCCACCGATAGCTCCCTCGATATTGTCGTTACACTCTCGTCATCCTTCGTCCCCGTCAAGATTTCTAGCGTGCCGGAGGAGTATGTGGCTCTCAACGAGAAGAGTTTCAAATTGGGCAACTCGACTGATACTCGAGTTGCTGAGACAACCTTCAGCGTGCCATCATCTGTCCAAAAGAATGGGACACTATGGGGGCATTTTTATGTCGGATTGACAGGCTCGAACCTTGACCCTAAGGAGCCAGGATATGATCCCGCATCCGCCTTCCACTTCGTGTATCCCCTAACTCAGTATATCCCTAAGAAAAAGGAAGCGAAAACCCGCAACCTCTTAGAAGATAGGCCAGAAGTGGAAGAGGAAGAGCTCGAAGACGACAATACTGGTCCGATCATCGCAAATTATTATCACCCCAACACCAGCTTGGCTTTTGTTCCTGACACCGGTATCGTCAACTACCCCCAATCGCATCCGGCTATTCGACAGTTTATTCATCCAGAGGTAGGGTCTCGCCTTCATTATACCAAATACAACAAACATCACTAATATTTTGTAGTCCACGGGTGCTCGCGATGGCTCCGGTCAAAACTCTTGGTATTGTATGTTTCCCTTTGCCTACCTAAGTACTTACTTATTTCACATTCATATAGGGGCTAACATATACTGTAGATCCGGTCTTGTACGTCAATACGTTCTGGCAGATGAAGAGTCATATGACCTTGCTTAATGAAACGGTCAAGACCCTCCCGCTACGCCTTGATTTAAGCAACATGAAGAATTGGAAATTCAACATACTAGCCTCCGTTGACTTCAACTCTAAGCAACAGGCTCTCCAAGCCGCTTATGGCGGCCCCATCCCAGGTGGTGGTGATGGAAGTGAGATTGAGATGGTTAAGGAGATGTTCCTGGATACGAATCCCTACCTCCTCGGCGTGACAGCCGCTGTGAGTGTTGCGCATATGCTTCTCGAGATGCTCGCGTTCGGATCCGACATCGCCCATTACCGCAAAAAGAAGGATAATGTTGGCATTTCGGTCCGTTCGATCTTGGCCAATGTCTTCATGCAAACCGTCATCTTCCTCTACCTGATCGACAACTCCCAGAACACGAGTTGGATGATTCTTGGTTCTCAAGGTATCGGCATCCTCATCGAGTTCTGGAAGATCACCACCATTGTCAATGTCAGGCTGCGACCAGCACCGCCGGGATCTTTCATACCGTATCGGATAGCGTTTGAAGATAAGTATCAACTCAGCGAGACCGAGGAAAAGACCAAAGAATACGACGAAATTGCGTTCAAATACATGTACTTCGCTGGTGTGCCTCTGGTCATTGCATATGCCGTCTGGTCTCTTCTCTACGAATCGCACAAGTCGTGGTACTCGTATATACTCACTACCCTCGTAGGATCGGTCTATGCCTACGGCTTCTTGATGATGGTGCCTTCACTTTACATCAACTACCGCCTCAAGAGTGTGGCCCATATGCCGGGAAAGGCCATGATTTACAAGTTCTTAAACACCTTCATCGACGACCTTTTCGCGTTCACCATTAAAATGCCGTTGTTATATCGTTTGGCTACATTCCGAGACGATATTATCTTTTTCATCTATCTGTACCAGCGTTGGGCGTACAGAATTGACTACACTCGTGTCAATGAGTTTGGACAAGGCGGTGACGACGAGCCTGAAGAGACCAAAGCAGAGCCCAAGCCTTTACTGGATGCTGAATCCGTCACGGAGAAGGTTGAAGGGGCCGCAAAGTCTAGTGGCGCTGACACGGGTGCTGCGAAAAAGAGAAAGTAGATAAGAGATTAATGAGAGATGGTGGCATGGATGTACCTACACTCAGGTCCTCACACCTTTTCAGGTTATGTACCTAGGCATGACTAGTTAACACAGAGATGTCTACGGCATCAATATAGCCTTTTCCGTATTAATCTATTCCGAGTTAACCGTGTTATATAAAGATTTGTATGGGCTGAGAGACAGCTTAAGGTCGCATCGTCTCCAATCACCGGCGGTCTGGAACCGAGGTGAACCACTTACCCAATATTTCAGCCCTAAATAGCTAACGATTTACTTGGCATCCCCGGTTCACTTTTGCGCTAAGATATAATGATTACCGGCCTTATGTACGAGATATGTAGGTCTTTCAATCTCTTGCTCCATGCCGGTCGTACACGTCGCAAGTTTGGATGACAAGGCGTTTTGCCAATTTTTACAGCTCTGTGTTTCACTTACAGCCATTTTAACCCGGTTTCTATAAAAAGGATGATCAATGGCCACCCTAATATAATTGAGGTGATGGAACAGCAGGCTTGCTTTTTCTCTTATATATCATGACATGTGCTTTCCATTCCAAGTCCCATGTTTAATTGATAACGGTATCTTATCATATGCCCTGCTCTATGCTTCATCGGTACTAGGTCATCGGCATAAACTTGGAAACGTCTACCTAGTCTAGCTGGGTAGGAGGGTCCCAACTGGAGCTTAGCTTGACGACACTTACGTATTAAGTTTCGACTTTCTGCAACACGCACCTGCAAGAGCAAACTCGGGAATAACCTTTCAACCGCGAAGGATTTCTAATCTTCTTTTCCGGAATCTTTTCCACTTTCCCTTCTTTTCGCCCACTCATCATATCAGAGGAGTTGGGGGAGGAGGAGGTGGTGATGCAGCACAACGACGAACAAAATTACGGATACATACTCTCGCACGTGCGATCGACTGCCCCTATCTCTCATTATCCAACTTATCCCGTCGAATCTGGAGGGAAGAGGACAAAACAAAACAGGATATGAGCCACGAGACCGTTGGCTCGCTGCTAGCCGTCATTGCAAACTCGCTTAATGATGGCCTGCGCATCTTGATGTTCGCCGACAAGCGGGCTTGGGGGTCTGACGAGTTCGAGCAGTTGCGCTTATTAGAGGAGACTCTCGATGAGGCCAAGAAGGACTTTCAGGAATTACCTACTCTTGTCAATGGCCGTTTCTACTATGAGAATGATCGCATAAGTACGCCTCTCCCATCTATTACTCTCTCGCTTCCCTACTTCCTCCTACCATTACTTCCTAGCTTGAAAATATCTATTCTCTGCCCCCATCCGCCACCCTGATAGAGAAGTTGACCCAAGAAGCCCAATCCTAATATCTTCTCTTTACGAACCGTAACAGACGAGTCCCTCGAAGACCTTCGAATTCTCTGCACGCGCTTCGAGCTACACATGCAAACCTTCAAAGATTGGGTGCGCAGCGGTACTACTATCGACCCTTCCTGGGCCCTCGAAACTCTCGAACTACGCCGTGATCTACATAGAGCTCAGTGCCGCGCCGCCCGCCGAATACACGCGGCACAGCAAGTCGACTCCGCCACCGGTAGTGAGAGAACACGATGCCTGGGCGCGCTGCAGGTATACCGTGTGCAAGCGCGGAGGGACGTGAGAGTTGAGGAGGAAAGGGAGATATGCGCACAAACAGGGCGATTCGAGAGATTTGGCGAGCGGGATGTTGCGTTCGTGTGTGATTTCTGCGATGGGTTCCTAGTCTGGGAAGACATGCGCGCCATGCCTACCACGCGGTTGCTCCAACCCCCGGTGCGGACGCAGACGTTGCCTACGCATAATACGAATACCAATGCTCCAAATTCCTCGACGAGCACGACGCCGACCCCGTCCTCAACACAAAGTAACAATGCAAATACAGATGCCCCCGGCGGTGATAGTGACGATGTTAGCCCCGCTATCGCAAATTGGCAGGCTCGTGGGATAGCCCTGTCGACCGGTGAGGCCAAGACTGTTGTGTTCGCTCCGGTAGCTATCGCAAATCACCTACCCCCCGAAGTAGGTGAGTTCCAATGCCGGATCCTATGCCCGCAGTGCGACGAATACTACTACGAGGAACAAGGTGATGACGATATGGACCGCGTGCGGTATACGCAGGATGACCGCGGGCTCGAGAACATGAAGGCGTTTCAGGAACATCTTGAGTGGAGTCATGCTTCTATAGTTCCGGACACGTCAAGTTGTGGGGTTATGTAAGGGGGAAGAGCAATCATGGAAAGCGAAAAGAGCTAGGGGGGGCGGTATATGAAAAAGCGAGCTGAAAAGAAAAGAGAATCTGGGCTGCGCACTGCTTATCATGTTAGGCGTTTAGAGAGAAGGTCGTAGATTGATCGTTTGGGAGGCTATCTGTTGTTCGTCGACTACGGGTCAGAAAGCAAAGGCGTTCAGGGGCCCAGGATCGAGAACCGAGAGCGGTCTCGTGGCATCTAACTAAACACGTTTGCGTAGGTATGTACGCGCTTTTCAACAAATTTCGATCAAGCATTTATCGAGTAGAGCATTGAAGGTTTTGGATAGATCCTCAAATATAATCGGGCTATCGAGTATACGCTTATTAAGGGAGCTCAATTACCAATGTCTCCTTACATGCTTGACGCCTCTGCAAATGCTTTCTATGCCAGTCCAAATCGTACACATCCATCAAGATCGACCACGTTTGCTTTCTGCGTGATTAGGTATATTCATGTCAATCGGTAATGTCTGTACATTCATGAGCTCGTCGCTCGTACTCTCGACGGACAACCCGTCGATTTCCCCCTTTATCACCACCACCAAACCCCGGTTCCAAAAGCAGCAGCCCAAACGCCGAGATCAAAAGAAGCGCAACCAAACAAAGACCAGGACGATCAGCACGAAGACGCCGATGGGGGCGTACTGCTTGACGAGCAGGTCCCAGTTGATCTTGACGGCGGCCTTGCGGTACTTGCGGCTGTCGTCGCGCAGGCGGGAGCTCATCTCGCCCATCTTGTCGAGGCTGTCGCCGCGGTAGAGCAGGTCCTCGATGTTCTTGGTCATGACCTTGGTGACGTCGCGCAGCTCGTCGTTGAGGCGGTCGAGGTTCTGCGCCGCGCGCGCGTCGGCGTACAGCGCCTTGGTGCGGCCGATGAAGGTGTCGAACTCCATGAAGGCGTACGGCCGCAGCGAGGGCGAGGTCAGCTGCGGGCCGTACGACTGCGCGAATTCGAAGGAGAGGTCGGAGAGGTAGGTGAAGGCTAGCTTGCGCGGGTACGACCGCTCGCTGATGCAGATGTAGACTACGTCGTTGGAGATCAGGTAGCTGGGGCGAAAAGTTGGTTAGCGATGGGTATGTATGGTGGGGAGGAGAGTAAGTGTGCAGAGGGGAGGGTGTGCTTAGGTGTTCAGGGGCGGCGCATACTGTAATGTGTAGTTGCCGCTCTCGATGCTGGCTTGGGGTTCGGAATTGTGGTTTAGTCGTCGTAGTATGATCTTCGTTTGTGATTTTACTTCGCTGAGGGATGACTCTGTCTGCCGGTGACGGGATTGTTAGTATAAGACAATGTTTAGGTCCATTGGTCAAATCGTAGATTCGGATAGAGAAGGATCTCTCCTAAAAAAAGGGGTGCTCGGTGCATACTTGTTCATCGTCTACGGATGCGCAAAGCATTAAGCCTATTTCATTGCTATTAGATTGGACTTAGATTTGATATGCCGCCTAGAGATACTACACACCGTCGCCCAGACGGGCTATCTGTGTTGACCTGATCATCTTGTTTGTGTGGTGGTCTGCGGCTTTGAAGGTATGCTTCTGTTAAGTGCTAGAGAGCAGTAGGAGGTTGATTGTGCGCTTGATAAGTAAAGGTGGTGATAATAGTTTCCGTGTCTGAAAAGCGTCGGCAGATGTGTATCGCAATGGTTTAGAAGTGAATCGAGTCTCCTTGGTCCTGTCTTTTGTTTAGATTCAAGAATTATTCCGCTTCGACATTAGAGTGCCAAATATGAACTGGGGTAATTATCAGACAAATGATGATGGTATATTAGCTTAAGAGAACAGTGCTCGATGTCTTCAAATAGAGCGAGTTGACTAACAATTCGTAGCTTAAACCTAGAAGTTAACAGTCTAGAAAGTTGGTTACAAGTTTTACATGGACCCTCCAGGCTGTCTTTCGACGAATTAGGAATGGCGCATTCGCCGCTTTTGCTCAGGCTCGGCTTAGTCTATTATTACCCACGTACCTGGAATACCTATGTCAGGTAACCGGGGGGGGAGGTGTGTGTGCGCTGATGTTAGAAAAAGAAATCAGGAGAAAAAGGAAATTGGACGCGGTCGGATTCGAACCGACAACTCTGGGGGCCGGAAAGTGAGACCCAGAGGGGTACCAGTTACACCACATGCCCTTTAAAGTGTTGTAGATGTACATATCACGGTATATATATTGACGTATTAAATAGATTATCTTCGGAGCGGGAAAACGAAGGTCCGGCCCGGATCGGTACACGTTTCGCCATACAAATCCACGTACAAATTCAGGTATCCCTCTGGCTCATGGTCCGTGCAACCTTAAATCCCTCGCCAAATCATAGCTGCCTTCTTCAATCAATTGTATAAGGCCTGAATCGGCGATATACATTACAAAAAGTTAGCTATTAGAAACGCGTTTCAAGACGGATTGAATGAACCAGGTTGCATCGACGTCACCTGAATATTTGTAGTGAAATAAGAGGTTGAAGTTGAACACAAGGAACGGGAGGCCACCTTCGGTGGCACAATAATCCCTGAGTTTACGCACGCGCGGTGATTGGCTAAATTTCTTATCGATACGCCAGCGCCGCTTCAACTTTTTTGATTGGGTGCATCCACCTTTTAGCTCCTAAACCCTGGCTCTCTTACGTGCCTCCGCGCTCTGACCACCAACCACCTACCCTCGCTACCTCGCAACAACTTATCTCCAGCGCCAGGTTCGATTCCAGCGTTTTGCAACCTTTTTTTTTTTCAATAAGCGCGCGTATGCCGTTACCTGCGTAGCGGGCTCTCGCTAACCGTTGATCTTATTTCCTTATACGTAGTATGATTGGTCGCATTGAGGTGGTCCGTGCCTAAATCCAGGGCTCAGGCTCAGTCTAAAAGCGGCGTGGCTCAGCTTGGCTTCCCATTCCGATTTGGTAATGCAACGTCAGGGAGGTTACAGGGATCACCAGGATAGGGATTGGGGAATTGATGTAGTAGGTGGGGCTAACCTGATGGAAAGAATGGAAAGAACCAATCCACCTATCGTTGGCACCGACCTGCCGATTGGTATTGCCCTTTTAGGCATCATACTGTATGCGCTCACTTATATGCTACCTCTCACAGCCTTCGCCCGTTTAATGTCAGGAATTGGCAAACATGATTTTAGAAATTATATATGATGATTCTCTACTATCAAAGTTCTTTGTACTCTGTACCTAGTACTTAACATAGGTACCTAATTATCGATAACCTGATAACCAAATCACGGTATCGACACCTTCTGAATATATAGAAGAAACTCCAGTGTAGCTTCCATGTTGTCTTTCATCTACTCTCTTTCCTTCCCAAATAGTTCCAGGTTACTTTTCTCCTGAAGTATCCAGGAGTTCCTCCGTTACTATTATTTCCCTACCTGGTATTTACGCTTAATTCTTCAACTTTGCAACCTTCAACTATGCCCCCGCGAAAGAAAAACGCCAGCGCGCCCGCAAGCAACCCCGGAGAGGCCACCAGGAGATCGACCAGGAATACCAAGAAATATAGCCCCACACCTATCCTTACCACTCTCGACTCCTCTGAAGACGAGATCTCATCTACTCGTGCAAATGTTTCCGTGGCTACTGGAACAGAGGATTCACAACAAGATGAACCCGGTGATACGACCACCGTTCGTACCACCCGTTCTAAATCCCACGCAAGCAGCCGCCCGTCAACAGCAAACAGCAATGGCGTCTCTCAGCCCGGAGTAATTTCAACTCCCGCCACGAATAAAGACGTAATGATGATCGATGTGAGCGACGATGAGGGGGAGGATGAGCTCTCTGGCCAGGGACCAGCCTTAAAGAAAACTAAGTCCGTAAAGAATACGCCGACCAGCGCTCGGAAGAGCAGGTCAAAATACGACAACCCCGATGAGATGCTAACTAACCCCCGGGCGCCGTTAGCTAAGGTCAACCTCCGGGTAAGTGTCCCATATATCAACACGTCCATTCAACGATAAAGTGATATATAAACGACTCTCTGCGCTCCAACATACTCTACTAATCTGTTTGTATACGTGTTAACATAAGATGCAGGATTTACTATGCAGCAGTAAGGCATGGGATGTCCTTAGTCCGGAGGAGAAGAAGTCGGTCCTGGACAAATTCCCAGATGAGAAGGAAGTTCTAGACGCCGGGACTGAGAACGCGAGACCAGACATCGCGGCACTCAGGAATAATGATAACTTCCGCCACGACGCAGCCCGGTACCAGGAAGACCTAAGAAAGGGGTGGCATGACCCGGAGTGGATCCGCCAGGCTCAAGCCGCGCATAGGAGGCGCGCGCTCGGCGACTACAACGAGTATCTTGCGGCTCGGTTTGAGGAGGACTGGGGTATACCTATGCCAAAGCAGAGAAATGGGGAGAATAATGAGGTGAGTAGTAAGAAGAAAGATATAACGAGGACTCCCGAGCAACGTGGGATATGGCTAATGCAAGTCCTGCAGATAGGGAACGATATTCTAAAAGACGGAGATAACGACAGCGACGATGATCCCGGTGCGATGCAAGGGGTCGAAACTAATGAAAGAGATCAAGCAGACAAGGAGGGGCCGGAGAATGAGGATAAAGTTCTGAAAGATGGACGTGAGCATCCTCCGGACACGGTGATGGCCTTATGAAGAACTACAGCAATTGTTGCTCTTGGAATTTATCTATACGATGAGACGATCGATACGATGTCTTGAAGTCTTGATGCTACTATAAGTAGCCCATTAGATGTGATGTCTTTGAGCTCTTTAGGAATAAGTCCACCCTTGATACTCACAAACACAATGCCGTAGTCGTCCCAATTCGTTTTTCATATATTATCCAACAGGCACGCAGCGCACTATTTACCCCCTCTATTACACTGGAAATCATCTCAATGAATGTATCAACGGCTAAAACCTCTACTTATCTACAACACATTGTATCCGCATACCTTATATTCCACTGAATCTCCTCCTATCGGGTTGGAGCGAAGCCATTATACTACCATTCTCCTTACCTTATCGAACGTATTCTAGTAGAAGATATGAATATCGATAATCTCATAACCTCCTATCAGACTCAACAAACTACACTAACCTTGGAAGTCAAGGCCGTGTTGGTACGGCTTAGCAATTCTACGGGTATTAATAAGCTTAGGGTTCAATTCCCTAGACGGCCAGATCAACTTTTTACCCCCTTTCCTCATTTCCCAATTGTCTTTATACCTAAATTTTCAATGAGCATTCGGCTTACAATTTATATCGTTTCCCATGAATTATTTGACAATTATTTATCTCATTGTCCATCACTCTCGGTTCCGTCCATTGCATTCTAGTAGGTAGATAGGATATATGGTATACAGGTAGGTAGGTAGGTAGGTAGGTATGCGTAAAATACAAATAAAAAAGACTTGGGATTATCGAGTTAACATTATTCATCTAAAACATGCCTACATAAGTGGAAGAATAGAAGATTAATGAACGTATCCCGTATCCGGGGATGAGGGCCAGCACTGTTTAGCCTGGGAGGATGATGCCCCCTTACAATGCACATCACCCACCGTGCTACATACACGAGCACATCTTTACACAAGATGCTATCTTCCCACGATAACCTACGAACCCATAGTTTACTTACCTACTACCTCATGGTAGCTAGCCAGATGTGGCTCAAGTGTGTCCCATAGGTACACAATCTCAACCTCGTATACCAAGGACAAAACGGCATACACGGCAGTTCCTCGGGATCGTGTAAGCTTTCAAAGATCTCATGATCAGTTACTGTTTCTAAATCTTTTGTACATTGACGTATTTTGTGTTTCCTCGCTCTACCCATTTTCCACCTTCCTTCCGCCCCTACACTTCGCTATGCCTCACTTCGCAATGTCCACGCAACTTCACCCCTCACATGCATCTTTCTTCACTCACCCTCCCTCCACCCGATCTACCTATCTATCGCGCACAAAAACCCTACACGGGCGTCTCGAATGCCAAATGCGCCTCTCCTTCGCGCCGAGCACCGCATCCATCATGATCTCCGTCTCGCTCCTCTCCCTGCCGATCTTCTTACCATCCCCACCTATACCCTTACCCTTACCCTTACCTTGATCGCCGCCCTTATCCGGCGGCGGCGCCTTCCAGAGCCTAGTCTCCTCGACCGACGCCGAGATCTCGAACTCGCCGCGGCAGAGCGGCATCGCGCCGACCGCGACGCGCGCCACTCCCTTGGGCTCGATCGCCGGCAGGCTCTGCTGCAGCGTGCCGATCCACGCGAACTTGCGAGTAAAGTCGAGCGCCACGTTCGGCGGCCGGTGCCGCAGCGCCGGCGTGAGCCGGAGCGTCGGGTAGATGGGCTCGTCCGTGCGGTTCGTCACCACGACCCGGATCTGCGCGAACTCGTCCGTGTAAAGCGCGGCGCCGCCCTCGCCCTCGCCTTCCCGCTCCTCCTCGGCGTCCCCGACGAGGGAGATGTCGATGCCGACCTCGTCGATCTTGATGGCCTCGATCATGCGGGGCGCGAGGCGCAGGCCGCGCAGCTCGATCGTGCCCTGCCTGGCTGGCCCGGACAGCGTCTTCCACGTGCCCGAGAGCTTTTCCAGGATCTTCTCTCGGTACCAGAACGCTTCGCGGTTGCCGCGCTCGATGTCGGGCGTGATCTTGCTGCTGCTGACGACGAATTGGCGCTGTCGGGAGGGGTTGAGCGCTGGTATTGACGCGTGTGGGTCGTCTATGTACACTCTCGGAACCGGGACGACGATGCGATTTGTATTTCCTGGTAGGATGTGTTCCTGGATCACGATGTCACCGTCCGCTTTGAGGCAGACTTGCATATCGCTTGGCCATGCGTTTCGGAGATCCAACAATAGCAAACAGTGGTCATCAGATAATGTAGATCCTGTTTCCGGCCCCTCCGCGCCCAGGCGAGACCAGATGGGTTTAGGCACCTCCCCTTTGATAGGCAGAACATCCATTCTCGCAAGTTCTACACTAGCGTTGACTGTTATGGTCAGGTCAAGGCAGACTTGCCGAGTATGGAATTCGTCAGTGATCTCGGATTGGGGTACACCCAAATGTGCGTAGTCGACTTGGATTGTCGCATCAGTAAGACCGGGTTTCCCGAGAATTTCAAAATCGAAAGTAGCTGTGCCTCCTGGAGCTATATATCTCTTCGAATCATCAATCTTGCGCAATCGCAAGGCTTGTT
Source organism: Annulohypoxylon truncatum (assembly GCF_022578515.1). Lineage (NCBI taxonomy): Eukaryota > Fungi > Ascomycota > Sordariomycetes > Xylariales > Hypoxylaceae > Annulohypoxylon > Annulohypoxylon truncatum. Next base: position 1,016,058 of record NW_025953787.1, read on the forward strand.
TCCTTGCCAAAATGAGTTCGTACTCATACAGCTCTGCAGGCGTTGCGTCTCTGCTTGTTAAGGCCGTTTGTAGAGGACCTTGTGTTGAGTCCTGAAATGAGAATAGCAGCAAATCCGCTGGCGTAGTTGATGAAAGGTTTTGAAGCGTCACGGAGAAGACCTGCCGTTCTCCTTCTAGGATCATTACCGAGGATTCGAAGAGGGTCGTAGACTTGATGACGACAACAGGCTGGGCGGAAATAACGCTCAATCCAATGCTATCTGGCTTTAATGGAGGTCCGGGGAAAGGTAGTTTCTTATTTTGCTCCAGTGCCACCAGTCCAATCCCTTTAATTTTAGTTTCCGTATCCGGAGCCCATGCTTGGGGGAAGATAGGGAACCTCCTTTCACGACATCCACGCACCTTCACTATGGCTCCGGTAATTTTCAAGTGGCCTGCGGCTGTAGGTGTGCCGGTGAGCTTTAGGATCTGTGTACGATATGGCCCTATTATTGTGCTCGTTACCGAGGATTCAAAATCGGCTCCTCCCGCATCTAATTTAATGCTTTCGATATCTACATCGATTTCATAAGGGTTTTGGAGTGTGATTCTGAAAGTTGCTGTCTCTCCCGCAACAAGTGTCCTCTCTACTGCCACTTTATCGGGTGCTCGTATGAATGGGTTATAGATGAAAGGGTTTACATCCTGTGAAGTGCGTGTTGTCGTTACACCCGGTAACACATTTTTTGGATGTGATGTGGGTGTCCTAGTAGGTGGTAAAGGATCCATCGTAATGCCTCGGACAAGGAATTCGTCCCAGTATTCCGCGGACAAATGTCCCAGGCCTAGCCTTTGAGAAAGGCTGGATGTCTTGGAAATGTTGGTCGCTAACCTGATCTGCTCCTCTCTCGTGATTGTAGGAGCTGCATCTTCTCGACGTGGCCCTGGCGCAACTCCGCTTCCAGCAGTGCGCAATAAATCGCTGGAGAATTTTAGCACTCCATTAAAGTCCGGTAATGCCTCGGAAAAGTTGATACAGGCTCGAAGAATATTGAGCTTGACATTACTCATACCAAATTGTCGAGTCGTCGATTGATTCTGGATCCTTGAGATGACCTTCTCATCCGTGTCGCTTATCCGACGCGACTCGTCAGAAGGCCCGCAGACAGCATCGTCGAAGTTAACCACTCCGTAAGTTCTGCATAGCAACCCGAGGAAAGCGTCGATTCCATGCTCTATATCCCCTTCACCAAGCTCAAGCGCCAATGCTCCATTACCATGACCGTTCATGGCGTTGAGAGCTACTAGACCAGCAGCTGGATGGATGCCGACTTCAGCGGCGCCTCGTGTCCTTGCCTCGACCAGTCCTCCAATTAATACCGATACCAATTCCCGCACAACCATAGCCTTTTTCCTATGAAATCCCAGTGAGCCAAGTACAGACGCAATTCCACTCAGAATAATCGCACGGTCTACAGTCGTGAGTAATTCGGGCGCAGAGGATGGAAAAGCTTTGAATAAAAGAGTCGTGATCTGGGCGCGAGGCGGAGTAATGGTTAGGCGTGGCGACGTGGTAAGGGATTTCATAGGCAATTTGCCGAGGACAATCCCGTCTAAGAACTCCTTATCTAGCTTGCCGTCACAAAGATGAATACCGGTGAGCAAAGTACAGAATCGGATAATGGACTCTGACAGCGGTAGTGGGGGAAGTTGTTCACCGGATATCCTAGAATATAGACCTACTATTCTCTCCAGGAGGTCCGGTAAGATAGTCTGGAGATTCCATAGATGCTTCGGCTGGTTAGGGTCTCCCTCATCAGCATCCGGCCCCTTAGTACTACTACTAATAACCTTGTCATTTGTAGGTAGGCATATTGTAGGAACCTGAAACTGAACGCCAATCCAGCCAAGTAGGAGTAGGCAAATTGTGATTAGCTCAAGCGCTTTACCATGCCACAGATGATCGTTGATCGATTTCGCAACGGTGGCACCCTCTGCAAGCTCCTTTAGCGCATCAGTCCATCGACCAGCTTGAAGGTATAAGGAACCGACTAGGATTATCGCTCGTCCTCGCCCCTTATTTCTGAATCTTTCATTTAAACCACCGGGACCGAAGCCTTGTACCGAGACCTTGTCTTGATTGGTTGGCTTCATGCCTCCGGCTGAGTCTGGTCGAGATTTCGGGTCGGGACTTGTCGCGTCAGAGACGCTCCCGTTCACGCTAGCAATATCATCAAAGGTAGTTGGCGGGTTAGATAGACCGCTACGATGTACGGGGGTCGTAGGTCGCGCCGAGGGGGTCGAGCTGTTAGATCCAAAAGGGAGCGATTTGAAAGGGACAGGCATTGACATACGGGCCTGGTTCCTATCCCCGGCGCCACTACTAGATGCCGACCTTGTAATAGACGGTATCGAATGCTGCGAGTTGCGTCGCGCTGCCGGGTTTGCATCATCTGAAGTCCAGCTAGAGTTCCCATTCAGGCCCGACCTCGCCGGAGTCTGACCTGGGGAATCTATCGTTGTCTTCCCCTCATAAGACTTGGCAAGAGTCGTCATCTCTGCTAGCAACAGGGATGATATATCACACATTATTGCTTTAATCGTGGTTCTCTTCGACTTTTCCACCGACGGTATCGTTTTGATGCCTTCGGGCATAGGGATCGTATTGTCGGTATGTGGCGCATAGTCGAAAATTAGCACCTCATGAGCGAGTATTTTTGGATATGCGTCTCGCAGATTCTCAAGCTCCTGGTATAGGGACCTTATGTTCCTCTCTGCCATGGTTGGCGCATAGCCGTTGGCCGACTGTCTCTTGCTGAACGCCACATTTTCCAGCTCCTTTCCGTCGGCGATGGCAATAAGAGCAAGAGGTTCGCGGAACAACTCGAAGGGGGCTAAAGCGAGATGTGAGGGGGGCGGCACATAAGTGATTAGATCGTAGAACATAGCACCGTTCGGAAAAGCAAGAGGAGAGAACATGTCTAGTGTGGGGGTTCGTTAGTTTTGCGGCCCTTCACATATTTTCAATAATTTGTCACTGCGAAGGAGCTTACTCCGGTTAGGTCGCCCATCGGGAGTGATGTCGCGAAGGTAGACGACATGTTCCTCGTTCAGTCTCTGGACGAAAGAGGAGAACCTGTCTCGCGTGATCTGGCCGACGGGCAAGACTAATGCCCGCACCCTTGCCGGGGCGACGGGTAACATAGAGTCCAGGCTCATCCTAACATCTGCCTCGACTTTATACCGACATGGCAGAACAGCCGCATGCCTACAGGAAACGGAGGGGTAGGGTAACTCGGAGTCGCGCGGTTCAAATGTTCGTTCGATTCTTAGACGAGCTTAAGTACGTCGCAAACGTCGTTTCAATGTTAAGATTTGGGGGGGTTGCTGGTTTAATCTCGGTATCTGATTGGCTCACAGACGAGTAGAATCATACGCGGGATCGTTATTAATACGTTCAAATGTAATGCTCTTCATAAAAGAAAGCTAAGAATTATGATGCGAACGAAGCCCAAGATCAAGCTCCTGAGCCTCGTGCGCCGTCAAAGATAACTAACCAATCAGGGTCCAGGGTAGTAAACAGGGGTAATCCAGAAAGAGAAACTGCCGTCCGGGGTTTGACAAGCATGTACCTACGTATCCAGGTACGTACATAGCATAGCACCTACGATCCGGGCAAGTGCAGTCTTAATATGATAATCAAATTCGATAAATTGCATGTATAAGTAGACGTCTCTAAAGTATAAAAAGAAGTTAATGCACATGGAAACCCAAATGTTTCAACTTCTCTAAATAAATACTTCAGCAAGTTCAGATCTTGCTCACCTAATTTCGGAATGTCAGGCCACCATGCTCATAAGTGATGAGCTGTGGAATCTACGCAATTTTAGCTTCCAGGATCGCATGTACATAAACAGCATCAGTTCAAGTTCGTGAGAGCAATTCTACTCGGCAGAATATATTCTCACCTTCATATTGACGTTTATTTGTACAATGTATAAGCCCCATATCTCCTACCAACTTCACTATTTACTATGTCGGCGTGGTACTTGACGGAGCTCCGGTTCCTTCGGGTTTCCCTTCCGCCTTAGCTTTACCTTGCGTCGCTTCGTTCTTCAGCTCGGTGTCGAAAATATCAACTGCAACACTTGCTTCGACAAAGTCTTCCAGCTCTTCCGTCACCGTTTTTAACTTCTCCTTCACGGCCTCGGCTCCCTCAAATCCCACTATGTGGCGCGCCGGCGGATTCTCGTGCCCACCAATAGCAGTAAGAGCATACACTGTCTCACCCACGAGACGGTCTATTGAGGAAGGGGGGAGTCTGGGGTACCTTTGAATAATATCCGTTTCTGACGGCTCGAGAGCAGTCTCGGGATTTAGATTCAGCACATTCGTGAGCATATCCCTGACGCTAGGCGCTGGGTTATTTTCGCTGTCATAATATGGCAACGAAGGGGAGAACACGATCTTGTTGGTCAAAGATTGTATCTCCTTGTGCGGTTGCACTATCGTCACCTTGATATTGAAGGGCGCAACTTCATAAGCCAGCGAATCGCAAAATCCTTCAAGCGCCCATGTCGCCGCTGTATATATAGGCATTCCGGGCGTGCCTATATGTCCGCCGAGACTCGTGAGGATCATAATATGACCGGTATGCTGCGTGCGAAATGTTGGAAGCGAAGCTTTTATGAAGTTCACCTGAGAGAAGAAGATGGTCTCGAATTGGTCGCGAACTAAATTCTGCGTCGCCGGGGTGGTGGATAGCTCTTCCACAGTTCCAACAATGGCTGTTTGGAGAAAATCATCTTGTAAGCATCCTGTTTTGCCCCGCTCGAGTGTGCATGTGGAATGTTCGTGGGCTGCGCGTGGAGAACAGTTCGCATACCTTCAGATGTGCAACACAGTAGAATATCTATGCGTCCAAACACATGCTTGGCCTCCGCCACCGCGGCACTGCATTGGCCCATAACTCGACCATCGCAACGTATGCTCCGAATGCGATCTTTCCAACCTTCCCGATCCTTGCGATTGCTCTTGCATTCGTTGACCAGCTCACGGAACTCAGCGCTTCGATCATCGTGCTCGATTTCGTGAGGAGGGAGGCAAGCGACAACATAGTCACCGTGGGTGAGCAATTGCCTTATCAATCGGACGGCCAAAGGAGTCAGGGACGAAGTTAGGAACCATGTTCGCGGGGAATTATGCGTCGCTACAATACGATTCATTAGTCGGGATTCCGGTCGCGAAAGAGCATCTAGCCAAGAAAACTGCGAATTGGCATCTCAGGCTCGCACAATGCGGGCTGCAAAAGTACGGGCGAGGCTAGAGGAGAGCAGTTTCGTCTTGGGACTCTCGAGTCGCGCAAACTTGCGCGATGAAAGAAGGAGAAAAGGAAAAGATATGGCTTAGGGAGCTTAGGTAAGGAAGACAAGGTAGGTGCTGGGTAATAGCAAAGGTAGCTTAGCTTAACGCACGGAAAGATGCTGCAGGGACGGAATGCGAATGTCGTGCTGGACCTGATGACTCGGTGGTCTTCCTTTCGGACATTTCCACCTTTTCCGCTCTTCTCTTTCGCTTGCTTTTGAGGATTCGCTTCAAGCCGCTGGCAAATCAGCAACCGGACGCCACTAAAGACAAATCCAATTCTAGCAACGGGCCCGCATCACCACAACCGCAATCGATCGCAATGGGAAAATAATATACGAGCAAATGCAAGTGAGGGTCAGCCTCTCTCTCATGCAGTAGGGACTGTCTTCCCTTCAACATCACAAGAAACGGGGAATTGGTTCGTGATAATTGTCAAGGAGTGAGCCAAAAGGCCAAGTTTAAACCATCGAGACCAACATATTAATATCTGGATCAATTATATGTCGCCCTATTACACTGCACTTACGTTTGATAGCTATCGTCCCTAACTATCTCAGTCTAATGTGCGGATCAGTCAACCTCGCCTCTAACTCCCCTAATGGGGTTTCCCTGTGGCCCAAGCCGGCAATTGACACATCCCGAAAGGACGAAAAGGGAGGTCAGGAATATCATTGACCCCACTACGCACGCTACAGCCGCGTGAGGAGGTGGGTGAGGAGGGTGAGTAGGCCTAGAAGAAACGTGCTGTTCTTGTCTTGACGAGGTCGAAACAGCTCTCGGCATGGACGAATTCCGCCTGTTCCCAGAGTTGAGGTATCGATGTGTCAGGTACGATGTAATGTCATGCATGTCCTGTAATGACTGAGTAATAAATAAAAGAGGACTAGCTGCGACGCAAGCTAACAAGTCGACCTCTCGGGTGCTGTCCTTGCTCGAGTTGGGGTTTGCGGGATCTCAGCACGGCCGAGGTTGTAGTGTCAGTTTGGTTTCGGCAGCCATCTCGGATATCACAGATGCAATGCAACAGCAGCTCAGTATACTAACACATCGTGTCTCGACCGTTTCTTCATAGTACCCTCTTTTATTCCTTTCTTCTTTAACCCTTTTTAGATAAATCTGGGGAAACCTGGGCCGACACCATTTTTAGACGTTTGTCGGAAGATCGCAAGACTGCCTATGCCACCCACGCGGGCGTGTGGGCGACACCTAGGTAAGCAAAAAAGGATACCGGTAGAGGTTGAGGAGCACATGGCAAGTGTTTGCTGTGAGAATAATCTAAAATATTCGTTTTTAGGAGCTATCTTGTGGTACTATAATTCAAGGTTTCCAAGACCGGCTCGGAGTTGACTACATTAAAGTTCCAGCTATTATTTAGTCCGGTCCGTGATATGTATTGAGTAAGAATTTCTTTTTATCTTATTGCTTCCGACGTCGGGAATCAGAAAACCCGAATCATTCAAGCTGTCACCTGTTTTCACTTGCTACCTACAATTGAAATTCTATCCACTTAGACGATCGGAATCGGATGACTCAGCCCTACGAGACTCAGTTTTACCTTTGAATCAATTTGGATAGAAGCCAATTCCATCATTACATGTCCAATATACTTTCCCTTTGAACATACTTAGTCTATATCTATAATCCTACAAAATGCCCTCCAGGGCCGAGATCACATACTTCGGCGCGGGCCCGGCTTTATTGCCCACTCCCGTGCTTGAAACCGCCTCCCAAGCTCTCCTGAATTACAAAGATACAGGACTTGGCATTGCTGAGCATTCTCATCGCTCTCAATATGCTGCCGACATCATTAATCAAGCAAAGGCTGACTTGGCTACCTACCTCGATATTCCGGACGACTATGAAGTTCTCTTCATGCAAGGCGGCGGAAGTGGCGAATTTTCCGCTACTATGTACAACCTTGTTGGCGCTTGGGTAACTAGGAAAAAGGCCGAAATTCTGAAGCAATTGGGTGCTCAAAGCGAGGAAGAGGCGAACCAAGAAGAACTCGTAGCAGTACTCAAGAAAGCCATCGATTCTGACTTGAAGCTGGACTACCTAGTGACAGGCGGCTGGTCGTTGAAGGCTTATCAAGAAGCCGGCCGTCTTCTCGGCCCGGAGTACACTAACCTGGCTACCGATTCCCGGACCGTGAATCAGGGCAAATTCGGCAAGATTCCAGATGAGAGCACGTGGAATTTGTCCAAGAATGCCGCCATGGTATACTACTGTGACAACGAAACTGTAGACGGAGTTGAGTATCCCAAATTTCCCGATGCTCTTGGTCCCGATTCGAATGGCGTGCGTCCTATTGTCGTCGCGGACATGTCGTCAAACATTTTATCCAGAAGAATTCCTGTCGAAAACTTCTCGCTTATCTTCTTCGGTGCACAGAAGAATCTCGGCTCGACCGGAGTAACCGTAGTAATCATTAAGAAGAGCCTATTGCCACCGGCATGCCCGCAACCTTCTCCGGCATTAATGAGAAAACTCGGGCTCCCCATTCCTCCGGTTATATTCTCATACGAGACCATCGCCAAAAATAACAGTCTGTACAACACACTTAGCATCTTTGAGTACGACCTCTCACCAGTTAATACTTGCGTTCTAATGGTCTAACGTTACAATACAGCGTCTATATAGCCGGTCAAGTGCTCAAGAAGTTGCTTGCGACCTTCCCAGATAAGGTCGACGGCCAAGAAGCCGTCGCCAACCAGAAAGCGGAAATCATCTACAAGGCGCTCGAATCGTACCCGAGCATCTACAGAATTGTTCCCGATAAGTCGGTCCGCTCCAGGATGAACATTTGTTTCCGCGTGACAGCCGTAAGTGAATGCCAAATTTGGCACGTTTTACCTTTTGTAAGTATCGCTAATTTTAATTATAGGGAGGCGACACGGAGAGTACAGAGGCAAAGTTCCTCAAGGACGCAACTGCTCGTGGCCTCACCGGCCTGAAGGGTCATCGAAGTGTTGGCGGCATTCGTGCCAGCAACTATAACTCGATTCCACTCGCAGGGGCCCAGCAGCTCGCCGACTTCATAGTCAATTTTGCTCAGGCTCAGGCGTAATGCTCCTGTATAAGGTAACAGCGACGATAGGAGTAAAACCATCGTCTGCTGTGAAACAAGCGACTATGTACTTCCTGTACGACTCTGGTCTGAACGTGGAGGGACTGATGCGCCAGGAATGCAGAGTTGCTTTGGTAATGGTAAGGATTGTATCGCCGGAGGTGGTAAGTCTGGCATGTTACCATGCCTAATTTTTCTTATTATGCAAGGTCGGCGTTGAGTTCACGCATCGCATGGTACGGCAAAGGGGGGAACCAAAACAGCATTCAACATGGCGGTTAGATCGTCACACACATATAGAAACATTGGCATACGAGGTACGCTAGACAAAATATACTATTCATCTAGGCCCCAAGGCACATCCATTTATATCTATATTGAATCTTTACGTCATTTTCCTATCCAGGTAGGCAGGTAGAAAGGTAAGTACGCAGCTATCGAAAACGGCTAAATCCCCAACTCAGCCTTCAACCACCCAGGGACCTCCGGTGGCTTCTCCCACCCGTCCAAATACGTCTCCTTCGGCACGCCCTCTCCGGACGGCTTCGCGTAGATGGCCGAAACATACGCCACCGTCTGCCCGGCCTTGATCGTGTGCTGCAGCGTCGGGATCACCGTCCGACTCTCCACCAGATTCGAGTTCGGGTCCGCGTTCACCAGGTTCGCGGCGCGCGCGACTCCTCCGCCGTTGCCTTCGAGCGCCTTGATGCCCACGGCCCCCTTCGACACCGCGAACGCGCCCTCGGCACCTCCGGCCCAGCCCGCCGGCGTCGCGAGGTCGTAGTTGCCGATGATCCTGGGAAACGTGCCCTCGCACTTCGCGGCGTCGTACGGGTCGAGGTAGCGCCCGTCCGGCGCGCGCTGGTTGCTGATGGCGAAGGCGCCGTCGGCGGTCATTACCTCTCTGCCGGCGACGATCTGGTGCGCGCGCAGGTGCCAGTTCGGCGTGGCGGCGTCGGGCGGGACGAGCGTGGTGCGCACGGCGACGTCGGGGAACGGGGTCCAGACCGACACGAGGACGGGGGTTTGGTTTTGGGCCGGGCCCCGGTGCTCGAGGGCCGCGTACGAGGACGCGCGGCGCGTCTTCCAGTACTCGCCGCCGTCGTCGGAGAAGCCGAGCTGCGAGGCTAGCGCGTATTGTTCTAAAGTGAAGAGCCCTGGTGGTACTGAGTACGCGTACGCCGAGCTGTACGCGAAGCAGCCGTACTTGGCGTGCGTGCCTTTCATCGGGTAGCTGCAGGCTTGACCGGAGGAGAGGAGCATGCCGTGGTTGCCGAGGTAGCTGCGGGTTTGGGTATCTGGTTAGCGAGATGGAGCTGCAAAGATAGGGGTTTAAGGGGAAAGGGGGTTTGGAGCTTGCCTTGCGATGTGGCCTGGTTGTGGTAGCTCCTTGATCTGTGGAATGACCGGGCTGGCGAACTCTTCCTCAGAGGTCCAGAAGGGGTGCTCTGGGGGTACGGCGAGACAGATGAAGGCTAGGCAGGCCCAATACTTTGATCTTAGTTAGTATGTGAATATCGTATATAGGGCTTGTGACTTACCGGACTACCGGGGCTGTTGTAGTTCTCTGCCATCTATTCTCCATAAGCAAGATTCTATAATTTAGATAAAGGGGTTTGCTATTACTTACATACATATTAGGGTATGAATACCCAATAGTCAGCGTTCCGCTTGGACTCCATATGTCAGGCTGTGTTTGCCACCATCGCAGGTGTCGCAGAACCACGCCTTTCACCATCCCCCAGGTAAGCGGCTCGGGTAACTCAACTCCGGCGTAAGCTAAGGCGCCCCAGAATGACACCATCGCGAATCGATAGCCTACGCTGCGACCAAAGGGGATAGACCGACCTGAAGGGATGTGTTAGATAGTGGGAGGTTTAGGCAAGTGATTACCTTACCTTCGTTGTCGTAGTAGTGGATCAAGTCAAGCGCAACTTGTTTGGCACGGTTTCTAAATTCCTCGGCTCGTGCTGGCTCGTCCTCGCCCGCTAATTTCGCATAGAGAAGCTGCAAGAATTGTATGGCGAAACTTGAAGAGTAGTAGTCCATCTCTATTAAGGGGCTTAAATTTAGTCTCTCAACCATGTTGATGTCTAAGGTGTCGACGTACGGTGAATTCCCTCCGGTCCGTCATTCGACCAACCGCCACCACGGTAGAAGGTATTGAGGTGCTCGATGTCACGATCTAGCCGCTCTTGCGAGAATTTGCCGCCGTTCTTCTTCAGGCCAAGGTTTGCAAAAACACGGAACCAGAGCCAGTTGGTATTGGGCATGCTGGAATACCATTAGTTTTACGATCTGAATAATGAGTTCGGTTGAATTTACTTCTTCTCGTTTATTGAATTGCCCAACCAGTTTTCAACATTTTCTCGTTCTCTTTGATTGAATGATTGCCATATTTCAGGGGCAACGGCTAGCGCATAGCCTGTTTACTCGTAAGCTACAGTCTTGATAGTTGCGATGGCTCCATACCAAGAGGGCACATCTCTACCATTCTTTGGTCGTTATCTCGTGGATATCCCCAGTACTCTGGATTTTCGGGGTCGGTTCCTGACTTGATCCCCTGAATCCACCATTCTTTCCCGTGGTAATCACCGCCTCCGGCCAGAAGACAAGCTAAACCCCAGAGAGGTCGACATATACCTTCTACCTCGGAGGCAGTCTGGTCAAACCTGACAGCAGTAGCTCCAGGACATTTCACTCGGGCTTTCAATGGAGAGAAGAACGGCTCGAGGGGGTCGAGGAGGGTCCTGAGAAGCTCTTGGACGGAAGCGCGGTCGGTGATTTTCACCTTTGAAAAGGGGTGAATGCCATTATAGCCAAGGACAAGTCCGGTCTTCGGCTCCGCCATCGTGAATACCCAGATAAAGCTAGCAGTCAACCCGTCGGGTCTACAAAATGAAAAATACTGAGACTTAGGTAAAAGAGATCAGGGAAAAGAGAGAAACAACCTGCCATGCCTCGTAACATACATGTGTTTAACCTACCTCTCTACGTGGGGCACCGCTTCATCAATCGCCATGTTCGCGAGTTCATGAGGGGCTCCCTTGGGGATTGTGGGGTGATAGAGCTCTCGCGGCTAATATCACAGATGAACTCGTCCATTAAATCCCCACCAATTGACGTAGCTTAGAACTAGCAAGGCAGGTAGGCTCTGTTCGTACATGAGGTAGGCAGCAGAGGTCAAAGATTTCGCCGCTTCGGTCTAGAATAAAGCGACGAGGGCTCTATGATTGGACCGTTAAGATTGCAGCACGCTTAACAATTGGTGTTATTGCTCTTCCAGCATGAACTGCGCAGGATAGCTGTTCGCTGACACATCCTCGTGGGATTGCCCAATTTCGATACTGTTGGTTGCTCATGGAGTAGGGTTCATATGATCATGTTCGTCTAAGCTTCGGTAACTCGTCAAGTAAAAATCCTGGATATCTTCGATATGTAACTATTCATACAGAATAACCCCCTTTTATACTGCTTTCTTTCGTGATACAGAGGCAATTCAATCACTTTCAAGTAGACGAAATGACAAACTGGGCTCTGGGCACTCCAAACTAACAATTAGTAGCTCGATGAAATATCTTCAGCCTTCACCTCAAATTATTAACAACGTGGATGTATACACTTAGGTAGGTTGGTATTAGAAAGAATCAACGATGGCGGACGGCAGTCAATCAAGAATGCGGAGCTTATTGGGGAAAGTGCGGGATGCGGGGCACAGCGGCCAGTATTAGTATCGATATGAATACTGGGTCCTCTAATTTGGCGCAATTCATCGGCTTGTGATTGGTTCTTCTACTAATCATCATCGAAAGGTGTTTTTATATGGATACCAGCTAATTTAGACAGACAGCTGAAGCTTCAAATCTTTAAGTACCTAGTAGGTATATCCTTTTATAGCTGAGTGTAGGTAGGTATTTCCAGAAGATTGAAATCTACGCGGATGTCTTCTGAATCTTCTAAAAAAGGGGGAACAATGAATCCGGACATTGAGGGATTTGGTTTACCCCATCAATAAGCACAGTGCCGAAGGCGCGAGGGTGGCTGGACGGACGTAGCAAAGGCCGGGATCTCCCTCACATGTGCGAGATTCCATCAGACGTCAACCTTAAACTACATACCTGGGTAGTACCTAGGTAGGTGAATCGTCGTAGGAGACTTGCGTGAGACGGCATGGTTACTCGCCCAGGAACTCAAAGCAAAATGGCCACAATTCCAAGGAAGCTGTGGGAGCATCCCAACCCCGAAAAGACACAGATGTATGAGTTGATGCAGCGTTTGAACAATAAGTATAATCTGAGTCTCAAGGTGAGAATGATTGGGTCATAGACGGTTGTTCGGATACTGGCTGACCAATACTAGACATTCCAAGAGCTGTATCAGTATTCTACCTCTAAACGTTCCGACTTTTTCTGCGAGGTCTTTGAGTATGTAAACCTACTTTACACTGGCTCATACAACAGAGCTGTAGATGAGAGCAGGCCAATCGACACTATCCCACCTTGGTTTGAGGGAGTACACGTCAATTGGGCAGAGAATATTCTGTGGTCTCGCAAGTCTCGAGATCCCACCGATCATCATGGCATGATAGGAAAAGAGAATTCTAAGATCGCCGTGACCGAGGTTCGGGAGGGCGTGACCGAAACCAGGCATGTCACATGGGTTACACTACGAAAACTCGCAGCTCTTTACGCATCTGCTCTTCACGTCGGCGGTGTAAGAAGAGGAGACCGAATAGCTGTCGTTGGTTCCAACAGTGTAGAGACCCTTGTCCTCTTCATCGCCACGGGATGGTTGGGTGCCATCTTCAGTAGCAGCTCGACCGATATGGGAGTCCAAGGGATATTGCAGAGGACTGTTCAGATCAACCCTAAGGTAGGATGGACTACTCCTTTTTAAGCATGCGCTAGGTTACTCATGAACACCAGTACATCTTCATGGACGATGCAGCTCTTTACAACGGCAAACGTGTGGACTTGCGTCAGAAGATGGCTGGCATTGTCTCGGGAATGGAGAGCTGTACTAATTTCTCAGGTCTGATCTCGATCCGACGCTTTAGAGATGCCTTGGATATAAGCAACATCCCAAAGGCGCAGACCCTGGAATCGTTCATTGATAAAGGCGACGCAGTGTTGCCCCCGCCAATCATTCGGATTGCCTTTCACGAACCATTCCTCATCTGTTACTCGTCAGGAACGACCGGTGTTCCGAAAGCGATAGGTATAGGATTCCATGGTTACCTTGGTTGATGAAAAGTCCATGATTTAATGATTACTTCTCAGTACACTCCGTCGGCGGTGGTCTTATGAGCCTCCTCAAAGAAGGCCGTCTTCACGAAGATGGTCGGCCAGACAGCGTCGCGCTGCAGTATACGACTACGGGCTGGATTATGTATCTCGTGTCAGTAACCTATCTACTTATCGGTGGTCGATGCGTCTTATATGATGGATCCCCTTTCCAGCCAGACCTTCAAACTTTTGTCAAGTTGATTGGCGATCAGAAAGTCACAAAATTTGGAACTAGCCCTCGATGGTTTTACGAGATCGCTAGGGCGGGAATCTCGCCAAGGCAAATCACGGATCTATCGAGTTTACGGGTTGTGACGAGCACCGGCATGGTACTTCCAGAGCAGACATTCGAATGGTTTTACGACAAGGGATTTCCGGCCCAGGTTCACCTTAGCAACATATCTGGAGGAACTGACATTGTAAGATGTAGAGTATATTTAGAGATAACTGTCTACTGACTTTGTTTTAGGCTGGCTGTTTCGGATTAGGCAACCCACTCACTCCGGTTTACGTGGGAGGAACTCAAGGGCCATCTCTTGGAGTCAAGATAGCATTGTACGATTCACTACTCCCTCCTGGCCCTGGAAAGGAAGTTCCAGATGGAACACCCGGAGAGCTTGTAGCCACAGAATCGTTCCCCAACGTGCCACTTTATCTATGGGGTGATAAAACTCCTGTAGGAGTGCCTGGGTCCAAGTTCCACTCCTCCTATTTCGCTAGGTACGATCATGTATGGGCACACGGAGATTTCTGTGTGTTCCATCCGGTCACGAAGAACCTCACCTTCCTCGGAAGAGCCGATGGCGTTCTGAATCCCGGTGGTGTCCGCTTCGGCTCCGCGGAAATCTACAATGTTCTTGAGAGGAACTTTGCAGATCGGGTGGCTGACTCGATATGTGTGGGACAAAGACGACCTCAAGATAACGATGAGAGTGTATTGTTATTCTTACTCATGCGACCCGGCCATAAATTCGACGCGAAGCTAGTGAACGAAGTCAAAGAGGCTATCGGGAAAGAAATGACCAAGAGGCACGTGCCTAAATATGTGTTTGAGACTCCCGAGATACCCGTAAGCTAAAAAGACCCTTCTTGGTGTCTTTATTACACTTACTAACTTGGGAACAGACTACGGTTAATCTCAAAAAGGTTGAGCTGCCGGTGAAGCAGATCGTGTCAGGCCAAATAATCAAGCCAAGCGGCACACTGCTCAACCCCAAAAGTTTAGATTACTATTACAAGTTTGCCAAGGTTGAAGAGCTAACCAATCCTAGAGCAAAGCTATAACGAAATATTATACGCTTGCCTAGGTACATATATCAACGTGAATCTACGGTGGTAGTAGGTCATCGCCATTAATGGACCGGGAGATGATATTTGACGGGGTATTTTTTAGTATTCAATTTGTAGTAAAATTGGATTGAGCAGCTTGACGATGAATTTTCAACGGAATCGTATAATCTCTAGGTTACGAGATATTGGATAACAGTACCTAAAGAAATGTGTGCTATACATAAATCAACCTAGGCATAAAGATTTGGAATCTATAGGGCTGGAGTACTTTTTGGTATCGTGAACAGTTTGAAATGGTGTAACATATCTACCTAGGTACGAAGTACCTACCGGCATTTGATGAGTGCACATTTCTCAGACTACCAACTTAATAGCTTAGTAATAGCTCGATGCCCTAGTGAGTTCGCTCAACTCTATCTTACTTCTAGACGTAGGTTATCGTTAAGGTTTAGCCGCAAACCAATTTGGCTCTAGTATCATGATCAAGGAACTCAAAAAATAAGGTTACATCCATCAAATTGAAGGTCAACGGCCAGTTCCTCCTTCAGATTTCATAGATGTAGCTATGACTTCTGATTGACACTTCCTTTTATCTAATAAGAAAGACAAAGCACTTAACCGAGGTAGTCAACTTACATAATGCAACAAGTCCGGAAACATTCAGCTTCAAAGGAACGAACTGATGTCTCATGACAGTTCATATCTAGGTAAATCCCGGCTTAGAATAGGGGTGTCAGCTGTCCCTGCAAGTACATATCTTTCCGAATGTCTCTTTTCAGCGCCAACAAAAACGCCCCCTACATACTACTCAGGTAGCTCCCAAAGATACGTGTAAGTCATTGACACCCATCATTCAATGTTGCGTGTGTGGAGATTCCGGCCGGGGGTCTAGTTACCTATCGTTATCGGTGAGGTAGGATGTAGGTACCCCTCGCAACTCGGTAGTGATTATGAGATACTATGATAATTATCATTCACCTTGTCACTCTAGTTCAAATAGGTATTCTTCCATTCAGGAGCAGTCCAATCTCCATATCCTGAGCTTTGATTATTTATGTATGTAGGTAGATATTCTAAGGTATGCATTACCTGCCTGGGAAGATTTAGTACCTCATACATCGTATATTACGAACGGCAGGAACCTAAAACGATAGGTGCCACTCTAGCGAGTCTTAAAACCAATCAGCGTCAATTTACCAAAGCGCTTCCTGCCATAGCTTGTAGGAATGCGTGATGTCTTATCAAATTAGCACAGCATATTAATACATGCAGCAATTACAGCACAGGTACCATAGTACAGTGTAGGGGAATCCACTTTCCACCTACGTGTACCTACTAAGTACGCACTATGAAGTAACTAGCACGCCTAAGCACGGGATTGTGTAGGCTCAACTGTAGGCCATCGATACGTAGGTACAAGGGCATGCATCCACTTTTGTATGCAGCATCCGCCTCCCCTTCCACATCCATTCATTCATCCACCCTATGGATTGCCACATACATTACTACGACGTATGTACCTGCCTACCTAACCCACCAACTAAACAACTACCTAACTGTGTTGATGGTGAACTGTGAACTGTGAAATCTTAACCCCAAACAACAACATCCTTCGAAACCTGAACCCATCAAACTTCGCATTGTTTACCTCGACCTCGTCGTGCACAATCGCCAACTGACGGTCCTAAGGTTAGACTCGTTTCGACTTGTATCGTTGGCCTTCTCGAGCATAACCTACGTACTGGTCAATCACATCACACGTCATATATGTGTCTCGATGTAGATAGAGGCAATCGATCACTTGACAGTTGGAAATCTTGGGAACTTGGGGATACCGGACATCCATTCTTCCCGAATACTAGGCACCGAATACCGAATACTGTACAAGACTCGAGAAAGATCGGTGATAGTACAAACTTGTAATCCGGAAGTTTAGATTCAACCTTAGGTTTACGACCCACACATGACATGAAGTCAGCCATCTTAACGGGCCATCCGTACCGAAAGTTGTCATCCAAGCTTAATTACAACGTCGCCTCCCAGCCATTACTACTTTCCCTCTTCAGTTCACACATACAATCACTAGAACAACCACTGGAACCGCCCGCCCCGCGCACATACATCGACATCGACCTACGTCAGATAGCCTTCAGTCATAGTTCTTATAACTAGTTCACTTCGACGGATAAACCGTACCATCCATCCTTTCGAGACTGCGGGTGTTTCTAGCCCGCGGTGACGAGTAACAAGTCGAAGTGGCAGACCAAACCCCCCAACCTTCATCCACCCCATCCGCCTCCGACCACCCATCCACGCCGCAACTCCCTCGACCTTCTTCCAACACAGTCCTCTCTGCCCCTGTAACATCTTCACCCCCCGCGAACCAAGTCCACTACACTCCGCCCTCCACCTCCGGTGTCGTCCCTGGTACTCAAGAACGCCTGACAGCTATTTCCTCGCAGCGCCAAGTTTTGGGAAGGAGGCAACGGACTCAAGACGATAATAACGACGACAACGATCCCGCCGGCTCTCAGTCGGAGCTTCAGGAAGCTTCAGCTTCCCGCGCCTTACCCGCAGACACTCCTAGGAGGAAACGCAGACGTGCCGACGGTAATATGTTGGCGGACGCAGACAGGCCGGTAGCATCTAATGGCACTTCGAGGCCTTACGCCAATGGGAAATCACATCAGAGGCCTTCAGTATCGGGCACCGCAAATGGAACTAGCAAGGCAGTCAATGGCTCCTCTAAAGCTAGACAGTCGGAGACGTATTTCGGCCATGATCGCGAAGAGGTCACGAGGTTGCTTATACAGGCACTCTCAGACATGGGTTATCAATCTGCAGCGCAGAGCGTGAGCCAAGAGAGCGGGTTCGAGCTAGAAAGTCCGATGGTTGCCGCATTTAGGAACGCCATACTCGACGGAGATTGGGCCGAAGCAGAGCAGCTGCTTTCCGGGGCGATATTCTCTGGTGATCGAGTTGGTGATAACGGCAATGGGTTGGTCTTAGCAAATGGCGCAGACAGGCAGATGATGCGATTCTGGATACGCCAACAGAAGTTCCTAGAATATCTAGAGCAAAGACAAACTGCTCGCGCTCTAGTAGTACTCCGGACTGAGCTCACTCCATTATATCAAGATACGCAGAAGCTTCATTTTCTGTCTAGCTTGCTCATGTGTCAAAAGACAGAAGATTTGAAATCGAAGGCAGAATGGGATGGTGCATACGGGAAATCTCGGCACACTCTCCTATCTCAATTGTCGAGTAAGTTCACCAAGGTATTCTAATTATTCATCTAGGGGCTAATTCGCTCATTCTTTTCGCAGAATGCATTTCGCCATCGGTCATGCTTCCAGAACACCGCTTAGCCATACTGTTACACCAAGTTAAAGCAAACCAAGTTGGAGGATGTCTATGGCACTCCTGTGCTGCATCTCCCTCCTTATACGCAGATCACGTGTGTGAACGACAACAATTTCCAACTGAAAATGTTTATGAACTAGACGAGCACGACGAACAAGTCTGGCAGGTTGTCTTTTCTCACGATGGGACAAAATTAGCCAGCTGCGGCCAGGGTAAACAAGTCATCATTTGGGATGTTCCCTCTTTTACGCCACTCCATTATCTTAGGGATCACGACGATGGGGTTGGAAATGTCGCCTGGAGTTGGGACGATTCAATGATTGTCACGTGTTGTCAGGACCGACATGCAAGATTATGGGATGCTAATGTAAGTCGAAAAATACGCCTTGAAGAGTTCTAGCTAATAGGTTTAGACGGGTGTATGCCTTCAAAAACTTGAACGGTGTCAAGAGCCTGTTACGAGTTGCGTATGGGCTGCAGATGGCCAGACTTTCGTCACCGGCGCTCTTGATAAAACCAACGGCCTCGTTCAGTGGAATCTTTCCGGAGAAAAAGTGTATGACTGGAATAGCTCCCACAGAGTCGAGGATTTGGCTATCTCGCCAGACGGACACTGGTTGGTTGCATCTGATGGAGGAACCAATGTTCACGTCTACAATTTCGTCACGCGCGAACTAGAGTATCAGATGGACCTTCAAGTGAGGTTGACATCTATCAGTATCAGCCAAAACTCGCGACATCTACTGGTAAACCATAATAACGGCATTGCGCAACTCATCGATCTAATCCTACGTGAGCCGGTTCAAAGTTATACGGGTTTTACTAGCGAAAAGTTCATGATCAGAAGTGCATTTGGAGGAGCTGATGAGAGTTTCGTAATTAGCGGAAGCGAAGGTGAGTCCATAGGCGCGTACCGATGCCTGATCTCGACTAACTAGGATGACAGACGGCTCAATTAACATATGGCATAAAACCAGCGCCCAGTTGGTCGAGAAGCTTAATGGACACATTCCGGGGTGTAACTCTGTGTCGTGGAATCCAGCTGATCCATGCCTATTTGCTTCCTGTGGGGACGACGGCAAGATTAAGATGTGCGTGCTCTTTTCATATTTTCATATCAGATATCCCTTTCAAACCGGAATGCTAACTTTGCTCTAGATGGTCCAACAACAGCCGGCGTTCCCAGTACCGTAATATGAACCGGGGAGTGGACGGCTCTTCATAAACTCTAACGCGATTTTAATTTCTGATACTTGCATGGGACTGGCGTATTGGATGACGGTAGCATGGCGCTTCTCATCTCTAACATGTCTCAACTCTCGACAGACGCAGACAAGGAGCGACTACCTCCGGGAGATATCGTCCTGATAGAGTATATGGTCTGTATTGTCACAACAGAGTAGCTTCGGTCTGCAGAGACAATTGGGAAGTGGGAGTCGGTTGCGTCTTTTTATCATTCAGATGATAGACTTGTGAGCCGAGGATGGCATTGTATATCCGCGGGGGTCATGTACAGGTAACCCATCTCGTATCAGACGCAGTGATAAGCTGTGGCTTCATCCAGAAGACAGCTGCGCCTGGTTGTAGTTGATTCAAGCAAACCGTTTAAATATGCACCATATCTGATGCACCACGCTCTGTGATTATTAATTACCTTACCTTGATCGTAATGTTTTTTGGATGTGACTTAATAGGGGTATCTTTTATTCTGGAGTCTGTTTTGCTATGCATCTTACGATACCTAATCAAATGCTTACCTAGTTGAAGGTATGAAGGTTAGGCACCAACAAAATGCTCTCCATAGAAATATAATCTTGTCGTCATTATGTTGGCTTATAGCTGACGCACGCTTGTCAGGCAGCATAATAACTTAATTACCTACGCCGCACTTAATATCATCCATTATGAAGCTATATCCGTTATCAGTCTACCTATTTGATGTGGCTTGATAACGTATCCATAAAGATCCGTTAATGCACGGACCTGTCGATTAGGCTGACATTAACAGATCCCTGTCCTAGTCACATGCCACCTGTGGCTCATGTCTTGATAGGGACAAGGTTGGGTGAGTGCTACGTAAGGTACCTACGTACTTGTAAGGTCGACAAGTGCCACCCGCGTTGCGACTGGCGATTTGATAAATGTTCCCTAACCCAAATGATTCCCAGAGTTTCCTTCTTTTACCAAAAATAACGATATTTCCACATTTCCGTATTTCCATACCCCTTTGCAATTTTACATTTGTGGACTGAGTTCACCTGTGATTAATACGGCTCTAGCTTCTCCCCTCGGACTGGAAAGCGAGACTTGCAAGCTCCACCGACATTTTCCAACCTTGGAACTTTGAAACCCGAGACTATCTGGTCAGGCCAAACACCCACAAAGTCTAGTCTTGAATCCGAATACATACTTGGACAGTGATAGTAAAAATGGCCGATTCGCTGAGTACACCGGGAGGCATCTCAGATCCTGCTCTCATCAAGTATGTGTTGCTGCGTGCCACATTCGTCTGTGCGCATGGTCTGGTAGCTAACACCAAAAACTCTATAGGCTCGTCAACCGGCTTCAGGATGTCTTTACCACGGTTGGCGTCAACAACCCGATCGATCTACCGCAAATAGTTGTCGTCGGAAGTCAGTCTAGCGGCAAGAGTTCCGTGCTGGAGAACATCGTCGGACGAGACTTGTAAATCACCCTTCATCCCCTCATCCCCCTTACCCCTGAGTTCCCTCTGCGTCATCTAAGCTGACTCACTACTTTTGAATAGCTTACCTCGAGGATCCGGTATCGTAACAAGACGACCCCTCATTCTACAGCTTATCAACCGGCCTGCGACGTCCCAAACGAACGGGGTTAGCGAGGGGATCGATAACGCTACCGACAAGGCAGCGAATGTAGACGAGTGGGGAGAGTTCTTGCACATTCCAGGCCAAAAATTCTACGATTTTAACAAGATCCGGGATGAGATTAGCAGGGAAACGGAGGCCAAGGTCGGCCGCAATGCCGGCATCTCTCCCGCGCCTATCAACCTAAGAGTCTACTCCCCCAACGTCCTGACCTTGACGCTCGTCGACTTGCCTGGTCTAACGAAAGTACCTGTGGGCGATCAGCCGAGGGATATCGAACGACAAATCAAAGATATGGTCCTCAAATATATCCAAAAGTCGAATGCCATCATCTTGGCAGTCACCTCCGCCAACATCGATTTGGCTAATTCGGATGGTCTAAAGCTCGCCAGAGAGGTAGATCCCGAAGGACAGAGAACCATCGGTGTTCTGACTAAGGTAGATCTGATGGACGAGGGCACAGATGTTGTGGATATTCTGGCTGGACGCATTATTCCCCTTCGACTTGGATATGTGCCCGTTGTTAACAGAGGACAACGGGATATCGACAACAAGAAGCCTATCTCAGCATCCCTCGAATCAGAGAAGAACTACTTCGAGAACCACAAGGCTTACCGAAACAAGAGCTCGTACTGTGGTACTCCTTATCTGGCAAGGAAGCTGAACCTCATTTTGATGATGCACATCAAACAGACTCTACCCGATATTAAAGCTAGAATTTCCAGTTCGCTGCAGAAGTACTCCGCTGAGCTCGAAAGTCTGGGTCCGTCAATGTTGGGCAACAGCGCAAACATCATCTTAAACATCATCACCGAATTTACAAACGAGTGGCGAACTGTTCTAGAGGGAAACAACGGCGAGCTGTCCAGCACGGAACTCTCCGGTGGTGCCCGAATTAGCTTCGTATTCCACGAGTTGTATTCAAACGGCGTTAAGGCGGTGGATCCCTTCGATGTTGTCAAGGATGTCGACATTCGAACGATATTGTACAACTCCTCTGGTTCCTCTCCTGCGCTTTTCGTTGGGACAACCGCATTCGAAGTGATCGTCAAGCAGCAAATCAAGCGATTAGAGGAGCCTAGTCTCAAGTGTGTCTCGCTCGTTTATGACGAGTTAGTACGCATCTTGACTCAGCTTCTCACCAAAGCACTATATAGGAGATATCCCCAACTAAAGGAGAAGTTCCACAACGTCGTCATCACCTTTTTCAAGAAGTCCATGGAACCTACCAACAAGCTTGTCCGGGATCTTGTTGCCATGGAAGCTTGCTACATCAACACGGCCCACCCCGACTTCCTTAATGGGCATCGAGCAATGGCCATAGTCAACGAGCGATACAACGGAGCAAAGCCAGTTCAAGTTGACCCGAAGACCGGAAAACCTTTGCCGGCGTCAGCTACTCCCGCTCGCGCTGCTAGTCCCTCTTTGGATGGTAACCTCGACAACAACACGGGCTTTTTCGGAAGTTTCTTCGCCGCCAAGAACAAGAAGAAGGCTGCTGCCATGGAGGCTCCTCCACCGACACTAAAGGCCTCTGGAACTCTTTCCGAGAGAGAAAACATTGAAGTCGAAGTTATTAGTAAGTCCAACCAAAAAAAAAAAAATCCCGTCTCAAACGCTATATTAACATGTTATAACAGAGCTATTAATCGCTTCGTACTTCAACATTGTCAAGAGAACTATGATCGATATGGTCCCTAAGGCTATCATGCTGAACCTTGTCCAGTAAGTATAAATGCTAGTTCGGGGTGTTGGTAAATGTTAATTCAAGTTATAGGTTCACGAAGGATGAGATGCAACGAGAACTGCTGGAAAACATGTACCGAAACGAGACTCTAGATGACCTCTTGAAGGAGAGCGACTACACTATCCGCCGACGAAAGGAATGCCAGCAAATGGTTGAGTCTCTTGGTAAGGCCAGCGAGATTGTCAGCCAAGTTCAGTAGTGAATAGGATGGGTATCAGCCCCTGGGGATCAGATCTTTTGATCAGATAGGCATGGTGGCTACGGCGCCGAGCGCCGAGGAAGAACACCAAGCCATCATTGAGTGTAATGCTTTGTTGGTAGTAAGAATTGGGTCGTGTTGAGTACATCTGCCCCCTTTTCATCCACTTTATGAAACTCCTTTAGTCACGTCATACCCAACCCCTTAGACATGTCGTCGGTAGATGAGAATAGCATTCCATAAAAACGGAATAGTTAATGTATCTAAAATGAAAAATTCCTTTACTAGTGAGTTTTTTAATCGCCTTTCGATTGCGTGATATCCGGGGTATTCTTCCCCATCTAATTTCCAGTTTGAGGGTCAATAAGCTTGCGGCGTAAACGCCTACTGGCCGAGATTCTGGGTAGGAAATCATGTTCTAGGATTGCGTTCACCGACGTTCGTGTCAAGTCGATGCTAATAGTTTTCTAATCACCGCCCCTCCTCGCACCTGCAATCGAGTAAAGGAAGAGCAAGTTATTTGGCGAGATCGAGTCACCGCTTCGATCAACCGGAACAATGAATCCGGGACGTGAGGAAAGGCTATGCCGCGCAGAACCAGATATCTTCCTTGGACTCGCTAACGGGTAACCTACATCGCGAGCCAGCACTAGAAGCGAGGACCTTTTTCTCCATGATATGATATCTGACACTGACACAGTCCGGCATCCCGCACCCGAAGCGCCGTTCCTTGCCCATCCCGCGCTCGCTCGCCCGCCCTACACGCCATCTTTAGATAACACGAAGCCGGATTCGCGGTTCGCCTTCTACGGCCCGATCGTAGGACGTGGATACTTAGCTAGGTATGCCCACCTACCTACCTACGTATATATATGTACGTATTTATATGTACATATGAAGGATTAAGATAAGATATCTGAGATCTGACGGGGGTTTTATTTTAAGGATTTTGGGGGTTGGGGCGCGGGGAATTGTCAGTCGATATGTAAGAATATCGAACGGGGATGGGCGTCCATGTTCAAAAAAGGGGGCTCGGTCTAGCCCGTCCCCCCTTACCTTTCTCTCACCTACCTTACATACATAGGTAGGTAAGTAGAGCCACGCATGAAGACGCCTTTTTAGTCTACCCGGCAGAGTGGCCTGAGCCGAGAAATAAATAAACAAATAAAAAGAAGATAACGCGGCTCATGCCGTAGCTTGCTTTATATTCCATATGTTTTTAGATCGGCTTCTGATGCGATTGGAAGAAGCAAAAAGGGGGAACCTGGTGGTTATGTACGGACTTAGGTAAAAGGAGGTTAGACGTGGTGGGAATAGGCGGGCCGCATATGTTGCTTTGGGGGCCACCCGTTCGAATCGTATGTAAGCGCACACCGAAAAGCACGTATTGGAACCCCGTAAATTCGAAGGACCCCTGAAAGAAGAAAAATTAAGCGTTGCATGGGTGTTTTGACGAGGGATAGGCGGTCAAGCAAAGTTAAAGCAGAACAGAGCAGAGCAAGCTTGGTTTATCGTTATTATTATTATTTTCAAAACTTCCTCTTACATAACCAATGTACCGGAAGGAGATCTGTCTCCTCGAGGAAGAAACCGGGAGTTAATATTTACGTGTACATGACGAGCCACGCACAGGTAACGACCTAATGTACTGTATATCCGTTGTTGAAGGCGGTGACACAAGAGATAGAATAAAATTGAATGAATAATAATGTTGGGGCTTCTTGGCTGACCTAAGTGAATGTATACATATACATACTGTTGGCTGTCCTGCCTCATTCTCGGCCGTTTCTCGTTTAGAAATCTCGAAAATCGTGGATCAACTTACCATTACATATATTTGGGTATAGGCTTCGAAGACTCGTCCTTTTCGACTAGCGCTCTGCGTCTCTGTCTGTATCCGGGAAGCTTTCTGCCTCGAACAAAAGACAATCTGACCATTCCGTCTTACTCATCTTGCTTCTCATAGCGGGACTTCTCAATATGGAAGACAAGTCCAGAAGCGATCCTCCGTCTCCTCCACCGCCGCCACCGCCAAGTCCAAGCAAGACATCATGAGTTAGATATTGGATTGGTGCTGTATATTTAGACACACTTGGGGTGAGATTCTCGTACCCCATAAGAACCTCTGGACAGACGAACTTATGATTACTATAAAACCAGTTCCTTGCCAGCGGTGCCCTTGAGGTTGTCGATTAGAAAGAGCCTGTGGTATACTCCCGAGGCAGGTAGACATATGTAAAGAACCAAATCCTTCGAGTAGCTTGATGGCAGTAAATGGGACTCTGGGTTGCATTTGGGACGATGGCAAGAATTCGGTCGGAAGGAATCCTGGCAAGGAAAAGGATAAAAGGCGTTAAAAAAGTGCATGGTTAGGTTGGAATGGGGTATTCTTCGTCCTAGATTTATCCTTCTGGTGTGGCCACCTATAAATTCGACTTAGGCTTCAACACGACGCCTCCATTTTTAATATCAAAGTCTTTTCCCTTCGTCCAGCCAAACCAATTGCTCAAAGCGTGCTCGCCACCTTGGCCCGGAGACAGAAGCTGACCAACGTAACCATCTCCGGGAACTCCGGGACCTTGACCATGGACACTTGGATCGACACCCTTCCCGCCAACTGCTAAACAGGGCGTTTCGCGTAACGTCACCGCTGGACGTTGGTCGCCCTCGCGGCTGACGTCCGCTTCTAACTCGGAATATTCTAGAATAGGAGTGCAGCATGCGTCAGTGCCGTCGAAGATCTCTTCCCACTCCGAGCGTGTTCTGGACTTAAAAATGGTCTCGAATGTCCGTCTCATTTCCGGCCAGAACTCTCGGTCAAGCCGCCGACCTTCCCAGTTCCGGTTACTTAACGCTAAACCTTTGAGAAGGGCTGCATAAAATTGTGGCTCTAGAGCTCCCACGGCCACATACTTACCATCCTTGGTTTCATACGTATCGTAATATGGGCAGCCCCCATCTAGTAGGTTCTGCCCACGCGGATGGTCACCCATCGGGGTTTTCAAACTTTGTCGAGTAAAGGTCGCCAAATAATTGGCACCGTCTACCATGTTTGCCTCGACGACTTGACCTTCTCCTGTTTTCTCTCTAGCTATGACGGCAAGAAGAATACCTTGGAATAATGTAGCACCTCCTCCTGCAAAATCTCCCAGGATATTGGTAGGCGGGTGCGGTTTATCGCCACTTCTGCCTAGTCGGGAAAGTACCCCGGACACGGCAAGGTAATTGATGTCGTGGCCGGCCATCGATGCGTATCGACCATCTCGGCGGAAGCCTGTCATACGGCCGTATATCAGACGGGGGTTGATGGCGCGCAAGACTTCCGGACCAATGCCGAGCTTTTCCAGCACTCCCGGGCGGAAAGGATCGATTATGACGTCGGCACTCTTAGCTAATTTTTTAATAACGTCAACACCATCTGGCGACTTCAGATTGATGGCTATAGAAGATTTGTGTCTTGTGAGCAGATCGCCTGTCGACACAGCTGGAGAGCTAGGTGTATGACGATCTACGCGAAGTACATTGGCGCCGGCGTCAGCGAGAAGCAAACCGGCAAAAGGTCCTGTTGATGAGTCAGTACAATAACCGTAATATTCTCATTGGGGCACAACCTACCAGGAGCGAGCCCAGCAAATTCCAGGACCTTGAGTCCCTGGAGTGGCGGTGGTCCGACCATTTGGGAAGTTAAACCGCCTTAAATGTAATAAAAGATTTTGCTGATATCCTTCTCTATATGAGACATTAATTCTCAATAATGATATATGAACACTACATATTTGAGTGGTCATGCAAGGTTTTGACTTGCTTGATATAGAGCCATAGCTAATGATAGATGTTGAGAGTTCCAGTCATATTGAACGCGGAGAGCCGAGGCATATCGCGGATCACAGTGCGAAGTCAATTATACCCAGCACTGTCGTATACCCCTAATTCTTTCCTGGGCCTTTCTTCTTGCTTGGATTCTCAGAAACCAGGCCAGCTTTAACAAACGCATCTCTCGCAGTTTGATTGATTAGAGCAAATCGGCGTGGACCTAGTTTATGGCCGCCGTACCACCGAGTGACAATCACCATCACATCCCAGAGCTCCATAAGCTGCATGAGATGTAGCAGCCGTCCTCCGGCAGCAGTTTCACCATCATCATCGCAATCTTGAAATGTGGTGTTATTCGGGCCCTTTATACGCCACGCTGTAATATTATGCGTGGCGCTTCGGACTTTCTTATCACTGGCGAGAAGATGCTGAACAAAAGCCTCGGCCTCTTCAGTTGATGAGACGGGCGCGCACCTGGCGACGAAAACTGATTTTAACTCAACGAAAGGATCTGATATAATCCAGGGTGGTTCCGGTATATTAGACACATCTGCATGCATCGTGGTTTTACCTGTAGGCGGAGCATCCGCAGCATCTTCAGGGGTTGCATCTCCGTCTTGGACTTCCTGCTCTTCTGGAGCTGAAGACTCTAGAAGTCGAGCCAGCTCTTCTATGGCATCGAAGAGACAGACATCCCCTGGCTGATAAACGGTGCTTAATGCCTGGACGAATAATGATAATTCCCGGGCAGCATCACCACGCTTCCCAGAATCGCCGGTACTATTAGTACCTAGCACAACGGGAGGCACTGCAGGATAGGTAGGGGGAAACTCGATACGAAGAGATGCTGACTCTCCGGGTGGTTTCAGGACGTACACATTGGGATCGTTCGAAGGGACCAAGCATCCGTCACCATAAATTGAGTTGATTGCCTCGAGTTCGTCTCGAAGCTCTTCAGACATTGCACGGCCTTTTCGTTTGTGCGACTTGTGATGTGGCCAAATTCCGCTATGGTTTAGGAGAAGTGTGTCCAACAACATAAAATAAATAAAAATGGGTGACCAAGGTACCCAAGTACCTGTAGAATCCACATACATGTACCCCTCCAAACGCACCTGCAGTGTTTTGAATCGACTTATGTAAGACTTTAACTCTATTTATCACTTGCAGGGGCCCACTTTAGCTTAATGTTCTAGCGGCTAGCTGATGGAAGGGCTCAGAAACCCCACGCCGTTTAGCCCCTCCAACCCTCCATCTCCAACGACGTAAGCTCCGAATGGCCGACAGGCATTCTTTCTACATAGTAAACGCCGCTTCGAGCAACTACAACCTAACATTGAATTCACCATTCTCAACTTCATGAGTCTTTTTTGGCTCTAAAAAGTCGGATTTCTTTTCGCCTCCTTCTTTCATATTCTTTCATTCTTTCAATCTCTCCTTCTCTCCTTTGGCTCTCCAGTCGCTTCAATATTTTCCTGGAAATTTCCAAGTATTTTCCATAGCTTTCTGCCGACGTCGTCACTTGAGCTGCCGAGGAGGATGGCATCTGCTATAGAGCAGGCCACAGCCTTCAAAAATGACGGAAACAAAGCTTTCGCTGCCCATGATTGGCTTAAAGCAATCGATCTCTATACCAAGGCTATCGAATTAAACGATAAAGAGCCAACATATTTCACAAATAGAGCACAGGTTTGTGGAGCCTCACTCCGGGTCGACTGCTCGCGTGACTAACTGGAACCCGAATCTTAGGCCCATATTAAGTCAGAGGCTTTTGGATATGCTATCGCCGATGCTACAAAGGCTATAGAGCTGAATCCGAAGCTCATAAAGGTATTGTCTCCCAACATGGACTACCATCCTTCAATACAAACTAAACTGGCGGGTATTAGGCCTATTTCCGCCGTGCTGTTGCTTACGCTGCCATCCTCAAACCCAAAGACGCCGTCAAGGATTTTAAGAAATGTGTCGAACTCGACCCATCCAACAAAGATGCTAGACTGAAGCTAGCCGAGTGCCAAAAGATTGTGCGGCAACTAAACTTCTATGCGGCTATCGAAGTTGGAGATGAGCCGTCTGCGGCCGAGGGTCTTGACATTGACTCTATTGCTATAGAGCCAGACTATGACGGAGTGAAACTTGGCGATCAGATGACCCAAGAGTTCGTCGACGACATGATCGAGAGGTTTAAGAACGGCAAGAAGCTCCACAAGAAATATGTCTACCAGATTGTTATTGCGGTCAAGAAGATCGTGTACGACGAGCCAACGATGGTAGAAATGACCATTCCCGATGATGTCAAACTCACGGTTTGCGGTGACACACATGGTTGGTCTAGAAAAGCTATGCGCACTGGACTATAACTAACATTTTCGTAGGACAATACTTCGACTTGATGGAGCTCTTCAGGTTAAATGGTCGGCCAACTGAGAAGCACTGGTACCTATTCAATGGAGATTTCGTAGATCGAGGATCTTGGTCGACGGAGATCGCCCTACTTTTGTATGCCTATAAATGGCTGCGGCCGAATGCCATGTTCCTCAACAGAGGAAACCACGAAACCGATGATATGAACAAAGTCTACGGCTTCGAGGGCGAATGCAAGGCCAAGTACAACGACCGGTATGCTTTAATTTGCTCTTTCAATATGATTTCCAAATTCTGACGAGTTTTTAGAGTCTTCAAGTTATTCTCCGAAAGCTTTTCCGCGTTACCGCTGGCCACGCTCATCGGCTCCAAGTATCTCGTCCTGCACGGTGGTCTGTTCTCGGATGACAACGTTACTTTGGATGACATTCGAAAGGTGGATAGACATTCTCAGAGGCAACCTGGTCAAGCCGGACTGATGATGGAGATGCTGTGGACAGACCCGCAGAAAGCTCCTGGACGAGGTCCTAGCAAGAGAGGCGTGGGTATGCAGTTCGGTCCAGACGTAACAAGGAGATTCTGCGAGAAGAACGGCTTAGATGCTATCATTCGAAGTCACGAAGTTCGTATGGATGGTTACGAGGAGGAACACGACGGGAAATGCATCACAGGTAAGTCGGTCCAATCAGCCATTTTGTCGGTCTTATTTTGCTAATTCGTTTGAAGTCTTCTCGGCACCCAAGTATTGTGACCAGACCGAGAACCGCGGCGCGTATATCAACATTGGACCTGATTATAAGCTCAGCTTCAACCAGTTTGACGCCGTTCCTCATCCGCCAATACGGCCGATGGTAAGTTCTTCTTATCCCAACTAGAAACGTAGATACATCAGCCTAACCGTCTTTTAGGCATATGCCAATAACTCGCTCATGTCGATGATGTGAAGAGTGAATTCAATTTGCGTATTTCCACATGCTGAGCTTCTATCAATGGTGGCATATCATGGGCATTTTTGCATATATGGCACTTCATGGTCATGGAAGCATGGGCGTTGCGGGGATATAGGAGAGGAAACGGGACTCTATACCATATTGGCGATACCAATGAAAAATGAACTTTTAGCACATTTCATTTCTCAGCGTATTGGTGACTTGGTCTCAAACTTCAACCACTCCAGATCTTGTCTTCTCCGGCTCTACCAACCAAGGCACCAAGCCAGTCGGAGCATCCTCGTATTCGAAATGAAGAATGGATCCCGTCCTGGTATGAGCCTTGCCAGGCTGTAATAGCTGCCGAAAATGCTCCTAGATCATCTCGTGGTACTCTCAACCAGCAGTCCTTGCCCTCTACCTTGAGGATATCCAGGGGAATTCCGACACCCGTAGCGCCTAGAAACTGCTTCAGGGCGGATGTACAGTAGGACCGTACTTGAAGAGCATCAAGATCTTCAGCATCCGGTGAATCACTGAAAAGCTCGAGATGTGCATAGGAATAACGTGGTGCCTTGATTGTAGCAGTAACTAATTCGTGAGCCTTTTTCACCTTTGGTGCACTCGAGGTGCCCTCCATTGATATGTCGGCTTGTTCAGTCATGTTGGTCTTTGAGATTGACTGGTTTTTGCTGTGATAATGTATGCGATTAAGACTGGTCTCTATTCTGTAAATCAATTTAATATACGGATCTGCATCTGTATTTAAGTGCATATAGCATGTTTCTAATTGGTCTATCCAGATCTTAATATGAATTTAAGCACTATTCTGGAAATAGTGGATCTCTATGTGGTTGTAAACTTCGGATTGGGGAATAATTTTACTTAAACGTGTTTATGCACCGCCACACAACCCACCACTTCCAACAATTGACTCTTGAGTAAGAAACGCCACAGATTACCACCGCCACAATGGAGGGGTCCGCTCCAATTAAACAAGAGAGCTCTCCAGCTGACTCTGAGGTCAACATTTCTTTGATCCCGACCACCGAACAATTTCCTGAGTCGGAACAATCCGATTCTGACCAACAACTCGTTGAATCTGAGCAATCATCGCAGCCCGACTTCGACAATTCTAACTCCAACACCGACAACATGGCGTCTTCAGAAAGCCCTCTCGCGAATATGTACATTCCGAACAACCAGTGGCGCTATGCCCGTGCCTGTATGGTGTGTTCTATCATCATGACACAGGCTGTAGGTCTTCCCTTGCTTTCCACTCTCTCACTTCTCACCTACGCGTCGCGCTTCAATATACTAACCGTCAGCGCAGGACTTCCGTAACCGAGGTTGTCCCAACTGTCCCTTCCTCGACATGAAGGGCTCCCCCGAAGCGATTGAGAATTGCACGTCCAGCCAATTCAACGACGTTCACCTTGTCGTCCAACCCCAGTCCTCTTGGACCTCCAAGTGGATGCGTCTCAAGGACTTCGTCCCCGGCATTTATGCTATCAAGGTCAACGGCTCGTTGCCCGACGACGTCAAGCAGACGCTGCTTGAAGACAACCATGCCATCGTCCCGTAAGTCGTTCACTTCACACTCTCTAGCTTCCCTCTTTCTCGCCTCCGTCGTTTGTATCTTCGTGGTGGTTAAGAATCCATACTAATCCACGCTTCTTTGTACAGCCGCGACGGCTCCGCTCAAGACATCGACTAGGTTTCGGCTCAGGGCGCAACACAGACAGCGGGTGGTACCAAGGGCACTGGTACCAATGGCACTGGCTTATCACGCCAGGAACGACGACGCCGCGAGCGAGACAACAGTCGTCAGAAGCAGACTCCTGCCACCCCTGCCGCCTCGACCTCGACTTCGGCCTCGGCCTCGGCGGCTGCTGCAGCACTCCTCGCTCCGGCATCCACTACTTCGCAACGCCGCACCTAAGATAACCGCTTAGCGATCCAACTCGGCGGTGGAACGCAACCTGGAGCAAGGATGTGGCCCGGCTTTCGAGAAGGCTCCTTCTAGGCGTCCCGGTAATTCGGTTTTAGTCGTTTCAGTTGCATAGCACGGTGTTACAGGAAGGAATGCAGGGCTCAGATCTTTGCTATACCCCAAAATGGTTGATTTCTCCCTAGGAAAAGGGATTGACACGATATGGGAAAAAAGGTGGAAGGGCTCATAGTTGATTCGGATCACAGATTCATAAGGACTGACTACCTAAGTCGCTGTCATAATTGAGTTGCCTAAATTTTCCCCTATCTACTGTTTTCCCTGACTATTCTACCAAGTGCTATGCTAGCTAACCTTTTCTCCTTTTTATACTGTAGTCTTCTCATTTTTTTGCTCTAGGACAACTTAGATTCGGATTTAGATAAACCCCTTCTTCCTCATCCACACGGCCTCCGGTTCCTTTGAGAAGAACGAGGCGATGTTATCCGCCTTTCTGCGCTCGTTCTCCTCGTCGCTCCCGTCGCCTCCCATCGTGTAGCAGTCGATGATGTCCTCGATCTCCCGGTACAGTATGGTGTCCCGGGAGGGCGGTGCTTTCTCCTGCTTAACCGCGACTAGTTGGCTAAGCCGCCGCTCTTTGGGAGCAGGTCTTTGTGTTACGGGAGTAGCAAATTGGACATGCGCTTCTTTGTGCGCCGGGGCTGGCGCGTTACGCTGCTGCTGCTGCTGCCGGGGCGGCGGGGGCGGCGGCGGTTGTGGTTGCGATTGCGCTTGCAATTTCGATTGCTGGTGACCGCGGTCTATCCCGTACTCGTTCTCGCTCTCGCTCTCAGATTCGCTGCTGGTGACCGGCGACAACGACGCCGCCGAATCGGTCATCCAGGACCCCTCGCTGAGGCTGGGCGAATCGGCACGCGTCGCCGTCGAGGCGTGGGAGTAGCGCGAGTATCTGCTCACGTGCCGGCTTGCGCGGTTCGCGTACGGGTCCGGCCGGAAGGCGGACTTGAATATCGGCTTGAACTTGATTACCGTCGTCTTGCGCCGCGCTACCTTCGGCGACGGCGGCTCCCACCGCACGTCCTGGAACCCGATGTGTTGTTGGTGCTGATGATGCTGCTGCTGCTCCCCGTTGCTGTTGTTATTGTTGTTGTTGTTGCCTTTGCTGGGACCCGACGTGGAGGAGTTCGCAGGCGACAAAGGCTGCACCATGGCCGACTCGTGCTTGTACGCGAACTCGCGTGACGACATCCGCTTCCCCGCGTTGCTGCCAGCAGCAGCCTGCCCCTCGTCGTGGCTCCGGCGCGGGAGCGACGGCCTCGGCGAGTGCTGCTGGGACGGCCGACGGTTCTGCATCGGGCTCTGGTCCGAGCTCGCCGGCGTCGTCGGCGACGTCGGACTATTCGGTGTCGTCGGACTCCGCTGCTGAGCCAGTCCCTGCCCCTGTTGGGTCTGCTGCTGCTGCTGCTGCTGCTGCGCCCGCTTGCCCAACGGCGGCGGCTGCAGCTTGAAGCCGCTGACGCTGCTGAACTTGCTGTTGACCAGCTTCACGGACCCGCGCGGCGCCCGGTTCACCTTCACGTTCTCCGCCAGGCTGACCTTGGTCCCGCCCAGCGCCCTCAGCGCGTCCGCGTCGTCGCCGCGCGCCGGCACCGGCGGCACCGCTGTCGCTATCGCCGTCGCTACCCCGTGGTTCATGCTAGAAGAGTGCGGGCTCGTCCCCTTGCGCCCGAAGAAGGCGCTCTCGCGCGGACACAGCGTCTCGTGGCAGTCGCCGCACAGGTTATCCGCCTTCTCCTGCTCTGTGCGCAGGACGGCCGTGCAGCCCGGCCACGGGCACAGGCGCGGCAGCTCGTCCAAGTGGGTATCTGGGAAATACGCGTCCCGCTCCTCGGCGCCGCGCGGCGGCGGGGCGGGGGTCTTGGGCGAGGTCGGCGGCGAGTGCTGCGTGGTGGACCGTAGTAGCTCTGTTGTGGTGGCGTTCGGGTTGTGGTAGATGGAGTGCCGGTGCGTGTGCTCTGGGTTCGCGTCGCCGAGGGTCAGGTCCGAGGAGCAGTGTCTGCGCTTGTAGAGCGAGAGCGAGCCGTTGGATGAGCGGCGGTTGTCTGCTTCTGCTGAGGAGGGCGGTGGGGTTGGCGGGCCTGAGGAGGCGTGTGGGGTTGCGATGCGTGGGGGTGGTAAGGGTGATGGTGAGGGTAGCGGCGAATATTGGGGTTGGGCTTGGGTTTGGGGCACGGGGGAGGGTGACTTTTTCGGCTTTGGCGGCGAGGGCGCCTTGCGCGGTAACAGCAGGTGAGGTCGCGTCGTCGCGATGTGCCGCACGATCGGGCCCCGATCGAGGACGTCGTTCGAGCACTCGTTGTACACTTGTATGGTCCTCGCGCTAGGCGAGACGGGTGACATCACGGACTGAAGTTGAGACTGAGGTGGCTGCGGCGGAGCCTGAGGCTGGTGTTGGTACTGGAAATGGTCCTTCATGCTCGCGTTCTCCCTCGGCGGCTCTCTCGGCGGCTGCGGCCATTCGTGTCCCTCGAACATGGGAAACGCGGGCGACGCAGGAGAGGCCGAGCTCTTCCTGTGCTTGGGGCTCTTGGACGAGTAGCTGAAGTTGGGCAGGTCGGTCAGCTGCGACGAGGTCCGGCTCGCCGCTCGCTGTTCGTCGGCGCCGTAGTGGCCGCCAGTGTCGTAGTGGACGCCGGTGTTGTAGTGCGACTGGCTTCGCTCCTGCATCCGCTCGATCTCGGCGGCGTACTCGTCGTCCGAGAGGATCGTCTTGACCCGCTTGTCTTGGCTCGGCCGGTCCGGATGGTGCGTGCCCTGGTAATTGGCCGCGGCGACGGCGGCCCAGTCATCGTGGCCTTCGCCGAAGTCCAGCGACGACGATTTCTTTTTCTTTTTATTCCTCTCCTCTCGAATCTTCTGACGGAAGCTACCCAGGACCCGCGAGATGACGCTTCCGTTATTGCTGCTGCCGCTGCTGCTGAGCCGGTGCTTAGACCCTACCCGCCGTTCCTGGCCGGCGCCTTGGTCATGGTGGTGTTCCTGTATCATCTGCCGTTTAATTTCGTGCTTTATTGTTTTCTTTTCTTTTCTTCGCTGAAGCTTTGGTTTTCTCTTCTATATCGATGATATCAAGACGTCTAAATCAAATACAAAAAGATTTCGCTATGCTGTGCTATGCTATGTTATTAAGAGATGTTCTAGATGCTCATGAGTAGATAATCATTTCGTCAGTAACGTATGTCGGTGTCTATAGCGGAAAGTCAAAAATCGTTCTAAAGTTGTAGTCTTGCATTACGGGCATTAGCCTCAAGTCATTTATGACGGGATGCTTTTGTCAGGCAAAAAAAGTTCGATGTGAATAAATATTCCTTTGATTCGAGTCGGGCGTATGACGCTCCCCTTCGTCATAGCTCAGCCATTAGGGGCGCCGTGATTGTTATTGTGTCATTGTAATCCAGAAGGGGTTCACAATGAAGCTTTGTCACTCTCTTCTCTGCTTTCATAACCAACACATTGTGACTCGGTTCAAAGGAGGCTCAATCTATTATGATGATTCTGAACAAAGATTGCCATATGGGTATTGTTAGAGGATTAGGGGGTTGACATCTCTAGCCCATCATCGTTCTCGACTCCAAAAGCCATATAGATCTCGTCCTGGGGGTTTACTCCTGAGCGGTAACAATCCGGATATAATTTGACATTGTAATGGACTGGGCCGAAACCTGGTGATGCCGAAAGGTCATATTCTCTAGGGCATACACCCACCAACTAGATACATAGGTCAATGACTTAGAATATTTGCCTTACTTAGATATCGTGACTAGGGGCTAAAGAACACGATCCGGGATGTACGATGAAACGTTGCTTCTATAAGTGCATGAGTCAGTGAGCGGCTACCTAGTTAAGACGGTAGTAATCTGCTTGCCGACAGCATCATTTGATCACCATCTACAACTCCAATGTGTAACCCATTTCGTATTTATCTTATATCTATAAACCCATTGGGTTTGCCAATGGGTCGTCGGATGAATGAGTATAAGATTCTTTATTATAAGGCAAACACAGAAGCACGACTTATTGTTACACTCTAACGTGGCGCCCTATAAACCTGATTTATGAGTGAAATACATCATTCAAGTCCTACTGAGAAAATTGGTAATTATCATTATTCATAAATTCCAGTGGTATATTTATAGGGAATGTCTATGAGTAATAAGCAGATAGGCTATGTAGGGTAAGGGAGTCATTCCTCACTACCCAGGTTTTGACAAATTTAGGATTAAGACCCCCCAAAAGAAAACGCCGGCATGTGTGAAATTGTTTCTAATAGACGCGAAACCTCTTATGTATACGTGTATCATAAATTAACCGTTACTGTCATGTTATTGCTTAGAACAAGTAGTACTGGCGGAAGCTCGTGGCAGAGAACCTCGATATCGGTCAGATAGCCTAAACTCGCCTCCTCGCTCTGGCAAGTTCCCTCCTCAGGAATCGGTAGAGTCGTGAGAAGCACCGCCGTGTCACTGCTATATTGGCGCATAAGCTCATTAAGAATGAGATGCTGAGCTCGACTTGGCAAATCATTAAATGAAAGAGGGAGGCTTTGCGTTGAATACGTCGAGTGTGCCTCCTCATCTAAATGACGACCAGGATGATATGACGCCAACAGCTCTGGTAAATTAAACTGTACTTCCGAAGATCCCTCCTTTTTCGATGCGGAGTTCCTTCTGGATCTCAGCGGTGTCCCTGATGAGCTAGGCTCCGGCTCAGCAAATGTGAGTCGTGAGCCAATGCCATCTTCATTCTCATTCTCAACTTTTGTCTCAGGAACAGGGCGGCTAGAAAATCGACCAGTAGAAGCATTTCGTGATAGTGGTGGACGTCTAGCCCGGGATGGCTCCTCTTCTCTAGAGAACATAATCCTTGAGCTCTTGTCTCCTTCAACCAAATTTGTAGTCTCGGGTGTTGGTTTACTGGTAAATCGGGTCGCTGATGAGTGGCGTGAAAGCGCCGGTCTAGATGGTGATTTCGGCATAATAGGAGAAGTCTCACTTGGCTCTAATGTAGCGCTAAGGAGACCAGTAGAACTCCGCGATGTACTGATAGGAGGTGTTTGTGTTATAGACGACCCAATCGTCTGTGTTATTGTTCCATATCCTGACGATCTAGTCCCAGTCGAATACCCTGGTCGCTGGGTGCGAGGGTTTTCTGGATTCTTTAACGATCCTGCTCTGTACTTGAGATCTCCGTGACTTCTTCTCCGTCCTTGAAAAGCCAAGAAACTAGGTCTTTGGGGTGGATTTAAACCTTCACCACCATCGCTTGTCGCACTAGCAATGTCGTTGAAATCGACATCTTCGGATGCTATAGATTCGCCATCGTCATCGCTAAAGTCAGGAGAATTGTTTTCAGTTCGCCCACCAAAGGCGGAAGAGTTTAGTTGGTGAGTGTGAATACCAAAATTGACGCCCAACTTCGCAAATGTAGAAACTGTTGGCTGCTTGGATCTGTCTAGAAGCTCATTGACATCTAATCCCCTTGGCAAACTGCCGTGTGGGTCGGACTTAGACACCGAGCTGCCTCTGCGTCTATTAGCATTCAGCATATCCTCTAATGAGGCGAGTTCCTGCGATCGAGACATATCATGACTTTCAGTTCTCAACTTTTGTAGCTCCTGCCACCACTCATCATCCTTCAACAGCTCATTTACGATGTTCCCAAACTCAGAGCGAATTCCGCGACCATTAATGATAGCTTCGTAACTCTGAAGTTGCCCTGAGGCAAGCCAAGATACTCGGATTTCCGCATCTATACGTAGCTTGTCTAATAAGGCCTTGAGCCTTGCTTCTTCTTGTATAACTTCATTTTCATACTCAACGAATACTAGGACGCGCAGTTGATATGCCTTCTTCCAGGCGGGAACACTTTCTAGAATATATCCAAGTTGTAGAATTAAAGTATCTTCAACCACGTATTAGCTTCTCTTTCTTTCTATACCAAGTCTTAGGAGAAACTTACAGGTATCAAAGTTTGTTGTCCACACACTCTGATCACCATCAGTGATTTCAGCTGACATCTGGATCGGCCAGAGATCGATATACTTCTTCGTATTATTTCCACTGCGACGTGGGGTTTCTAGCGCTTGGAATCCTTTGCCAACGGCTACATTTAAACGATGACGGAGTGCAAGATCCTCTAATATTGTCAAATAGCTCGTAACGGACATCATGCCTTCCGTGCGGATAGTGTCAGTCGGGAGAAATCCATCTAGAAGTCGAGCAGACGTATCTCCGCGCCTGCGTCCTGGAACTTTCCCTTCAGCCTTGGTTTCAAATGTCGTTTGAGTAGGCGTACTAGGGACCTCGGGTATTTGAGCGAGTGGCCTAGATTTCCGTAGATCGTCCATGTTATAGAACCCTAAAATGGCGATATTGGGTCGCATGCCGCCCAGGCCAGCGGAAAGAATTAAATTTCGTACCCCCCATTCGATTGTCGGTGACATTGTTAGTTGGACAAAAGCTTTGATTCTCGAGAATTCCGATATATATCGAGTCCAAGCTGACTGCTGCAATCTTGCTTCGTGTACCCCTGAGTTGAAGTCATCTGTTACAATTACATGGCCTAATATGTACAAGGACCCTTTCTTTAAAGAGTTGCAGAACTGAATAAGCCTCGTGTGATGTCGAGGATCGTTGATTAGTAGTATGATCTGGGGTCTCCAGAACTTGATATGTTCAGGCTTTAGTCTCAACAGGTACTTTCGCACTTGGTGATATATCAAATTTTGAGAAACGTCGCCCCAGTGTTTCGGAGGACTTGTGTAATGAATGATAAGAAAGAGGAAGATGAGCACGCAAATTGCCGAAGCAGCGTATGTTTCATCGATGAAGAACATTGCGGCAGCGGAAAGAACGCTTCCCACAAATGCCGTGTGCCAACTAAAGAACTTGAACGCGGGACGAAAATTGGGGGCTGATCCTATCTTCAACAAGAAGCAAGCTAGGTTCATAACAAAGAACGTCATCTATTCCGAGACTTAGCAAATAGGACGCAGTATGTTATCGGTCTTCTCACCTGGTAACCCATGGATATGAAGGTCGCTATTTGATTTAAATCTGCGAATAGAGCAACTTGTGCAATGATGTAGGTGACCAGTACCGCAAGTATGGGGTCGTCTCGCTTATTTCCTTTTCCAAACACAAACAATCCTGGGAGAAGCCTGTCCCGCCCAAGTGCTTGAAGAAGTTTGGCGCCACCAACGATTCCCATCAAAGCTGAGAAGAATGTAGTGGCACACTCCCCAGCTAGAATCACCGGTGACCATAAACTTGTTGTAGAGATGATGTTCGTATCTCTGAGAAAAGAAGGGTGAGT
Organism: Annulohypoxylon truncatum; assembly: GCF_022578515.1. NCBI lineage: Eukaryota > Fungi > Ascomycota > Sordariomycetes > Xylariales > Hypoxylaceae > Annulohypoxylon > Annulohypoxylon truncatum. The sequence continues at coordinate 1,055,633 of NW_025953787.1, forward strand.
AATGCTAGACGCCATCGACAATATTACGACCAAGTAGAGGACGAAGGTCGCTACCATCGCCCACAACGTCCCTTTCGGGATTGCTTTACTTGGATTTCGCAGATCGCCCGACATTGAAGCCCCAGCAAAGATACCTGATGTAGCACTAAAGAGTATGCCAAATAATTCCCTGAATGTTTCAAGGCCACGGTATGTTGGCCCGGCCGCGTGCGGGTACAAGTTGGAACGCATTGTGTCCAGGCTCCAGCCAGTGAATTCAATTCCAATTATGTCATCCTTGAATGGGCTTCTGGCGATGGTCGATATTGGAACACTTATAATAGCAACTATTAGTATAATAAGAAGAACACCACTTGCCTGGACAAAAAGAGCACGGCCAGCGAGACTGAGGCCTGTGCAGATGACAAGGGCTGCAGTTTGCATAGCATAGCTTTCCCAATAACCATGGGGGACAATACTCCCTAAGTTGAGTTTCAAGCAGTCTATCAGACCAACAATATTGAGTGATGTGTTCACGACCTGGGCAAGGTAGAACAAAATTCCAATAGAACCTCCAAACTCGGGACCAAGAGATCTTGAAATCAGATAATAAGCGCCACCCCCTTTTACTTCTCCATTCGAAGCTATGGCAGAGAGGGAAAGCGTGGTAATGAAGTCGACAATGTAAGCTACAACTAGTAAACCTATATGATTGTTCACATGTAAGACACCAAATTGTTGCGCAGTGTCTGTAGAACCTACCAAGCATCCCGAGCAGACCAATCCTACCCATTATTTTCCCGAAACGAAGGAACATGAGAATACTGATGATATTGAGGACGACGGGGACAAAGACGCCGGCAACGAGGCTAAGCTTGACTTTCTTGCTTGGCGGTGCTGGACCGCCATCCGTCTTATCTCCTCGAGATTCCGGAGGCATCTTGACTTATAGTTATCAAGAGTCTTTGGCAACTGCCTCAAGTTATAAAATCTTGAGATAGTATGGTGGTTCACGACAACGTCGTCTCTGTCCTAACCCGGGATATCTGAGTCCCACAGCGGAAATACTTATAAAAAATCATGGATAATGCTGGCGCGACCAAGCGCTTTGTCCTGGCAAGATACTATGTAATGACCCCGCTTGAGGTTGATCCCGAGAATGATAGCTAGGTAATATCTTCCAACGGGGAGGCAGGGATATAGAAGCATCAGGGAGCTAGCTACACTTGTTTTAGCCTTGTTTTACTCCCCACAAACCGTTTGAATCTGGGTTGGATGTTCATCCAATGACGTCGAGCAGCTGATCCAAGACGAGACATGCGTTTGCTCGTGGAGAGGAGTTAGGTAACTTTTACCAACGGCTATTTCGCATGAAGAAAACAGTAGTCTTGAATTTGGGACAGGGTTAAGCCGAATAGAGATCGAGATATGTAAGATTAAAAATGATATTGACTTTGTTCATATGTATAAAAGTTCTGGTGAAAGTCGGCTGAGTCGGGTATTTAATCCCCTATGAGGGAAGTAATTCGGCTATGCATAAATACATAACGTGTTTATATGCAAGACTATACTGTAGATCTCTACTGTGCAGCGGACCGAGATATTCCCATGCTTAGCTAAGTTTCTTAGCTAAGTTAGCTCCGTCAGACCCCAACCCCTGCGATAATTGGAGAATCTCCAATTGGCCGAGAAATCAAGAGGTACAGGTCCGTCCCGTGAAGGGCCTGGAAGCTGCAGCTGACCGACTTGGGTTAATTCTTCAGGGTCTGACTGATAAGAGCAAGAGCATCACGAGCGCCTGACTCGACTGTGTATGTACTGTCACTGTACTTCGGGCCACCAACAGTCGGTCTTAAGGCTCTTGAAAGACTCTCTAGCTAACCTTCTCTCTTTTGTGTCAATAGTCTCGTCAATTTCTACCTCTTCGCATCTTCTGGTGAGTCTAGATCAGGTTTTCTCGTTAGTTACGTTTTAGAACCCTTAGCGTTCTATCCACCATATCAATTCTTGTCTATTCATCATCCGACTCTCGCAATTGACTTTTTCCATTGCAACTGTGTAGTTCCAAACAGCTTCGCTTCCTTCTAGACGTCTTCATGTGCTTACTGTCAACCCATATAGAGCCTTACTCCGACGCGTCCGATATCTCAATGATTACTTCCTGCTAAACACTAATCATACTTAATCTAACCACCATAATGACGAACTCCGATCAAGAAAGAAGCACGACACCTCAGCCTGGAGGGCCTTTGGCTGTACCATTATCCTCTTCTCCAGGTTCGTTGAGGAGTAGAACGTATGGAACTTCGGTGCCGCGCGCTGATGTCACTGCTCGCCTCGCTTCCCCCGTGCCCTCTCAAATATTCGGAACTCCACCGATACAAAGGCCCCAGCCAACGAATAGGGATGACGAAGTTGCCGAGAACTCAGGACCTCTTGCGGGTGCTGGCCAAAGTTTCACTGGTCCCGGCGTGTCTGCTCTTGCTGCAGCTCTTTCAAATTCCGTAGGAGCCTCGCCCCCAAGATTTGGTACTCCGCCGATACGATCGTCGTCACCAGTCGGGACAGCTTCAGGTCTACAGCCGTCTATAACACCAACAAACTATGGTTCCTTCGAGGCGCGATCAAGACATTTACAAAGTGGTGGTACCGGTGCTTACGAAGACCCTGAAATTATCAAGAGGCATTTGGTCCAACCTACCGACACCGGAGACTCAGGATCTAACAATGGCGATAATTCAAAAGGCAAGCAAGTTGGCGAGGCCGCCGATCCTGGGCGCATTGATGACGAATTTTCGAGTTTGAGATTGCAGGGAGGAGACATAACACGCCAGATCTATCGATGGACCGAAGATGCCGAAGACCGAAGCCGTCATCAGCGTAGCAAGAGTTTCAGTCATGCCAGGGACGATCCTGAAAGCGATGTCCTCGATATAAATTCCATTAAGATCCCTGGCGGTTTTAGACGGAATTATCTTAGGCGAGCTGGCCAAAGCCCGTCCTTGGACCCGCAAAGAGTAGAAGCAGGTCAAAGCACTTCAAGGGGTAGACAGGATCCTCAGTTGTTCACTAACAGTTTCCTGGAGTTTTTGTCTATCTACGGCCACTTTGCAGGTGAAGAGCTTGAAGAGGATGACGAAGTTTTAGGACCTGGCGAGTATTTCTCCTCTGGAGAAAGTGAGGATTACTATGATAGCGAGGAGGAAAGAGAACCGATGGAAGACAGCGCCCTGCTGACACCGTCCAAGCGCAAGAGAAGAAGAAAGGTCAGAGGCGGCAGCGGCAACAATTCCCCTTTCAACGCCGCTTTACTTCTCCTAAAGTCGTTCGTTGGCACAGGAGTGTTGTTCTTACCCCGGGCCTACTTCAATGGTGGTATGATTTTCAGTAACCTAGTTCTGCTCTTCGTCGCGGCACTAAGCTACTACTGCTTCGTGCTGCTAGTCACCACACGGTTGAAAGTCGAAGGGTCTTTTGGTGATATCGGAGGTATCTTGTACGGCGATTGGATGAGAAAACTGATTCTATTTTCGATCGTCGTCAGTCAGATTGGATTTGTCGCAGCCTATATCGTATTCACGGCGGAAAATTTGCAAGCTTTTATCCTTGCTGTCTCTGACTGCAACACATATATTCAAGTCACTTACTTGATCTTGATGCAGATGATTATCTTCCTGCCATTCTCTCTGTTCCGGGACATCGGGAAACTTGGTTTCACAGCTTTAATAGCAGACGCTTTCATTGTTATTGGCCTGGCATATCTTTTCTACTATGATATTCTCACTTTGAGCACTAACGGTCTCGCGGATATCATCCAATTTAACCAAAAAGACTGGACACTCTTCATCGGCACGGCTATCTTCACCTTCGAAGGCATCGGCCTTATCATCCCTATCCAAGAATCGATGAAATCGCCTTCCAAGTTCCCCAAGGTCATGTTTTATGTCATGATCATCATTACAGTCCTCTTCATCACCATGGGTGCGGTATCTTACGCCGCATACGGTTCAAAGACGGAGACTGTTGTTCTTCTGAACCTACCCCAAGATAACAAGCTTGTCAATGGCGTCCAATTTCTATACTCGCTCGCTATCCTCCTCTCAACGCCCTTACAGATTTTCCCTGCTATTCGTATCACCGAGAACGCCCTGTTCACGAGAAGCGGCAAGTACAACCCCTACATCAAGTGGCAGAAGAACATGTTCCGTTTCCTCGTCGTCTTCCTCTGTGCTTTCATTGCCTGGGGAGGCGCAGATGATTTGGACAAGTTCGTTGCCCTTGTCGGGAACTTTGCCTGCATTCCCCTCGTGTATATCTATCCGGTAAGTCTTTTCCGTTAGTTTATGAATATTGATCTGAAATAACGCTGACCCCTCGTAGCCACTGCTCCATTATAAGGGTGTAGCTCGAAGCCGGGTCCGAAAAGTAACCGACATTGCTCTCTGCATATTTGGATTTATCGCCATGGCATACACCACCAGCTTGACGGTAATTAGCTGGGCTAGCGGCCCCTCTGGCCCAAGCCTACCGAAATATTGCGATCCTAACAAGTTCTAAAACTACAAGACAATATTAACATTGTCTTTACCTCTTAAAATTGTATATTACTTGAACCAGCAGCATCGGGGGGTGCCACAGATTTAGAAACTTCCCTATCTACACAGGAGATGGAGATTGTCCACGCGGAATAGAGTTCATATGCATAGCTGTTTAGCATTGGAGTGGATTATCTTCATGTTGTTTTAGTTGCCGGTACTTCTAGGCTGTAGACGTTTCTAGCATGTCGAGAATTCATTATTAGGCTTATAATGATAGTACTCAATGATCCTGAGGATTTTAATAGCCACATCTTAGATTGCCGTACATCTATGTGTAGGTATTTAATTAAGAGCCTACCTCTACTAAGAATTTCAAATCATATCTTACCACCCGCGTAATCTATCCGCGAAAAATTGCATGATTGGTAGCATCTCGTCCTTATTTCTAGGCATAGTATCGTCGCTCTTATTCCACTTGACTTCTCGTACGTCAGTAAACTCTTTCTTTAAGAGATCCATTGCATCCTCATCGAGATACTCGCTCGATCTACCGTGACATGCCAATATTGGTGTTCGAGATTTCTCTCTGGTGCTTAAAGTGGGTATCATGCTTGTAGGCAAAGGACCACCGATTGTCACTACGCCCTTGAAAGTTGTAGTAGAGGTCCCGTTCCCTTCCGTGACATCTACAACCCTTTCACCCTGGCGAGCCCTGGACGATAAGCCAACAGCCAAAGAACCGCCTTGTCCGAAGCCAAATAGTAAGATATCGTTCGTCTCCCAGCCGCATTTTTCAATCAATGTTTCGCGAATGAGCTTCCCGAAAACTAGGTCCTCGGCTTTTGTGAACCCTGGATCCGGGTCTAGGTCTCCTGTCGACGGGGATAAAGTCAAATCATCCCCCCAATGGAAATGCTTAGGCGGACCGGCGTCTGAAGAGGCCAGGGAGCCAAGCAATGCAGGTGGTAGCGGAGAGACGCCGCAGACAGAGATGGCGAGAACACCTGGTAGCTTCAGGTTCTTTGCGAATGTAGCGAATGGTGCCTCTGAATCGCCGAGACCATGAAAGAGGATAAGGATAGCCGTTGTCGTTTCTGGGACTTCGGGGAAGACCAGTGAAATATGTAGTGATGCTGATAAATGATCGAAATCCTCGTGCTTGGGTATTCTAGTCGGCATCGTGCTTTTGTAAGACGCTTATGATATAATCGTGGATCAATGTCCGGGCCGGAAGGCACAACGACGTTCTATGTCGGAGCCGGGGAGGATCCTACCCCACCGGATCTCAAGCTGAAGATCGAAGTTGCTGGTAATCTCGCATCCGCTATTCCATAATAGGGTTAGCGTCAGGTACAGCGGTACCAGATCTTAAACTTGACGGATTCTTCAAGATTCGACGCCTACCGGCGACTTCCATTCGTTATCCATTTCACCAACCACGTGGAGCTCAAGTTGACAAAGTCTAGCGCTACCTCATCTGCTCACCTTTATATCCAATACGACTTTGGTAGGGTATAGTATTGGAAATTCTCCCAGTTAAGAATTATCCTGTATTTCTGACGGATTCCGATTTCAGCGAACATGCATAAGCATTCATGGAGCATCGAACCCGAATTGGCAGTTCAATCTCCGATTAGCCTCGTCACCAGCTTTAGAACTGCCAACCCGCACAAACCAGAAAGCGTCTGTTTAGCACGTGCTAGTTAGACTGACACCAACATCTTGCTCTCCAAGGGCACTAGTTACAATGTGCGGCTGCTCATTGATCAGCTTAAAAATGTCTAGATTTGGAAGAGCAGGGTTGAACCAGTTTTACGAGGAGGGAGATATATTGAGAGCATGGTGTATATATCCATGGTTCGCAACTTCAGTCTTCGGTTTCGTAGATGACTTTCTCTTTTTGTGCTATCTGCGTCGCGCGTCGACGACTGTCAAGAAGATCTAGCCTGTCTTCTGTTTAGAAAGCCGGCGCCATGCGTATCTCACAGCCTTTCGTTCTCTCTTTGGCAAGCAGGGGTGTCCAAGCGAGCGTACCACAATATCTTGCACCGACTCAGGATATCAACTTTCCCTCAAGCAAGACCGCGACTAATCCCCTCCAATGGGTGGGCGCCAACGGACCATGGTATGCTGGTCCCAACGTCTTCGAAATCTCACCCGAGGTCCCTGATAACTGCTATGTCGATAAGGCTGCCTATGTCTCAAGACATGGCTCGAGATATCCAGATCAAAGTGCTTACAATGGGTGGGTAGATATGTATGAAAGGGTTGGTTTTTAGCATATCTAACATATTATCTCGACATTAGCTAAAACACGAGCTTAGTTACAATCCCCTAACTACACTGCACATGGAAGCCTTTCGTTCCTATCAAGTTGGCAACCTGTTCTTACGAACCCAACGGCCCAGATTGCCATGGAGAACCCTACTGGCGCAAAGGAGGCCTATGATTTTGGCTACACGCTTCGAACAAGGTACTTTTAACTCTACCAATTCGTTGTTAGAGCATCTAAATTAATTTTTATAGATACCCGGACCTTTACCAGGATGGTGACCAATTCCTAGTATGGGCTAATAATTATACTCGGGTTCTCCAAACAGCATCGATGTTTGTTCGGGGATTCTTAGGCTACTCCGCTTCCCAGAGTGGAAGTATCGTCTCAGTAACATCTAAAGGCTTCGCGGCTGGCGTTGGGGACTCGCTTGCTCCTTCGGATATGTGCCCAAACTTCAGTGACTCAGAGGGTGGAAACAATAAAACGGTTTGGGATAGCATTTGGGTCCCGCCTGTTCAAAAGCGTCTACAAAAGCTGATCCAAGGAAACCTGACCTTAACCACCAATGACGTGACCCAAATCCCCTATCTGTGTGGCTTCGAGAGCCACATCACTGGTCGACTTTCGCCGTGGTGCGGTGTATTCACCGATGAAGAATTAAGACAGTATGAATATTCTAACGATCTTCGTTACTACTACGGAGTTGGACCAGGCACGGACCTTCCCAAGAAGATGATGACGCCTTTCTTAAATGCTCTTGTTGGCCTTCTGCAGAATGGGTCAGTTAACGGCACCAAGGCTGATGGGTCGACGTTCGCGGTTCCCAAACTTCTGATGTCGTTCTTGAACGACGGCCAGTTAACTGAACTGGTCACCGCAAGTGGCGTTTTCGACGCACAGGCTCCGTTATCTGCCACGAAGAAGGACGATAACAGACTCTGGGTTGGATCACGATATGTTTCTATGAGAGGAACCGTCGCTTTCGAACGATTGAACTGTGCTGTGAAATATAACGGTAACCCGGGTTACTCTTCAAATTTGTCAACATCTGGGCATACATCAACCAACGAAACGTACGTCCGCATCCGGTTAAACGACGCGGTTTATCCCATTCCATCTTGCAAGAGCGGTCCTGGTTCATCTTGCAAGCTAAGCGACTACGCTAGCTACGTCTCGAAGAAGTATGCTGCCGAAGGAAACTGGATTAAGAACTGCAATGTCACGGTTACCAAGGATACGCCGACGACAGTGAAGGGCGCCAGTTTCTATACGGATTTGAGCAAGCCTTGGGTTCAGCAGATTGCCGTTTACTAAAGTGTATAACATATGAGTATTACTTAGAGATTTTTACAACATATAATGTAGTCGGTAATAACAGATATCAATAATTAGAGGGGGTTGTGATAATGGAGGCATCAAGGTACTTAGGTACTTAGTGAAGATGCCGTCATGGGCTTGCCTAATTAATCCCTGACGACAGGGGCTAATAATACAGTGCGAAACTTAAAACAATTACATAACCAACTCCTACTTACGACCATTAAACATCTACGTCCATTCAATCTCGACATCTAATCCCACGACGATATTCGAACGCCCGGAGCGAAACGAAATCGCATTAATTGAATTTCTTACAGGTGTAATTGCATACCTATGTACTGACCACAAGCGAAGAGGTGATTTGCAGCAGAGCTCGAACTCACAGCCTCTGCTAACCTACCGAATGCATCGCTGCGACAATGGCCAATCGATACGGCGGGACATACCGCAGTCGCAATGGCAACGGCACCGCTGGGAGGCAAGATGAAGAATACGATCCTTACGGTGATGGTTACGCCAGCGATCGCTTTGGCACTCCTCCCCAGCAGATGAATCCTCGAAGGCCACCCATCGAATCCGGTCGAAGCGGCGGCTACGGCTCTTCAGCTTCCAGAGTCCAGCGAGCGAATGAACGAGTAAATGAAACGAGCGCCGAGCGACAGATATCCCAGGTTCTCGAACTTATTAAATCTGAATGGCCTGCTATGATCCAAGACGACTGCATACCCGTTTCACTAGCACTTCAGCTACTGGACAATAGCTCTGTCGGCCGAGCCCACGAATACAAGGGCTTCAAGAAGACACATAAATATTTGCAAGATTCTCTGAAGAATATCGTGCACGAACACCATCAGGGCTTCAATAGTTCGATAGGCACCTTTCACAAGATCCAGGGGAGCATACAATCTTCCCAGAAAAGAGTTCGTGCTTTGAAAGAATCTTTAGCTGCATCACGGACGAGCCTTTGTGCAACGGATCCAGAACTCAAGAAGTTATATAAATCGTCACAGATGTACGATGATGTGCTGCAGACGTTGAATGAATTGGAGGATCTGCGAACGGTGCCGGATCAGTTAGAGGCCAGGATATCGGAGAAGCGATTCTTAACTGCTGTTGAAGTACTGCACAATGCTCTGCGGAAGTTGCGCAAACCAGAGCTTGACGATATTGGAGCTCTAAACGATCTAAGGGGTTATCTTGCCAACCAGGAGACCGCACTAATGGATATCCTGACTGAGGAATTGCATGAACACCTGTATCTGAAATCACCCTACTGCCAGGAGCGGTGGCAAAATCTAGCCAAAAAGCAGGGTGTATACAACGAAAACTATAGCGAGCCTAACATGTTGACCCCATTCCATCTAGTTCTGGATACGATGGATCTTAACCAGCCAGTAACCGAAGACCCAGCAAAGAATCCTGAAGCGGACACCTTTTATTACATAAGCCTTGTTGTTGAGTCCCTTAACAAGCTTGGTCGGTTAGAAGGTGCGGTCGATACGTTGAAGCAACGACTCCCGGTCGAGCTCTTCTCTATCGTGAATGAGACGATTAATGAAGTTGATCAGAGACACCCTAGTTCGTTGAGAGGTGGCACAGGAAACGCGCAGGGTCTACACATCTATGGTAATAGGGAGACGCAAATGCGCGCGGATGTCATCTACGACCTTCTGTGGACCTTGTATGGTAAATTTGAGGCTATTGCTGAAGGTCATCGGGTATTCCATGAGGCTATCAAGGCGCTTATTCGACGAGAAGGCGGTGGTAACAACAGTTCCCTTCTCGGAAGTTTTAGGGAGTTATGGAATCTCTATCAAAACGAAATACGCTCCCTTCTACATAACTACGTCACCACAGATGCGGACGTCTATCAATTCAACTCGCCAAGGCAAGGCGCGCTGCTCAATGGCAATAAAGACATCTCTAGGGAACATCTCTTCAAATTCTCCGAAGCAGACCCCAAGTCTGTGGAGATGACTACCGAATACGAGGCCTTAGATGATATTATTAAAGCCGCAGTTCCAGGTCTTACAACTGCTTCCCGAAAAACACAGGCTTCGGATAGAAAATTGGCAGGGAAAGAGTCGAGGAGAAGTGCATACTCCGGGGCTTTCGACAATAGAAATACGCCTGGTTCTTACAAGTCACTCGTGGAGCCAAGCGTATTTAATATGAGTCTCCTTTTACCTCCGACCCTGGTATTCCTGGGACGCTTAAAAGCGATCGTCCCCCCAGGCTCGGATTTGGCTGCGAGCACCTTGACATCTTTCCTCGATAACTTTTTGGTTAATGTTTTTCAGCCACAGCTAGATGAAACCCTCAGCAAACTAAGCGACTCCGTGTTTGGAGAAACAGACTCATTTCAGCAAGATCCTGCATGGGATCTAGTAGCCCGTCGTCCCGTCTTCAAGGGGGCAACCGCGTTCTTCGCTGTTATCACCGCATTCTGCCGGATGCTTGGAACGATTCCGCATGACCAGGCGCTTAGCTCTCTAATTATTTCTCAGATGGTGAGATATTATGAAAGGTGCCTTACGTGGTTTAAATCACTCGTTTCCAAAGCGCAAGAAGCCGGTGTAGGGCCGTGGTCGTTGCGGTATTCCGCAGAATTAGCCATTGGGGATAGCGATATCCAAGAAACGATTAAGAATCTTTGGACTTCGGATAACCTCGATCACGAATTAATAGAAAAGGAAGTTGGGTTACTTATTACGCATGCTAATGGACGGCGCCTCGAGCCGAACGATGTCATCCAAGACCGCGACGTTATTTCGTCTTTATGCCTCCTCTATACTAGCATGAAATGGCTCTCAGTCCGGATTCTTAGTCTACGACATATCACGCGATTCGACACGGATTCTTCTCAGCCCACCTTGCCGAGGAACCAAAACCGCCGCTGGACTTTATTGAATGACCCTAACAAGGCGAACGGAGAACAGCATGGCCCTGTGTACCTTCCAATGACACAGGAAACTGTCCAGTAAGCCCCTCTAATCTTGTCTCTTTGGTTGTTAACGGTTATCTAACTCAGTACTTTGCAGATCATTTGACAATATAGTATCATCCTACGAAGAGTTTGCCGGTACGGTGCTTCTCACGTTACATATGGAAATTCGATGCCGCATTGTGCAATCTCTCAGTGTGGCGCTTTCCCCTAAAGTTGCCCCATACGTCTTAGGTGACCAGGAAATCAAAGAACCGGACCCGGAAATCTTATCATTGAATTCCGAGCTCGTTGCGTATGACGAGACGATCGTACGCTTCCTTCGCGATAAAGAAATTGCGTTCATACGGACGGGCTTAGGACTCCTTATCAACACATACCTTGTGTCCAACGCGCTCACTACGCAGCCTATGAACATGCGCGGGTGCGAACGCATGCAGCTCAACATCCTAGTGCTACAGCAAAACCTCAAAAATATCGAGGAGGGAGTGGACCTCGCGCGGGCAGCCAACTACTTCAGCCTGTTCCAAGAGGGCCCGGACGCGATCGTTAATAAGGCTAAGAAAGACAACGAGCGTGACATCATTCCCGAGGCGGAGAAGTTCACATATGACGAGCTCAAGGCCCTCGTAGAATTATACTACAGCGAGCAGCTAGCCGATCCCGAGAGGGGCATCGCGTCTGCGGCGAAGAGGAAGATGGGCGAGAAGGTGCTGGCCCTAAGCGAGCATATGTGGCAGAGCTAAAGAGGATGTTTGTATATTCTTTCTGCGTTACATCCGGGAGAGGGCGAAGTGTGTGTTCACGAGCTCTAGGTGCTACATTTTGACACGATAGGACGGCGATGGACTTTCTACTGAAGTTCGGACACAGTGTAAACGTTATTGAAAGTGGAAATGCTGGAAGCGACAGGCACAAAATGAGTATTGAGAATCTTGATTTCGTTCCGTTACTAAGTGACATGGTTGGTTCAACCTTCTATTTGCTATTATTGTCCACCGCGAGCCTCTCTAACTTCCATACTCGGAAACAAGTTGTCAAAAGACTGTGGCCATGCTCTGTGGCCATGCTACTTGTATTAATGAGTAACTGTTGTACATGAGGCAAGTGCTAAGAAATGGTGGTGTAGCTTGATGCTCTCTCATTGAATAAACGGCTGCCAACATACGCGTAAGTCTCCCTTATTATAACTCGCTTGAACGAGGCTCTCATACGCTTTTCATGGCATGCGAATATTGAGGCTTCACCCACTAGATTGATAAACGACTCTAACTATTACCTAAATTTGAATCATAAGACCAGCATAAGACCACAACTAATTATAACTCGAATGAAGTATAGCTTGTCAGTTGTAGTTGGCAAACTCCCTTACTCAACACGTTTTCGTGGAAGGTTATCTCCCTATTAACTTAGGTCTGTCTTAGGTAGAGATAGCAATGAGTTGTATTTAGTGGTTCGTGGAGTAATAGAGTCTACGTGGATGAGAGTAGAACACGCAAGCATTCGTCCTAGGGTAGCACAAAACTGCCACGAACGCAAAAGTGGCTTCGGATGGGATGGGGATATCGACATTCACTAGGTCGGGTGGCTTCAAGATATCTGCCCGTCCCGTTTCTTTTATAATTTCCTACCTCGTATCATATACCTCCGAAATGAGAGAGAACTTTACACAAGAACTTCTAAGTACCGGATTAGGATGGTTCGCCAATCAGGTTGAAAGGATCATGGTGCCCGTAGTTTATTGGCTCTGGTTCTATGCGACAAGTTCAGGATATGCGAAAGGCAAACTTCGCCTTTGCAACCATGGTCCATGGCAAGAATGTACCTACTCGGACGTACGATTAGCGTATCGCCCTGCGCGGCTATCGCCAACGCCGAAATGTGCAGCTTTTGTTCCGAGCCCCATCCCTACCTGAATATCCTGAATAGTCGAATGGGCTTGCGGCTGGCTCAGGATCGACAATCGGCAGACGGATAAAACCTTGGCAATTCCCTCCCGATGTGGCGGTGCGTGCGTACCTAGCTCTAAAATGTTGACGGGAATTAAAGAATTTCGATAACCTTTATGCCAAGCGAATCATATCGTAACTCTGCTGTTCCTCGTGCCGGTGCTGGACTCTCCTGGAAAAGTCTGTTGTGCTAGGCATCGGACGGAATATGGCCTCATGTTGGCTAAGATGTTAGATCGGATGGATCTTAGAAGCTTAGGGAATAGAGCGGTTATCAGGCGCTTAATCTGGGCTGCTGGGGTGCTGGACCTTATGTATGTGTACATATCTGTGTATCTGGTATCTAGCGTAGTGCACCTAATAGGCACATGGAGACCAACTTCGCAGGTTCTCGTTCGCTTGCGCGGCTCAGATGCAAGCTCTTTGGGTGGCGTTTCTGCGGTGACGAGACCGCATTGCAACACTGCATGTAAAATTGCAACAGGTATACAATGGGAAATGCATGAATGTTCTCATTGTTAGATCACGAGGCGTCGGCTGTGACCCAACGGATGACTTGCCCCTGGGCGTTTGTGTCCCATGTGGCGTTGCAAGCCGACTATAGCTGATTGGTTAAAGCGACAGGCTAGAAGAAGGGGAAGAAACAAAAATAAGATAACCTCCAATCAGAAGTGGGAGGAGTTAAAGAGGAATAGGAGCAACGTTGCCACTGATGTACTATGACAACAAGCAATCGAATCCATCCATGTTTTTGGGGTTTCGAAGAATAGAATTCCATGACTACATGAATGTATTCTGCCAAGAATCTGATTCTTTTAAAAGACTAGGTATACGTATGACTATATTAAAGGCCAATTGCTGCGTCAGGATAATGAGGTGTATAGGAAAATGAATTACGGAGATAATGTTGAGATTGAGATTTGGAGCTTACACATCCACACATCCACACATCCACATGCCGGGGATAATTATTAAGGTAACTCGCTGTCCAGGTACCCTTATGCTTCATTATTAGTATATTCCCGAGGGTTTGATTCCATTCCACTGGTGAAACTTAACACAGATTTAGTCGAGATGAGACCCTCCGTAGTCTGGAATTATATGGAAGGACCAGGCTACATAAGCACTTTCAGTTACATAACTCACATGTGAGCACCTCTGTTCAAGTCGATGGCTACATACCCACACCTACCTACCTCTATTAGTTAGGTGGTATTTAGAAGTCCCAGTAACAATTGAGCCTCACACTTATTATTAGGATGCTTCCAATATTCTTGTTATTTTTATCTCCCGATGCTATAATAGTGATGGCATGACCATAAAAACAGGAACGGTAGGGCAGTACGCTGTAAGGGTGAAGTAGGATCGAGGCGAATCTTGTCGACCTTCCTCACCAGCTCGCGTACCTGGTACTAAATCTGCTAGTACAGTAGGCTCAATGGGGAGTTAATTTAATACTACCTAATTTGTACAGACTGCCGTAGCACACACGCAAAATTCAGGATTGTGGAGTTAGTCTGAATGTGGTTAGACCGGTAGTTATACTCGGTACTTATCCATACTGTGCTTCACACTGCAATCTTCTCCTCGAGCACAGTAAGCGATAATGTCCCCCTTTAAGTACCTAGCTACTTATGTGCCTAAAGTATCTAAGTACCAAGCATAAAACGGTTTGGAACAAGCGCGTCACCCACCTGCAATAGCAAGCAGGCACCTGGGAAAGGTACCTTAGTGGCAGCACCCACTGGAAAGTCCAATTAATCCCCTTGAAATTCAACATTGGACGAGCCCCCTTCCAAGTTCCAACCTCCATCCCCGGCTCTTCGCAAAGCATTGAAGGGGGAAAACAAAATCATCTCCTTTCCCACCGATCGTCTACAAAATAATTTCATTCGTTTTTTCTTAATCACGGCACAGCGAAAGTGCTCTTGCTGGTTGCACCCGATTTTCCGCGGAGCAGACACGATTGACACGCCAAAATTACGCTCGTTCTAGAAACCGTCACCCCATTTTTTCTGCTAATTCCACCTCCTGAGTCTAAGACTGTAGGTGATTCAGGATCCGGAAGATATTGCGCGTCAGCCAGGACACCAGCAAGAAACCATATCGATTTTCGCGTCATCGTCTGCCTCAACTCGATATCCGCTTCCTTCTCAGCTTGTATCTTACCACATACCGGCCGTTTTCTAGGGACAAGGGAAATTTGGAAATGAAATGACAAAGACATTGACATCTCGACAAAAAAAGCCCCAGTACCCGCTCGTTCTCCACATAGAATTTCAACCTGTCCCATCTACCTCCTTTTTGCGATAAAGGGAAAAAAAAGAAGAGAACTTGTTTTCATTCCACCGTGTTCTCTCTATAGCCTCTGCGAGCGCTTATTAATAACGGCAATATCGGCAATCATTTGGGAATACTAACCCATCACCACCTCGCCCTACGTAACCACCCCTCCCCCGTGGCGGCGCCTCTTGGCCCGTTGTCGATCCTTCTCCCGCGGCCACAGAACGCCAACGCGGTTCTTGTATCGCGTAAATTTGGATTTACCTGCGCCTCTACATTTGAGCGTTTCCAGACCGCTTCGCCTCGTTCGAGCACCGCTCCCATAATACTTCGTCCCAGGCAATTGGTTGTATTGTTAACACCAATTCCTATTTGAAACTACTAAAGATGTCGTAAGTGGGCGTGTAGTCACCAAATTCCGTTTGCAGGTTTGCTAATAATTTCAACTTGTAGGCTTGGGGGAGCTTTTCGCTCATTCTGGCATTCTATGACCAGCTATGACCGACGTAAGTTTAGAATAGTTATTCCGTGTTATGAGGTGTTAACCTGATTTCTAGATTCAACGTACGATTCCCCTCATCGAACAGGCCGCCATGTACCTCTCGATAGACAGAACACGCTCACATCGGTCGCCACCGCCTCCGAATCCCGAGCCGATATCACATCTCCGTACGTCGATGAACTCGGTCGGTTATCTTCTGGCATGGATGGCTCGAGTTATTCCGGTGCTGGGCTCCCAGCAAACTCGCCTATGTCTCCTGGCTCAAACGGACCATACTCTCCCGGATTAAGATCCCTCAACGCTCAGCGCCAGGGCTCCAAGGACGACGGATTTGAAACGGTTAGTAGCCCGGGTGAAATTCCGATGCAGTCATTTGTGGACGGTGGACCACCGGCACCTCCAGTACACCATTCTTGGAGACGGATTGATAAATGGGCGGAGGAAAACTACCCAGAGCTGTTCGACCAATTATGTGAGGGATGCACCAACAACGATCTGAACGAGCTGGAGCATCAGTTGGATTGCACACTCCCCCAGGACGTTAGAGACTCCCTAACAATCCATGATGGACAAGAGCGTGGCGGCATCCCGACAGGTATTATTTTCGGCTCTATGTTACTCGACTGCGAGGAAATGGTTCAAGAATGGGATCAGTGGAGGAAGGTCAACCAGCAATACCTGCTTGATATGACTGTCGTGAAACCCGCCGTACCATCCAAGGCATTTGGAGGCAGTAACCAGGCTTCGTCCTCTAAATCGGTTCCCGGCTCGCCCAGCTCCCACGGTTCCCATAAGGAGTCGTGGAGACAAGAGCTTCAGGCTCGTCAAGATTCCGTTCCCCAAGGTGCTGTGCAACGCGCGTACGCGCATCCCGGCTGGATTCCTCTCGTGCGGGACTGGGGCGGAAACAACCTTGCAGTAGACCTTGCGCCAGGCCCCACGGGCATTTGGGGTCAAATTATCCTTTTCGGCCGAGATTATGACACCAAGTATGTTGTCGCAAAGTCTTGGGCAGCATTCCTTGCAATAGTCGCCGACGATTTGAACAGCGGCAAATGGTTTGTCGACGAGGATACTAATGAGCTCAAGCTGCGCGAGTTTAAGACGACTCGCGTTGAGCCATCCTACTTCGATATTCTAAGATGGAGGATGGATCAGAAACATGGACGTGGCGCAAAAGCAGCTGCGAAACGCAGATCTATGGCCCCGAACGGTGCCGCAACTTCCCCTGGAGGTTCACCTTACGCCAGCCCGACCGACGTCAATGGAGAACCTCGTGGCCGTACATTGCAAAGGCTTAGCAGTCCGTCGCCTTTAGCCAGCCCTAACCGACCTGGCTTCGGAAAGCCGAGTCCCCTTGCACGAGTTACTGAGGAGGCATCGCTCCCGATTCCCGATTCTAAGTTGGAAACCAACGGCGTGAAGCAACCTAAGCTCGTGGAGGTGGAGACCCCTCGGCCTAGCGATGAGGTTAAGGAGCCCACAACCGTAGCTGAGGCTAAAGGCAAGGACGTGGTGCCCCCCAAGGCTACGGTAACAGATGCCGACGAAAAAGAAGAATTGGAGGAGGGAATGAAGACCATCGAGATTTGACACGAAAGTTCAACGACTTGCAACGATACGTATTGTACCACGACTACTTAATAGACAACAAAAAGGAAGGCGTTCAAGGGTCAGATCCGGTGCAAATCGGCATCGTAGTTACTTTCGGCGAAGGTCTTTTGCTTCTTGCGGCCCGCGCGATTCTTTCTGATTAAACATACTCTGCCACAGTTGGCGTTCTCGTCGATTGAACGGATTTGGGCATCCCTTTGCGGAACTAAGCCACGATCCTCAGCGACGGCACTTAAAGGTTGTAATTCAGTCGGTGGCCTGCCGCTACTTTTTTGTACCAATACCACTCACTCTTTTACCGCCTCGAGCTATCTACTTTCTCAATCCCGATTAGGTGCGGAGCCATATGGTGTTGTTCCCATACACCATGCGTGGGTTGAAGTGGCGAAGCGACTAGGACGCGTTTGTACAGTTGATTAGAAAGGCTGGTGGTTGTGATAGCATCTCCGGATGTGGTAGTATTTACAATGGGATAGTAGATAGAATTGTACCGAGGATTCGAGGTGCCGATAGTTACAAATTGGCGTTCAGGGTGACTCCATCGTTGAGTCTCAACAGGCGTTGGCGGCAGTACATCGTTCTCGGTAACGTTCGAGACGCAATAGCATGATGATACATTAAAGGGACTGGCCTTTCAGAAATAGTTGAGTAAGGCAGTTATATGGGAGCTGCGCATACTTTAATATAAAATTTCATCGAAAATGATTTTTGAACCTATTCTACCTTTGGCTACCTGGCTACTTTGAATCTTTGATAAGGTACTGCGTAATTCTAGCATAAGACTTAGCGATGATGTGGAGGCGATGTATTACATAATTCTTAGAGGAACATCAGGGGTAAGTCACGTGACATTTCTCTCCAGTTACACTTACCAGCAGGCGCTAAATAACGCCAAGGCTTTTAGGTAAGCAGTCGTCATCAGCCTCATCAGATTGGCCCCAAGCTTTCCCTAAGCTCTTCAACTTCCGAACTACCTATCAACTTTTCGAAGTCCGCCTTGCGATCAGCGACGAGTCTTCATCAACATCGAACAACCGTTTCTATAACCGACGCTACGAATTTCCTTTCTCGCCCGCCCTAGCATCAATCAATCGAAGAAGCCATGGAGGATGATCGCCTCTGGAAGTTCCGCCGGCCGGAATGGCTCAACACCGCTTGGGCGCGCAGCGCGGGAGTCTACTCCGCGGGTGCTCTGGTACGTCGAGACTTGATTTATCGCCTGCTTATCTCACCATCATCTCGTCTCTTATAACTCGGCTTCTTCGCCGCTATTTCTTCACACATTTCGCGGTGTTTTCCGTCCCGTTCTTAACATTTTGCTTACTACGGAAAAAAACTAACGTGTCCGGTTTTTTTTACGTTCTATATAGTTCTCGCTCGCGTTCTACATCCTGATGGACGCGGCGGTGTGGTCGAAGTCGGCGCTGAACGGGTCGGACGTGCACGTGACGTTCGTGGACTGGCTGCCGCTCATCTTCTCGTCGCTGGGGATGCTGATCATCAACTCGGTGGAGAAGGCGCGGCTGTCGGCCGACTCGTTCTCGTACTCGGGGTCGGGGGTGGCGTGGAAGGCGCGCGTGGTGCTGTTCCTGGGCTTCGCGGCGCTCGCGGGCGGCATGGCGGGCGGCGTGACGGTTTTCGTCTTGAAGTTCGTCGTGCCCAACGTCGAGTGGCCGATGATGGGCATGGGCGTCGAGAACGTGGTCGCGAACGGCCTCGTCATGCTGAGCTCCGTCGTGCTCTGGGTCAGCCAGAATATGGAGGACGAGTACAGCTATAACTTGTCGCTGTGAGGCGGGCGACCGAAACCCGGGAAGAACGAGGTCGACCGTTGAGGCCAACAAGTCGGGTGTGCTCGACCGAAATGACTTACGCGAAGAAGCCGTAAGGCCCAAAATCGAGCTCGAAAACCTAGGGATTGAACCAGAGCTATCATTCGGGGATATCTAGCTGCGGGAAGAAGATTGCGCTTGATTGATTCATTGCTTGTACAGTACTACGGACGTAGCATAGCTGCATATTGGAAGGCTAGGCTGGGCGAAGCTAGGCGTGCGGTAATCCAGGAATTCTATTACTTTGTTTATTTGAACTATAAACCTTTGAGCTACTAGGATAGCATTGGCGATGACGTTTGGTTTTCCGTGCGTCCTTAATATGGAATTCAGAGCATGATTCTAGTCTTGGAATTTGTGCTAAAGACATGAGCTCTACCCGTCCGTGTATTGAGCAACCCAGTCTCACGAGACAATAGCATCGATTAGATTATCTACGTATAATTCAGGGCTCTCTAGCTAACGGTTCGCAATGCGTACTGAGGTACGAAAGGTGTGCTTTGTGCTTCAGTTTGCTCACTGATAGCACCAGATCTATCTGGATGGTCCCTCGGCCAACTTTGAATTCTACGAAGTCGGTTCTGTCATCGTAGTGGGAAAGGGCAAGCAGTCAGTCTGCTACTCTTCTACTTCATATTCAGCATCAATAACAGAAACGATTATCCAAGTCCGTTGCTGAGCTCGGCACAACGAATTAATCACTCGTCCATATCAATAGCTAACATCACAAGAATGGGAAAGTTGGTGCTTGTGAGTGGTATCAGAGTTTATTCGTTACACATTGTGCAGCCGCCAATGAGGGGCGCAATGCAGATAGAGATCAATAATCGGTGATCAACGCCATTCCATCCATATCCATGATGCCCTTGGGTCGGTGACGAATTGCCAATAGTCGAAGTAGTGGCATCAAGAAGTAGTAGTGTTGGTACAAGAGCTTGCGTAGCAGCCGCTTCAACAGTCGCACGAACTAGGAGAGAGGGGATAGCAGCCTGTATATAAGTTAGCTATGTTGTGCTAGAGACTTGTCGCAAAGGTAAAGACATACCGAATCATCGGGGGTCGCGGCTCACTGCGTGTGTAGCCTGTTATTATGCGCTGTCAGTTTTCGTCCGTTTGAGGGTATATACGTCATGGTCTTTCGTGGGCGCATTGAGGCATACCGAGGTAGAGAATCAAAGGCAGGTAGCCACTAGGAATAATATGTTAGCATGAGGAGTTCTCTGGTGATCTGCTCAATTGAGGTAACACATACTAGTGCATCGCGACTCGTCCGATCTCAATGATCTTTCCAATGCGCTCCTTAGACTCCTCCGAGAGAGCGAAAGACATGATGAATAATGCGACTCGCTGAACGAGGAAGATCCGGTGCACGAATTGTTGACAAAGCTGTAACAATTATTCCTCGGTAGGAATCGTCGGTTGCGTTGACTGGTCTGGTGCAAGAAGTAAACGTGAGTTCGTTGTTGTACTTGGTTTGAAGGAAAGTTGTATTGGTTTTGGTGAAGCTTCTGCCAAAAATTCAGAATGATAAGAGTTGATAATGAATTTGGATGAGGCGCTGTTAGAGTTTATTGGTTTAATTATTCAAAGCGGGGTCCTATTGTGACGGGAAAATATCGGTGTCACAGTGTTCCCAGTGGAGCTTATGTAATGCTAGAGCTCCGCTGGGGCTATCTTATCCTTGCAATCAAAACTTAAGGAAGCTACCTATGTACGTACAAGGTTCCAATAGCAAAGAACTTTTGGAAGCTTCAACCAAGGGTCCACAACGACATCGCGCGTCGCGACAATTTGAATCTTGATTGAATTTTTATCTTCACGCAACATCCTTCGATTCGCATTCCCAACAACACCATACACAGAATCGTAATCCACGACACAGTTACTCAATCAAAATGTCGGGGGCGAAGCATTGGTAGGTTCACTATTTTCAACATATTTAATGCAATAATCCGCAGCGATGCTAATTATTATATTCCAGGGAGCAAGATAAAGAAGCCACTGTCTATGTGGGTAATATCGACGAACGTGCTACCGATGCTCTGATATGGGAGCTGATGGTCCAAGCCGGCCCTGTAGTCAACGTACATCTGCCCAAGGATCGAGTTACCCAGTCGCATCAGGGCTTCGGTTTCGTCGAATTCAATGGCGAGGTCGACGCCGACTATGCCGCCAAGATCATGAACGGCATCCGACTATACGGGAAAGCGCTACGTGTTAACAAGGCATCGGCAGACAAGCAAAAGCCTCTAGAGATTGGCGCAGAACTCTTCATCGGCAACCTCGACCCCATGGTGGACGAAAAGGTTCTATACGACACCTTCAGCAGATTTGGAACTCTCATCGCACCCCCCAAGGTGGCTCGTGACGACAACG
Organism: Annulohypoxylon truncatum; assembly: GCF_022578515.1. Classification (NCBI taxonomy): domain Eukaryota; kingdom Fungi; phylum Ascomycota; class Sordariomycetes; order Xylariales; family Hypoxylaceae; genus Annulohypoxylon; species Annulohypoxylon truncatum. The sequence continues at coordinate 1,077,245 of NW_025953787.1, forward strand.
GGTTGAGTAAGGGGTATGGTTTTGTCAGCTACAGCAGTTTCGAGGCTAGTGACGATGCTATCAACAACATGAACGGCCAATTCCTCATGAACAAGGATGTCAGCGTACAGTATGCCTACAAGAAGGATGGTAAAGGCGAGAGGCACGGAGACGAAGCCGAACGAATGCTCGCTGCTCAAGCAAAGAAGCACAACGTCACTATCGAAAGCCAGCCCATGCCGCCGGGACTTCTCCAAACACCTACCCCCGCCACACCCGCCCCGGCCGCCGTCGCTCCGCCAGTTATGGCTGCTGGCGGATTTGATCCTTCTATGGCTGCTGGTATTCCTCCTCCAAGACCACCCGTCGGCTTCGCCCCTCCTCCCACTGCTCATCGCGGCCCCCCTCCCCCCTTCGGGGTTAATGGCACGCCACTACCTCCCGGAGCCGGAAGATCGAACGCTTTGCCTCCGGCACCGTCAGGTTTGCCTGCCCGTCCGCCGCCATCTCAAGCTGGTTATGGTAGCCCTGCGGACTTTCATCCTGGCGGATTCAGGATGCCACCGCCTGGTTTTGGTCCTCCGCCGGGCAATGTGCCTCCGCCTCCGCCACCTGGATTCACCCCCGGTTACGGCCGCTGAGGTTCGATGCTACTCGGGAACGGACAATGAATCTTATCCCGATATTACCAGTCATTCCGTCCTACGTGGTCTCGGTATCAAGATTTCGTGCTCGTGGAAAAATTGAGGTCCTTGTACAATGATGCCGACGACTGAGCCTATCAAAGTGCGATGAGTAAGGACAAGTCGGCCTTCATATCCTCGCGAACCATGGGTTCATCCATCGACCACTACATGTATGAATAGGCTGGTAACCATTGGGGGCATGAAAAGGGAGTCTAAAACGGCGTTACCTACTTGGAAGATACCCTAGCCGATAACATTTACATAAAAGTCGGCTATGTTGCCATAAAAGATTGGAACTACTTGACTAGGTATTTGATATACCGCGTAGGGGCAAGTCTACCTCTATTTGCGAAACAATGTCATGACTGACTTAAAGTAGCAAAGAAAAGTAGTGCCCGGTAGTTGAATAGATCAACTTCAGGGGAATACTGTTTTCTTCGTGCTTCTATAGTAGTGGCAAATATAGCCCGACCCACGGGTTGATTCCATGATGCCATATTTTCAGGGGTTTGACAGATAAGTACTGACCATTCTAGTCGCCCTTGTTCATATTTGAATCATGCTATCATCTTCAATCACAACAATAAAACGCAGCTTTCTCTATATCGATATTCTGCAGGATATTGAATTTCCCCTTATTACGTCCTACGCCAGAGCGGCTCCAAAATTTCAAGTTTTTGCAATGTAGGCCAAGCCCTATTCAACGTGAGAGCGCTGTGACTACTACTGCAGGTTTCTATGACGTAAACAGCTACCCTTCTGGTATTCAAGATGCAGTGAAATTCTAGCTTTGTAAGCTGTGTGCAGCGACCCTTGTGCTTCTGATGTCTACCAAGGATTCGGGGGAAATATTGAGAACTACCCATGACCGGCGGTGAGGAGGAAATAGCATGTACGGTTTCATAATATTGACATTCCCGAGTTGCTAGATAGGCCGGTCTTCGACTGCAGGCTGTGTACATTAATCTCGACATGGCCACCACACCCTTGTGGAAGCTCTGGGGTAGCCTTACGGGTCAGCAGCGTGAATGCTACCCTAATTATTGCTGTTAAGGTCTGACAGTTAGGCCGGACTGATGATGCCTAACGTAAAGTCCAGACCTCAATCCTCTAACCGAGGGATTGCAATTTCAATATGGGCGTAAGCATGAACCACGTCTGGGTCAGAAGGTCTACTTACGTGTTCCATGCTTCTGCCGGCAAATATGTTGTCCCTTTAACTGGAAGTTATCTCCAGCCAGGGGTTAGGAGGCAAAGCACAGCTTCACGCAGCCTGGCGGGCCAGATCCAGAGTGCCCAGAGCATGAGCGATACATGATTTTACCGCTAACTTACCTTGTAACACTTGTACCAGCGATATCCTAAGCCGAGCCTTCGTGAATGCTTGGGTGTATTTTGGCTCCTAGGTGATCCCTGAATGGTGATAACTGCCAGTTGAATGGTTACAAAGAGTTGGCAAAGGTCTAAATACGAGTATGTCGTGTATTTACGCTATGATATGTTATAGGGAACAAAACTGTCCTCAAATATATGGAGGAAGCGGTCAAGCTCTTGATATATCCCATTGGTATCAGTTACAGGTACCTATGGTGTTCCGACCAAACCATCGTTCGGCTTTGATTCGTGTCTATGGGCATGGACTACTCTAGGTATGAGTCCTCTCTTGCTATCAGATCTCAAAAAGGCAATTTCCTATAGAATACTCAAATATAGCCATTGTTCGGTCGCGTAAGTTGTCTTCGGAACCGGTCCGGGGAAGTTTGTTGAAGGGAAGCGCCCTTGCGTCCGACTCAACACACATCCGTCAGAATAGGAAATTCATATACAGCCAACTCCTACTTCTCGGCAGACTCGGAGATGAAAACGTAGACATTCACATATATAATTGAGCGTTACCGCTTACTTCGATGTCGATAGATGAAACACGTGGAGCATTCCCAACGTGTGATCCTAATGTGACCCCGTTCTCACGCAGTAGCAAGGAAGTGTACGGGAGGTAGTGTTTCACGAAAGTTCATGTATGTCGCTGGATTCATCTCGACTATATTAACACTTCTGTTCAAAGGACGGCAATTACCGTGAGCTCACTGCCTTAGCTAGGCAAGGTGAATTCATTGTGATCTGTATGTGTATATTGCCACCTTCGTAACGAACTACTCTACTTGGAAAATCCTCATTTTCTAAGAGTCGGTCCTATCTAGCACTTTGAAGCTGTGGGATAGCAAGAATTCCTCTCTAAACGATACACGCGTATCCAGTAGTCTAGCCCCTGGGTGAATATTCGAAGTACCTCTACCGAAAACTGAACCGAAACAACTCCACGAGCGTCATTGCGGGCTCGCTACAAGACAATAGGATTAGGAGTTAAGACTCCGGTGTCGTAGCGTACGTGTGGGGACATCTTAGGTGAGGTCTAAAGCAGCTAGGGCATATGTCGTAGATAGGTCATATTTCCTGCTACAGCCAACGATCTTCTCCCTTCTAACGGTCCCTCGACGAGAATCGTCTAGTTCAAGTTGGATATGTCCTATCAACGAATACGTAGGTAGTCATGCGAATGATTGTAATTCCACACTCGCGGAGAGGCCGTTGGAGGGTCGGCTAGAGCCAAGGCGAAACCGAGACTATTGACATCAAGATAGCGTGGTGTCAAAAGGGGTAGTCTCCGAGGCGACACCTCACGATACCATGGGTCGGTAAGATCGCTTACAGGAGCTATCTAACTTTTCAGCTTCTTTTCATAGTTCAGTTCTGCTTTAATCTACTGTCATACCATCATAAGGATCACATCCTGATTAAGAGTCCCGTCCGAATATTCCGAGTTGACTAAGAGGGGTCGTCTTTTCTTCTGTGCCATGTTGTTCACGATGTCTAGTCGTATTTCGTATTGGCGTATGAGATAGCCCTCGATAACGTGCTAGAACACAGGCGTTTTAAAATCCTTCAGGGGGAGCTGACATCAGCTCGCCCCTCTATTTCGTTCAGGCATTCTGATATACATGCGATCTAGAATTCATCATAGCTTGCGAAATCGAAAAGTATCGTGCATATAGGCGATGCGCTGGTCTTCTGGGAAGGACCTATGCCCAACTTACGTGTTCAGATTTTGTTCTGGTCGCTGATAGAGTCGAGTATATCTACGCTAATAAGATTTATTCCCGCCAGCGGTCCAGACCGCAGCGCGGAATTATGAGATATGAGCGACATCATGTATGTAGAGAAGGCGTCATGGCAGATTTACGCCGGTCAAAATCTCAGTTTGATATCAGCCAAACACCCACGTTCGCCACAACGCTATTATGTACGTGCCTGCCTCCTTCAGCTCATGCGGGCGGCAGATCATCTACGAAGTTCATCTTCATACATTCCCGCACCGCACACAGGAGTTGTTAATGCAGGGTCGAGATATGCTTCGGACCAATTGCCTGAACGTAGCAAGGGTTGCGAACAGGTTCTTCCTCCTCTCTTTGAGCCCGCCCGGTCTTCCGCCCGGTCACAAATCGGGTGACACCGCATAGGCGTGCCAGCCGCATTGGGGAAGGGGAATCTATTGTCCAGCCATTCACAGCGCGTAGGAGGAAGATGGGAAGGGAAGGGCAGAGAGGGGGGTTACGGCACTATGTATGTATGTAGTTAGGTTCGAGGAGGGACGACGTATGTATGTAATTGGGACCAAAGTGACAAGTGAGCGATCCGAGGAACTAACCTACAACGTCGCCATCTGTCTAGATCATGCACTGCAAGATCGGGTTACTCCACATGAGCCATCCTCGAACGGGGTAATGTAGGTACACGCTGGTAGGTAGACGGGCAGGTGCGTGACGAAGACCCCCTGGCGATGGCAGGAGGAGACACTGTGTTGAAGTGAAGCGTTCGAGTTTTCCCATTCGCTGTGCATATAGCAGATCCTCTGCTCTGACCTGGGGAGCGGCCTAGTGCCGCACCCGACGAGTACGAATAGTTATTGAACGGTGAAGAGGCAACTCGCCCCTCCCCCACCCCCTTGTGGCGCCGTGGAAGAGACCTACCTATCTTGCCTGTGACCTGTGGGTCATATCGGGGAAGTTTTATAGCGCTTCCGCTCAATATGCAAATTGGCAAACTGTAGGCCGCTTCCACATGCAGTACGTAGACTTGTGCGCAGGTACGTATGTCATCAAGTCTCAGAGATACAAGCTCGACTAGACATGTCGTACCTACCGCAAGGCTGAAGATTGACCCTAAAAACGCCGAGGGGGGGAAGACAATTAGACCCTGTGGCGACAGACCACGTAAAGTCTTCGTTGTATGAGACTTAGGGATTCGTTTTAGGAGGCGAATCGAACGTTGTGGCCTAAAAAGTATGATAAGGGGTTTTAGACTGAATCATTCAGTCTACATACAGCGGGTGTTACGTTGTACGCTATGCAAGCAGTAGCTACGATATGGGGAGTTGTCTCGGGACTTTCGCGCCACGGTTCAGATCTGTCCTGCTGTTTCGGGCACAGATTCAACCCTCTCTAGGGCCTTCCAGCCACCTGGAGGAGTGCGACGTTGAGGACGAGAACCTCCAGAATACAACCTCACTTACGTTGCCGGTTGAACGGGCGGATATCTCTTGATCGAGAACCCCTAAAAGGCCTCGAATTGACCATTAGGGGACTTCTAAACATAGCTGTTGCAATTATACTGTGGTAGCGATCGCAGTCTAGATAGCCTGGGCCGGATGTCACCTTCGCCCACGATATCTTACTTGCCTATGAACCATTTCGATGTTGATTCAGGTTCGACAAGGCTACGCGTAAGCACGATTCTAAGAGAACAGTTACTCCCATTCGGCTGAACTTATTAGAATCCTAGCAAATCTCGGCGTTGCCTCAAAATTTGCCTCACTCTTGATGCCCAATCATACGAAACGGGGGTTTTGGCGAAGCCGAACCACGTACCCTAGTTGAATGATATTGAGAGGCCTGATATCAAGCCAACTCTTAGGTAATATCGTGTTGTTGTTGTTGTTTGTTGATGGTGAGTTATACAGCGGCTAATGGGAAATATTTTGGCCAAGCCTATAATATAATTACTTCCCCACGACCTACCTACCTTTTCGTGTTGTGGCGACGTTCGTGGCTAACCGGCCGCACCAATTTTGTCAGCGCGATGGATCGCGAAACCCTTGCCCGCATACTCGTAGTGTCACACACATAATTATGAGGATACGTACTTGTTTAGAAGAGGTAGCGAGCGCCGTGCAAAACAATGGGTCCTGGTAGGATAATCTGTTTTTGTCTCCCTCCCTTGAATCGGTCTCTGAACATTCTAGAGAGTCCATTTCTGTGCGAAGAAGGGATGGTGGTATTGGGCAAGACCCGTATAAAAGCGTGTTGACAGGGTTCAATGTTTCGTTGGGGCCTAAGATGATTTATGACAGATCTCGGGAAGCTGTATATCCGACCCTGGTTTCGTGAAATAGCTCGTGGCCTTGACAGGAAGATGTTCCACCGAAGGTTGTCACGATCATAAAGGTAGGGCGGGATCATGCTACTACATAAGGATTAGTTACACGTCGATTTATGTGAATGGTGAAGGCTAACTATAGAGCCCGGAGAGGACATCAAAATTTTACCCCTTCATAGAACAGCATTTACCAATGCTATAGAGGCATAGTATCGTCAATAGGTTCGTCGCAAATCTCCGCCCCTGAAGCGAGATGGCGGAGGCAGCGGGAACGGCGGGCGGCAATAGTCGTTTTTCACGTAGCAAATACCAAATAGGGATTTGGGAAAATAAGGAGGTTCTAGTTCGGAGGCGCAGATCCCGGCATCTGGGGTATTAATAGAGCATTTAATACCGATGGTCCAGCAATTTGGTTCACATTTTGACAGTTTTTGTGACATATCATCAGGTACAAGTGCGTAGGCGTATGTGAGTGACCCCGAGCGCATGTAAGTTTCTAGAACACCCCTTAAGTCTCATGTATGACCGTGAGGCTTTTCTCATCGTTATTGGCGTCGTAATGCCGCTCGATTGCAGTCATTGCCGGCAGGTTCGTCGCATCATGTGATGCGAGGTGATGTGATAGGGAAGAGATGTAGGTTTGTATCTGTCACAGATTGATGGGGTTCCAAGGTTACTTAGGTACTAGATCGATGCGTCCATTAGAAGTTTATTTAAAGTCGTTAGCTTCGAGTCGATGGTTTACGCTAATCTAAAGTTCCCAAGTGGGCTAGAAACAAATCGCGACCATCCATCTACACTACGGCCGATTGTTTAGTGCGCCGGCACGCACAGACAGATCTTATGTATTTGCCTAATACAGCTAGTTACTAGTGGCTAATTCAAATTCAAATGTAACCTCAATTGTGCAGTACATGAAGCATGTATATAGCGGGTATGCATTAGCTAATAGCATTATACAAACCGTTTTTTCTCCTCCCTCCCCCCTCCCCCTTCGTCGTTCTCGTCGTTTAAGAGGGATCTTCCAATTATACATTTCAGCTTTGTATTATCGCTTTAGCCCTTTATTGTCATTCGCCATGTAAGGAGTTTACGGTTACCACATACATACTCATCAATGTATCAGTAATCAATCAATTTGTCCAGCCCGTGTGACACTGGGGTTATGCCATTTCGAGCAAAGAGGCGTTTTCCCTACTCTACTATTGCCTTTCATAGCCAAGAAGAATATCATTATTGGATCTTCGGAGATGCAGAAACCCGAAGATCTGGAAAGCCACGCAATATTCTCCGTTTTTGCTTAGAACGAGTAATCCCAACGTCTAGGAACTACCAGTGATTGCCGAGATGATAACTAGGTGTGCCGATGATTGGTGACGATTGGCGACGATGCTGGCAAAAGCCCCCCCCACGTACCGCTTGAGACCCTTCATACATGCCACCTGAGTCGCAGGATGACATGTCGAAAAAGTCTGTGTATCGAGCGTTCTTTGCCAATCATAGCTTGGTCTCGATAAGGTAGGTGTCTACTAGGCATGTATATCAGACATGCTATACCTGTGTATTCCCAGGCAGACGGGAAAGGTGTAACCTCAACTAAGTCTTGACTAACAAGTTAGCACGTTTATTAGTCAGGCAATCAGACATAGGGGAGCAGAGATTCGCGAAAGGACCATGCAGCTGGTTATAACGCCACGCGGAGAGCGGTGGAAAAGTTTTCCGTAAGGTCCAGAAGGTCCCCATATGAACTGTGTTGAGTAAATCACTTCGCCAATTACCATTTCCCCTGTCCCTGGTTAAACCCGATGGTCTTTTACAACTAATTACATAAAAGTCAACAGTTACACGTGTAGGTACAGGCCTTCTCGAAGAAATGCGGATGTCTTTTCGGCGTTCATCATATCCGTAGGGGGCCGCTCTTCGGACTCTTCGACAGTCCGCAGTTCGTTCCCTAGCTTCGAGCATCTACTCACGTATGGGAGATATAATATATTCTGAATATGCGATGAAGTCAGGGTGCTTCCCGGGCCTAAATCCCTAGTAAGATTGAGAAAGCCAATCAATCTACCTTGACCGGGGGATCTACCCATCAACCAGCTGGCTGGGAATCTTAGCACCGACAAGGGGTCCCAGTCTACTAGGGTACGTTGCAGCCGCTCACCTATCTTGAATCCTTCCCCGTTGGGTAAAAGCGGGACGCCTTCGTACATAATGCCCTTGTGCTCTGAATCGTCAAAGGCGTCGCATCGTCGAGTATTAATTAATGTATATGAGGAAAAAGCTTATTCTTCGTCTATTGAAATTCTTCTCCGATCGTTCGTCCGAGAGAGAAAGCCACGAGGAGGATTTTATTTGTACGGATTACAGCCATTCTATCAAGCTGTCAGCGAGCTGCGATCATATATCATATTTACCCTTCAATTTCCATAACCCTGTAAGAGGACATGTGTAGTCAGTCCCCTTGTCAACTCGTCATAACATGTATTGAAAATTTGAAACGTTGGGAAGAATACTCACCAACGAAAGTTCCATCAGGTAACCTCGTGCCATTGCGATCTTCAATTGACTATCGCCTTATTCCTTGTGGCAAGCTGAGGTTCCTGCACTAGTCCGAGAGATCTAGGGTTTCCTAGTTCGCAACCCAGATCGTGGCTTATTCCCCTATATATTGATGAGCTGGAAGTTTTTCAATTTCATGCATTCTTATTAACGGGACCGAGTCTGGGGTATCTAGGGCTGCTAAGATTTCCAACGATCGTCCGCACGTGGCTTACATCGAACCAGCACGGCGGATTACACGACGGCTGAGCTGAGCATGATATTAAGGATCAGATATGAGGTTTAATAGCACTCCAAGACGAAAAGACACAATGATGAAATTGATTGAATCTTGGCGCTCGCTATGAGGCGCACCCTCAACCATACCCCCGGCTCGCTGGGAGAGACGTTATAAATATCCCAGCAATCTGGTTACACCGTATATCTAGGCGATTATTACGATGGAATATTTCGGTTTCGATCGTATTTCCTCTCTCGTAACCGTTCCCAAGGATAGGGTGGTACCGCTTAAGCTTACCTTCCAACCCCGGATGGAACCCGAAAGCTTAGCACACGTCCATAGCTACCTACATACTACTGTCTCGGGTAACGATGAACATCTCGAGCGGCATAAGCGACCGGATTGGAACCGAAACTTACTTGCATCCTACCGGACCATTGTCATAGGGAAGCGGGAAGCAACGTAATCATTAAAGGACCAATGGAGTCTTATTCCGCATCTTTGGATACCTGGGTAGGCAGTAAGTGGTAGGAAAGAGTATAAGACAACGCATATTTTCCATTGCCAAGACGCACTACTTCGTTCTCGGCCGTGTTCAGTACGTGGGTACTCACACGTAGTGTAGCGTTCAAAACAATAACGGCTCTTGTGCCGCCTCACTAAGTACCTACCTGGGTAGTTGGTAAGCATAATAACCCATGTAGCGTTAGAGAATAGTGTAACTCTTACGAAATGAATATAGGAAATACTTCATTTTAAAAATATCGCAATTCCGCTGGATTTTATGTAAGCAAGAGACCCGGGCGTGAAGGGTGGAGCGGGCTGACTAGGAGTTTGTGAGTCCTTCTCTCAACGTTCTGGCTCTGATTTGACCAATTCGCAAGATCTACAATCCCTGTTCGGATTGGAGTACATCGATCTCCTTAGGGGGGTAGATCCTACACAGTACAAGTGACGGTAGTTAAGTGGTTCCAACTTCTCGAAGCTCTGTGTATTGACATTTCATCCCCTGCCCCCTTCTAGTTCAGCTGGATGGAGGTTACCGCGTTTGCCTCCTTGCCGCACTGCCAATGTCCCAATGGTTATTAGTTCGACTCGGTCCCTGAAAGCTTACGCACCGGTACGTCATTAATAAATGTCATTGTACACATTAGTATGCATTCGGGCTCACAGCTGGTCTGGCCCAGTGCTAAAGCGATGTGACCTCGAACGGCTACTCCCGTCCCCGACTAATAGGCCAGCCATCTAACGCCTGACGGCCAGATGGCGGTCTAATAGAGCACAGCTAAACGCACTAGGATATTTGGAAACCGGAGCACGATGCGTGCTTGGCAATCTCCTCGTCACATAGGTAGCCTACGCCGCAAGGTAGAGATAATAAACCGACCAGGTACGTTCACAGGCAGCTCGCTTGCTCGGACCCTGCGTGCGATCTCATGACGCTCTTCTATCGGATGATAGGTGAAGTAAACATCTGCATGGCTTACATGGACTACATGGTACCCGGATTGAGAGAAACGTCTTTAGTGGACTAGATTCTGTCAATTTTCACAGCAGATGGTGGCACTCTCCAGACCAGGGCTATCCATCGCACTGGTACCAGCCATATTGGATTACTATACACAGATAATATGACAATCTCAGTGTACGAAGAGAACAGTCTAAGGTAATTAAGCTAGATCAAGGGGTCGAAAAGGGTGTGTTCTTAACGGAATTGCCCCGACGGGCAGGAAAATTCCAGCTGCAGGGGGCGACCTGGCTCCGCTCCTTGGCTTCACGATTCTCCCATCACTCTTTCGGATTTCCATGACCTTTTCGATCCCGCCCTCCCACGGTTCCTATGCTACCTATCTGTGATAAATCTCCAATCACGGTATCATTCCGACCCCCTCCCCCCTACGCTAACACCCCTTGTCGTTCACTAGTTGTGGATGCCACACTGCCCGAAGGAGAACCAAACAAAACCGTCTCTGGCTCTGTGCTGGCCGAACTTCGACAGTCAAATATGGTTGATTGCATGGCCAGCGTGTCACTCTCGAAGTACCCTCTTATCCTCTGAGTGACCGAGCTCGACGTAGCAACGGTCCCCACTAGTAGAAGGCGTTTCCCATCACTAGGAGTATCGAGGCTGGTATTCGTCATTCTACTAACGTTGTATACGTCTGTCCCCTGTGTTGACTTTGGCAAGCATCATGCGGGTAACTAGCCCCGTAGTACTTGATTCGGCCGGCACTAAGTTGCTACCGCACATCTAATCGACTATATTATGCGTTGTGAGTGTCTCGTTGAGTTCCCTGCTAGTGCGCAGAACGTCGGCGATCTGCCACTGGACTTTGTGTGTGGCTACCTATCTGGCAGATGGGGCCTTCTCCCCCCCGTTCTCGACCATCCTCTGCCTCTTTAGTATGTACCAGATGTACCAGGCTGGTTCAACCCCAGGCATGTTTCTAAGCACAGGGAAAGAGGGTCCTCTACCGGGGTGGGGGTGTTTTGATATGAGGCAAAAGACGATGTACTCGACCAGCCCGCTTCTGATACTTAACCACTTACATCGTATTCAGCTTCTAGTGTAGGAGTCTAAACTTCTCCGCGTACCCTTCTTGGCATCCCAAGATCTCCGAGTGGGCGTGCCCAACCCGTCGGCTCAGATCGAACCCTAGCGCACATCATTGAATCTTCGAGGTATATACTTCACTTAGATCCCCGGGTCCGCCTTGACTCTCTTAATCGAGGTCGAATTCATAAATCACAGGTCACGCCGGTCAGCCTGAGTAGATCTTCGCCTATCTAGCTTTAGCAAACGGTCGGTTGATATATTCGTCTTTAAGGGTTGGCTTTTTGCTTTATAACTTATAATTATATGTTTTACCGCGCGCGCACAGTTTCCAGCGTCACCTAAATCACTATCATCACATCTTCCAAGGCCATCACTTTAACTAGCCAAGTTCTTACTATAGCTCGACCCGGAATACGTCTCGAACCTAATAAGTCTACCGTGGATTAAGTTTAGATTGGTCTTGCAACAACCAAGGTTATCTCATAACAGTTAAGCTGGCTGTAATGGCTCAACCACAAGATCCCAGCCAAGGCTGGGCACGATGGCTTCCACAACACCCGAATTCGGATTATCAGATGGTCGATACCAGTCTTATGCAATATACATCAACTCCAACGACGACGACAGCTGTCCACAGGAATACCATGCCGACTCAGTTCATGGCAAGCCATGCGTATGCTAATATAGCTCCTATGCCCAGCCCACAAGCGCCCCAGTATTCATCTGGTAATACTTTCATGTTCGGTCAATATACGCCTCCGTCGCCCCCTCCCATAACTCCGTCTTTCAAGCAGTACCAGGAGGAATGCCCACCATCGCGTACGATCACCACCGATACGAACATTGGATATCAAAGAGATCCCTATCAGACCCATTCGCTAGAGCAGGACGCAAGGCCAACGATCAAATACGAACCTGAAGTAGCCATCCTACGATCTCCTGTCCCGACTCCCATCACGGTAAAGACAATCACTCGGAACGTAGCTGAGAACGAAGACAACGAGATTGTTTTCAACACTGAAGTTGACGACATGATGAAGGCCATCCAGGCCAAAGCTGAGCCGGATGATTCTGACTTTGCCGCGGCCGCCTACCCTTCTCCTCCTCATCTAGATGAAGAGAAGTTTAACCTGCGTAGGAAGTCCTGCACTCCGGACCAGAAAAGCCCCACTTCCAGTCAAAGTGGAAAGGAGCGCCAAAAGAAATATGTCTGTGACATCAAGGGCTGCGGAAAGCGATGTTCCCAGAAGACTCAACTGGAGACTCACAAGCGGGCTCATACTGGGGAGAAACCATTTGTAAGACGCCACAATTAAATTCCCCTGAAACATTTATTAACTCATAGGATATAGGAATGTGAAGTATGTGGCGAAAGGTTCACCCAGAGAGGCAATCTAAAGGTATGTACCCCCAACGGCACTATCCGCCATATCCATTTTCTAACAAGGTAGTCAGACCCATTCACGCCGCCACACTGGGGAGAAGCCTTACCATTGCGATATCTGTGGCCAGCCTTTTGCCCAGCTTGGAAACGTGAAGCCTCACAGACTAACACACTATCAAACCAAACCATTCCGCTGCATTTTCAGTACTTGCCAAAAGACTTTTGGCCAGCGAGGAAACTTGAAGGTTAGCACACCATCAATTTTCGTCTCCTTTTGACCAACTACACCAGCGTACTGACAAATATACTTAGACACACCACAACAGATTTCACAAGGACGACATCAAGGAACTGACAATGAAATTCAAGAACTTGGCCCCCGGTGACGAACTTCCCGAGGAAGACAAAAAACTGTTCAAACATTTCGCTGAGCTCTACAAGAACAGCAACAAGGGCATTAAAGGCCGGGGCTCTAACCGTACAAAACGCTCTAAGCACTCAACTTCCGAACACCATAGCCCAAGCACACCGGGAGGCCCTCACCAGAATCCTGTCTACTCGCTCCTCTCGTATCAGATGTACCGCCTTCCTCCCCAACACGGACTTCCTTGTCCCGATACCCATGGCAACATCAGCCTGCCCCGACACGGCTCCCAGGGAAGCATTGTTGTCCCCAGAGATCATCACGCCCCCTACGGGTCGTACGAAATGGATCAAGCAAGTATCGCCTCTAGCGGAACCCTTACCACGAGCACCAACAGTCCAAGCACTGTCTACGAAGACGATTATGGTCGTTCATTTGCTGCTCCGCACAGGATGTACTAAGGTACTTGATGCACACGACGAAGTTGTAGATATACAATTACGTGGACTATTACGACTATTACGACCCATACATACTATATACGAACAACACATAATAACTCGCGGATACTAGCTGGAGTAGCGTGAAAGCCAATCTCTCATGTCCACGCACATACCTATATACCAATCTCGGGGGCGGTGTTTCTTTGCAATTCAAGATACCACAGATTGTTAATTCAAGGGAGGCGATCCAATCCAAATTCTCTCGCTCGGCCCCCTTCCTGAAAATCCCAGCCTTGCACTTTCGGGCCCACAGTACCGGAATAAACAAGAAGAAGGATGTCATTAAAAACTACCGTTTTTTCGTGATCATTAGGGCATCGGTGGTCGATCAAGGAGGGGCGATCTTCGCCAAACGAAATAGAACCAAGGGTCACTTTGCTAGGGAAATCTTTTCTATCTTTTTTATTTTTCTCGTCGAGCATTTCACCGTTTCTCATCCGAGAACCTCTGCTCTGGATTTAACAACTATGGCGTTTTATCTCTTTTCGGTCCTTTTTTTCCGCCTTAAAAGCTGTAATAAATTTCTTTCCCCCAGGTTAGGGGAGGGTTACCACAAAGCGTTGTGAGGTTTCATCGGCAGGTTACGCTCGATCTTGGTTCGGCTATCTACATCTACATTCATGTTACGCAACAAAGCCAAACCAAACAGACGAACGAGAGGAGAATCCGGAGAAAGGAATTCGAGCTACTATTAGCGAGGTAGGGTTGTCAAGCGGAGTCGGCACACACGGGAATGGATGCATAATCTGGTGGACGAGACAACGCATTGGCGGTGGGTTTCAACGGTGGCTGAGTTTTCCAACGACTCAGGATTTTTTTTATTTATCTGCTTTACCAAATCAGGCACAAAGACCTGCGGCGCATCGAAACTCAACAAACCCGAGGGCCAGGGTTGGGAAATACCACATTTTACAATTGCATACTGCCATAGGGAGTGGGAGATACCAGATTCTTGCATCATAAAAAGGTTACTAGACCTTCCGGAGGTGCAAACCAGGCGGAGTTTTATGTAGTTATTCATCGAATCACATCTTTTGTATTTGGAAACAGTTATTCCATCTGTCCTGTCTTTTTACAAGACAAACATAGTGGTCCTTTTTCGGCGGTAGCGTAGTCTTCTAAAATTTTTATAATATCTGTTTTCGTCGTTGGAGTGACAGCCTCGACAATGCCGTGCTCACAGTGTTTAAGCTTGTCTCAGTTGATTCAATATAAAACGGACTGTCAAAACCTGTCAGCGAGCATTATTGCAGTAGCTATCCGCATCTTCTACACAAAGAGCCAATTATTCCGGAGACATTTGGTAAGATGACCTCTGTTCTTCAGGGGGCCGGAGTACACTCCAACGGCCTACATTGTCACCACCTGCAAGCCCCGGGCGGGTGGGATGTATAGTGCGGTGCCTCACTTCCGCCACGAGGTCATCCAGCATGTACTAAATGTATCGTTAATCACGATAACCTCTGGGTTATCAGAGCGGTCTGTGAGGTGGCCATCGTTTATTCATAGCAAGGGAACATACTTACAAATGCCTCACTAACTGGAGGATAAGGACCACGCCCAGCGCCAAGAAGTAATATCTTCTCGTTAATAATGGCCCCTCTTCTTATTAGTTAAAAGTGGTCGATTCGGGACGTAATTCTCATCGCGCGTCTTGTGTGAAATCTCTCCTATCAGTCCGGGCCCCTTGCCAGTTTGTGCTGCATATAGCTCTTTTGGGACGCCATGCTGCAGGTGGGCAAATAAGGTGATCCAGACCATCGATCCTTAACCAGTCACCGGGTTCAACGCCTGGGAAAAGAGCCCTACGAATTACTCACCGCTAACAATTTCCTATGCAAAACAGGCGTTCTACGCTCGTCCCTCCGAGCCTGTTGGGAACTCACAATCAGCCACAACGTACCGAATCTCTCATATATTGTTTATATTAGATATAGACGGGGGTCTGGGCTATATTTCCCGAAACAGCGGATGATCGCCGTAAGCAGCTTCAGACGAACGCTCGGGGCTTGTAATCAAAGTGATAGATCTGGTTTATTACGAGCACGGCCACGGTTCCGGGATTTTTTGTTTACGACGCAGAGGACACCCGATCGTGGGAGGCATTGCAGGAGCTTGACAGGTCGACAGTGTTAGCCGCATAGCCCGCTTGTCATTTCCCAGCAACGGGATATGACCCGGTTGGGGGTGATTGACACTGTTTCACATGCATGAAGGCGGGGTAAGAAACGAAGCTTTTGTCGTTGAGAAGCTAGGTATCGTCGATGTCAAATGAGACCGGCCAACGTGACTTAGATCCCATTCAAAGCATCTTTAAGGCTCCAGAGGCCGCTACCGAACTCTCACTGCTGCTTCTCCGGGGAGGCGACGCAGTTATGACGAATACAACGGCCGCTAACAACATTTGAAGAGCGGTGTGGTGTGGGCGTTTAGTAAAGTGCGGCTTTATCCGCCATGTAGCGTAGAGACGAATAGGATGTTGTCCCCTGCCTGGATTTCGTAAGCCTCCTCGCCCTCTAGCTCCCAGTCGGCATCGTTGATCAAGACAAGGATACCAGGCCGCCTGTATCTACCGTATTAGCACGCTTACTATGCACCCTGATGGATAGAGTGTGCATTATACACGATTGTCCCCGGACAAAAACGGGAGGGACTCTGCAAAAGCTTAACATGGTCGGGTAGAATAGGGCACGACGGGGTGGAGCAGGAACATACAGATGATCTTCGAGCACGAAGAGCTCTTTCCGGGTGTCTTTCATAGTATTCTCGCACAGATAATCGATCAGGCCAGCGATCGTTATCGGCTTGCCCTCCTTATTAGTAGCTGGTATAGACAGCGAATGCCGGCGCTGATCTGAAAATAGCATCTCAAGGCCACCTCTAGACCATGGTTAGAAAAAGACTTTGCAGGACTAGATCTTTGTCACATTGCACATTGCCCATTCGTAGAAAAGAATCTAGACTTGGCTTCAGGGACGAGGGGGGAGCCACTTACGTGAACTCGACCACGATCGACAACTTGGGGATTTCGACTTCGGCTGAAGTCATTTCTGTTGTGATAGACATTTCGGCAAATTACCGTCGGACGATGAAAAAGGTAATCGGACGTTGTTTTAGTATAGACTAAGTGTAAGCATCTGCAAAACCAAACTGCACCTAAATACGGGAGTCTCCGTTCAACCCAATCCTGACTTTATGATGGTCGAGACGCACGTAGACTCCGAGTTGCATTTATGTATAATTGTGCTAGCTCTGCAATGCACGTATTGGGTTATGAAATAAAAGATCCCTATTCATGTAAGACGACTACAACCCTCGGCTACTCGCGGCCCGAACGTAGTAGCGGCGATGAGGTCATTGCACATTATGTAAGCTACCGAATTTGATATCAAAGATTACCTAATAACAAATTTCATCATGGAAAAGTTTAGTCGTAAGATACATGTCTTGATATATCAACTTAGCCCTAGAATATGACCGGTGTTATTTCAAGTATACCTTCATGACACAAAATCATGCGGGCCTTTCTCCCGCCTCCGTCGAGACCATCGCCGGTCTTTCCGCCGGTTCCATAGCGACACTCGTTGTCCACCCGCTGGATATAGTCAAGACCCGGATGCAAAGTGAGATGCCCCTATGTTCTAAGGTGTAAGGGAGCCGCCGCACGGGATTTCAAAGTTGATCCTAGTAGTAATGCGGTTCTTACCGGCGCTATCTTGCACTTCCAACTCCCATCTCCCAAACTAACACATGCCCCCAGTCCACCAACGCGCAACCTCGCACCCGCTAACCACGCTCTCCTTAATCCGGACGCTAACCCAGACGCCCCACCCCATCGCCTCTCTGTACCGGGGCCTGGCGCCGAACCTGCTCGGCAATGCGTCCAGCTGGGCCTCCTTCTTCTTCTTCAAGGCGTGGACGGAGCGGGCCCTCCTCTCGCTCAAACCTTCCGCCCCGACCGCGGCGGCGGCGGACGGCTCCCCCTCTGCCCCCGCCGCCTCCCTCTCGGCGCGGGACTACTTCCTCGCCTCGGGCGCCGCCGGCGTCGTCACCCAGGTCCTGACGAATCCTCTCTGGGTCCTGAAGACGCGCATGCTGTCCTCCGACCGCGGCTCCGCCGGCGCGTACCCGGACCTGCGCTCCGGCGCCGCGCGCCTGTTCCGCGACGAGGGGTGGCGCGGCTTCTACCGGGGGCTGGGCATCAGCTTGTTCGGCGTCGCCCACGGCGCCGTGCAGTTCGCCGTGTACGACCCGTTGAAGCGTCTATATTTCTCGCGCCGGGCGACCTCCTCCTCCTCCTCAGCCTCAGCCTCTCATCGAAGTTCCCGCCGTCGCTCCGATGTTGAATCTTCCCGGGACCAGCAGCAGCGGATAAGCAACGAAGCGACCCTCGTGCTCTCCAGCGTCGCGAAGCTGGTTGCCGGCGCCGTCACGTATCCGTACCAGGTGATCCGGAGCCGGCTGCAGAACTACGACGCCGACGCACGCTTCGGGCGGGGCATCCGGGGCGTTGTGGGGAGGACGTGGAGGGAGGAAGGGTGGCGGGGCTTTTACCGCGGCATCATACCTGGCGTCGTGAGGGTCTTGCCCGCGACCTGGGTCACCTTCTTGGTGTACGAGAATATGAAGTTTTACCTACCGCGGTGGACGGGCTAGGCGGGTTTTGTGGTTGTGCGATGCCGCCAGTTTTGTTCTCTTCCTATTTAAAAGTCATGGTTATGCCTAGGTAGTCTAAGATATCCACCCTAGCCTTCTTTATTACTTGTATCATAATATAGCTCTAGCTAGAAGCTGTACAGCTGTAAGTCAGTCCCTCCTGAAGTTTCTCTCATAACCAATAATGAATGAAAACATCATTTACCACGATAAAATAGTAGCAACTTGGACATTCACTAAACACGTATCATCAGTCGGCCCAATGTGAATCAATTACCTAGTCTATTTTATACAAGGCCATTAAAGAACGGCTGAGAAATCCTTTTGGTACCTCAGCATCGAGCTCAAATATCATTTTTTTTCTGCTAACGCCGATTTCACGAGACCCTTTAACCCGCATATCTTACATGTTGTTCACGAAGCGGTTTTGTTCTCGAGCAAGAACGTCTCCTCGATGGCAGATCTGCGTCTGAACACTCTGAGCCATCTCGCACCCCAGCGCTTCACGAGATCCTCCCCACCTTCGGATACCACGGGGTCCATCATCTGGTCCTTGGTACCTTGCGCCCAGCTGACCAAGGCATCCTCCATGTTCTTGAATAGTTCACGCATGCCGGCCACTTCCTCTTCAGCGCTATGGCTTGTGCCGCTGCTCACGACCTGTCTTAAACGGCTGGTGACTTTGACTACGGTATTAAACACTAGTTCAAACACCCAAGTTTTACTGAGAGCTTGACCATATGGGCCCGCACGATCGCTAACTAGTGCCCACTCGATGACTGCACCAGGCGTAATGATTGAATAGTTGAGCAACTTCTCAATGATAGTAATGGCGACGCCTGGGTGAGCAGACCAGTAGGCTACAACGGCTGTGATGATTTGTGCTCTGGCCGCCTCGGAGGCCGCTCCAGCATCAAGAAGTCTGTCTTTAGTGCGCTCGATACAAGCAAGTACGTGAGAGAGTGATTTTGAGCCTACCCAGCAAACCGCCGTCATGAAGACATCGGTGCTAGAGACAAACGCGTCGACCGACTGATCAAGAGCGGCAGAGTGGATACGGTCAATGATAGGCTGAATCTCTTCATCTGGAGCCTTGCGCTTGAGAAGAGCGGCAATCTCCCTGCCTTCCGCGGCAAATGGCGTACCTGGGTTTTTGGTTAGCTATCTGTCTGTTAGACCAAGGGCTTTCGACTCACGATCATCGTTGTACTTGAATTCTGGTGTATCTTGCTCCTTTTCAGGACCGATGAGGGCTTGGTAAGGCTCGGGGAGAGTTCCTTTAATTCGCTGGGCGAAACTGAGGCGAATCTCTTTATCTAAAGCACCGAGAATAAATGACTTGCGCGGATCCATGTCGGGGAGGTTGACATCGTCCACCCACTCTATCCACTTCCACATGAAACCGAAGTTGCTAAGATGGTGCGTGAACCAGTCTAGGAATCGGTAACATAGTTCCAAGTCCAAATGATGGGTATTCTGGTACGCATATCGAATAGCTCGGCCCAGACTGGGGGCGACAGCTGCGGGGGCAATCTTGCATGCCTCGGTAAGGACGGAGTGATAATAAACAAGCTTGTGTTCAGGTGTTGGAAGTGCGAACAATTGCGAAAAGACAGCATCGACGGCGACATCTTCCGGCTTCCATGTTGAGCGGTCTCCTTCCACATCTCTGAGGCGGTCAAATGGCGTGGCGCGCTTGACGAACGTACCGGGAGCAAAATAACAGTCCACGTCGATGAGGAAGCGTGCCGTAACACCACGGTTGAAGTCTAAGATGTTAATGGTATCGAGGAGTCCGTCTCGAATCAACGAAGACGCGATACTGCTGACCGGAGGAACAGATTCAATCTCTTGGTTAAGATAAACCGAGAAGTAAATCTCAGGAAACAATGGGCGAGGACCTGCGACGACCTTCTCCGGGATCGATATAGTCGGCAAGGCATGCTTCTGTGCGTTGTCAAGCTTCTCCTGTTGTTCGACCTCCTCAGGGGGCATCTGCCACGGCCTCGGCAGGCAAGAAAGCTCCCAGCCATTCAGTGCCTCATTCTGGAGCTGCTTCTGTAAAAGGCCAATGAGACTCATGTTTGCGGTCGGACTCTCTGTTCCCTCCTCGGCATGATATGGGTCGATTAACACCTGTAGCGCGTGAGGTTCGGAAGCGATGACATCCGTCTTATCCATAAGGTCAGCCGCCTTTTGTTGCCACTGAGTAGGTGCCGCCGCCATGATATATGGAATGGTGAGAAGGATGGTCTTGACAAGCTCTGTCCCAATTGTCTATAAACGTGTCAATAAGCCAGCGATAGTCGGTGAACAATAGGTGTATGCTTACATCATCAGAGCTTGCAGTCTGGAGGTCTCCAGCTCGGCTAAAGAGCTCCTCAAGAAGTGGGAATAAGCCATCGCCTTCTAAACAACTTTGTAGGCACGCCAAAAACTTCAGGTACAATTTCACATCGCGCCATTCGCCCACTTTGATCTTCTCCTCCGTCGCAACGGCAACCCGGGCAAGAAGGTCGCTTAGGATATCGGGCTTAAGGGTGTTAATGACGAGCACGACAGCTGCTACGAATGGAGTCTTGAGAGGCTGCTCTATGAGCATTTGCGGTACTAGTTCTAGGAAGCTTGTTCGGAGCTCCTGATCCTCGTAGTTGTTAGCAACGACATGGGCGATGGATTGAACTTCCTCATGCCAGCGTCGCAAAGGAGATTCAGCTAGGCCGAGGAGTTGCTTGCGTATGCGAACGGGGAGCGGCGCGTCGTATCGTCGACGTTGTGATCGGCGGTCGAAGTCATCGTCGTCTAATGAATATGTTAGCATGGACTCTCCTAAATAGCAGCGTGAGGCTGGATGCGACGACACCCATCTTCTATTTTCTTACCTCTGTAACGCCTTTTGCGGTTATTATAACCGCCAGCGGATTGTCTGCGATCGTTATCTGCCATCTTGTGTTGATGGAGAAATCCAATCTCAATGGATGATAGATTTCATAGAAATCGTACTCAAAGTTATATAAGTTAGTATGTAGTTCTTGAGCTGATGTCGTTTAAGTGGTCGTGACCGAACACGCAACGCGCAAAAAGAAAGCACGGACCTTCGAGCCTTCCCTATCTTATCGTGATTCAAACTTAAGTGGGTACCTTCTACGTATTACATTAGGTACCTAGGTAGCTGTATGTGCCTACCTAGTAGGTAGTACCTAGGTACCTATCTACATAAACCCACCATAGCTGCTTAAGATTTAAAATCAAATCAACGCATTTGGCCTAAAGTTGCGATGACTAGGTACCTGTTGAGAGAAGTCTCATTTGCCCTGTCATCTTTGCATGGTATATACCTCCTGCAACCACTTTTGGTCAGTATCTACGCAAGCAATCACAAGGCACAGCAAAAAGGCTCATTGCCATATCTGTTCCATCCTCAAGATGTTGCTTTGCCTAGGTATCATTACTAGGAGGCACGTGTTACTAAACAGATATTGGGGGAAAAAGGAAAATAAAATTTGGCAAGCCTTGCGCCTATTATTTGTTGCGGTCGTGACGAATTTCCAGGGCATCACAGTCATTAATACATTCCTACGCGTCAAATATCATCTGAAGGGGGAAAGAAGTAAGGTGTTGACATCCGATCTTTCTCTTAGGCCAAGTAGCAAGGTCTTTCATCACTGTGTGCTGTAATCGCGGCAGTCCTCTTTTCCTTGACGTCTCAGTAGAAAACCCGGTCCTCCGTTTTAGTTACCATCTTCCCACACGTCTTGACGCACGTCAGGGTCCGTCTTTCGAGGGAAGAAATGAAAAAGAAATCTTTTAGAAGTCATGCCGAGTTTCCATAAACTTGTCCCGTTCCTAATACCCATTGCTGCGTGGACGGCAAAGCCAGCCGGTTTCAACATCATAACCCATCTTTCGCCCAACTGCCGGTTCACTGCCACTCCGCACACCCGCTACTCATAGAATAACATATACGCCATTGTGCCTCCCTACCTTTAAAATCTGTAGGGAATATCTCGGAGGCCACGTACGGGGGAACCAGCCTCCTTGTGGTCAACCCACCACAAGGATAAAGCGAGTTATCGAACAACACAAATAAAAGCAAATGCCATCTCGGTCATGCATAGGAGAAGTCTAAGAACGCCTGGTGCGTGCCATCTTCCAGTCAGTACTCCTGGATATTGAAGCAGTCGTCCCTTGCTACCACAATCGAGAAACCAGAACCGTGTAAGTATGGATTCTCGAAAACGTCTGCGACACCTCGGAAACTCCCATAGCACGCCAAATTTATGGAGAACCCAGCCCTCTCAAATTGTACATTGGATTGTCCTTTAATTCCACTATGCTTTGCGCTAAAAGAGCACGCCGAGGCCGTCGAGAAATCGCCATTTCCAGTTCGGGGGGAGGGGTTCTACTGAACGTCGACCCAATAAGTTCAAGCCATTTACAGGCTCAGCCAGTGAGTGAATGCTGCAGCGAAATCCCGGGCGATAATGCATACATACGTGAAACGAGAGCGTAAGCGGAGACCGATCTTCAGTCCAGCTTAGCCATCATTTCTTGTTTCGTCATTGGTGTGAAATTATCTATATCGAGACCACGGTTCGCTAAGACGGGTTTCACATGGGAAGGAACCAACTTGTGGTTTAGCTGTGGTGCAATGGATAATTCTGAGCAAGCCCTATGGTCAGCAGCGATATAAGAATAGAGAAAGAAGGGGGGCGGAACTCACCGTGTCTTGAGAAGTCGAATAGATTTGGTAAATCCCTTAATTGTCCGCTCGAGTGCCGGGAATCCGGCAGCTTCGTGCTAGGGTCGCGAAGCTCGTCGAAGAAAGAATGCACCATAGCATCAATGGCACCAAGACGTTCCGTAGGCGTATATTCCAGCAACCTTGCTATCAAATCCAGAGCGTTCGCATCTGCCTTACGGAACACCTTACTGAACGGATGAGGCTTGATTTGAGGGAATTTATGCTCCATGTAGTTCGGATTCATAGTGCGAATTTGCTCGCGAGTTGGAGTTCCCAACACCTTAATGATCTCTACCAATTGATCGATACCGGACTCTCCCGGGAAAAGGGGTTGACCTAGCATTAATTCCGCCATGACGCAGCCAGTCGACCAGACGTCTACGTATCGCATAAGTCAACATTAATCAAGTATTGGAAGGAACTGGTACTGACCGATTTTGGTAGTGTAATTGGTAGCACCGAAGATGAGTTCGGGTGCTCTGTAGTACCTAGAGCAAATGTACGAAACGTTTGGCTCATTCTCCACCAAGATCTTTGCGCTTCCGAAATCGCATAACTTGAGCACACCGGTGTTCGGGTCTAGCAGGAGATTCTGCGGCTTGATGTCGCGGTGACAGATTCCTTGCGAATGGATGTATGCCAGGGCTCGGAAGAGTTGATAGATATAGAGCTTCACCTCAAGGGTTGGCATGGTCGACTTCATCTTGTTGAAGAATCGCGAGGCTCGATAGACAGTCTCAGGTACGAACTCTTGCACCAAGTTTAGATAGACTTCATCCTTCTACTCACACATTTTGTCAGCGATTTCACTGGTTGAAAAGCCAACATGTCTACTTACCCGCTCTCCGTTAGAGTAATAGAAAGCTTTCAACTGTACGATGTTGGGGTGTCTAACGATACGCATAATCTGAAGCTCACGATTCTGTGTCCAACGATTAGCAAAATGAACATATGATATACCCCACAATTCGACAGCAGTACTAACCTTGAATCGCTTGTCTTGCAGCACACGCTTGATGGCAGCGTCTTCTCCCGACGGCGAAAGCTTCGTCTGGAAGACAACGCCAAAAGACCCATTTCCAACGATTTTACACTGGGTATATTGCAAATCCCTCGTTTCTCCGGTTACTCCATCTTGGACCTTCTCACGAATGACCTCTATATCATGTTTTAGTGCCGTTCACCACACACATCATACATTGCCGTAAGAAGTGAGGAAGGGGATTGTTGTAGCTTACCTCCCATGCGGAGAGTATTGAAAGCCGCTGTTGGGCGGTTTTGCGCCATGTTGGACGAATCGGTGTCGGTCGCAAAATGGTACAATTTAGGGCGTCACTCGAGCCGTCAGCAAGAGTAGACGGGAGGTGGTTGACGCGCGGTTTGGGACGCCGTGTTGGGCGACAAATCAATAGGCAATTGGGTCGGACTGGGTCTCGATCGCAATTGACAGGTGACGAGGTGGTGGGTCAATACTGTGCTGGCTCGAGTGTAGTACGAGAAGAGGCGACGCTGAATTGAAGTGCCGGTCGGGCCAGTACGGATACGGGCGGGTTCGAAATAAAAGAAGAGTGTGTAAATGGGTGTTAGACTGGCAGACGAGAAAATCGTCTGGTTGCGAGCATAGACAAAAATTTCCTAAGATTTCAACTATTCAGGATCTATGTAAAGTCTCAAGAATGGAAGGGGTCTAGTATCGCGAGAGGGCGGAGAGGTTATGTAGGTAGGGATTTCTGGCGGGGTTGCAAGTGGTCGAATGACGGAACGTGACTTGAAAGAAACTTTTAGGTGTCCACTGCAGCGAAGTATACCTAGTAGTAATAGTAGGTCAAGCTACCTCAGGTACTTCCAAATAAGAATAGGACTAGACAGGCTTGTGGTAAGGAAAAAAAAGGGAAAGGTGGTCGGGGGGGTAGGTGAGTTTTAGATGTTTGTACGTTGTTGGTAGGAAGTCAGTAGGGTTAAGGTAAGGCAATGCATTGATCTCGGACACTGAACGTGGCGGGAGAGAGTGAGTGGTATGTGCTAGGCTAGCAGCAGTAGCAGCAGCACTTGGTAGCCTGTCCTGTCTCTGCCTGTATACCGGGCAAGAAGTGGACTCACCTTGTGGGATGGTGACCCTCTCTCTGGGCCTTCGGGAAAGGACTCGACTACCCCAGGTACGTGTTAACGATGACTTCTGCCGCACTAGAATTAGTTGGTCGTAAGAAATACGAGTGCATAGGCGCGGCGGCGTCAAATTGAAGATGACGGAGGGGAAACTAGCTGATTGCAAAAAGGACGACAACAAGCAGGGCAAAAGAGACTTACACGTTTGGTAAGTGGCGATGAGTTTGCGCGGGAAGCCGTTCAGTGTTGGGAAGGGGAAAAGAAATACGTAGAGAGAGAGGTAATGTATGGTGGCAGTCTGGTAGTAAAGGTGGTAAAAAGTGATAAAGTGTGGTAGGTAAAGGTAGATAGAAGGTGGTGAATGTGGGAAGATGGTAAGGTTGTGTTTGAATGGTCCAGAAGCAAGAGGAGGGGTCAAAAACTGGAGGGAAGGTATGCAAGTACCTAAGTATCGTCGTATCGTAAGAGGGACACACCTGGGCGCATCGACCGGCCGCAGTCGGTTGTGGGCTAGGTACCTTGGTACAGCCGTACCTTCCCTAACTACCTACAGAACTACAGAAGTATGTATGGTAGGTACATTGGTCAAATGGAGAGCCGTAGGTACCTGACGTAACTACCTCATGTACCTAGTAAACTACACGCGCATTCCATATTTGATGGATCCTCTACGTAGGTATATATAGGATATATATATTGCACCTTCTATTAGCTTAGTGATATTTTAATTGCTAGGATTGATGGAAGGTGCGAAATAAAAAGAAAAGAGAGAAGAAAAAAGTTTCGGGTCAGGTCACTCCAAATACGGCTTTGGCTTCGAGCTTCGAGATACTATAGAAGTAGACACACAGCCCCGACGAATCAACGAGCTCATACAGAATGATGAACGTTATTAGTCTATGTAGGTACCCTACGATTAGGCGGCCTAGCTTCATCCTAAGGAGAAACCATTGCTACCTGACAGGTCGATTGTAGAGACATACATATATAGATATGTAGGCAGGTAAGTACATCGAAATTGATTGTTAGGATTCGGATGTTGTAGCTAATAAGCTATCTATAGTAGTACTACCACCAGACTTACAGGTTTGGCGTACTTGACATAATCACTTTTTCGCAACAACCTCACGAGAAAGAAAAAGAGAAGTGTTTAATAAGCACAGCTATGGGGTGTGAAGATTTCAAATCTTTGGTTGAGGCTTTCAACTCCCTCGTTTATTGTTGAGAAGACACTTAGTACACACCTGCCCCTTCTCAACTTGCCAGGGTACGTGCTGCTGTATGTGTATGTGTGTATGTATGCACAGCACGGATTCTCCTGTAATAGCCTCGAAAACCATTGCTCGTCGAGGGAATAAACTGCAGGCGCTTTCCGAATTAGCATATCTCAAATGCTGACCGGTTGTATTTTGACTTGCTTTGCAAGTTGATACGAGCGATGTAGAGGATGAGTTCGGATTTATACATACCCCTCTGTTCCGCGACAGTTACTGTTGGCATTACTCCTTCCAGGAAGTTGCTTTGTCTTCGAGGCTTCGAATAACATCTGGCAGATGACAAATAGGAGTAAAGAAAGAACGGATGACTGCTTCACAGAGTTTTTTACACATCAAAGCCTGGGGAGACTCTCGTCTTCTTGTTACTAGAGTACTTGCAATTTAGCTACAGGTGCTGTACATTTCATACCAGACATCATTCATTCTTGGCAAGACTTACACCAGTGTGTGCGTATGCAAAGACAAGGGGTCCGAAAAATTGGGGCTTGCTCATGTGGTCTGTTCAGACTTAAGACGGACAGTTAGGGCGCTAAAGAAGACTCGGCAACCGAAGTCAAGTTCGAAAAATTGAATGGGAAGCAGATGTCGAATCTGCAGGGTCAAAGACGGAGCTCCCTTACTGGTTCCTCGACGAGCCAGCTGCGTCTTATTAATTTTTTTTCGACGGGCTCTAGAATACTATATGTATCTACGTACACTTTACGGACACATATGTGGCTACTTGAGAGGGACCGGCGATCTGGATATCTGGCGGTATTTTATCACATGGTGTTACTAGTTTCTTCTCTATGTCCACCTACGCATGTAGAAACAACAATAATGCGGACCCGCAATGGCTAGGTACCTAGGTAAGTAGGTATCGATGTAGGTAGGTAGGTGGTCGTTAAGTATGACGATGACGATACCTGCGAATCACGACTGAGAGTTATGCTATACGCATCTCACGTTTGCGCTCTTCGACGTGTATAACCTCAATGGATACGCATGTAGGTAAAGTATGTACCTAGCCTCTATCTTGGTTATCAATGCCTTGTCCTGTGTTATGTGTCATCGAGCTCAGTCATCGTTGATCATTAAATAACCGCCGACGTGGCACACAAAAACCATTCATCCGTGTAACTCGACCGTGGTTTTACATGATGATGGGAGTTTTAGAATTGCAATGTTTTGTGAGCAAGACTCGGAAATATATCAAGCACTTGACCTATTCCGAATGTACGAAAGTAGCCCCTTACCAACCCTACCAACAGTCAGGATGAGGTAGGCATTTGCATACATGCCTCTTTCTGCGAAGATTCCCCCGCCTCACAACCCCTCGTCCCTTTTTTTTTTCTGGGATCTCCCACAAAATCCTTGGTTTCCCAGCTTCTGTATTCCTAGTGCCCCGCACTTGGGGTGCTTCCACACAGACATGCCAACCCCGTGCCCTACTTATCCACATGTACCTTGCCTAGTTTAGATAGACCTTCAAAGGATAGATCAGAAAAGAAAAGAAAAACAAGAGCAGGAATCAAATATAGGTCCAATTCACATTTTACGACGGAATTGGCATATCTGTTTATAATTCCCAATCTATCAGGCCGGATCTCGAAGTGAATTGACTTTCACTTGAGCCGGCACGAAGCCATCTTCCTGCAAGCAGTATCAACTTACATATGAACAAGGCCGTTGGATGAACCAGCGAATCCCTGTCCACAGCCCAATACATCATGAGACTTTTTGCTGCGAGACAACGTCAGAACCCAGAAGCTCTTTTCTGCTTTTATTAGTGCCGGCCAATTGATCCGTCCGCTCCACCTGCATCGTCCTGTTGGCAATCCACGGACCATCGTTCACCATTAAAGCTTACCTACCCACGTATCCCGGGCTCTATAGTGATCCAAGCTCCTCTCGCCGATGGTCAATGTAAGATGAACAATTGGTCATAGCATAACAGCGATGAGATGGGTGGTTCGAAGTCGGATTCGGATGCATTCGTCCTCGAGAGTTCAAGACCCCTTTTTTTCGATAGCGCTGTCAGGAACAAGACCAGCCAACCCCATGAACTGGTCGAACTGGTCTGCAACGCACATGTCGCACTTAGCAGCAGTACGTATGTACATACATATGTCCATATTGATGTGCTAGTGGAGAACTGCGCATGCAAGAAGACACACGAACAAAACGCGGATTCATTCGACGGCCGGGGTGGACTCCTTGCTCTGGATACCCTTACAAAGAGAGGTCATGAGACCTTCAATTTGTACACGCTAGCCACAAACTTTGGAAAGTTAACTTGGACGGAACGCCGCTCCGTCTCCTGCTCCGTCTTCCTGGAGCCAGCCGACGAGTCAATCAACAATCGGCGTCATAGGTGCCATAGGTATTCCACTACCTAACATTAGTTAGACCCGTCTAGTCCCCTTGTTCTCCTAGGAGGCTTAGGGGGGATGGGGGGCTTGGAAGAAAGAAAAATCCCAACGAGTCCGATCTGCCATGTACATACATACCTAAGCCATACCTAACCTTCTATGTCACACACCCCGAACCCAGCTGCAAGTCACCAAGTGCCATTTTCGTCCAGTGGCAAAAAGAATTGCATGGTTCGGAGAGCAAATTGGTGTTCGAAAAAGAGCATTTCTTGACCAGCATTCAAATATGCTCTCGTAAATATGAATGAAGCCCTATGCCAAGCGGCTTCGGGCATTTGAAAACGCTTGCAAGCCCAACTCCGATGTGGAAAACTGAGGCGAATTGGGCCGTGACAGCTGCACGATCTATCTACCGCCCGAGGGCTAGATCTGCCTATCGATGACATCGTCATTATGATGAATCTGGCTCCAAGGTTCTTGTTCCTATCCAAAGCACATTACATGATTACTACCAATGGATTTGATTATACCTCCGGTACCCTTCAAAATGAAACTTCCATAATGGACCAATATGGATTGAATCCGAATGCAATGGCTTCCACATATGTAGTACGCCACCGTTTTCAACGCTACCACCACTCTTTTATGACTGATCACAGACGTCCTGCAAAAATCCAATAAGATTCAATGGTTCTGGAGCCTCCGACGTTGGATAGTTGGACTTTTACAAAAATAAACACACCACGTGAACACGCCGGCCGCCGTAAAACGATAGTGCCAAGACCGAGCTTAAGTGCTTGACCCCTATTTTGGGACGATGTACCTGATAGGATCTGGCAAAGCTGGCGGCATCCACAGAGGAATTTCAGCCGGGGGGAATGAACACATGGTCCTGTGCGCGGGTCGCTCCTCTTTGGCGCCGCATCGAGGCTTATTGGGAAGATCATGCAATCCTTGGGTCTTGGATCTGCCGTTCGGGGCGATCTAAGCAACATGTGACTGACTCTTACGGAATGTACGGCTCCATCTAATAACTACCTACGAGCAGTCCGAAGAACGGTACCGGAGTAAATGCGTCGTGTCTCGTGACACAAAGGACGTAGTAATCCCACCGACAGGATTCGGAACCTTTGACGGCTTTAATGAGAGCAATCAAACTTTCTCTGCTATTTTTACTCCGTCATGCATTGTGAACCTCATTATACCTCATTATTTTGCTATCAACATCGCCGTGTTGTCCTAGGCCGGAAATGAACGCTGCTCGGATAATTTTCCATGGGCGAAATAAAGAGGCTGAGGGCCCATATACATTCATTCAGCTCGATGCATCATTAGTCATCTGGCTCGGTTGAAATTGTGTTGGAAACTCCTTGATCATGAACGATCGAATCAAAGCGCCCTGCCACAGTCATAGCCAGGGACGGATTTCTCGCGGATAGTCGCAGTTGTCGACCCTCGAGTGTGCTTTTGTCTTGATTTTGAACAAGTAGTCGAGCATTGACAGCCTGATCTCAGTCGAGATTATGAGCGACAACATGTCCAAACAACGGCATATTCATCGAAAGCCGACGTGGACCTCAACTACTCGTTGGCATATATTGCAGGCGAATTGGTGGATACAATAGTGTAAGTGGAGTTTTGATCATGTTCTGCGGGCATATCGAATATATTTGTCAGGTTTCAAACCCAACGTCTACCCAGGTACCGGGCAGACAGGAATTGTCGAATCGGAAGAGACCAACTCATATGACCATGGATTTTTTCGGGTATGACAATGATCTCAATCTAGGCCTAGTAATACCTAGATGTAAGACGAAATTGTTGAGGCGGCTATCCACATACACATACTGCGGTATGACAATCGTATATTCGGGAACAGCGCACGAGGAAAATGGAGGAAATGGAACAAAATTGATGGATCAAATGATCAAATGGTTGTTTGAAACTTCCAGTCCGCCAGTCCACTTTCCACTTTCTATGTCCCACTGTCCAAGCTTCTGGGTCTTTCTGGGTCTTACCTGCCGAAGCTGCCTAAGGTACGGGCCCGCGGACCCTCGCAGCTCGCAACTACCTCGACGATGAAACAATGTGGCTCCATGGCCCCATCCTTAGAACTTTATCTGGGATGTTTATCTGGACATCTGGGATGAGGCACGGGTAGCACCGATGAACAGATGAACTTAGATCAGCCCGGCGGCTACACTAGAACTACCTAGGATTGCTTAGACCGCAGTCACGCCCAAACGTTAACATTGCCTGCCTCCATGCCTACATACATACATACATACCTTCTCTTAACCGGTCAAGAACTTCAAACCTTCAAACTCTTAAATCTTGTATCTTGCATATTTCTTCTCAAAACATCCCACCGCCATGGCACCACTAATATCAGCAAATAGGGCAATCTCTCTTCAGGGGATTTGAACCAACCACAATATGCATGCGGTACTGTCCGTGCTTACTTCGCCCCTTACACCGCGTCTTGATAGGCTCGGACTATTGGTGGCAGGTGACTCGATCTGAGGCAAGATGTCTTCAAGAAAAATCCCGAGCCTCAAGGAAATAGCATGTCCACTCTGCAGCCTCGTGATAGACCGTCAGTCTTATCACATGTGAGAAACAATTTTACAGCTAGGATGACCTGGGCCACGGAGATCATGAGCTATTGCTGCAACTACCCCTAAGACCCTTAGAGCTCTACGCCGGTTTATGCGTCCTAGCTTTTAATTCGTTATGTCCGTTGCACAAATCGATCCTCATCTCAGACAATTCGGCGCGCGATGCATGTCTGTCTCAGAGAGGAAGAGTCGGGAATAAGTCAAAAGATCTTCCCATGCCGGGATCGGCATCGATATGATTATCATGTCCTCGATTCGCAAGAGTTTGGTACTTGATGCCGCACATACAAAAAAACTCATTATTATACCGATTTATACATGCCAATCCATTTCTCGTCATATCACACGACAACTACACATTCACGATGCGTATTCCAATCTTGTCGGAAAAAGTGTCCTGTATAATTACTCTATCGGCGTCTGTTACTGATCCCCGTCAGGCTCTCTCCGCGGCACTGAGTCCCCAAACCCGACTAAGTATCCTCTTCCAGGGCAAGGTGTTCATCTAAACCCCCCAAAAAAACATATTTTACGACTACTCTTCGCAATAACGGGGATGTGCGGATTTACTCTAGACTACAGATGAGACACTTGGCGTCTCTTGCCGAAATCTTTTAGGCGACTTTAGTGGTCTTCGGCACATCGGACGCGCGCTTAACAACTGCCGACAAAGATAAGAATGATCATCGGCCTCTTGGCTGGTCCGATGATCTACATTCCCGAGTTGAACGGAGCCGATGAGGAACGCGCAGAGACAACACCGGCGCCGAGAAACAAGACGCTAATGAGGGAGGCAAAACAGCCTCTAGTAAGGTAAGCTACGGCCTACGCCATATCGATCAGGATGGTCGTGCGGTTTTTAATTTACATGCTTAATCGAGTCGGGGGCATCAAGTCGTATCAGTTATTGTATTATATAATGTGTAACTTGGGCAGAAACGAGACGTACGTCCACCTTTGATGACGCTTTGTACATTGTTAAGGAGGGTAGGTATGCCAAGACTTTTTGCTCTTGTGGAACCTCGGCGCACCCTCAGAGACACTCCTTCAATTTGACTCAAAAGACTCGTCTCTCATCCTAATTCCTTGAGTTGCCGGGGCTAACATGATTCATATTATAAATAGATCGCTATCGCAGGTTGAAAATCTAGATTATCGGAATCCATATGAGCATTGGATGAATCCGGTGAGATGCATAATGAGCTCTCCGATATTAATACCAGGGCTTGCTCGGTACCAGCAACTCACCCGGTCTGCCCGGGAACAGCCCTGAGTCTTAGTTAACCCGTTGCATCTCTAAACTAATGAAAACAACGGTGTCTATATAGACAAAGCCATAGGAGGTTGCAGGAGCCAAGCCTTCATCTATCCCAGCAACCCAGTAAAGCTGTCTTTGGGAGGTCGATGATATCCGGCTTAATGCCGCGCAACCCATAAAAAGCGACTCGACTCCAAGAGAGCCAATCATCAGCCCTGGGGAGTTAGCGATCGCAAACCCGAAAGGTTCTCTTGCTAACCGGAACACACTCGATGGCATCTCCAGAGCAGCTGAGAAGCCTGGATCAGCCGCAAGACGGCTCGTTGAGAGTATCGTATCCTACATATCGTTACGAGCTCATGATGCTTCCAGGTTCCGCATTCCCGCTTTGGGAATATGCTATTTTATCCCGGCCTTAACAACACATAGGGACTAGAGTACTAAGGTAAAAGTCATAATAATAATGCCCGAGGCGGGGTAGCTTGACGTCGACACAGAAAAAGACAGGCCTAGGTAGAGAGGGCAAATCGAGGGTGCAGCATTGACAACGTCTGTCACAAATGACGATGATACCACCTCTTCGGGGGATGCAGGAATCCTCGTCATCTGACGGGAAGAAAAGGAAGGGGAAGTAATTGATGAGGAGACCAGACTCACCACACGATGCATGCGAACTGTGATGAAGTCATCTTCCTTACCTTTCGATGCGGCCAGGTACATACTTAACACACTGATCTTTCTACTTCCACGCTTTATCTGATGTTCTCGCTCGCGCCACATTATGGAAACGCCGGCAACCCTTGTCCTAAAGCGCAATTTATAGAATGGTCTTTGGGGGAAACTGGTGGCTTACAGGCGCGCTGGCTTGCATAGCTTCCTGTCATGGGACCCGACGCCAGGTTTACGAGCTTCAGTTCTCAGACAAGATCTGTCGTCACCCTAGCACGACGGTAGCGCCGATCATAAACCACGTAGAGAGCCTGTATAGAGCCTAGGAGCAATTCTTCTAGCTGTGTTGTGCAAAGGGGAAGTAGTAGACATTAGGGAACCAGGGCCTTGCTTCCGGATCGAGCGACATGCATCCTCCAACACAGTCTTATGGCTGCAAGCAGGTGGGTGAACCCGACAAGCCGACTTCTTAATAATGACTATAGGAGGTAGGTCTGTCGCTCAATTACCAGGGTATAACCGTTCTTCCAACCAAGCATTTGGTTCCTGACAAGAGGGCTGGCAAGTAAAGAACATCAGCGCTAGGAACGGCGGGACGTTCCTCTTTCCTGCAACTACAGCCGGCCGAGACCTAATACGCACACATATTGCTCATGAACTTGCACGCGTTAGCCGAATAACTGCCCGGTATACTTAGCTGCAGATGAGCGAACTCTGATACGCTTCTTAGCAACGTCACCATCCAATATGAGAGCCTGTTATCCACAACTTCTTCTCCAGTGCCATCACTGCACGTGTGGCCTTCATAGCGGTTGATCCTGCTTGTTCTGGTATCCTAATGCAATCTGAGGGCACGACAGGTGGACCGTCTCAGTTCCACAACGTCTACCACCACAGTATAAGGCCATGGCATGCAGATGAGATGGAGATGCCGATTTTCTCTAATCTTTTTTCTCCCTATCACTAGCAACAAGTGCTTGACGAAGGAGATTAAAAGGGCCAATGCTTTGTTTCGGAGAGATATCTCGCTCGAACCTCCATTTTCGTATACTTTAATTGGCCTTGTCTAGACTAACCCTATGTCTCATCATGACTACTGTAGATGAATGCTATACGCGGGAGCATAGCCCCACGGCGCCTCGTCCGGCCGCCCTGCGCAACGGTTGTATTATGCCGGTCCGATATGAACCATACAGCACGGCTTCGTAATTGTGTTAGGCAGTTGTTTAGAATCGTGGATTCCGGCCGAGTTTCGCCCATCGGGATATCGATCACGCCCGTTCCAACTACCTTCGTCGACCTACGTATGAGAGATGCGCGGCTCACAGCGGCCGGGATTTCTACCACATCAGCGTGGTATTGTTCTGTTTAAAGTTGGAGCTCCTATATAGATAGTCACTGTAGCACGTCGTTGCAATGTGACTGCGGGTGACTTCCCGGTGTATTACTACGGGATTACCTCAATTTGTCATGATCGGTATTGAAATAGACTACCACGGATACCACAGCTTTGATTGATATTTCGGGCTTCGAAAAAAATCATCAAATTAGCGGTATCATTCAACGTCGCCTGGAAGCTTCTTTCGGAGCACACCATAATATAAGGTATGCAGCCACTAAAGTCAATGACTCTGGAGAGAGCATCACGATGGAATGATGAAGATCTGTGCAACAGGGGATGCATAATATTCCCAGAGGATTCGCCGAGTCTTGTGAGGCTCTTTGACTACCCTAGGACCCATCAGGATGGAACACTTCAGATGTTCCGTTGGCACCACGTAGGCGGTAGTACAGAGGTGCACAGAGCTAAGCCCAATAATGTGCCTCGAAGAACCAATCGCTAAGGCGGAAAGGGTTCTAAAACCGGGTGCTACGAGATGATAACCCTCCCCCGAAGGATTCCCGTACGAAACAACGCCAGGAAGATACAAACTGCTCTTCGAGTTATCAAATGGGGAGAGAAAGACCTGAACGACCCTTAATCGGAGACGTAGAACTACGGCTGTCACATACGCTCAGGAAACCCTTAGGCTTCCACCAGGATGTCCCGTTGCGGCCAATTAATTAACTAGACGCACGTCTCACTAAGCGAGTGTGGCCTGGGAATCAGATCATCTCAAAATCAAACCTTCTAGGTCA
Source organism: Annulohypoxylon truncatum (assembly GCF_022578515.1). Taxonomy (NCBI): domain Eukaryota; kingdom Fungi; phylum Ascomycota; class Sordariomycetes; order Xylariales; family Hypoxylaceae; genus Annulohypoxylon; species Annulohypoxylon truncatum. The sequence continues at coordinate 1,112,748 of NW_025953787.1, forward strand.
GCCGAGTCGTACAGTACCAAGCTTCAACTACGTATTTCGGCGTGCACAAGCATATCAAGGTTCTGACGGTCTCACGTAATAATTAAGAGCGTGCATTTTTCGCTACTTAGCGTAGCCGCATACAGGAGGATGCAATCATAAGCAATGGGATAGGTAAGATGGATGTATGACAACTAGATATGTGAAACACCATCATGATCTCGAAGTGAACGTATAGAGGATCAGAAATAGTATAATTATCATTTCTAATCGCCTATCGCCAATAATAGAATACCTACTCGCCAATATCAAAAGGCCCCCTTTCGTATCGGTATAGCAGTCGTAGTCGTTCGAACGCGGACCGAGCGGCACCGCGTGGCGCATAGAAAAAGCTATGAAACCCGCGGATCGCTCATCGCCGCCCTGGCAGGACGCCCTCGACGCGCCTTTAGTGGCGCCGAGGATCTAAACCTTGACGCCACGGGCCTTTGGGGGATCGATCAGCTCAACAGCCGGTACCGGGACAGGACGTAAACTCGCTCACGCACGTACATACATACGGCATATACGCACACATACCTACACCTTACGCATACACACACGCATGCCTCATACATAACGCATATACAGCCTACAGCTCGGGAGTCCATCGTCGACCGTCGCAGTTAGTTAGGAAAGGGGGTGAAGCCCTCCGGTGGATCCCTCGTCAGCGCCCAAGATTGATCAGGTGCCTGGGCGCGGCGCACGTGGTTCTTGCTCCGCTTGGTCGGGCATACATATGTAATGTATGTATGGATGTATGTATGCTTCTCTGCACGGGTGGGCGGTAAGGGGGGAGGCTTTTTTTATTTTCTTCAGCAGCTTGGTCGGCAGGGTTAAGGGCGGCTATTCTGGTTATTGGGGTTGGGTTAGGGGTAGGGCAGGGATTTTGCTTCCCGTCCCGGCGTCGTATTTGGGTCTGTTTACTTGCTTGTGAAAATCGGTTTTTAGATAGGACTCAAGTCTGTGTGTTAGATTTATGGAAATGAGGATGGGATTCAAATATGAATATCGATTGGATCGGATTGGCTGACGGAGGGGGCTGGCTGGCTGACTGGCTGGCTTCATACGACTTTTGTTAGTTGTCTGAGATTTGCTTTGGAAACTTACCTCGTAGCCATTACTCACTAAGATATCTAGAGACTCAAAACAGAAAAAGTCTTTTTGTAAAACATTATCAAGAGTCATACAATCCCTTCGTCAAAGCAACGGAATTTGAACATACTTGATAGGTATTGAGTGTTGGCTTATTGTCTACAATATACCTAAATACCCAGCCAGGGGTTTAAGTCCAACAACAGGTGTAAGTAATTTCATTATACTTCCGAACCGAATGAATTGAAAATATTTAAAATGATGAGATACGAGAATTGTTTCCTAAATATCCAAAAGAAGGTACAAAATCCTTTTTGGGGTAATGGCATTAAGTAAAATTAATCAAAAAGTGGTATGTCCTAATACTAGGACATGTAACACAGTATTACTATCTGTAGAATTTATAGAATTTATAGTCTTCTGGTTGCACCTGACAAGAAAATATTTGGCAGCTGACAAAGACTTCTCAACTAAACTTTGAAGCTCCGTCCAATCACAAGGCTTCTTTTTACAAAAGTAACATTGTGACATACCCAAATCACCGAACCCATGAAAAACAACCAACGGTCCCGGACATGGATAATTACCAGGTTGGCGTAGAGTACCTCTCCGCAGGTGCAAATAGGCATACCGCCGTGGCCGACTGGAGTGAGGATGGGACAGTAGCCTTCGGTGCTGACTCACTTGTCGCTTTATGGCGACCACATGTAGGTGCGACTTGGAGCTAACGAGACCTAACGCTGTCTTGCTAATCTTATACCTATTTGATTAGAACGCGGCACCAAAAGGTGTGACAAATCTTCTTTCGGGACACAAGGATATCGTCAAGGCTGTCAAGTTCCTACCTAAGCTTGAGGGCGAACCTACATCGTATTTGCTCACTGGAGCTGATGATCAATGTCTGAAAATTTGGGCGCTTTCGACAGATACCGATGATGCCGGTGGTGCTTCTTGCATGCAAACAGTGAATGCTCATACGGCACCTGTGAACTGTATAGCAACTCTTCATGGGAAATCATCGCCAGGTTCGACGTCGAGGATATTTGCCACGGGTGCAGCAGATGCCTCGATAAAAGTGTGGGCACTAGAAGGCAACGAAATTCGCTTACTACAGACCATCAAGACTGCCCCGAAGTTCTTCCCACTCTCGATAGCCTTGAGTAGCCTCAGTCAGGATGGTGAGGGATTAGTTCTAGCAGTGGCTGGGACGAGGGATATTGTCCAAATTTTCGTTGCAAGCTCCAGCACTAGCCCCGAGTTTCAGCTCCAGGCAACCTTATCAGGCCACGAGGGATGGATTCGATCACTAGATTTCACATGGGAGGGAAATAATTCCGAGAGCGACCTGATACTAGCATCTGCGAGCCAAGACAAGTACGTCCGCCTATGGCGATTTCACAGAGGCAAGGAGTTGCCTGCTGCAGCGGCGAACGGGGCTGACCCATCCATGGGCGCATATCTACCTGGAAGGTCCCCTTCGAATAAGGCACATCGGTTAAAAGCCGCAGAAAAGGACTATTCTATAACCTTCGAGGCGCTGTTACTAGGGCACGACGATTGGATATACAGCGCAAAATGGTATTCTAGCCCGTCTACCGGAAAACTGCAACTCCTGTCTACATCCGCGGACAATACGCTCGCGATATGGGAAGCGGACCCTTCTTCGGGTATCTGGGTCACGACGGTGCGGCTCGGCGAGATTAGCCGGGAGAAAGGAGCCACGACCGCGACGGGAAGCACAGGTGGGTTCTGGACGGGTCTCTGGTCTCCCTACGGAACCTCCGTGGCGTGTCTCGGCCGGACCGGCAGCTGGCGGCTGTGGGACCACAGTGCGTTGCAGGACCAGTGGCTGCCGCGCATCGGCATCAGCGGGCACACGCGCTCCGTGACAGGCATCGCGTGGTCCAAGAACGGCGACTTCTTGCTGTCCACCAGCGCGGATCAGACCACACGGCTGCACGCGAGCTGGAGCAAGGGCGGCGGGGCCGGGACCTGGCACGAGATGGCGCGCCCGCAGATCCACGGCTACGATCTCAACTGCATCGACTCCCTAGGCGGCTCGCGCTTCGTGTCCGGCGCGGACGAGAAGCTAATGCGCGTCTTCGAGGAGCCGAAGGCGGTCGCGCGACTCCTGCGCCGACTGTGCGACGTCGTCGGCTCCCGCGACGAGGACGTCGAGGCCATGCCCGACGCGGCGAATATGCCCGTGCTCGGGCTGTCGAACAAGGCGATCGAGGCCGTCGACGACGATATCGAGGTCCGGGCGCCGGCGGCCAACGAGATGGAGCGGGACGCCTTGGACCCGGGCACGACGGTGCGCAGGTCCGCGCTCGAGATCGACCACCCGCCGCTGGAGGACAGCCTGTCGCGGCACACGCTCTGGCCCGAGATCGAGAAGCTGTACGGCCACGGCTACGAGATTTCTTGCCTGGCCGTGAGCCACGACGGGACGCTTGTCGCGAGCGCGTGCAAGGCGAGTTCGGTCAACCATGCCGTTATCCGCCTTTTTGAGACGGAGAGGTGGACGGAGGTGAAGCCGCCGCTGACGGCGCATTCGCTGACTACGACGCGATTGCGGTTTTCTCCCGACGACAGGTACCTGCTTAGTGTTGGGCGAGACCGGCAATGGGCTGTTTTCGAACGGGATGGCGACAATAAGCAGAGCTATAAGCTGTTACAGTCTAATCCAAAGGGACATTCTCGAATGATTCTAGACGCCGCATGGGCGCCTTCGAAGGACTCGTTGGTATTTGCTACGGCCGGTCGAGACAAGCAAGTCAAGATATGGCGGCAATCCCCGGCCGACTCGGGAGAGCCTAGTATTGCCTCCGTGACTACGATACCTGAAACGCATCCAGTCACAGCTATCGACTTCCTACATCGGGACGCCGAGAGCAGCGCCTTTCTCCTGGCGGTTGGCACTGAGATCGGAAAAGTGTCAATATACTTGATTAACGCGGTCTCACTTGAAGTATCTGCAACGCTAAATCTAAGACCGGAGTAAGCCCTTTCACGTCCGCCTGATATATTACTGCCTACTAACAAGTTTTCCCTCCCCTAGATTATGTCTCGCGAAGGCTGTTTTGCAACTTTCGTGGAGACCACAGCGAACTGCAAACGAGTTGGCGATAGCTGGAGAGGATAGCTCCCTTAGAGTATATTCACTTTCGGAGATAAATCCATGAAGTCTAAACACCATCTACGCGACTGCCTAGCTATCTAGGCACTGCCATTATTTGTCCAAGGCGCGTTCTTTCTCTTGCATGGACATTCGTGCGTGCCTGTTGATGCCAATTCTATCGATCCCAACGCCTAACCGTATCTCTCAAACACATTAACGCCGCAACTCGCCCCCTTTTTGGCCAGGCCGGCTAATTACAATTATTACGTGGATCATTTATCATCTGCGTGATGTCTAGGAAAGGCCGTCTTTTCTCGAGACTCGTAAGGACTTTGCGCATCACAATTCCCGAATTATAGACTCGGCGACCTCGGTAGCTGCTGCCATAGTGGTGGTCGTAGATTTGGTCGCCAGTGATAGAGCGTCCTTCTTGCCGGCGATAAAGTTGGATGCGAAGCCGCTCTCACCGCCGTTGACGTAGAACCAAGCGCGGTTGAGGATGAAGAGGACGTGCTGCGGGAGATAGAGGACGGTGGCGATCATCAATAAACTGCACAGGAGGAACACGATAGACCCTACGGACTTGTTAGAGCTTGTAATTAGATAATATAACGCTACATCTTAGCGCATGGCTGTCATCTCAACCGCCTATGCCTGATAGTCGCAATGATGATGGTTTTAGGTGAAGCGTGTTCCATGAATAAATAAATAAATAAATAAATAAAAATACTCACAAAATATAAACCTCTCTGTCTGCGTAAACATGTAGACGCCGAAAGTGACCTCAATCTGGTATTGCTTCAGCCGAAGCCAGCGCCCAAATCGCTGGATTGCATTGAGATTCTCGGGTTGTTTCGTCAAGTACTCCATCGTGTCTGTATCTCGTAATGTGCTTCTTGCCTTTTTATTGTCTTTTCCGGTGTTGTCCGTAACTAGTCCAATTCGATCCGGTTTCTACGTTGTCTCTGTAGCTCGTCTGGTACGTGTGGATCGATAAGGGGGAAGAGAACGGAAAGGCAGGATGCGTTGTTCGTAACCGACTTTATTTTTTTTGGAAAAGGGGAAACTTCGAAAATGGTTGTTATTATTAGAGTTAAGAATAAGGTTCAATTAACTTTGCTGATATGGAGGGAATAACGAACGAGGCGTAAATCGAAGGTTCTGGTCGCTCGGAATAGGGAAAGAGATAATTAAAAGATATAAGACCGGGATCGTTCGAGATTCGAGGTCGTGCTTGTGCTCCTAAATCGAATGGATTCGAATTGGTTACCTCCACCAAGAGACGCGCAATTGAAGTCAATTGATTGCTGCTTGATTGGACAGGGGTAGACCCCTGTTGTTTTCTGAGTGGTAATATGGAAAGAAAATTGAGCCAATTGGATCGAGAGAATAGGTTAGGGGTCTCCCCTTTTATTAATGTAACCTTGTTGGAATTGTCTACTAGCGCTAATTACATAAGCACATGAAAAAAGCGGAAGTGACGTCGCGTTGTCGGATTTTGACAGCTGCCAGTCAACAATTTGTGCTCGTATATCGTTAAACTGTACGAAGCTATAGACATTTTGTTCGTGACGTTGTCCCCCCTATAGCTTAGTGGTTGACAGAAAGTCCGGGATAATTGACTTCATTACGAGAAATGGCCTGACTCGATAGATGGCCCTACCCCCTGGACACGATCTCTAACCGTTACTGCTGGTAGTGCGGGACGACGGCGATAATAACGACGATGCCACCGTTGCTGCGACCACTTCGCAGTCTGCTCGCACTCCGTTCTACCAGCCAACGGACACTCTCCGCTCCCACTCTTGCGTTGCGGGTATCCTTCTGCACCTCCGGACCCCTCCTCAAGCACACCAACCTCCCACCACGTCCTAAGCCTCCACCAGAGGAGGAAATCGAGGAGGCTTTCCTGAAGGGTAGCGGGCCGGGAGGGCAGAAAATCGTAAGCCACCGCATACTTCACCCTCTTTATCTTGTTCACCAGTCTTCTCCTTCCTTATATCCTTTAACTAAACCAAAGTAACTGACGACGCAGAACAAAACCAACTCCGCGGTCCAGCTCAAGCACATCCCCACCGGCCTCGTCGTCAAGTCCCAAGCCACGCGCTCGCGGAGCCAGAACCGGAAGATCGCGCGGCAGCTGCTAGCCGACAAGCTCGACCAAATCGCGCGCGGCGACCAGAGCCGCTCCGCCGTCGTCGGGGAGTTCAAGCGCAAGAAGAAGGCCAGCTCCGCCAAGAAGAGCCGGAGGAAGTACCGGAAGCTGGAAGAGGAGAAAGCTAGGGCTGCGGGGGAAGAGACTTTGGAGGGAGAGGAAGAAGTAGACGAAGAAGACGGCGAGTATGAGGAAGATGCGCCGGATGAAGGAAAATCGAATGTTCCTAGGTAAACCAAATGAATACAATCCATTGACTTACTCAAATACCACTAAGTTTGGAGAACCATAATGCACAATCGTACCTAAGATTGGGCTTGGCAATCGTAAATTACAATCAACTCTACACTATTTAAACACGCAATGACAAGTCTAGGCTCTTAAAGTGTTGTGGTTCACATTGTTCACACCAGGCTTATTACTTGAGAACGGAAAAACAGAAGTAGTATATGATCAACCTCGGCTGGAATTGTCTAGTCCACCCCGTGCTTGAACGGCCTCCTAAAAAGTAAAGCACCTCATATTCTCTTTTCTCTTGGAGTAATACAGCCCTAATCTCCGGACCACTATCAGAACCTTTTGTAGATACGAGTCTCGACTGGGATACATTCGCAACGGTAGGAGCTGCGCAATGCTCATGCTCCGGTTGGGAACATCGCGGGCTCGTGAGAAGTTATCGGACACGTGGTGTTTAAGAAGCTGGTTCGTAGTTAGATACTGGAAAAGCCAAGATAGAACAGGCTAATCTAACAATACCTTAAAAGCACTTGCGGTGAACGATCGAGGGACCGCTCTCATCGTACTCCTGCTTAGAGATCCACATTTGCTGGAAGGTAGATAGAGATGCCAAAATAGAACCACCGATCCAGACAGAGTACTTTCGCTCAGGGGGAGCAATGATCTTGACCTTCATGGAAGACGGGGCAAGAGCAGTAATCTCCTTCTGCATACGGTCGGACAGACCAGGGTACATGGTAGTACCACCAGACTAGATATCATGTTAGCGCTTAAATTCGAAGGTGGAGCATAAAGTACGTACCATGACAATGTTTCCGTACAGGTCCTTTCGAACATCGACATCACACTTCATGATGGAGTTGAAAGTGGTGACGTGGATACCACCGCTTTCAAGACCAAGGACAGAAGGCTGGAACAGAGCCTCAGGGGCACGGAATCGCTCATTACCAATAGTAATGACCTGGCCGTCGGGAAGCTCGTAGGACTTCTCCAAGCTGGAGCTCTGGGCAGCAGTCTGGATCTCCTGCTCGAAGTCAAGAGCGACGTAGCACAACTTCTCCTTGATGTCTCGCACGATTTCTCGTTCGGCGGTGGTGGAGAAGGTGTATCCACGCTCAGCCAGGATCTTCATGAGGTAGTCGGTCAAGTCACGACCAGCCATATCGACACGGGCAATGGCGTGAGGAAGGGCGAAACCTTCGTAGATAGGGACAACGTGGGTGACACCATCACCAGAGTCCAGCACGATACCGGTGGTACGACCGGAGGCGTACAGGGACAGAACGGCCTGGATAGAGACGTAGAAAGCGGGAGCATTGAAGGTCTCGAAGACAATCTGGGTCATCTTCTCACGGTTGGACTTCGGGTTGATAGGAGCCTCTGTGAGCAGGACGGGGTGCTCCTCAGGAGCCACACGCAGCTCGTTGTAGAAGGTGTGATGCCAGATCTTTTCCATGTCATCCCAGTTGGTGACAACACCGTGCTCGATGGGGTATCGCAGCGTTAGGATACCACGCTTCGACTGTGCCTCGTCACCGACATACGAGTCTTTCTGGCCCATACCAATCATGATACTAGCACACAGTTAGATATCGCTGCGCGAGTACAGTATGTTATCGGGATCGACTACTAACCCATGATGACGGGGACGACCGACAATAGATGCTATACTGAAGTGTTAGAAAACAGATCCGAGATTGAGGCCGCCATGAGGCTCAAGCGGGGGCGGTCGTTGGGCAAAGGGGCAGGACTTACGGAAAACAGCTCGGGGAGCATCATCACCGGCGAAACCGGCTTTGCACATACCCGAACTAGGCTCGAGTTAGCTGAAATGTTCTACCATTATGCATCTAGATGTTGAAATCGTGGAATTCGGATCGTGTTTTGGATCCAAGACCCCTACGACCGATGCGCGCTGCAGGATGCGGTGAGACGAGGCAAAACAAGGCGAGATCTTACCCATTGTCGATAACGAGGGCAGCAACTTCCTCTGTAGATGGGATACGTGTCAGCTATTGTAAACTCATCGAAGCTTCGAATGAAGCCGGTGGGATTGGATAGGAGGTGATGTTGACAGATTATGACAAATTACATACCCTCCATTGTGATGGATTACGTAGGTTAGGTATCGAAAGATTAATAAAAGAAGAGAATGAGGTCGTTACTTTCAGCCCACGCGATTCCCAGATCGTGAGAGCAAAGGTGATGGTGTTTTGTCGAAGCCTGTTGTGGACAAAAGACAACGAGGAGAGGAGTTGTTTGTTAGGTGGAAGTTGATTTTAAGGTAGAAGAGTCGGACAGTTAATTGCTTCTGGGGCGAGAGTGTGGGAGAAAAGGGAGGAACGAAGCTGGTTTGATGCACCGATCCCACAGTTCGATGGGAAGAACTTGTGGGCCGAACAAAAAAAGAGGCGGGGCAATGGCCAAGTACAAAATACGTACGCCTATCAGAAACGGCACAGGTATGTAGGTACCGAAGTACCTTCTCTTTTTACAAGGGGGAAAGGGGCAGGAAACGGCAGAAATGGCAGGAATGGCCTCTGCGCACACAAATATTAGGTACCTAAACCAGCTAACTCACTGTACCCAGCTGTACTTATTGAACAACAACAGCACACCTATCACTCACCGCTGTCACAAAGCAGAAATTGTTAAGATGAGCTGGTGAATCCTTTGGTTAGTGCTGGATTAGGCAATCGAATTCATAATCCCCCATCTTTGACTTGGACATTTTATTGCGAAGCATAGTAGGTAAGCATTAGCATCCTGGTGAAGGCACCGAAATAACAAACATTGAAGTCCCCTAGCCTACTAGGTACATATATACAGACCTAGTAGTAGCATATAGTCTTATCTTAATATTGAGGTGCCTAGAATTCGAAGGTCAACTTCTCGCCAAGACTACCGGGCAACCAACCTAACCCACCTCACCGTACATGGTCAGCCAGGGGTTCTCTCGACAGTCTACGACTTCAGTCGTCCTAATACACACCCCGAGGGCCGAGGGCGTACCTAGTAGCCTTGGATCTTCCGCGCATAAGCATTTCATGATGTATGCTTGTGGCTTAGCAGCTACACCTAGGTATACATACAGTAAGGGGACACAATTACGTAGAGAAAGAAACATCCCATTCCCCATACCCTGGAATCACGATTGGTCGGCGCCAAGCAGGCATCGCCTATCCGGGTCAAACATGTCAATCTCACGGGGCGAGTGGGTTGCGCAATCAGGGGCAAGGTGATTTGTGCTATGTTACTTCTACTCCCCTCAAACACGAGCAATAAATAATCAGGCATCTACAACAGTGACTTCGATATGGGCCTACCTATACGAGTCTGACGTAACACACTATGTATACCAAACTATCTACGACTAGGCAATCGTTGAATACTCACGAGCCTGAAGCGAAACAAGGAAGAAAGGAGAAATATGAAAAGGTGGTAATTTTAATAAGAGGTAGCCAGCTAACCCTGAATATGGTATCATCTGGTTTTGGCATCGTAGCATGGCGATTTCAACAAATTTTACATGTTATTATCTCAAACCAGGGTCTTAGCGGTCAAGAAACCGAAGGCGGGGTGAGGGGCATCTGCAGCGGGGCATCTCGACCAACCCCTGTGGCTAGGTCATAATTAGAACAGCATCGTGAGGCTTGAAATATATATCCATCTGGATGTTGGTACATAACTGCCAGGTGGATATGTAATCATGCTATAGAATTTGATATTCGGTAGAAGATTGTGACATTTACTATTATACACCAAAATAAAGAAGATAGTATACCTAAATAGTATTAATTTAAATCTTATCCTAACCTCCTAATTGGCGACTATTTTTCAGGGGTTCCACTTTTCCGGCTTATCGACCCTATCCTTGTGAAGCTTCGCGAATCTTGGAGATCTCAAAAGAAGCTTATGTTTAATGTACATAGTTGACAAGATACTCAGCCTGTTCAGTCGAAACTTTTTAACAACTGAATGAACAAAATCGAGGAGACAATAACTGCAAATCAAAGAAATACTCGAAAACGTCGCCCAACCACTATATTGAACCATTATCAAAGTTACGTCGGCAGAAAATTCTTTCAAAATCGTCGGAAAAAACGATCGATCGCTTGATACCCTGTCCCAAACGACGTAATCTACCGAACTCCAACAAACTTCCTTGCACATCCCTAACAAGAGCAAAAGTCGACAACAGTCAGAACCGCCAACTTCGCAACAAACGCCCGAACAACCCCGCCAAGGGCCAAAGCATAGAAAAGAAAATCCGCCACAAAAATGGCAGGAATGGACAAGAACCTCAACGAGCTCCTAAAATGGAGCATCGAAAACTCAGCGCCGGCCGACCCCTCGGCGCCCCAACCCGCGGGCCCTAAAACATCGCTCAACGCGGAGGCGCTCGCCGCGATCATGGGCGCGCCGTCGGACGCGGAGCTGATGCAGGCGTCGATGGCGGCGATCACGTCGACGGACCCAGAAGTAACGCTCGAGTCGAAGATGACCGCCTTCGACAACCTGGAGCAGCTGGTCGAGTCGCTCGACAACGCGAACCTGCTCTCGAAGCTGGGGCTGTGGACGCCGCTGCTCGAGCTGCTGGGCCACGAGGAGGACCAGCTGCGGCTGATGGCCGCCTGGTGCGTCGGCACGGCCGTCCAGAACAACGCGCCGAGCCAGGAACGCCTCGTCGCGCTCGGCGGCGTCGAGAAGTTGGTTGGCATGGCCCTCGGCGAGCGCTTGCCCATGGAGAAGCGCGCCGGCGACGGCGACGAGACGACCGGGGAGGCGGTCGCCGCTAACGGGGCCGCAGAAGAGACGAAGGATGTGCGCCGCAAGGCCGTCTACGCGCTCAGCTCCGCCGTGCGGAATTACCAGCCCGCGCTAGACGTCGCCGCGAAGGAGTTGCGGAAGAGAGGCGAGGACGTCCAGGAGGGACTGGACGCGACGGATATGGACGCTGTAAACGAATTGATGAACGGTTTGAAGAATAAGGCTATAAATGCATAGATATCTCTTGATAATAATTGGGAGATGGTGGGATAGGGGATAACATCATGGCATTATCGGCGTTGGTGGATACATCCGGTCACTAAAAAGGGGCTTAGGCAGTCACGATATACTTGGGGGAAAGTCACGGTTGCTAAAATGATGAAATGGCAGTTACGTCGTCTACTCGTTATGACTAGTGATGTCTCATATTTTACAGCTGTATTACAGTGTCTGGCATCTTATGTGGCGGGATGATATATGTACATGGTGACGGAGGAGCGTTGTCGCCTCTTAATCTACTAACTCGCCATCGAACGGGATGCCTAAACCCATACAGAGTAGCCTGGTGTGTCTATTTGACTTCGCCGTAGTTTCAAGGTTAAAGCGACAGCCGGAAATCATCTTAGATGGATATAACTGATAAATGTGTTAGCGACTGGATGAGCCTGTTGCCAATTATCTCGGCGACTTACTGAATAATTAGCCTCGACTTCTGGGAAGTGCTGCACGTGTTGAGGTTCGAAACCCCAACTGATGCCCCCGGTGTGGTCGCCGGCAGAGCCTAAGCTTTTTGTTAATATCTTCCATGTCTCATTCTTTTTGCTTTCTCGAAGCGCTAGGCAGTTAAGGGGTACGAACCTTTAACACCCTTCCAATTCTTGATTTTTGGAAACACCAGGTGAATGATCTTGTCTAGGAATTCATAGGCCTGGTCTCCGTAGACACTAACCTTGACAACCGTCCTGTCGCCCTTGACAATACCCCACTGAGCAACGCTCTTTCTGGTTGTTGAGATCGTGGGGCGGACGCCTGTAATGGTCTGCAGTACCGAACGTGCGACGATGAGATGATCCGGGTTCTTCTTAGCCTGCGGTATGAACATGGATAAATGCACAGCCTTAACCTCAGGGAGATTGCGCCAGTTGAGGTCCTTCTCAATAGGGTAGAGAACACCTCTGCCTCGCGGCCCACGTTTAGGTCGGTTCTTCATATACGGCGACGAGTCGTCCCATTCCCGTAACCGTACTCTTTCGGGACTGGGGGGAGTGCCGGGGGGTATGTGCTGGTACGTTAAGGTCAGGATATCGGAGGTGATGGTAGAGTGATAGGTCTGTTTTAGTCGGGGTAGGTTGAATGGTCCAGGGGAATAGTTTCGAGCGACCGGGTCCGAAGATGGCGGCGGTTGGACTGGGTGTAAAGGTCCTCGGTCGTATTTTGGAGGACGGTATCGGTATCTAGACAATGAATATTCATCAACTTGACCCCTTTCTGGTATTCCATGGTATGGACCTTATGCCTACCTTTCGTGGGGAAGCTCGTAGTTTCTACGGCTTGCTCGCTTTCGTGGATCGGTAAGCTTAACACCTTCCCTAGTGACAATTGGTGTCGCCAGGCCGGAGTCTTGCTCAATATCAGGAATTTCGGGTGTAGGCGCAGCGGCTTCGGTCGATGCACATCTTTGGAAGTTCGTTGCGCAAGGCTTCCACCACGATATGGTGCCGAGAAGCTGTCGGCCGGCCCGAGGCATTTCTCTGAGAGCCGCCATGATGTGTTTGCGCCTGCTAACACCGAGTTCTGAGCTCAATGGCGACTTCGCGCATTCAATCTTCTAGGGCCTCAGAAGTGAAATTTCAATGTGCCATCCCACCGAGAAAGCTTTCCGGCGAAACTAATCTCCGGTCTTTGCTTGGATCTAATCCCTGTTAGCCCTAGCTCCAATCTTCAGGATCCCTTTACATGATTGGCTAAGTTGTTGTGGCAGTATTAACCCCACGTTGTGTGATCTGCCTTACATAATCCTATCAATCCGAGCTGAAAGTCTTAAAGGTTGAAGGTAGGCACACCAAATTGATTCACAAATTTTGGTTTTGTATGATTGACCCTAGATCGTATGGAATTATAAGATGGCCAATCTCTCCAGCAATGGTATCTTTTTTGTGCGCCATAAACTTTGCTGTTTGCTTAAGCGTGGATACATACCACACAGTCCACCGAGCATCTATGGATACTAGGTATGTACCTAGTTGAGAAAACCGCATCATATCACAGATATTCAGTATATAACTCAGATTACCAGGAAAACAAAAAAGCGCATATCACATAAAATCGTTACCAAACATAAGTTGAGTTTATTTCAGAAACGTGAGACTCAAGATATCAACAATACCACCAGCTGGATGATGGCATGTCGATCACCTGACGAACCCTCCGTTGTAGGGGCTACGTAGGTGCCGTGGCTACGGGTACTAGTTTATCTCCTTTTGGTAATCCATCATGATGAATCACTCGTACTGGTACTACAATCTGCAGCACGAGACCACCTAGAAGTGCCAGACCTGCCGGATCATGAATGTACATGCTACGTAGCATACCTAGGTATAGACGTATCACGAGATGTTCAGGGATCTAAAAGTTGCCGGCTGAGGCTGAAAAATGCAAAATGCATTGTAGCTGCCTACACCTATATTATCACCTGCAGGATTCAACGATTCTCAGATTACGTACATAGTTAGTTGTCCTTGTCAATATCATATGCGTTTTCTTATGACGACTGAGGTTTACTAGTGAGATTGTCTACCCACAGAGACATAAGTAGATTTCTGTTTATCGTACATATACATCGTGAGGCCTTCAACTGTTCAGCTATAGCGCCGAACAACCAACGAGGTTTATCGTCAGCCGATGGAGTCAACTGGCTGGTAGTAAGGTGTTAGCTAATAAGAAGAAAAAAGGCGAGATCTCATTCGATCGCCCACGGCAAGGTAAGGAAAGCCCCCAAGCATCCCCGTCTGCAGCGCTAGGGTCTTACCAATAAAATTGAAGAACGGCCCTTCTAGACTTCTTCGTAGGGAAAGTAGGTTTCGTGTTTTCGAGGTACGGACCAGATTTAGTTTCTTTAGTTTCGCTCGTCCCGAGAAATAAGCCAGGTGCTGCTCAAAGTTCTCACATCGCACCTTCCTAGGAAAACATCCAAGATCTTTAAGTTGCGAGACTTCCAATGTACCGATTAAGGTTGTGTGAGTGTAAATGTTATATCTCAGAGATGTGACTTCATAATACATATGATGCAATAAATTTACCTAGTCAATACGGAAAGGACGCCTGGTCATATTCCACCTTTTTTCGGGTCTCTGCCTTTCTATTGTTTCCACCGACTTACACAACATTTGAACCTGACAACCTCACCCACTGGAGCTCACTCTGCTCGCCCTACTCACCAAAATTTTAGTGTGTTGCCTACCAGCCTAGGTACCTCTTAGATTCGAGAAACATCTCTCAAGGGATGCTTGACCAGGACCCGTGGATTGAAATGCTTCCTATTTTTTGAATCACGCGAATCAGATTATAAGATAATCCTCAATAGGAACGCAAGCCGGTCAATCTTGGATCGCCCATTGTTCCTTTTTAGGCGGAACCCTTGACGCGAAACGCTCCCTCGGGCTTCCTCAACTCTCCGTTTGGTACTGTGCAGCGCTGCGCAAACCCGTCCTGGCCCTACAGGCCCTAGCAGCTTAGCAACGCAAACTACACTACTTCAACTTGTCTAGATTCTTGGCTGCTGCAAGCTCCCGCTGTCTCTCAAAACGCCTTCTTTTCCTCTCTATTCGTTTTAATAAAATCAAATTGACGCTATCATTAATTCCTCACATTGAATCATGCGAGATTCCCTTCTGTTTCACCATCATCTTCAGCCTTAACACCGCGTCCTTGTAATCAACCACTAGGCTTTGGTCCAAGACGTCTCGACCATCAACCTTTAGTCTTGGCGTACCCGTTCATCTACAAGTGGCAGTTCCAAAGCGTCGACTCCATTTTAAGAAGAGAAGGGGAAAGAGAAAGGGGGATATTTCATTTGACGTCACACAGAGCATCTACAAATTCGAAATATGATTGAGAGCATGTTGCGTCGTTGCAAATCGTAAATCATCGACGATTGCCGCCTTTTATCACCCTCCAACGTAGGCCCTCGGGCAATTTTTTACGATGCGAGACCCCACCATGAAGACCACCAGCCTTCCTAAGAAGTTCCTAAGCCGCCGCGAGAAGAATAGTCACCGTCGTGGTAGATCATCTGATCCCGCCCATAAGGTAAGGTGACATCGGATCTGTCAACTCTGCATCTTAACATTATCTGTGCTAATTACACCATTTCTTCCCAGCATCGCCCTCTATCCTCCGAGTCCTTCTTTTCCCTATTCAAACCGGAATCTACCAAACAATCTGCGAATGCCGACACGGAGCGAGAAAAGGAAGCGACCAAGGTGCGTCTGCACGCCGTCGATATTCACTTGCGCTTCAGGTGACCTGACCTTTGACTCGAACAGATCGACGACATACGAAAACGAATTGCTGACCTAGATTTCCCCGTCCTCAACGATGATCAGGTCCGATATGTGCTCCATTCCAAGTACTCTTCCGGCGATGTCGAAAAAGCTATCGAGCTACTATCGTTACAGCAGACATCCCTCTCCGGCAAGATTATTAGCTACAACCCCGCCGTTCACATGCTTGGGGCTGAAAATCGAGGGAACGTAACTTGCTATCTCGACGCCTTGCTCTTTGCCATGTTTGCGAAGCTTGAGTCTTTCGAATGCATGCTCAAAAATGAAACCATGGAAGAACCACAGAGGAAACTAGCCGTACTGCTACGACTTTGGGTAAACATGTTGAGAAGCGGGAAGTTAATCGAAACAGACATGGTAGGCGACATTTCCAACCTGTGTGATCGTGGTAGGACTAATTTCAAATTAGACGGAACATATTCAAGATGCGTTAGCAGCATGTGGTTGGAGAGAAGCGCAATTGTTAGAGCAGCAGGACACGTCTGAAGCCTTTGCATTTATAACAGAGACCCTTCAGCTGCCTCTCCTTACTTTGCAGGTCGACTTATTTCATCAGGGCAAGAATGACGATGCGGATCACAAAGTCGTATACGAAAGGCTCTTGAATCTTGCCGTGCCGCCAGATAATGATGGTAAAGGCATTAAGTTAGAGGATTGTCTAGAAGAATACTTCAACTCGCAGGTTGATGTTCTCAGAGATAGCCTTGACGAGAAGAAGGCAGCGGAAAGATCCAACACGATATCAAAATCTCTATCTCCTACTACTTCGACCGAACTAAAAGATACTATCCGAATTGTCACTGAGGAAGACCAAAAAGACGAAGCTGAGACCGGTCCTTATCTAGAGCGAAGATGGACAGTCTCTCCAGACTCCCACTCCCTTAACCGTCAAGCTGACGAAGATACGGAAGCTTCAGGATCTCAGCCAATTTTACACCCGCATCGGAGCCGAACAGAAAGTATCATTCAACGAGTCGTGCTCGACGAGCAAGGAAAGCCGACCGAATCAGATGCAGCAAGCTTATTCCAGAGAGCTAAGAGAACTGCCTCTGTTGTTAGAGCTGTGACAATACCTGCTTGGCAGTTCTTTAGATTAATACGTATGATAGAAAGCCTGTTACCTCTTAAATTCTATGAAACTAAACTATGTTATAGCGTGGCACTCACCGGCGAATAAGGAGCCAGAAAGCGATTTAGAGGTTGCTCGACATTTTAACCAAAAGCCGGTTGTTGGTATCTGTCTAAAGAGATACATGATAGATGAAAGGGGAAACATGAAGCGACAGAATACGTACATCGATATCCCTGATAGCTTGCGACTGCCTCATTTCATCGTCGACGAGAGACAGGTGGAAGAAAGTGGTCTTGCTGCCGACTACAAGCTTGTGCTCCAATCTGTAGTATGCCACCGAGGGGATTCGCTACATTCCGGGCATTATGTTTCATTTTGTCGAGTCGCCCCTAAGCTTCTCACTGATAACCGCAGACATGATAGCGACCCCCCTCCGGATTACGAAGAGGCACAATGGGTCAAATTTGACGATCTTGCGACTGAGCGAGTCACTCTTGTTGATGATATCAAGCAATCGCTTAAGGAAGAGATGCCCTACTTATTGTTCTATCAGATTGTTCCGATAGTAGAGGTAGCGACCAGCTCAACAGAAGGCACGGACGTAGAACCACCATCCTACGACGATGCTGCGCTTAATCTAACAAACTCCGAGACATCAGCAGCGCAAAGCCAGGACAAGCTCACAGTCTCTCGCAGACCCAGCAGTTACTTTGATAACTTAGTTGTACAACCATCAACTAATAGCAGCAGCATACGCTTTTCATCTGAATTAGAGCGACCACGCCGCAGCTTTGCAGATGAGGATGGGTTCCTCAGCGTATCCCGCCGAGGGAGTATCTACAATGATTCAACTGTCCCAAGCCCGGCTGCAGTATCGGAGGCGCCTTCGCCGGCTGTCACACCCGGAGAAGAGACCACGGCGCAGAGACTTAGTCGGGCTGCTGCAAGATTCAGAGGCGGTAATAAGAGTAGACCTCAAAGCCAGGCTGGCGATGGTCGAAAGAGTTTGACAGCGACGAGGTTCGGGGGCTTCATGAAATCGAGCAAAGAACCACTGCGAGATTCGATATCTACGGAAGCTGAAGACGACTACGAATTTGTCGAGAATGTTAGTAGAGACCCTGCAAAAGAGAATGGGTCAGATGCAACGCCTACGCAGAAAAGAGGGAAATCGAAACAACGAGCGGATAAAGGGAAAGGGAAAGATAGCAAGAAAATGAATTTACCGGATAGGGAATGCATTGGTAAGTATATTACTCTATCTTCACCCCAACTGTGTCGGAGAATTTCCTGTTTCTCCTTCAAACCTAGAGAATTGTTCACGCTAATCCTATGCTATAGTGCAGTAATGATATTATTTACGCAGTTGGGTTGGTCTGATTGATTTGAGAAACAAGATACCCGGCAGGCGTTGGCAATACAGAAGATATGCCGCGAGGAACATAAAAACGGCACGGCTGGTTTGTAAGCATACGTCGGTAACGAGTTGATTTTTGGTCTGAAAACTATGGATTGCATGGGCATGGAGTGCTAGAGGACAAGTAGCCACTGGACAGCATTCAAAAGGCGTTTTGAGATTTGATGAAGTCGTAGGAGACGCGGTTTTTGTACTGTGTAATGAAGCTCATTAGTGATACGAATTGGTCGTCTTGACGAACAATAATTTAATGACTGGAAAGGCATGTTCATCCCTACTTGTGCTTTAGGTGCTGGATGATAGTTGTAACATCCGTCAATATGAACGAATCACTTCGCTGCAATTTACCTAGGGTGATAATTCATATAACCCCCTATAGGGTGACAGGGCATACTATATTGCACATGCATTCATTCTAACAGGAAGCCGAGGGAATTAGTCGAGGTTTCAAGATGAGAACGTCGGCATCTCCTTCCCTCTTCCCCCCTTTCCCTGCCGATGCTTACAGTCGGGAGCAACGGCGGAAAACCGGCATCAGCGCCGCTAGATACATAAGATGCAGGTCGGGGCGGGGTGGGGAGACAGGAGCGGGCCGCGGCTCCCCGGATCTATGAAGTACGTTGGGCTTCGGCGGATCTAGCCGGGAGTGGGTACGGGTATACGTGTCAATCCTTATACCGAAGAGTTCGGTAAAGCTTAAACCTAGGTACGTCAGTACCTACCTAGATCGAGGTAGGTGATAATGGCTAAAGGGGTGATTGGATGGATGTTGATCCTAGTGAGAAAGGTTGCATCTTATTAGCTGGCCATTAGCTAGATTTGGAACAGGGGAGAGTCGGGAAATTGGTAACTCTATTGTTTATTCTTGGTTTTATATGCTGCATATTCCGAAATCAGATACAAGCTACCTATATGTATACTTAGACATCTGACTGGATGGTCGTAATTTTATCATGGTTATCTTAGAGGCAGTATCAAGACGGGTCTGATCCCTTCCCCTAGATATTTGAAGCTTTTCTTTTGTTAGATTATTAGATGCACCACTGGCAGGAGATAAAGTTGAGGTATCAATTACCTACCTGCAAAATAGTATACAAATACATAGTAAATTGTAAGTTTGATATTGCTACGCTATCACAGGTTTGTCCGGTATCACAAAAGACAGCAACCTATTTGCAATGTCGAATCATATAATAGTCATCTATTCATGAACACACTTATCATAATACTGCCTAGAATCATGTTTATACAGAATTGTAGGGCAGAATGTATTAGTGTGCCTGTTTCCCATGTCTGTAAGCAGCCACGAAGGGTCCCGGTCAGAGTTAATCTTCATCGGTAATTCTGTCCCTTACGGCCTCCGCCGCTGTGTTTACAACCTTCTCCGGTGGCTTTTCGACAACGATAGGGGGTAGTGCAGGTGCTGAAAGGCCGCCGCCCGGTAGGGGCACTGGAGTGTCACTAGCGCTAGTGCTGTCTGGTACGGGTATACGTATATCTTCTGGGGAACCAGGAACTGTCCTGGGATCGAGGCCGGCGATGTGAATACGTTTGGCATCGTTCTGGTACGCTCCCGGGATGACCTCGATAATCTCGTTCCGCGGGAATTTAAGATTGGGGATATCCATGGTGCTGCAATGCATCAGGTAAGCATAGAGTACGCGCAGCACGCTCTCATGAGCTATGATTAGCAGGTCGTTTTGCTCGCGTTCAAGCTCCAGGATGATTGGTTCAAGCCGTACAGCAAGATCATGATAAGATTCAGCACGGGGATAACGGTGGTGGTATGGGTCAAGTTCATGCTTCTCGACTTCTTCGGGATATAGACGGCGGATAGCACGTTCGCTGAGCCTTTCGCATACTCCTGGGTTGATTTCGGCCATCTGACTACGCTGACGAACTTTGTATCCGAGGTCCTTGAAGACGTCCGCCGTCTGCAACGTGCGCATACGTGTTGAGCACCACACTGCTAGTGGGCGTAAAGGCGCATTAGGCCCATGCGATGCTCGCTCTTGTTCGCGATGCTTGATTACCGTCTCGGTCATTACCTTAGCATACTTTTGCCCTTCCTCGGACAAGGGCGCGTCTGCCTTAAAACTTTCTTCTTCCATCGCTGTGCCCGGTCGAACAAAAAATGTTGCTCTAGACTTGATGTGGGTGTTGGTTAGGTAGAAGACGATACGGTGAGAGAGATAGTTGAAGGATACGTTGTTGTAGAAGAACTTCTGGCCTGCGTTGATCATCTTGATATAATTTAGTTCTTTTTCGTCCATCGTCTCAAAAACAGGAATTTTGGTTTCCATGCGCTCCAGGTAGAGCTTCGCGGCTTCATCGGGGTCCATGTTGGCAAACTACAGATATCAGCCGCAGTCAAACAAAGAAGAATCCTGATCCATACATCGGGAGAGCCGATTTTGACGTTACGTGCGTTTTCTCTAAGTAGATTATCGTCGTCGACATATGACTCTAGAAATAGAGTCTATACTTGTTAATCAAGAGATTTTATCATCGGATGTCGGTTAGATATAGTATCCTACCTGAACGTCATGCTTTGCAAACTCCTTCGCCAGCGACCGACGACCGCTTGCAGTGGGATTGACCGCGTCATATATTGCTACTTGGCCGTTTTCATGGTTGAGCCAGCCGTAGATGTCCTCGCGGCACTTCTTAAGGATCTTCTGGCGTAGAACGACGGATGCCGGAGAGGCATTAGGATAGAAGTAGTCCTCAGGTACATGGCCACCTTGACCAACAGTAGCGCGACGGTAGTCCCCAAGGTGGAAAATCCGTGTTTTAACACCCAACCTATAATACATGAGATAGGATTCGTTATATGAGAACAAAAAGCGTACCATTGCAGATATCTTGCTAATGAAACGGCAATGTGACTAAAATGATATTAGTGGTAACCTAATACGATGGATGGGTTGAAACTTACGTTTTTCCTCGAGCAGGAAGCCCGACCATGACAATTGCAATACGACCGGAATGAAAGAGCCTTCCAGACATAGTGCTGTACAGTTGGGCAGGGGCTCTATCGCCATCTTCCGGAACATCATGAATCCCATCGATGAAAGTGCTGCTCTTGCGTCGGTATCTCGGGGCATTCGCGGCAATATCCGCAGTTCTGATCCAATTAGTACCCTTCGTGGTAGTAAACATCGCTATCTCGAACTTGACGCTGCATGTTCTTTGAGGGGACAATGAAACCCAATAGGGGTTATATGGCATGGATCGAAAAGGTGACAACTAAATTCTGTCTTGACAAAGGATATGTCTGCCAATCCCGTGCTTTGGTTGCCTAATAGCCGTAAACAATCCCTTGCATACGTCCTTTTTGTCAAGAGAATGGCAACAGAACTAACCATTATGCTGCCCCTGGCTTGCATTTTGATATCGACGTATCGCAAGCGCGCTCAAACGACAGGACAATCATCAAGCAAGGACAGTCCACTTACAGTAGTGTATCCATGATTTTGACCTGCTTCCAGCAGTCCTTGCTCCTGAATCGCCTAGGTCGTTAAGAGCCACGGTGACGGTTACGCCAACTCGCAGATTAGGGTGTAATCGTTTTCTTCACCTGCAAATAGGCAATTTGAAACGCAGTCGAGTAATACGAAAATTGATGTTCGAATGCGACGGGTTTGGACTTAACAACCTCCGGATTGCGACCAGAAACGTAAAGCCTCACTATAAAGTAATAGCTTACTACCCCTGGAGGTAGACGAAGGCCAATATTTTCAAAATCCGGTGGTCACAGGATGATTTACAGACAGAGTTGGAGGCGAAAAACAACCATCCTTCATCCTTCGATAAACACCAGGAAATTCCGCAGAAGCTCAAAACGGTTGTAGTAATCGCGCAGCCAAATTGCTCATATGAAGCTTGATGCTTGGGCGGAACCCGTTGCCACCACTAGGGAATAAAGCCTTGGACGTAGTTCCTGAAAGATAAGGTTATCCAAGAAGAGAGAACTTCGAGTTTCTTGAAACTCACTCATGCGAAGTGGGTTTAATGTAGAGATGAGGATTTCAATTATTCCTTTACTAACGTCACATGCGGGAAGTACGTACATATACACACTCTGCAAGTGAGTGGAGCCCCGGGAGTTTAGGTAAGGTTCGCGGTTACGTAATACCCTCATAAGGGCTCTGGAGCGGTGCTAGGATTATTCCGATCAATCAAATGTGGGGATCTCAAAGACAAGGATGTTGATCTCACTGCCGCAAAAACCCCAAGGAACGATTTTTTTCTCAAGTCACCCGCAAGCTAATAAAAAACGACATCTTGACCCAATTGTCGGGAGCTCACAAGACCTGGGAAGCTAGGTAGCATCCGTCGTCACCACACATTTCGTCTGGCAATTTCTTCATTTTTATGACGACAGCAAACTTCTAAACTTCCCTTTAGACTCGGCCGAGTTCTCTGTCGTCATTCCTTATCAAAGACGAAAAAAAGGCGAAAGACGTCAGTTTTGCCCACAGCCCACAGTCCGCGGCACCACATTCCACAATGGCCCTCAATATCGAGTCGCTGCCAACGCTGCCGTCGCAGTCGCAATCGCAGTCGCAGTCGCAGTCGCCCTTAGGATTTTTAACAGCCAATCCTTTAGCTAATGCCATATCCGATGCATACAATTCATTCTCTGAGCGACGAGCCAAGCTCGGCTTGTCCAACCCCGGTAGTGTCGAGACGATCGCAAAGGAAGTGCAGCGTGAAGTTTCCCTCAACAATTACATGCATTCGGGTATAAGGGCAGATCTCACGAAGGTTGTCAGCCTATCGCCGTTATTTCAGGTCTCCCATCAACTCGCAATGGGCGAACATCAGAATCCCTATGCCTTTGCGGGGCTCTTTGGTACCAACAAGGTCGGTGTCTTCATACCAAAAATCAAATCTTCTGGTTGCGGCAAACGAGCGTCTTGTTGATATATGTTATTCTATCTTCTAGGTCTTCCTGCAAGGAAACATAGACAATTCTGGGTTGCTATCTACGAGATTCAACTACCGATGGAACTCTTCACTAGTCACCAAGTCTCAGTGCCAGATAGGCGCTCAGGATATGGCCTCAATCGAGCATGAGTATACTGGAAGCGACTTCACTTCTTCTGTTAAGATGTTGAACCCTTCTTATCTCGAAGGCGGATTGACTGGTATATATATTCTTAGTCACCTTCAGTCTGTTACCCGTAAACTTGCGCTCGGTATCGAGGCGGTCTGGCAACGAGCTGCACTCAACCAACCGCCTGAGTCTGCCTTGTCGTACTGCGCAAAGTATAAGTCAGATGATTGGATTGCGACTGCACAGCTGCATGCTCAAGGCGCTTTAAACACAACGTACTGGCGAAAGCTGTCGGATAAGGTCCAGGCTGGCGTCGATATGACTCTTCAAGTCTCTCCCGGCCCCGGAGGCGTGATGGGAGGTGGTCTACAGAAAGAGGGCGTTACAGCTGTCGGCGTGAAGTACGATTTCCGCATGTCAACATTCCGAGCCCAACTCGATTCTAAGGGAAAGCTGGGTTGTATACTAGAGAAGCGCGTGGCACCACCTGTCATGATGTCATTCTGCGCCGACGTAGATCACTATACCGTAAGTCTGTTGAACGTCTTACCACGGAGTAATTTTTCTAATTTCCTTCTAGCGAAACGCCAAGGTCGGCCTCGGAATTACTATCGAGAGTGGTGGCGACGAGCTACAGGAGCAACAAGAAGCTCTTGGCCCTCAGGCGTCACCTAATATCCCCTTTTAAGCCACCATCTCTGTCACATTTGGATGACTTTCTCAGCATAGAAGCTCCCCCCTCTCGCCACCGCCTCCTTAATACACGATCTCAGTAATCTGGTGCCAGAATTCCAGCAATAGTTGCCGGACTGGTGTGCCGGAGACCTCATGCAGCATCAACTAGTTTCCCACCCCTCTTGTCTTATTAAGCATATTCCCTGCTTCTATATGCGACACAGAAGTCGCTAGGTGGGTTGGATGCTGCATCAAAATTCACGACTTTAGACTTTCTTTTCGCACCGATCACCAATTATTCAACAATTCCTAGTATTGAGCTCGTATGAGGCCGAGCATCGTCCGTCTTAAAAGGAGTACCAGGTGGCAACGCGCGAAAAAAAGGTGTACGAATAGGATTATGGCCACTAGAAAGGCACCGGGGATGCATTGGTGATATTATACGCGATGAATCGATGATGGGGGTGCGTGGCATTGGTCGTCAACGATACTTCGAGACGTCTTTCGGAGAGGCGCTTGTAATTCTATTTGGGTACTGTACATAGTAACCCATGCCGTGTATAACCCCATGACCAGTGACCACGGCTTCTCCTAACGCATTTGGCAGAATTAGCAGAAAAGGGGATAAGCCAACGTCGGACCCCAAGACGAAACGGCAAGGTGAATCCGCAAGCCTCGCCGCCGTATAATTGTGTCATGATAGGCGCATAGTGTTCGTGAACCACACAAGTACCTATTTTAGAGATATTCCATTGAATGCGGAGGATTCTATGTCTCAGGATCCAATCAGTGCAGCATTCCGCGATGGCTTATTGTGACAGAAGACCGCTTATGATCGCCTCAAATCATCGGCCACCAGTGTCATTTTATAAACTCAACCCCCCCTTCCCCCCCCGCTTTGCTAAATAGGATATATGCCTAGGTAGTTTGGGGTGACCATAGCAGCCACGTAACTAAGGGCTCCTGCAGAAGCCCCGAAAGACAACCCTGTTCTCACCGGTTCAGAAATCTCAGATAGAGGTGTAGCCCTACACCAACCAAGTCATGATTTCGGACGCCACAATATTACAGCGGTCGGAGTTTGGAACGACCGCTGACACGCACTCACATATATGTAGTAAGTGTGGCGGTCAATAGGAGCACGTAGGTACCTAGGTTAAGGGCATCTCGCACATCATGATAGTGAAGACAGGACAAGGCGAGTTCCATTTCCTGGTTCAAGTCCTAAGTCTGTCTTCTGGTGTATGGGCGCCTAACCTATTCTTTCCATGACACGTTGTCACTGTATGTATACTAGGTAGCTTAAATTGGAATATCTCATGATCAAATAACAAGAAAAGCTTACACGCCCTTTAAACAGCATTGAAATCATACTAGAACTAATTGCATAACGAACATCAAGTAGGTATATCCATACCGATTTTTAAAACATCACTGTGTCCCTCCCCACAGACAATTACCTGCTTAGTTGTCTTCAGGCTTGAGGATATATACCGTTTGGAGCTTCCCATATTTCCGAAAAAGTCTTCCTTTTATACCCAGGGTCCGAAGGTCCAGCCGGGCAATGAAGTATCCATCTTGGGGTATTTCTTCTGCCTTCTCCGCCCATGTTTCCTTCCCATTGCTATCCATGAAGAGGTCCCAGCAGTCGAGGCTTTCTTTTGTCGGTTCGTTGAGAGATAACTCCCAATATTTATGTACCCCTATGTTTGTTAAAGCGGCTCATTAGGACAAGAGATTCGCTCACCATTTTTAACCGTACTATCTTTCTTGATTGTGACGCGGGCTATTCGTGGGTTATATACTAAAGCTCGGTTCGCTAAACGAGGCCATGAAGTAGAATCCATAATATATATGCTAGAAGCGAAACAATTCGGCAATGACTAAAGACTTTCAAGAATGTCTTGGAGTTTCACGAAATATTTTCAACTCGGTTGGTAAGGTATCAACTTTCGTCTTAGGTGAAAAAGGATAAACAGTTATCAGGTTGGTGGCCACGGCATGTATTTAAAGAAGTTGAATAAGTTCGGTGGGCAGCAATCATCACGCCCCCTTTCCAACATCCTTAGGGGGGGTGGCTTCATGCGTACCGTGACCCAGCCACCACCGCTTTGACATGGCTGTTAGCCTCCTGATGTAAGTATGCGGACTCCGAGCGCCAACCAAGAAACATGTCAGACATTATTATTTAGACCGGTCTACTTCTACGCTCACTTAAGTGGAAGCTATTGATGCTAGGTACCTATTATATAGGCTTCCTGCTGGCGCGTATATATATGGACTGCGCTGTACTTAGATAGCTAGTATTAACGTCAACTCCTTAGTTAGCGGAAGATTAGGTACATTATAAGTAATATATAGTGATAATTGCTTAATAGAGCAACCCCGTGAGGGCTGAGGCTCTTGAGACGATTGTACAGTAAATCTAGCCAACCAGAATCAGAATTTCGAGGAGTTGTAGCCTTATACTGACCAATGGGATACCTTTGAAATACTATCATTACATATATCTTATATGTACCTTATTAACACATATGTAAGTATTTTCGTATGCACCCAACATTCCCTACGGGCGAATTCTATGTAACTTGGTAGTATCATAAGGAGCCTCGGTATCTAAGACGTCTCTCTAAGAAGAGGCCACAGTTATGACGAATACAGATAATCCCTCGGAAGCTAGATAGTTGACAAAACTTATTTTAAGAGTAAAGTTTTTTGTTTGTATTATTAATAGGTAGGTACCTGTAGTCCGGTCAATCCGACACTTGGTTTCTGTAGATTTTGCACTTTGTAATAGTGAAGCCGGCCTCATGCAGACGATCGATATTCATTTTCAAGCCGGAAATTGAGGGTGCGGATCGATTTTTCTTCTGCATGGAGGCTGAATATACGGCTTGCAGGCTTTGGAGGAAGGTCTTACAGAACATTGAGCCTTGACACACAGGTGCGTGAGATGTCTATTCAGTTCCGGCTCTTTCATGGGTTAAACTCTCCTACTATATTAACGCTCACAAAATATATATGTAATTCGTCTTCCCCTCCAAATTCTACGATTTAATCAAAACATATCATCATAGTAATAACAACGTTATTGCTACAAATATATTGACTTTAGGACGACACCCTTGAGCTTATAAATTTGATTTTACGTAATAACACATGGCAGGTCAATCATCGTCAGAAGAGGTCTATCGTATCGATCAGACGCCTAATCAAGACCCTTGGATGACTAGGCATGCTCTTACATTCGGTTCGTTAACACTCTGCACATATAGATTAACTCGACAATGTTGTTAACCTGTAAGTCTAGATGGGGGCGGGGTGAGAGGTTATTTCAGCCTCTTGTGCATTCGGCGATTGATGCATGATATTGCGCAGGAAGAGAGGAGAAGAGATGCAACGGACCCTCTAGGTGAAATCCCAGAAGAAGGGATAACAAGTTTCTATCCTTGCCAGGTGCCACCCAACGTGTCCCACCTCCAGATATACTCCCCATTCTTGCCATGTCATTACTTCGATTATGTTGCCGGGACATCAACTGGAGGGTAAGACGTTTCTTCCCCTTGGCAAATAGCTGAACTAATAGTGGCTCAATTAGATTGATCGCAATAATGTTAGGACGTTTTAGAATGCCAGTGGACGATTGCATTCATGAATATCAGCATTTAGCTGGTAAGGTTTTTGGTCTCCCTCGCCCCCTCCACAGTTTGAATACCTTTGGAATAGTCAGCGTTTGCAAATATAGTACCAAAAACTTTAAAAGGGTAATCAAGGATGTGGTTCGAAAAAGAGAGGAATTAAAAGATTGGAACCCTCAAGATGCTCGGTTTGACATTGAAATTGGGCTTTGTCAGGTGTGAGTATCTATTATATTCGTGGATACATATCCTGAACACCACTAACACACCGACAGATTCGTCGTTGCAAATAGAACTGGACCCAATGGCACAGTTGTTGCACCCTGGGTCTTCCGTTCGTACGAAATGAGACATGATGCATCGAGAGCCAATCGCGGCGGTAGGCCAGGAGACATCTGCGTATGGCAAGTTGCGCGAGCGACTACGGCGGCGCCTATGTACTTTAAACCATACGAACTCAAAACTCATGGTAACTTGGATGGGTTAATGGGACGTCCGCCCTTCCACAGAGACACAACAATGAATATCGAGGCTAGGTCATTGCAAGGCAATGTGAACTCGACCGGGCATAAGGAAACAACAGGACCGCCTGTAGTGAGACTCGAGGACGGCGGCTTTGGGACCGCTAACAACCCTGCCAAGTATATGTTAGATGAGCTCAAAGAACAATTACCTGAAGGAGTAAGAGTAGGAACCTTCGTCAGTGTCGGAACAGCTCGACCGAGAGAAACGGCAAAAGGCCCACCATTATTGCGCTTGATAAAAGGTGCTATACACCGTCTTGGTGATCCAGAAGGAACACACGAATACATGATGAGACAAGCGACGGATCCCAATGCGCCATTATCATATTACCGATTGAACTCGCCAGGGGAGCCAAGTGGTGTTGAGATGGACGATTGGAAGCCAAGGGCTACGGGTGAAGATACAATGGAGAGGATGAAAATTGCGTTTAATCATTATTTCGTTCAGCCAGAGGTATCTGACTTGTTCAGGACATGCGCAGAGAAGCTCGTTGAAGCAAGACGGGCTCGAGTTCGAGCAAATAGGCCTAAGTGGGATCGATTCGCCTTGGGTAGGCATTTCTACTGTAAGAAGGAGTGGAACTGTCACGATGAAGTCCAGCGTGAAATCAACGAGGTCAGGTTCAGGGCTCACCTCAAAGATGCACACGGAATGCGCAATGAAGACATTGACGATGCGGTAAATGGCTGTAAACATCAGTGGAACTATCGGGGGTTAGCTGTGCCGAAAAATGGCTTATTGTAAGAGGCATTAGTGTCGAAGACAGCGGAAGGCAGTCAAGTATTCGATCATTTCAACACCCTAGATGTGCTTCTCCCAGGCCCTCTCACACCACTCCCAAAATGCCTTCGCCTTGCCTCCTTCCTCCGCCCCTTCCCGCAGCACGTCTGGCCGCGCAACGGGTTTGATCCGACCCCAGGGCCAGATGTACGCCCCGTTGCCGCCCTCACCTACTAGTGGCGACAGGCCCGCGAACAGCATGGTGTACGCACCGTACCGCGTCTCGTACAGAATAAATGTTTTGAGAAATAGCACAAGCAGCCACGGCTCGTTATCGTAAAAGCTCGTGTACAGATTTCCCGGGTTCTGGCAGACACTCATAATGCCGTCCGCCCCCCATCGTCGGGCGCCTTCGGCCGCCACTACATCAGCGTTAATTATTAATTACCATATTTCGAAGGAGTTTGTGAGATATTTGTTCCCGACAAAAAGGAGTAAAACATACGGAACCAATTTCCGGCCTTCGAGGCCGCATAGTCGAGCCGACTCACGTCCTCGGGACGCGGGCTGTCAATACGCGTAAAGTCGATCCCTCCTGGAGGAGCGGTCATCTCGATGTGTAGGGAGCCGGACCAGACAATACGGACGCTAGCCCGGGGCGTATCGGGCGACCGCGCGGTGGCGCGCAGGACCGGAAGGAGCTCTTGTACGAAGAGTAAGGGGGCCACGCAGTTAGCTCCCACGTGAACTTCAAGTCCCTGCTTAGTGACGCTCTCGGCGGGACAGCCCACACCGGCATTATTCCACAAGACGTCGAGCCGGGTCTCGCGAGAGGTAAAGGTGGAGGCGGCGGGCTTCACCGTAGCAAGGTCCGTGATGTCAAGGTAGAGCGTCTTGAGCGTTGCAGGGGTTGTGGCGTTAGATGACGCAGCGGCAACTTCACGGATGGCTTTGTCCATTTTTGCAGGCGAGCGGCCGGCGAGGTAGATAGTGGCGCCGGTGGGGTAGAGTATCTTTAGCAAGGCCAGGCCGATGCCCGAGTGGGCCCCGGTGATGATAAAGACTTTTCCTACTTGGCTGCCGGGTTTGACATCCTTGTCGGTAAATGTTGGCCTGGGGGGAAAGAACTGCTGCCACAAGGCGGAAAGGGACATGGCGACCGACTTCCCCGGTGGACGAAGAAAGTTTGACCGCGTAAAGGCTGGAGCTGGTGTCGCGCACGAATAATGAATTGAACCTTCCCTTCTACTTATGAGCCAAGAGGGAAAATGCAAGGAGGGGTTGGCTAGCTGCAGTTGGCACTTTGTCTCTCCTGTTGGTCCTGTTGGAAGCGTATCCCTTTGTGTAACATGTGTTACCATTTTAGTGGTCTTATGAGCGACAGGGTTGGGTTGAGAGTGCCTACCAGTACGTAGACAACTCAACTTCTGCTGTAACTATGAATACGATATGGCATACAATAACCTTTACATATTGTTGTTAGGCTTTATTAATTATTTGTTCATTTCCAAATAGACATTGTTCTTCATATTACCAACCGCTGTCCAAGCATCCAATCCCAACCCCATTAATATTGTAAGAAAACCACACCCAGTCATCCATCGCTATGAGACATCAATCTCTAGATCAACAACCCGGCCAAATATTCTAGATATCCGTATGAGAAGTGTCCCTTTTCCACTTGTTCTTAATCAGACAGGAACAAGTAACCCAAGGGCTTCAATACATAGACTAGCTGAAGCTTCCCGCAGCGCCTATAGAATCTGCCTCGCGTTCCAATATTTCGAAGATCTAATCGACTGACGAAGTGTCCGGTACTCGGTGACTCTTCTTCTGGCGTCTGTGCCCACATCCTGTCCCCGGCTTCGTCGGCGTAGATATCCCAGCGCTCGGAGTCATCACCGAGACGGACAATCCAATATTGATCAGGACCTAGTTGTATTAGTACATTGACTTCATATGCATGGTTTGAAAAGTTGGGTAATTACTTAGCGTAATCTCGCTAATCCTTTTGACGGTGATACGGTGTGCCTCTCTGTCGTATTCCAGCACCCGTTCCTCAAGCTGTACGCGTGAAGTTCTCCTCGGCATATCTAGGAGGTATAGCGTTGACCACGAGCGATTGCTTAGGGATGGCCTCAGATAAGTCAATGATAGGCGAGCTAAGGTTAGATCTCTAAAGCAGTCGTTGCTTATGTCTAGTACGGCTGGAGGTCAAAATAAGAGAAGTAGGAAATGGCGATAGTCAAACTAACAATAATATGATAGCTCTATTGTTGCGATGAGGAATAAAGTAGAAGGATCGCCTGGGAAGACATGCTCGTTAAATAATCTAACAGACCCTATCTATTGTTAAGTACGATATTGAATCATCGAGAAACAATTCTGGGTAGGTTAGGTGATACTGGAACCCAGCAACCTAACCTCCTACGCTGGAAATCATATGTTACCTTACTCTATTTTCGAGTCACTCCCAGATAGTAGCCATCATTTGAGCCACATAGTACAGATATCTTTCGTCACAGTCAAAAGGAGAGGGACAGAGTCTTTGAAGTATGCCCTTCCTTAGTTGCTGCTTTTGGCGCAAATCGTCTTCTCTTGGTATTGTACAATGTCTCTATTTTACTACTTAGTAATTATTAGTATAAGCACTGGAAAATTCCTTAGATGGCCGCATTTTTGGTTTATATTTATGTTACTAAAACCTTTCGTTCTTGATTTA
Organism: Annulohypoxylon truncatum; assembly: GCF_022578515.1. Lineage (NCBI taxonomy): Eukaryota > Fungi > Ascomycota > Sordariomycetes > Xylariales > Hypoxylaceae > Annulohypoxylon > Annulohypoxylon truncatum. Next base: position 1,144,537 of record NW_025953787.1, read on the forward strand.
GTTATATTTTGGTTGGCACAAATAGAAGTTTTCATCATATCATGATAGATATATTATTAACTACCATACAGAAGACATTTACATAGATATCTATCACATATGCATTAAATTTGGCCAGTAAAATCTAATTTGCCGTTTAGATATTTGTCACCAACTTTTTCTTCTAGTCATAAGTCTAGGACTTCAAAATTTCTACCAAGTTTTATATGGCCATAATATCTTCCTAACCCTTTTTTATGCCTGACAATAGACGGAACTCATGGCATTCCTATTCGAGCTTGGCAAACTTCCGTACCGTCCTCGGCATGGCCTATATCGTATGGAGATCGTCTCGCAGCCCCGTATAGCCGGTAGTTAAACATTTAACCCGATGATCATCACCTTGACGCGGCTCTTTTCGGGGACGACCCCCTTTCTCGAATCATATCGCAAACATCAAGCTGGGGTAACGTAGCGCGCACTTTGGTACTCACCTAGCTTACAAAGTAGGCCAGTCAGGTAATTTGGTACAGTAAATACAACTCGCAGAGAATTGTAGGTAGGAATTGGTACGCGCTATTATTCATTGATTTGTTGTCATACTTAGAAAACTCCTTGTCGACTTGGAATAATTCTTGCAATAATTAAGACAGCCTGCAACTTCATGCTCAAACACAATTCGGCTATATCGGCACAAGTCATCAGGCACTCATAGATAGAATAGTATACAGAGAAGATACATATAGTAAATATAAATACATACGTAATAAATCACCAGGTCACATATTCATAGTGTCGCAATATCCCGTCGGCATTTACCCATGAAGATCGTCACTGCATTCATGGGCTGACATTTGAATTGGGCTAGTAGTCAGGCACGAGAAGAAACTTGTGACAATTGACCAGAAACCAACGAATAGGGATACTCACTCACAATAAGGAATGGGTTTCCAAATGCCTGGAAGATATTAGTCTTCGTCTCCACAACTGTAGACCATTCCCCCTGAACGATGACTTCTCCACAACAGATATATAGGCAAGTACTTGCCCCTGGTGGACCTGGTACCTCGAAAATCTCAACATCATCTCTGGAGAAGACCCTATTTTCTTCCATCGACGTTTCCTTTCACGACGATCCACAAATCCATTGAAAAAGACGTAAAGTTTCGAAGGTATGGAATCAAAGCTTCTTGTCGCGACCATCATCCTGGCTTCGGGCGCCCAAAGCATGGCACTTCCGGGTAGTAGACTTCAGCTTGCTCCTCTAGATGCCCACGCCTCAGATTGGGTGAGCACAAACGTCTGTTTCGTCTTAAGGAGATGCTGACGGTGGGATGATAGGGACCAGATCTCGCTAGCGCCTATCGTCGCGATGAGTCCAAGCAGGAGTCGCCACAGTCCCCAAGGCAGGAGACATCAACCGTATCTAAACACTAAGCTTAACTGATTGCGTATGTCCCCACAGAAGGGGTGAAATAGGAGTTGAATTGAAAAATACTTAAGAGTGTTAATCATCCATTGTACTGAATAAAAACCCATATCGATGCCGAGTCTGAGGATCTCGTATGCATCGGATAAATGGCCCAGTACGAGTAATTTCGAGGATTAGAATCATGGTTGAGAATCAGATAGAATATTGGTATCTTGTTTCAGTTTTCCTGACTTCAACATCATCGTGATTATATCGTGATTAATGAATAGGGGTACGATTGTTCAGGTCAAAAGTTTCGCATATGAACCACATTTCTTGCTTAGTGCGTAATTGGACAACTAACAACCTATCGAAAAGATTCGAACCTAATAGTAATCTATCCACCAATTTTAAATAGATAACTTCTGTAGCTTAGAGAGCTTAGCTAGGTATCAAAGATTATGAGCAGATGCGCGAAACCTTCGCAATGGAAATAGATGCAAGATCCAGGAAAAGGGGGTGCCAAGAAATGAGATAAAGCTGTCCTTGCTGATAAGAACCGATAAGAATTTATCGATAAGGAATCCTCATAGCTCTCCAAAACGTGGCCTCACAACTTATTTGTCTTGGATCTTACACAACAAGAAGAATGAAGACGGACGAGGACAATCGTAACAATTGATCCATAAATAATAGGCGACGAACTTGCAAAGCTTTGGGTATATGCGACCAGCCGGAATCTAAATACATCTACCCCCGAACTCCGGGGTCCTAATCTAGCCTACGATGTACAATTCCCTAACCCGGATACAAAATGTATTCGGCTTCTTCACCACCGTCGCCTTCGTCGTCGCCGCCCTGATCGCCGCTTCCGACTTCACTGCGCCGCGAACCCCGAGCGCCACCATAAAGCCGACCAACGTCCAGGTGTAAGAGTTTCCCCTCGCTCTTTCTCCCTCCTCCCCTCCTAACCAACAAACGCAATGCGCAAGCGAGATAGAACGGAATAGCTAACCGCCCCACCAAAATATAGTGTCAAGGGCCGGCCGCACTACTACAGCACGAAGAAGGAAGAATACGCCATCATCAGGTTCTCGCTCGACGCCGACCTGTCCTCGCTCTTCACCTGGAACACCAAGCAGCTCTTCGTCTACGTAACGGCCGAGTGGCCGGCGCCCCCCGCCGGCGCCGACGGCCTCGCCACGAACCAAACCAACCGCGCCGTAATCTGGGACTCTATCATCACGAGCCCGAGCGCCGACCACCTGAGCAACCTCGGCCCCGCCTCGCTCAAGAAGCTGCGCAAGAGCGCCGCCGGCAAGAGCATAGATCCGAACCGGTAAATAACGACCCGCCCCCCCTTCCCCCACATCTCTTTCCATTGAACTTTCTTAAGCTAGAGAGAGAGAGAGAGAGAGAGGAGGGAGGGAGAGAGAAACAAGACATAGCTAACAAGAATTGCAGAGGCAAGCTCTCCCTCAAGAACCAGAAGCCGAAGTACCAGATCACGCACCCGACCGGCCGGATCGCCGAGACCGACGACGTCAAGCTGCACGTCAACTACAACGTGCAGCCGTGGGTCGGCATCCTCACCTGGAACCAGGGCTTCGACCTCGGCCTGTGGAAGAGCTTCGCCGGCGGCGTCAGCAAGGCCTTCGAGCTGCCCGCGATCAAGAAGAAGGACGACGCCAAGAAGCCCAAATAAGGGGCCGGTGTCGTAGCTGTCTGTATTCCTTTTAAGCTAGATATTGATTAAACGTGGCGTTTTGTGGATCGACTTTATTTGCCCATGATGCCATGATTTTCCTTGGTGTCCTGTAAATCATAATTGTGTGCTTTTCTATTTTAGACGCATATTGGGATCGCTCCGAAGTATATACTTCAGTAGTTATGTACCCCTGGCACCCCTTAGCCCAATACGAGTGGTAAAAGACGGCCGAGAATTATCTACGGCTTGGTGCAATTCGCTTATAGGGTTTGTTGAATAACTCAACGGGAGAGAATGAATACGTGGATTAGAACCCATGAACTGTCTGGCCTTGGTTCTCACATGTCACAATCAACCTCGAGAAACTTCACGAAGACTAAATAGCTGTTTCATTGTGCTTTATTTATTCGCTTTTTTATGTGATCGCGCCGCGCTCGCGGGCAAAAGCCGCCATCCGGCTCTCCGCGAGGGGTATATGGGCGATGCAAACTTTTGAAAACGCAGACCACGTGCGCCGTTCCTATGCAGATATGTACGAGGCCAAGATGATGCCTCCCGATGAACTCCCATCTCCATGTTTACCATCCCGAACCTTTTGAGCACATGGCCATGATAAATTATGTATGTGTCATTAGTCTGACAAATCGACGACAACGCGCGGTTGATCTGGCTCTTGACGTAGCTTAGCTGATGGCATCCTATCGGCGGGGTGCCGACCCGCGAAGAAGGGACTGGTCGTGGGTGTTTCCTCTTGAGTTCGGCTATTACTAGCTGGTCCCTGTCTTTCCTTTACAAGATTATCGAGTATTTCCACTGTGTTGTAAACGGGTTTCGGATTTGTATGGTCACGTGTGGAACATTGTCTCTGCTCTGGGGATGCTGTTGAATCGTCAACGAAGATAGGTCTTGTTGGCGAAGAATCGCCAGAAGAACCGGGAAGCGGTGAGACAAACTTTGGAATTCCAGTTTGTTTGGGCTTTTCGCTATCAGCCACGGTCGAGGAGTCCCTCGTGTCTGACCTGCTCACAACAGGAGACTGAGGAAACGAACCGGGCATATGGATGCCGTTGTCCGAGTCGAGTGTAGACCTATTCTTAAAATCTGAGGCTTTAGGGGTAGGAGACCTCGATTTTGGCTTAGCCACGGTCTCGTTCTTTTTATGGATGATATGGTTCTCTGGAGGTTTAGACGGGCGTTGATCAATGACTTGTTCTTTTGCGGGCGGCGCACTCTGCGGCTCTGCAGTTGGGTTCTTCTTTTTCGGCCCGCTTTTGTTGCGCTTCTCTTCCTTGTGGGCGTCTTCTCGACCTTGCTGCTCCTTCTGAAGCTTGAAAATCACATCTCTAATCTCGTTTCGGAGCTTTGATGGATTAAGGTCCCAGGGAATATCGTTCTCGTGTTGAAGAAGGCTACGGACGAATGTGTCGGGGTCTTTTAAGAACTGCTGTATGTACCCTAGTAAAAAGAGTCCGCAGTCGCAATGATTCGTTTGCTGGGGGACGTTCTTAGCTGTCATACCCAAGGCCCCAGGAGGCGAAATTTCGATGTTTTTCTTGTCCTTGAGCTCTGCAATCAAATACTGTTTAAGGCAACCGCAGGCCGGGGAATGCGTTATCCCTAATGAATCGAGAGTGATGATCCTTGGTTGGGTCGGGTCGTATTTTCGAGGATTTCGAGGACCTATAATTTGCCTCTTGTTGGCTTTCTTTTGTCGGAGAGCACCATTAGGAGGCAAAACTTGCTCTACATCCGCTTGAGGGTCGCTTTTCTCTTTGACTAATTCGATGTCTTGCTCGTGACCGCTCGATTGCGCCTCTTCTTTCTGGTCTTCTGGATCTATGGCTATTGTCTGCTTAGTCTCGGCATCTAAGGGACCTGGGCTTTTGATTGACATACGACTTAGGTGGTTTGTGAGATCGTTCTGTGCTGGCGCGATCACGGCTTCTACATTCATGGGCTCAAGCAGATCCTCATCCTTGGGGGGAACGGTGGACACCTCTCCAGAATTATGGGTATCTTCCTCGATAGTGATCGTATCCGTAGACTGGGCGTCGGAAACCTCCTTATCGGCGGACGGGAGAAATTTCGGTGCATTATAGATTATCGCAACGTACCAGTGAGAATACTCGTTAATCGGGACGATAATATAGTCCTTCGTAAAGAGATCAACCTTCGAGGTCCATGCTTTGACGCTATCGTAGTTGATACCCTGACTCGTTCTCGAGGACTTTAGCTTCTCGTAGAAAAACGTGTTCTGGAAATAAATCCTCTGCGCCAGATCCGGTCTCTCCGCCTCCAATGTATGTTGGAGATATCGTAGGTAGAAAATGAGCACATTGTCATTGAGGAACTGACCCTCGTCTAACCGAGGGATGTCCTCCTTGTCAACAGTAGCTCGATTCTTTCCGTGGGGAGGGAACACTAGAGAGTTACGCCAGTTTCTCTCCCAGCCTTTATTCTGGACTGTCCAGCCTTCGGGCTCAGGTGACTCGGAAGCTGAAGAGGGAGATTTCAATGCAAACGTGGATCGGGTCGTACGTATCGGCCGCTGAATGGCAGGGGTATGGGCATTATCCGGTATAACTGTTACTTCGAGGTTTGACGAAGCCGGATGACCATAAAGTCTCATCAAGTCCTTCGTCTTGACCTGGCTATTCGAAACAGCCGGTCGGCCAATGGGCTTCGCCTGCCTTGCCCGATCTTCAGCGTTATGCTGGATGAGTTTGATGTCATCTCCCACCAGCTCCTGATCCGTAATAACGGTACTTCTTTCAGCTTTGCTCATCAAATTGGCAAATTCCTTGTCAAGCCTAGCCCTGCGAATTCTGTTAATATACGACTCTTAATAGGGAGTACCAAAACCTACTGATCTTCAATGATAGTAATTCTAGGCCGTGATCCATCTTCTCTATCCATCTCCGCCCACTCTTTAAAGTGTTGAATGTCTTCAGGAGATTTAAATTCGACCAACAGCCTAGGACTGGCACTGGTTGACGCATCAAGAGAACGATTTATCGAGACCACGTGATAGTTCGGGTTGGATGGAATCGAAATCGCCGATACTTTCTTCAAGTTGATGGTCAAATATGCGTACTGTTTCAAGATTTCACCGTCTAGATTTGTCGGATGAAGGATGTAGCTCATATCCCGCAACTTTAGAAAGCATTCGTCCACACTACTGGTCTTATGCACTTCATATTTGTAGCGGCCTGAGACAGCCTGCACGATGAGAAGTCTTGAGCTGATGATTTTCTTGGCGCGGTCCAAGGCTAGCTCGCCAGCTGTCGCCTTTGAACTGTCCGGCCTGACGTGAGACGACGTTGAGAATTTCGTTGGCGTGATGTCGCCTCTCTTAGACAAACTTGGTGAAGGGGTAACAGGTCGTTTCGTCAGCACTTTTCCCCTGATATCTTGTGCTTCTGGGGCTAGTTCATCTGGGCTGGAATCCATGCTCTTGAGTTTACCATTCCTCCACTCATGGTTCTTCCGTTCCGTATTTTCTATGATTTTTCCCAATTTCACAGCGGCAGCGGTTGAGCTGTTGACCTTAGCAGCCCCTTTACCACGATCTCCAAAACGTGATGCAAATGCTGTAATAGGTTGCGTGTTCCCTTTCTGAGTTAAGTTTTGCGTTCGTGTTTGGGGAATTGCTGCTTGCTCGGGCGCCTCGATACATTCTACATCTCCATCGCTATCCATGTCAAATTCTTGTAGAGAATTTCTATCGGCGGACTCGGAGGCATCACGCCGATACCTTTTCCTTGATGGCGCTTTGACGAAGCTTTCGACGTTTCGATATTCCGAGACGTTCGGCTGGGATAGATGGACTCCTCTGCTATGAGACGGCTGTGATCTCAATGTCTGCTGAGAGTCGCTGATGTCGTCCAAAGAACGTTTGCGGGGAGTCGGCCTATCGAGCGTTCCATCAACATCCAACGCAAGGGCGAAGTGAGCCTGTGTATGTGTGCGATTCTCTTCGATCTTTGTACGTTTCGCAGGCGGCGGGCTTGGAGGGCGTGGTGGCGATGATCGTACGGGGCGCGACGAAGGTTGGTTTCTTCCACTGAGGTTGTTCGTAGGCACGACTGAACCCAGACCGTTGATCCTCCCCTTCTGAAATAACAGATTAGTATGGTTAGCCTAGAGAGTATATTTACTACCATAACCCACAAAGTGGCCACTCATGTTGCGACCGCCTTTTCCGTGGCTTCGGCTGGCTATGTTCGACTGAGAGTGATCGGTCGTCGCACTGCTCGAACCTCCCCGGCGATCTCGGAAGGAATGTCAGGTGAGGTTGGATCTGTGAAGGGCGTGCGCCTTTGGTTAGAAAAGTCAGCCACCATGGGACGTGAAGCGCCTCTTGGAACTAACCAGTCGACATGCTTGACCTTAGGCTCCTCTCGTTTTCGTAGCATGTAGGTATGCTAATAAAACCCGGCCTATGCGCGTAGGCATCACTTTGTGGTGTAGGCGCAAACGAAAGAACCTTTGCTGCTGCAGAAGTTGGCTGCAAAGATGTTAGTAAAACAAAGTTTGAGCGAAAGAGAAAAAAAAAAAGAGGTGGTGCGTAATTTGGTAGGCGGATGTCTACAAAACGGAAGGAATTATAGTGATGATTCAAAGCGCGATTTCCACTTTCAACGAATTTGAGACAGAAAAAAAAGTAGAGCAGCGGGGTTGCTAATACGTACTTGGAATGATTCGTGATCCACGCCTTCCTTTGGTAGGTTATGCACCTAATAATTCGTACCCGGATGGAGTTTTGAAGCAGTTGCGGCTGCCGGCAGTGGTACCTAGGTACTTATAGCCTTGCATTTAGTAGGCAATTTACGCGGTTAACGCGTTATAGCCCGCTTCAAACCTCGCTAAAGTGTATAAATTATATAAATTTTAAATCTCAAAAATTCATTTCATCAATTATTTCAAAATATACAAATATATTCTCATGAATAAGAATTACTTTTACTTAACATATCCTCGGGTTTACCGTGATTATTGCGGTGACGCTGAGGAGGTAGTTGCTAGTTGGTAAAGCTCGAGCCTCAGCGAAGCTCCGCAGTACTCGTCGTGATTTCCACTGCATACCATCACTTGACAATCTGTATCAGGGGCAACCGTACTGCCACTATCTAATGTATCGCCACAGTAACATTCACGCCCGTACTCTGTCCCCCAGTACGTAAAACCAGTGCAGTTCGAAGCACACATTTCTAGTGTCATAGCATCATCCGCATAAGCCGCGCCAGTCAAGGCTCGGCCATTTGAAAGCTCGGTATAGCAGCCGACCCGGACATATGATGACACAGTCGGTTTAGGAGCCAATGTCGCAGTTGGTGTCGGTTGGCTAGCTGTGGTACTGTACAGTTCTAACCTGTTACTATCTCCGCAGTATTCGGTGGAATCTCCGCCACAGACCATATTACAATCGGTTATAGGCGCTTTTTCGCTTGTGGATTGAAGCGAATCGCCGCAGTAGCCTATATGAAACGTCAGTTACTTGTTGTCAGGTGCGTAGGTCTTAGAAACTTACATTCACGGCCATACTCTGTCCCCCAATATACATACCCGGTACAATTGTTCATACAATCTTCTAGTGTCATGCTATCATAAGCAAACGCGGCGTCACCCAGAGCTCGAGTTCCCGCCGCAGTTGATTCTGTCTGGCACCCTACAAGCAAGTACTCTCCAATAGTCTGTCTATGATGCAATGTCTCTGTTGGTGCCGTGGAAGAAGTGCTCGTGCTACTCACTGTAGTTGATGAAGAAGCCGACGTCGTACTAATTGAAATAGTTGACGAGGTAGCGGATGAGGATAAAGTGGTTGACGTCCCAGGAGATGTCGAGATTTGTCCGGTAGTGCACATAGACGATGGTGGTGGATTTTGAAAAGCCTGGCATGTTCCTCCCAAGTCACTTGCAGAATTAAAGTCGTCTATTAGTGCCGAAGTCTCGCTCCCGCTAATGACATCAATCTTGGAAGCGTATGCAAAGTCGCCAAGGCCTGTGTAGTTTGCTGTATAGAAGGTATAAGCACCTACACAATCCCCCTCCGTCATAGTCACTGTGGCGTTTTTGAGCGTGGGCACCGGGAGATTAGGATTCCCTGTCGGGGTCTTATACGAGATAAGCGTATTAACGGGAAGTGATTTTCTGTCATTGCGAACCTAAGACATATTAATACCTAGTTTACCATGACCGAGCACCAGGGGTAACTAACAGCCGCAGTGACGGTAAGGGTACCGGAAAAGAGACAACTCTGAGATTTTTGAATCAAGATTGCATCTTGAATAGGGTACGAATTTCCATTGTTGTCGAAGGTTTGAGTCGTCCCACTAGCCATAGTAAGAGTTAAAGTAAAAGATGAAATACCCGTGGAAGTTGAGATAGCGGCATCTATAGGGAACCACTAGAACAGATTAGCCCTCAGTTCTTATTGCAACTAGACATTGGTCCTTAAACTTACGACAAATTGATCATCGAAGCCTTGAGTGGCGCCCAAGAGAGTTGCCGTATATGTACAATTCGTGTTTCCGCAGTTGTTGCCCCCGCTCCGATCTTTGTAATCTAAGGTCAAGCTAGAGACAGCGTCTCCTCCCAAATCGGTTGTTCGAACACGGATAAATCCATTCAATTGCATTGTCGATGCTCCAGAGTTGAGTGATAGTTGCATGTCAACTGGCTTGACCGAATATGGCTGAATGGGATCCGACAGAACGACGCCGTCGGGCACCGTATCAATCAACTTTTGAAGGACAGTAGCACATATAGTATTGAAGTCTGTGGCAGCTGCCATTGCGTTGATTGTTACATTCCCATCATAGCTGAAGACCTTGAAGTCTGAGTTTCTAGTAGCCTTAATCGATGGACCAACTACCAAGGGGTTAGTTGTATTGCCAGCAATGTATTCGGTGACGACTTTATTATCAAAGACTGCGTCAGTCGAATCCAGCGGGACTTCTCCGTTAGATGTAGACCCAACAGGGACAATTTCCGGGAATTCGTCATCATGAACACCGCCAATAGTATGTCCACAAGCAGTCGCTTGGATCATTTCGGTCTTGTCAAATCCCATTCGAAGAAACTGTTGCTCAAAAGTGAATGCAGTATTCTGTGGTAAGGGGACCCCTATTGGTCCACCGGCTAGAGCGTCGACTCGGCCACCAGCCACAGGTACCACAGGACCACCACAAGACCTGACGGCATAATATACACCCAAAGCAATGAGATCCGCTACACTTGATCGACTTGTGTAGTAGTCTGCCATAAACTTCAGAGTCGTGTTGAAGCCTGGCCCAAGATTGTCCGAACTTGTCAATTCGTATTGTAAAGAGCCATCCAACCCGCCGGCACGTACGCCGCCTAAATCCGTAGTCGTAGCCACATCATGGAAAGCTACCCGTAACCATTCTGCTGCATTTTGTCGACCAGGCCCAGATGCTTCGTTTGCACAAGGAATAACAGTTCCACCGAAATTCCTGGACCTATAGCCATTGACTTGATACATGATCTCCTCGAGTTCGTCGTTAGGGGAGGGCCACGTCGGATCTGTCGTCGCGAGCGTACCAAAGGATAGTAGAGAGCCCCATAATATTATGTTCCAGGACATCATAGCGAATATTAATAATCAATATTAAAAAAAAAAATAAGGAATAATTCACCAAATACTGAACTAGAAGCGGCTTCCTTGGCCGCTGAGGGTTTTTAGGACGAAGACACCATCGAAAGAGACCAGCACAAGAGTCCGACTTAGGAAAACAGATCGGGATATACATACCTAGATATTCATATGGGAACGAGTAACTGTGATAAGATATGCAGACCTACACTTTAGCTTGGTTCATCTGCTACGTTAATTCACTACCACACCGTTCCTGACAACGTTGGACAGTTATTCGCGAGATAGGATAATCAGCCGCCCAGACGCGGTAGCTGCAGAACCCCTTACACCAGTTCAATACGAGACCTCGCAGCAATGCAATGCTACCCATGGTAACGCTTGGAAGCGGATTGGTCAATAGCCAGCCTCTTGCGGAAACGTCAAGTCGTAGGTTAATCGAGATAGCTAAAAAGGAGTCATCCACAAACCATAAGCATAACAATCTCACCTGCCATCCTTTCATACATGATGCATCGACCTTCCCAGATTTGTTATTCGCGCCTGAGCTGAAGGTTTAAAGCCAATAGTCCGGTAAGCGACGGGTGATTATATGTATACTCCAAGCGCCAACGGAGGGCCAACTGTACCAACCGCCCAGAGGCTGACTGAAAAGAACAGGAAAAAGAGGAAGAGAAATAATCGAGGCCTGAATAACTCTGTTCCTCCATTTGCTACGCTCCTGCAGCAACAGATTCTTGTTCTATCGCATTTCTCTAAGTAAACATCCTTGAGGCTTCATGAATATGACCTTGCGTCCAGACCGTCGGGTCCGGGATCCAGGGATTGGGACTCGATCCGGGAGTTTTCAAAGTTGTCTTATCGCGGTACTTGGTAGCAAGGTGGCGGGATCTAAAGCATTCGAGGTTTACCTAGCCCCGGTCAATACGGCCGATAGGTACCTACACTGTTTACTTGGGTATGAAAAGGCGAGAATTCCTTCCCACTTTCAGCAGTCTTAAAAATTCAACCGTGCATACCTACCATCGACACGTGCGTTAAGTGGACCAATTCAAGGATCGATGATTGAACAGGGTAGACCCTGGTACTCCTACCCCATACAAGCCCGTAGAGATCTAGAATCTCACTGACGGCAAGAACCTTCAAATTCGGCGCGATTTCACCCATACAACTTCCTCTCCTGTCTTAGCGCTTCTCTTCTCTTTCCGTAGTGATGGGTATATTTGGTATAGTAGCACTACTATACCGTATAGTTGCACAATACAACACTATACCTAACTATACCATATAAATCACGTATAGTAACTAGTATAGTGTTGTATAGTGGACTTTACTACTAAAACAACCCATTTTATACTGCTTAATTAATGATTTAAAAGTGAAAATTACTAGGTATTATAGTTTTATTATTTATTATTTATTATAAGATTTATTATTTATCTTGTTCGAGTAAATAAAATGAATTAATTGAATGCGATCGGGAAATACTTAGGTACTTTTAAGTGGTTCTTCATGTATGTAATAAGCGGATAACCCCTGTATAAGCGGGGCCGATGCGTTTATCCGTTCCGCCATACGTATAGTGAAGTCAAAATACGGTATAGTACAATATAACTATACGTATAGTTACTATACGTATAATAAAAATGCCAACCCTACTTTCCAACAGTTCAACCAATTTTAGCGAACAAATGCCATTGCGACTTTTACAAAGCTCAAATTCATAGAGGCCTCGTGATATGTAATAGAGACAAATATCAATTTGATTGAGACGTATAGCAACCTCATTTACATGACTTACACGTACCTAACCCTAACTCGAATAGCAATGATAACGTTTCGAAATGTTCGTTCAATGTTTGGGTTGCGGATATTAAACCGTTAATGAGTTCAAATATTATAGATTGTGCAAATGGCCATGGCCGATAGGCTTATAGTTTATGAAGATATTTGCCCCTTCAAGGTCCGTCGACAACGTTTCATGCTAAGTATGATTATACTATTTTCATGCTAATGAAGTTTAAGTAGGTAGGTGTAGGTGTGTATGAGGCGAAAACGTAGATCGCTCAGCTACAACGACATCAACGCCTACCTGATGGAAAGTAAGAAAAAGATGTGACGTAATGATACTTGTGGCCCGTAGTTTCACCGACTTAACGGCACACCGTCGTAGAATGTCTACTAGCGTGTATCAGCCAATGAAGTAGGTAGTACAGATGTTTGCAACAACTATATAGTAGACAATAATTCGCCGCTTCAACATCTACTAAGCATCCGAATTGGTGTAGTGGCTAACATTTGACGCTCTCATGATCTAAACATCATAAGGATCCGTCAAGCCCGGGGTTCGATTCCCCGATTCGGAGATCATATTTTTGGCGCTTGCCATGCTACCTAACTAGGTAGTGTAGGGACATTTTCAGTTTTTCTGGTCTTTTTTTTTTTTTTTTTTTTTTTTTTTTTTTTTTTTTTTGGTGGATATAAATGGCCGTCGATAGAAAAAGTGTCAATGGACAATATCACTTCAGGTGCAATAAAACGAGTATTCAACGTGTGTGGTCCGAATAGCGACCCCAGAAGTTTTCTTTTACTGATAAGTGCAAATTTCAATATTAGCGTACTCTTAAATGCATAAAGTAGCATAAATCACAAAAGTGGGGTGTCCACCAAAAATTCGCTTAGCCCTCGCGCAAACCCACAAGAAAATTAATTTACTGGTGGGAGTTTTGATTTTCCAACGTTCAACATCACCAAATTTATTCTTGAGACCATCAACCACCCAGCGTCAAGGTAAGGTATGTATGCGATGGTCGAATCGTGCAACTTACTAAAATCATACTGTTCCTATTCATATCTTCAATTGACTAACATTCTCGCTCTAGATTTACGCCCTTCACGATGGCCTCAAGACCGACTGTCACCATCATCGGTAAAGATGGTACTCCCTCGGGAGCTACCCATCCCATTCCTGCCGTTTTCGCCTCGCCCATCCGACCCGACATCGTTCAACAAGTCCACACTGGAATCGCGAAGAACAAGCGACAGCCCTATGCCGTGAGCGAGAAGGCCGGTCATCAGACCTCTGCCGAATCTTGGGGAACTGGTCAGTAATAGAGAAGGCCGGACCGTTGCAAAAATTCTAACAGTCTCGCGCAGGTCGTGCTGTTGCCCGTATTCCCCGTGTCTCGGGTGGTGGTACTCACCGTGCCGGTCAGGCTGCCTTCGGTAACATGTGCCGTTCTGGTCGCATGTTCGCCCCTACCAAGATCTGGCGAAAGTGGCACATCAAGATCAACCAGGGCCAGAAGTGAGTCAAAACAGATCCGGTAGAAGGTGAACTAATGAACTAATACCTTGACAAGGCGATTTGCTACTGCATCTGCTCTTGCCGCTTCTGCAGTTCCCCCTCTATTGCTCGCCCGTGGCCACCAGATTTCTTCCGTCCCCGAAGTTCCTCTGGTCATTGACTCTGCCGTTTTGGAGGGTGGTGCTGCCGCCAAGACTGCCGGCGCTCTCGCCATCCTGAGCGCTGTCGGTGCCACTCCCGATATCGAGAAGGCTAAGAAGTCGAAGAAGCTCCGTGCCGGTAAGGGTAAGCTGAGAGGCCGCCGCCACCGCCAGCGACGTGGACCTCTGGTCATCTACGACCCCGAAGTCGACGGAAAAGAGCTCGTCACCGGAACCCGCAACCTTCCCGGCGTTGAGACCTGCTCTGTCTTCGCTCTCAACCTTCTCCAGCTTGCCCCTGGTGGTCACCTCGGCCGATTCATTGTCTGGACCTCGGCAGCTTTCAAGGCCCTCGACAGGATCTACGGTACCACTACCAAGCCTTCTGAGCTGAAGAAGGACTTCCTTCTACCTTCCAACCTGGTTTCCCAGGCCGATCTGAGCCGTCTCATCAACAGCTCCGAAATCCAGAGCGTCCTCGAAGCTCCCAAGGGTGGCCCCCTGACCAAGCGTGCTGCTGTCCAGAAGAACCCTCTGCGCAACAAGCAGGTCATGCTGCGCTTTAACCCCTACCACTCCACGTTCGTAAAGGACAAGGTCGGTCAGCAGAAGGCACCAGAGGGTAAGCCTCCTAAGACTTCTAAGAGCTTCCTGGAGGTATTGCGTGAGGATTAGATTAGACTAGCTTGGTGAGCAGCGCAGTCTAAAAGGGGAAAATGGGTGCATCGGTTGCTATATCACGGCGTAATGGATCATAGGGTCTAATGAATCAATGGACATTCTCATTCTGACGCCAGATTTTCCCTCCTAAATGATAAATCTATGATCTATCCCTGGTTCATAGAAAAGTGACTAGTGGAATAGCTTAATGTTTTGTGAATTGACATGTCGTAGACATACTCCATTGCACCATGCCACATATTTTACTATTCATTCAACGCCCTTTGAACCCCTCAGCCCTACAGGCAGTCTGTCGGCTTGGGCATCTGCGTACATAGTTTGCAAAGTATGGATATATTTACAGGTATTTATGCTGCCCGTTTCGCAGGCTATACGTTTCCATGTTAAACTCTTCACGAAAGCTCAATCACACCAATCTCAGACCGTTAGCCATGATGTTCCAAAACTCCACGTTCGACAATCAAAACCTATTTCCATACCCGCTACTATCTGGGCTAGTAGATATTCGTGAAGCCATCCTCACTTGGCAGCTCACTGGTCACCTTAACCCTTTTCCCATGCTTACATCAGTGGAAGTCGTCTTCTTAGGTATGCGATTACCAAGACAACCAAATATAGTGATTAAGACGTTTACGTATGTATTCTGATTTCAATCTAAAGGCCGGGATAATGGTGTAAAAAACAACATCTAGTCCCATATGTAGATTGGCCGGAAATGGATACATCAACGTCGCAAAACTCCAACATCTCTCTATCCCGAGCGCTTTCAACTCCAACTCGAAAACATACCTTTATCCCGACCCAATGGAGATACGTAAAGCCACCATATATCCATCACTTTATCGACACACGCAATAAAAACACCTCTCAAATGTAAACTAACACCCCATCCAGGCCCCCAGATTCACCAACCCATCCTCCGCATTTTGCGCCGTCCTCGCGAGGTTGATCTCGTCGAGGATATCCTCGATCTCCTTAACATTCTTAACGCGCCAGAACTTCTGCACGCCCTCGCCGAAGCGGCGGGAGCACGCGTCGATGTTCTCCTCGCTCTCGGCGGCGAAGCACAGCCGGAAGTAGGCCCAGGCGCGCTTCTCGCGGATCTCGGGCGTGGCGCTGTACAGCAAGCCGGGGCTGACAAGCACGAGGAACGGCTTGCGGGTGAGGAAGGCCATGAGCGCGGTCGACAGCGCGACGCCGTCGATCACGTTGCCGCCCCGCGTCCCGGGAGCTCGCCACAGCGGGTGCGTCTCGAAGCGCATGCGCACCCAGAGGAACATGCCGCCGCGCGGCCAGCGGAAGTCGTATAGCCGCGTCTTGGTGATGACGCCCCAGTCGGCGTCGGCCTCGCGCGTCGGCGTCGACTGCTTCAGCTGGTCCGCGTGCTCCTCGAGGATCCGGCACATGCGGTTCATGCGCCGCTCGTACTGGCCGCGCAGGCCCGCGAGCCAGCGCACCCAGCCGTCCATCTTCCAGCCGCTGAAGGCGAGCTGCTGCTGCTGCTCCTTCCGGCTATTAGGCTTGATCGTGAGTTGGGCCATCGCGGCCTCAGGCTGCGGCCCCATGATGGTCTCGGCGATCACGACTTGCGCGAAGCCGGACGGCTGTTGCGTGCCCGACTCGCTGACGCGGAGGAGCCGCTCGGCGATCGCGGGCTGCGTCGTGATCCACCCCATGCGGCAGCCGGGCGCGATGGTCTTGGAGAAGGTGTCGAGCCGGACGACGCGGCCGTCTACGTCGACGTTGAGGAAGGACGGCGCTAGCGAGTCTATGTACTCGTACCCGGACTTTTTCTCGAGCGTATTCGCTACCTTGGGCTCGGGGATAGGTAAGTTTCTCGCTTTGGCCTCCTCGATCTCGGCCGAGGGGTATTGGAGATACCAGTACGGGTCATCCTCGACGATGATGACGTCGTATTTGCTGCAGACCGAGTACAGTTCCTTTCTCCTTTCCAACGACAAGACACCACTTGTGGGATTGTGACCCATTCTATGGAATGGTATTAGCAAGTTGCTGATAGGTTGCATATGAGAATTGGGGCTCGCATGGAACTCACGTGACGGTATACATCAAGTGCGGTCGTTTTCCTTTTTCGTGATCCCAATTCGCAAGCACATCTTCTAAGCTTCCGGGACCGAATGGCGCCATGCCTTCTTCGTCCATCTCGATTGGCACGACCTGTACTCCTCGGGGTTGCGCCTGGGTGAGCACGTTGGAGTACATGAATACTTCGGTTACCATGCCTGGCCGCTCCCGGATATCGTTCTTCCCTTCGACCCAGATGTTCGTGAAGACCTCCAATGTCTTTGACATACCGTCTGTCGAGCCGCATGTCGATATGACCTCCGGCCCTCCTTCATATGGCACATTCGGATGTAAGACGTCGCGCGCGAATTGGCGGATGAAGGAAAGCAGCGGCGGGTATCCATCGGCTTGGCCATATTGCAGAGCGCTAGCTAGGTCTATCTTCCTCTTTATGTCCGAGGTAGGCGCATCGTGAGGCACAACGACGTGGGACGCGGTGGCCTGGTCCGAGATGGAAGTATCCGCCAATTGCCAAGACAGTAGGTCGTCGGAGCCGGGATAGTTGGGCGACGGCGTCCATCGGTCCGGTCTCGCGGTCTGGGCTTCCAACGTATCGAAGGGGAAGAGATGTGCATTCGGAAGACCTGACACAGGGAATTCGGATTAGCTTCCGGACTTTCACAAAACCATTGTGTCTGGGGGGTGGTGTCAAGTAAGGGACCGGGACTGATAAGGAAGGCTCACCGCCAGCGAATTGACCAATATTGGGAATCTGGAAGTATTTGTAGAATTCCTTCATTTTACTAGGGGCCCGCGCCTTGGTAACATCCGAGAAGTGATGAGACATGTCTTTTGGTAATGGTTTCGCCATGCCGGCGACGCTTTCATTGGATGCTTCCATGATTGACCTTCGATGGACACAGCAGTGATGTATCTCGGATGTACGATGTGTGTAGATACGGAGATGGATAGATAGGTATGTATTTGTACTACGCGATGGTTGGAATATAGTAGTCTATTTAGATATGCGTACGAATGCACATATAAGTATACGCATACATACAATATGGTGAGGTAAGTTATAGTAAGATGGGAGGACAAAAGGTTACACCGCACGTATGTGTCTGTCTGCCTGCATCCTGTCTCTGGTTATTCTATGATAGCCCTATCTCATAGAACTTATGTCGGGATCTCGCCCTAAGATTAGTGAACTGGCATGTCGATTACAAATTCGAATTCGACAAGGGCGCGGAATGCCTCTAAGCAGTTTTAGGAAGAATTCCGATTTAAGCGATTCATCCATCCAGGGGTCATCCTGCTTTCCTATCTCCGTGCCGCCCTTATGTAACGAAGTTGACCCTAGCCGCTGCCGTAAGTCTTGGTAACTCTTTGTACATCAGTACCATGTACCACAGCGCGGGGCTCTATGCAAGGTACCCCACATCCGATTTGATGTCAGTCCTTCCTGGTCATCCCAATCTACAAAATTTCAGCTTAGATCTTAGAACTTTTCACTTTTCAAAGGCGAATACGTGTGCAATACATGAAACGCAAAATACCTTTTTAAACGTTTGTCATATCGATATTTTGAGTCTGCAGCGAATTTTGTACCTCAATTGAAGTTTTACTCCCTCTTACATTGTGTATAGAGTTGCGTAACTTGACGCCGATCTCGCCCCCAAGCCAGATCCCTCTCGTAAAATACCCCCATTCTCGCCAGCGAGCGTTTGTCCGGTCCGGTCGGTAGATCTAAGAACGGAAAGGAAAGAAGAAGAAATAAATAAGAAAAGGGAAACCAACCCAACCTAATATATAGATTTGTCTTGGGAAATATCAAAGTGTTCAAAAGAGAAGTGCTTAGAGGGTGACCGTTCGTCATGGAGAAGATCACGGACAAGATAGCCGCTTTGCCGGCAGACTCGAGTTATTTCTCGCTCGAATTCTTCCCTCCGAAGACCGCCATGGGATTCTCGAATCTACGCGACCGTCTTGATCGAATGGCACGAGCATTGCGACCCCTATTCGTAAACGTAACGTGGGGTGCCGGTGGATCTACCGCTACTAAGTCTCTCGAGCTAGCTGAGATATGTCAGAGGGAATTGAATCTGACAACATGTCTACACTTGACATGTACGAATATGAGCCGGAAGCTAATTGATAGGGCGCTGGAAGACGCAAAGGTGTTGGGTATTAGGAACATCTTGGCCTTAAGAGGTGATCCCCCAAGAGCTGCGGAATATCGGGATCCAAACGAAAATCCGGAGGATGCCATAGATGAAGACTTCACGTGGGCGATCGACTTGGTCAGATACATAAGAAAGACTCACGGCGACTACTTCTGCATCGGCGTCGCAGCTTATCCCGAAGGCCATGCCGACGAAAGCCATCCTTTAGGCCAGAGTCTGGAACATGATCTTCCCTACCTTGTCGACAAGACTCAGGCCGGCGCCGATTTCCTCATGACTCAACTTTTCTTCGACACGGATGCTTATGACAACTTTGAGCGGACCCTAAGGGAACACCCTAGCGGCACCTTCAAAACAATCCCCATTATTCCGGGATTAATGCCTATACAGAGTTATCAGATGATCAAGAGGACGACGAAGCTTAGCCACGCTAAGATACCTGATGCGATAATGTCACGGCTCGACGATGTGAGGAAGGACGATGAGAAGGTGAAAAACGTCGGCGTGGACATCCTTTGCGAAATCGTCGACAAGGTCAAGGAGCTTACAAGTAGAACGCCTGGTCCTACGGGTTTCCACTTTTACACTCTCAACCTCGAGAAAGCTGTATCATTCATCGTTGAGAGGACGAATCTCATACCTCCCAGTACCCCCATATCAGAGGAGGAAGATGCCGTCGTCGAGGACATCACCTCCAGGATCCCAACCCTCCAGGTCAACGGCTCAGACCACGACCGCCTCTCCCAACCCCGCGACACCTCCCGAAGCCGCAGACAGTCCAACGTCGGCTCAGAACCGCGCAACCGAGTGATCATCTCGGGGCGATCCGTCTCGCACCCCGAATACGAAGCCACATCTGCCGAGGCCAGCATCCCCGCGGAGCCGATCAACAGCCGCGCCAACACGCTCGCCATCTCCGAAGGGGAAGGCGTCCTAGGCCGCGAAGCCACGTGGGACGACTTCCCCAATGGCCGATGGGGCGACGCCCGCTCGCCCGCGTACGGCGAGATAGACGGCTACGGGCCCAGCCTGCACGTTTCGCACGCGCAAGCCGTCAGCCTCTGGGGCAACCCTAAGAAGCTCTCCGACATCAACGACCTCTTCGTGCGCCACCTGTCCGGCGAACTCTCCGCCATCCCCTGGAGCGAGGAGGAGTTCAACGAGGAGACCAGCACCATCACTGCCCACCTCATCCAACTGAACCGGAGGGGCTGGTGGACTGTCGCCTCCCAGCCCGCCGTCAACGGCCTTAGGTCGTCCGACCCGGTCTTTGGCTGGGGCCCCCAGCACGGCTTCGTCTTCCAGAAGGCGTTCGTCGAGTTCTTCGTGCCGTCGGCGCAGTGGAAGGTCCTGCTCGACAAGCTCCGGAGCCCGCAGGTCGCCGGCCAGGTCACTTTCTACGCGGCCAACGCCGCGGGCGATTTCATCTCGTCCGACCTGACGGGCGGCGCCGTCGCAGCCGGCGAGCTCCAGGAGTCCAGCACGAATGCGGTGACGTGGGGCGTGTTCCCCGGGAAGGAGATCATCACGCCGACTATCATAGAAGAGGTCAGTTTCCGGGCGTGGAGCGAGGAGGCCTACGGCATCTTCGCCGAGTGGGCGCAGGTCTACGGGAAGGGTTCGGAGAGCGAAAAATTACTGGAGGACGCGAGGGCCGACTCGTGGCTCGTGAATATCATACACCACGACTACGTCGACAAAGACGCCCTGTGGAACCTGTTACTGAACTAGAATATTCACGCAAGAAAAAAAGAAAGAAAATAGTAAAATAGAATAAGGGGTGGGGGGAAATCAACGGTAGTATTTTCGGACGAAACTTGACTATCTACTAGAGTATCAGGTAGCCAGAGTTGCTGACAAACTATCTAATTCATCCGCAGCCCTTATGAAGAAAGTCCTGAGATTTCATCGCGAATCCGGAAAAGTAGTGCAAAAGCGAAGAAAAAAAAGGAAATGTTTTGGTCAGGTTTCGATGTAGCATCCAGTTGCCCGTGTACCTGAGTCAAGAAGAGTGAAGCCAGAGATCACCTATGGGGCTGTGCGAAACTTGCCCGTAGGTATATCAGAGTGTATGCAAAAGCATGAGAATGATGGTGTTGCAGAATTGGCAACGTTTGCATGGCCCATCCGAACGCCCTCCTAATCCACCACTACCCCTTTAGCTAACCACCAACGCGTGTCATTGATAGTTGGCAAAATAGCATATCGTGTCGTCATTTTTGTCCCATAAAACTGTCCTTTTCCCACCACACCTCTTCCTTTCGTTCGGTTGGTAACGAGAGAGAATAAGGAAAAGGGTAACTAATATGTCTTTGGTGATGTCACGCGATTGCGGTTAAGGACTTTCCACCGACATGAGACGATTCAGTCGTGATCGCCATCCTGTGATGGCGTCGAGCAACAAAAGGAAACCAAGTAGAACTTAAAAAGACGTCAACATCAGATCTCGCCGTCTGAGAGATCATCGGGTACGTCCTGGGTGGAACTCTCGTAGCTGTTGAATGCAGGTGTATCGACGTGCTCCTCCTCACCAGGCTCCTTGGCCTCTTCCTTAACGCGGCAGGAGCGCTGGGGATTCTGACGGCCAGTCGCTGTCTCGTCGTCCTCACCCGAGTCGGAGTCAACGATGACCTGGACGTTGGTCTTGGTCGGGACGCGTTGAATGCCTTTGCCGAAGAGGGAGTCGCCATTGGTGGACTGTCTGCCACCACTGGCAGGGAAGAGGTTGCGAGCAACACCGCCGTTGGCCGTCGTGGTGTCCTTGTCATTGCCGTTCTTCTTGGAGGCTGGGGTAGCTTTGGCCTTGGTAGCGCTAGCCTTGGTCGCGGTGTTGCGTCGCTTGGGGGCCGGAGTCTTGGACTCTTCCTCCTCTGATTTGACGTCCTTGACGTCGTAGTCAGAGTCGTCGCCGCCGCCAGTGTCCTCGTCGGACATGTTGACCTTCTTGCCTCCACGCTTGCGCTTCGAGCCGGGAGTGCCACCGGCGCCAGCCTTCTTCGCCGTAGAAGGGGGCGTCGTGCTTAACTTGGGCTTGCCAGGACCGATCTTGACCTCGGCTGGGTTCTTGCCTTCCTCGAGAGCCTGCTGCTGTGCTCGGCCCACTGCCTTGATCTCACGGAACTGCCACTCGACTCCTCCGACGGTCGACTCGCCGAACAGCTTCTGAATCTCTGTGAGAATACGTTAGCCATCTTGTTTCCCTCGTTATGTACGGGTAGCGATAACATCTAGTAGCGGTAATGATATGGGTAGAGTGAGTGATAGTTAGGGGTGAGAAGGCTTTCAGGGGTCTACCTTGGGTCTCGACGGGCAACTTTCCCGGGTCCTCTTTGGCCTTCCTACAGGCGATTTGCATCTTGGCTAGTTGCTTGACGGGACGCAGGCGATGATCTACGGCCGACGCGGTCGTACCTCCGCCCATGTATTCTGCGAGCTCTACAGCTACATCAGCCCGAGAAAGTTACGAGAAGGGTAGTGGGATGGGAGGTTTTTGATAATATGCTGGGATTGGGTGATATAGAGAGGGCAGGGAGCTGAGGGGGGGTTTGAAGAAGGTAGTATTGATATACACCAACTGTGGCTTCCTCTTCGAATTGAGACATCTCTAAAGTTCTTGTTGCCGTCTACAGTTACACGCCTCAGTTGGCTAGCAAATGGACGACCAACAGTGCTCCCTATACGATACGTGGTAAATGACCCGACATAAAACGTGGAGAATGGCCCATAACAAAGAGGTGGGGCCGTCCACGGTAGGTAGAATGGACGAAGAAAGGATAGGAACAGACACCATGTTCTCCAATAAATCGCGATAAAAAGTCGAGTATACGTACCAGCATAGTTAAGCTTGGGCTTTGCAGAAGCGAGCACGGCTGCGAGTAGACGCACGCTAGACTCGTAAGTGCGGAAGTTGGTCTTGTTTTGGTGAGGAGGCATCGTGACCAAGGTGCTAGAATTGACTGTCTAGAAAGAATAAAGGCAACCCTGATGATGTTAGAATAACGTTTGTCGACGGGAGTCAGAAGAAAGATAAGGGGCAACGACTGCTTGGGGTGACAAGTAGAAAGGTTCGTTCAAGATTGAAGTTGTCTGAGGAAAGATTTGAGATTTTGTTAAGTGGGACGGGGAAGTATGTTTGTATGTGTTGGTGATGTTTTCAAGGTGGACAGTAGTGGGAGTTGCTGCGTGGGTAGAATTATCTCCGGGGATAGTGATGAAAATAGGAACCATGCAGAGATTGAGGGGAAGGTACACTTGAGAGAAAAACCATAGAAACAGGACAGAAAACCGGCAGGAACTGACGATCTTGTCGAGTGTACATTGAAAAGAGAAGAGGTGGCTTACAGTGTAGATGGTTGATTTCTGGCTGGATGTAGAAATCGGCAAGACGAACTTCCGCAGGCTCTGGAAAATTAGTCTTGGATGTCTCTCTGATGATAGATGAGGGTGAAGAAAATCGACGAGGCTGAGGCAGAAAGAAGACGCAATCCTGTGAAGAAGAGTACAGGTATGGACGGGTGGTAGTATGTAAAGTTGAAGAGGGATATGACGGAGAGTGAAAAGAGAAGACCTCTTCTTACCTGTCATGTGCTTGCCTAAAGATTCGTGTCTAACGAGAGTGTGCTTGCCAGTACTCTGTTCAGTCCCTTAGAAAGTACTGTTGTTGCTGCTTAACATTGGATTTGAGGGCAAGACCCAGCAGTGCAGAAGTGCAAGACTAGGGTTAGGCAACTGCAAGCAGATAGCTGGTACTTGATAGTGGGCTGTTGAATGACTGTTGTTGCTGTGTTTACTGAGTGTCCACTTATGTACGTGGTGACCGTCCTCGGTGCACTTGGTTGTCGTGGGATTCTTTATGATTCAACCTTCAGACTTCGTCAAGTCAAGTGGGTGTTGGACTCGGGTTCTACACAAGAGTTAGCCACATTATTATCCAGGACTTGGCATCAATGTAGGGATGGATACGATTATCAATTCGATAGCTATCCAGAACAAATTCTAAGGGAAACCAACCTACGAGGCCAAGTTATTTCTCAGGCTAGTTGCCCCAAGAAATGACAGGGCTGCTTTCAAGCTTGAGATCCCCGTCTTAGATCTGAGTAGAATCTGGGAATGAAACTTATACCCAATGATATGGGATAATATGGGATAAACAGGTTCAATCTTCAAGTGACGACTAAAATTGGAGGTGAATATAACTGAAAGTGTACAATGGTGAGTTGACTATATTGCCTTCGAGTATTCGACTAGGTACCTCAAGAGGGTTGTGTAAACAAGCCAATGAGAGTAAACAAAAGGTAACTACAGTTGTAACTAAGCAGCGTCTTGGATTCAGAAAGAAGTCTCAACTCAACAAGAGATGCCTTCATTTATGTACGAGGGGAAAAGGCTTGGAGTATTTAGTGACGAGAGCAAGAGGGTATTAAGTTGAGAGGATGGTAGAGAGTAGCTGGGCCAATATCCCTCCAATGTTGAAGTGAGCGAGCGTGTGTCTTAGATAGGCCGTGACTATGGCCTCAGAATTCTAGATGCCCATCTATCACATTACCCCTCTCTTTCGTACAGAGTTGACATCGAGACGATAAAGAATATCACTATTATTCGGTACCAACTTTCTAGACTTCAGAAAATGCATTTTGTGGCTGTTTATACATGGAGGGATTAGAAGCCTGAGGTACTCGTTAACATGAATTCACAGAACCCGCACGGCTCACAGAAGGTCATGTCACCCCAGCCACCCGCGTATTTTGACAGGGGTTTTACAAGCCAGGCAGCCAGGCAGGCCGACAATCTTCAGTATGATCCCCTTTTTCTTTTTCTATGCCTTTTGGAATACTGATTCAATCGATAACGATGTGCCTCAGATCATGGGATTGGTCCGTCATAATTTCAATTGTGACCAAATCTTCGCCATTTGCAGAACTAACATAGCGCTTTGACTCGATGACGAAGATATCAAGGGTCTAGCCTTCGATGCTTAATCATGCCATTTTCTTCATTATATCATTACATGTCTATATTGGGGTTAATCTCTAATACGTTAGATTATGGTAGATTAAGTAAGTCGTGCAGTTGTTCGTCTAAATCGTCTTCTCCCCTAATGGAGTCCCTCTCCCTGTTGGCGTCTGTCGCCCGCCGTTGAACGAGCCAGACAGATGCGGCTTACCACTTGGGTACGGCCATCCCTGTTGTGCCTTCGTAGTTGGTTGCTGGTCACCGTACATCAAATACTGAACACCGATAAGAAAGTCGCAAGCGGCCTGGAAGATGCCGCAGAGTTTGAAGGCCCACGGAATTGCGGTGGTGGACGTGAAAAACCAGAACATTTTCATGGCGTCTCCGACCAACCAACTTGCCAGCACCGAGAAGCGAAACCCTTTGCAAGATCGTGAGCGTGCGTTGGCAACTAGCTGCGGAATTGGCAATGTTGCTTCGACAGACAGGCCGATATAACCTATTAAAGCGGAATATCCGGAATAGAATGAATGAAACGGCGCAATTAGTAATTCGAGTATAGTTAAAACAATAAACAACGACAATAAGAATTGCCAATAGCTAGCGTATATAATTAGCCAAGGTGTCGTTGCATGCCTTAGGTAGAGCTGTAAGAAACTTACGGCTTCGGTGAACGCCACTGCCAGAAATTATATGGCCGTTGAAATCCTCCGAACCCATCCTGGGCGCCAGCAAAGGGAAGCGCAGCATCGCCTCCTTTTGATGATGGTGGTGGTCGGTGGTCGAGGGCAATTTTTAGAAGGATGAGTTGTATGAAAATGTTGCAAAATGACTGGATTAACAAGGCCTCGTCGAATTTCGCGCCTGGGTAATAAAAGATCCTACAGATAACTACTGTTAGCATGCCAATTTCCGTATATAATAGTATTAGGGCAAGGCGGACAAACCTGAATATCGATGCGACAAGCATAATAAGAGGGATATCCAGCGAGAACCCAGCACTCGATCTCGCCTTATGCATAGCAACTGCCTGATCTGTGTATGAGAGGATCGGAGACATTATAAGAAATACAGGGGCCGCATAGCCGGCCAATGTCGCGAGAAAGGTCATCTTGACGGTCGAGTATATGGGTTCGCCTGGGTTCGTCGGAGGATGCGGAAATGTCAAGTATTTGGCGTATATCAATTCTCCCGGTTCTACGCAGAGTCCGCCACATTAGAAACATTAGCAAGATATGGAATACATTGCTCAATTGGTAAAGGTAGCGGGAAGTTCAGTTACAGAAATTCCATCTGAGAACGCAAATTTATGTCTAAAATGAAGAACCGCGACGAGTGGAACTTGAATCAATCCAAACACTTGTCAAAAAGGGGCTAGCCTAACTAGTACCCAGATTTTACCAACCATTGACGTAGTGCAACAAAGTACAGTTGACCGTCTCGAGCCTTATCGGGGCGGTTAAATTCTCATCCGAGAACACTGTGTGTAGGTACCTAGGTACATACCTCGTCCTTATCGCTTTTATCACACCTCGATTCGACCAAAAGCAGGAAGAGTTGGGACTAAGCTGAGTCGATGATTGGCTGGATTAGTTATGCAAATGCAGGGTCCTGTCGGATCTCTTTCTACCCCTCCATTGAAAAGTTAGAATGATTGTTAACCCCACATGGTTATGAACATTTTCTTTTACAACGCGTGCTTCAGTAAGACTTCAAGTGACACATTCGAGTTTACTTAGGACATCTTACTCCAAGTGCCGCCGGGCCACTACGGTCACCGCTTGACAAGATGGAATATATCACTTTGACCGGAGAGTCTTGCTTCACTTCCTCCGAAGCCCAAAAATTGAAGGATCGTGTCAACCAAACGGCACCGACGAAAGTAACTAACATTATAGGTTCCTGGATATATTACGCGCATATCAAAGGAAACAAGGAGGCTCTTCAATCCAAACTCCAGCAATTACTCCCATTGCCTGACAACTCTGGTCCACCACCTCTAACTCATATTGGATATACTCGTACATATTTTATTGTACCCAGGAATATATCACCATGGAGCTCAAAAGCAACCAAGGTCTGCGAAGTTTGCGGCCTTAAAGATGAGATCCATCGTGTAGAACGAGCAAGATCCATCACGCTTGGATTTGAACATCCTTTCGACAGTGATGAGATACCATTCAAGGACTTGCTATTCGACCGGATGACTGAGATCATATCTTCAAATCAACCAGACCTTGATTCTATGTTCATCGAGCGGGAGCCATTGCCCCTAGAGGTTGTCAATATCTTTTCCGCAGACCAGACGCCAATTGATCTGCTCAGAGCATACAACATCAAGCATGGCCTAGCTCTAGATGAGTCCGAAATGGAATACCTAGCCCAAGAATTCATGCAGCTCGGACGACCCCCAAATGATATCGAGCTCTTTATGTTTGCTCAAGTCAACTCGGAACACTGTCGTCATAAGTAAGTTATGATCCCTAGGCGTATTTGTATCATCCAATAATACACCCTCATATACAATATATTCCTTGTAGCTTACTTGCATTTAACCATGATTTATCTCTACCGATCGTAGCAAAGAAAACTCTAGAGGAAATATCTAGTCATCCTTCATTGTAGACTAATAGTGGATAACAGGCAATTCAATGCAAGCTGGACTATTGATGGCTTAACTAAAGACATGAGTCTATTCGACATGATTCGACATACGCATAAAAAGACGCCCAATTATACCGTATCGGCCTACAGTGACAATGCTGCCGTAATGCAGGGTGAGATAGGGAGCTACTGGGCCCCTGACTACACAACTGGATCCTGGAGACTCAACAGAGAAGTCGTACATATACTAGCTAAAGTTGAAACCCATAATCATCCCACTGCTATTTCTCGTAAGTAAATACCCAACGCGTTGTGACTATTACTAGTGAGCGTAGCAATGCTAACTTCCGATGCTTTTCCAGCTTTCCCAGGAGCCGCCACGGGATCAGGTGGCGAGATCCGTAAGTTGGCTCGTGATTTTGTCTAGTTACCATTACTAGTGATATAAACTGCATCTGAGGTCGTATCGCTACAGTCTAGTCTGAGCTCTTACTAACTGTCACCCTTTCAGGCGATGAAGCTGCCGTCGGGAGAGGATCGGCTACTAAAGCAGGACTCTCTGGATTCTGGGTATCCGACCTCCTTATCCCAGGCCACCAAGCTTGGGAGGCTGACATTGGCCGCCCGGCCCACTATGCGAGCAGTCTTGATATCATGTTAGAAGCACCTATTGGTTCTGCCCGCTTCAACAATGAGTTTGGCCGTCCTGCGCTTACTGGTTGTTTCCGCACGATGTTGACAAACGGTACCAATAAGAGCGACGAGAATTCTGAAAAGGCGGCAGAGTGGCGAGGCTATCACAAACCAATCATGATTGCGGGTGGACTGGGTAGAGTTAGACCGGCACACGCCCTCAAGAACCCAACCGATGTGCATGAAGGTGCCCATGTTATCGTGCTTGGTGGTCCTGCAATGCTAATTGGACTTGGCGGTGGTGCGGCGTCTAGTAATGCTTCCGGAGAAGGGACCGCAGATCTCGATTTCAACAGCGTCCAGCGAGGTAACCCCGAGATGCAGCGTCGAGCTCAAATGGTTATCGACACATGTGTTGGCCTAGGTGACGCGAACCCTATCGTAAGTACTTCCAAAAGTTCTAATCACCAGGGCTTTATGGCTTTGACTTTCCAAATTCCATACTTCGCGCCTTGTATATAGCTGCTAATTATAAATCTCTAGGCTATGATACACGATGTTGGTGCTGGTGGATTGTCGAATGCCCTCCCAGAGCTTGTCAAAGACGCCGGATTTGGGGGTAAATTTGAACTGCGACAAGTTGAGAGCGCGGATGGTAGCATGAGCCCGTTACAAATCTGTAAGTGTTTTCTAGCTATCGTTTTACTTCATTATGCCTAGGTATGTTAACCTAAGGTATCACTAACTTGTGTTGACAGGGTGCAACGAGGCTCAAGAACGTTATGTCCTTTTAGTTAACAGCGAAGGGATGAATCGATTTGTGAGCATATGCAGTAAGTTCTCGTTGTCCTTAGGACATATCATCTGGTAATAACCTGTTGAATAGGACGTGAGCGCTGTGGCTTTTCAGATGTCGGCACCGTGGTATCCGAAAATGAGAGCGGCCCTCCTAAGCTTATTTTAACAGATAGGAACGCAAAGGAGAAAACATACTCGCGACCCATTGACTTGCCCATGTCGACTCTATTTCCCCCAGGCCGTCGGTTGCAGCGCATAGTTACCTCGAGCAAACCAATTCTACCAAAGTTCGATCCAGTTCCTACTTTGAGGGCTGCGTTTGGAGACAAATTGTCAGATGCCGAACTAATCAGAAGCGCCTTGCAGAGAGTTTTCTGGATGCCGGCTGTGGGTTCAAAGTCCTTCTTAATTACAATTGGAGATCGAACAGTCGGTGGTCTTACTGCTCGAGACCAAATGGTAGGACCCTGGCAGACTCCTGTGGCCGACGTTGCCGTAACAGCCACGTCATTCAATTTGGGATCGAAAACGAGACATGGTGAAGCAATGGCTATGGGCGAAAAGCCTACTCTTGCACTAATATCGCCTGCCGCTTCTGCTCGTATGGCGGTTGCCGAGAGCTTGATGAACATAGCTGCTGCGGATATCATGGGCGATCTACGACGAGTAAAGTTATCCGCTAACTGGATGGCGGCCGTGAATCATCCTGGAGAGGGAGCGGCTCTTTACGAAGCGGTTGAAGCCATTGGGCTTCATATGTGCCCACGGTATGTACCAATCGCATCTCACCTCTTTTCTTTCCTTCACAAAGCTCGATATATTCTCCTCGATATATTCAGATTCTCAATTGCTGGAACGAGGTTATATCCCCCAAAAATTACAGGAGATACTAACTAGGCATTAGGTTAGGCATCAGCATACCAGTCGGCAAAGATTCAACGTCCATGAAGGCAGCATGGAAGGACCGTGAGACTGAAGAAACCAAGAGCGTAACCGCACCTGTATCAGTCGTCATTTCTGCCTTTACCATAGTGGATGACATTCGAAAGACCTGGACCCCACAGCTACGACGCGTGGAGGAAGTCGGAGAGACTGTTCTCATGTTTGTCGATCTAGCAAACGGCAAGAAAGCCATGGGCGGGTCCGCCCTTGCCCAGTCGTTCGGCTATGTGGGTGACGAGGCACCGGATGTGCGAGACATCGACTTAATCACTGACTACTTTGACGCACTGGCTCAACTTCACCAAAGCGGCGTTGTTCTTGCGTATCACGATAGATCTGACGGTGGGTTGATTACGGCAGTAGCTGAGATGATGTTCGCAGGACGATGCGGTGTTGACTTGATGATGGATGGAATTGCCAAATCATACCTAGTCGAGGACATGGTTGATGCTTTATTCAACGAAGAACTGGGAGCCGTGTTCCAGGTGCGAGCCTCAGATGAGATCAACTTTAAGAGGTGCTTTGCAACTTGTGGCCCACCACCTGGCATGATTAGAAAGTTTGGCAGCGTACAGCCTAAATCAAAGCAAGCGTTGACGATTCGCTATGGAGCGGCGCCTCTTGTCAGCCTCGATAGGAAGGAGATTCAGCAGTGGTGGACAAAGACTTCATTCGAGATGCAGAAACTGAGAGACAACCCCTCTTGTGCCGAGTCGGAATATTCGACTATCCTCGATCAAACCGACCCAGGTCTCTCTTATAAGCTCACTTTTGACCCATCCGACAAGATTCTGCCATTGGCTGCCTCTATCACTGGTTTCTTTGGCAAGAGCCCTCGAGTGGCTATTCTACGAGAACAAGGTGTCAACGGGCATGCCGAAATGGCATTCGCATTCAAAGCAGCAGGTTTTGACCCAATTGATGTGATGATGACGGATATAATTTCTGGTCGCTCTCTAGCAGACTTTGTGGGTTTGGCTGCCTGTGGCGGCTTTTCCTACGGTGACGTGCTTGGAGCCGGACAAGGCTGGGCTAAGTCCATTCTCATGCACGAGAATGCTCGAAAGGAATTTGTAGATTTCTTCAAGCGGCCGGACACATTTGCTCTTGGAGCCTGCAATGGTTGCCAAATGTTATCACGACTCAAGGAGCTTATACCTGGTACGGAACATTGGCCCGTGTTCGTAGAGAACACAAGCCAGCAATTCGAGGGACGATTAAGCATGGTAAAGATCGAGGACAATTCAAACAAGCCTTCGGTTTTCCTCCATGGCATGGACGGCTCGGCATTCCCCATTGTCGTGTCTCACGGCGAGGGAAGGGCGTCTTTCTCTTCACAAAACTCTCTACAGGCTCTAAACGAGGCAGGGTTGATTCCCATTCGATACGTCGACAACTACCTGAACGTAACAGAAAAATACCCATTCAATCCTAACGGCAGTCCCGGCGGCATCGCTGGTGTCAGCAGCGAAGATGGCCGTGTATTGGCCCTAATGCCTCACCCTGAACGATCAGTAATGGCAGATTCCGTGTCCTACGCACCACCTGCTCTTCTTGAAGAGTGGGGAGAATTTGGACCCTGGATTAGGATGTTCAGAAGCGCGAGAAGATGGGTCGGATAGAGTAGCTCTTACTAAAGTGAGAAAAGACTCTACGCAGCGAACATTTATGTCCAGAACGTACGATCACACGGTTTGCCTTTACTTACATTTCACTATCAAAATAAGACTCGGGATTAAACAATGCGGTTGAAAAATGTAGTATATATTTGACTCCTACGAGAGATACATACATTCGAACGGATACTACATCAAACATTATAGGGGTTTGTTGAAGGCCGTCCCACATTAGGAACGACAGCCTCAAGCGAAGGAGAATGGATAAACAAATGGCTATGGATTTGAGTAAGGCAATGAACATGATGGATTAGCAAAAAAAAGTCACTTTAGGCGCTTCCGCGGCCACCACCTATTGTGGATCGTGATGCTATGTTGATGTTCCTACCTACTGCTCCAACGGGATACTAGGTAAAAATGATATATGCAGGAAACATCAAATTATGGAGCTAGGCAAAGTCACTGCCGGCACCCGTAGACTATCTAGGTAGGTAGAAAACTAAGCAATATCAGTACCGGAGCCGATGTGGTCACGGTTACGATTCGCATTGCAAATCCTGGAGCAATTTGATCCTTCAATCCAGAACGAGCCTCTTCCCCGTTATAGAAGCCCGCGTGCTCAAATCCAAAAGGAAAAAAAAAAAGGAATCCATCGCGATCCTCTCTCGATATACCCCTTACCTAATGCCTCGAGTATTATTATTAGCATTGCTTTAATATACTCCGGAACCTCGCTAAGTAAGAATAGCGTGAGCAGGAACCGGTAACTGAGCCCCATGTTCGTCGCTTGCATTGTTTTCGGTTTTTTCCTTCCCTTTCCCCTTCGTTCTCGTTTTCTCTCATCGTTCAGGGAACAGACAATTTTTTCGTCACTCTATACCAAGGCAAGAAAATTCAATAGCGCCTCCCCGTTTCCGACGTTGAAACCCGGGCATTGGTCGTATAAGGGGATCCGTGTGTAGTAGCAGCAAGGCATAGCGCACATAAGCGTCGCGACGTTGGGGGTCCCCTCCCCCCCAAACCTAGGGTAGCTTAAGCGGCGGCGGCTCTCGCGAGCGGCATTGGGGAACGTCGGGACCCCGTTTCGCGAAGGATACATACAATGGGTAGCTGTTGGACGTCGTAATCGCAACTTTTAGGGGGATGGGGCTTTAAAGCGACGAGACGAAAAGAGAAGGGGAAAAACCTTGGTTTTTCTTGAAAAAGCGTAGCCTTGGGATGGATACGCCCTGTTTTATGACCCCGTATCCCGTATCCGCAGCCTAGCCCGAGCGCAAGGCGGGGGAGAGAGAGACCCTTTTCGCTGATGGTGGATATCATATCGCATCGCATCGCAGATAACATACCTTGGAGTTCTAAGGTTCCAGATAAAGCCAAAAGGTTAGGTAGGTAGTAATTAGAGAGAACCTGGCTGGATTTTCCTTCAAGTGCCGGGGTTTCCGGGCTCCATGCAAGCCACGAGGGAGACAAGACGGGAAACCCTTACAAGCGGAACGCCCAAATGTCAATCCTCCCCTCGCCAATTCCTGCTCCTCGCCTGCAACCTGTCCCTCAAAAATCCTCAGCTGAAGAAAAAAAAGAAGCGCCCCGTCGACGGGCGGCGCCTTCAGGTTCAAAAAGCCCCGTGATTACTTGCTTTCGTTTGGCAGCTAACGGCTTAAGCTTAGCCTGCGGCGGTTGGTGGTTGCGGTCATGCGTCCTCGCGTAGCTAATAAGTAAATAACTGGTCGAGGGGAAACGAGGAGGCTGAGAAGTAATGAGGTACGGTTGTATGTACCTAGGCCTTTTCGTTCCCAGTACTCTGTCTACGCTAATATTAATCCGGTCTGCATCAGCGTTAGGCGTGGCTCTAAGCAAGTACGGTGGTATGGGTATACGTAAGACGTGGAGGTTGCTGTGTACGGGTAGGTACATACATACATGCAGACATACATCGTAGTTCAGGTAGACGAACAGACCAGAGCGAACGGAGCTTCTTACTCGGCAATGCTACGATGGACTTTTGTCACCCTGGTTTGCGGCACATACATATAACCCAAGCCAAGGCCAAGACATTGCTTTGACCTGCAGCCGGGTATCTCGTCTCGTTTCTCCGAATGGCACAACCACACACGCCCGCGATTCGGTTCAGATTTCAATTTTTCGGCACCAGTGACACTTCTGGCAATGGGGGGTTCTTCGCGAAGCCTTCTAAGACATTTCCCCATGCACTCTCGTACGGGAACTCGTACGCCTACATATGCACCTTATTTTATGTACGCACATACCGTACATAAAGCTCCTAGGGACCTAGGTACGCACGCACCAGGTGGGCAGGTACTGGATATAAATAATATCAGGCGGGGGGATTTTAAAGGGCGGCCCAGTCCAGACCTAGGCCTCTTTACTCCAGGTACCTACCGAACCTGGTATGGATTTCGCCGTCTTTGTTAGCTCGCTTAGATCTCATCCAGATCGCTTACGGGTTGTGGCGTGCGCGCCGCAACGTGGTGGTGTTCGCTTCATGAAAAAAAAAAATTGTCTTGAATGATGCTTTCGGTGTAAGTTGGGGGTACCGTCCAAGGCCCGGCAGTGGAAAATTACGGATCAAAAAAAGTCCACGACGTGTGCTGGACCGATTGCCGACTGAAGCTCGAAAATAGGGGCTGTCGATTCGACCTTCCTAGCAAGTATAGTTATTCTGTTGATCAATACTGCTTAATGACGCCACAGTTGCAACCGCAGGGTAAGGCGACAGCGTTGGTCTCATCAAGTGTAAAGAAGCTGAAAAGTGCATACGAAGACTGACGA
The DNA here is from genome assembly GCF_022578515.1 of Annulohypoxylon truncatum. NCBI lineage: Eukaryota > Fungi > Ascomycota > Sordariomycetes > Xylariales > Hypoxylaceae > Annulohypoxylon > Annulohypoxylon truncatum. The sequence goes on from NW_025953787.1 coordinate 1,178,924, forward strand.
ATGATGTCTCAGGCATTCCTACTGTGGCTTGCCTGTGAGAGGTACAACCGTTGGTGAGATCGTCGCACGTGCTGATCGTCCCAACCCAGGTCTTATTAGCGGTTTATATGCCGGGTCCTCGCTGTCTCGAGTAATAACCCTTTACTGCATGATCGAGTCCCTAAACCCCGACAATATCTCCTTCTCCGAAAGCATGGATTAATCAGTCTTAATCATACTGTACGAATACGATGCAGCTGATTATTATTCGACGCATTTTGGGCTGGCGACTTAGAAATCGCTGGAGACTTCTTCTGTTTCGATGCGCGGTCCTTTAAAAAAAATCGTGGGGCACCCCTAGAACACCCCAAGGTCTCGCCCACTTGTTCTGGACTCCGCTGCAAGATGAAATTGCATCGGTATTGCTCCTGCAGCATCACCTATCCTAGGAGATGTCTCACGATGCGTACCCCTCACACCCAGTGTTAAGGAGCGGCCTCGTCATCTCCGTATTTCGCTTCTGATGAGCGCTAGGGTCTATTTCGCTTTTAAGATGTGCTGTGGTATATCGGAACGAATATCGCGCAAGTCGGCAGTGGAGTACCGAGTCTAACGTAGCGCAAAACACTGGTTCGGACGAAAGACCATAAAGAAGGCTATTGTCCCGTCTTAACTTGACCTCTATGACCGAGTCACCTCCACTGTGGCTTATGCGCGTGCAGATTAGGATAACAGCCTATTTGCCGTTAGATATTGCCGGTATTGAACAACAACGAACCGAATATGAAGGGGAGCTGCAGAAACACCGGCCTCAGGTGGTGGTTTTCGGGACCAGGAGGTCCCCTATGCGCGGCAGAGGCGTTGGACAGTAACCTTATATTGCATGCCTTAAGGTGGCCGGCATTGCTCGAAGTAGACGCAACCCCCCCTAAATTAGGGGCACAGCTATCTGTGTACGTAGAGTTTGGCATGGGGGTTCTCGTCTCTCGATTCTAAATTTGTGGTTATTAACTCCCAAAGTGTTCTATCGAAATTGACGAGGCCTAGACTGACCTACTCGGCCGGTTCAAGCAAACCCAAGCCGGGGCAGTCGTTCATAAACTTGCGTATGCGCGACATCCTAGGTTAGTCTGACAGATCAAAAGGGGGCCGGGCCGAAGATCAGACATTGGACCTCTTCGCGCCGCACTATTACACCGTCATCCTCTTAATCCTACTAGCCCGTACACTAAGATAAAGGAAAGGCGGTGTTTAAATCCCACATGGCGTGCGTGAATCTCGCCTGTTGGATCGGGTTTTGATCACGACACATGATCCTATGCGGCTGCGCGACACACGAGATCTCGTGAGGCTAGTCGTGTGAGTACTTAGGCAGCTTTGCTGCTGACGGGGCGGATCTGGACGTGGTCAGAAAATCAAGATCTCGGAGCCCAGCGCGATATTACTCTGACTCCCCTCCGATGGGTTATCAAAGCATTAGTCAACCGGTAGGTGATATTATAGGTATAGTGTCTCCTGTATCCTATAGTAAGATGGTGCTGTATCTACCCGGTTGGGTTGTGAGGGAGACGCGATGCCGTTTCCCATTCATCATAATACCCGTCTTATTATGTTGCATGCTTCCATAACTAAAAATAGACCCGACGACCGCTTAACCCCGCGGCCGCCCGCCTTTCTGGTTGTCCATTAATTATTACGATTCATATTTGCTGAGCCTATCCTATATGCAAAGCGGGATATGGGCTGTTGCAATATCGCAGGATCTCTCGTTTCTTTGGATGAATGTAAGAGGCGACCAATACGATACGGCGTAGAACGTGGTCCGGCATGAAGGATTTCCCTGGGAATGTATTAATATGGCACAGAGCATAGCTAATTAGGTGGTGTCCCGTAGGGGTGCCGTCATATTCATCAATCGAACGGGATCGAATGGTACATGGTGAATCTTGTCAGCGGCAAGATACATGTACAGACGACTGCCGAGGCAGATCAATACCCAGCGAAGATCAGGAGCTCCTGGGATTTACTCATGACGACTTTTGTCGGCTTTCGACGGGAGCGGATTGTATGGACAATACCGATTATACCGATAGATACGTTGCAGCGACTCCCAAACATGACCATGACCAACACACGACATAATCATAATATGTAAGCGCGTAGCTAAGCAAGCTTCATACGCATAGTATGTGGTTTGGCAAGTGAGGAGGATGTGTTTAGGGAGAGTGATCCGGTTTATTGGGATGTTAAGGGAAGATTATTGGCAGAGGCTCGGGGTTCGTCCTCGAAGAGGAAAGTGAGAGCACCGAGACCCCTGTACTTTCGGGATCGGTTTCCGGGGCTGCTCCGGTCTGTCGAATACTTCTAGAAAAAGCCTAGAAGCCCACGAAACAAGCTTCTTAAGCTTCTATTGGTCTGAGCTTCAAGTGATTACCGATCTGACCCATTCTTATCAGATTATAGTACGTATATGCGGTACGTACCACCGAGCATGTACCTCAGTACATATGTACTTCCAGGGTTTAGGTGCTTTAGCTTCGCTTATTGTACGACGCTTCGCGCAAACATTTCGTATTTTTCAAGAAATTCAGTGTTGTTTATGATTTATCTACCTGTTCGGCACATTAGAGTTGCATTATTGACCGGAACGGTTCATGCGCACATATGTATCAAATGTAGCTAAGAGTTCGCTCAGTTTCCTCAGAAGTAGTTGGTCTGGTGGCGATTACCGGTTGAAAAAGTGTAACTCGAAACGAAGATGTGGATGTTACATGTTACTTCGGCACAAGCATGTCAAACCAAGCTCGTGCTAAATGTAGCAACTTACTCTGTTTGTAATTTGTAGCTACATCCATAGGTAGGTAAGCAAGCCATGTGTGGCACATAAGTAGGTACGTATATATTTAAAAATACGAAATACGAAATATTCTATTGAATTGCACTAGAATATATTCAATGGGTACTATCATGTATAAAAATCGCATTGAGTTCTTGATAGTGCATAAAGGAACCTGTTGTTGCCGTAAACTGGATACACTAGAAGAGCATTGAATGGAGACAGGTAAGTACCGTGCAGTATCGAGCCGAGTAACCAGTACTTCCCGGTACATACTTTACGCACGGGGCAAGATGCAAGGCGCCGCCCGGCAAGCATCTGCAGCCGCTAAGGAGCTTGAGCTGAGAGTGCGACCCAGCCACATGGCCCTGTCTAACAGCCGATCCTCAGTTCTTAACAGGTGGGTTTTATTATTGCGAACGTCAGAAAAATAAACCCCTATTCCCTAAACAACTCTCTTGGTCTAGCGAGACCCAGGCACCGGCGCTTTTCTTTACCCAGTACTAAGTGACATACTATGCAGATATTACCCATATCTCGTTAGTGCCCGTGGGCACGGATCATTGAGGGGACAATTGTGTAAATGCCGAACGAGTCCCAAGGATCGCTTCATGCTAAGATGTCTTCCTTGAACGCCAATGCGCACCAATTTTCAGCCCAGCTAATCTATTACTACTATCAGCTTCGTCGACTTTTACTTACGTACCATGATTACTATGAGCTCCTAGCAGCATAGGTAGGAGGAAGGTTGCTTGTATATGTTTCACCACTCTTCTTTTCGCAATCGGATTGCTCGTCAGCCCCTGAAAGACCTTCCGAAACCTCTTCGGAGGGAGGTTAGTTCGTTAAAAGAAGAGTCAAAAAGGTTGCTCTCGGCACTACTTCCATCGGATATAGAATACTAGTAATCACGCGATCCATGTTTGCTTCGGAAGGTCAAGGTTTGAGCCGCAACTGCGGTACATAGATCCGACATCTCAACGGGAATGCATGAGACATGTATGGGTCTACGCACATCTTCCACCGTGCTTTATGTGAGACTAGAGATATGAACGATCATAAAATACTGGTACGGGCTGGTTCAAGGGGTAGGTGATCTTCCTTGCCTGTCCCGCAGGAGAACCTTGTTCATACGGGCAGGAAGCGGTGGCCCTTACGTCCGGGGGTTGTCGATCATAGTAGGTCCGGCCAGGGGTTAGCAATTCGGCATTGTGGATTTGCTCAGCCACGAGTGTCATTTCGCTAATCTGTATGTGCCTTGTACCACATGGGATGACGCAGGAAAAGAAGCTACACACGGGATGATGAGACGTGGCTTGATCGTTGAGACTAGATCAAGATGGCCTTCTGTTCCTTAAAGAGCTTGGGCCTCCACGACTGAAGTTGTCCGGTTGAAAGTCGACGCTAGATGGCCTCGTGGCTTGCCTGGTCTTTTTAATCGCCATATCAACTTAGATTTGACTACAAAATGAGGAAGGATAACACCCTAGGAGTACTTTATTTTATGATCGTCGTAGAAGAAATCTGTCGATTACCCTCGCCTTGCACTCCCTTAGTCTGACCGAGGGTCGTTAGGTTATTGGTATTGCGATAGATCACAAAGCAAATTTTCCTCCGACAGTCGGGCTTGTCACATGGACATTGCAGCCAGTGGCCAGGAAAGAACCGTATCTAAATGTTGATCGCTTTAATCCGGTCAGCTGGATCAAGTCAAGATGGTCGCTAACCCATAGCCAGGCGGCTATCTAGGGAGCACGACATAAGCTAAACATTAGAAGCAACAAATATGTCGTGAGAGGAGCCTTTCAGTCTCGAAATCGTATGGAATTTGGGTACCTGCCAGGCAGCTCAGCTCGTGCCCCATCCATCCATGCTCCGCCGAGGCCATGGTTGGTGGCGAACAGAACACGAAATGATCCGTCGACTTTCCCGCAGGCTTTCACTTATTATAGATCCGCCGTAGGCTCATCGGTTAAGCAACATCTAGACATGTAAGTACACTCCCGAACTGCGAATGGGCCCGAATTCATGAGGCTCCCAATGCGTTGTGCGAAGTGGTACAATCAACCCGCCGTGTCATAGGCGTCACAACATGTGCTCAATTGCCATAAGAAACTCTCTCCAGTTGCGACGAGTTGTTGAAAGGTATGTGAATACCCTTGCATGATAAATTTAGTTTGCGAGTTAGCTGCCGGTGATAGAAAACAATTGCCGGTCGCAGTTGGGCAGCCTATCGTTCCAAGATAGCTTAGCCAAGCCTATGCCATCCTACTGTTATTGGAGGGGGTAGTGTCTCTCCACAAGTTGTCGGCTTTTGATTTCCTCCCTGGCAGCTGGATCCGGTCTTTTCGGCCGGATTGGCTGCCGGCATCTTCGACGATCTACGAATACCGCCGAACTGATCACTGAGGGACTCCCTCTGTCTAGATCGTTGGAGGGCTGGTATGGGCTGCAATGCCGTTGTCAGCCCCAAGCGGTAGTGAAGTGAAGCAACGCCAATGTGTAATTAGTCTGGTCGACAAGGCGAAAACCAAGAGAAAAAAAACGCCATTTGGTCTCTCTTGGTGATGATTACATAGGTGTGTGGCGGGGCTGGAAGCAAAAAGCCCCAGTTTCCTCTTCCCTTTCTAGCTCCATCAGCCCATTCCCTAGCAGGACAAAGTTAGCGAGGATGTGGGTTCGGGGATTGGAAGACGAAGCGGGAATTTGCGAATTTGCGGGATAAGTACCTATATGTGTACATTGACAGTACTAGGTGGATAATCCAATGTATTTGCCCAGGGAGTTGGGACCTATTAGGTAGTAGGTCCAGGAGTACATCGAACATTAAACACCAGGAGTGAAGTAATCTGGAAGCCATTCATACCAGGTTAAAACTGGCTGATGAATACAAGGGCTAGTAGCATGGCATTAATATAGTACATGGGCGAATACGTGAGCGGCTCCTACCCTCTCGGCCGATAAGAATTATTTTTAACACTAAAATAATTGTCGGGTTCGTTCCTCCACTTTCTCCTCCCTCCCCCAAGCAAAAGGCCGCGGAAGGGTCGATGATGTGGAAACTGGTGGGGAATCATCTTAGGAGACGTATAATATCGCCCGCAAAACTGCCCAGGAATGGCCTAGTAGTCGAACTTTCCAAGATTTATTCGGCTGCTGATCGTATGAGCCTTCCAACTTTTCTCACTAAGCAGCCCAGACTGCCTGAATACACTTTAGCTAGACAGTAGTTTCTTGGAAGTCAGATTTCTGGGGATAGTTAGTTTTAATAACAAGAGTCGAGACTTCCCAACACCAATAACCTACACATTAGGCTCTTTTGAGCCTTAGTGCGCGGCTACAAGCGTCACGGCTGCAAAAGGTCCATGCAGTCGCGAACAACTAACTATACGTACCATAATAGTATGCATTCCGTTCGCGGTAGATGAAGCCGATATACCAGGCAAGCACCAGGCAAGCATTGCGGAAATTCAGGAGACTAAACAAGTTTACTACTATTAGTGCACCCAGAGTGTTGGTATCACACTAGACAGTTACGTGCCGGCGCATGAGCTGCTTTGTTACTAATTAGCCGTCATAAACAAGATACTATCTTAAGAAGATGCGTAACTCTTGAAATTGCCTTGTATGTGTATACGCGGTCTGGAACCAGTTCTCTTCGTCAGTAATACCAGCGACTTACTATACGCTATCCTAGCTCTCAATTAAGTAGTATCGCCGTACATACGTTATGCACTTAATATATTCAGGTATAGGAAGTCGCTAAAAGTTAATAGTCAATAACCGATTTCTTGGTTCAGTGTCAGGCGCTTCCTTGAGGATTATATCGGCGAGGCTTGTTTTTTCGTAAGTTTTTTTTTCGGTAACACGGCGGTGGTCTCTTGCGTCTCCCCGTTGAATATGTCCCCCTTTGACCATTTCTAGAATACCTACATAAAATACACGACAGGTAACAATTCCATCCATGGATTTGTGACAGACGGCTCACTTGGGATTCTTATTTAGTGCTACACGCTACAGCACCCCTTCGCTTATGCTTGATAATTACCCCATATACGTAGAGCACGTTTCACAAGCATGCAACTGTGATGATAGGTTGACAAACGCGCACTTCGGTAAATCGAGTGGACCACGGACCAAGGTACGTACCCCCGACTAGCGATACAACGCGGTAGGTACCGCTTACACGGATTACACTACGGGGATACATGTCTAGATACCTTGTCTACTTTCGTCGATCAGCTCCGTCGACTAAATGTACCGACCCACTTGAAATCGACATCATGTCTCTTCCCACAATCCACAATCCGCGATCCACAAACCCCCTAAGCATTACATGCTACCTAGGGGCATTACCAACTTAACTTACCTAGACCACGGTACTAGCAAGTTTCTAGCTAGACCTCCCGACTATCTCGCGTACTGCACTTCCGAATTCATCGCCATGCTTGCATAGCATCTCCGGGGGGTGCCTCGCCCTATGATCTATGATCTCAGCTTCTCTACAAACCTACGTACAGGCCTAGTGTTAGGCATGTAGGTATGGTATCAGCGCAACGCCGTAACAACATCGGAAGTCCCTAACCAATGACCCTGACCCTGAACATGATCCTTACCCTGGCCGTGACCTCACTTTCCCTTACCGAGTACATACTACGTAGTATGTACCATGGTATTCACTGCTCGAGCCGCCGTCCCAAAGATGTATGTACTTTCATATTCGATCTACCTAGACTCGGAGAGGCATACTCGGCCGTTGAGCTGACTTGGCAGGTACGTGCTTTCCCGCGGGCAAGAGCCAACATTATACCCATGCCGTTGGAGCCGATGCCCATTAGAAGTGGGAAAGAGCACACACATCTTGAATTCAATTCAATTGAACTATGACCGGGGTAATGACAGTTACCGGTTCGCTCGTACTCGCCATGGCAGTTGTGGCTACTTGTGTACATGTATGAAGATCTAGTCCTTTAAGTCGCTTTAACTACACTATTATTCATTCCTTACATCGATCTTCTCTTGACGAGGTGACCCCGGGAATTCAAGCAAGTAACAGGAAGCCCACCTTTATTTTATAGTACGTGACAGGTCAAGTCACTAGCACCAGATACATACATACACCACCTCATCCTCTCGTTTCCTTTCTTTTTGGTGCCTCTTCTTCTCCTCGAATCATAATTCCTCTTCAACACGCCCGACACATACATATTACTTACTGTATTTGTACATTCAACTGAGCGACGCTGAGCCACTTGTTTGTCTCGAAGACGCTGCTTAACTCGCGAGAACTCACCCATCATACAGCTTTCTAAAATTTGACAGTCACACGAGTCGAGACCGCTTCTATCACTTTCGCCTCCGTCAGCTTATATACATCTGACATTGTTCGCTGTCTTGGACTAAGCTGTCAACACGTAGACTATTTTCGACATTTTTCAGTAATTTAAATAACCCGATTAAAAAACGGTCTGGATTAGACGCCAGCACGCAAAATACCGGCGGCCAATTACCCGGGATTCTGACCACTCGCAGCGACTCGGCTCGAGGACTTACAGCTTGGAGGGTGTATATGTGTGTGGTGTGTGTGCTTGCTTGCTAGCTGCGCCGCCGAACGACCTTTACCCGGCAGATACCAAAAACACAACAACTAAGTGTATATACCTCCCTACGCCTGGTTCTTTTTCTGGTTCCTGCAAATCCAACCGGAAACTTCCAAGCAACTACTCGGCTTCGGCTTGTTATGTTATAAGAAATTATCCAATATTGCATTCGATCTCGATGGGGATACAAGTCAGACTGGAACTTCACCACCCGTCAGCCATTCCTGATACTCCTCCAGGTCTGGCGAGCCCAAGTTCCTCGTCAACTCACACTCCTAGGGCTTCCGAGGATCGAACTTGGCCTACTATCGTACCCATTTCTCCTCCTATGTCTAGCTATGATCCGAGCACCAGACCAGATATGGTAGCAACGAAAGACCCTGAAGAGGGCCAGTTGCGAAGAGACAATCTGCATGGTGCGGCTCGACAGCAACTTCCACCCCTAAGTAGCTTATTCGGACCTCCTCACCATGTCCGTCCAGCACTTTCTCCTCTTCCGGATCGACCAAGTCCGCTCCATAACACGCATTCTCCCATGGATAGACCAGACTCGAGAAGCTCATCTTACTTCCCGAACGTCTCGCCATCTTTAAGTCAACCACGCAGTGTTTACGAGCCGAGATTGGAGCCCGAGAGACCTACGCTTCCCTCGGTCTCTGCCCAGTTTCCTGGACCCCTCAAATCTCCGACGCACGAACTCGAGCGTTTGCATCATGTACCACGGGTAGAACCTACCCTTACTGGAAGATGGCCTCCTATGAGCCATCCGGATTCAAGGCGGGCAGAGTATGTGTTCGAATCTCGACCGCCAACTCCCCCCTTTAGGCCAGTGTCCGAGCGTATGCCGCTTCCCCCTTCAAGTCAGCGACTAGGGTTTGAATCAAGCCCACCATTCAAGAGAGAGAACCCAATGCGTTTGGAGCCGCCGAATCACTCGCCGCCTCTAGCGAACGCTGTTGCCCCGGAAGGAGCGCCGGTGAAAGATGGACTAGGCCCTAAGATCTGGACCGGGACGCACTTTTTACCTCGTTTCGTGAAGCAGGCGGAGGTACCCGGGGAAGGATTGTGCTATTTCTACGATGATGGAACGCATTGCAAGACTGTCATTGACGGAGAACCTGTTAATGCCCATTGGGGTGTTACGAAGGCTGGAAAGCCCCGAAAGCGACTTGCAATAGCATGTCTCACATGTCGGGAGAAGAAGATAAAGTGTGACCCGGACTACCCTCGATGTGTCCAATGCGAAAAATTCGGAAGAGTTTGCAAGTTCAAGAATGCGTACGTTGTGATTTCTACATTGGAAGTGTTGCGTTTTTGTGTGCTAACTCCAATTTAGCCCTCGTGGCGGCCACAACACCTCCCCGGTGGCTTCGCCGGCCGAGCACGAAATACCCAGACAACTCGGGCCGCACCCTAGCGCAATAGATTTTGGAAGACCAAGAAGCGCCTCGAGCACGCCAGTGTCTCCCCGGACTACTAAGATTACCCACAGCCGCCCCTCTCCTGAATTACTCCCGGGTCTACCTGCAAAGAGGATGAGGTTTTCATACGATGACTATCCGAGACCGCCCCCACCGCCCCCAGCAAGCCGCCTCCCGGCTATGATCCCCATCCCAGAAATTAAACGGGTGGCTGGTGGTAGCATGCCGGCCTGGCAGCACCATAACCTGCCCCGTGATATTTGCAGGCCGTGGCCATCAGACCCGTATGTCTAACCCCTGAGTACTTGTACCTACAACTACGATCATGTTACACTTTGTTTCCTAACGAAACCCCAATAATCATATCTGTATAAAAGACTTTCATGATCATAAGGCTCACATTTATTATAGGAGACCTCATACTCGGGTATAGCGTCTTAATCTATAATTAGTATCTCGCAACTCGAAGGACTTCACCAGATAATTACCCGGATATCCAACTAGTACATTTCTTAACTCAGAGTTGCTATATTCCGTATACTCTATTATACGAACAACGGAGGAATCTTAGGTGTTTATTTTGACACTCCTTACTTGGATTCGACCCAAATGGTTTACCTACGGAAGTCACTACGATGACTATATACGCCACACTCCCGACCAAACACATTACGATGAATATTTTTTCGCTTCGGGGAAGGTTGGATAATGAAGCCAACCTAAGAAGTCCGCGTGAGAAGATATCCGAGTACCAAACCAGCGAAGGACGAGTGCTGTTACAAACCACGAGAGCTATATTCAAAGAGCCGTGCCGAAAATTTGTCCGAATTTAGGACAGCTCTAGGCTTAACCCGGAGGTTTATGACATTGGTGTTAAACTTCTCCGGCCGCTAGGGAAAAGTGTGGGATCTTCGGCGGAGCGGCTTGAGGGCTCGGCACGTTTTAGACATTGGATGAGGAAGCTTCCCCCGCTACCTATTCTCGGACGTCACTTTTATCTAAGCCAAGCTAACTTGGAAGACGTGGAAACATCCGAAAGTCTCTTCGTGGCGTGGATAACGACGGAATCTCCGTGATAATGAGCCCCACGACTACCGGCATCACGATAATTTCTACGAATCTTACGGTTGCAAATTCACTGTTTATATTTAATCTACTTGGATGTCCGCATCCTTACGGACTTGGGATTTGGGGAGCATCTTGGCCGGCGTTTTGGTTTCAACTTGCATGTCCTTTTGAGCGTTTTGAAACATTGGGAGGGAAGGTACGGGGATGAGTTTCAGATATCCTAGTTTTTGCATTGGGAGGTTACTCGTCTCTTTACTTTACTTGCATTTCATCCCATACTTTTAGTTGCAGCCTCACAAACGGTTGCCAGTTTCATGTCTATTATTTACAAGAATACCCTGTACTATAGCCTAACATTGCATACAAATGGGGATGGGATAGCAAAGTAGGACTAAGGCGGATGAAGAGGGGCAATTGTAAATTCGAATAGAAGATTACTGCCCTGGGCAGCCCCTGAACCGGCAATTTCGTCACCAATATTTTACGAGCCAACAAAGTGAATAAAGCTTCACCTGAGACACCGACTACATAAACCTACATCAATAAAATCCTTCGGGCGCTCTGATAGTGGGTGGATCACGTCCTTTTTACAAAGACAAAGGTAATCAAGAAAAGCATGTTGGTCAGGGTTTGAAGCCTGCAATTGCCGTATGATCCAATAGGGGTGTCCTGAAGGGGAGACATAACATCTCTGTGCGACGGTTGGATAGGTGAGAAATAGGCAGGCTGAGTCTTCCGATTAGATTGCCGCCCGTCAGATCATGGTTCGGTTGTTGAAATGCCACGCGGATGGCCAACGCCACCATGCCCGTGTTCACCCTCCTCCGGGATGTCGCTTGGCCGGGTGGTGATGCTCTTCTGTACGAGGAAAGGAATGATCCTTCTCAATTCCCGGCTTCTTGTACGTACAGAGTCAGTTGTTATGACCTCCCCTTCCTCTTTTGCGATATCTACATCAATAAGTTGCGGGCATGGATCCGAAAAGGGTTTCTCACCCGCCGCCTCCTCATTCAGGGGACCATAATAACCCATGACATATGGACCAAAATGGAAATAAAGCCCATTCGGAGATACGAAAAAGTTGGACGCCTAGAACCCTGTTTCGGCCGGTTGGATAGCCTTGTTCCTGCTCTTGTTTCCCTTGTTCCCTCTCTCTGTTACTTACGGCGCCCGTGCCCACGTTCGTCATCCATGTAAGAACGGGACTTCATGTACATAATATGCCAGGTAGGCTGACTGCAGGCCGAAAACCACGTTGCACGACGCCGCCAGCTATTACGGTGTGTGTCTCGAAAATACTGCGATGCGTCACACTACCTACGGTAGATGAAAGAGCGGGCTTGGGACTATCTTGTCTCCCCTCACGCCATTCGCTCGATGCGTCCTGTGGACATGGAATTATATAAGACATGCCTACATTGTCATAGTAAGTGATGATAATCCTCCTAAAATACGACAGATGCCGATGAAACCCCGCCGACTACCTAGTTATTGGTGACAACAAAGCCAGTGAGGTGCGATAGAAATCCACACCACTTCGAGAACCCCTAAGTCGGTACTCTGAGGGATCTTGGTTCTTAAGCCGTTCCCAATCGCAGGGTGGGCGTGTATGAGTGGTGAGTGTGGTAAGTGTGGGTGGACGTGATGATACCATGATACCCATCCTCAGCGGCCCTAGATATTCCCAGCTTGTTTGGCCAAGGTAGGCAATGTTCACGAACGAGCGATCGAACAACAAACACACACTCTTTACGGTACCCTACTGCATGACCCTTCCATGCTTACGTCTTATGGTTGTATCTCGCCGAGAATAAGCACATCTAGTATGCAGTATACCCCCCCTTCGCCCCCACCAACCACTACCGCGTCCCCAGAAAAAAAAGAGAAAAGAAACTAAGTACGTATTAATTAATATCTCGACCGGGCAAATAAAGTAGCGGCCCACGAACTAGTAAGGCCCCATAGAGTAAGAGTATACACACGACCACCATAGGCTGCATATAACAACATAATAGCCACAACATAACGAAGATCAATAAAATGCAATAAAAGCGCCGAGAAGAACGAGGTTGCACTGCGGGGACCCAGGGGACTGGTATATAAAAACATCGTGCTTTTCGCTTGATTACAACTTGATTACCTGATCGCGGTCGGGACTTCGAGCCGGCGGAGCGGATTGGGTAGTAGATTGAGTATCGAGGTATGTATAGAGAGAGAGAGAGAGAGTGGGCCTGGAGGGTCTCGCGTGGGATGCAAAATAGGACCGCATACATACATTAGGGATTACATACATCTCTATAAGTAACGAGTACTTCGCGCATTCCATGTCTACATATGGTATACTCTGCGTCGTCATCGTCCTCCACTCAAACTCACTCACGCGCACACTTTAATGGGCATATACTGCCTCGACTCAGCTAGACTCAGCTTAACTCAACTCACGGGGCTGGAAATAAAATCCACCACACACGAGCGTCATCGTGAACAATGCCGGCCTTTGACTCGTCCGTGGCCGGGTCCGCCCGCAAAAAAAAAGAAAATTTGGATTAATTGACAATGATAAGTACCTAGATAAATACGTAAATAAAAATGAGAAAAAAAGATAGGAATACATCATTATAGTCTCGCCTTCGGCAGCCCTTCCGAAACCCATTGTAGTGTCTCAGACGCTCCCACACTCCACCTCCCACCCGTGTAACGCCAGCGACGCCGGGCGTTCGGTTGGGCTCCCATCATCTATCTTGCCCATCTACCTTACACACACACTTTAAAAACTAAGCTATGCAAGTAACTACCTAAGCTCAAAAGACCTCGGCAGTAGGGCTGGGCTTTCTCTCTTTGTGTCCCCCCAACGCCAAAAAAAACAAGAAGACAAGCTTAAGTAGACAAACAACCAAGATGACTGCCTAAAAAGGAAGGTTCGGGATCCGAAGCTCCCTCCCTCGCTAAAAGCCCTTCCTTAGACGGAAAAGAATATGTTTTGGCTGATCTCCTGACTTCAAACACGATAGATAGGCAGATAAACAATTACCAGAGAACAAGAAAGAGAGTAAATGCGGCGAAACAAGACAATAAGCACACAAAGCGTACAAAACCGTCCTAGTAAGTAAGATTAACAGCAAAGCGGTGGGGAATGGGGATGGGGGGCATGACGCCCTTCCTACATACATACATACCTACATACCTACCTACCTACCTACATATAAGCATTCGTGCAACAGTTATCTTAATACGAGGTGTGCTGCGCCGGCAAGCCCATGCTAAAACCTGAGGTCTCCTTCAGGTGAGCCGGCTTAATTCTGGTTCCTACGCCGGAGAGATTCGCGCACAGATCCGTCGGAACAGGGTCTCGAACACGGGCGGCTCTTCCATCATGCCGCGTAACGTTGAACCCGGTCACACTTCGCACATAGATCCTGTGGGAAAGAAAAAAAAAAAGGGAACCTAGAACAAGATTCATCAAATGCCGTGTAGCGTTAGAATTAGCTTCTTCTTTTTTCCCCATCTTCTTGTCAAACATTAACAATTGTGTATACGTCTTTCTCTCTCGAATGATAAACAGGGTATATTGTTGTTGTTTGTCGAAACCGTCCGAGCCGGCCCCAACACATGATAATAATTTTGCTCCCCTCCCCCTTGTGACCGGAACAAAATCAACGCCCCAAATTCAAATGTCAAGGTTTCGATACCAACCTGCCGAGCCGTGCGCAAAATCCTACGATGCAATGCCATGGTGTTATACATAAACAGTCCCAGATAGACCCGGATTTACTGCGCTCCGTTGCCACCACCCCCCCGTCCCTCCCATTTTTTATACGGCGCTCTCATTTCCCATCCCTTTCGAATGCTTGCCGTGCATATTGCGTCGCATCTTCCCAGGCTTTCCGCGCGTCCAGACTCTGACCCTGAACGTCGAAGCTCTGTGCGAGCATGCCGTCAGCGACGCTCATCCAGAGCGTATTGCCACTCCTCTTGGCTTGGTTCGAAGCTGCCTTCGCACTCTTCAGCGCCTGATCACCCACGATATCCTGGAAAAGCTTGGCTCGCATGACGTTGAGCGCGATAGACAATGTCTGCACGTTGCCTAGAGACTGCGCGTTGCTTAGTGCCGTTGATATGTGCATCTTGACCGCCGTCATCGGGATCGGCGGGTTTGTCTGTACTGCCGCTAGCACTAGGTTGTACGCCGTGCGAATCTCCAGGTTCGGGTGATCGGCACAGAGCGGACGAAGTTGCTCCAGGAGGTCTAGTGTTAATCGATGATCTCTATAATCCGGATGTTGCATGATCCAGATCCGATTGAAAGTAGCCAGCAACGAGACCTCGATCTCGGCTGCTTTCCGACTCCCATTTCTGTCGTTGCCATCGTCAAGGCTAAAAATCCGATTACCGTAGATCATGCTGGCGGTCTCTAGATCGCCGGTGCCTTGGTGATATACTCCTGAGAGGTATGTCGAATACAGCACGACGATACCTTCGAGCGGAGGTTTGACCATAGCCTCCAAATGTGTCAAGCACTGCTTTACTTCATTCCATCGAGTGTGCGTTGCAAGATGTAGACCTTGAAGGATATAAAGATAACACATCCATTCCTTTTGCCAATCCGATCTCGTGATAGCATCCGCCAGAGAATTAGGAAGTCCTTGAAGTCGAATTCCTGACATGAAGAGTTAGAAATAGTATTGCAGTGCTATATCAGAGTAACATACCTTTTAACAATTGAGTTAGAGCTTCCTCCCAGAGCTTAAATATCCTCCTATCATTACGAGGAGTTTGATACAAAAGCGCGAGACCGCTATACGTATACCTAGGGATGCTGTTAGCAGAGAAGAGCGGACAGGGACAAGTTCACCTACGTTACAGTGAATGCCTCCAATTTAGTCCAGAACGACATGGCGAGGTAGTCGTAGGGGCTATCGTCACGTCCAGGCTTCAGTACAGCCGACGTATCCTGACTAATTACCAGCGGATTGCCTTTCCGAACAGGGAGCAGCAGCTCCGCGTCTATAGGGCGCCACGTCTTGTCGTTCATGGAGGCATCTATGTGATCCTGGAGACACTTGGACTTCTGACTGATTACCTGAACCGACTTTTGATGTAAACTGCAGGCGAGGTCAAGCATAAGCGCCAGAATATGGAGTTGCGGAATGTGAAACGAATCCTCGAGTTGATACTTCAAAGCCTGCGCAATACAAGCTTGTATACGAACGATGGCATCGTCCTTCATAGTCTTGAGGAGACTCAGACCCTCTAGCAAAGAGGCGGCTACGAATATAGCACGGTCATTATTATGACTGGCAAGGTTGGCGATCGCCTTCAAATTTTCGAGGGCGTGCGTTTCCGCCGGGTTAGTAGACTGTAGATACATGGAAGTCTTTAGAAAGCGAAAAGCGTAAACCCAGTTGTAGTGCTTCATTCTGTTTCGGTTAGAAAGTATACGTATAATAAAGTCTAAATGACCACCTACACTTCGGCGTCCCGTATCCGACCATCTACGGCGATCATGGCTGCCTTGACCTTTTGTTGCGCAAAAAGAAGTTTAATCTGAAGGAAATGCATAGCATATTTCAAGTCGGCAAATCGATT
This sequence comes from Annulohypoxylon truncatum, assembly GCF_022578515.1. Taxonomy (NCBI): domain Eukaryota; kingdom Fungi; phylum Ascomycota; class Sordariomycetes; order Xylariales; family Hypoxylaceae; genus Annulohypoxylon; species Annulohypoxylon truncatum. The sequence goes on from NW_025953787.1 coordinate 1,195,414, forward strand.
CTAAGATTGCAGTTAGCATACAACTGGGGATATAAGGGGCCATTGAATGTAGTATTACTCTTTCGCAAAGGGTAATTCCCTTGGTTAGAGCAGTTTCTGCCTCCATCACATTATTTGTTTCCTCACACAGAATGCTAGCGTAACGAAATCGTACTTGAGCTTCTAGCCGCGGCGCCAGCTTTGGACTATCCAAAACCACTTCGAGGCAGCCTAATCCCGTGGCGACAAGCTTCTGGTATTCATGTAGGCACTGCGCATCGACATTATCCACCATAGATACCGACTCATTCCGCGCCTTAGCAAAGAACTCCTCGGCGAGACAGATCAGAAGGGAATTTGTATCCGCATGATGCGGCAAGAGGCCTGGTGTCGGAGCAGGCGATCTTGCTGATGACACGCTCGGGCTTCTCGCAATGCCGTGTGTACTCAGTCGGGGACTTGCAGAGACACGGTTCATATGATCCATTCGTGCGCCTGTACTTGTATGTCTATTACTAGGGGTCGGCGTAAACTGAGGCGGTAGTTGAGGGGACTGAACGGGTGCAGGCGAGCTGATAATGTTTTGCGGCATGTTACGTTGGTGTTGGTGTTGTTGCGGATGATGTTGAGGTTGCTGTTGCTGGTATTGGTGATGTTGTTGATGTTGCTGTAGTGGTTGCTGGTGATGTTGGTATTGGTATTGCGGTGGCGGTTGGGACATAGCTTGTGGCGTTACCGATGTGGGAATCTGGGGTGAAGGTTGTTGGTAAGAGGGCGAAGGCATAGGCATGGGAGGTGGCATGTGTTGCCAGTCGGATTGTTGAACATATTGTTGCTGATGGGGAGTTTGTTGGACGGTTTGTTGCATGCCGTGCGCCATTTGACCTGGCGCATTTACACCGTTCCGAGGCAAAGATTGAAGGGGCCGTTGATCGAAGGAGGGATCGTAGGACTGGAATTGGTAGTTCGCATTTTGCGGCGAATGGATTTGTTGATGCGCATTGTGGTGGTGTTGGTGGTGAGGTTGAGGTTGAAGTTGAGGTTGAGGCTGAGGCTGAGGTTGCGTCTGAGGGTGAGAGTACGGTATGGGCGTGAAGACGTTATTCTGATAAGGTTGATTCAGTTGAAACTGAGGATTTCCCCAGGCATCATAGCCATTATTAACATTATTAACGTTGTTAACAACCTGGGGATATTGACTTTGTTGGCCATTGAACCCTGACCCGTGGCCATGGGGCGTAGGACCGCGATATGTCATAATTTCATTGCACTAGGTGCCCAGATGTCGTGCAAACCATCCCCATCAATTCCTTGTTTGTCGACAGCCAACTCACCAGTGTCGAATATGTTACCGCTTCTTGACGTTGATGTCTTAAGATTGTAGAGTCAACCCGATCACGCGTGCCGCGACGTTGTAGGTTGTAGAATCTATATCACGTGATTTGTCTAAGTGCGGACCGCACTGACCTTCCAGGGCTTGGCACACGTGGATGCCTCGAATCTTACATCATCGGAAGGGACGGTGTATCCATGGATGAGACTAACACATTTTGAGCTTTGTGTGCATAATAGTATTTTGCAGAATATGTATTTAATTCCATTGTCTGATAGCAAACTAAAGTTAAAAGACTTTCTATTATCAGGTGTTAGCAATTATAACACCAAATATTTGACTTTACATGGTATCTCATTAAAAAGTTAATACTATTTATAGGTCCAAGATCGACACGAATAAAGTTCCTTGAAATACATATGTAACCCGAAAAAAACTCGGTTCGTACAAGGGTATAGTGACTTGTAGCCCTTTGTTAATGTAAGACATACCTATCCATGAATCACTAATTATTGCTAGAGCCTAGTCAGTCAGCTACATACGCATCCATGGATGTAGTCATTAAATTTTCCGAATGGAATGCACTTGCGGCTCAAAGAAACCACTATTCCTAGAATCTTAATGAAACCTTCTAGACATTCTAATTGCTGCATATACATGTTTAGTTGCATTTATGTCTTCCGCTGCTTTGGATAGCTCGGCACGAGCCGAGGCAAGTGGGGAGTAATGCAGCGAGGCCCCCTGAATGGTACCAAGGCTCTGTCTTCGTAATGAGGCGTTGTCGCTCAGTTTGATGAAAATTTATAGATTTCAACACTCTTCAGTTAATTGCGATATAGACTTTCCTCTAATCAATCGAAGCGCAATCGATTTTACCCGTTTCATTGATAGCACTTAGGTATTAGGCGATTGGTTTTTAACGAAAAGCAATACTAGACCGCCACCTATCCTAATGGAGTGGTTCGGACGAGCCGCCATCGACTTCACGACCTCGCCGAAGTCACTATGTCTGCAAGGTAAAGACGGCGAAGAAACAAACTTACTCAAGATATGCCAATCAGCAGTGCCACCATGCCAGCTGAACCCGCTGCTATTCAACGGGCACGCGCAGACGATGTGGACGGCCGCGAAGGCCCACGGCCCGCCGCTGCGGTACAAGCGCCGCATCTTCGAAGCCGACCACGCCGAGTTCAACGGCAGCTTCGCCGTGGACTTCGCCGTCACTGACCCCGCTCAGAAGGAGGAGGCCGACGAGTCGCTGCCGCCGCGGACGGCCTACTTCTCTGAGACCGAGCTCGAGGCTATGGGCTCCGACGACGAGAGGCCGATGCTCGTGGTCTTGCACGGGCTGTCGGGAGGCTCCCACGAGGTCTATCTCCGGCACGCGATTGCGCCGCTCATCGATAGCGGCAAATGGGAGGCTTGTGTTGTCATCTCGAGAGGTTGCGCAAATAGCAAGATCACCACGGGGCTGCTGTATAATGCGCGTGCCACATGGGATGTTAGACAAGTAAGCTAATGTCTTGCTACTGTTTGGTCCATATGACTTTCGGCTTACATTGATGTACATAGACCGTCAAGTGGCTCAAGAAGACGTATCCTAATCGGCCCTTGTTTGGGCTGGGCTTCTCGCTAGGCGCTTGCATCATGACGAACGTAAGTAACCGCAGTAGCCAAAAGCATCCAAGTAGCTATATTTACTCTATGTTAGTATCTCGGTGAGGAGGGCTCCGCAACTCCACTCAAAGCAGCCGTTGTAGTTGCCAATCCTTGGGCTCTTCATATATCATCGAAGATGCTACAGAGCACATTGATCGGACATCACGTGTATCAACGAGTCTTAGGCAGTGAGTTTCCGACAATTAATATGGACCGGATCATAGGAATATAGCTAAACTTCATTTCTAGACTCCATGAGAGCCCTGGCAATGAAGCACAAGGACGAGCTTGAGAAGTACACTAACATAGATACAACGAATCTATTCAGCCAGAAGTTCTTGTACGAGTTTGACAGGGCCTATCAATGTCCTACCTGGGGATATCCTACGGAGGAGGCATACTATAGAGATGCATCTAGCTCGGACTCGTTACTGGCCGTGCGTATTCCGCTCCTTGCGATCAACGCTGTGGATGATCCTATCGCCTCGAACTTGAGCATCCCCTACGCCGAAGCCTCAACGAATCCGTTTACCGTTCTCTGTACCACATCTCTTGGTGGCCATTTAGGCTGGTTTGAGATCGGGGGAGGACGATGGCACGGGAAACCTGTAAGATATCCAGTATCTTGAATCCGGGTTGTCATTAGTTGCTAACATTTTCGTAGGTCTGCAACTTTCTCAACCATATGGCATTTGAGATAGACCTCAACAGCATAAACTCCGAGGCTAACGGAAAGCGAACTTCGGGAAATCCTATGTATGGTACCAATTTCGACCCTATAAGGCGAAAAATGTATGTGAAATTAAACCAATGAGCGGGTTTAAGATCTGGAGCATATGGCATATAGACAGCGACCTAGAATTGTATAGGATTCATAATTGGGTATCTAGATATATAGAATGGAATCGGTGTTTCCAGATGGTAAAGGTTACTTGCGAATATCATCTCAGAAACTACTTACTAGCGCTGTTCATACTCAGCTTAATGCGCCAGTTGATAAATTCGTCCGTGAGAATTCTTCCATGTCCAACTTCCTCAACTTTGAACACCTCAATGACCCCTGAACGGGGACGTCTCCTTATCCTCCAGACACCTTCATCATTGATGGTGCTTTTTAGCCCTGAGATTATATTAGTACCTAGTAAAATAAAAAAAATAGCAGCATGACTTAGGTCTCTCACATTCTAGAAAAGCGCTCGCAAAGTTGATACACACGTTCGCATTCCAAGTTCTTACACCCCGCTTAGCAGCCGTTTCGGGGATCTTGGCCGTTTGGATTTCTTCGATTTTCGTGAGAATACCCTGCTGCGAGCGAAAGCCAACGATGATCTTAGGAACGCCAAGCAAGAATGATTGGATCCAGAACTTCATCAGCTTGCGCTCGAAATTTTGCATGGTCCTATCATCGCGAATTTCGACACTAGTCTTGAGTTCAATCCAATTGATAGGCGCTCCCTTTTCTGCCGGCTTAGAATCCCAGACTAAATGTCGACGTGAGTGCGAAACAATCAAAATCGATGCACGATATCAACTTACTAGCGTCAACCTCACCTCCTATGCACAGAGTTGATTTACCAATTCCAGTGCGAACAACGGAACAGTATTGGGCTTTGTTG